>NC_141139.1:54755232-55977107 GCF_053477565.2 Lygodium microphyllum | reverse complement strand
TCAACTCAATAGCCTCCGGAATGGACATTCTATAAGGTCTTTTTGCAATTGGCGCAGCTCCAGGTATTAACCTTATTTCATGATCAACTTCTCTTGGGGGTGGAAGTTCAGTTAATTCCTCAGGGAATACGTCAGCATATTCTTTTAGCCAAGAGGGTCCCTCATGAGACTCTTGCTTTTGATCTAACTTGTTGAGTTTGATCAAGTAAACAGGTAATCCTTTCCTAACCCCTTTTATGATCCGCGATACTTTGGCTAACTGGATTCTTGGCACTCCGGCTTCACCTTGAGTCGTAACAAATTCTCTTTCAGAGTTTTGAAAAGAAACTTGACCCTTTCCACAGTGGATGTGGGCGTCATTAGGCTTAAGCCAATCCATCCCGAGTAGACACTCATGGATGCCTAAGTTCATGACTCTGAATTTGACTGAGGTTTTCTTTCCTCCCAGATAGAACTCCTCCTTAGCAGTTTGCCTAGTACAAGTTACCTCACGACCGTTTGCCAATTCCACAAGTAGGGTAGGTGCTTCTAGTGTGGCTATTCCTAATCTCTTAGCACATGCTGGTGAGATAAAGGAATGTGTAATGCCACAATCAATCAAGGTTTTGAAACCTTTACCTTGATAGTCCGACGGTGTTTGAATCACCGAGAACTGGCGATTCGGCCCCTTCTTGTGTAAAGCGACATGGACCGTTGCTCTTTCGAATTCCGCTTCCATAGTCGGGTCTTCCTCTTCCTCTGCTTCACATCTTTGCCTATTGATAATGCAGGAAGCTCTTCCTCTACCACGGGTGGCGGCTCCCTGACCACGGCCAGCACCTTGACGGTGTCCCTCGCTGAGCTTGGGGCATTGCTTTTTGAAGTGACCGAGTTCATTGCAGTGGAAGCATCGGAGGTTTCGGCCATTACCGTGAGTAGGAACAAAGTTGTTGATGTTATTTGTCCTTGCTTTCTTCCTTTGTCCCTGATTGTGGCCTTGAACTCTCTTAACCTGGGGTCTGAATGCCCCTCTGTTCGGGTCGCTATAAGACCAATTCTTAATACCCCTTGGTTTAGCTTGCACTTCCTGAATTATAGGTGCCGCTCGAATGAGTGCATCCTGAAGATCTGATGGACACATAGATTCGAGACGGGTATTTACAGGTGGATTTAAGCCCGCGCAAAATTTGGACACCTGCTGTGTCATGTCCATTTGTGGCGCATACTTTAAGAGTGAGACAAACTTAGAGTAGTATGCGTCAAGAGTGAGTCCTAACTCTTTTAGCTCGTAGAACTCATTCATTTTCTGTGTACGATATGCAGGCGGCAAATATCTCCCTTGCACGGCTTGCTTTAACTTTTCCCAGGTAACGGACCCCTCTGAAATCCCTTGATCCCTGCACCATTGTTTCCACCATAGTCTGGCTTCACCGGTGAGTTTTAATTTGGCGAGCATGGCCTGATTGGTAGGTGCTGTGCCAGCTGCTTCGAAGTAATCCTCCATAGATTCAATCCAAATCTCAGCATCCGACTGGACGAATCTGCCTCTCCCGTCAAACTCGGGTGGCTTTATCTGTTTGAGGAGGAACTTCTTCTCCTGGATCACAGTAGTACTTGCTGTAGGGGGCGAATTTGGAACCTATACCTGGGGTTGTGCCTGAGTAAAAGTTTTCTTAACATTATTATATGATAATTGACATTAGCTTATCTTTAGTTCAGCTATCTCGTAACTCATGAAGCTACTTAACTTTTTGCAATAACCCTGATGCACAATTGGATAGTGATAAAAAGAAGTCCTTATTTATATTTATATGGCGTAGCCTTATACAACATCTCGTGTGTTGATAATCCAATCATTACATTTAGTTTGGGGAGAACAACATTGTATTGGATTTGTCTACAGGAACTGTGTAATAGTAGGGTTTTGGGTCATGAATCTTTAGGAATCGATAATTCATCGGAAGTTCAGGATATCCTTTCCGCTGGAATCCATACTTCCCATGGCGGCCCAATACCTTAATCCTATCAGCTGGAATTACACGGGTTACTTCCTCATATACATATGAGTTCAATTCAACTCTCCGACCTCGAATATGCAAAGTCGAATTTACGTGAGGTTCCACAAAAATGAACAGCTTCACGACTTTCAAATCTTCCAACCACTTGATCCTCTTCAGGTTGGTCTGTATATAAGCGAACCGGTGGGCAGCTATGTAATAGATTCCTGAAGACCCAGTCCATCTTCGCTCTATATATAGAGGTGATGGATTATAAATCTGCTCCAGGATGTTCATCATTTCAATTCTCTTCCTATAATGCGGAGAATGCATTGCAGTCATAAACATGATCCGGAACACCAAAAACTTGTTCCACGCCTCATAATTCTGCAAGACAGTATTGAATATGAGGAAATGTTTGGACAGGAACAATTTCTTTACTTCATTTTTAATGAAATCTTATGAAAACAATTCCATTGTTGGTCGGCTCTGATACCAACTGTAACGTGTCCGCTAGAATCTTCTAGGACACGTCTTGGCAGTCCATCGGAAAGGCTGTCTAGAGAACTCCGCCCGGCACTCCCATGGAATGTTACGGGTTTTGCAATCTAGGTCTTTCTGCGTCTGCCACGTAGCGGAAGTGTCCTGGTCGTTTCCCACTTAGGATCGACTGGAATTAAGGTTTTCCTGTTTGGTCATTAGCTAGCAGCAACTAGCGTCAGACCCGAGCGAACTACTTTACGCAGAAACGCCAGGTCCGAAGCGGATTCACGCTGCACTTGGTTCAAGGAGAATGGGAAACGAGAGGGATGTCATGCTCAACCTCTCTGCCATAAGGCATAGTCCCCTTCCGTTCCCCTAAAACAGCGTGAATCGGGTAACAGGTAAATCTAAGTCATCCTTCTCGTTATTTGCTCGGTGATGATGATCATCCCTCTGTTCGTTGAAGATTTTTGAGAAAAGTTCCCGGCTGACCGGGACCACCCATCCATAGGACGGACCCATGGTCCATCCTCCGCACTTTCCTCGGTTTGTTTTAGTTATGTAATTACCTACCACATTAATTTGACATATAACAAACAGCTTCTTTGATTAACCCTGTTAAGCACTGGTTCCTTCACGTAATCTTATCACAGGACATAAAGAAAACAATGTCAAACAACTTCTTTATTATCATTTTATCCTTTTATCTTTGAAATACAAGGAGTTCCGCCCGTAGGCTTGATCATAATCCGCCCGAAGGCTATCCAGTAATCCACCAAAGATCACTATTCCAAGCTTCTGCCCGTAGACTAGTATGCGGGCCTCGAGATCCAATCCCGAGTCACGTTAGCCTCTTGTGCAGGGCCCGGAAGGCGAGGGATTTACGGCCAGAGCCCCCCTGGCACCCAAGCGTCCTCCTGCTCCAAGTAGAACTCAATGGAGAGACCTCTCACAGCGGGTTCGGTCCACGTTCCCGGCGCGGTCAACAACCCCCTTGGTTAGGGTCAGGCAGGCAGTCGGGGGTAACTGAAGCTGCCTCTCCCTTCAGGCCTTCAACCTGAAGTATTTAGATATCTTTTCATCCTTTAGTTCATTGAGCAAACAATGCAAACAGTGCTTCTAAACTGTTACAAGCACAATCAATTCCAGTGGATGTTTAGCTGGCAAACTGTTAAGGAGTGAGTCTTTCCCTCCGAATGCATCCAGCATTCGATCTGGGTTCAATTGCGACTTGGCAAGATTCCCAAGGGTTTGTTTGTTCACCCTTTTGTCCTTGGGTTAGGGCCATACCCTGTTAACCCAACTTAACCAATACCTTAGGTTTTATTAATAGTAAATCCTGGCGACCATGTCGCTTCAATTTATTGATTGGTCATTTGCTTCCAGGCAAATACCTAACTCTCCTTTAACTTGACAAATTTTCCCTAATGAGGATAGAGTAAGAGGATGACTACCCTTTTCCTTTGCAAGTTAAACTTGCGCAAGAACCTGCCAACCTTAATCCACGGAATGGCAAAACTTCTTACGATCAACCCGCAGGGCTAAGTGACGTTGCAATTTATTGCACAAGTGTCGCCTCCATTCTAAGAGATCATTTCACCTAATGAATGGCGTAGTCAGGTCACGGAATTAACTTCAGGCGAGAAGGAGGGTTTAGGGTGTCTTTTTACCCAACCCATCCCTAATTTCACTAAGTCGACAACGTTTAGTCCTAGGGTTCCCACTCAATTCGAGTTTCTTCATTTTGAACGCTTAGTCCTTAAGGTAGGAATCCTAGCTTATTGTTTACACGAGCATCCAATTAGCTCAACATTTTTGGGAATATGGTTTGGACTATTGGGTTTGAAGGTTCCGACTTAGCGACAATGGGAAAACTTGGCCGAATCCTTAACATGCTAATCCCTAGTTAGTGTTTGGGGTGTCTATCGTACCATATGATTCCTTTGTGGCTAGGTGATTTGGGTAATTCACTATGCTTGTCTCGCGACAAGGATGAATCCTTCCTAGAGACAATAAACTAGATCTAAAAGAGGAAAAATAGTTGCAACTACCGCAATACATGTAAACATGTGATTCATTGCTTCTACTCATCACATGGTTCACAATAACTCTATCCTTCCTTGGTATAGTAAAAATGCATGATAATCTGGGTACTAACTTTTCCTAGGACCTACTAGGACTTACATCAAATAATCATGCCTACAACCTTGTTGTCTACACTTTAGAATCTCATGCTTTGATAAACCATGCGACCTTTCCTAAATACGGCTCCTGATGAATGAAATTTCTGCATGATGACTATGTAACACACAACTTTCCCCTAGCTACAATGTAGTTAATGAAGTTCATACCAAACTAAAGCTAGTGTTAACTTATTCCATGTTACATGCTACTTGCAAGTCCATAAGATCATTTTCGTACTCTTCTATTTCTTTTCGGATAATATCTTATGGGTGTTAACTTTTCCTCATGAATCATTACAAGGAAGATGTTGCCTAAAATGCGGCACACGCTTATTCCTACCATGTCTGGAAACCAAATGCACTTATCAATTTCATTTCTTTGCCCTATATGTTTAGACTCATTACTTTGATAATGTTCCAAAATAGCAACATGCAGCTAGTCTTCTAAGGCGGACAACTCTGGAAATGCAACCGTTTCAATTTCATGACATGCATCAACCTTGTCTAATGTTTAAAGAGATAATTTATCATATGTATTTTTAACGCTGCCACATGCATTAAAAATAAGCGTAAAATGCATTCTCCCTTATGGAATTAAGCGCGCCTAAACATTTCTTTATGCGAGAATAAACTCGAAAAAAACCTGGACTTGTGGGCTCGGGGAGATATCCACTTGAATGCTTGGAGATGAACCTCCCGCAGTCCCGCCTTGCAACTTCTTGGGAGCCATTGTAGTCGTGGTTACGGACTCCTTTACTCTCGCTTTTCGAGACGGCTAGGGGATCGATATCTTCTCCTTGTTTGGGAATAGGGATTTCCCTAACCGGATTCAAAACCGAGAAGTCGCGTAGGATCAAGGCCTATGGCCTTAATCCTTAGAAGCTTCTGGGGCCTGCAGCAACGTCGAGGGGGGGGGGGGTATCCAATGATTGGGAAGGGGTCGTCATGAAGAGGGCGGAATGGCGGCGGACTATGGCGGGCTGGCGGACTGTGGCGGCAGCGCGGCGGCTTCCTGCACGACGGCGATGGCCTGGTCTTCCTCCTTTCCCCAACGGCGGGGGCAGCAGCGTCCTCTCCTCCTTCTCACAGCACCGTCCCTTCCCCCTCTTCTCTCCCTAACGGGAGTTCATATAGGCAAGGGGGGGGAAAGGGAAGCTCCACCACGTGGAGGACTCATGCCCTTCCCTCCTCATGCATTCCCTACTCACTCTTCTTTAGGCCATACCTCCCCACACTCCCTCTCCTCCAGCCATGCATCGGCTGGGGGAAGGGATAATTTTAAAAAAAATTTACCTAAAATTTATCCAATTGCCCCTTCAAAAAGGGTGTTCCCTCGCGGCTTTTACGGTCTTCAACCCCAGCCTCTAATTCACAATGTGGAGGCCTCATTTTTGAGCGTGAATGGTATGGATTAAGCTACCAATAATACGATGTAGGGAATACCCTTGCACAGGATTTACACGGCGTGCGGGAAGTCAATATTTACGGTACGCAATGTGCAGGAATATTACATTCTCTCCCCCTTAGAAGAATCGAGATGTCCTCATCTCGAGATAAACTGGGGATATTGAAGATTGAGAGAGCTTTCATCCATCCAGGTAGCATCCTCTTCAGGATAATCTTTCCACTGGACGAGCCATTCTTTCAAGGTTCTAGATCTTAACTGTTTCTCCCTGACATCTAAAATCTTTTCCGGTCTTAGTTCAAGGACTCCTTGACTAGGCATTACAACTTGTTGGTCATCAAGTACATGATTTGGGTTGGGCACATATTTTTTTAGGAGACTAATATGGAATACATTATGAACTTTTAGGTTATCAGGAAGTTGCAATTTATAAGCATTGGGTCCCAGGCATTTGAGGATTTTATATGGTCCACAATACCTTGGACTTAGCTTCTTGCATTCACCTAGAGATAAAGAGCTCCTCTTGGGGCGTACACGAATGAAAACCATGTCTCCTTCTCCGAAGACCCTCTCTTGGCGTTTCAAATCCGCATATGCCTTTTGTCTATCTTTGGCTGCTTGTATGTCTTGTCTTATTGACTTTATTTGGTCATCCATGTCCTCCAACATTTGTCTTGAAGCTTCCACCCTTAGGGTAGGATCAGAAAAGTTTAGGGGACTTCGACAATCATGACCATACAGTGCCTGGAAAGGGGTCATTTGAATGCTCTGCTGGTAAGAAGCATTGTAAGCAAATTCTACTAACGGCAAGTACTGAATCCACCTCTTCGGCTCCCGACAGCAGTAAGCCCTAAGCATATCCTCAATGATTTGATTTACTCGTTCTGTTTGTCCATCTGTTTGGGGATGGTAGGCAGTGCTAAAACAGAGTTGAGTTCCAATAGCTTCAAAGATAGCTTTCCAGAAGTGTGAAGTGAAAAGAGAATCTCGATCGCTAATGATCCTTCTAGGTAACCCATGTAGCTTGAATATTTCTTTGATAAACACTCTTGCAATGTCGGAGGCTTTATAGTTTGTCTTTACTGGAATCAGGTGTGCAACCTTAGTAAGCATGTCAACTACAACCATAATGGAGTTGTATCCTCCTTGGACTTGGGGTAAGCCCACCACAAAATCCATACTGATGAATTCCCATTTCATTTGGGGAATGTCAAGTGGTTGCAATTTTCCTGGCATCATGACATGTTCAGCCTTGATACGTTGGCAAGACAAACATTCGGTGACATATTTGAGGACGTCACCTTTGAGCCTCTCCCAATGGTAGCTCTTCCTAACTGCATTAAGAGTTTTTGCATAGCCAGGATGTCCTGCGAAAGGGGAATCATGAGCTTCCCATAATATCTTCTGCTTAAGTGACTGACTTGTTGGTATACATAACCTTGTTCTGTAATAAATAAGTCCATTATCAGTGGAAAATTCCCGATACTTAGCTTGTGACTTCAGATTCTGCTCTTTGGTAGCTATTTCTTTTATCATGGTTTGGTAGGCCAAATCATGGCATGCCTCCTCTCTAGCTAGTTCGAGTATAGGGTTGCTTGGCATAGATACCTTTGTAGCCAGAGATCTGGCCGTTGATGGATTCTGCAAGATTAGGGAATTTAGGAATGCCTTGCGACTGAGTGCATCGGCAACTACATTCTCTTTCTCTGGTCGATACTTGATTTCAAAATCATATTCCTCCAATACTTCAATCCATCGACGTTGCCTCATGTTGAGCTCGTTCTGGGTAAAAATCCATTTGAGACTCTTATGATCGGTTACTAGAGTAAACTTGTTACCCAACAGGTAGTGTCTCCAAAGCTTTAGAGCATGGATGACAGCTAATAACTCCAGATCATGCGTGGCATAATTCTTTTCATGACTCTTCAATTTCCTTGAAGAATATGCTACTGGATGACCTTCCTGCATAAGAACACACCCCAAGGCAAGAATACTGGCATCAGTTACTACCTCGAACTCCTTATTGAGGTCAGGAAGTTTCAGAATAGGTGCTGATACCAAACATTGCTTCAATTGGTCGAAGCTATTTTGTTCGGGAGTTGACCATGTAATAGAAGTCTGCTTTTTTAGTAAGTCGGTAAGAGGTGCTGCAATCAAAGCATAGTTTTTGATAAAAACCCTATACCATCCTGTCAAGCCAAGAAAACTACGTATCTCTTTGACGGATACTGGTATTGGCCATTCAAGCACATCTCTGACTTTGGCTGGATCTACTGATATTCCTTCTGATGATACTATGAATCCTAGATATTCAATCTGACGTTTGAAGAATGCACACTTCTTCATTTTTGCATACAGCTTATGAGACCTCATTGTCTCAAGGACAATCCGAAGTTGCGGTTCATGATCTTCTTCCTGTTTAGAATAGACTAAAATGTCGTCGAAGAAGACAAGCACGAAATCATCAAGATATGGTCTAAAAATATCCTGCATTAATCTATTGAAGGTGGCAGGTGCATTTGTAAGCCCGAATGACATAACCAAGAATTCAAAGTTCCCATATCTTGTATTGAAGGCCGTTTTTGGAATATCTTCATCCTTGATCCTGATTTGATAATAACCTGACCTGAGATCAATTTTGGAGAAGATCTTTGCACCTTGAAGGCGGTCAAGAAGCTCATCTATTCTAGGAATAGGATACTTGTTCTTGACTGTTGATTGATTCAACCCACGGTAATCAATACATAGTCGAAGTGTCCCATCTTTCTTTTTCTGGAATAGGACTGGAGCTCCCCATGGTGAATTGCTAGGCCGGATGTAGCCTTGGTTTAACAGTTGCTTGAGTTGTTCCTTCAACTCAATAGCCTCCGGAATGGACATTCTATAAGGTCTTTTTGCAATTGGCGCAGCTCCAGGTATTAACCTTATTTCATGATCAACTTCTCTTGGGGGTGGAAGTTCAGTTAATTCCTCAGGGAATACGTCAGCATATTCTTTTAGCCAAGAGGGTCCCTCATGAGACTCTTGCTTTTGATCTAACTTGTTGAGTTTGATCAAGTAAACAGGTAATCCTTTCCTAACCCCTTTTATGATCCGCGATACTTTGGCTAACTGGATTCTTGGCACTCCGGCTTCACCTTGAGTCGTAACAAATTCTCTTTCAGAGTTTTGAAAAGAAACTTGACCCTTTCCACAGTGGATGTGGGCGTCATTAGGCTTAAGCCAATCCATCCCGAGTAGACACTCATGGATGCCTAAGTTCATGACTCTGAATTTGACTGAGGTTTTCTTTCCTCCCAGATAGAACTCCTCCTTAGCAGTTTGCCTAGTACAAGTTACCTCACGACCGTTTGCCAATTCCACAAGTAGGGTAGGTGCTTCTAGTGTGGCTATTCCTAATCTCTTAGCACATGCTGGTGAGATAAAGGAATGTGTAATGCCACAATCAATCAAGGTTTTGAAACCTTTACCTTGATAGTCCGACGGTGTTTGAATCACCGAGAACTGGCGATTCGGCCCCTTCTTGTGTAAAGCGACATGGACCGTTGCTCTTTCGAATTCCGCTTCCATAGTCGGGTCTTCCTCTTCCTCTGCTTCACATCTTTGCCTATTGATAATGCAGGAAGCTCTTCCTCTACCACGGGTGGCGGCTCCCTGACCACGGCCAGCACCTTGACGGTGTCCCTCGCTGAGCTTGGGGCATTGCTTTTTGAAGTGACCGAGTTCATTGCAGTGGAAGCATCGGAGGTTTCGGCCATTACCGTGAGTAGGAACAAAGTTGTTGATGTTATTTGTCCTTGCTTTCTTCCTTTGTCCCTGATTGTGGCCTTGAACTCTCTTAACCTGGGGTCTGAATGCCCCTCTGTTCGGGTCGCTATAAGACCAATTCTTAATACCCCTTGGTTTAGCTTGCACTTCCTGAATTATAGGTGCCGCTCGAATGAGTGCATCCTGAAGATCTGATGGACACATAGATTCGAGACGGGTATTTACAGGTGGATTTAAGCCCGCGCAAAATTTGGACACCTGCTGTGTCATGTCCATTTGTGGCGCATACTTTAAGAGTGAGACAAACTTAGAGTAGTATGCGTCAAGAGTGAGTCCTAACTCTTTTAGCTCGTAGAACTCATTCATTTTCTGTGTACGATATGCAGGCGGCAAATATCTCCCTTGCACGGCTTGCTTTAACTTTTCCCAGGTAACGGACCCCTCTGAAATCCCTTGATCCCTGCACCATTGTTTCCACCATAGTCTGGCTTCACCGGTGAGTTTTAATTTGGCGAGCATGGCCTGATTGGTAGGTGCTGTGCCAGCTGCTTCGAAGTAATCCTCCATAGATTCAATCCAAATCTCAGCATCCGACTGGACGAATCTGCCTCTCCCGTCAAACTCGGGTGGCTTTATCTGTTTGAGGAGGAACTTCTTCTCCTGGATCACAGTAGTACTTGCTGTAGGGGGCGAATTTGGAACCTATACCTGGGGTTGTGCCTGAGTAAAAGTTTTCTTAACATTATTATATGATAATTGACATTAGCTTATCTTTAGTTCAGCTATCTCGTAACTCATGAAGCTACTTAACTTTTTGCAATAACCCTGATGCACAATTGGATAGTGATAAAAAGAAGTCCTTATTTATATTTATATGGCGTAGCCTTATACAACATCTCGTGTGTTGATAATCCAATCATTACATTTAGTTTGGGGAGAACAACATTGTATTGGATTTGTCTACAGGAACTGTGTAATAGTAGGGTTTTGGGTCATGAATCTTTAGGAATCGATAATTCATCGGAAGTTCAGGATATCCTTTCCGCTGGAATCCATACTTCCCATGGCGGCCCAATACCTTAATCCTATCAGCTGGAATTACACGGGTTACTTCCTCATATACATATGAGTTCAATTCAACTCTCCGACCTCGAATATGCAAAGTCGAATTTACGTGAGGTTCCACAAAAATGAACAGCTTCACGACTTTCAAATCTTCCAACCACTTGATCCTCTTCAGGTTGGTCTGTATATAAGCGAACCGGTGGGCAGCTATGTAATAGATTCCTGAAGACCCAGTCCATCTTCGCTCTATATATAGAGGTGATGGATTATAAATCTGCTCCAGGATGTTCATCATTTCAATTCTCTGCCTATAATGCGGAGAATGCATTGCAGTCATAAACATGATCCGGAACACCAAAAACTTGTTCCACGCCTCATAATTCTGCAAGACAGTATTGAATATGAGGAAATGTTTGGACAGGAACAATTTCTTTACTTCATTTTTAATGAAATCTTATGAAAACAATTCCATTGTTGGTCGGCTCTGATACCAACTGTAACGTGTCCGCTAGAATCTTCTAGGACACGTCTTGGCAGTCCATCGGAAAGGCTGTCTAGAGAACTCCGCCCGGCACTCCCATGGAATGTTACGGGTTTTGCAATCTAGGTCTTTCTGCGTCTGCCACGTAGCGGAAGTGTCCTGGTCGTTTCCCACTTAGGATCGACTGGAATTAAGGTTTTCCTGTTTGGTCATTAGCTAGCAGCAACTAGCGTCAGACCCGAGCGAACTACTTTACGCAGAAACGCCAGGTCCGAAGCGGATTCACGCTGCACTTGGTTCAAGGAGAATGGGAAACGAGAGGGATGTCATGCTCAACCTCTCTGCCATAAGGCATAGTCCCCTTCCGTTCCCCTAAAACAGCGTGAATCGGGTAACAGGTAAATCTAAGTCATCCTTCTCGTTATTTGCTCGGTGATGATGATCATCCCTCTGTTCGTTGAAGATTTTTGAGAAAAGTTCCCGGCTGACCGGGACCACCCATCCATAGGACGGACCCATGGTCCATCCTCCGCACTTTCCTCGGTTTGTTTTAGTTATGTAATTACCTACCACATTAATTTGACATATAACAAACAGCTTCTTTGATTAACCCTGTTAAGCACTGGTTCCTTCACGTAATCTTATCACAGGACATAAAGAAAACAATGTCAAACAACTTCTTTATTATCATTTTATCCTTTTATCTTTGAAATACAAGGAGTTCCGCCCGTAGGCTTGATCATAATCCGCCCGAAGGCTATCCAGTAATCCACCAAAGATCACTATTCCAAGCTTCTGCCCGTAGACTAGTATGCGGGCCTCGAGATCCAATCCCGAGTCACGTTAGCCTCTTGTGCAGGGCCCGGAAGGCGAGGGATTTACGGCCAGAGCCCCCCTGGCACCCAAGCGTCCTCCTGCTCCAAGTAGAACTCAATGGAGAGACCTCTCACGGCGGGTTCGGTCCACGTTCCCGGCGCGGTCAACAACCCCCTTGGTTAGGGTCAGGCAGGCAGTCGGGGGTAACTGAAGCTGCCTCTCCCTTCAGGCCTTCAACCTGAAGTATTTAGATATCTTTTCATCCTTTAGTTCATTGAGCAAACAATGCAAACAGTGCTTCTAAACTGTTACAAGCACAATCAATTCCAGTGGATGTTTAGCTGGCAAACTGTTAAGGAGTGAGTCTTTCCCTCCGAATGCATCCAGCATTCGATCTGGGTTCAATTGCGACTTGGCAAGATTCCCAAGGGTTTGTTTGTTCACCCTTTTGTCCTTGGGTTAGGGCCATACCCTGTTAACCCAACTTAACCAATACCTTAGGTTTTATTAATAGTAAATCCTGGCGACCATGTCGCTTCAATTTATTGATTGGTCATTTGCTTCCAGGCAAATACCTAACTCTCCTTTAACTTGACAAATTTTCCCTAATGAGGATAGAGTAAGAGGATGACTACCCTTTTCCTTTGCAAGTTAAACTTGCGCAAGAACCTGCCAACCTTAATCCACGGAATGGCAAAACTTCTTACGATCAACCCGCAGGGCTAAGTGACGTTGCAATTTATTGCACAAGTGTCGCCTCCATTCTAAGAGATCATTTCACCTAATGAATGGCGTAGTCAGGTCACGGAATTAACTTCAGGCGAGAAGGAGGGTTTAGGGTGTCTTTTTACCCAACCCATCCCTAATTTCACTAAGTCGACAACGTTTAGTCCTAGGGTTCCCACTCAATTCGAGTTTCTTCATTTTGAACGCTTAGTCCTTAAGGTAGGAATCCTAGCTTATTGTTTACACGAGCATCCAATTAGCTCAACATTTTTGGAAATATGGTTTGGACTATTGGGTTTGAAGGTTCCGACTTAGCGACAATGGGAAAACTTGGCCGAATCCTTAACATGCTAATCCCTAGTTAGTGTTTGGGGTGTCTATCGTACCATATGATTCCTTTGTGGCTAGGTGATTTGGGTAATTCACTATGCTTGTCTCGCGACAAGGATGAATCCTTCCTAGAGACAATAAACTAGATCTAAAAGAGGAAAAATAGTTGCAACTACCGCAATACATGTAAACATGTGATTCATTGCTTCTACTCATCACATGGTTCACAATAACTCTATCCTTCCTTGGTATAGTAAAAATGCATGATAATCTGGGTACTAACTTTTCCTAGGACCTACTAGGACTTACATCAAATAATCATGCCTACAACCTTGTTGTCTACACTTTAGAATCTCATGCTTTGATAAACCATGCGACCTTTCCTAAATACGGCTCCTGATGAATGAAATTTCTGCATGATGACTATGTAACACACAACTTTCCCCTAGCTACAATGTAGTTAATGAAGTTCATACCAAACTAAAGCTAGTGTTAACTTATTCCATGTTACATGCTACTTGCAAGTCCATAAGATCATTTTCGTACTCTTCTATTTCTTTTCGGATAATATCTTATGGGTGTTAACTTTTCCTCATGAATCATTACAAGGAAGATGTTGCCTAAAATGCGGAACACGCTTATTCCTACCATGTCTGGAAACCAAATGCACTTATCAATTTCATTTCTTTGCCCTATATGTTTAGACTCATTACTTTGATAATGTTCCAAAATAGCAACATGCAGCTAGTCTTCTAAGGCGGACAACTCTGGAAATGCAACCGTTTCAATTTCATGACATGCATCAACCTTGTCTAATGTTTAAAGAGATAATTTATCATATGTATTTTTAACGCTGCCACATGCATTAAAAATAAGCGTAAAATGCATTCTCCCTTATGGAATTAAGCGCGCCTAAACATTTCTTTATGCGAGAATAAACTCGAAAAAAACCTGGACTTGTGGGCTCGGGGAGATATCCACTTGAATGCTTGGAGATGAACCTCCCGCAGTCCCGCCTTGCAACTTCTTGGGAGCCATTGTAGTCGTGGTTACGGACTCCTTTACTCTCGCTTTTCGAGACGGCTAGGGGATCGATATCTTCTCCTTGTTTGGGAATAGGGATTTCCCTAACCGGATTCAAAACCGAGAAGTCGCGTAGGATCAAGGCCTATGGCCTTAATCCTTAGAAGCTTCTTAAGAAGCTTCTAAGAAGCTTCTGGGGCCTGCAGCAACGTCAAGGGGGGGGGTATCCAATGATTGGGAAGGGGTCGTCGTGAAGAGGGCGGAATGGCGGCGGACTATGGCGGGCTGGCGGACTGTGGCGGCAGCGCCGCGGCTTCCTGCACGACGGCGATGGCCTGGTCTTCCTCCTTTCCCCAACGGCGGGGGCAGCAGCGTCCTCTCCTCCTTCTCACAGCACCGTCCCTTCCCCCTCTTCTCTCCCTAACGGGAGTTCATATAGGCAAGGGGGGGGAAAGGGAAGCTCCACCACGTGGAGGACTCATGCCCTTCCCTCCTCATGCATTCCCTACTCACTCTTCTTTAGGCCATACCTCCCCACACTCCCTCTCCTCCAGCCATGCATCGGCTGGGGGAAGGGATAATTTTTAAAAAAAATTACCTAAAATTTATCCAATTGCCCCTTCAAAAAGGGTGTTCCCTCGCGGCTTTTACGGTCTTCAACCCCAGCCTCTAATTCACAATGTGGAGGCCTCATTTTTGAGCGTGAATGGTATGGATTAAGCTACCAATAATACGATGTAGGGAATACCCTTGCACAGGATTTACACGGCGTGCGGGAAGTCAATATTTACGGTACGCAGTGTGCGGGAATATTACAGAAATCAACTCATATGTATATGAGGAAGTAACCCGTGTAATCCCAGCCGACAGGATTAAAGTGTTGGGCCACCATGAGAAATATGGATTCCTATGAAAAGGGTATCCTGAACTTCCAATGAATTATCGATTCCTAAAGATCCATGACCCAAAACCCTACTATTACACAGTTCCTATAGACAAATGCAATACAACGTTGTTCTCCCCAAACTAAATGTAATGATTGGCCTATCATCACACGAAACGTTGTATTCAAAAAGGCTATGCCCATGTAAATACAAATAAAGACTTCTTTTTATCAATATCTGGCTGTGCATAAGAGTTGTTAAAAAGTTAAGTAGCTACACTGTTTACGAGATAGCTAAACTAAAAATGAAAGATAAGCTAACGTCAATTATCATATAATAACGTTAAGAAAACTTTTATCCAGGCACAACCCCAGGTACAGGTTCCAAATTCGCCTCCTACATCAAGTACTGCTGTGACCCAGGAGAAGAAGTTCCTCCTCAAGGAGATAAAGCCACCCGAGTTTGACAAGAGAGACAGATTCGTCCAGGCTGATGCTTAAATTTGGATTGAATCCATGGAGGATTACTTTGAAGCAGTTGGTACTGCACCTACCAATCAGGCCATGCTCGCCAAGTTAAAGCTCACCGGCGAAGCCAGACTTTGGTGGAAGCAATGGTGCAGGGATCAAGGGATTTCAGAGGGGTTCGTTACCTTGGAGAAGTTGAAGAAAGCCGTGCAGGGAAGATATTTACCACCTGCATATCGTACACAGAAAATGAATGAGTTCTATGAGCTAAAACAACTAGGACTCACTCTTGACGCATACTACTCTAAATTCGTCTCACTTTTAAAGTATACGCCACAGATGGACATGACGCAGCAGGTGTCCAAATTTTGTGCGGGCTTAAATCCACCCGTAAATACCTATCTCAAATCTATGCGTCCATCAGATCTTCAGGATGCACTCATTCGAGCGGCGCCTATAATTCAGGAGGTGCAAGCTAGACCAAGGGGTAACAAAACTTGGTCCTATAGTGACCCGAACAGAGGAGCATTCAGACCTCAAATAAAGAGAGTTCAAGGTCATAATCAGGGACAAAGGAAGAAAGCAAGGACAAATAACGTCAACAACCTTGTTCCTACTCAAAGTAATGGCCAAAATCCTCCGTTGTTTCCACTGCAACGAACCCGGTCACTTCAAGAGGCAATGTCCCAAGCTTAGCGGGGGACATCGTCAAATGCCTTTCCAAGGTGCAGGCCGCGGTCAAGGAGCCGTTACCCGTGGAAGAGGAAGAACCGCTTGCATTGCCAATAGGCAAAGATGCGAAGAAGAAGAAGAGAAAGATCCGACTATGGAAGCTGAATTCAAAAAAGCGACAGTCCATGCCGCTTTACACAAGAAAGGGCCGAAATGCCAGTTCTCGGTGATTCAGACACTGTCAGACTATCAAGGTAAAGGTTTCAAAACCTTGATTGATTGTGGCAGTACACATTTCTTTATCTCACCAGCATGTGCAAAAAGTTTAGAAATAAACACAGTAGAAGCACCTACCCTGCTTGTGGAGTTGGCAAACGGTCGTGAGGTAACTTGTACCAGGCAAACTGCTAAGGTGGAATTCTTTCTGGGAGGAAAGAAGACTTCAGTCAAATTCAGAGTCATGAATTTAGGTATCCATGAGTGTCTACTCGGGATGGATTGGCTTAAGCCCAACGACGCCCACATCCACTCTGGAAAGGGTCAAGTTTCCTTTCGAAACTCTGAAAGGGAATTTGTCACAACTCAAGGTGAGGCAGGAGTGCCAAGAATCTAATTAGCCAAAGTATCTCGGATCATAAAAGGAGTCAAAAAAGGATTACCCGTTTACCTGATCAAACTCAACAAGTTAGATTAAAAGCAAGAGTCTCATGAAGGACCTTCTTCGCTAAAGGAATATGCTGACGTATTCCCTGAGGAATTGATTGAACTTCTGCCTCAAAGAGAAGTAGATCATGAGATTAGGCTAGTGCTTGGAGCTGCACAAATTGCAAAAAGACCTTATAGAATGTCCATACCGGAAGCAATTGAGTTGAAGGAACAACTCAAGCAACTGTTAGATCAGGGTTACATCTGGCCTAGCAACTCACCGTGGGGAGCTCCAGTACTATTCCAGAAAAAGAAAGATGGGACACTTTGACTATGTATTGATTACCGAGGGTTGAATCAATCAACAGTCAAGAACAAGTATCCTATTCCTAGAATAGATGAGCTTCTTGATCATCTTCAAGGTGCAAAGATTTTCTCCAAGATTGATCTCAGGCCAGGTTACTATCAGATAAGTATCAAGGAAGAAGATATTCCAAAGACGGCCTTCAATACAAGATATGGGCACTTTGAGTTCCTGGTTATGTCATTCCGGCTTACAAATACACCTGCCACCTTCAATAGATTAATGCAAGATATCTTTAGACCATATCTTGATGATTTCGTGCTTGTCTTCTTCGATGACACTTTAATCTATTCTAAACAGGAAGAAGATCATGAACCTCAGCTTTGGATTGTCCTTGAGACAATGAGGTCTCATAAGCTGTATGCAAAAATGAAGATGTATGCATTCTTCAAGCATCAGATTGAATATCTGTGATTCATAGTATCATCAGAAGGAATATCAGTAGACCCAGCCAAGGTCAGAGATGTGCTTGAATGGCCAATACCAGTATCCGTCAAAGAGATACGTAGCTTGCTTGGATTGACAGGATGGTATAGGGTCTTCATCAAAAACTATGCTTTGATTGTAGCACCTCTTACAGACTTACTAAAGAAGCACACTTCCATTACATGGTCAACTTCTGAACAAAATAGCTTCGACAAATTGAAGCAAAGTCTGGTATCAGCACCTATTCTAAAACTTCCTGACCTCAATAAGGAGTTCGAGGTAGTAACTGATGCTAGCATTCTTGCCTTGGGGTGTGTACTTATGCAGGAAGGTCATCCAGTAGCATACTCTTCAAGGAAATTGAAGAGTCATGAAAAGAATTATGCCACGCATGATCTGGAATTACTAGTTGTCATCCACGCTCTAAAGCTTTGGAGACACTACCTGTTGGGTAACAAGTTTACTCTAGTAACCGATCATAAGAGTCTCAAATGGATTTTTACCCAGAACGAGCTCAACATGAGGCAACGTCGGTGGATTGAAGTATTGGAGGAATATGATTTTGAAATCAAGTACCGACCAGGGAAGGAGAATGTAGTTGCCGATGCACTCAGTCGCAAGGCATTCCTAAATTCCCTAATCTTGCAGAATCCATTAACGGCTAGATCTCTAGCTACAAAAGTATCTATGCCAAACAACCCTATACTTGAACTAGCTAGAGAGGAAGCATGCCATGATTTGGCCTACCAAACAATGATAAAGGAAATATCTACCAAGGAGAAGAATCAGAAGTTCCAAGCTAAGTATCAGGAATTTTCCATTGATAATGGACTTGTCTTCTACAGAACAAGGCTGTGTATACCAGCAAGCTAGTCACTTAAGCAGAAGATATTATGGGAAGCTCATGATTCTCCTTTCGCAGGACATCCTGGCTATGCTAAAACTCTTAATGTAGTTAGGAAGAGCTACCATTGGGAGAGGCTTAAAGGTGACATTCTCAAATATGTCACTGAGTGTTTGTCTTGCCAACGTATCAAAGCCGAACATGTCATGATGCCAGGGAAACTGCAACCGCTTGACATTCCCCAAATGAAATGGGAATTCATCAGTATGGATTTTGTTGTGGGCCTACCCCAAGTCCAAGGAGGATACAATTCCATTATGGTTGTGGTTGACATGCTTACCAAGGTTGCACACCTGATTCGAGTAAAGACAAACTATAAATCCTCTGACATTGCAAGATTGTTTATCAAGGAGATATTCAAGCTACATGGGTTACCTTGAAGAATCATTAGTGATCGAGATTCTCTCTTCACATCACACTTCTGGAGAGCTATCTTTGAAGCTATTGGGACTCAACTCTGTTTTAGCACCGCTTACCATCCCCAAACGGATGGCCAAACAGAGCGAGTAAATCAAATCATCGAGGATATGCTTAGGGCATACTGCTGTCAAGAGCCGAAGAGGTGGATTCAATACTTGCCATTAGTTGAATTTGCCTACAATGCTTCTTACCAGCAGAGCATTCTGATGACTCCTTTCCAGGCATTGTATGGTCATGATTGTCGAAGTCCCCTAAACTTTTGTGATCCAACCCTAAGAGTTGAAGCGTCAAGACAGATGTTGGAAGACATGGATGATCAAATAAAGTCAATAAGACAAGACATACAAGCAGCGCCTAGGACCCAATGCTTATAGATTGCAACTCCCTGAGAACCTAAAGGTTCACAATGTATTCCATATCAGCCTATTGAAAACATATGTACCCAACCCTACTCATGTACTTGATGATCAAAAAATTATAATGCCTAGTCAAGGAGTTCTTGAACTAAGGCCGGATAGGAACTTAGATGTTAGGGAGAGACAGTTAAGATCTAGAACCTTGAGAGAATGCCTCGTCCAGTGGAAAGATTATCTCGAAGAGGATGCCACTTGGATAGATGAAAGCTCTCTCAACCATCAATATCCCCAGTTTATCTCGAGATGAGGACATCTCGATTCCTCCAAGGGGGAGAGAATGTAATATTCCGATTTGCTAAAAACACACACGCATGAACCACCTCTAGAAGGGGAGGCCAAAAGGATAAGTCATGAGGATGATTAATGACAATTATTTTTAATATTCCCTCTCTCCTCCAGCCGACTGTCATGCTGGAGGAGAAGGGAATAGCAAGGGGTGAGCAAGCTCCTTGCTGGAGCTTGCTCTAGAAGGAGGCCATGCAGTATGGCCACATGGGGGCGGGAAGAATTTCCTCCCTCAGCTATAAATGCCATGGAACAAGACAAGATGCTGTCACCGCCGTGAAGTAGAGACAGAGGGTGGTCGTGAAGGACAGAGGGAGGAGCTAAGCTGGACGCTGGGAAACGAGACACGCCAGCAGTCACCTCTGAGCTGCCACAGCAATCCGACCCCCTGCCCGTATTCACGCCGCCAGCAGCTTGAAGTGTAGTTTGCCCTGGCCGTCAACACGTCGCCAACTGTCGCCTGGATTGCAAGCTGCCGCCATCAAACATCCCCTTTTCTTCCACGTGGCAAATTCACCCTCCAGAAGCTTTGGAAGCTTCTTGGGAAGCTTCCAAAACCCTTAGGAAGCCCCCTTTCATACCCTTTGTTCTCTCCCCCCCCCCCCCCCCCGGTTTTAAAATTCCCTTAGCTCCCATTCCCTTGGCCTCAAAACCACCATCTCCCCCTCCCCCCCCCCTCGTGTTTAAAGGATCATAAGCCTGTTTTTCAACATTAAAGAGTGGGCTTAGAGGTCGTATTATTACTCCTCTTTCCCCCTCCCCCCCCCCATGCTTTTAAAAGTCACATAGCCCCTTTTCTTAAGCCCCTTTTTCATATTTTATAAATCCTCAAGCCCCCTTTTCCTTGGAACCACACCCCCGTGTTAATCCCTTAAACCCGTATCCTTTTCCTTGGAACCGCACCCCCATGTTAATCCCTTAAACCCCTATCCCTTTTCTTTGGAACCACCCCTCTTTCCTCCATATTTATACCTTCCCTAGCCCTCCCCTTGTGGCCTATTGAAACCCCATTTTAATTTTGACTTAAGGGTCCTTCGACCTTATTTATAACCTTTACGGTTACTATATCCCCTTAGAAGTTCTCTCCTGCACCTTGTGTTTTTTCCATCCATTTTCGTTCCTCGTTTGAGCGAGTCATTAAAAGACCATTAAGCCTTCCCCATGGCTTCAATGGATCTTAATCGTAGAAGACTCTGAAACACCCTTTCGAATTTCCCTAACTTCCAAGGAGGGAGCCTTCCAAAAACTACTATCGACAAGCGGTGCAAGGAAGCGACGGTGGAATTCTTAGGAGGAGTTGTAGAGCTGCTTCCACGTTCGAAAAACTACAATTGCGATGTCTCCTAAGAAAGTCCAAGGCGTAGCCGCGAGAGGGTCATCTCCCGGTATCCATGTGGATATCTCACCCCAAAACTAGGTTTTTCTTCTTGGCTTTAATTGGGTTTTAAGTCGATCATGCAAAGAGAAATTGTTAGGGATAGGATATATTTGTCCGAGTTATTGGTAATGAAGGAGTTTAGCTTATTTGAATGAATGATAATGTATAGAACTTAGTTTCCTTCAAATTGCATCAAGCATTATAAATTACGAGCAAGATTATCCATTTACTATAGTAGTATATTTTAGTTAAATCCTAAAGGTATAGAAATTATATCTTGCACCATTAGTCTTATTCCTTTCGCAACGAATCATTGTAAATGATTAAATTCACGAAAGGTTTCTTTCCTTGCTCAAATTACTAGGAAGTTATCATTGCTAATTGCACATCTTAGCAAGGGACATGTTTGTTATTTGGCATGAGTTCATCTGCAAGGAAAAAGGAAGTTTAAATTGAATTGTATTGATTGAAAAGTAAATTGTCACAAGGATAGCAAAACTGTGACAAGACGATTAATATTACCTTCCAAAACATATCCAAACCAATCTAAACATAGAAATATTCATACTCTAAGCACTTGACTACTTTCCTTATTGTAGGGTCAGAAAAATTCATAAAGATAAAGAACTAGGGCTGTCCCAAGATCCTTAAAAAGAAACCCTAGGCCCGACATACATCAGCCTAAAGGATCTAAAACGGATTATTCCATCGCAAGACTTGCGCAACAAGTACGAAATCATTTAGTCTTGTAATTGATTCACAAGGAGAAAGGGAAAAAAAGAAACCCTCAATAAGGATGGCAGATCCCTACGCAAGTTATCTTGCAAACTGACATATTTTTGGATATCCTTCTAAATAAGGAAAGTTCTAAACTGGAAACTAGCATATCTAAGGAACTTTAGGGTTGACCAAGTTGGGTTAATAAGGTACGCCCTACAGCGGAATGTAAAGGATCTTGCCAATTTACAAGACACCTTGGGAACGAGTGCTGATACACTCAAAAGGAAAGAACACTTCCTTAGCAGTTTGCCAAACAACACGGTTGATTAATGAAAATGTTTGTGCTTGCTAGAGATTTTAGGGCTCTGTTTGAATTATGAATTACAAATTAAATGAGTACATATACTTCAGGTTAAAGGCTGAAGGAAGAGGCAGTTTTAGTTACCCCCGACTACTTGCCTAACCCTAACCAAGGGGGTTGTTCACCACGCGGGGTATGTGGACCGAACCCGCCGCGAGAGGTCTCTCTGTTGAGCTCTACTTGGAGTAGGAGGATGCTTGGGTGCCAGGGGGGCTCTGGCCGTAAATCCCTCGCCATCCGGGTCCTGCACAAGAGGCTAACGTGACTCGGGATTGGATCTCGAGGCCCGCATACTAGTTTACGGGCGGAAGCTTGGAATAGTGATCCCTGGGGATTACTGGATAGCCCTCGGCGGATTATGGACAAGGCTACGGGCGGAACTTCTTGTATTTCAATGATAAAATGATGAAATGTTAAAAAAAAGAACTTGCTTAATATTGTTTTTCTATGTCACGTGATAAGATTACGTGAAGGAACCAATGCTTAACAGGATTAATTAAAGAAGCTGATTGTTATATGTCAAATTAATGTGTTAGATAATTACATAACTAAAACAAACCGAGGAAAGTGCGGAGGATGGGCCATGGGTCCGTCCTACGGTTGGGTGGTCCCGGTTAGCCGGGAACTTTTCTCAAAAATCTCGAAGAACAGCGGGATGATCATCATCATCAAAACGAATAACGAGAGCGAGGACCTAGAGTTACATCTTACCCGATTTACGCTGTTTTAGGGGAACGGAATGGGACTATGCCTTATGGCAGAGAGGTTGAACCTTGCATGCCTCTCGTTTCCCACTCTCCTTGAACCAAGTGCAGCGTGAATCCGCTTCGGACCTGGCGTTTCTGCGTAAAGTAGTTCGCTCGGGTCTGACGTTAGTTGCTGTTAGCTAATGGCCAATCAGGAAAACCCTAATTCCGGTCGATCCTAAGTGGGAACGGCCAGGATACTTCCGCTACGTGGCAGACGCGGGAAGACCTAGATCGCAAAACCCGTAACATTCCATGGGAGTGCCGGGCGGAGTTTTCTAGACATCCTTTTCAATGGACTGCTAAGACGTGCCCTGGATGATACTAGCGGACACGTTACAAGATCCTTAGCTAGTTAGGGATTTGACCATCACACAACATACTAGTTGCACTCCACTTAGACTCACTTATATCTTGTTGGACCCATGAACTTAGAATAACTTGTACTTCCTCATTCACATCGGCCAAAGTTAAAACAATTACTATGCCTTGGGATATGCAAAGGAATGCTTGAATGCATGATGTGTACGATAATCATTAATGAGAAATCTATGTACAAATGCAACAATCAACCCTTTCCCTTTCACATGCACATAACCTAAAAGATGTGGTGATGTAACACACCCCTAAGGTACCAAGTTTTCAAGCCTCATACTACGTTAGGGCTAACAAAAAATATGTAATCATCTTAACCATAAAGATGCATCGTAAAATCAGTCCTTTTAGCATATAAAATCAGATTTGTTTCCATTTAAGTAGGATATGATAGATAACATCGAGGCTATCCACGTGTTATTGAACTACCATTTTGATTTTAGGTTTGATTTGATGTTTTTATGTATTTAGGATTACGTCCCTAAATTTTCTCTAGTTATTTTTATTTTTATATTTTTAAAATAATTTATAATATTTTTTAAAAAATTGATCAAGAAATGACTTTTAAAAAAAACTAGAAAAAACTAGCAATCACAAAGAAGTTAGAGAGTTTTATTCATTTCATTGAGGAGAGAGAAATACTAAATTTGCAACACAAGAAATTCTCATTTTTAGCAAGTAAGATTGGTATCAATGCAAAGCACTTAATGAATACATTCTATTTATAATGTCAAATATGTAAGTGAAGAAGATGCATAGCAGTAATAACAAAACCATAAGCAATATGGCATGTTTTTTAAACCCCTGATCTCTTGCATATTTTATTATTTGTATAGTCAAAATGACATGTACTCTTTGCCTTTTTGCCCATGCCCCCTTAAATTTGGTCCACACCCCTTCAAATCTTGGTCAAATTTGGATCTTTGTCATTGCCCACACCACATTTCCACTTGATTAAGGTGTTTTGATGTGAAATTGTATCTCAAACATGCATGATAGATGAAAATATGCTAAGTGGACACTTCTCCACTACTTCAAAACTTTCCTTTGTATTCCAATTTTCTTTTAGGATTAAAATGCCCCATATCTTACACCTTGGTCACTTTGTAAAATGGACAACATTTGAGACTTGATATTTCATTTTCTACACAAGCAGCATATGCATCCACTCAAAATGCTTTACAAGTCCCGGAAAATATGCATTTTATAATGTCCTAAGCCTAAAAATCCAAATTTTTGCACATGAATCGGGGCCTACAAAGTGAAAAAATCAAAGGAGAGGTTGAAGAACATAAAATTAGTCATTCTCACAATGAACAACTACCACTAAACATCATTCTTCATGAAGTGCATGTCACTCTCATCATCATCATCACCAACAAACTCCTTGGAGGTGATCCTCATTCAATAACATCCACAAACTGGTCTTCAAACTCATCACTGAGTATAGCATCATTGTCATTTAGGACTCAAACTAATCACCATCATTATTCTTTGATTGAATGAAGATATAATGGGCAAATAAACAATAGTCAAGGATGAAAACTAGCATTTGTTATTATCACCCTTATTATACATGAACTAGTTCTATGGATAGATGAGGAGCTTATGATAGACAGATTGGGATAAAAGGCATAAGTAGAAAAACTAATAGTCAAAAGGCTATATAGTAGCCTAAGCCCTTGGTCTAAAGCTTCTTTCTCAAAGAATGGTTATCATTAAGAGAGAGAGAGAGAGAGAGAGAGAGAGAGAGAGAGAGAGAGAGAGAGAGGAGTAAGAGAGAGATAGATGGAGGTTGAGAGAGATAGATGGAGGTTAAGAGAGATAGGGGTAGGGAAAAAAGAGAGAGAGAAAGAATATATTGAAGATCAGAAGAAGACTTGATAATCTTTATAGTGGTCAGCACCAAAGGCGAAGCTCAAAGTTTCAAGATTTGTTGGGAGAATTGACAAGCACAAAGAGAAACAAGATAAAAGATATCTCCACATCATCATGTCACCCCCAATGTTACACCAAATCCAAAAGTTACAAAGGACCCCCACCTATTCTATTAGTTCTCTTTCCTACTCTTGATGTTAACTTCTCTCAAATTGGTCATGGTGGGCTGAGTAATATTAAGATGCGGTAGAAATATTAGCCTTAAACTCATCGATATCTAGTTTAGAATACCCTTGCACAAAAGTAATGGGGTGATTAACCATGGGAAAGGAGGGTTGTGCACATGATGGTTGAAAATATGTGGGATCTTGTCACAAGAAAGTATGGTAAGGTAGGATCTAGTACCTATGTAATGAAAGAAGGAAAGCTAGAGAAACTCCTGACCATATGCCCTCTCAGATTTTGTAAGCAAATAACTCAAAATTGCTTTATAATGCTTTAGGAACTTAGCATTTAACGCATCTCCTCTCTTGGCAATTAGCTTTTAGCAGAACTCAAATTGTAGTCAAACACACAACACCTCTACTAGCATAGAATCTAATAGTGTAATAACTTCCAATGAATGCTTAGGCTTCCATTACATCACATAGAGGTTGCAAAACAACACCTTTATGTGACTAAGACTCTCATGGTTAGATCTCAACATCAACGCTTTCACATCCATCACAAAACCATAAATCTGAGTTTAGGAATATATTGTTTCATATCTCAAGGTAAATGAAAGAGAACTTGAGTTTTGTGAGTTCACAAGGGGCTTCTAAACACATGCATGTTAGGTCTCCTGCAAGAGTATGGAAGAGGAAAGGAACTTATAGGTTTTGTTAGCTCATGCAATAGTATTCGAATAGGGGCAAGGTGAAAGGAGGTGGAGATGACATGCATGGCTAGAAGAGAAATGGAATATGACTTCAACTTAGGCATGTTTTCCCTTTGGTTTTTATTCAAGGCTCTCATCATACCTTGCACCTACGCACAATAACTTTAAACTTCAATGAGTCTCCATGGAAGGCTTTCTGTGAATGCACATAGTTGGCATTATGCCAAGTCAACCCTTTGATGGAAAAAAAAAACCTTGAGGACCCTTTTGGGTATTGCTTCTTTTTAACAGCTTGTATCTATACTGGCACACTACAAGGATATGGAGGTATAGCAACGGCAATTTCCAACACAAAATAGTGGTGAGCATCGACGATACTTAGACGGGGCTGAAACCCGAGCGCGTTATTTTGCACGCATAAACAAAAGAGAGAGCGAAAGGGAGAGCGAACATCTTGCATTTGAGAGGGAGAGGGAGAGAAAGAGAGAAAGAGGAAGAAGGAAAGCTTCTCACCACCGCGGCTGCCGTTCGCGAAGAGAAGGAAGTGTACGAAGGGCAAAGAGGAGCCGTTGTCGCAAAGAGAAGCTGCCAAACCCTTCTTCGAGCCCGGTGAGTGCATTATTCCTTCTTGCTTTATTTTTGTGTTTTCTCTTTCTTTTTTACTTATTTTTGTTAAAATTCATGTGTATTGAGAGAGGGAGAGGGAGAGGGAGGGAGAGGAAATGAGAGAGGGAGAGGAAGATAGGGAAACATTAAACATAATAGGAAAAGAGAGAAAGAGAGGGAGGGAGAGGAAATGAGAGAGGGAGGAAGAGGAAGAGCGAGAGGGAGAGGAAAGAGAGGTGAATATTAAACATAATAGGGAAAGAGAGGGAGAGGGAGAGGGAGAGGAAATAAGAGAGGGAGAGGAAGAGAGAAAAGGAAATGAGAGAGGGAGAGAAGAGAGAAAAAAAATTAAACATAATAGGGAAAGAGAGAAAGAGAGAAAGAGAGGGAGAGAGAGAGGGAGGGAGAGAAAATGAGAGAGGGAGAGAAAGAGGGAAAAGGAAATGAGAGAGAGAGAGGAGAGAAAAAAAAATAAACATAATAGGAAAAGAGAGAAAGAGAGGGTGAGGGTGAGGGTGAGGGAGGGAGAGGAAATGAGAGAGAGAGAGAGGAGAGAGAAAAAGAGAGAAAAAACATTAAATATAATAGGGAAAGAGAGGGAGAGGGAGAGGGAGGGAGAGGTTGTTGTTTTGTTGTTTGTTGTTGTAGTAGTAGTAGTAGTAGTTTTTTCTTCTTTTCTTGTTTATTGTTGTAGTAGTAGTAGTAGTAATAGTAGTAGTAGTAGTTGTTGTTGTTATTGTTGTTTTTTCTTCTTTTCTTGTTTATTATAGTGGTAGTGGTAGTCGTGGTCGTGGACATGGTTATTATAGTAGTAGTAGTTGTTGTTGTTATTATTGTTTTTTCTTCTTGTTTTCTTGTTTATTATAGTGGTAGTGGCAGTGGCAGTGGCAGTGGCAGTGGCAGTGGCAGTGGCAGTGGTAGTGGGAGTGGCAGTGGCAGTGGCAGTGGCAGTGGTAGTGGTTGTGGTCATGGTTGTAGTTGTAGTCTTAGACGTGGTCGTAGTCGTAGTCGTCGTAGTTGTGGTTGTAGTAGTAGTAGTGATTTTCTTGTTTATTGTTGTTGTTGTTGTTGTTATTGTTGTTATAGTAATGGTTTTTTTTTGTTTTCTTGTTTATTGTTGTCTAGTTTTCTTATTTGTTGTTGTTGTTGTAGTAGTGGTAGTAATAGTAGTTTTTTTTCTTTTCTTGTTTGTTGTAGTAGTAGTAGTAGTAGTAGCAGTAGCAGTAGCAGTAGCAGTAGCAGTAGCAGTAGCAGTAGCAGTAGCAGTAGCAGTAGTAGTAGCAGTAGCAGTAGCAGTAGTAGTAGTAGTAGTAGTAGAGTAGTTGTTGTTATTGTTGTAGTAGTAGAGAGAGAGATATGTTTTGTTAAAGAAAATGAGAGAGGGGGAGGAAGAGAAAAAAGAAAAAGGAACGAGAGAGAGGGAATAAACATACAACATAATAAATAAAGAGAAAAAGAGAGAGAGATGGAAGGAGAGGAGATAATAAATGGATAAAAAACAAAGAGAGAGTGGTGGCGAGGTCCGGTGCAACACCAGGATACGGAAAACACTCCGACATACGTTAATTTGTGGGTGGGTGGGTTGGTTAAGACTTTATATACGTTAATTTTTTCTGAGTTACAAGAGAAGAAATCCCTTCTCAAACAATTTAAAAAAGAAAAAAAGAATGATAACAAAAACAAATTATTTGTCGTAACATAGACAAAATGGAAAACGATGAAGGTCTTGATGTTCAAGATTGCGAGGCATATCTTAATCAGCGTGTCCCATGTCCTTGCTCTCAATGCAAGCTGGCAATTCGACGAAAACGTCGATTGTTTATAAAACACGTACGATGCTTCGGTGAGTTTCAATCTGAGATCATTGATCACGCAATCTTGGATTTTCAGCAAACGGTAAGAAAATTTAATATCAATCATGCATTGTACTTACAAGCTAATTGAATACCATATACAAAAAGATTGTGTGTGGCTAGAAAATTTTCTATACAGGGAGGTAACATCTCGTCCCGAGGACGAGTGCACCCTTTGTCGCAGTCGAGTGCCCCAGTCGAGTGCTAATGGAGACGCTTTGGCGGCAGTAGTCGAGTGTAGCTACCTCGTGCTCCTTGGGTTTTGTCCACTAAAGAAGAGCGTATTGTGAAGCAAATAGTAAAGTCTATCCGCACTCCGATGGGTATGATGCATTCTCTGAGGTCTGCGTTTTCTAAAGACGACCAATTCTCACGGCTAAAATTCCATGATTGGCATAAGATATGTCAGGTTTGTACTACGAATGGATTGTAAGTGGCCTGCGCATTTTGCTATTTGGAGTGTAGTCATTGTTCATAATGCTTTCTCATTTGTGGCAGTTTGTACTACTGATCGCGATCGCAGGGTACCTTACTCCGGAAATACACGGGGCCATTTACACGTTGTCGACTTTAGTGCAATGGATCTCACAAAATGAGATTGAGACATCCTCTATTGAATCTGCAAGGTGGGGAGTAGTGGAGACAGTTTGTCTCTTTGAGAGAAAACCCTGAAGGACTTTGTGCGACAATGAGCTCGGCCAGAAGGTAGCATGGCTGAAGGTTGGTTGGTGTCTGAGGCGCTAGTGCATATCTCACAATGGCTACCAATGGTGGATCCAAACAACAATATGCTATGGTCACTGAAGGACGATGATAGATTGACCGGAGATGTGGTGGTTGGAAATGGGGTAGAAAAAAGAATAGATGTTGCAATGGAGGAGAAAGTGAATCTCTTTTGTATGTTGCACCATACCTCAATGGAGACGTGGCTCCCCAAGTACCAGCAAGCTAGGCAAGATTGAGAGGAAGCACAATCTGAATTTCAACGTAGTATGCGCCATTGACCGATTCAATATCTCGAGGCATGGAAGAGATGCTGCGGTTTATTTCAACACGATGGTTGTATGGAGCTTTAATGACCACAGCGTCTCGCGAAGGGGGGGAGGTCTCAACCGAGGAGTGGGAATTCTTAAGGGGATGTAGTCCAAAGGTGATGATGTGCTTAGGATTTGTCGTATCTATATTTTATATGCTACAACTAATTGAGTGTTTCAATATACATTACAAGATATATAGTGCAGCGTGGTCACGCGGATGGCATTTTCGCATGGAGCGTATTGACAAAATATGCTCCACAACAGACTGTGGTATCATGGCAAGGTTTGAGCAAGAGAGCCAACGACGAGCAATGGATCCAAACACGGTTATAGATGAGATGGAGTATTTTGGAAACTTGCAAAGTATTGTTATAGTACTCCATGATACTATTTAATGTGCAGTGGTTCAAAGTGGTACTTGAAGGAGCTGGAGCAATAGTTTGACGAGGTTCATCTAGATTTCTCAAAATAGATTCCAAAAAAAAAAGGACGTATTTGCGCGATACTTTCGGGTTGTCGGTCCATTGCATGAACTCATTTGTTTGTTAATTGTATTACAGCATGGTATATGTCACAATATTTAAATCTCTATTGTACGTGTTTGTGAATAGGTAATCTTCTATCCAAACCCATGACAACCTCGATGGTGGTATGTTATACCTTCAGCTCCCCGAAGTGCGAGGGTATATGATCAAAGTGATGTTCCGAGCATAGATGAGGATAATATGCAAATAGAGGGGTCGATAATGCAAGGGGTGGAGGCCATCGAAAGCTTGGAGCATGTAGAGGAGCCATCATCGGGTAACAATGATGGAAATATAGGAGTCCATTGAGAACGAGGTGGACTCATCCTTTTGTGGTGACATGTCTATCGACCTTCCAGTTTATGCCGATTTGTGTCAGGAGATTGACATGGGACCATAGGATACTTCATACTTGGAGCATTCACTTACTCAATTCCTTGACTAATCGCTTATAAGGGTACATAAGATATGCATTTTAAGTAGGATCATTTTTTTAAGATTTATATTACTGTGCTTTATATGATTTAAATTGATTATGCTAATATGATTTTTTGTTTGTGCAGGTGACATTTGTGGATACTTAGATCATCAGATTGAGTCGAGGGATGAGCGATGAGGAGTTGCATGATATCTTCATGCTCATGTCTCCAGATCAGATGGCGAGATACAGAGACATGGCGAAATAGGAATTGTCTCAAACATCCTTAGGTCGCTCTATTAGATCTACTTCAACGCGATCAGATGCTTCAGCTTTGAGTAAACGAGGTCGACGACTCGCTCTCGTGGTAGTTCTAGAGAGCGTGGCTTAGGTGGTTGTTGTGGAGGAATGGACGCGGTGTCTCTTGTCGTCATTTTGTAAGAGTTGCATCACCTCCGGGATTTTTCACACCTATGGGGACGTTTACTCTAGTTACTCTGGCTCAGCCGTTCGCAGGTGGCACCCCTATGGGTGTTACTCTGATAGATACTACCCCGGTCGGTACACCAGATGTACAGGGGTCTCGTGTGGATATGCCCAGGAGCATGGTCGTAGGTGGGAGAGGATCCATCTTCGGCATAACCCAGAGGGGTATGCCTATCTTGTAGATGATAGGTCACGAGCCATCATGATGAATGATGAGGGGAGGAGGGTGATAGCTCGCATGAGAGAGTTGTGCCAACAAGTTTTACGGCACAACATCTTGGATCATTGTAAGAACATACCGGAGTGGAGTAAGGACTACATAGTAACATCCTTGCATGAGGAGTTTTCAGTACCAACCACAGTAGATAGGTTTTCTATGGGCTGGATGATGGAGTGCATGCGTACATATATGTCACACAGATGATTGGATGCACGCAAGGCACTCAAGAGTAGGGTTGCAAAGCTCGAGTGGCTAGATGCAGGCGACTAGTGCCGATTGAGAGAGGAGGCCACAGATTCTCCAGGACGTTGGAATCAGCAGTGGGAGACGGCGAGGGCACACGACTAGAGGCTGGTGACGCAAATAGCAATGCAAATACTAACGCAAATAGCGACGCTCCGCAGGAAAAAAAAACGGGTCAAAACCGAGCGCGGCTTTATTTCGCGTTTTCGCGTTTTGTGTTTTGAGAGCGAGAGCGAGGGAGAGAGCAACCGTCGTGAGAGAAGGAGAGGAAGAAGACTTGCTGCCGCCACCGCCGTTGTTCGTGAAGGAGAGGAGGAGCCTTCATCACAAAGAGGAGCGCCCCACACTTGCCATATCTCATCGGTGAGTCTCCCTCTCTTCTTCTTTTGCTTGTTTAAGGTTTAAATAACTTTCTCTTTTACATGTTTAGGAGAGGAAATGAGAGAGAAAGAGAGGGAGAGGGAGAGAGAGGGAAATAAAGAGAAAGAGAAAGAGAAAGAGAGGGAGAGGGAGAGGGAGAGGGAGAGGGAGAGGGAGAGGGAGAGGGAGGGGGAGGAAATGAGAGAGGGAGAGAAAGAGAAAGAGAGGAAGAGGGAGGGAGAGTGCATTCTCTCTCTCCCTCTCCCTTTTACTTTTGGAGAGTGTTAGGATATATTGTGAGAGGGAGAGGAAATGAGAGAGAAAGAGAGGGAAAGGGAGAGGGAGGGAGAGTAAAAGAGAGAGAGAGGGAGAAAGAGAAAGAGAAAGAAAGGGAGAGGGAGAGGGAGGGGGAGGAAATGAGAGAGGGAGAGGGAGAGGGAGAGGGAGAGGGAGAGGGAGAGGGAGGGAGAGTGCATTCTCTCTCTCCCTCTCCCTTTTGCTTTTGGAGAGTGTTAGGATATATTGTGAGAGGGAGAGGAAATGAGAGAGAAAGAGAGGGAGAGGGAGAGAGAGGGAGAGAAAGAGAAAGACAAGAATACTCAAATGGATAGCTTTATGGAGATGTATGTCTACTCAAATGGATAGCTTTTGTCTACTCAAGATGTAGTCCACCTGTGTGTGTATATATTGGAACTATAACATATCCATGATTATGGTAATGGTATGCACTTTGCTTTTTTTATGGGTACCATTACATCGACTCCTTAAGAGGGCTAAAAATTGGTCATACACTTTATAAAGTCTAATTAGGAGATTTAAGATGCACAATAATAGACTTATCGATAATGGTATGCAATGTGCTTTGCCATGGGCCACGTACATTGGTGACTCTTGAAGATGGCTTAAAATTGGTCATATCCTTCATAATGTCCAAGTAGGGGATCTAATTGTAATATGCATAATTCCTTGTTTTTGTATTAACTTTATAGGCATAACAAATTAGTAATCATGCCAACTAGTCAACGAAAGGACTAAAAGAAAATGATACCCAAGCTAATGGTCATTATCGTACTTCATAAAAATGAACCCAAAAGTATTGCTATAGAAGAAGAATCCCTTAAATTGAGCATAGGATATTTTCTTTAAATGTTATGACTATGAGTAGAATTGATTGGAACAAATTTTATAACTATAGTTGATAAATTTCATAGATGGCATTAATTTTTATACATGGACCTAGGACAAAAAAACCACATTACTAAGATGCTTTTTGTTGAGACTGATTTATTATTAGACTAAGAGATCCTCAATGATGATCATAATTTTTTTTGACTAAGATTACTTACACTCAAAGCTCTCTAGTGTAGTTGTATAAGTAATCCTAGTAGAGCCCCTCTAAGATACTCAAAGTACATAACCTAGAGACCGTAGCTAGGTATATAATGTATAATGGCCATACAAGAAGACACCTCAATAATTGACTGATCACCACTAAATCCCAAAGAAGAATCGTGTTCCATCCCCTTTAACTTTATATTCACCTCGTGAAAAACTTCATTAATCATAGCATCCTTGTCACCAATCTTTTTGTTGCAATGATGAAGTAACATATTCATCACTTTTCCTTTTAGCATCTAAGGCATTATCCAATCTTTTAGTCAAGTCCGAACATTTAGTCTTCAACTCATGAACCTTATGAACCAATGTTTTTTTCTTTTACAATAATGAATAATTATCTACCGGGACAAACAAATCCTTGAGCATGGTATATGGCCGAGATATAACATCAATAAATCTCTCAACTACTATGTCCCATGCATTCTTTACATCAATCAATAAAGCATTTCTTATATCTTGAAGTTTAGATTTCAACACCATGGATGCATCAATATCAACCTCAATGTTTTACAAAATTTGCTTCTCAATCTCTTGCAGAGGCTAAAACCTCTCAAGTAAGAGCTTATGGTCAACTTGCAACTTGACATACATCTCCATAAAGCTATCCATTTGAGCCTCATTTTCCCAAATTATATTACAAGTCATTAAATTGTTTGTTGTAATGTAGATAAGATGGAAAACGAAGAAGGTCTTGTTGTTCAAAATCGCAAGGCGTATCTTAATCAGCATGTCCCATGTTCTTGCTCTCAATGCAAGTTGGCAATTAGACGAAAACGTCGATTGTCTATAGAACATGTACGACGATTTGGTGAGTTTCAATCTGAGATCATTGTTCAGGTGATTGCGGATTTTCAGCAAACGGTAATTTGAAGTTAATATCAATCATGCATTGTACTCGCAAGCTAATTGAAAACCATATACAATAAGATTGGGTCTTGTTGGCAAATTTTCTATCCAGGGAGTTGATGTCTCGTCCCAAGGGGGAGTGCACCCTTTGCGACTAATTAGAAGAGTTCGTGGGCATGCGATGGATGGAGTGCAGGAGCCAATCCACCACTCGCAAGGCCAATCTATACCATCAATGCCAGAGGAGACAGACAACCTTCCAGACCTACCTACAATCTTGAAGCCTGAGATGGAGGCAATGATCGATGCATTGATTCCCATGGATGTCGAGACTTCTGATCTGCTTAGAGAGGAAGCATCCATACCATTATATGATGGGTGCCAAGTATCTCGGTTGAAGACACTGCGTGCACTCTTAAGTGTGCAAGCAAAATACGGGTGGAGCGATACGAGTGTGACCGAGTTATTCAGGTACCTTACACATAGGCTTCATTGATTTTTTTTTTTGACACTATTATTACAAAAATTTGTGCTTTTTCAAGGTGTTTTATGATTTTTTTCAAGTTATTGAAATATCATATATTACCACCTGCAAATACCATGCCTGAGTCTCGTGATGATGCACGACATGTTTTACAAAAGCTTGGCATGGACTACAATAACATCCATGCATGTATCAACGATTGCATACTGTTTCGAGGAGAATACGAGACTATGGAGACATGTCCAAAGTGTGGTGCTCACAGGTATCGACAGGACTTGTAAGGGCAAACCATCCCTCAAAAAGTTCTGAGACGCTTTTCGCTCATCCCCCACATAAACCACATGTTTCGTATGTCCGGCATGGCGAGCTTGATAACGTGGCATGTGCAAAATAGGTCCATGGATGGAGTTCAACGAATATCAGCAGATTCACATGCATGGAGCCACATTAACTCTACCTTCCCAAGCTTTGCGAAGAGCCAAGGAATCTTCGGCTCGGTCTCGCAATGGATGGCGTGAACCCATTCGGTCTGCGCTCAACTTCTTACAGTGTGTGGCCTATAGTCCTTGTCAACTACAACATCCCCCCATGGCTTTCTACGAAGAAAGGACATCTTATCCTTAGCTTGCTCGTCCCAGGCCACTATAAAGTAAAAAATATGAACGTGTATCTTCATCCATTAGTTGATAAGCTTAAGATTTTGTGGGAGGAGGGGGTCACTGTGCAAGATATGAGCAGGCGCGATGGTCGGCGGTTAGCCAATATTCGAGCCATTCTCATGTGGACGATACATGACTTTCCGGGATTGGGAGAGTGCTCAGGTGAGCAAGCCTCCGTTCTCGCTGGTAATATCTATATTTTATCTCATTCAATCAAGTATTCACTAGGTCGTGGTGTTGGAACAGGTCTGGTTACCTCAGGTTATCATGCATGTCCATTGTGCGGGCCACAGCTAGACTCCCGAAGGTCACGAACCATGAAGAAGATGGTATATCAAGTACACGTCGCTTTCTTGCCAGAGGATCATGAACTCAGGAAAGGTTTCCTTGGACGACCTCCAACACGTATGAACACTGCAAGTTGGTACGAGCTGAAAATGGTCCACGCGGAATCACATCCAAATGGAATGTGACGGTTCTTAGTTTTCTACGAGTTGCCATATTGGACCCACTTACAGGTCAACCACTTGTTGGATCCCATGCATATTTTCAAGAATGTGGGCAACTTGCTATGGGACCACATCACAGGAAAGAGAGACACTATAGGGGCACGAATGGATTTGAAGGAGATAGGTAAGATGGAGGCACTTTGGACGTAGTCGAGTGCTCATGGTCGTGTGCAGCTTCCTCTCACTCCTTGGGTTTTGTCCACTAAAGAAGAGCGCATTGTGAAGCAAGTAATCAAGTCTATCCGCACTCCGACGGACATGATGCGTTCCCTCAGGTCCGCATTTTCTGAAGACGACCAATTGTTGGGGCTAAAATTCCATGATTGGCATACGATATGTCAGGTTTGTGCTACGAATAGATTGTAATTAGCGTGAGCATTTTGCAATTTGGAAAGTGGCCATTATTTATAATGCTTTCTCATTTGTGGCAGTTTGTCCTACCGATCGCGATTGCATGATGCCTTACTCCAGAAATTCGCGGGGCCATTTACAAGTTGTCGATTTTGGTGCAATGGATCTCACAGAAAGAGATTAAGACATCCTCTATTGAATCTGCGAGGTGGGGAGCAGTGGAGACGGTCTGTCTCTTTGAGAAATACCTACCCACTAGCATGCTCACGATACAAATCCACCTTCTTGTGCATCTTGTGGACGAAGTGGAGATTGCTAGACATGTCCATACGCGATGGATGTTCTTTCTAGAGCACTTCATGAAAACCCTGAAAGGCTTTATGCGACAACGAGCTCGGCCAGAAGGTAGCATGGCCGAAGGTTGGTTGGTGTTAAAGGCGTTAGTGCATATTTCACAATGGCTACCAACGGTGGAACCAGACAATGAAATGCTATGGACGTTGAAGGACGATGATAGACTGACTGGAGATGTGGTGGTTGAAAATGGGGTAGAAAAAATAATGGATGCCTCAATGGAAGAGAAGGTGAATCGCTTTTGTATGTTGCACCATCCCTCCATGGAGACGTGGCTCGCCAAGTACCAGATTGCAAGGCAAGATTGAGAGGAAGCGCGAGCTGAATTCCGACGTAGTACGTGTCATCAACCGATTTGATATCCCGAAGGCATGGAGGAGATGCAAGGTTTATGTCAACACGATGGTTACATGGAGCCTTGACCGCAGTATCTCACGAAGGGACAGAGGTCTCAATGGAGGAGTGGGAATTCTCGAGGGGATGTAGTCCAAAGGTGATGAGGAGTTTAGAATTTGTCGTATCTAAATTTTATATGTGACATCTAATTTGAGTGTTTCAATGTACAGTAAAAATATATGGTGCAGCGCGGTCACGCGGATGGCATTTTCGCGTGGAGCGTATTGACAAAATGCGCTCCACAATGGATTGTGGTGTCATTGCAAGGTTCGAGCAAGAGAGCCGGTGACAAGCAACGGATCCAAACACAGTTGTGGATGAGATGGAGTATTTTGGGAACTTGCAAAGTATTATTACGGTGGATTACCGTAGCTTCTCCATGATACTATTCAATGTGCAGTGGTTCAAAGTGGTACTTGGAGGAGCTGGAGCAACAGTTCGACGAGGTCCATCTGGATTTCTCGAAATAGATTCCGAAAAAAAACGGACGGATTTGCATGACACCTTTGTGTTGCTGGCCCATTGTAAACAGGTACATGGAGTCATTTGCTTGCTGATTGTATTACAACATGGTTTATGTCACAATGGTTTGAACTCTCTTGTACGTGTTTGTGAACAGGTAATCTTCTATCCAAACCCCCGACAACCTCGATGGTGGTATGTTATACCTTCAACTCCCCGAAGTGCGAGAGTATATGATCAAAGCGATGTTCCGAGCATAGATGAAGATAATATGCAAATAGAGGGGTCAATATTGCAAGGGGTGGAGGCCGTCGAAAGCTTGGAGCCAGCATCGGCTAACAATGATGGAAATACAGGAGTCCAAGAATTTTTTGAGAATGAGGCGGACTCATTCTTTTGTGGTGACATGTCTATCGACCTTCCAATGTATGCAGAGTTGTGTCAGGAGATTAATATGGGACCATAGGATACTTCATACTTGGAGCATCCACTTACTCAATTCGTTGACCAATCTCTTATAAAGGTACATAAGATATACATTTTAAGAGAGATTTTTTTAAAATAATTTATATTATTGTACTTTGTATGATTTAAATTGATTATTCTCATATCATTTTTTATCTGTGCAGGTGACATTTTCAGGATGAGTCGAGGGATGAGCGATGAGGAGTTGCAAGATATCTTTGCACGCATGTCTCCAGACCAGCTCGCGAGATTCAGAGAGATGGCAGACCATGAGCTGTCTCGTTCTTTGTTAGGGCGCTCTGCTAGATCTGCTCCAGCGCGATGGGATGCTCCGGCTTCGAGTAGACGATCTCGACGCTCACGATCTGGGCCAGAGGGAGGGAGTGCATCGGGATGTGGTATCTCCATCTCGTCGTTCAGCTGGAGCTATGTCACCTCCAAGATTTGTCACACCTGTGGGGAAATCTACTCCAATTACTCCAGCTTTTGTGCAGCTGTCGTCACAGGTGGCACCCCTTTGGGTGCCATCCCTTTGGGTGCCACTCCGAGAGAGATTACCCCCGTCGGTACATCGGATGTAGAGGGGTCTCCTAGATATGTCCAGGAGTGTGGACGCAGATGGGAGAGGACCCATCTTAGACAGACTCCTAGGAGTTATGGATATCTTGTCGATAGTAGGTCAGGAGCCATCATCATGAATGATGAGGGGAGGAGGGTGATGGCTCGCATGAGAGAGTTGTGCCAACAAGTTTTTTGCCACAACGTCCTGGATCATTGGAAGAACATACCGGAGGGGAGCAAAGACTACATAGTAGCATCCTTGCACGAGGAGTTTTCGATGCTAGCCGCAGTAGATAGATTCTCTACGGGCTGGATGATGGATTGCATGCATGCACACATGTCACACAGACGATCCGATACACGCAAGGCAATCAAGAATAGGGCTGTAAAGCCCGAGTGGTTAGATGCAGACAACTGGCGCCAACTGAGGGAGGAGGCTATTCTCTAGGACGTTGGAGTCAGCAGCAGGAGGCGGCGAGGGCACGACTCAAGGCCGGAGTGGTCCATCATCTTGGGAGTGGCGGCCACAGGACATATTTGGAGGACTTGTTTGGAGGACATGTTTGGTTTTATTTTGGTTTTTTAATTTGTGTGTTTTTTAAAAGCAAATTTAATGGTTAGGTGGGCAGCTTGTATGTGGTTTTGTATTTTTATATGTTTTTTAAAATGAAAAATCAAATTTAGAGGGGTGGGTGGTACCTTGGGGGGAGTTTGAGGGGGTGGGCATGGCCTTTTTTGGGGGTGGGCACCTAGTGGGGGTTTGGGTAGGTTGGAGGTGGGCATGTGTCTAGTGGGGGCGTGGGCGGTCACCTGGGTGGGCAGGGAAGGGGAGAGGAGGGTGGGAAGGAGAGGGTGAGGAGGAGGCGTGGAGAGGGAGGAGGAAGGTAGAAGGCGAGCGTGGGGGAGAGCAGGGCGGTTGGGCGATTCGATGAGTGGCGCTTCAACGTTTGTGGAGAGGCAATATGGGACGTTGTAGAGGCACAGGTGGCGGCGTTCAAGTAGGCCGGGGCGGGGCATTAGGTGGCATTGCAGAGGCACGGGTGACAGCGTTCGAGCAAGCCGAGGTGGTTGCTACGAGTGGGGGAGGAGGAAAAGGAAGGAGAGGGAGCATGGGGTAGGAGGTGGGAGGGGAGAGATAGAAGATGTGGGTGGGGGGACCCATTAGGGTCCTCAAACTTAGAATAAGGAGCTCACTATACAATAAGTTAGCTAGAAAAGAACTTTCTATATTGAAAACTACTTTTCTAGATTGGAAATCTAGTAATGTTTAATTTTCTCCTAATTAGAAAATTTTGAATAAAAAACAAACAAAAACAATAGTAGCAAAGTAATTATATATAAAACAATAAACAATAATGAGTAACAATAAGAAACAATGACATATAAATGAAATGAATATATAAGTGACTACCTATCTGTTCAGCAATCTCATCAATGGTATTGGAGTCCCCATCTACTTGTGCTTCGTTGTCAATGAACACCCATATTTTTGGATCACATCCTATCTTCTTTGGAGGAGTGTCCAAAGGTCTCACATGTGATGATGATTCGTGGTCTAGGATATGCCTAGGAGCACATCGAGAACATAGCTTCATGCTAATTTGACAGTTACTATGACATGAGACATATTCCTTTCTCTTTCCAAGCACTCTTTTTGGTGCCATAATATGCAATTTGATCATAATCCGCAAAGAAAATTAAAATTCATGATGCCATTATGTACTGTTTAATGTTGATGAAATCCTCTTTTAGCATAGTCACAAAGTGAGCACACATAAAAAAATCACACAAGAATTCCAAATAGACATAAACATACATTTTTGTCCACAAGATTACCAATACTAAGCCTATTGAAAAAATATTTATTCTATTTATGTTTTGGGTTTCTCTCACACTTTGCCAGTGGCTCTAGCTACTAATAGTGGAACAAACCTTGATGGTTGGTTCTAGCAAGAAGTGAAAGAAATCTTTTGAATCCCCTTAAAAAGGTCAAAAGTCTAATTAGGGCAGTGATTTGGATTTGGATACAGACCCAAAAGATGATAGCAATTGTGAGATAACGAGAATTTAGACAAGGATGATGGGAAGAAGCCCTAAGATAAAGGATAACATCAATAAATCATTAAATGGTACTTGCAAATCTACTATGAAGACCTTATGGTATTCTAAGTATAATATTTTAAGCCACTTGACAGGAGATTGTGTCCTAAATTAGTGGTGGTGTGGTACCTGCAAAACTTCACACTAACATGTGCCGTGACAATGCACACAATCTAATGGCTTGTACTAGTGGCTAGTAGGGCAAGGGGATGAATGCACTTGGTAATTAACATGCACTAGAGCCATCTAGAGTGTCCACACTAGGAGTATCTTATGTGCAATAGGATTTTCCAACTCAAGGCATGGGTCGAGGTTCATGGGGCCCCTTGATTATCAAGGAAACAATGCTTCTTTTGCATGCACGAAGGCCATTACAGATATAATGTTTGATTATATAGCCTTGATATGCCTCTCAATCCTTGTTCAAAATTATATAGCTGGATTTTGATAGCCTTGAACTTTCCCTTATCTGGCTGATACGAGGTTTGCAAATTAGCTAGTTGTCATGTAGATGCCTCTCGATGCACAACGCCTCTCCCATGTGCACTGGCACCTCTTGATCCACAGTGCCTCTCTTGATCCACAATGCCTCTCAGCCTGTCCTATGGTGCACTGACACCTAGCCTGTTGTATGGTGCAGTGACGCCTCTTGATCCACATCCGCAGTAATAAGGGGAAATCCTACCGTATGGTGCACTGACAACTATATGGTGCATTGACAGTCGTATGGTGCGTCCTACCATATTGACATCCATGTTGACCATCAGCCTCATTGACAACCATATTGACCAATGTGCATCCATTAGCCTTTGATCGAATCAAACTTGCGATGTGACGACTAGAGTTAAACATAGGAATGCATTTGTTTCTCCTTTGACTTGCGACGAATGACTAGAGTTATGACCAGAGTTAGACAAAGGTTTACCTTATGAGTGCAAGGAGCACTTCCGGTATGTGTCTGTGCAGACAATTTGGCAGCTCCTATGGTTAATTTAATATGAACCTACACATGCTTTTGCACGTTCTCTCACAAGAATAAAATAATCAAAAGTCCTTGCCTTTCAAAATTTGACCCACCAAATAATAAGGCCTTAGGGCCTACCCACACTTATGAGGACATTTGAGGCCACAAGGCCTCAAGAAGACTAATGAGCAATTATATTCAGTCCATTAAGGTTTCATTACCTACAATCAACCGTGTGCCTTTCTCTTCCAAATTCATTTAATTGTCCATGGTGCTAGAAAATTTTTTGATTGTCCATCGTAAAGGCCATCAAGGCCATTAAATTTGGAAATTCTCAAAATGCAATTTTCCAATTAGAATTCATCCAAATTTGTCTAATGGAAAATTCATCTAGTTAAAAGATCTCTAGATTCACCTAATTCTGATTTATATTGACTGATTCTAGTTAAAGATCTCTAGATTTAAATTTGACTGATTGATATTGTGGTCAATTTTCATCTAGGTCAAAATTCATTCAATCGACATCACGTCTTGAAATTCATCCAATTTGCAACCTCCAAATTCATTCACTCATCCGATTTGACAGTTCGTAAGAGCAATGATTATCTTCTTCTTACCCTTGATCATTAAATGACCAAGTAGGGACTGAAGGATTAGGAGATACACATTTGTCCCAGACTATTCAAGCTCGTGTCTAGCAACAAATTGAAAGGTCTTCCAACAAGAGATATTATAATCCAAACCTTCATATAACCATTTTTTATAGAAAGGTAAAATTGATAACTACCTTGAACAATTATTTTTTATAGAAATCTAATGCAACAATTATTTTTTAATAGAAAGCTAATGCTACCTTAAACTTTAAACCTAGGATATGTGCACGTGGGATGATGCTTGCAACTGGATATTGCTATTTGGAGTAAACTAGGCCAGGTTGGATTTAATGCTAGAGAGGGCAAGAGTAGATTTAAAGCCTTTAATAAGTGACTACACCAAATCTTGCCTACTCTTATACATTTATCTATTACAAGAAGAGTCTATCCTTGTTGTTTTACAATGGAGTCTATCCTCCACAGCAAAACATGTCTGCTCACATGTGCACACACACACACATACACACTCTCATATCCTGGCATATGCTCCAATTGTCTCACCTAAAAAGGTTATATGATCATAATGTGCAAAAAAAGGGAGGTTGGCAGCCCCCCCATCCTCCACGTGCACATAAATGATGGGGGAGTTGCTAGCCCCATTTTTTCTTAGTGTAGGTAGGAAGCATATGCAAAGGACAAGATCCTTAGTGAGTTCACATGTACACCTCCCTTGTGATCTGTGTGTGCACGGTTGACCTGACTGCTTTGCAATCTTGAGGATGATGACTTGTGGCTCGATGACCCAATGCTTCACGATCTTGAGTAAGAGAGAAATACATACATAGAGGTTGAGAGAGAGAGAGAGAGAGAGAGAGAGAGAGAGAGAAGAGTAGAGTAGAGCAGTTTATTATCATCTACGAAAGGCCAAATTATGACCCATGGGACCTTTCGAGATATACAATGATTCTCCTTCCCCATGGTAGGAAAGGGGTAGCTACGGTGAAAGAATGATCTATGTAGCATGGTTCTCTCAAAAGTGTAACATGCGGGTGATGAGAGCCCCTAACTTCGATATAGGAGTAGTGGTCAAAAACTGGTGAAGTGGCCCGTGTAAAGGGATATCACTGTTAGCTTGTATGCGTGCATATGTTGGGCATGCCATAATCATGTGCTTCTCTGATTCTACACTTTGTAGTCCACACAGCTTCCATAACCTCGTCTCTCTTGCCTATCCATTGGAAAGGCAATGTTCTTAAGTAGGATTATATTGGGCTCTTGCTACCAGGGTAGCTGGCAGTGACTCTCGAGATTATATTACTAGGCCTAAAGGGTCGTACTAATGTGTGTGTAAAATGTCCCAGCAAAAAGCCCAAATGTCCTTCTTTGTCATTTTTATTACATCTCTCATGCAAGTGTCTCACTCAATCTAATGATGTTTTACAATTATTGAGCTCTCACTACTAAACATTCTCTATGATGTGTCATAAATGGATAGTCCTTATGCAGCTCTTAAATTTTGATGATTTTACTCATGCATTAATTAGTATTCTCAAGTTACAATGACAACCACCCACTAAAACTTTTATATTACTCAAACCCTCTCAGACTTCCTCTATGACGCTCTGTTTCAATTGCACTTTCCTTAATTTGAGAGTTGTTGCCTTCTCTTTAACAAATCCACATTGTAAGCTCAATATAGAGTTGTCTTATTTTTCATCAATTTCCAATCCAACAAAGAGCACAACATGTCAAGTTTTTCCATTTTGTCATTGGGAATAGTTGGTGATGGCATAGAGCATAGGGTTTCATTAAGAATTGGAGAGCTTGTTCTAAGTGAGAACTACATGCAAAATCTTTTGCCTCCAACACAAAAATTTTAGGGGTTGCAAGCCATTGTAGAGCATGAAGGTGGTGCAAACAAGGTCAATGTGTCTTCGAGATGGAATCATGAAGGGCATGCGCACTACATGATTAGTAGCACACTATCAACCACCTACTCCATCGTCCACTCAAATGATTTTGTGTATGTATATGATAGTATTGAGTCAATAAAAGGTGGTACTAGTAGCAAGTCAACTCCAGTGTATCTTGATATACCCTCAAATGATAGCAAGGATGATTACCAAGTGATAATGTCAAAAGCTAAATACAATGATAGAGGTGTGCACATAGGGATGCATGACCAAAATATTAAGGAGGAGTTGCATGTGGGTAGCCAAAGCAAGGACGTGTCTTCCTATGATAAGTCCATTGTGGACTTCATTTAGGAGAAAGCTAGGCTAGCTACATTGAAAAATTTACTAGCACTTTGTGGATCTTTGCAAAAGGTGTATGAGATTCCAAATGAGTATAATGGTATGATTTCTTTTGAGCTTTGAGCTACACAAACCAAGAAACAAATTATGGGTATGGAACAAAAATGTGATGGTCACCTTTGGTCGCTTGCGGCCCTCACAAACAAATATGGAAATAGAGTGCACATTGCATTTGAGCTATTGTCTTGGAAGTATTCAATGTCCCAAGGTAACTTGTCCTTACTACATAACTGACAGAAGATACAATTATGTTTTTTCCACGGTCATTTAGATAGACAGGTGAGCATGGGCTGCGAATGAGGGAAACTCCAAGATAACGTGTCACTATTGTCAAAATGTTATTAGTTGTATAGTTCTTTGCAGATGCTCAATCTATTATGTGTTGCCACTAGACCCTACAATGACATGGTTGGTTATATATGTTGGGGAGCATGCTCACAATGTTCAACATGGCATAAAGAGGGAAACCATTGAAAAGGTACAGAGCCTTGTTAGCATAGTCCTAAAAATCGAAAAGGAAGGCCCATGAAAAATACAAATGCTAGTTGCTCAATAGATGTTGTTTGAATCTTTGACAAAAGAAGATGAATCAAAGGTGATTGAGGTGGATCTTAATGATTTTTTAGAAGAAATGATGCCACTGGTGCAGAATAAAGGGTAAGCTTGTGTATCATTACTTTGTAGTAATGTTGTATGCATTACATTGAAAATAACCATCTAGCAAACACATAGGTTCAAAGGTATTGTTTCACAAGAGAGAGCTAATCAAGTTCATGTCATTGGTGATGGGAATGACAACATACTTCTTTTGCAAAGACGTTGTGCCTTTCCATTTTTCCATGGAAGTAGATTTCGTGGGAAAGGTGATGCCAAGGAGAAGTGCTTCTTGTTTAAAATGTCCACTAAGGGACCTGCATCAAGGGTGGACTTTGTGAATCATATGAGGTGAATAGGAACCAGAGATCTACAAAGTGCATGGGTGCAATTTGATCACACCCATAGGGTTGATGGATGGGCAACAATGTCTTGTTCTATTTATGATCCTCGATATGCAATAACATTATTATAGCTTACATTAAAATTGAATTGCTGCTAGCAAATACTATGCTAATGTATCAATCATCAACTAGCATGAGAGCATTGTAGGTGATTGAAATATGTGAATTTAAATAGGAGGATGAAGAGCCTCAAATCTTGTTTTGGAAAAATCTGAATTTCGTCATGGTTTGATGTGGTCATGGTCCTCTTGACTTTTCTAGATTCATGTCCGATGAGGCAAGTGCAAATTGGTTGGCAGTAAGGGTTGTATTCATGTCTGATGAGGCCTTTGCTATCCGAGATTGATGGGCTTAAAATGTAAACAAGGATAACATTAAGGATTTGGATAGGTGGTTAAAATGGCAGTAAAGTATTGCCTATTGGGGAGGAATTGAATCTCATGTAGGTCTGCTATTTTTTTTAGCTCATTAAAAGAATTGCTATACAATGTACTAATGGAGAGAGCTACTAACTTTGTTCTTGGATTGGACTCTATAAGATAACAAAAGTCCATGGGAAGGTGCTCAATTTCCAAGCATGAACTTGTCGGAAAGCATCCGTGCTAGCTGGTTAGCAAATGAAGGTGGAAAATGAAAGATATCACTCTATGATGCATGTGTTAGTGATGTTTTGAATGCATATATCCAATGTGCAAAGAGGTTGGGCTATATCACGTGTAGGTATATTGGATCTAGGCCTTTAATGGACTCTTTAATGGCTAATGCTAGCAAAAGGAAATCCCCAAATCCTGCCTCTGTTGCGCGTGCTTTGCAAGGTGTTGTAGTTGGCAGTCCTTTGTATGAGGAGCCCACAATGCAAGGTGATAGGGAGACTGCGCATAGAAAAAAGAAGGAAAGTGGAGCAGCTGCATGTTCCCACAAGCCAAGATATGTGATTGAGTCAAGGCAACAAAAAAATAGGGGTAGGCCACAAAGAGAAAACCTCTCACTTTTGAAAAAGGTTGTTCAAGTGGGAGGAGACACAAGTGGAGGCATGGAATTTCCAAAGATGCACAAAAGAGTATAGAGGCAATTGCTTGCATGGTTGCAACTTTCTTGGAGGAGATAGTGAAACTTGAGAGGCAACATTTGGTATTTCGAGTCTTGATAGAGAGTTGTTATGATGTGCACATCAAAGAAGAGCCTAGGTGCACTTGCCCTGATTTTCAAAGAAGAGAATCTACCCAAAAGACATTTCTTGCCTACAAACATATGTATTATGTGTACGTGCACATACTTGGCCTTCAACCTAAGGAGCACATGGTTATACATCAGCTTGCATTAACTCAACTAACCATGCCTTTGTGTTAGCGAAATCACGTAAGATATGCCCTGTCATGTGGAAAGCCAAAAAATAAGCATAACTCATTCATTGTTTTGGCCCACTCATCATCATGCTTACATCAGTAGGGTGTTGCATGTTCTTTTTTATTGCAAGAAGATTAGGGTGTAGCAATCTTGGAAAATTTCTAGATATTGTACTCTTTTTGGGAGATATAGAAGTTCTCCATTGCTCACTGGAGGAAGGTTACGCATACTCTTTCTAGATATTGCACTCTTTCTCAGTGATGCAGGGTTACGCATACTCTTTCTAGATATTGCACTCTTTCTCAGTGATGCAGAAGTTTTGGGTGTAGAAATCTTGGAAAATTTCTAGAATTTTGTACCGCAACTTCCTCAATTCTGGATAGTATATGTGTTGTTGCAAGCTTAAAAAGCTCATTAAATCAATTTCAATTACAAAATAACTCGTTATGAGACAAGAATAATAGGCCTCTTGGACTAGTCCTAGCTGGTGCAAGGAAAAAAACTCATTCATGCTCATGGTGTGGTAGGTTGATGAAATGTATCTCTTGCAAACTATTTCATTTTGTTGCTCCCAAGTGGTAGCGAGTTGAGATATTCCTTGATTGCTACACCATTGTTTCCACTACAACCAAGCTCCACCAAGTAGCTTAAGCTTGCCAATCATTGCTTCATTTGTAGGACTAGTGTCCATAGCTAGGAAGTAGTCACCCATTGTTTCTATCTAAACTTCCATGTTTTCTTCCACATCTCTCCCTTTCCCAGCAAACTTATGCAATTTCAGCTACGTGAGGAGAAACTTCTTCTCTTGAACTTGAAGAGGGTTTGGAGTAGATCTGACACCCTAGAAAATTGCATAGACCTAACTTTTTGCATAACTTAGTTAAGTCTACGTTCATATTTTGAATACAATCATGATTATGAGAAACACAAAGAATTAATATCAAGAATCTTGGATCCTTGCATAAAATTTTCCTCAAGTTGGAAACAAAATCCGAGACATCTTCATTTCTATTCATCATATGTCATAGAAAAAATGGAAGTATATCAAGTAGAGATTATTTTGATCAAAATTGGAGTTTTTTTTACAATAAATCTACCTACGAAACTCAAATACATCAATAAATTTGTATGTTCCAGGCTCAACAAATATATTTAAGATTGTGTACTTAAGTGGAAGATCTAAAAAGCCATATTTACAATAATTATTATGACACAAGTGTACTAAAATGGCAATAAGCTTGGCCAGGATAATGTAGAGCATTTGGTGTGGAGATAGTGATTTTAACAAATTTTCTCTCCATCTTTGTTGAGAATATGATTTAGGCGTGATTATTTGAAGATGAATGAACTTGATGCCTTAGGGGTGTGCTACATTGCCACATTGCGTGGGTTGTGTGCATGTCAAAGCCAAGGCTTGGTTACTGCATTTATATGTTTCATTAATGATGGCTATGCACTTATCATAAACATCATGCATTCAAGAATTCCTTGTGGAGATAGTGATTTTAACAAATTTTCTCTCCACCCATGTTGAGAATATGATTTAGGCGTGATTATTTGAAGATGAATGAACTTGATGCCTTAGGGGTATGTTACATCACCACATTGCATGGGTTGTGTGCATGTGAAAGACAGGCTTGGTTATTGCATTTGTATGTTGGTTTCTCATTAATGATGGCTATGCACTTATCATACACATCATGCATTCAAGAATTCCTTTGCATACAACAAACCATAGCAATTTTTTGCACTTTGGCTGAGTGCAAGTGAGGAACTCCAAGCTATTTTAGGTTGATGGTTCTAGCTAGATATAAGTGAGACTGAGCGGAGTGAAAGTGGTATGTTGTGTGATGGGCAAATCCCTAACCAGTTAAGAATTTCTCATAAAAAGAGGCCACGATTTTTTGTTGAAGGTACCTAAGTGACACTTATATAGTGTCTTAGATGCTATTACATGGGGATACCTTCTCCTTAGAGTTCAAGATTAGGCAATTAGGACGTTGACTACATGTAGTGTTCTAGTTTAGTGAGAGGGTTTTCTAGCATTTCTCCAATGGCTCATGAGCATAGGGCTATGATTGATTGGTGTTTGAGATGTCCTAATAGTGAGCTTAGAATGAGAGAGCCACCATCAGGCCCATTCCAACTCCTAAAACTTAAAACAAGGAGTTTACTATACAATAAGTTAGCTAGAAAAAGACTTTCTATATTGGAAATTTCTTTTCTACATTAGCAATCTAGTAATGTTGAACTTTCTCTAGATTAGAAATTTTATGTCATGACTAGAACTAGCCATTTCTACGACATTCTATTTTACGACATTCTCTGATAGAAATTTTACGACATTCTATTTTTGATATGATATTTACATTTTGTTTGTCTTGGAATTTGTAAAGCTATAGAAGTGTAGGATGTTAAGATGCCAAAGAGTTTTTAATTGTTGCTGACCATGGGAAAATGAGTTGCAAAGGCATTTGGCACAAGATTGGGACAAAAAGGTAAACTTGAAAATGGATTGCCAGGGAAATGTGAACTATGTCTAAAGCAAATGGTGTAAGTGTGAACACCGACGGCTACAATCAACTGAGATAGTGGAAGGTGATGTTCCATATACCATGCATTTGTGTCTTTAAGCTATTGGAAAGAGCTCGCTACAATAGAGCTCAAATAATTATTATGTAGAAGTTTGGTGGTTGCAAGCTCCATAATCATTGTGCTTTTCTATATCAGATGGTTTTGTTTGTAGGAAACCCATCCTTGCCTACATGGGATGGAGTTAGGAAAAGAGAATATGTTTTTGAGCTACAAGGTGTGATCAATTTTTGTAGAGGGCAATTAGAATTTCAATGGGGACTATGCATGCCAAATATGATTCGACTAAAGGAGGACAATATGCTTAGCGGCAAACTAGTTATGACCAAGGTACACATGACAAGACCAAAACAACAAGCATGAAAAACTAACGTGTTCTAGGAAGTTGTAAGCTAAATAAATAGTAGATGGGAAACATGGAAATTTTGAGTTTTCCCAAGGTATTGACCTATTGGAGCCACGCATCCAGAAAATTAGAATTTCATTTAAACTTGCATTTGTGCATCTCTTGATCAAGAAGTAAAAATGATCAATAATTAATAACCATTTCTGGCTTTAGACCAAAGGCTTAGGTTACTATATAGCCTTTTGACTATTAGTTTGTCTACTTATGCCTATCATTCCTATCTGTTGCCACTATCATAAGCTCCTCATCTATCCATGCAATTAGTTCATGTATAATCAGGGTTATAGTAACAAGTGTGAGTTTTTATGCTACACTATTGTTGGTCTACCCATGTTGTCTTCATTTCAATCAATGAGTAATGATGGTGATTAGTGTGGGTCATCAATGATGATGATCCTATACTCAATGATGAGCTTGAAGATTAATTTATGGGTATTATTAATGAGGATCACCTCCAAGGATTTCATTGATGATGATGACGATAAGAGTGACATGCGCTTCATGAAAAATGATATTTAGTGGTGGCAATTCGTGGTGAGAATCACTAATGTTATGTTCTCTAACCTTTACTTTAATTTTTTCACTTTGTAGGCCTCAACTCACGTGCAGTAATTAGGGTTTTGGGCTCATGACATCATAAAATGCATATTTTTTGGGATTTGTAAAGCAATTTGAGTGGATGCATATGTTGTTTAAGTGGAAAATGAAATATCAAGTCTCAAATGTTGTCCATTTTACAAAGTGACCAAGGTGTAAGATATGGGGCCCTTTTAATGCTAAAAGCAAACTGGAATGCAAAGTCAAGTTTTGAAGTATTGGAGAAGTATCTAGTTAGCATATTATCATTCTTCCTACATGTTTGAGATACAATTTCACATCAAAACACGTTAATCAAGTGGAAATGTGGTATGGGCAATGAAAAAGGCCCAAAATTGGCCAAGATTTGAAGTAGTGTGGACCAATTTTAAGGGAGCATGGGCAAAAGGCAAAGGGCACAAGCGGTTTTGACCATTCAAATAATAAAGCATACAAGAGGGGGGACTAAAAATGGATGCCATATTACTTATGGTTTTTTTATTACTACTTTGCATCTTCTTGACTTCTTACGCATTTGACATGACAAATGGAATGTATTCATTAAGTGCTTCACATTGATATCATGGAAAATTTATTATGCTGTAAATCTAGTATTTCTCTCTCGTCAATGAAATGGATTAAATTCTCTAATTTCTTTGTGATTGCTAGTTTTTAAAAATTTTCTTACATTTATTGATCAATAAAATTTTAAAATCCTAAAATTTAGTTTAAAAATATTAAAAACAAAAATAATTAGAGAAAAAATAGGGGCACAATCCTAAATAAGAAAAACATAAAATCACACACTAAAATGAAAATGAGAGTTCAATACACATGGATAGCCTTGATGTGATCCATCACATCCTACTTAAATAGAAACAAATGTGATTGTATATGCTAAAATGATTGATTTTACGATGCATCTTTATGGTTAGGATGATTATGTGTTTTTGGTTAGCTCTAAGGTAGTATGAGGCTTGAAAACTCGGTACTTTAGGAGTGTGTTACATTGCCACATCTTTTACGTTGCATGCATGTGAAAGAAGAAGGCTTCATTTTTGCATTTGTACATAGATTTCTCATTAATGATTATCATACACATGATGCATTCAAGCATTCCTTTGCGTGCTCGAAAGCATAGCAAGTTTTTTCACTTTGACTGAGTGTGAGTGAGGAAGTCCAAGCTATTCTAGGCTCATGGATCCAACAAGATATAAGTGAAGTCGACTAGAGTGAAAGTGCTACATTGTGTGATGGTCAAATCCCTAACTAGTTAAGGATCACCTAAGTGATGTTTATGTAGTGTATCGCTAGCTAGTTAAGGATCTCCTAACTAGTTTTTGATCTCCTTAGGCCACAACATTCGATTAGAGGTACCTAGGTGATGTTTATGTAGTGTATTAGACACTATTATATGGGGATACCTCCTGCTTGGAGTTCAAGACTAGACAATTAGGAAATGGACTACAACACAATGTTCTAGTTTAATGAGAGGTTTTTCTAGCATTTTTTGTGTTTCTCACGGTCATAGGTTTGTGGGGATTGGTGTTTGAGGCCTGATAGTGAGCATAGGATTAGAGAGCCATGGCCCGTTTAAGTTTTGGAAACTTGGGACAAGTAGCTTATTATATAGTACATTAGGTAGAAATGGTGAGATTAAATAATTTCCAAAAATAAGGTCTAATAGGGAGATCCTAATCAAAGCAACATTTACATTGAGAAAAATAACATAGCCAATATACACATGATTGTAGATAGAGATTTTAAAGAAAATCTCGATTACTATAGAACATATGGAAACTTAAAGCTTCTAAAACATGATTTGGATTAAAAAGAACAAGTTCTATAGTCTAAGATAGTGTCTATCATCCACCATCTTTGCAAAAACCATTTGATTCACTTATACTTACTCCTCCCAAGTCTCCGTCTTCAGTATCTTCTACTTACACAAATGAGATATCTTATATCTGCTTGCAAAGACTTTGCATGACATTGAGAAATGAGACCCAAAATCAATACTTGAGATTGATTGAAACAAATAACTCCATTGGTGTTTCAAAACACCACCCTTTCTTGAGGTTTATTACTAGATTCAATCGATGGAGTTGCTAAAGTAGTCCAACATATTGTACATTATCACCATGTCACCATCAATATTCACCATGAAATAAGAATACCAGCCTTATTCAAATGGGCCAACCATATCCAAAGCATGGATGCTAGGCTTGGTCACATAGCAAATCTCAAAATCAAAAGAAGTTAAGCACACTAAAAATGATACTTCTCAAGCCTATTATCCATTTTCTAAACTCGCAATACTAGACAAGGTCATTATAAAACTATTGCCCTTAGCAATTTCCACTTTTCCATATCATAGAACTTTTCTCACTTTATCCATAACACTCTTAAGAGTTACTATCACATTTGAATAAGCTGCATAAAGACCCCATAAAGAGTTATTTGCTTCTCACATCCTTTATCTATGATCACAATCAACCAGCCATGCACTATTTTTATACAAACTTCTAACTATTAGATTAATATCTAAACCATTTTCAATAAGCACAATACTTGGGATTTCAAGCTCCCCAATTTTCACAACTATTTCTATCATTGCTCCATAATCCCAATAATTATGAGTATAATGACTTCTAGGAATCAATCCAGAAGTCTCCTCCTTAGTGTAAGGCATTTTCCTTACTCTCCTTTGTGTATTGCTATAATTTACTACTTTTTTAGTCATTACATAAGCTTTAACACCACTAGCAATTACTTTTTTAGTATGAGAAAATTTCAAATCAACACTACATCATCCTCATAATCTACTAGTAAATGCTCTATAAACCAGGATCTTCTTCCTTCTACAACATAGCATTTGTTGCTTTGCCAAAAAACTATTGTTGCTTCCTTTTTTGCAATATAAGAGTAAACTCAACATTTCTATTTAAGATGTGGTCTTCAAGTACTTTCCTCAGGTCATTCGTAGTCTTGATATTCAACTGCAATTTGTTTCTTGGTTGCTTTTCTTTTTTTGTTTCATCTTCCTTTTTGTCTTGAGATGCAACTTCCATCACACACTCTGTAGTAGCCCTAATAGAAGCCTTAGGATGATTGGGACTCCCTCAAGTAACTCTCTTTGAAGTATTTGTAGTATATCCTCATTTCTTTCTATTTTCTCTTCCACAATCACATATGTGTTTTGTAACTTGGCCAAATAAGCATACAATGAAAAAGAAACAATTGATGAGTCCCATTTTGTCATCTCATGAATATTTTCTTGTGTAGGGGGATAGGGGGAGAGGCTCATATACCTGGGTAGAGCAATAGGCTTGTCAATGGCAAGATCGGAGCGAATCATGCAATGGCTCTCTCCCCCTCTCTCTTTCTCTCTCACTGAAATGGTCGCAAATGAGTCTTCCCTTGGCCTCTTGGCTCTTATGCCCCTTCTCGGGTATGGTGTTGACACCCCCAATCACTCACTTGGCAACCTTAGGCATCCCAAGCAAGCTTTTTACCATTTTTTGTACAATTTTTACCATGTTTTGCCCTTTTTTGCAACAGTAAACCCTAATGCTTATTTTCTTTGTTTTTCTTTGTTTTCTCCTACTCTAATGCATCCAACTCACAAAGTAAAAACCTACACTACTCCATCTCACAACATAACTTTCAGAAAAGAAAAAAACCTACTTGCCAAGGAGATCGAATACCATCTTCAACCCCCTCACTTCCTACCTATCTCAAGCACTGGTTCGGGGAAAACCCTACTTCAATGCTCGATTCAAAGTGCGCAAGCGCTCACGGCTTGAATCCGTTGGTCCCGGCAACGGAACCAAAATGTGGGAGCTTTCGCTCAACCGCCAAGACCCACGAACCGCTTATTGTTTCAAGCGTTCCAAGCCAAGCACTAATGGCTACCTCTCACATAGCCGATGCGCCATCCATATCTATGGGTGTAGTGAGCTTACCTCCATGCCGTTCGAGTTACCTCGTCTCCCGCGCACTCCGGTAGCTCCACGATCCAAGTGCAAGCTTCAAGCAAGCTCCATCCTCAAGCTCCACGCTCCAAGCTCCATCACCGCAAGCAAGAGAAGAGAAGAGAAGAGAAGAGAATGAGAGAGAAGAAGATGGAGAGCTTTGTTAGATATGATCAATGCCCCACCCTCATTAGGTGCTACCAATGATCCATGGTGCTCAAAGTTGTAAGGCCCCCATTATGAGGAGAAGCCAAATGTGAACCCGGACATTGGTTGAGTCCTGACTTGTATATCAGATGAGGTCTATGTGACCGGATGGCAAAAAGGTGACTGTTGTGGATCTAATCTTTGGGTTAGATAGAGTGGTTAAGCTGGTAGCAACTTGAGGCACATTGCATTGAGTTGCGTGGTAAGGGAGTTAAAAGGGGCCCCTATTGTGGGGTCTGGGGGCCGCAGAAGCGGCCCTTGGCTGGGGGGTCCCAGGGGGGACCAGCGGCCCCCCTGGCGGGGGTCCGGGGGCGCTGCCCCCGGCCCGATGGTAAAGGGAATATTCCCTGGAATATTCTCTGGCCGACTAGTGGAGGCTCATATGGTAGGTCGGCAGTCAGTAGGCCGACCTAACGACCTTCGCGGGCTATAAAAGATAAACCCCTTCGCAGCCGTCACTCACTGATCTTTCACCCAGTCAGAGTTGTTGTTCCAGCTAGCCTTAAGCTCTTCACCTATCTTCTGTCTAGATCGCCATCTAAGCTTCACACAGTGGAAGCGCACGGGTGGACAGAGCCATCTTTGTATCAGTTGTTTGGAGTTAAAGAATTTACTGATTCTCCTCTTTTCTGTTGTGTACTCTCTATCTCTTTCTCAGATTCTGTTCGCTGCGCCGTGTATATTTAACAAGCTTTACCCTCTTGATCCCTCACCCTCACACACTCACTCCCTCATAATCTCATACTCCCTCTCTCAAGCACAAGCTCAAGCAAGCAAGAACAAGAAGAAGAAGGAGAAGAAGAGAGCCACTTTTTGCCACACACAAGAATGAGCTTCTCATTCACTTTTCAACTTTATATACAAAATCCTAAATCCCTTTTGGGCGGTCATCCCCTTTTCCCCTTTTTGACATGGCCGACCATTTTCCCATTGTCCCTCTATCTTCCTAGCTTCCTTTCCACCGCCCATCTACATTTACAAATTGCACGGGTGAGAGTCCGTGCGCTCCTTTAATTAAACCATGATGTGCTTGCGCTCTTTTATAAAAGGTTTGACTTGCACTTTTCCTTGTGCACCTTTGTCTTTGTCTTCTATTTTAGCTTTCCAGATTTTCCACCACCTGGCACTCTTCTTCAAGATTTGAGGGTGCGCCTTTGTATTTAAAAATGCACCTTTCCTCTTTTTCATTTGCCTTGGGCTTTTTAAGGTTGCCCCTGCTCTTTTGTCCTTTTCTCCTCTTCTTTCTTCTATCGGGCTACCTTTTTTCCACCTTTGCCCTGCGTCTTTTTTATTTCCTTTTTCTTTCTTCGTATTAGGGTTAACACTCCCTGTTTAGGTACCCATTTGAACCGGGTTTCATGGGCTTTAGTGTGGGTTCTAGTGGGTTGTTGGCCTCAAGGATGGGTGGGTTGTGATGAATAACGACCCCCCTCCTTCACCTTGGCAGTGGGTTTCTCTACCGGTGGCTTTGTGGACTTGGAAAGGGTCACACTGCCCTTGCTAAAATCTCTAATTATGCAGATGTTACCCATGGCGAGGTGGATGCGCTGTGACTCGTAGAGTCCACATTGCAACGAGCTTGCTTCTTGAAATTTTATCCTAACAGCGATTCTGTGCCTGCATTCTTAGTGTTGGGAAACACATAGAAAATTATCTCCATGCTCTCAGGCTCGACAGAAATTGAAACCTTGCACTTTCCCAGAAGGTTGTAGGGTTGGCCTGCATAAAGGGTGAGACTAACATTAGTAGACTGCAACGCTAGTTTGCCAATTTGGGTTGAATGGTCATGGGTTAAGATATTAAAATTAGCTCCCTCATCAATCAATGAGTTGATTGTGCGCGTGTGCTTAGTAGTGACCATCATGTTGAGGTAGGCTAGGGGTACTACTTCCTCATCCTTACCATCTATTTCAGTGATAGTGGCTACTCGTACGTGGATAGGTAGCGTTGGCATTGGGGGCTCATGCAATGGGTGCATGGGGGGAAATTACTTATTTATGTGGCTGCCATTGAAGAAGCCTATACCCTCGCCCTCTAGGGTTTCAAGTTCTACATTGCCAATTCGGCTGATGGTTCGAACCTTGAAAGGTCCTAGCCCCCAAAATTTTAGTTTTTACTTATGTCCTTTGACTGAGTACAGTAATGTACTAAGTCACCTTGTTTGAAGTTGAGCTTCTTGACATGCTTGTCGAACCAGCTTTTGCATCTTGCCTTCTTGCATATAAGCGCATGGGTGGCTAAAAGCCGTGTTTCCATTAAGCGTTCAAGTTCAATCAAGCATTCTGTCCATGCTCCCTTCCCATCCCATCTTTCTTAAAGGGCGATCATGAGGATTGGTATGAAGAATTCCAAGGGAAGGATTGCCTCTATACCATATGTCAATCTAAAGGGGGTCATCTTGTAAGCCATGTGATAGGCCTGCAAGGCAGCCATCAATTTGTTATCCCAATCACTGTGTGACGCGGAGACGACCTTGATCAGGACATTCACTAGGATTTTATTTGTTGATTCAGTTGACTGTTTGCCTATGGGTAATATGGTGAAAATTTCTGATGGATGATTAGGAAGGAGGACATAAGGTGAGCTATCACTTCGTTGATGAAGTGGGTACCTTGGTCGCTAACTAGTTCAATGGGGCAGTCGAATCGTGAGATCACTTGCTCCCATAGGAACTTCGCAGTGGTCTGAGCGTCATTCTTTATTGTAGCTCATGCTTCTTCCCATTTTGTTATATAGTCGGTGGCCACAATGATGTATTTAGCCTATGAATATTGTGCCATGGGACTAATGGGCCGATAAAGTCAATCCCCCATTTCTCAAAAGTTTTTCATGCAATAATTGGGGTTAGCTCCATGGGATCTTTACAGATAGGTACTTTAGTTCGTTGGCACTCATCACAATGCTTCAGGAATTGCATCGCATCTCGGAAGAGGGTAGGCCACCACAGCTGGGACTGCAACACTTTGTGAGTTGTCGTGTCTTCATTGAAATATCTTCCTGTGACTCCATCATGTGCCTCTGAGTACATATGCGTCTCATGCTCACACACGCATCTGCACAGTAACCTATCCTGTCCCAGCCTATAAAGTTGGTTAGCTATCAAAACTGATAGGGTTGGATTTTTAGGATAAGTCGTCTAAGTCAAGCCTTTTCTATCCGTTGTTCCAATAGTCCATGTTCAAGCACTTGAACTGTCATCTGCCCAATAAGGCATCATGTCAGCTCTAAACAAATCTTTTTCACTAGACAAGCGGAATAGATGCGTGTCTAGCAGTTCATCCACAATGCCTTGTCTAGCCAATTCTCACGTGGGGATGTGAGATAGATGGTTAGCCATGTAATGTTGTTTCCCCTTACGCACTGTCACAGAGAAATCAATCTCCAAAAGTAGAAGAAGCCATCTAGCAATGCATTTTGTAGCACACGGTTTGTTAACCAGGTACAACAAGGCTTGATGGTTAACAAAGAAAGTAAAAGGTGTGGCTAGAAGGTAATGCCAAAATTTCTTTACGACAAACACCATGGCTAAGCCCTATCGCTTCATTGTTGAGTAATTCATTTTGATCTCAGTGAGTTGCGTGCTAGCAAAGCTCACAGAGTAATCTAGGTTGTGTTCACCAAGTTGGCACAACCTCGCTCCTATGGCAAATTTCGAAGCATCAATGTGCACATAAAATGTGAGTGTCCAATCTGGGGCTCATAGAATTGGTTCTGTGGTCAGAGCCTTTTTCAATTCCTCATATGAGCCTTGGCATTCCTTGGTCCATTCGAATATGATCAACAGCTTGTATAGAGGTCTAGCAATTAATGCATAGTTCAATACAAACCGTTGATAATACCCTGTATGTCTAAGAAGCACTGAACACCCTTGAAATCAGTTCGGGGTGGAAGATCGACAATGGCCCTAACCTTTGAAAAATCTATGGATGGCAATGCCATTCTTTGACACCATGTGTCCTAGAATGCATCCATATTTCACCCAAAACTGGCACTTCAAGGGGTTCAATGAGAGACGGTATAGTCGACACCTTTCAAAAACCGCTCGGAGTCTATCCAAGTGTTCTCGCCAAGTGGAGTGAACATACAAGTAGTCCACGAAGACTTCTAACTCCTTCCTCAGCATGTCTTTGAATATTGTACACATCAATCGTTGGAAAGTGACTGGCAGGTTAGTCAATCCAAAAGGCATGACGATGTAGGCAAAGACTCCCCATTCAGTGGTGGCAAATGCAGTCTTATGCCTATTGTTAGGATGCATTGCACCTGATTGTATCTAGAGAAACCATCCAAAAAACTGTAGGCCTCCTTGCCAACTACTCTCTCGAGCATGTGCTTGGTATACGGCAATGGGTAGTTATCTCTCTTGGTAGCTGCATTTTCCTTCTTGTAATTGACACACACTCTAATCTTCCCATTCTTCTTTAGTATTATGACTATGGGCAAGACCCAATCCATGTGTTCCATTTTGTAGATGAATCCTGCTCTCATCAGTTTGTCAATTTCCTCCTTATCAGCATTGAGCATGCTTTGGATTTTTTGGGATACGGTCATTGCTTGGCAGGCATTGCGTCAGGGGATTCCTACCGCTACGCGCACACCATGTAAAAAAATCTAGAGTGTGGCTTCCTTTTAGATTTAGAGATTGAATGCCACTTTAGGCATTAGTATTAGTGTCCATGGTTCAAAATATTAGACTTTTTTGGAAAAAATTTTAGTTAATTTTTTATATTCTAGATATTATCTCTTGTAAAAATCCATAAAACTATAGATAACTTCTAGATTAGGAGGACATGTAAAAGAAAGCATATAGCTTTCAGCCAATTTGAGAGGATTTTATGTAAAAAAAGAGATTAGCGAAATCGTGCATCTCTATTTTCAGGCAGTGAACATCAATCCGAAACTGGGAGATGAAGGAGTGATCTGGCAGGATTCTGGCCAGGTGTCCTGGCATTTAACCTCCCTTTTAGAGCCATTGGAAGCATCAGATTGGCGATCTGAGCAGCATAGAGGAAGGTATTATTTTGTATATGTTTTTGTCTATTAGAGTTATATTTTCTCATAATGCTGAAAGAAATTTACAGGCTTCATCTTTGTTAGTATTCTTCTATATTTTCTAATTCTTTTTGGGAGTATTCTTCTACATCTTCAATCTCTTCGAACCCCTTCTCTTCCGTCTACTCCTCTCCTCGAATCTACCTACACCCTGCTGTCTCTTATCTTCAAGAACTTGGCTTGAAACTGTCAACCCTTCTCTTATCTCTACCATCTCCAAAGTCTAAGCTCTTGAACCCCCATACATTCTTCTCTTGCCAAACCCCTGTGGTGACCTTCAACCCTACGTGCTGTGGCATTGGTGAACCCGACATGAAAGTCGGTGTAAGAGAACTCCAAGATGGGGGATTCTTCAAGAGATACTCTACAACAATTGGTGCATATACTGCAGCAGACTCAGCAACAACAAATCCAAATGTTACAACAACAACAACAACAAAGGCAAGACAAAGAGAAGATTGATTCCATAGCTATCAAGGCCCTAGAGAAAGTTGGGCGTGAATTAAAACAATTTAATGGCCAAAATTTCTTTGTTTTTATTCTCTTATATGTTGAAAAAATACTCTTCTTTGGTGTACCACAACATGCATGGAGCCGTTATTTTGCCAGACTAGCCAAGCATGGTCTTCAAGAAAGAATCCATGGTCTTTTTCAACAATATGCAGATTGGGCTGCATTCAAAAAATCCCTACGCGAAGAATTCTTCTTAGAAGACTCTGGCCTAATGACGAAGAAAAGTTTCACTGAATGGGTTGAAAAACCCAACAAATGTTTAGCTACAACAACTCTATACCATGAGTTTGAAAGTAAATTTGGACAACTTGATGCTGAAGACCAACAAAGTATGGAAGGTCAAAAGATTGAATTATTCCTTAAGGCTGCAGATCCCACTCTACAAGAGAAGCTTGTTGATTGCCTAGAAGATGCTACCTCCAAATCAAGAGTCAAGACTGCATGGATAGATGTTACTGATACAGTTAACATGATTGCTCGAAGAGAGCGGATGCAACTAAGATTGGGCTCTACTTCAACTCCAACAACTCCATTGGTGGAGCTTATTCCACCTTCAAAATCCCCTATTTCTTTGACTAAACAACCAACTCTTTCTTCTTCTGTTCCTTCTAAAAATGATGTAATGGATGAACTCATTAAAAGCATGTGTGACCTTCATTTGAATCTTACAGAAATTAGTTCCAAAGTAGAGAAGCTGGATGTCAAAGTCGAAGAGTGAGGACGAGCATCAACTCAAAGACCCATGAGAGAAGGCTTTAAGAGGTGCTATATTTGGTGTGATAGTCAACAACATGACAAGAGGGAGTGTTTTGCCTTCCGTGAGGCTAAAGCACAAAAGCTCATCTTTTGGAAAGACGGAAAAAATCATGCGGCTGAAACCGATCTTCCACTAGAGCCAAATTTTGGCAATGGTGGAATGAAGAAAAGATTAGAAGATTTAGATGTAAAGAATGCCTATGCAGCAATTGATGCAGCTATCTATGGGCTACAAATTGAGCCAATTAAATCAAGTTTGAAAGCATGTAATGCTAATGTGCAATCTAAAGTATGGATGCAGGCACTAGATCAAATGGAATGTGATAAAGCAACCAAAGAAGATTTGACTAACGCCAATCAGTATATTTGAGGAATAACTGGTTGGAAAGAACCAATAGATTCTTTTTCTACCTTTGCACATTTGGCTAACGCCAATCATAAAGAAGTCTTGATTGAAGAAAAGAGAAGAAGAGAAGATGAACCAGGGCCTTCCTCTTCTGGCCCTCCGAAACGGATAACTAGAAGAACGCCTAAACAACCAAAGCTTACTGAAAATATAACCCCAAATCAAGAGATGGAAGATGTGCCACAAACAAAGAAGATTGAAGGAAAGAAGAAATGCAAGCAGCCAGGCTACAAATTGCAGTCTGACATAGAATCTGCAACCCATCTCAAACGAGTCCTAGAAGAACGAATTCTAGGAAGCAAAATTGAATTCACTTTAGGTGAAATTCTTGGAATTGCCAAACGTGAATTCCATGATGTAACTATTAATGTAATTAAAAGAAAAAGACAATACGTTGGTGATGAAGTTGAAGAAACAATGCATGCTTTTTTGCAAGTTCTTCGAGTTTTTGTGCAGGATGAAGAGAAGCTGACTTCACAAGGAATTCAACTTGAAGCAGTTAAAGAATTAATTGCGACAATTGAAGCTAAAGATAAAGAAAACATGAATGCAAAAATTAAAGAAGTGAACGTTGAAAATGTAATGGTTGGCCGGTCCAAACCAGTTGGGTAGCCCACCTCTCGAAAAGAAGGCCGTCTACAGCACATGCATGAGAAAGAAGAGGCTCGATTCATTCCAAGCAGTCACTACTCCCGTACACATTGGGCAAGAGCAACAACGAAGACAGTTGTCAAAATTGGAGAAAAAGAAACACCATGTATTACACTCTTAGACCATGGCTCAGAGATAAACGTCATGGCAAGGAATCTCTATGAAAGTGGCGGATGGCCCATAGATGTTGATCCAGGTTGGCGAATGAGAGCTACAAACAACTCTTCTGGAGAGTTATATACTGCATGTCCTAATGTGCAGGTAACTATTGGAGACAGAAAAGACAATTTTCACTTTTTTGTTCAAGACTCTTGTAGTTACCCTATCATTATTGGGCAACCTTACATTTATGAAGCCCGCTTGGAAACAAAAGCTCTTGATGATAATTCTTCCTATGCTCGAATCCGAAGCAAGGATAATGAACAAGCTGTCCAATTTCTTACTGTGTGTGTTAACCATCATCGAAACAGAGATCGATTGCGTGATTATCCTGTGCCTCCTAATGCCCGAGAATTCAAGGGTTTTCGGGATGCACTACTATAAAGGGAGGCTATGGTAGTGCATCATGTAAAAAGATTGAACCTCCTTATGCTACAAAAACTCTGTCTCTAGCAAATTTGTATGTATGTACATCCAATAGTATGGACTGTTATAAGTCTCTTCCGGCCATGACTAAGGCTGAAAGAAAATATTTATGTCATGTAAAAAGGGAGCTGAAAACTTATGACATGATGGCTGAAAATGAAGATATTTTGGGATTTTCTTTTTGACTGATTACTACTGACACATTGGCTGAAATATATGTAGCTGCTCATGCAGAAAATCAGGCTGAAAATTAGTCCATAGAAGTATGTACATTGGATTTTTATCAAAAAATTCAAGAATTTGTTGAATAGGAAGACAATGGTTTACTCAACAAAGCTGAAGCACAAGTGGAGACAAAATACAAGACAATGGATAAGAAAGTCAAACTTGTGGCAGTCCCACTGCCTCTTGAAAGTGAAGGGCTCGCCGATAGGGCAGCAAATCAGCCAAGTCTTCATGATCCTTCTAACATTGGTCACAAGTTCACATCTAAAAGTATGAAAGAGCTCAAAATAGGTGAAATTTTTTTCCTTTCGCCGACTGAAAAACAATCTTTTATGCAAATGCTAATGAAACATGGAAAATCTTTTGCATATCAACCAAGTGAAATAGGCTGTGTGGATCCAAATATTATGGCTCTTATGGTCATTTTTATGGTTCCACATATGCCTTGGAACCTCAAGCCCATTCCCGTTCCAAGGGCGCATCTGCCCAAATTATTGGAACTTCTAAATAAGAAGATCAAAATGAAGATTTTAGAACCTTCTTTAGCATCTTACTCAAATCGATGGTTTACTGTGCCTAAGAAAAATGGATCTTTAAGGTTCATTCAAGATCTACAGCGTGTAAATTGTGTCACAATCTGAAATGTTGGTTCGGGACCAATTGTTGATGAGTTTGTTGAAGCTTTTGCAGGTAGACAAATTTATTCTATGGGCGACCTATATTCAGGATATGACCAATTTCAGCTTTCATTAGAAAGCCGAGACATTACCACAATGAAGACACCTCTTGGATTGGTTCGCATGTGCACTCTACCACAAGGAGCAACAAACTCCGTAGCCCATATGATGAATGCCATGCACAAAGTCTTAAGGAACTTTATTCCACAACTTACTCTTCCATTTCTTGATGATATACCTATCAAGGGGGATGTGACGTCAATGAAAAGAATGAGGAGCTTGACGAAGATGGTTGGCAGGACATTTGTAGTTAACCATATTCATGATTGTGATAGGATTTTGACAAGGCTAGAAGAGGTATATCTTACCCTTTCTGGAGCTAAGTCGATTTTTGGAGTAAAAGAAGTCCTAGTGGTCGGTCATCTATGTGGCCCCTATGGATGCAAACCTTCTCCAATCAAGATAGATGCCATCAGCAGAATGCAGGAAAATTGTACAAATGTATCAGAGGTGAGAAGATTTCTTGGCGCATGTGTATTCTATCTCATATGGATACCACATTTTGCTCATGTAGCCGAAAATCTTTATCAATTATTAAGAAAAGACCAAAGATTCTCTTGGAATAAAGAGCATACTCTCACTATGTGTAAATTAAAGAAGCTATTAATTTCAGCCCCCACTCTCAAAAGGGCTGACTATTCAAATGGTCAACCCATCATCCTTACTGTGGATACAAGTCCCATTGGGATAGGATGGGCTATTGGCCAAGAGGATCTTGAAGGTAACACGTATGCAATTCATTTTGGAGCTAAAGTTCTCAATGAACGTCAAAGAAGATATGCACAAGTAAAAAGGGAATTGTGGGGAGTTGTAACAGCATTAAAGTGTGATCGTGAATACTTTATAGGTGCTTCCGTAGTGGTAGAAACTGATTGTCTTCCACTCTTGGATATGATTGCCAACTGCTCTACACCCAACATTGCTATGCTAAGATGGATTGCATATATTAAGTCTCTCAACCCTGAATTAAAGCATATTGCAGGAAAGGCGAATCCAGTTGCTAACATGCTATCACGTGCAAGATATGACAATGAAAAAGAGCTGATGGAAGAAGATGAAGCTGAAGAATCTATACTTTCTGAATTTCATTCCATGGCTACTGAAAATACATTTTCAGTTACTGCATATACTGGTCCAAAGCTGAAAACAAAAAGATGGTCAACTAGAAGCCCATGCTCGTTGCATTGCTCAAGTTCTAGTTCATTTCCTTGAAGAAGATTGGCTAAAGATCCGCCAATATTTGAGCACAATGAATAAGGAGACTTGGACTGATGAGGAGTTCAAGCATATCAAGAGAAAAGCTTATGGCTTCTTTCTTAAAGAAGGACATCTATGGAAGCACGCAAAGAAGAAGAAAGGAGCGCTTGTCCGAGTTTAAGGTAACAAAAGATTGCAACAACAGGTAATGAAGGAATTTCATCAAAGCCTGTGGGATGGTCATAGAGGCATATGGGGAACCTTTAGTAAAGTCAAAGAAAAATATTGGTGGTAAAACATGTATCGGGACATAGCACATTTTGTTGAAACATGTTATGTGTGTCAAATGTATTCTATGGTCAAGCATCGAGATGGGTTACAACCAACTTATCCTTTGTCTATACATTATAGATGGGTTATTGATCTCGTAACCATGCCTAAGTCCATTATAAGTGATGGAGATCCCCACATGACCAGCCTTTTTTGGCGAGCTCTCTTTGAGAACCTCAAGACAAAGTTAAAAAGTTTTCATCCTCTTATCATCCTCAAATGGATGGGCAGAGTGAAGGTGCTAATTCTTCTATTGTAGACCTTTTAAAATCCTATATCTTTGATAATCAAAGAGAATGGGAAAAGTATTTTCCTTTCGTAGATTTTGCATGCAATAATATGGTGCACTCTACTACTGGTAAGGCACCCTTTGAGATCATCTATGGTAAGCCTCATTTACCACCCATTCTTCTTACAAAGGATAAGATCTTTACAGCAGATGAGTTTGTTAGAGACATTGATATAAATTTCACTCAAGTAAAAGTTGCTATCCAAAGGACACAAGAGAAGCATTCTTCATACAAGAGAACCTCCAATGGAACCAATCAAGGAAGATTTACCTGACATAGAAGAAATAGAAGAGTTCCATGTGCCTGAAAGAATTTTACACCATCAGGACAATACTCTAAGGTTAGGCAAGGTATTACGGAAGTATCTAGTTAAGTTTAATAATTATCCCCGATTGGATGCTCAATTTATTACTGAGAGAGAACTAGAAGACTTTCTAGATCTTCTTAAGGACTATGTATCCCCTCTACAGTTGATGTCAACTGTTTAAAAGCCAGAGGGATGTCACTAAATTGATTGCTTATTGTGCATTCTCTATTTTAAAAAATTATGTCAATAAATTAATGACTCACTTTTCTTTAAGTGTTCATGATGATCTAGCATGGCCATGAGACCATTTAGAGACAAGTATTCCTAGTGCATCACTTAATGGGGTGATCAAAGCACTGTGACAGGGATATCTGGTACATGCAATACAAGTTATGAAGGGGAAAAGAAGTGTCTGCCAAGTGTAAGAGTGTACATAAGAACCAAGGAGTTACACATGAATGAAGATGGATTAAGTTCTAAGAAGAGGAAGTATGTTGGCATTGTATTCATGTATTAATGTGTGCATTTGGGGACGCCTGGAAACGTTTACTTGTGTGTAATGAGCATTGCATTCATTTGGGGTCATCCTCTCCCTTACAAGTCAAGGTTTAAGGTCTTTTCTTTCATTAAGAAAGAGGAGAGAGGTAATTCTCTCACTAAGAAAGAAGAGAGACATGGTCCTCTAGAAGTGAGGAGAGAAGTGGTTTTCTCTTTCGAAGGTCTAAAATGACATAAGATTTTGTGTGGAATGCAATCTTAAGGTTGAGGCCTAAGGCAATCTCATGAACTCTCCTTAAGGTGGTTGCATGGACCACAAGCTAAGGTAGAAGACACTAAAGAGGGAGACTTGGAAGTAAGTATAAGTGAATCAAAAGGTTTTGGCTAGGATGGTGGATGATACACACTATCTTAGACTATAAAACTTGTGCTTTATAATCTAGATCACAGTTTGGAAGCTTTGAGTTACCATATGTTGTATACAGACCAAGATTTGACTTCGAAAACTCTATCTATTCTCATGTGCATATTAATAAATACAAAGAATAGTACTGTTTGGCCTTTCAATATTTTGTAATCTCAACTATGTTATTGCGTGTAATCTTTTATAGTTTGTGGATTTGATTCATGCCAATAATATCCATTGGGGATACAAAAGGGGCAAAAAAGAAAAAAGACAACCCTGGAGATCTATTCGTTGCAAAACGATGTCTCTAGATACACATTGCATGTTTATAATCACGTTAAAGCTCAGTGACAATTGGAGTCCTAGTGCATGTATCTTCATGTTTTAATAACCGTGAAAATAGCATTAAGGCAACCGATTAAAAGTGTGGGTAAACTCGTGTTTCTTTTGATAAGGTCTTACACCATGTTAGATGTGGTCATAACCTTTTCTTTACTATCAAAAAAAATGCATTTGCGAGGTCCTCTACGGGGTAATCCCTTATAGTGTAGTTTGATTTCTTTCGTTGTCTTTAAAATGAACATGATATCTACTTATGATATCCAAACTTTGGTTAGAGTGTTATAGAAGCACTTCATGATTTGATTGACAAAACTTATGAAATCCAAAACTCTTTTCGTATGTCTTTAAAACTCTTTTCGTATGTCTTTTAGTACTGCCGCTTTTGCATAATATATAGGCCGCAATATCAGAAAGATCGATCAGCGAATTCAGTAATATTACGAACTATTATCAAGAAAATATACTATGGCCGCTGGTGCAAGCTGCAGCTGCTGCAGGCCGTCGTCACTATTCGGATTACTTACATGCTATAATTGGATGGTCGTCACGACAATGGTACTCTGCACGAGTACTAGGAGCAGTACGAGGCTTATATCATGTGGCCGTGTCGGCCACTTCCTTCAAGGTGGTAAACCATTGCCGCAATACCCTGGACGTGCAAGTGCGCGAGAACGCCGGGGGTCCGTCCATCGGAACCACAGGCTTCTCCCTGGCGCCCGGCGCCTCCAAGTCCCTGAGCCCACCCGGTGGCTGGTCGGGCAACTTCGGGACGGGCACGCCGAGCCTCCTGGCCGAGTTCACCATCGACAAACCTGTAGGCAGCGATTTCTACGACGTGAGCGCCGTGGACGGCTTCATGCTCAACGTGGGGCTGAGCATCTCAGGCAACGGGGCGAGCGTCTCCTGCAGCGCCGCGGCGTCCATCTGCCCCTCCGAGGACGTCAGAGGCAGCAGATGCGTGAGCCCCAACCGCGACGACCCCAACACTAGCTACGTCAAGAACGTCGACGCCTCCTGCCCGGATGCCTACAGCTGGTCCAAAGACAACAACGCCGTCCGCAAAACGCCCACGGGGGGGGCGCTTCACCATCACCTTTTGCCCCTGAATATCATCTCGATTCTCAATCTAGAATAAAACCTACTTCTGCCGAATCTCGATCATGCATGTATGTCATGACTACTTGATTTCCATTCTCGAAATGGCATGTATGAATACCCACAAGTAATTCGAGGTTATCTTCTAAATGCATGTTCGAGAATGATGGTTTAATCGTATCCGAAGCGTAAGCTCTTACCATTGCATTAATGATTTGGCTCAGCATTAACGCACCAATATAATTGAGTGCTCATAAGTGAACTCTAGCCACACACGCAGAGTTGTTGCTAACCTTCCTCTGTAGATTATAGAAATTATCAATGGTGGAACTAGTTTTGCTTCATTTGTCTACCCGACCATGCATTACTATTCAACTTTCCTTTGAAAATCAAAGTAGAAATCCTTAGGTTGAGAGAAAGAGACCCATAGAAAAGGCTCTTATAGAAACTAGCAAAAATATCATCAGTTCTAGCAACATCATCAAGCTAGAATGAATAAGAGTAGCAACATGTAGGTAGCTTTGCAGCTGCATTCAACCACTGATTTGATGACATCTTATGTTTGAGTATGATGTGACTAGCCACAAATTGGTGAGGAAGGGAGTAGCTACTAATTTGGTTAAACCTAAGAGTGTAGCTAGAAGGGCTATTAAGAAGAAGCTAAGAGAAAATGGATTGGCCCTCATGCTTCTCATGTCTCAACTCCAATGAGGTCATAAGGTATATCCGTTCCCTACAAGCTCAAATGGTGAGCTTCAAGAGCCAAGTAAAGTTGATGAATGATGATGCTACAATAATAACTGGCAATGTCAGCCATATGTGATCTATTGAGATCCTAATCAAGTGAAACATGATGATGATGTTGAAGGAGCCTTCAAGAGAGCTTTCATGAATTGGCTTCTCTTCTCTTCAAACATCCATTATTTCTTGTCCATGAGGCCTATTGTCTTGTCTTTGAGAGCTTCACCACATGTTTGCATTTCAATCGAGCCGTAATCTCCTCTAAGGACAATAGTCCCATGCTCCCTATCATTATTCCCTCCCTCTTAGATAAACCCTATCTAATTAATAAGGCTTACCTAGCATAATTGAGCTTGCATGGCTTGATTTTGGAACCCAGAATAGCAAGTTCTCAATGGCTATGTTAGTTTTCTCAATGTTGATGTTCCCATTGATTAGGATTTCTTTGTTATACCTTTATTTTGGAAATTATTTTGTCTCACCATTTCTAGATAATGTGCTGTATAGTAAGTTGGTTGTCGGAAGTTTCGAAACCTAAAATGGGGTTGATAGTGGCTCTCTCATCCTAAGCTCATTATCAGGCCTCAAATAGCAATCCCACACATAGATCTATGACCATGAGGGACAAGAAAAATGTTGGACAAGCCGCTCATGAGACTAAAATATTGTGTTCTTGGGGAAGTTGCCATATGTATATCCTCTATATCAGGTGCATCAAGGCCTATTTGTAAATATCCTTACCTGTGAATTTTTTCTAAATAAAATGTAACCCCTTTATATTACACCCTTTTATATGTAAAAAATATATAGGAATAGTATTTTGAAAATACCTTATTTTGAACCCACATGATGCACACATATATTCATGAGTAACTTACCCGAGATTGTGTTGTAGTCCATTTCCTAATTGCTAACCCTTGAACTCCAAGTAGGAGGTATCACCATATAATGGTGTTTAATGCACTACATTAACATCACTTAGGTTTCTCTGATGGAATGTTGTGGCCTCTTATCATGAGAGATCTGTAATATTCCGATTTGCTAAAAAAACACATGCGTGAACCACCTCTAGAAGGGGAGGCCAAAAGGATAAGTCATGAGGATGATTAATGACAAATTTTTTAAATATTCCCTCTCTCCTCCAGCCGACTGTCATGCTAGAGGAGAAAGGAATAGCAAGGGGTGAGCAAGCTCCTTGCTGGAGCTTGCTGAAGGAAGGAGGCCATGCACTATGGCCGCGTGGGGGCGGGAAGAATTCCATCCCTCAGCTATAAATGCCATGGAACAAGAGAAGACGCTGTCACCGCCGTGAAGTAGAGAGAGAGGGTGGTCGTGAAGGAGACATGGAGGAGCTAAGCTGGACGCTGGGAAACAAGACACGCTAGCAGTCACCTCTGAGCTGCCGCAGCAGTCCGACCCCTTGCCCGTACTCACGCCGCCAACAGCTCGAAGTGCAGTCTGCCCTGAACGTCAACACGTCACCAACTGTCGCCTGGATCGCAAGCTGCCGCCATCAAACATCCCCTTTTCTTCCACGTGGGAAATTCACCCTCCAGAAGATTTGGAAGCTTTCTTGGGAAGCTTCCAAAACCCTTAGGAAGCCCCCTTTCATACCCTTTGTTCTCCCCCCCCCCCGGTTTTAAAATCCCCTTAGCTCCCATTCTCTTGACCTCAAAACCACCATCTCCCCCTCCCCCCCCTCGTGTTTAAAGGATCATAAGCCCCTTTTTCCACAATAAAGAGTGGGCTTAGAGGTCCTATTATTACTCCTCTCCCCCCCCCCCCCCCCTCGGTGCTTTTAAAAGTCACATAGCCCCTTTCCTTAAGCCTCTTTTTCATAATTTATAAATCCTCAAGCCCCCTTTTCCTTGGAACCACACCCGTGTGTTAATCCCTTAAACCCCTATCCCTTTTCCTTGGAACCACACCCCCATGTTAATCCCTTAAACCCCTATCCCTTTTCTTTGGAACCACCCCTCTTTCCTCCGTATTTATACCTTCCCTAGCCCTCCCCTTGTGGCCTATTGAAACCCCCTTTTAAGTTTGACTTAAGGGTCCTTCGACCTTATTTATAACCTTTACGGTTACTATATCCCCTTAGAAGTTCTCTCCTGCACCTTGTGTTTTTTCCATCCATTTTCGTTCCTCGTTTGAGCAAGTCATTAAAAGACCATTAAGCCTTCCCCATGGCTTCAATGGGTCTTAATTGTAGAAGACTCTGAAACACCCTTTCGAATTTCCCTAACTTCCAAGGAGGGAGCCTTCCAAAAACTACTATCGACAAGCGGTGCAAGGAAGCGACGGTGGAATTGCTAGGAGGAGTTGTAGAGCTGCTTCCACGTTCGAAAAACTACAATTGCGATGCCTCCTAAGAAAGTCCAAGGTGTAGCCGCGAGAGGGTCATCTCCCGGTATCCATGTGGATATCTCACCCCAAAACTAGGTTTTTCTTCTTGGCTTTAATTGGGTTTTAAGTCGATCATGCAAAGAGAAATTGTTAGGGATAGGATATATTTGTCCGAGTTATTGGTAATGAAGGAGTTTAGCTTATTTGAATGAATGATAATGTATAGAACCTAGTTTCCTTCGAATTGCATCAAGCATTATAAATTACGAGAAAGATTATCCATTTACTATAGTAGTATATTTTAGTTAAATCCTAAAGGTATAGAAATTATATCTTGCACCATTAGTCTTATTCCTTTCGCAACGAATCATTGTAAATGATTAAATTCATGAAAGGTTTCTTTCCTTGCTCAAATTACTAGGAAGTTATCATTGCTAATTGCACATCTTAGCAAGGGAAATGTTTGTTATTTGGCATGAGTTCATCTGCAGCGTGAATCCGCTTCGGACCTGGCGTTTCTGCGTAAAGTAGTTCGCTCGGGTCTGACGCTAGTTGCTGTTAGCTAATGGCCAATCAGGAGAAACCTAATTCCGATGGATCTTACGTGGGAACGGCCAGGATACTTCCGCTACGTGGCAGACGCAGGAAGACCTAGATCGCAAAACCCTTAACATTCCATGGGAGTGCCGAGCGGAGTTTTCTAGACATCCTTTCCAATGGACTGCTAAGACGTGTCCTGGATGATACTAGCGGACACGTTACAGTTGGTATCAGAGCCGACCAATAACAGAATTGCTTTTATAAAATCTCAATTAAATGAAGTAAAGAAATTACTGTTGTCCAAACATTTCCTTACTTTCAATGCTGTCTTGCAAAGTTACGAAGCGTGGAACAAATTTTTGGTATTTCGGGTCATGTTTATGACTGCAATGCATTCTCCCCTTTATAGACAAAGAATTGGGATGATGAACATCCTGGAGCAAATTTATAATCCATCACCTTTATACATAGAACGAAGATGGACGGGGTCTTTAGGAATCTACTATATAGCCGCCCACTAGTTTGCTTATCTACAGACCAACCTAAAAAGGATCAAGTGGTTGGAAGACTTGAAAGTCGTGAAGCTGTTCATTTTTGTGGAAGCTCACGTAAATTCGACTTTACATATTCAAGGTCGGAGGGTTGAAATGAACTCATATGTATATGAGGAAGTAACCCGTGTAATCCCAGCCGACAGGATTAAAGTGTTGGGCCGCCATGAGAAATATGGATTCCAATGGAAAGGGTATCCTGAACTTCCAATGAATTATCGATTCCTAAAGATCCATGACCCAAAACCCTACTATTACACAGTTCCTGTAGACAAATGCAATACAACGTTGTTCTCCCCAAACTGAATGTAATGATTGGACTATCATCACACGAAACATTGTATTCAAAAAGGCTATGCCCATGTAAATACAAATAAAGACTTCTTTTTATCAATATCTGGCTGTGCATAAGAGTTGTTAAAAAGTTAAGTAGCTACATTGTTTATGAGATAGCTGAACTAAAAATGAAAGATAAGCTAACGTCGATTATCATATAATAACGTTAAGAAAACTTTTATCGATGTACAACCCCAGGTACAGGTTCCAAATTCGCCTCCTACATCAAGTACTGTTGTGACCCAGGAGAAGAAGTTCCTCCTCAAGCAGATAAAGCCACCCGAGTTTGACGGGAGAGACAGATTCGTCCAGGCTGATGCTGAAATTTGGATTGAATCCATGGAGGATTACTTTGAAGCAGTTGGTACTGCACCTACCAATCAGGCCATGCTCTCCAAGTTAAAGCTCATCGGTGAAGCCAGACTTTGGTGGAAGCAATGGTGCAGGCATCAAGGGATTTCAGAGGGGTCCGTTACCTGGGAGAAGTTGAAGAAATTCGTCTCACTTTTAAAGTATGCGCCACAGATGGACATGACGCAGCAGGTGTCCAAATTTTGTGCAGGCTTAAATCCACCCGTAAATACCCGTCTCGAATCTATGCCTCCATCAGATCTTCAGGATGCACTCATTCGAGCGGCGCCTATAATTCAGGAGGTGCAAGCTAGACCAAGGGGTAACAAAACTTGGTCCTATACTGACCCGAACAGAGGAGCATTCAGACCTCAAATGAGGAGAGTTCAAGGTCATAATCAGGGATAAAGGAAGAAAGCAAGGACAAATAACGTCAATAACTTTGTTCCTACTCAAAGTAATGGCCAAAAACCTCTGTTGTTTCCACTGCAACGAACCTGGTCACTTCAAGAGGCAATGTCCCAAGCTTAGTGGGGGACATCGTCAAACGCCTTTCCAAGGTGGAGGCCGCGGTCAAGGAGCCGTTACCCGTGGAAGAGAAAGAACCGCTTGCATTGCCAATAGGCAAAGATGCGAAGAAGAAGAAGAGAAAGATCCGACTATGGAAGCTGAATTTGAAAAAGCAACAGTCCATGCCGCTTTACACAAGAAAGGGCTGAATCGCCAGTTCTCGGTGATTCAGACACCGTCGGACTATCAAGGTAAAGGTTTCAAAACCTTGATTGATTGTGGCAGTACACATTCCTTTATCTCACCAGCATGTGCAAAAAGCTTAGGAATAACCACAGTAGAAGCACCTACCCTGCTTGTGGAGTTGGCAAACGGTCGTGAGGTAACTTGTACCAGGAAAACCGCTAAGGTGGAATTCTTTCTGGGAGGAAAGAAGACTTCAGTCAAATTCAGAGTCATGAATTTAGGTATCCATGAGTGTCTACTCAGGATGGATTGGCTTAAGCCCAATGACGCCCACATCCACTGTGGAAAGGGTCAAGTTTCCTTTCGAAATTCTTAAAGGGAATTTGTCACAACTCAAGGTGAGGCAGGAGTGCCAAGAATCCAATTAGCCAAAGTATCTCGGATCATAGAAGGAGTCAAAAAAGGATTACCCGTTTACCTGATCAAACTCAACAAGTTAGATCAAAAGCAAGAGTCTCATGAAGGACCTTCTTGGCTAAAGGAATACGCTGACGTATTCCCTGAGGAATTGATTGAACTTGTGCCTCAAAGAGAAGTAAATCATGAGATTAGGCTAGTGCTTGGAGCTGCACAAATTGCAAAAAGACCTTATATAATGTCTATACCGGAAGCGATTGAGTTGAAGGAACAACTCAAGCAACTGTTAGATCAGGGTTACATCTGGCCTAGCAACTCACCGTAGGGAGCTCCAGTACTATTCCAGAAAAAGAAAGATGGGACACTTCGACTATGTATTGATTACCGAGGGTTGAATCAATCAACAGTCAAGAACAAGTATCCTATTCCTAGAATAGATGAGCTTCTTGATCATCTTCAAGGTGCAAAGATATTCTCCAAGATTGATCTCAGGTCAGGTTACTATTAGATAAGGATCAAGGAAGAAGATATTCCAAAGACGGCCTTCAATACAAGATATGGGCACTTTGAGTTCCTGGTTATGTCATTCGGGCTTACAAATGCACCTGCCACCTTCAATAGATTAATGCAAGATATCTTTAGACCATATCTTGATGATTTCGTGCTTGTCTTCTTCGATGACACTTTAGTCTATTCTAAACAGGAAGAAGATCATGAACCTCAACTTCGGATTGTCCTTGAGACAATGAGGTCTCATAAGCTGTATGCAAAAATGAAGAAGTGTGCATTCTTCAAGCGTCAGATTGAATATCTGGGATTCATAGTATCGTCAGAAGGAATATCAGTAGACCCAGCCAAGGTCAGAGATGTGCTTGAATGGCCAATACCAGTATCCGTCAAAGAGATACGTAGCTTTCTTGGATTAACAGGATGGTATAGGGTCTTCATCAAAAACTATGCTTTGATTGCAGCACCTCTTACAGACTTACTAAAGAAGCAGACTTCCATTACATGGTCAACTTCCGAACAAAATAGCTTCGACAAATTGAAGCAAAGTTTGGTATCAGCACCTATTCTAAAACTTCCTGACTTCAATAAGGAGTTCGAGGTAGTAACTGATGCTAGCATTGTTGCCTTGGGGTGTGTACTTATGCAGGAAGGTCATCTAGTAGCATACTCTTCAAGGAAATTGAAGAGTCATGAAAAGAATTATGCCACGCATGATCTGGAATTACTAGCTGTCATCCATGCTCTAAAGCTTTGGAGACACTACCTGTTGGGTAACAAGTTTACTCTAGTAACTGATCATAAGAGTCTCAAATGGATTTTTACCCAGAACGAGCTCAACATGAGGTAACGTCGGTGGATTGAAGTATTGGAGGAATATGATTTTGAAATCAAGTACCGACCAGGGAAGGAGAATGTAGTTGCCGATGCACTCAGTCGCAAGGCATTCCTAAATTCCCTAATCTTGCAGAATCCATCAACGGCCAGATCTCTGGCTACAAAAGTATCTATGCCAAACAACCCTATACTTGAACTAGCTAGAGAGGAAGCATGCCATGATTTGGCCTACCAAACAATGATAAAGGAAATATCTACCAAGGAGAAAAATCAGAAGTTACAAGCTAAGTATCAGGAATTTTCCATTGATAATGGACTTGTCTTCTACAGAACAAGGCTGTGTATACCAACAAGCCAGTCACTTAAGCAGAAGATATTATGGGAAGCTCATGATTCTCCTTTCGCAGGACATCCTGGCTATGCTAAAACTCTTATTGCAGTTAGGAAGAGCTACCATTGGGAGAGTCTTAAAGGTGACGTTCTCAAATATGTCACTGAGTGTTTGTCTTGCCAACGTATCAAAGCCGAACATATCATGATGCCAGGGAAACTGCAACCGCTTGACATTCCCCAAATGAAATGGGAATTCATCAGTATGGATTTTGTTGTGGGCCTACCCCAAGTCCAAGGAGGATACAATTCCATTATGGTTGTGGTTGGCATGCTTACCAAGGTTGCACACCTGATTCCAGTAAAGACAAACTATAAAGCCTCCTACATTGCAAGATTGTTTATCAAGGAGATATTCAAGCTACATGGGTTACCTAGAAGAATCATTAGTGATCGAGATTCTCTCTTCACATCACACTTCTGGAGAGCTATCTTTGAAGCTATTGGGACTCAACTCTATTTTAGCACCGCTTACCATTCCCAAACGGATGGCCAAACAGAGCGAGTAAATCAAATCATCGAGGATATGCTTAGGGCATACTGCCGTTGAGAGCTGAAGAGGTGGATTCAATACTTGCCATTAGTTGAATTTGCCTACAATGCTTCTTACCAGCAGAGCATTCTAATGACTCCTTTCTAGGCATTGTGTGGTCATGATTGTCGAAGTCCCCTAAACTTTTCTGATCCAACCCTAAGAGTTGAAGCGTCAAGACAGATGTTGGAAGACATGGATGATCAAATAAAGTCAATAAGACAAGACATACAAGCGACGCCTAGGACCCAATGCTTATAGATTGCAACTCCCTGAGAACCTAAAGGTTCACAATCTATTCCATATCAGCCTATTGAGAAAATATGTACCCAACCCTAGTCATGTACTTGATGATCAACATATTGTAATGCCTAGTCAAGGAGTCCTTGAACTAAGGCTGGATAGGATCTTAGATGTTAGGAAGAGACAATTAAGATCTAGAACCCTGAGAGAATGCCTCGTCCAGTGGAAAGATTATCCCGAAGAGGATGCCACATGGATAGATGAAAGCTCTCTCAACCATCAATATCCCCAGTTTATCTCGAGATGAGGACATCTTGATTCCTCCAAGGGGGAGAGAATGTAATATTCCGATTTGCTAAAAAAACACACGCATGAACCATCTCTAGAAGGGGAGGCCAAAAGGATAAGTCATGAGGATGATTAATGACAATTTTTTTTAATATTCCCTCTCTCCTCCAGCCGACTGTCATGCTGGAGGAGAAGGTAATAGCAAGGGGTGAGCAAGCTCCTTGCTGGAGCTTGCTCTGGAAGGAGGCCATGCACTATGGCCACGTGGGGGCGGGAAGAATTTCCTCCCTCAGCTATAAATGCCATGGAACAAGAGAAGATGCTGTCACCGCCGTGAAGTAGAGAGAGAGGGTGGTCGTGAAGGAGAGAGGGAGGAGCTAAGCTGGACGCTAGGAAATGAGACACGCCAGCAGTCACCTCTGAGCTGCCGCAACAGTCCGACCCCCTGCCCGTATTCACGCCGCCACCAGCTCGAAGTGCAGTTTGCCCTGCCCGTCAACACGTCGCCAATTGTCGCCTGGATCGCAAGCTGCCGCCATCAAACATCCCCTTTTCTTCCACGTGGCGAATTCACCCTCCAGAAGCTTTGGAAGCTTCTTGGGAAGCTTCCAAAACCCTTAGGAAGCCCCCTTTCATACCCTTTGTTCTCCTCCCCCACCCCCCCACCCCCGTTTTAAAATTCCCTTGGCCTCAAAACTACCATCTCCCCCTCCCCCCCCCCTCGTGTTTAAAGGATCATAAGCCCCTTTCTCCACAATAAAGAGTGGGCTTAGAGGTCCTATTATTACTCCTCTTTCCCCCCCCCCTCCATGCTTTTAAAAGTCACATATCCCCTTTCCTTAAGCCCCTTTTTCATATTCTATAAATCCTCAATCCCCCTTTTCCTTGGAACCACACCTCCGTGTTAATCCCTTAGACCCCTATCCTTTTCCTTGGAACCACACCCCCATGTTAATCCCTTAAACCCCTATCCCTTTTCTTTGGAACCACCCCTCTTTCCTCCGTATTTATACCTTCCCTAGCCCTCCCCTTGTGGCCTATTGAAACCCCCTTTTAAGTTTGACTTAAGGGTCCTTTGACCTTATTTATAACCTTTACGGTTACTATATCCCCTTAGAAGTTCTCTCCTGCACCTTGTGTTTTTTCCATCCATTTTCGTTCCTCGTTTGAGCGAGTCATTAAAAGACCATTAAGCCTTCCCCATGGCTTCAATGGGTCTTAATCGTAGAAGACTCTGAAACACCCTTTTGAATTTCCCTGACTTCCAAGGAGGGAGTCTTCCAAAAACTACTATCGACAAGCGGTGCAAGGAAGCGATGATGGAATTCCTAGGAGGAGTTGTAGAGCTGCTTCCACATTCGAAAAACTACAATTGCGATGCCTCCTAAGAAAGTCCAAGGCGTAGCCGCGAGAGGGTCATCTCCCGGTATCCATGTGGATATCTCACCCCAAAACCAGGTTTTTCTTCTTGGCTTTAATTCGGTTTTAAGTCGATCATGCAAAGAGAAATTGTTAGGGATAGGATATATTTGTCCGAGTTATTGGTAATGAAGGAGTTTAGCTTATTTGAATGAATGATAATGTATAGAACTTAGTTTCCTTCGAATTGCATCAAGCATTATAAATTACGAGCAAGATTATCCATTTACTATAGTAGTATATTTTAGTTAAGTCCTAAAGGTATAGAAATTATTTTTTGCACCATTAGTCTTATTCCTTTCGCAATGAATCATTGTAAATGATTAAATTCATGAAAGGTTTCTTTCCTTGCTCAAATTACTAGGAAGTTATCATTGCTAATTGCACATCTTAGCAAGGGAAATGTTTGTTATTTGGCATGAGTTCATCTGCAAGGAAAAGGGAAGTTTAAATTGAACTGTATTGACTGAAAAGTAAATTGTCACAAGGATAGCAAAACTGTGACAAGACGATTAATATTACCTTCCAAAAGATATCCAAACCAATCTAAACATAGAAATATTCCAACGCAGGACTTGCGCAGCAAGTACGAAATCATTTAGTCTTGTAATTGATTCACAAGGAGAAAGGGAAAAAAAGAAACCCTCAATAAGGATGGCAGATCCCTACGCAAGTTATCTTACAAAAGGACGTATTTTTGGATATCCTTTTAAATAAGGAAAGTTCTAAACCGGAAACTAGCATATCTAAGGAACTTTAGGGTTGACCAAGTTGGGTTAATAAGGTACGCCCTACATCGGAATGTAAAGGATCTTGCCAATTTACAAGACACCTTGGGAACGAGTGCTGATACACTCAAAAGGAAAGAACACTTCCTTAGCAGTTTGCCAAACAACATGGTTGATTAATGAAAATGTTTGTGCTTGCTAGAGATTTTAGGGCTCTATTTGAATTATGAATTACAAATTAAATGAGTACCTCTACTTCAGGTTAAAGGCTGAAGGAAGAGGCAGTTTCAGTTACCCCCGACTACCTGCCTAACCCTAACCAAGGGGGTTGTTCACCGCGCCGGGTACGTGGACCGAACCCGCCGCGAGAGGTCTCTCTGTTGAGCTCTACTTGGAGTAGGAGGACGCTTGGGTGCCAGGGGGGGCTCTGGCCATAAATCCCTCGCCTTTCGGGTCCTACACAAGAGGCTAACGTGACTCGAGATTGGATCTCGAGGCCCGCATACTAGTTTATGGGTGGAAGCTTGGAATAGTGATCCCTGGGGATTACTGGATAGTCCTCGGCAGATTATGGACAAGCCTACGGGTGGAACGTCTTGTATTTCAATGATAAAATGATGAAATGTTTAAAAAAAGAACTTGCTTGATATTGTTTTTCTATGTCACGTGATAAGATTACGTGAAGGAACCAGTGCTTAACAGGATTAATTATAGAAGCTGATTGTTATATGTCAAATTAATGTGTTAGATAATTACATAACTAAAACAAACCGAGGAAAGTGCGGAGGATGGGCCATGGGTCCGTCCTACGGTTGGGTGGTCCCGATTAGCCGGGATCTTTTCTCAAAAATCTCGAAGAACAGCGGGATGATCATCATCATCAAAACGAATAACGAGAGCGAGGACCTAGAGTTACCTCTTACCCGATTTACGCTGTTTTAGGGGAACGGAATGGGACTATGCCTTATGGCAGAGAGGTTGAGCCTTGCATCCCTCTCGTTTCCCATTCTCCTTGAACCAAGTGCAGCGTGAATCCGCTTCGAACCTAGCGTTTCTACCTAAAGTAGTTCGCTCGGGTTTGATGCTAGTTGCTGTTAGCTAATGGCCAATCAGGAAAACCCTAATTCCGGTCGATCCTAAGTGGGAACGCCCAGGATACTTCCGCTATGTGGCAGAGGCAGGAAGACCTAGATCGCAAAATCCGTAACATTCCATGGGAGTGCCGGGCGGAGTTTTCTAGACATCCTTTCCGATGGACTGCTAAGACGTGTCCTGGATGATACTAGCGGACACATTACAAGATCCTTAGCTAGTTAGGGATTTCACCATCACACAACATACCAATTTCACTCCACTTAGCCTCACTTATATCTTGTTGGACCCATGAACTTAGAATAGCTTGTACTTCCTCATTCACATCGGCCAAAGTTAAAACAATTACTATGCCTTGGGATATGCAAAGGAATGCTTGAATGCATGATGTGTACGATAATAATTAATGAGAAATCTATGTACAAATGCAACAATCAACCCTTTCCCTTTCACATGCACACAATCTAAAAGATGTGGTGATGTAACACACCCCTAAGGTACCAAGTTTTCAAGCCTCATACTACGTTAGGGCTAACAAAAAATATGTAATCATCTTAACCATAAAGATGCATCGTAAAATCAGTCCTTTTAGCATATAAAATTAGATTTGCTTCCATTTAAGTAGGATATGATAGATAACATTGAGGCTATCCACGTTTTATTGAACTACCATTTTGATTTTAGGTGTGATTTGATGTTTTTATGTATTTAGGATTACGTCCCTAAATTTTCTCTAATTATTTTTATTTTTATATTTTTAAAATAATTTGTGATATTTTTTAAAAAATTGATCAAGAAATGACTTTTAAAAAAAACTAGAAAAAACTAGCAATCACAAAGAAGTTAGAGAGTTTTATTCATTTCATTGAGGAGAGAGAAATACTAAATTTGCAACACAAGAAATTCTCATTTTTAGCAAGTAAGATTGGTATCAATGCAAAGCACTTAATGAATACATTCTTTTTATAATGTCAAATATGTAAGTGAAGAAGATGCATAGCAGTAATAACAAAACCATAAGCAATATGGCATGTTTTTTAAACCCCTGATCTCTTGCATATTTTATTATTTGTATAGTCAAAACAACATGTAATCTTTGCCTTTTTGCCCATGCCCCCTTAAATTTGGTCCACACCCCTTCAAATCTTGGTCAAATTTGGATCTTTTTCATTGCCCACACCACATTTCCACTTGATTAAGGTGTTTTGACGTGAAATTGTATCTCAAACATGCATGATAGATGAAAATATGCTAAGTGGACACTTCTCCAATACTTCAAAACTTTCCTTTGTATTCCAATTTTCTTTTAGGATTAAAATGCCCCATATCTTACACCTTGGTCACTTTGTAAAATGGACAACATTTGAGACTTGATATTTCATTTTCTACACAAGCAGCATATGCATCCACTCAAAATGCTTTACAAGTCCCAGAAAATATGCATTTTATAATGTCCTAAGCCCAAAAATCCAAATTTTTGCACATGAATCGGGGCCTAAAAAGTGAAAAAATCAAAGGAGAGGTTGAAGAACATAAAATTAGTCATTCTCACAATGAACAACTACCACTAAACATCATTCTTCATGAAGTGCATGTCACTCTCATCATCATCATCACCAACAAACTCCTTGGAGGTGATCCTCATTCAATAACCATCCACAAATTGGTCTTCAAACTCATCACTGAGTATAGCATCATTGTCATTTAGGACTCATACTAATCACCATCATTACTCTTTGATTGAATGAAGATATCATGGGCAAATAAACAATAGTCAAGGATGAAAACTAGCATTTGTTATTATCACCCTTATTATACATGAACTAGTTCTATGGATAGATGAGGAGCTTATGATAGATAGATTGGGATAAAAGGCATAAGTAGAAAAACTAATAGTCAAAAGGCTATATAGTAGCCTAAGCCCTTGGTCTAAAGCTTCTTTCTCAAAGAATGGTTATCATTAAGAGAGAGAGAGAGAGAGAGAGAGAGAGAGAGAGAGAGAGAGAGAGAGAGAGAGAGAGAGAGAGAGAGAGAGAGAGAGAGAGAGAGAGAGATGGAGGTTGAGAGAGATAGATGGAGGTTAAGAGAGATAGGGGTAGGGAACAAAGAGAGAGAGCAAGAATATATTGAAGATCAGAAGAAGACTTGATAATCTTTATAGTGGTTAGCACCAAAGGCGAAGCTCAAAGTTTCAAGATTTGTTGGGAGAATTGACAAGCACAAAGAGAAACAAGATAAAAGATATCTCCACATCATCATGTCGCCCCCAATGTTACACCAAATCCAAAAGTTACAAAGGACCCCCACCTATTCTATTAGTTCTCTTTCCTACTCTTGATGTTAACTTCTCTCGAATTGGTCATGGTGGGCTGAGTAATATTAAGATGCGGTATAAATATTAGCCTTAAATTCATCGATATCTAGTTTAGAATACCCTTGCACAAAAGTAATGGGGTGATTAACCATGGGAAAGGAGGGTTGTGCACATGATGGTTGAAAATATGTGGGGTCTTTTCACAAGAAGGTATGGTAAGGTAGGATCTAGTACCTATGTAATGAAAGAAGGAAAGCTAGAGAAACTCCTGACCATATGCCCTCTCAGATCTTGTAAGCAAATAACTCAAATTTGCTTTATAATGCTTTAGGAACTTAGCCTTTAATGCATCTCCTCTCTTGGCAATTAGCTTTTAGCAAAACTCAAATTGTAGTCAAACACACAACACCTCTACTGGCATAGAATCTAATAGTGTAATAACTTCCAATGAATGCTTAGGCTTCCATTACATCACATAGAGGTTGCAAAACAACACCTTTATGTGACTAAGACTCTCATGGTTAGATCTCAACATCAACGCTTTCACATCCATCACAAAACCATAAATCCGAGTTTAGGAATGTATTGTTTCATATATCAAGGTAAATGAAAGAGAACTTGAGTTTATGTGAGTTCACAAGGGGCTTCTAAACACATGCATGTTAGGTCTCCTGCAAGAGTATGGAAGAGGAAAGGAACTTATAGGTTTTGTTAGCTCATGCAATAGTATTCGAATAGGGGCAAGGTGAAAGGAGGTGGAGATGACATGCATGGCTAGAAGAGAAATGGAATATGACTTCAACTTAGGCATGTTTTCCCTTTGGTTTTTATTCAAGGCTCTCATCATACCTTGCACCTACGCGCAATAACTTTAAACTTCAATGAGTCTCCATGGAAGGCTTTCTGTGAATGCACATAGTTGGCATTATGCCAAGTCAACCCTTTGATGGAAAAAAAAAAACCTTGAGGACCCTTTTGGGTATTGCTTCTTTTTAACAGCTTGTATCTATACTGGCACACTACAAGGATATGGAGGTATAGCAACGGCAGTTTCCAACGCAAAATAATGGTGAGTAGCGACGATACTTAGACGGGGCTGAAACCCGAGCGCCTTATTTTGCATGCATAAACAAAAGAGAGAGCGAAAGGGAGAGCGAACTTCTTGCATTTGAGAGGGAGAGGGAGAGAAAGAGAGAAAGAGGAAGAAGGAAAGCTTCTCACCACCGCGGCTGCCGTTCGCAAAGAAGAGAAGGAAGTGTAGGAAGGGCAAAGAGGAGCCGTTGTTGCAAAGAGAAGCCACCAAACCCTTCTTCGAGCCCGGTGAGTGCATTATTCCTTCTTGCTTTATTTTTGTGTTTTCTCTTTCTTTTTTACTTATTTTTGTTAAAATTCATGTGTATTGAGAGAGGGAGAGGAAGAGGGAGGGAGAGGAAATGAGAGAGGGAGAGGAAGATAGGGAAACATTAAACATAATAGGAAAAGAGAGAAAGAGAGGGAGGGAGAGGAAATGAGAGAGGGAGGAAGAGGAAGAGCGAGAGGGAGAGGAAAGAGAGGTGAATATTAAACATAATAGGGAAAGAGAGGGAGAGGGAGAGGGAGAGGAAATATGAGAGGGAGACGAAGAGAGAAAAGGAAATGAGAGAGGGAGAGGAGAGAGAAAAAAAATTAAACATAATAGGGAAAGAGAGAAAGAGAGAAAGAGAGGGAGAGGGAGAGGGAGGGAGAGAAAATGAGAGAGGGAGAGAAAGGGAAAAGGAAATGAGAGAGAGAGAGAGGAGAGAAAAAAAAAATAAACATAATAGGAAAAGAGAGAAAGAGAGGGTGAGGGTGAGGGTGAGGGAGGGAGAGGTTATTGTTTTGTTGTTTGTTGTAGTAGTAGTAGTAGTAGTAGTTTTTTCTTCTTTTCTTGTTTATTGTTGTAGTAGTAGTAGTAGTAATAGTAGTAGTAGTAGTTGTTGTTGTTATTGTTTTTTTTTCTTCTTTTCTTGTTTATTATAGTGGTAGTGGTTATTACAGTAGTAGTAGTTGTTGTTGTTATTATTGTTTTTTTTTCTTGTTTTCTTGTTTATTATAGTGGTAGTGGCAGTGGCAGTGGCAGTGGTAGTGGTAGTGGCAGTGGCAGTGGCAGTGGCAGTGGTAGTGGTAGTGGTAGTGGTAGTGGTAGTGGTAGTGGTTGTGGTCATGGTTGTAGTTGTAGTCTTAGACGTGGTCGTAGTCGTAGTCGTCGTAGTTGTGGTTGTGGCAGTGGTTGTGGCAGTGGTTGTAGTTGTAGTCTTAGACGTGGTCGTAGTCATAGTCGTCATAGTTGTGGTTGTAGTAGTAGTAGTGATTTTTTTGTTTATTGTTGTTGTTGTTGTTGTAGTAATGGTTTTTTTTTTGTTTTCTTGTTTATTGTTGTCTAGTTTTCTTATTTGTTGTTGTTGTTGTAGTAGTGGTAGTAATAGTAGTTTTTTTTTCTTTTCTTGTTTGTAATAGTAGTAGTAGTAGTAGTAGTAGTAGTTTTTTCTTTTCTTTTCTTGTTTGTAGTAGTAGTAGTAGTAGTGGTAGTGGTAGTAATAGTAGTTTTTTTTTCTTTTCTTGTTTGTTGTAGTAGTAGTAGTAGTAGTAGTAGTAGTTTTTTTTTCTTTTCTTGTTTGTAGTAGTAGTAGTAGTAGTAGTTTTGTTAAAGAAAATGAGAGAGGGGGAGGAAGAGAAAAAATAAAAAGGAATGAGAGAGAGGGAATAAACATACAACATAATAAATAAAGAGAAAAAGAGAGAGAGATGGAAGGAGAGGAGATAATAAATGGATAAAAAACAAAGAGAGAGTGGTGGCGAGGTCTAGTGCAACACCAGGATACGGAAAACACTCCGACATACATTAATTTGTGGGTGGGTTGGTTGAGACTTTATGTACGTTAATTTTTTTTGAGTTACAAGAGAAGAAATCCCTTCTCAAACAATTTAAAAAATAAAAAAAAAATGATAACAAAAACAAATTATTTGTCGTAACATAGACAAAATAGAAAACGATGAAGGTCTTGATGTTCAAGATTGCGAGGCATATCTTAATCAGCGTGTCCCATGTCCTTGCTCTCAATGCAAGCTGGCAATTCGACGAAAACGTCGATTGTTTATAAAACACGTACGATGCTTCGGTGAGTTTCAATCTGAGATCATTGATCACGCAATCTTGGATTTTCAGCAAACGGTAAGAAAATTTAATATCAATCATGCATTGTACTTACAACCTAATTGAATACCATATACAAAAAGATTGTGTGTGGCTGGAAAATTTTCTTTACAGGGAGGTGACATCTAGTCCCGAGGATGAGTGCACCCTTTGTCGCAGTCGAGTGTCCCAATCGAGTGCTAATGGAGGCACTTTGGTGGCAGTAGTCAAGTGTAGCTACCTCGTGCTCCTTGGGTTTTGTCCACTAAAGAAGAGCGTATTGTGAAGCAAATAGTCAAGTCTATCCGCACTCCGATGGGTATGATGCATTCTCTGAGGTTTGCGTTTTCTAAAGACGACCAATTCTCACAGCTAAAATTCCATGATTGGCATAAGATATGTCAGGTTTGTACTACGAATGGATTGTAAGCGGCCTGCGCATTTTGCTATTTGGAGTGTAGTAATTGTTCATAATGCTTTCTCATTTGTGGCAGTTTGTACTACTGATCGCGATCGCAAGATACCTTACTCCGGAAATACACGGGGCCATTTACACATTGTCGACTTTAGTGCAATGGATCTCACAAAATGAGATTGAGACATCCTCTATTGAATCTGCAAGGCGGGGAGCAGTGGAGACAGTTTGTCTCTTTGAGAGAAAACCCTGAAAGACTTTGTGTGACAACGAGCTCGGCCAGAAGGTAGCATGGCTGAAGGTTGGTTGGTGTTTGAGGTGCTAGTGCATATCTCACAATGGCTACCAATGGTGGATCCAGACAACAGTATGCTATGGTCACTGAAGGACGATGATAGATTGACCGGAGATGTGGTGGTTGGAAATGGGATAGAAAAAAGAATAGATGTTGCAATGGAGGAGAAAGTGAATCTCTTTTGTATGTTGCACCATACCTCAATGGAGACGTGGCTCGCCAAGTACCAGCAAGCTAGGCAAGATCGAGAGGAAGCACAATCTGAATTTCAACGTAGTACACGCGATTGACCGATTCGATATCTCGAGGCATGGAGGAGATGCTGCGGTTTATGTCAACACGATGGTTGCATGGAGCTTTAATGACCATAGCATCTCGCGAAGGGGCGGAGGTCTCAACCGAGGAGTGGGAATTCTTAAGGGGATGTAGTCCAAAGGTGATGATGTGCTTAGGATTTGTCGTATCTATATTTTATATGCTACAACTAATTGAATGTTTAAATATACAGTACAAGATATATCGTGCAGTGTGGTCACGCGGATGGCATTTTCGCATGGAGCGTATTGACAAAATACGCTCCACAACAGACTGTGGTATCATGGCAAGGTTTGAGCAAGAGAGCCGACGACGAGCAACGGATCCAAACACGGTTATAGATGAGATGGAGTATTTTGGAAACTTGCAAAGTATTGTTATAGTACTCCATGATACTATTTAATGTGCAGTGGTTCAAAGTGGTACTTGAAGGAGCTAGAGCAATAGTTTGATGACGTCCATCTAGATTTCTCAAAATAGATTCAAAAAAAAAAGGATGTATTTGCGCGATACTTTCGGGTTGTCGGTCCATTGTGAACAGGTGCATGAACTCATTTGTTTGTTAATTGTATTACAACATGGTATATGTCACAATATTTAAATATCTATTGTACGTATTTGTGAATAGGTAATCTTCTATCCAAACCCATGACAACCTCGATGGTGGTATGTTATACCTTCAGCTCCCCGAAGTGCAAGAGTATATGATCAAAGTGATGTTCCGAGCATAGATGAGGATAATATGCAAATAGAGGGGTCGATAATGCAAGGGGTGGAGGCCACTAAAAGCTTGGAGCATGTAGAGGAGCCATCATCGGGTAACAATGATGGAAATATAGGAGTCCATTGAGAACGAGGTGAACTCATCCTTTTGTGGTGACATGTCTATCGACCTTCTAGTTTATGCCGATTTGTGTTAGGAGATTGATATGGGACCATAGGATACTTCATACTTGGAGCATTCACTTACTCAATTCCTTGACTAATCGCTTATAAGGGTACATAAGATATGCATTTTAAGTAGGATCATTTTTTAAAGATTTATATTACTGTGCTTTATATGATTTAAATTGATTATGCTAATATCATTTTTTGTTTGTGCATGTGACATTTGTGGATACTTAGATCATCAGATTGAGTCGAGGGATGAGCGATGAGGAGTTGCATGATATCTTCACGCTCATGTCTCCAGATCAGATGGAGATTCAGAGACATCGCGGAATAGGAATTTTCTCGGACATCCTTAGGTCGCTCTATTAGATCTACTTCAGCACGATCAGATGCTTCAGCTTTGAGTAAACGAGGTCGACGCTCTAGACTTGGGCCAGATGGAGGGAGTGCTTTAGGGTCAGGGGGTATCAAGATTGTGGGAGAGAAGGAAGGAGTCTCACTTGTAGCTTTCTTGCTTGCACAATGGGGGAATACACACAAGGGTGGAGGCTGAAAACAGTTTTCCTCTTCTTAGTTGTGGAAGCCAAAAGAACTCAAGTACAAAGAAATAGAAGAACCCTAGATATGGGTCTCAAACCAAACTCAACTAACTAAGGTGGCATACTAACTGAGCCACGAACTAGAGTAGATAAGGATAGCTATCATGTAGCTATTATTCAGGGGCGGTGTACCAACCGCATCTGCAACTGACAAGTCGGTGACATAAATGCACAACGGTCACCCTGGCGTATCACGAGTAGAGCTCGATATCTCAACACTCCCCCTCGAGCTCAATCCCAATTCCTGCACACCAAGCAGGTATCTGAACTTGCGCAGCTTCTCTGCGCCCAATGCCTTCATGAATATGTCAGCTACCTGATCCTCTGTGCTGACATAAACTAGATCAATAAGACCTAGTAAAACCCTCTCTCGCACATAGTGATAATGCACCTCAATGTGCTTTGTTCTAGCATGATAGACTGGGTTATTTGCCAAGTGTATACTACTCATGTTGTCACAATAAATGACAACTGGCCCATCTGAAGACTGATGCATATCATAAAGGTAGCTTATGCAACCAAGCTACCTCACATGCAGCCATTGCTGCACCCCTGTACTCAGCCTCTGTGCTCGACAAGGCAACTGTAGGCTGTTTCTTGCTGCTCCAAGTGACTGCAACACTCCCAAAAGAGAACACATATCCACTGGTAGATCGTCTATCAGAAATACTACCAGCCCAATCAGCATCAGTGTATCCATGCAACTGTATCTGAACCCCAGTCTCATAAAATAGTCCATACTGCAATGTGGACTTCACATACCTGAGTATATGTCTAGCCGCATCCAAATGTGGTTTCCTTGGAGCCTACATAAACAAACTTACCAATCCAACAGCATAGCTCAAATCTGGCCTGGTAATAGTCATATAAATCAAACTTCCTACTATGCGTCTGTACATAGTAGGGTCTTCTAGAAGCTCACCTGCATCTGTGCTCAGCTTCACATTCTGCTCCAAAGGAACTGAAATAGGCTTACAGCCTGTCATCCCATATTTGGACAGCATGTCCAATCCATACTGCCTCTGCAAGAGCTGTATCCCAGTTGGTGATCTAATCATCTCAATGCCCAAGAAATAACGCAGCTCTCCCAAATCCTTCATCTCAAACATCTGCTTCAATAGCATTTTCACATGAAGGATATCTTCATCACTGTCACCTGTCATAATCAAATCATCAACATAAATGACAAGTAGCATAATACCTTTCTCTGTTTTTCTCACATAAAGTGAGAAATCTGCCTTGGAAATCTGAAAGCCAATAGTGACAAGATACTATCCTATCTTGTCAGACCATGCTCTAGGTGCTTGCTTCAAGCCATACAAGGCTTTCTTCAACCTGTAAACAAACTCAGGATGAATAGCATGCACATAACCTGGTGGCTGCTCCATATAGACCTCTTCTTGCAAATCACCATGCAAGAAGGCATTCTTTACATCCATCTGATGTAAAGACCATCCCTTTGATGCAGCCATAGCAATGACTGCTCTTACAGTTGCCATCCTTGCAACTGGACTGAATGTTTCTTCATAGTCAATGTCATATGTTTGTGCATACCCCTTGACTACTAATCTTGCCTTGTATCTGTTCACAGAACCATCTGCATTGTGCTTCACCTTATAAACCCACTTACAGCCAATTGCATTCTTACCTTTAGGCAAAGGTACTAACTCCCATGTAGCATTTTCTTCCAAGGCATCCATTTCTTCATCCATGGCTTTCTCCCATTTTTCTTTTCCCATGGCTTGCTCAAAAGATGTGGGTTCTGGTTCCTGTATCACTTTGACCATATATGCATAGTGAATGGCTGTAAATCCATCATATTTCACCCTATCCACAGGATACCTAGCTCTCGTAGACCTGCGCAAAGTAGGTTCACTCCCAGGTGCTCTCAAAACATCCCTGGTCTTCCTTACTCCAGGTGTAATAATAGAAGGAATACCCAACTCATCATCAATGCTCTGTTCTGAGCCACTGGATTCACCATCCACATAAGAGTGACCTGCATTCACATCAAACATGGGCTGATCAACCTTCTCTTTTCCTTTTCGTGATACCTGCATACCACTATCTGCATTGCTTTGAGAAGATTCTCCTGATCTCAATCTGCCTGTCCATGGCAAAGAATGTGAACCACTGCTAGAGGACGCTCCAGGTCCACTAATATTTTGTGACTACTGCTGTGAATTCTGTGCAGCATTACCATTTTGTGCATCTACATCATCAATCACATTTACTGGTTTATACCAGCTACTCATCTCATCAAAAACAACATCTCTGCTCACTGTAAACTTACGAGTAGAAGGGTTATAGCATCTATACCCTTTTTGCTGCAGAGAGTAACCAATAAAGATGCACTTCTCAGCTTTTGGATCCAACTTGGATCTCAGCTCATCTGGCACATGTACATAGGAAATGCAACAAAAAATTTTCAAATGAGAAATATCTGGTTTCCTACGAGTATACCTCTCCTCTGGAGTCATTCCATGTATTGCTGCAGTGCGAGTCTTGTTCATTATGTAGACTGCTGTAGCAACTGCTTCAGCCCAATAAAAATATGGCAAGTCTTTTTCATTGAGCATGGCACGAGATACCTCTCCAATATGCCTGTTTTTCCTTTCTGCAATTCCATTTTGTTGTGGGGTATAACTGCATGAATATTGCTGCTTTATGCCATGCTCCTGCAAGAACTTTGCAAACTCATTTGAGAGGTACTCTCCCCCTCCATCTGACCTTAGGCATTTTATTTGCAGACCTGTTTCTTTTTCAGCCATAGCTTTAAGGGTTTTGAAATGCCCAAAAACTTCACTTTTCTTTTTCATAAAATACACCCAAACTTTTCTGCTATAGTCATCAATAAAAGTAATAAAATAATGACAGCCTCCAAGAGATGCAGCTTTAGTAGTCCACACATCAGAGTGGATTAATTCCAATGGCTTCTCACTCTCTTGAACATGTCTAGGAAATGGTTTACTTGCCTGTTTTCCAAACTGACAGGCTTCACATACCTTATGCATTTCTGCAACCTTGAATTTCGGCAATCCTGCAACAATATTTTGGGCCTGCATTGATTTAAGTCGATGTACATTAACATGACCAATGCGTTTATGCCAGATATCAATATCTGCAACTACACCGGTCCCATGTGCAAACATTGCTGCACTCAATTCAGACATGTCTGCATCCAACGTAAACATTCTGCCCTTCTTCTTTCCTTTTGCTATCAAGCGACCTTTATTTTTCATATCCTCAACAAAGCATCCATGAGGATTAAATCTGACCTGCAAGCCCTGCTCAACCATTTGACCGACAGAAACCAGATTCTTGGTGATATTCGGGACATGAAATACATCGGAGAGGTATTTCTTTTTCCCATCCTGCATAGACAAGGGAAGTTTTCCAATCTGCACAATAGGATGTGCAGTATCATCACCACTCTCCACAAAACCTGGTTTTTCCATTTTTCTTACATCCTCCATCCATTCTGCATGACCTGTCATGTGGTTTGAGGCACCTGAGTCAGCATACCATACATCATTGCTTTCTTTTGCACTTGTCACAGAATTGTTCATGTGCTGCACCATGAACAAATGCTCATTTCTGTCATCACCCTGTCTGCTAGAAGATGCATAATTCCCTTGTTGCAGTTTTCCATTCATGATGTCATTCTGCTTTTTATAGCAGTCTTTAGCCATATGACCCATTTTACCACAGTAGTAGCATTCAACATTACTGTTTGCATTTTGACCTCTTTGCCATCCACCACGACCTCTTTGTCTCCCCCTGCCTCTAGAGTTACCACGTCCTCCTCCATAGGACTGGTTTTCTTGAGTTTGCTGCATATTTTGATTTCTACCACGGCCTCCAAATCGGCCTCCTCTACCTCTGCCTCTACCTCTTCCAGCATTTGAGTAGAAGACAGCTTCTTTTGAAGTTCCTCCTGAAGAAGATGCACCACCATTTCTCTGTTCCTCAGAAATTAGAAGAGCAATCAACTCCTCAAAATCAGGAAATCTTTCACGAACTGAAATGGATGTCCGAAACTGTGCATAATCCTTTCCTAAACCATTCAAGGTCACAGAAACTAAATCATCATCTTCCACTGGTGACCCAATGGAAGCAAGTGCATCTGCAATCTTCTTCACCTTCATGTGGTAGTCGTTGATGCTCATATTTTCTCTTTGCACATTGTGCAACTCTTGCTTGAGCTGCATTTTCCTGGCTTGCGTATTTGTGCTATACATTTTTGACAAAGTATCCCATGCCTCCTTTGGCGTACTTGCATCCTGAATATGCACAATCATAGAGTCTCAAATGCTGATAGACAACTAATACATAACTTTCCTGGCTCTCTCATGCCATGCTTTAAATGCCTACATTTGCTGCTGATTGGGAACATCAGGAAGAACTAGTTCTTCTTCATTTCCTGCAACAAATTCCCAATATCCTTTTCCCATAAGGAAATTCGTCATTCTAAACTTCCATGCTTGGAAGTTGTTCTTGTCAAGCTTTTCAGTGACAATCTATAAAAGAGAATCAGATGCCATTACAGAAGACTGCAAAAAATTCTGTCACTGCAAAAACCACAGCTTCACCCTCACAAGGGAAAATCTGCAAAACGGGCAAAAGTGGTATTTGACCACACAGTCACTTCCTAGTGACGATTTTGCATCAACAGGCAACAGGCATGATTCTGTAACTCCCAATGTCTCTGCGCACAAGCATACAATGCAATTTTTACAGTAACTATTCACCGACCTGTACAACAGTGGCTGCACAGCATAAAATTGGGCCTTTTCCTGAGTGCGTGCAGAAAACTTCTGCCTCCAAAACAGGCCCCGAAATGGCCTCAAATAAAAAAAACAAGGTCGCCATGGGCTAAAGCCCTCTCCCACAGCATATACTGCCCTCTTGCTTCACCGCGAAGGGCATCTCAACCTGAGACAATGCACTCCTGCACTTTCCGGTTGTGCTACCTGCAAAGATCTGCTCCCAAAACAGAAAATGAAAGAAACACTGCTCCTCTTACCAGAACACCGCGAGCTTGGCTTGCTTTCTTGAGCTCCTTACCACGAACAAGGCTCTGATACCATGTCAAGATTGTGGGAGAGAAGGAAGGAGTCTCACTTGTAGCTTTCTTGCTTGCACAATGGGGGAATACACACAAGGGTGGAGGCTGAAAAGAGTTTTCCTCTTCTTAGTTGTGGAAGCCAAAAGAACTCAAGTAAAAAGAAATAGAAGAACCCTAGATATGGGTCTCAAACCAAACTCAACTAACTAAGTTGGCATACTAACTGAGCCACGAACTAGAGTAGATAAGGATAGCTATCATGTAGCTATTATTCAGGGGCGGTGTACCAACCGCATCTGCAACTGACAAGTCGGTGACATAAATGCACAACGGTCACCCTGGCGTATCACGAGTGGAGCTCGATATCTCAACACTCCCCCTCGAGCTCAATCCCAATTCCTGCACACCAAGCAGGTATCTGAACTTGCGCAGCTTCTCTGTGCCCAATGCCTTCGTGAATATGTCAGCTACCTGATCCTCTGTGCTGACATAAACTAGATCAATAAGACCTAGTAAAACCCTCTCTCGCACATAGTGATAATGCACCTCAATGTGCTTTGTTCTAGCATGATAGACTGGGTTATTTGCCAAGTATATACTACTCATGTTGTCACAATAAATGACAACTGGCCCATCTGAAGACTGATGCATATCATAAAGTAGCTTATGCAACCAAGCTACCTCACATGCAGCCATTGCTGCACCCCTGTACTCAGCCTTTGTGCTCGACAAGGCAACTGTAGGCTGTTTCTTGCTGCTCCAAGTGACTGCAACACTCCCAAAAGAGAACACATATCCACTGGTAGATCGTCTATCAGAAATACTACCAGCCCAATCAGCATCAGTGTATCCATGCAACTGTATCTGAACCCCAGTCTCATAAAATAGTCCATACTGCAATGTGGACTTCACATACCTGAGTATGCGTCTAGCCGCATCCAAATGTGGTTTCCTTGGAGCCTGAATAAACAAACTTACCAATCCAACAGCATAGCTCAAATCTGGCCTGGTAATAGTCATATAAATCAAACTTCCTACTATGCGTCTGTACATAGTAGGGTCTTCTAGAAGCTCACCTGCATCTGTGCTCAGCTTCACATTCTGCTCCAAAGAAACTGAAATAGGCTTACAGCCTGTCATCCCATATTTGGACAGCATGTCCAATCCATACTGCCTCTGCAAGAGCTGTATCCCAGTTGGTGATCTAATCACCTCAATGCCCAAGAAATAACGCAGCTCTCCCAAATCCTTCATCTCAAACATCTGCTTCAATAGCATTTTCACATGAAGGATATCTTCATCACTGTCACCTGTCATAATCAAATCATCAACATAAATGACAAGTAGCATAATACCTTTCTCTGTTTTTCTCACATAAAGTGAGAAATCTGCCTTGGAAATCTAAAAGCCAATAGTGACAAGATACTGTGCTATCTTGTCAGACCATGCTCTAGGTGCTTGCTTCAAGCCATACAAGGCTTTCTTCAGCCCAATAAAAATCTGGCAAGTCTTTTTCATTGAGCATGGCACAAGATACCTCTCCAATATGCCTGTTTTTCCTTTCTGCAATTCCATTTTGCTGTGGGGTATAACTGCATGAATATTGCTGCTTTATGCCATGCTCCTGCAAGAACTTTGCAAACTCATTTGAGAGGTACTCTCCCCCTCCATCTGACCTTAGGCATTTTATTTGCAGACCTGTTTCTTTTTCAGCCATAGCTTTAAGGGTTTTGAAATGCCCAAAAACTTCACTTTTCTTTTTCATAAAATACACCCAAACTTTTCTGCTATAGTCATCAATAAAAGTGACAAAATAATGACAGCCTCCAAGAGATGCAGCTTTAGTAGTCCACACATCAGAGTGGATTAATTCCAATGGCTTCTCACTCTCTTGAACATGTCTAGGAAATGGTTTACTTGCCAGTTTTCCAAACTGACAGGCTTCACATACCTTATGCATTTCTGCAACCTTGAATTTTGGCAATCCTGCAACAATATTTTAGGCCTGCATTGATTTAAGTCACTGTACATTAACATGACCAATGCGTTTATGCCAGATATCAATATCTGCAACTACACCGATCCCATGTGCAAACATTGCTGCACTCAATTCAGACATGTCTGCATCCAACGTAAACATTCTGCACTTCTTCTTTCCTTTTGCTATCAAGCGACCTTTATTTTTCATATCCTCAACAAAGCATCCATGAGGATTAAATCTGACCTGCAAGCCCTGCTCAACCATTTGACCGACAGAAACCAGATTCTTGGTGATATTCGGGACATGAAATACATCGGACAGGTATTTCTTTTTCCCATCGTGCATAGACAAGGGAAGTTTTCCAATCTCCACAATAGGATGTGCAGTATCATCACCACTCTCCACAAAACCTGGTTTTTCCATTTTTCTTGCATCCTCCATCCATTATGCATGACCTGTCATGTGGTTTGATGCACCTGAGTAAACATACCATACATCATTGCTTTCTTCTGCACTTGTCACAGAATTGTTCATGTGCTGCACCATGAACAAATGCTCATTTCTGTCATCACCCTGTCTGCTAGAAGATGCATAATTCCCTTGTTGCAGTTTTCCATTCATGATGTCATTCTGCTTTTTATAGCAGTCTTTAGCCATATGACCCATTTTACCACAGTAGTAGCATTCAACATTACTGTTTGCATTTTGACCTCTTTGCCATCCACCACGACCTCTTTGTCTCCCCCTGCCTCTAGAGTTACCACGTCCTCCTCCATAGGACTGGTTTTCTTGAGTTTGCTGCATATTCTGATTTCTACCACGGCCTCCAAATCGGCCTCCTCTACCTCTGCCTCTACCTCTTTCAGCATTTGAGTAGAAGACAGCTTCTTTTAAAGTTCCTCCTGAAGAAGATGCACCACCATTTCTCTGTCCCTCAGAAATTAGAAGAGCAATCAACTCCTCAAAATCAGGAAATATTTCACGAACTGAAATGGATGTCGGAAACTGTGCATAATCCTTTCCTAAACCATTCAAGGTCACAGAAACTAAATCATCATCTTCCACTGGTGACCCAATGGAAGCAAGTGCATCTGCAATCTTCTTCACCTTCATGTGGTAGTCGTTGATGCTCATATTTTCTCTTTGCACATTGTGCAACTCTTGCTTGAGCTGCATTTTCCTGGCTTGCGTATTTGTGCTATACATTTTTGACAAAGTATCCCATGCCTTCTTTGGCGTACTTGCATCTTGAATATGCACAATCATAGAGTCTGAAATGCTGATAGACAGCTAATACATAACTTTCCTAGCTCTCTCATGCCATGCTTTAAATGCCTGCATTTGCTGTTGATTGGGAACATCAGGAAGAACTGGTTCTTCTTCATTTCCTGCAACAAATTCCCAATATCCTTTTCCCATAAGAAAATTCGTCATTCTAAACTTCCATGCTTGGAAGTTGTTCTTGTCAAGCTTTTCAGTGACAATCTATGAAAGAGAATCAGATGCCATTACAAAAGACTGGAAAAAATTCTGTCACTGCAAAAACCACAGCTTCACCCTCACAAGGGAAAATCTGCAAAACTGGCAAAAGTGGTATTTGACCACACAGTCACTTCCTAGTGACGATTTTGCATCAACAGGCAACAGGCATGATTCTGTAACTCCCAATGTCTCTGCGCACAAGCATACAATGCAATTTTTACAGTAACTATTCACCGACCTGTACAACAGTGGCTGCACAGCATAAAATTGGGCCTTTTCCTGAGTGCGTGCAGAAAACTTCCGCCTCCAAAACAGGCCCCGAAATGGCCTCAAATAAAAAAAACAAGGTCGCCATGGGCTAAAGCCCTCTCCCGCAGCATATACTGCCCTCTTGCTTCACCGCGAAGGGCGTCTCAACCTGAGACAATGCACTCCTGCACTTTCCGGCTGTGCTACCTGCAGAGATCTGCTCCCAAAATAGAAAATGAAAGAAACACTGCTCCTCTTACCAGAACACCGCGAGCTTGGCTTGCTTTCTTGAGCTCCTTACCACGAACAAGGCTCTGATACCATGTCAAGATTGTGGGAGAGAAGGAAGGAGTCTCACTTGTAGCTTTCTTGCTTGCACAATGGGGGAATACACACAAGGGTGGAGGCTAAAAACAATTTTCCTCTTCTTAGTTGTGGAAGCCAAAAGAACTCAAGTACAAAGAAATAGAAGAACCCTAGATATGGGTCTCAAACCAAACTCAACTAGTTAAGGTGGCATACTAACTGAGCCACGAACTAGAGTAGATAAGGATAGCTATCATGTAGCTATTATTCAGGGGCAGTGTACCAACCGCATCTGCAACTGACAAGTCGGTGACATAAATGCACAACAGTCACCCTGGCGTATCACGAGTGGAGCTCGATATCTCAACAGGGGGATGGTGCAGAGATACAGATGTAGTGAGCTCGCGGTCGACTCAGGATACAGGTGCTACTCCTCGCTCTCGTGGCAGTTCTAGAGAGCGTGGCTCAGGTGGTTGTTGTGGAGGCATGGACGCGGTGTCTCTTATCGTCGTTTTGTAAGAGTTGCGTCACCTCCGGGATTTTTTACACCTGTGGGGACGTTTACTCTAGTTACTCTGGCTTTTGCTCAACTGTCTGTAGGTGGCACCCCTATGGGTGTTACTCTGATAGATACTACCCCGGTCGGTACACCAGATGTACAGGGGTCTCGTGTGGATATGCCTAGGAGCATGGTCGTAGGTGGGAGAGGATCCATCTTCGGCATAACCCAGAGGGGTATGCCTATCTTGTAGATGATAGGTCAGGAGCCATCATGATGAATGATGAGGGGAGGAGGGTTATAGCTCGCATGAGAGAGTTGTGCCAACAAGTTTTTCGGCACAACATCTTGGATCATTGTAAGAACATACCAGAGTGGAGCAAGGACTACATAGTAACATCCTTGCATGAGGAGTTTTCAGTACCAACCACAGTAGATAGGTTTTCTATGGGCTGGATGATGGAGTGCATGCGTGCATATATGTTACACATATGATTGGATGCACGCAAGGCACTCAAGAGTAGGGTTGCAAAGCTCGAGTGGCTAGATGCGAGCGACTGGTGCCAATTGAGAGAGGAGGCTATAGATTCTCCAGGACATTGGAATCAGCAGTGGGAGACGGCGAGGGTACATGACTAGAGGCTGGAGTGGTCCATCATCTTGGGAGTGGTGGCCACAGGACATATCTGGAGGACTTTGTAAGTTTTTCTTTTGTTTTGCTTGCTTTTTTTTTTGCAATATATATCCTTTGTACTGAATTGTGTTTCTAACATTTAGTATTTTGTTTTCTTTGCAGCACTCCATTACAAATTGTGATCCGACTGGCCTTGAGACTCGATATGCAGAGAGGGATGGTCTCAGTGCATTGATCGACCAATTGTATAGATGATGCAGCTCTGTAAGTCACTCATCTTTCTTGTCCGTAGTTACCATGTTTAATTAGAATGCATTATTTTATGGTGAGCTGATGTGTAGTTGTTTCTTTTTTTACAGAGTCCATTCAATGCTCCTTTGCGGTGGAACGAGCTTTCGGATGGCGAGGATCTATAGCTCGCCCTTGGATCCCTGGAGCTCACACACCCTTCTTTTTTGGTCACCTCATATGTGTAGATATTTTATATGTAGTAGTGATATCTTGCCACAATTGTATCAGTCACTTTCATTATGCGATCATGTATTTATTTCATGTATTAGTGTTATGATTTAAGTACACTTTGTCTTTATTTACACGAGCATTGTACACAGTGTAGAAACTATTTTGTATGGCCCAAATAAAGCACATAGTGCTATGTAAATATTTTTTCCCCTGTTACCGTCGCTATTAGCATCGCAAATTTTCCTGCACGCATCATTATTGGCGTCGTTATTAGCGTCGCAAAGCGTCCTTATCAGCGTCGTTATTTGCATCGGTATTAGAGTCGCAAAATGCAACGCTGATACCGATGCAAATAGCGACGCTGATAACGACACTAACACGACTGTTCTTTGTGGTGAGTTAGGACATATGAAGCCTGATTGTTCTCACAAAATGAATTAGGAAGAAAATGTGATTAAAGATCCTTCTCCACCATCCTCAAATTGTATATCGAATGTGCAAGCTAACACTCATTCAAATGAGAAGAAGAGACAACTCTTAAAGGGTTGGGGGACACTTAACAATCAACAAGTTTTGATACTCTTTGTTGATCTAGGGTCCACCGATAATTTTGTGTCAGTAGATATTGTTGAAAGGCTACAAGTTCCAACAGATCGATTAGGAATACCAATTGGATTAGGTTAGGCATTTGAAGGACTTACAACCAATTCTGCTCCTATCAAGTCTTAGAATTGGGGATTACCGTGACCAAGAATCTTTTCTACTTGCCCCCATTGGTAACTGTGATGTTATCTTAGGTATGTCTTGGCATTACAAGATTAGACCTCTTCTTGATTTCGTTAAGAATACCCTTGCATTTCAACTCAAGGGTCAGAACATAGTATGCATTGTTGATGATGGAGATTGGCCTGTGCCAATGGTTAGTCATGTTAGCATTTCTAAAGAAATGAAGAAAGCTATTTCTGCGTACATGATGTTTATGAGAGAGTCAAAAGAAGCTAATGACTCAAGAGTACTTGATGCCTCTAATGAACACACAATACCAACTAATGCTTCTAAGTCTCAGAATTTTAAAAAACCCCTCTCTTTAATTGATCAAGACAGACATGATTTTGTTAAACAATATGAAGATTGTTTTAGTGATTCACTCCCAGGAGATACTACAAGGATTTAAGCTTAGAGCGACGGCGATTAGCGAGACGGTGGGTAGCGGCGTCACTACGACGCTCCACAGGGAAAAAAAAATGGGTCGAAACCGAGCGCGGCTTTATTTCACGTTTTTGCGTTTTGTGTTTTGAGAGCGAGAGCGAGGGAGAGAGCGACCGTCGTGAGAGAAGGAGAGGAAGAAGACTTGCTGCCGCCATCGCCATTGTTCGCGAAGGAGAGGAGGAGCCTTCATCACAAAGAGGAGCCGCCCCACACATGCCATATCTCATCGGTGAGTCTCCCTCTCTTCTTCTTTTGCTTGTTTAAGGTTTAAATAACTTTCTCTTTTGCATGTTTAGGAGAGGAAATGAGAGAGAAAGAGAGGGAGAGGGAGAGAGAGGGAAATAAAGAGAAAGAGAAAGAGAAAGAGAGGGAGAGGGAGAGGGAGAGGGAGGGGGAGGAAATGAGAGAGGGAGAGAAAGAGAAAGAGAGGAAGAGGGAGGGAGAGTGCATTCTCTCTCTCCCTCTCCCTTTTGCTTTTGGAGAGTGTTAGGATATATTGTGAGAGGGAGAGGAAATGAGAGAGAAAGAGAGGGAAAGGGAGAGGGAGGGAGAGAAAAAGAGAGAGAGAGGGAGAAAGAGAAAGAGAAAGAAAGGGAGAGGGAGAGGGAGGGGGAGGAAATGAGAGAGGGAGAGAAAGAGAAAGAGAGGGAGAGGGAGAGGGAGAGGGAGGGAGAGTGCATTCTCTCTCTCCCTCTCCCTTTTGCTTTTGGAGAGTGTTAGGATATATTGTGAGAGGGAGAGGAAATGAGAGAGAAAGAGATGGAGAGGGAGAGAGAGGGAGAGGGAGAGAAAGAGAAGAATACTCAAATGGATAGCTTTATGGAGATGTATGTCTACTCAAATGGATAGCTTTTGTCTACTCAAGATGTAGTCCACCAGTGTGTGTATATATTGGAACTATAACATATCCATGATTATGGTAATGGTATGCACTTTGCTTTTTTTATGGGTACCATTACATCGACTCCTTAAGAGGGCTAAAAATTGGTCATACACTTTATAAAGTCTAATTAGGAGATTTAAGATGCACAATAATAGACTTATCGAGAATGGTATGCAATGTGCTTTGCCATGGGCCACGTACATTGGTGACTCTTTAAGATGGCTTAAAATTGGTCATATCCTTCATAATGTCCAAGTAGGGGATCTAATTGTGATATGCATAATTCCTTGTTTTTGTATTAACTTTATAGGCATAACAAATTAGTAATCATGCCAACTAGTCAACGAAAGGACTAAAAGAAAATGATACCCAAGCTAATGGTCATTATCGTACTTCATCAAAATGAACCCAAAAGTATTGCTATAGAAGAAGAATCCCTTAAATTGAGCATAGGATATTTTCTTTAAATGTTATGACTATGAGTAGAATTGATTGGAACAAATTTTATAACTATAGTTGATAAATTTCATAGATGGCATTAATTTTTATACATGGACCTAGGACAAAAAAACCACATTACTAAGATGCTTTTTGTTGAGACTGATTTATTATTAGACTTAGAGATCCTCAATGATGCTCATAAATTTTTTTGACTAAGATTACTTATACTCAAAGCTCTCTAGTGCAGTTGTATAAGTAATCCTAGTAGAGCCCCTCTAAGATACTCAAAGTACATAACCTAGAGACCGTAGCTAGGTATATAAGGTATAATGGCCATACAAGAAGACACCTCAATAATTGACTGATCACCACTAAATCCCAAAGAAGAATCGTGTTCCATCCCCTTCAACTTTATATTCACCTCGTGAAAAACTTCATTAATCATAGCATCCTTGTCACCAATCTTTTTGTTGCAATGATGAAGTAACATATTCATCACTTTTCCTTTTAGCATCTAAGGCATTATCCAATCTTTTAGTCAAGTCCGAACATTTAGTCTTCAACTCATGAACCTTATGAACCAATGTTTTTTTCTTTTACAATAATGAATAATTATCTAATACCGGGACAAACAAATGCTTGAGCATGGTATATGGGTGAGATATAACATCAATAAATCTCTCAACTACTATGTCCCATGCATTCTTTACATCAATCAATAAAGCATTTCTTATATCTTGAAGTTTAGATTTCAACACCATGGATGCATCAATATCAACCTCAATGTTTTACAAAATTTTCTTCTCAATCTCTTGCAGAGGCTAAAACCTCTCAAGTAAGAGCTTATGGTCAACTTGCAACTTGACATACATCTCCATAAAGCTATCCATTTGAGCCTCGTTTTCCCAAACTGTATTACAAGTCATTAAATTGTTTGTTGTAATGTAGATAAGATGGAAAACGAAGAAGGTCTTGTTGTTCAAAATCGCAAGGCGTATCTTAATCAGCATGTCCCATGTCCTTGCTCTCAATGCAAGTTGGCAATTAGACGAAAATGCTGATTGTCTATAGAACATGTACGACGATTTGGCGAGTTTCAATTTGAGATCATTGATCAGGTGATTGCGGATTTTTAGCAAACGGTAATTTGAAGTTAATATCAATCATGCATTGTACTCGCAAGCTAATTGAAAACCATATACAATAAGATTGGGTCTTGTTGGAAAATTTTCTATCCAGGGAGTTGATGTCTCGTCCCAAGGGGGAGTGCACCCTTTGCGACTAATTAGAAGAGTTCGTGGGCGTGCGATGGATGGAGTGCAGGAGCCAATCCACCACTCGCAAGGCCAATCTATACCGTCAATGCCAGAGGAGACAGACAACCTTCTAGACCTACCTACAATCTTGAAGCCTGAGATGGAGGCAATGATCGATGCATTGATTCCCATGGATGTCGAGACTTCTGATCTGCTTAGAGAGGAAGCATCCATACCATTATATGATGGGTGCCGAGTATCTCGGTTGAAGACACTGCTTGCACTTTTAAGTGTGCAAGCAAAATACGGGTGGAGCGATACAAGTGTGACCGAGTTATTCAGGTACCTTACACATAGGCTTCATTGATTTTTTTTTTGACACTATTATTACAAACATTTGTGCTTTTTCAAGGTGTTTTATGATTTTTTTCAGGTTATTGAAATATCATATATTACCACCTACAAATACCATGCCTGAGTCTCGTGATGATGCACGACATGTTTTACAGAAGCTTGGCATGGACTACAATAACATCCATGCATGTATCAACGATTGCATACTGTTTCGAGGAGAATACGAGACTATGGAGACATGTCCAAAGTGTGGTTCTCACAGGTATCGACAGGACTTGCAAGGGCAAACCATCCCTCAAAAAGTTCTCAGACGCTTTTCGCTCATCCCCCACATAAACCACATGTTTCGTATGTCTGGCATGGCGAGCTTGACAACGTGGCATGTGCAGAATAGGTCTACGGATGGAGTTCAACGAATATCAGCGGATTCACATGCATGGAGCCACATTGACTCTATCTACCCAGGCTTTGCGAAGAGCCAAGGATTCTTCGGCTCGGTCTCGCAATGGATGGCGTGAACCCATTCGGTCTGCGCTCAACTTCTTATAGTGTGTGGCCTAAAGTCCTTGTCAACTACAACATCCCCCCATGGCTTTCTATGAAGAAAGGACATCTTATCCTTAGCTTGCTCGTCCCAGGCCGCTATAAAGTAAAAAATATGGACATGTATCTTCATCCATTAGTCGATAAGCTTAAGATTTTGTGGGAGAAGGGGGTCACTGTGCAAGATATGAGCAGGCGCGATGGTCGGCGGTCAGCCAATATTCGAGCCATTCTCATGTGGACGATACATGACTTTCCGGGATTGGGAGAGTGCTCAGGTGAGCAGGCCCCTGTTCTCGTTGGTAATATCTATATTTTATCTCATTAAATCAAGTATTCACTAGGTCGTGGTGTTGGAACATGTGTGGTTACCTCAGGTTATCATGCATGTCCATTGTGCGGGCCACAGTTAGACTCCCGAAGGTCACGAACCATGAAGAAGATGGTATATCAAGTACACGTCGCTTTCTTGTCGGAGGATCATGAACTTAGGAGAGGTTTCCTTGGACGAGCTCCAACACGTATGAACACTGCAAGCTGGTACGAGCTGAAAATGGTCCACGCGGAATCACATCCAAATGGAATGTGACGGTTCTTAGTTTTCTACGAGTTGCCATATTGGACCCACTTACAGGTCAACCACTTGTTGGATCCCATGCATATTTTCAAGAATGTGGGCAACTTGCTATGGGACCACATCACAGGAAAGAGAGACAATATAGGGGCACGAATGGATTTGAAGGAGATAGGTAAGATGGAGGCACTTTGGACGTAGTCGAGTGCTCATGGTCGTGTGCAGCTTCCTCTCGCTCCTTGGTTTTTGTCCACTAAAGAAGAGCGCATTGTGAAGCAAGTAATCAAGTCTATCCGCACTCCGACGGGTATGATTCGTTCCCTCAGGTCCGCATTTTCTAAAGACGACCAATTGTCGGGGCTAAAATCCCATGATTGGCATAAGATATGTCAGGTTTGTGCTACGAATGGATTGTAATTAGCGTGAGCATTTTGCAATTTGGAAAGTGGCCATTATTCATAATGCTTTCTCATTTGTGGTAGTTTGTCCTACCAATCACGATCGTAGGATGCCTTACTCCAAAAATTCGAGGGGCCATTTACAAGTTGTCGACTTTGGTGCAATGGATCTCACAGAAAGAGATTAAGACATCCTCTATTGAATCCGCGAGGTAGGGAGCAGTGGAGACGGTCTGTCTCTTTGAGAAATACCTGCCCACTAGCATACTCACGATACAAATCCACCTTCTTGTGCATCTTGTGGACGAAGTGGAGATTGCTAGACCTGTCCATACACGATGGATGTTCTTTCTAGAGCGCTTTATGAAAACCCTGAAAGGCTTTATGCGACAATGAGCTCGGCTAGAAGGTAGCATGGCTGAAGGTTGGTTGGTGTCAGAGGCGTTAGTGCATATTTCACAATGGCTACCAACGGTGGAACCAAACAATGAAATGCTATGGACATTGAAGGACGATGATAGACTGACTGGAGATGTGGTGGTTGGAAATGGGGTAGAAAAAAGAATGGATGCCTCAATGGAAGAGAAGGTGAATCGCTTTTGTATGTTGCACCATGCCTCCATGGAGACGTGGCTCGCCAAGTACCAGATTGCAAGGCAAGATCGAGAGGAAGCGCAAGCTGAATTCCGACGTAGTACACGTCATCAACCGATTCGATATCCCGAAGGCATGGAGGAGATGCAAGGTTTATGTCAACGCGATGGTTGCATGGAGCCTTGACCGCAACATCTCGCGAAGGGACAGAGGTCTCAATGGAGGAGTGGGAATTCTCGAGGGGATGTAGTCCAAAGGTGATGAGGAGTTTAGAATTTGTTGTGTCTAAATTTTATATGCGACATCTAATTTGAGTGTTTCAATGTACAGTACAAAATATATGGTGCAGCGTGGTCACGCGGATGGCATTTTCACGTGGAGCGTATTGACAAAATGCGCTCCACAATGGATTGTGGTGTCATTGCAAGGTTCAAGAAAGAGAGCCGGTGACAAGCAACGGATCCAAACACGGTTGTGGATGAGATGGAGTATTTTGGAAACTTGCAAAGTATTATTACGGTGAATTACCGTAGCTTCTCCATGATACTATTCAATGTGCAGTGGTTCAAAGTAGTACTTGGAGGAGCTGGAGCAACAGTTCGATGAGGTCCATCTGGATTTCTCAAAATAGATTCCAAAAAAAAAGGACGGATTTGCGTGACACCTTTGTGTTGCTGGCCCATTGTAAACAGGTACATGGAGTCATTTGCTTGCGAATTGTATTACAACATGGTTTATGTCACAATGGTTTGAACTCTCATGTACGTGTTTGTGAACAGGTAATCTTCTATCCAAACCCCCAACAACCTCGATGGTGATATGTTATACCTTCAACTCCCCGAAGTGCGAGAGTATATGATCAAAGTGATGTTCCGAGCATAGATAACGATAATATGCAAATAGAGGGGTCGATATTGCAAGGGGTGGAGGCCGTCGAAAGCTTGGAGCCAGCATCGGCTAACAATGATGGAAATACAGGAGTCCAAGAATTTTTTGAGAACGAGGTGGACTCATTCTTTTGTGGTGACATGTCTATCAACCTTCCAGTGTATGCAAAGTTGTGTCAGGAGATTAATATGGGACCATAGGATACCTCATACTTGGAGCATCCACTTACTCAATTTGTTGACCAATCTCTTATAAAGGTACATAAGATATACATTTTAAGAGAGATTTTTTTAACATAATTTATATTACTGTACTTTGTAGGATTTAAATTGATTATTCTAACATCATTTTTTATCTGTGCAGGTGACATTTTTAGGATGAGTCAAGGGATGAGCGATGAGGAGTTGCAAGATATCTTCGCACACATGTCTCCAGACCAGCTCGCGAGATTCAAAGAGATGGTAGACTAAGAGCTGTCTCGTTCTTTGTTAGGGCGCTCTGCTAGATCTGCTTCAGCGCGATCGGATGCTTCAGCTTCGAGTAGACGATCTCGACACTCACGACTTGGGCCAGAGGGAGGGAGTGCATCGCGATCAGGGGGATACTGCTGTGGAGACACGGATGTGGTATCTCCATCTCATCATTTAGCTGGAGCTACGTCACCTCCAAGATTTGTCACACCTGTGGGGACATCTACTCCAGTTACTCCAGCTTTTGCGCAACCGTCGTCAGTAGGTGGCACCCCTTTGGGTGCCACCCCTTTGGGTGCCACTCCGAGAGAGATTACCCCCGTCGGTACACCGGATGTAGAGGGGTTTCCTAGATATGTCCAGGAGTGTGGACGCAGATGGGAGAGGACCCATCTTAGGCAGACTCCTAGGGGTTATGGATATCTGGTCGATAGTAGGTTAGGAGCCATCATCATGAATGATGAGGGGAGGAGGGTGATGGCTCGCATGAGAGAGTTGTGCCAACAAGTTTTTTGCCACAACGTCCTGGATCATTGGAAGAACATACCGGAGGGGAGCAAGGACTACATAGTAGCATCCTTGCACGAGGAGTTTTCGATGCTAGCCGCAGTAGATAGATTCTCTACGGGCTGGATGATGGATTGCATGCATGCACACATGTCACACAGACGATTCGATGCACGCAAGGCAATCAAGAATGGGGCTGTAAAGCCCGAGTGGTTAGATGCAGACAACTGGTGCCTACTGAGGGAGGAGGCTACAGATTCTCCAGGACGTTGGAGTCAGCAGCACGAGGCGGTGAGGGCATGACTCGAGGCCGGAGTGGTCCATCATCTTGGGAGTGGTGGCCACAGGACATATTTGGAGGACTTGTTTGGAGGACATGTTTGTTTTTGTTTTGTTTTTTTAGTTTGTGTGTTTTTTAAAAGCAAATTTAATGGTAAGGTGGGCAGCTTGTATGTGGTTTTGTATTTTTATATGTTTTTTAAAATGAAAAATCAAATTTAGAGGGGTGGGTGGTACCTTGGGGGGAGTTTGAGGGGGTGGGAATGGCCTTTTTTGGGGGTGGGTACCTAGTGGGGGTTTGGGTAGGTTGGAGGTGGGCATGTGTCTAGTGGGGGCGTGGGCGGTCACCTAGGTGGGCAGGGAAGGGGAGAGGAGGGTGGGAAGGAGAGGGTGAGGAGGAGGCGTGGAGAGGGAGGAGGAAGGTAGAAGGCGAGCGTGGGGGAGAGCAGGGCGGTTGGGCGATTCGACGAGTGGCGCTTCAACGTTTGTGGAGAGGCAATATAGGACATTGTAGAAGCACGGGTGGCGGCATTCAAGTAGGCCGGGGCGGGGCATCAGGTGGCATTGCAGAGGCACGGGTGACAGCATTCGAGCAAGCCGAGGTGGTTGCTACGAGTGGGGGAGGAGGAAAAGGAAGGAGAGGGAGCATGGGGTAGGAGGTGGGAGGGGAGAGATAGAAGATGTGGGTGGGGGGACCCATTAGGGTCCTAAAACTTTGAATAAGGAGCTTACTATACAATAACTTAGCTAGAAAAGAACTTTCTATATTGAAAACTACTTTTCTAGATTGGAAATCTAGTAATGTTCAATTTTCTCCTAATTAGAAAATTTTGAATAAAAAACAAACAAAAACAATAGTAGCAAAGTAATTATATATAAAACAATAAACAATAATGAGTAACAATAAGAAACAATGACATATAAATGAAATGAATATATAAGTGACTACCTATCTGTTCAGCAATCTCACCAATGGTATTGGAGTCCCCATCTACTTGTGCTTCGTTGTCAATGAAAACCCATATTTTTGGATCACATCCTGTCTTCTTTGGAGGAGTGTCCAAAGGTCTCACATGTGATGATGATTCGTGGTCTAGGATATGCCTAGGAGCACATCGAGAACATAGCTTCATGCTGATTTGACAGTTACTATGACATGAGACATATTCCTTTCTCTTTCCAAGCACTCTTTTTTGTGCCATAATATGCAATTTGATCATAATCCGCAAAGAAAATTAAAATTCATGATGCCATTATGTACTGTTTAATGTTGATGAAATCCTCTTTTAGCATAGTCACAAAGTGAGCACACATAAAAAAATCACACAAGAATTCCAAACAGACATAAACATACATTTTTCTCCACAAGATTACCAATACTAAGCCTATTGGAAAAATATTGTATTCTATTTATGTTTTGGGTTTCTCTCACACTTTGCCGGTGGCTCTAGCTACTAATAGTTGAACAAACCTTGATGGTTGGTTCTAGCAAGAAGTGAAAGAAATCTTTTGAATCCCCTTAAAAAGGTCAAAAGTCTAATTAGGGAAGTGATTTGGATTTGGATACAAACCCAAAAGATGATAGCAATTGTGAGATAATGAGAATTTAGACGAGGATGATGGGAAGAAGCCCTAAGATAAAGGATAACATCAATAAATCATTAAATGGTACTTGCAAATCTACTATGAAGACCTTATGGTATTCTAAGTATAATATTTTAAGCCACTTGATAGGAGATTGTGGCCTAAATTAGTGGTGGTGTGGTACCTGCAAAACTTCACACTAACATGTGCCGTGACAATGCACACAATCTAATGGCTTGTACTAGTGGCTAGTAGGGCAAGGGGATGAATGCACTTGGTAATTAACATGCACTAGAGCCATCTAGAGTGTCCACACTAGGAGTATCTTATGTGCAATAGGATTTTCCAACTCAAGGCATGGGTCGAGGTTCATGGGGCCCCTTGATTATCAAGGAAACAATGCTTCTTTGGCATGCACGAAGGCCATTACAGATATAATGTTTGATTATATAGCCTTGATATGCCTCTCAATCCTTGTTCAAAATTATATAGTTGGATTTTGATAGCCTTGAACTTTCCCTTGTCTGGCTGATACGAGGTTTGCAAATTAGCTAGTTGTCATGTAGATGCCTCTCGATGCACAAAGCCTCTCCCATGTGCACTGACACCTCTTGATCCACAGTGCCTCTCTTGATCCACAATGCCTCTTAGCCTGTCCTATGGTGCACTGACACCTAGCCTATTGTATGGTGCAGTGACGCCTCTTGATCCACATCCGCAGTAACAAGGGGAAATCCTACCGTATGGTGCACTGACAACTATATGGTGCATTGATAGTCGTATGGTGCGTCCTACCATATTGACATCCATGTTGACCATCAGCCTCATTGACAACCATATTGACCAATGTGCATCCATTAGCCTTTGATCGAATCAAACTTGCGATGTGACGACTAGAGTTAAACACAGGAATGCATTTGTTTCTCCTTTGACTTTCGACGAATGACTAGAGTTATGACCAGAGTTAGACAAAGGTTTACCTTATGAGTGCAAGGAGCACTTCCGGTATGTGTCTGTGCAGACAATTTGGCAACTCCTATGGTTAATTTAATATGAACCTACACATGCTTTTGCACGTTCTCTCACAAGAATAAAATAATCAAAAGTCCTTTCTTTTCAAAATTTGACCCACCAAATAATAAGGCCTTAGGCCCTACCCACACTTATGAGGACATTTGAGGCCACAAGGCCTCAAGAAGACTAATGAGCAATTATATTCAGTCCATTAAGGTTTCATTACCTACAATCAACCGTGTGCCTTTCTCTTCCAAATTCATTTAATTCTCCATGGTGCTAGAAAATTTTTTGATTGTCCATCGTAAAGGCCATCAAGGCTATTAAATTTGGAAATTCTCAAAATGCAATTTTCCAATTAGAATTCATCCAAATTTGTCTAATGGAAAATTCATCTAGTTAAAAGATCTCTAGATTCACCTATTTCTGATTTATATTGACTGATTCTAGTTAAAGATCTCTAGATTTCAATTTGACTGATTGATATTGTGGTCAATTCATCTAGGTCAAAATTCATTCAATCGACATCACGTCTTGAAATTCATCCAATTTGCAACCTCCAAATTCATTCGCTCATCCGATTTGACAGTTTGTAAGAGCAATGATTTGCTTCTTCTTACCCTTGATCATTAAATGACCAAGTAGGGACTGAAGGATTAGGAAATACACATTTGTCCCAGACTACTCAAGCTCGTGTCTAGCAACAAATTGAAAGGTCTTCCAACAAGAGATATTATAATCCAAACCTTCATATAACCATTTTTTATAGAAAGGTAAAATTGATAACTACCTTGAACAATTATTTTTTATAGAAATCTAATGCAACAATTATTTTTTAATAGAAAGCTAATGCTACCTTAAACTTTAAACCTAGGATATGTGCACGTGGGATGATGCTTGCAACTGGATATTGCTATTTGGAGTAAACTAGGCCAGGTTGGATTTAATGCTAGAGAGGGCCATAGTAGATTTGCTCATAGAATTGGTGCTGTGGTCAGAGCCTTTTTCAATTCCTCATATGAGCGTTGGCATTCCTTGGTCCATTCGAATATGATCAACAGCTTGTATAGAGGTCTAGCAATTAATGCATAGTTCAATACAAACCATTGATAATACCATGTATGTCTAAGAAGCACTGAACACCCTTGAAATCAGTTCGGGGTGGAAGATCGACAATGGCCCTAACCTTTGAAAAATCTATGGATGGCAATGCCATTCTTTGACACCATGTGTCCTAGAATGCATCCATATTTCACCCAAAACTGGCACTTCAAGGGGTTCAATGAGAGACGGTATAGTCGACACCTTTCAAAAACTGCTCGGAGTCTATCCAAGTGTTCTCGCCAAGTGGAGTGAACATACAAGTAGTCCACGAAGACTTCTAACTCCTTCCTCAGCATGTCTTTGAATATTGTATACATCAATCGTTGGAAAGTGGCTGGCACGTTAGTCAATCCAAAAGGCATGACCATGTAGGCAAAGACTCCCCATTCAGTGGTGGCAAATGCAGTCTTATGCCTATTGTTAGGATGCATTGCACCTGATTGTATCTAGAGAAACCATCCAAAAAACTGTAGGCCTCCTTGCCAACTACTCTCTCGAGCATGTGCTTGGTATACGGCAATAGGTAGTTATCTCTCTTGGTAGCTGCATTTTCCTTCTTGTAATTGACACACACTCTAATCTTCCCATTCTTCTTTAGTATGATGACTATGGGCAAGACCCAATCCATGTGTTCCATTTTGTAGATGAATCATGCTCTCATCAGTTTGTCAATTTCCTCCTTATCAACATTGAGCATGCTTTGGATTTTTGGGATACGCTCATTGCTTGGCAGGCATTGCGTCACGGGATTCCTGCCGCTACGCGCACACCATGTAAAAAAATCTAGAGTGTGGCTTCCTTTTAGATTTAGAGATTCAATGCTACTTTAGGCATTAGTATTAGTGTCCATGGTTCAAAATATTAGACTTTTTTGGAAAAGTTTTTAGTTAAATTTTTATATTCTAGATATTATCTCTTGTAAAAATCCATAAAACTATAGATAACTTCTAGATTAGGAGGACATGTAAAAGAAAGCATATAGCTTTCAGCCAATTTGAGAGGATTTTATGTAAAAAAAGAGATTAGCAAAATCGTGCATCGCTATTTTCAGGCAGTGAACATCAATCCGAAAGTGGGAGATGAAGGAGTGATCTGGCAGGATTCTGGCCAGGTGTCCTGGCATTTAACCTCCCTTTTAGAGCCATTGGAAGCATCAGATTGGCGATCTGAGCAGCATAGAGGAAGGCATTATTTTGTATACGTTTTTGTCTATTAGAGTTATATTTTCTCATAATGCTGAAAGAAATTTACAGGCTTCATCTCTGTTAGTATTCTTCTATATTTTCTAATTCTTTTTGGGAGTATTCTTCTACATCTTCAATCTCTTCGAACCCCTTCTCTTCCGTCTACTCCTCTCCTCGAATCTACCTACACCCTGCTGTCTCTTATCTTCAAGAACTTGGCTTGAAACTGTCAACTCTTCTCTTATCTCTACCATCTCCGAAGTCTAAGCTCTTGAACCCCCATACATTCTTCTCTTGCCAAACCCCTGTGGTAACCTTCAACCCTACGTGCTGCGGCATTGGTGAACCCGACATGAAAGTCGGTGTAAGAGAACTCCAAGATGGGGGATTCTTCAAGAGATACTCTACAACAATTGGTGCATATACTGCAGCAGACTCAGCAACAACAAATCCAAATGTTACAACAACAACAACAACAAAGGCAAGACAAAGAGAAGATTGATTCCATAGCTATCAAGGCCCTAGAGAAAGTTGGGCGTGAATTAAAACAATTTAATGGCCAAATTTTCTTTGTTTTTATTCTCTTATATGTTGAAAAAATGCTCTTCTTTGGTGTACCACAACATGCATGGAGCCGTTATTTTGCCAGACTAGCCAAGCATGGTCTTCAAGAAAGAATCCATGGTCTTTTTCAATAATATGCAGATTGGGCTGCATTCAAAAAATCCCTACGCGAAGAATTCTTCTTAGAAGACTCTGGCCTAATGACGAAGAAAAGTTTCACTGAATGGGTTGAAAAACCCAACAAATGTTTAGCTACAACAACTCTATACCATAAGTTTGAAAGTAAATTTGGACAACTTGATGCTGAAGACCAACAAAGTATGGAAGGTCAAAAGATTGAATTATTCCTTAAGGCTGCAGATCCCACTCTACAAGAGAAGCTTGCTGATTGCCTAGAAGATGCTACCTCCAAATCAGGAGTCAAGACTGCATGGATAGATGTTACTGATGCAGTTAACATGATTGCTCGAAGAGAGCGGATGCAACTAAGATTGGGCTCTACTTCAACTCCAACAACTCCATTGATGGAGCTTATTCCACCTTCAAAATCCCCTATTTCTTTGACTAAACAACCAACTCTTTCTTCTTCTGTTCCTTCTAAAAATGATGTAATGGATGAACTCATTAAAAGCATGTGTGACCTTCATTTGAATCTTACAGAAATTAGTTCCAAAGTAGAGAAGCTGGATGTCAAAGTCGAAGAGTGAGGACGAGCATCAACTCAAAGACCCATGAGAGAAGGCTTTAAGAGGTGCTATATTTGGTGTGATAGTCAACAACATGACAAGAGGGAGTGTTTTGCCTTCCGTGAGGCTAAAGCACAAAAGCTCATCTTTTGGAAAGACAGAAAAATTCATGCGGCTGAAACTGATCTTCCACTGGAGCCAAATTTTGGCAATGGTGGAATGAAGAAAAGATTAGAAGATTTAGATGTAAAGAATGCCTATGCAGCAATTGATGCAGCTATCTATGGGCTACAAATTGAGCCAATTAAATCAAGTTTGAAAGCATGTAATGCTAATGTGCAATCTAAAGAATGGATGCAGACACTAGATCAAATGGAATGTGATAAAGCAACCAAAGAAGATTTGACTAACGCCAATCAGTATATTTGAGGAATAACTGGTTGGAAAGAACCAATAGATTCTTTTTCTACCTTTGCACATTTGGCTAATGCCAATCATAAAGAAGTCTTGATTGAAGAAAAGAGAAGAAGAGAAGATGAACCAGGGCCTTCCTCTTCTGGCCTTCCGAAACGGATAACTAGAAGAACGCCTAAACAACCAAAGCTTACTGAAAATATAACCCCAAATCAAGAGATGGAAGATGTGCCACAAACAAAGAAGATTGAAGGAAAGAAGAAATGCAAGCAGCCAGGCTACAAATTGCAGTCTGACATAGAATCTGCAACCCATCTCAAACGAGTCCTAGAAGAACGAATTCTAGGAAGCAAAATTGAATTCACTTTAGGTGAAATTCTTGGAATTTCCAAACGTGAATTCCATGATGTTACTATTAATGTAATTAAAAGAAAAAGACAATACGTTGGTGATGAAGTTGAAGAAACAATGCATGCTTTTTTGCAAGTTCTTCGAGTTTTTGTGCAGGATGAAGAGAAGCTGACTTCACAAGGAATTCAACTTGAAGCAGTTAAAGAATTAATTGCGACAATTGAAGCTAAAGATAAAGAAAACATGAATGCAAAAATTAAAGAAGTGAACGTTGAAAATGTAATGGTTGGCCGGTCCAAACCAGTTGGGCAGCCCACCTCTCGAAAAGAAGGCCGTCTACAGCACATGCATGAGGAAGAAGAGGCTCGATTCATTCCAAGCAGTCACTACTCCTGTACACATTGGGCAAGAGCAACAACGAAGACAGTTGTCAAAATTGGAGAAAAAGAAACACCATGTATTACACTCTTAGACCATGGCTCGGAGATAAACGTCATGGCAAGGAATCTCTATGAAAGTGGCGGATGGCCCATAGATGTTGATCCAGGTTGGCGAATGAGAGCTACAAACAAATCTTCTGGAGAGTTATATGCTGCATGTCCTAATGTGCAGGTAACTATTGGAGATATAAAAGACAATTTTCACTTTTTTGTTCAAGACTCTTGTAGTTACCCTATCATTATTGGGCAACCTTACATTTTTGAAGCCCGCTTGGAAACAAAAGCTCTTGATGATAATTCTTCCTATGCTCGAATCCGAAGCAAGGATAATGAACAAGCTGTCCAATTTCTTACTGTGTGTGTTAACCATCATCGAAACAGAGATCGATTGCGTGATTATCCTGTGCCTCCTAATGCCCGAGAATTCAAGGGTTTTCGGGCTGCACTACTATAAAGGGAGGCTATGGTAGTGCGTCATGTAAAAAGATTGAACCTCCTTATGCTACAAAAACTCTGTCTCTAGCAAATTTGTATGTATGTACATCCAATAGTATGGACTGTTATAAGTCTTTTCCGGCCATGACTAAGGTTGAAAGAAAATATTTATGTCATGTAAAAAGGGAGTTGAAAACTTATGACATGATGGCTGAAAATGAAGATATTTTGGGATTTTCTTTTTGACTGATTACTACTGACACATTGGCTGAAATATATGTAGCTGTTCATGCAGAAAATGAGGCTGAAAATTAGTCCATAGAAGTATGTACATTGGATTTTTATCAAAAAATTCAAGAATTTGTTGAATAGGAAGACAATGGTTTACTCAACAAAGCTGAAGCACAAGTGGAGACAAAATACAAGACAATGGATAAGAAAGTCAAACCTGTGGCAGTCCCACTGCCTCTTGAAAGTGAAGGGCTCACCGATAGGGCAGCAAATCAGCCAAGTCTTCGTGATCCTTCTAAGATTGGTCACAAGTTCACATCTAAAAGTATGAAAGAGCTCAAAATAGGTGAAATTTTTTTCCTTTCGCCGACTGAAAAACAATCTTTTATGCAAATGCTAATGAAACATGGAAAATATTTTGCATATCAACCAAGTGAAATAGGCTGTGTGGATCCAAATATTATGGCTCTTATGGTCATTTTTATGGTTCCACATATGCCTTGGAACCTCAAGCCCATTCCCGTTCCAAGGGCGCATCTGCTCAAATTATTGGAACTTCTAAATAAGAAGATCAAAATGAAGATTTTAGAACCTTTTTTAGCATCTTACTCAAATCGATGATTTACTGTGCCTAAGAAAAATGGATCTTTAAGGTTCATTCAAGATCTACAGCGTGTAAATTGTGTCACAATCTGAAATGTTGGTTCGGGACCAATTGTTGATGAGTTTGTTGAAGCTTTTGCAGGTAGAGAAATTTATTCTATGGGTGACCTATATTCAGGATATGACCAATTTCAGCTTTCATTAGAAAGCCGAGACATTACCACAATGAAGACACCTCTTGGATTGGTTCGCATGTGCACTCTACCACAAGGAGCAACAAACTCCGTAGCCCATATGATGAATGCCATGCACAAAGTCTTAAGGAACTTTATTCCACAACTTACTCTTCCATTTCTTGATGATATACCTATCAAGGGGGATGTGACGTCAATGAAAAGAATGAGGAGCTTGACGAAGATGGTTGGCAGGACATTTGTAGTTAACCATATTCATGATTGTGATAGGATTTTGACAAGGCTAGAAGAGGTACATCTAACCCTTTCTGGAGCTAAGTCGATTTTTGGAGTAAAAGAAGTCCTAGTGGTCGGTCATCTATGTGGCCCCTATGGATGCAAACCTTCTCCAATCAAGATAGATGCCATCAGCAGAATGCAGAAAAATTGTACAAATGTATCAGAGGTGAGAAGATTTCTTGGCGCATGTGTATTCTATCTCATATGGATACCACATTTTGCTCATGTAGCCAAAAATCTTTATCAATTATTAAGAAAAGACCAAAGATTCTCTTGGAATAAAGAGCATACTCTGACTATGTGTAAATTAAAGAAGCTATTAATTTCAGCCCCCACTCTCAAAAGGGCTGACTATTCAAATGGTCAATCCATCATCCTTACTGTGGATACAAGTCCCATTGGGATAGGATGGGCTATTGGCCAAGAGGATCTTGAAGGTAACACGTATGCAATTCATTTTGGAGCTAAAGTTCTCAATGAACGTCAAAGAAGATATGCACAAGTAAAAAGGGAATTGTGGGGAGTTGTAACAGCATTAAAGTGTGATCGTGAATACTTTATAGGTGCTTCCGTAGTGGTAGAAACTGATTGTCTTCCACTCTTGGATATGATTGCCAACTGCTCTACACCCAACATTGCTATGCTAAGATGGATTGCATATATTAAGTCTCTCAACCCTGAATTAAAGCATATTGCAGGAAAGGCGAATCCAGTTGCTAACATGCTATCACGTGCAAGATATGACAATGAAAAAGAGCTGATGGAAGAAGATGAAGCTGAAGAATCTATACTTTCTGAATTTCATTCCATGGCTACTGAAAATATCTTTTCAGTTACTGCATATACTAGTCCAAAGCTGAAAACAACAAGATGGTCAACTAGAAGCCCATGCTCGTTGCATTGCTCAAGTTCTAGTTCATTTCCTTGAAGAAGATTGGCTAAAGATCGGCCAATATTTGAGCACAATGAATAAGGAGACTTGGACTGATGAGGAGTTCAAGCATATCAAGAGAAAAGCTTATGGCTTTTTTCTTAAAGAAGGACATCTATGGAAGCATGCAAAGAAGAAGAAAGGAGCGCTTGTCCGAGTTTAAGGTAACAAAAGATTGCAACAACAGGTAATGAAGGAATTTCATCAAAGCCCGTGGGCTGGTCATAGAGGCATATGGGGAACCTTTAGTAAAGTCAAAGAAAAATATTGGTGGTAAAACATGTATCGGGACATAGCACATTTTGTTGAAACCTGTTATGTGTGTCAAATGTATTCTATGGTCAAGCATCGAGATGGGTTACAACCAACTTATCCTTTGTCTATACATTATAGATGGGTTATTGATCTTGTAACCATGCCTAAGTCCATTATAAGTGATGGAGATCCCCACATGACCAGCCTTTTTTGGCGAGCTCTCTTTGAGAACCTCAAGACAAAGTTAAAAAGTTTTCATCCTCTTATCATCCTCAAATGGATGGGCAGAGTGAAGATGCTAATTCTTCTATTGTAGACCTTTTAAAATCCTATGTCTCTGATAATCAAAGAGAATGGGAAAAGTATTTTCCTTTCGTAGAGTTTGCATGCAATAATATGGTGCACTCTACAACTGGTAAGGCACCCTTTGAGATCATCTATGGTAAGCCTCATTTACCACCCATTCTTCTTACAAAGGATAAGATCTTTACAGCAGATGAGTTTGTTAGAGACATTGATACAAATTTCACTCAAGTAAAAGTTGCTATCCAAAGGACACAAGAGAAGCATTCTTCATACAAGAGAACCTCCAATGGAACCAATCAAGGAAGATTTACCTGACATAGAAGAAATAGAAGAGTTCCATGTGCCTAAAAGAATTTTACACCATCAGGACAATACTCTAAGGTCAGGCAAGGTATTACGGAAGTATCTAGTTAAGTTTAATAATTATCCCCGATTGGATGCTCAATTTATTACTGAGAGAGAACTAGAAGACTTTCTAGATCTTCTTAAGGACTATGTATCCCCTCTACAGTTGATGTCAACTGTTTAAAAGCTAGAGGGATGTCACTAAATTGATTGCTTATTGTGCATTCTCTATTTAAAAAAATTATGTCAATAAATTAATGACTCACTTTTCTTTAAGTGTTCATGATGATCTAGCATGGCCATGAGACCATTTAGAGACAAGTATTCCTAGTGCATCACTTAATGGGGTGATCAGAGCACTGTGACAGGGATATCTGGTACATGCAATACAAGTTATGAAGGGGAAAAGAAGTGTCTGCCAAGTGTAAGAGTGTATATAAGAACCAAGGAGTTACACATGAATGAAGATGGATTAAGTTCTAAGAAGAGGAAGTATGTTGGCATTGTATTCATGTATTAATGTGTGCATTTGGGGACGCCTGGAAACGTTTACTTGTGTGTAATGAGCATTGCATTCATTTGGGGTCATCCTCTCCCTTACAAGTCAAGGTTTAAGGTCTTTTCTTTCATTAAGAAAGAGGAGAGAGGTAATTCTCTCACTAAGAAAGAAGAGAGACATGGTCCTCTAGAAGTGAGGAGAGAAGTGGTTTTCTCTTTCGAAGGTCTAAAATGACATAAGATTTTGTGTGGAATGCAATCTTAAGGTTGAGGCCTAAGGCAATCTCATGAACTCTCCTTAAGGTGGTTGCATGGACCATAGGCTAAGGTAGAAGACACTAAAGAGGGAGACTTGGAAGTAAGTATAAGTGAATCAAAAGGTTTTGGCTAGGATGGTGGATGATACACACTATCTTAGACTATAAAACTTGTGCTTTATAATCTAGATCACAGTTTGGAAGCTTTGAGTTACCATATGTTGTATACAGACCAAGATTTGACTTCGAAAACTCTATCTATTCTCATGTGCATATTAATAAATACAAAGAATAGTATTGTTTGGCCTTTCAATATTTTGTAATTGCATGTAATCTTTTATAGTTTGTGGATTTGATTCATGCCAATAATATCCATTGGGGATACAAAAGGGGCAAAAAAGAAAAAAGACAACCCTGGAGATCTATTCGTTGCAAAACGATGTCTCTAGATACACATTGCATGTTTATAATCACGTTAAAGCTCAGTGACAATTCGAGTCCTAGTGCATGTATCTTCATGTTTTAATAACTGTGAAAATAGCATTAAGGCAACCGATTAAAAGTGTGGGTAAACTCGTGTTTCTTTTGATAAGGTCTTACACCATGTTAGATGTGGTCATAACCTTTTCTTTACTATCAAAAGAAATGCATTTGCGAGGTCCTCTACGGGGTAATCCCTTATAGTGTAGTTTGATTTCTTTCGTTGTCTTTAAAATGAACATGATATCTACTTATGATATCCAAACTTTGGTTAGAGTGTTATAGAAGCACTTCATGATTTGATTGACAAAACTTATGAAATCCAAAACTCTTTTCGTATGTCTTTAAAACTTGAGTTAAATTGGAATGCTTACAAGCAACCCTTGATTGAAGTGAGAAAACTTACATGAAGGCAGTATATTAGTCATCATTATATCAGATTTGACTTCACTGAGATTTGACTTACACTCTGTATGTAACGTGAGAAAGTCGTATGGAAGTAATAGCTTAGTTAAATCGTTAAACTCCATTGAAGAAGGGCATTTAGTTCAGGTGTAGTGTTAGCGACAAAATTGTCCCCGTCTTCCGATGAATTTAAGCCTTCTCTTCCGAGGAGGAGTCATGAATTAATCGACAGATCGACGGTTCCCGAAGGTGGTTGAATTTGAACGCCCCCCGGAAGTAGTTTTGCTTGGAAGATTAATGGGATATTAACGATGATTAGAGGCGGTGATCATCCTTCTATATAAAGTCCAATCAAGACCTCGATACAGACCAGACTATAGTCTTCCCTCAGAGACTAGAGTAGTACTGCCGCTTTTGCATAATATATAGGCCGCAATATCAGAAAGATCGATCAGCGAGTTCAGTAATATTACGAACTATTATCAAGAAAATATACTATGGCCGCTGGTGCAAGCTGCAGCTGCTGCAGGCCGTCGTCACTACTCGGATTACTTACATGCTATAATTGGATGGTCGTCACGACAATGGTACTCTGCACGAGTACTAGGAGCAGTACGGGGTTATATCATGTGGCCGTGTCGGCCACTTCCTTCAAGGTGGTAAACCATTGCCGCAATACCCTGGACGTGCAAGTGCGCGAGAACGCCGGGGGTCCGTCCATCGGAACCACAGGCTTCTCCCTGGCGCCCGGCGCCTCCAAGTCCCTGAGCCCACCCGATGGCTGGTCGGGCAACTTCGGGACGGGCACTCCGAGCCTCCTGGCCGAGTTCACCATCGACAAACCTGTGGGCAGCGATTTCTACGACGTGAGCGCCGTGGACGGCTTCATGCTCAACGTGGGGCTGAGCATCTCAGGCAACGGGGCGAGCGTCTCCTGCAGCGCCGCGGCGTCCATCTGCCCCTCCGAGGACGTCAGAGGCAGCAGATGCGTGAGCCCCAACCGCGACGACCCCAACACTAGCTACGTCAAGAACGTCGACGCCTCCTGCCCGGATGCCTACAGCTGGTCCAAAGACAACAACGCCGTCCGCAAAACGCCCACGGGGGGGCGCTTCACCATCACCTTTTGCCCCTGAATATCATCTCGATTCTCAATCTAGAATAAAACCTACTTCTGCCGAATCTCGATCATGCATGTATGTCATGACTACTTGATTTCCATTCTCGAAATGGCATGTATGAATACCCACAAGTAATTCGAGGTTATCTTCTAAATGCATGTTCGAGAACGATGGTTTAATCGTATCCGAAGCGTAAGCTCTTACCATTGCATTAATGATTTGGCTCAGCATTAACGCACCAATATAATTGAGTGCTCATAAGTGAACTCTAGCCACACACGCAGAGTTGTTGCTAACCTTCCTCTGTAGATTATAGAAATTATCAATGGTGGAACTAGTTTTGCTTCATTTGTCTACCCGACCATGCATTACTATTCAACTTTCCTTTGAAAATCAAAGTAGAAATCCTTAGGTTGAGAGAAAGAGACCCATAGAAAAGGCTCTTATAGAAACTAGCAAAAATATCATCAGTTCTAGCAACATCATCAAGCTAGAATGAATAAGAGTAGCAACATGTAGGTAGCTTTGCAGCTGCATTCAACCACTGATTTGATGACATCTTATGTTTGAGTATGATGTGACTAGCCACAAATTGGTGAGGAAGGGAGTAGCTACTAATTTGGTTAAACCTAAGAGTGTAGCTAGAAGGGCTATTAAAAAGAAGCTAAGAGAAAATGGATTGGCCCTCATGCTTCTCATGTCTCAACTCCAATGAGGTCATAAGGTATATCCATTCCCTACAAGCTCAAATGGTGAGCTTCAAGAGCCAAGTAAAGTTGATGAATGATGATGCTACAATAATAACTGGCAATGTCAGCCATATGTGATCTATTGAGATCCTAATCAAGTGAAACATGATGATGATGTTGAAGGAGCCTTCAAGAGAGCTTTCATGAATTGACTTCTCTTCTCTTCAAACATCCATTATTTCTTGTCCATGAGGCCTATTGTCTTGTCTTTGAGAGCTTCACCACATGTTTGCATTTCAATCGAGCCTTAATCTCCTCTAAGGACAATAGTCCCATGCTCCCTATCATTATTCCCTCCCTCTTAGATAAACCCTATCTAATTAATAAGGCTTAACTAGCATAATTGAGCTTGCATGGCTTGATTTTGGAACCTAGAATAGCAAGTTCTTAATGGCTATGTTAGTTTTCTCAATGTTGATGTTCCCATTGATTAGGATTTCTTTGTTATATAGTAAGTTGGTTGTCGGAAGTTTTGAAACCTAAAATGGGGTTGATAGTGGCTCTCTCATCCTAAGCTCATTATCAGGCCTCAAATAGAAATCCCACACATAGATCTATGACCATGAGGGACAAGAAAAATGTTGGACAAGCCGCTCATGAGACTAAAATATTGTGTTCTTGGGGAAGTTACCATATGTATATCCTCTATATCAGGTGCATCAAGGCCTATTATTACTCCTCTTCCCCCCCCCCCCGTGCTTTTAAAAGTAACATAGCCCCTTTCCTTAAGCCTCTTTTTCATATTTTATAAATCCTCAAGCCCCCTTTTCCTTGGAACCACACCCCTGTGTTAATCCCTTAAACCCCTATCCCTTTTCCTTGGAACCACACCCCCATGTTAATCCCTTAAACCCCTATCCCTTTTCTTTGGAACCACCCCTCTTTCCTCCGTATTTATACCTTCCCTAGCCCTCCCCTTGTGGCCTATTGAAACCCCCTTTTAAGTTTGACTTAAGGGTCCTTCGACCTTATTTATAACCTTTACGGTTACTATATCCCCTTAGAAGTTCTCTCCTGCACCTTGTGTTTTTTCCATCCATTTTCGTTCCTCGTTTGAGCAAGTCATTAAAAGACCATTAAGCCTTCCCCATGGCTTCAATGGGTCTTAATTGTAGAAGACTCTGAAACACCCTTTCAAATTTCCCTGACTTCCAAGGAGGGAGCCTTCCAAAAACTACTATCGACAAGCGGTGCAAGGAAGCGACGGTGGAATTCCTAGGAGGAGTTGTAGAGCTGCTTCCACGTTTGAAAAACTACAATTGCGATGCCTCCTAATAAAGTCCAAGGTGTAGCCACGAGAGGGTCATCTCCCGGTATCCATGTGGATATCTCACCCCAAAACTAGGTTTTTCTTCTTGGCTTTAATTGGGTTTTAAGTCGATCATGCAAAGAGAATTTGTTAGGGATAGGATATATTTGTCCGAGTTATTGGTAATGAAGGAGTTTAGGTTATTTGAATGAATGATAATGTATAGAACCTAGTTTCCTTCGAATTTCATCAAGCATTATAAATTACGAGCAAGATTATCCATTTACTATAGTAGTATATTTTAGTTAAATCCTAAAGGTATAGAAATTATATCTTGCACCATTAGTCTTATTCCTTTCGCAACGAATCATTGTAAATGATTAAATTCATGAAAGGTTTCTTTCCTTGCTCAAATTACTAGGAAGTTATCATTTCTCATTGCACATCTTAGCAAGGGAAATGTTTGTTATTTGGCATGAGTTCATCTGCAGCGTGAATCCGCTTCGGACCTGGCGTTTTTGCGTAAAGGAGTTCGCTCGGGTCTGACGCTAGTTGCTGTTAGCTAATGGCCAATCAGGAAAACCCTAATTCCGGTGGATCCTAAGTTGGAACGGCCAGGATACTTCCGCTACGTGGCAGACGCGGGAAGACCTAGATCGCAAAACCCTTAACATTCCATGGGAGTGCCGAGCGGAGTTTTCTAGACATCCTTTCCAATGGACTGCTAAGATGTGTCCTGGATGATACTAGCGGACACGTTACAGTTGGTATCAGAGCCGACTAATAACATAATTGCTTTTATAAAATCTCAATTAAATGAAGTAAAGAAATTACTGTTGTCCAAACATTTCCTTACTTTCAATGCTGTCTTGCAAAGTTATGAAGCGTGGAACAAATTTTTGGTATTTCGGGTCATGTTTATGACTGCAATGCATTCTCCCCTTTATAAACAAAGAATTGGGATGATGAACATCCTGGAGCAAATTTATTATCCATCACCTTTATACATAGAACGAAGATGGACGGGGTCTTTAGGAATCTACTATATAGCCGCCCACTAGTTTGCTTATCTACAGACCAACCTAAAAAGGATCAAGTGGTTGGAAGACTTGAAAGTCGTGAAGCTGTTCATTTTTGTGGAAGCTCACGTAAATTCGACTTTACATATTCAAGGTCGGAGGGTTGAAATGAACTCATATGTATATGAGGAAGTAACCCGTGTAATCCCAGCCGACAGGATTAAAGTGTTGGGCCGCCATGAGAAATATGGATTCCAATGGAAAGGGTATCCTGAACTTTCAATGAATTATTGATTCCTAAAGATCCATGACCCAAAACCCTACTATTACACAGTTCCTGTAGACAAATGCAATACAACGTTGTTCTCCCCAAACTGAATGTAATGATTGGACTATCATCACACGAAACGTTGTATTCAAAAAGGCTATGCCCATGTAAATACAAATAAAGACTTCTTTTTATCAATATCTGGCTGTGCATAAGAGTTGTTAAAAAGTTAAGTAGCTACATTGTTTATGAGATAGCTGAACTAAAAATGAAAGATAAGCTAACGTCGATTATCATATAATAACGTTAAGAAAACTTTTATCGATGCACAACCCTAGGTACAGGTTCCAAATTCACCTCCTACATCAAGTACTGTTGTGACCCAGGAGAAGAAGTTCCTCCTCAAGCAGATAAAGCCACCTGAGTTTGACAGGAGAGGCAGATTCGTCCAGGCTGATGCTGAAATTTGGATTGAATCCATGGAGGATTACTTTGAAGCAGTTGGTACTGCACCTACCAATCAGGCCATGCTCGCCAAGTTAAAGCTCATCGGCGAAGCCAGACTTTGGTCGAAGCAATGGTGCAGGGATCAAGGGATTTCAGAGGGGTCCGTTACCCGGGAGAAGTTGAAGAAAGCCGTGCAGGGAAGATATTTACCACCTGCATATCGTACGCAGAAAATGAATGAGTTCTATGAGCTAAAACAGCTAGGACTCACTCTTGGCGCATACTACTCTAAATTCGTCTCACTTTTAAAGTATGCGCCACACATGGACATGACGCAGCAGGTGTCCAAATTTTGTGCGGGCTTAAATCCACCCGTAAATACCCGTCTCGAATCTATGCCTCCATCAGATCTTCAGGATGCACTCATTCGAGCGGCGCCTATAATTCAGGAGGTGCAAGCTAGACCAAGGGGTAACAAAACTTGGTCCTATGGTGACCCGAACAGAGGAGCATTCAGACCTCAAATGAAGAGAGTTCAAGGTCATAATCAGGGACAAAGGAAGAAATCAAGGACAAATAACGTCAATAACTTTGTTCCTACTCAAAGTAATGGCCAAAAATCTATGTTGTTTCCACTGCAATGAACCTGGTCACTTCAAGAGGCAATGTCCCAAGCTTAGCGGGGGACATCGTCAAACGCCTTTCCAAGGTGTAGGCCGCGGTCAAGGAGCCATTACCCGTGGAAGAGAAAGAACCGCTTGCATTGCCAATAGGCAAAGATGCGAAGAAGAAGAAGAGAAAGATCCAACTATGGAAGCTGAATTCGAAAAAGCGACAGTCCATGCCGCTTTACACAAGAAAGGGCCGAATCGCCAGTTCTCGGTGATTCAGACACCGTCGGACTATCAAGGTAAAGGTTTCAAAACCTTGATTGATTGTGGCAGTACACATTCCTTTATCTCACCAGCATGTGCAAAAAGCTTAGGAATAACCACAGTAGAAGCACCTACCCTGCTTGTGGAGTTGGCAAACGGTCGTGAGGTAACTTGTACTAGGAAAACCGCTAAGGTGGAATTCTTTCTGGGAGGAAAGAAGACTTCAATCAAATTCAGAGTCATGAATTTAGGTATCCATGAGTGTCTACTCAGGATGGATTGGCTTAAGCCCAACGACGCCCACATCCACTGTGGAAAGGGTCAATTTTCCTTTCGAAACTCTGAAAGGGAATTTGTCACAACTCAAGGTGAGGTAGGAGTGCCAAGAATCTAATTAGCCAAAGTATCTCGGATCATAAAAGGAGTCAAAAAAGGAGTACCTGTTTACCTGATCAAACTCAACAAGCTAGATCAAAAGCAAGAGTCTCATGAAGGACCTTCTTGGCTAAAGGAATACGCTGAAGTATTCCCTGAGGAATTGATTGAACTTCTGCCTCAAAGAGAAGTAGATCATGAGATTAGGCTAGTGCTTGGAGCTGCACAAATTGGCAAAAGACCTTATAGAATGTCCATACCGGAAGCGATTGAGTTGAAGGAACAACTCAAGCAACTGTTAGATCAGGGTTACATCTGGCCTAGCAACTCACCGTGGGGAGCTCCAGTACTATTCCAGAAAAAAAAAGATGGGACACTTCGACTATGTATTGATTACTGAGGGTTGAATCAATCAACAGTCAAGAACAAGTATCCTATTCCTAGAATAGATGAGCTTCTTGATCGTCTTCAAGGTGCAAAGATATTCTCCAAGATTGATCTCAGGTCAGGTTACTATCAGATAAGGATCAAGGAAGAAGATATTCCAAAGACGGCCTTCAATACAAGATATGGGCACTTTGAGTTCCTGGTTATGTCATTCGGGCTTACAAATGCACCTGCCACCTTCAATAGATTAATGCAAGATATCTTTAGACCATATCTTGATGATTTCGTGCTTGTCTTCTTCGATGACACTTTAGTCTATTCTAAACAGGAAGAAGATCATGAACCTCAACTTCGGATTGTCCTTGAGACAATGAGGTCTCATAAGCTGTATGCAAAAATGAAGAAGTGTGCATTCTTCAAGCGTCAGATTGAATATCTGGGACTCATAATATCGTCAGAAGGAATATCAGTAGACCCAGCCAAGGTCAGAGATGTGCTTGAATGGCCAATACCAGTATCTGTCAAAGAGATACGTAGCTTTCTTGGATTGACAGGATGGTATAGGGTCTTCATCAAAAACTATGCTTTGATTGCAGCACCTCTTACAGACTTACTAAAGAAGCAGACTTCCATTACATGGTCAACTTCCGAACAAAATAGCTTCGACAAATTGAAGCAAAGTTTGGTATCAGCACCTATTCTAAAACTTCCTGACTTCAATAAGGAGTTCGAGGTAGTAACTGATGCTATCATTCTTGCCTTGGGGTGTGTACTTATGCAGGAAGGTCATCCAGTAGCATACTCTTCAAGGAAATTGAAGAGTCATGAAAAGAATTATGCCACGCATGATCTGGAATTACTAGCTGTCATCCATGCTCTAAAGCTTTGGAGACACTACCTGTTGGGTAACAAGTTTACTCTAGTAACTGATCATAAGAGTCTCAAATGGATTTTTACCCAGAACGAGCTCAACATGAGGCAACGTCGGTGGATTGAAGTATTGGAGGAATATGATTTTGAAATCAAGTACCGACCAGGGAAGGAGAATGTAGTTGCCGATGCACTCAGTCGCAAGGCATTCCTAAATTCCCTAATCTTGCAGAATCCATCAACGGCCAGATCTCTGGCTACAAAAGTATCTATGCCAAACAACCCTATACTTGAACTAGCTAGAGAGGAAGCATGCCATGATTTGGCCTACCAAACAATGATAAAGGAAATATCTACCAAGGAGCAAAATCAGAAGTTGCAAGCTAAGTATCAGGAATTTTCCATTGATAATGGACTTGTCTTCTACAGAACAAGGCTGCGTATACCAACAAGCCAATCACTTAAGCAGAAGATATTATGGGAAGCTCATGATTCTCCTTTCGCAGGACATCCTGGCTATGCTAAAACTCTTATTGCAGTTAGGAAGAGCTACCATTGGGAGAGGCTTAAAGGTGACGTTCTCAAATATGTCACTGAGTGTTTGTCTTGCCAACGTATCAAAGCCGAACATATCATGATGCCAGGGAAACTGCAACCACTTGACATTCCCCAAATGAAATGGGATTTCATCAGTATGGATTTTGTTGTGGGCCTACCCCAAGTCCAAGGAGGATACAATTCCATTATGGTTGTGGTTGACATGCTTACCAAGGTTGCACACCTGATTCCAGTAAAGACAAACTATAAAGCCTCCTACATTACAAGATTGTTTATCAAGGAGATATTCAAGCTACATGGGTTACCTAGAAGAATCATTAGTGATCAAGATTCTCTCTTCACATCACACTTCTGGAGAGCTATCTTTGAAGCTATTGGGACTCAACTCCGTTTTAGCACCGCTTACCATCCCCAAACGGATGGCCAAACAGAGCGAGTAAATCAAATCATCGAGGATATGCTTAGGGCATACTGCTGTCGAGAGCCGAAGAGGTGGATTCAATACTTGCCATTAGTTGAATTTGCCTACAATGCTTCTTACCAGCAGAGCATTCTGATGACTCCTTTCCAGGCATTGTGTGGTCATGATTGTCGAAGTCCCCTAAACTTTTCTGATCCAACCCTAAGAGTTGAAGCGTCAAGACAGATGTTGGAAGACATGGATGATCAAATAAAGTCAATAAGACAAGACATACAAGCGACGCCTAGGACCCAATGCTTATAGATTGCAACTCCCTGAGAACCTAAAGGTTCACAATCTATTCCATATCAGCCTATTGAGAAAATATGTACGCAACCCTAGTCATGTACTTGATGATCAACAAATTGTAATGCCTAGTCAAGGAGTCCTTGAACTAAGGCCGGATAGGATCTTAGATGTTAGGGAGAGACAATTAAGATCTAGAACCCTGAGAGAATGCCTCGTCCAGTGGAAAGATTATCCCGAAGAGGATGCCACATGGATAGATGAAAGCTCTCTCAACCATCAATATCCCCAGCTTATCTTGAGATGAGGACATCTTGATTCCTCTAAGGGGGAGAGAATGTAATATTCCGATTTGCTAAAAAAACACATGCATGAACCACCTCTAGAAGGGGCGGCCAAAAGGATAAGTCATGAGGATGATTAATGACAATTTTTTTTAATATTCCCTCTCTCCTCCAGCCGACTGTCATGCTGGAGGAGAAGGGAATAGCAAGGGGTAAGCAAGCTCCTTGCTGGAGCTTGCTCTGGAAGGAGGCCATGCACTATGGCCACGTGGGGGGGGGAAGAATTTCCTCCCTCAGCTATAAATGCCATGGAACAAGAGAAGATGCTGTCACCACCGTGAAGTAGAGAGAGAGGGTGGTCGTGAAGGAGAGAGGGAGGAGCTAAGCTGGACGCTGGGAAACGAGACACGCCAGCAGTCACCTCTGAGCTGCCGCAACAGTCCGACCCCCTGCCCGTATTCACGCCGCCAGCAGCTCAAGTGCAGTTTGCCCTGCCCGTCAACACGTCGCCAATTGTCGCCTGGATCGCAAGCTGCCGCCATCAAACATCCCCTTTTCTTCCACATGGTGAATTCACCCTCCAGAAGCTTTGGAAGCTTCTTGGGAAGCTTCCAAAACCCTTAGGAAGCCCCCTTTCATACCCTTTGTTCTCCTCCCCCACCCCCCCACCCCCCCGTTTTAAAATTCCCTTAGCTCCCATTCCCTTGGCCTCAAAACTACCATCTCCCCCTCCCCCCCCCCCTCGTGTTTAAAGGATCATAAGCCCCTTTTTCCACAATAAAGAGTGGGCTTAGAGGTCCTATTATTACTCCTCTTTCCCCCCCCCCTCCCCCGTGCTTTTAAAAGTCACATAGCCCCTTTCCTTAAGCCCCTTTTTCATATTCTATAAATCCTCAATCCCCCTTTTCCTTGGAACCACACCTCCGTGTTAATCCCTTAAACCCCTATCCTTTTCCTTGGAACCAACCCCCATGTTAATCCCTTAAACCCCTATCCCTTTTCTTTGGAACCACCCCTCTTTCCTCCGTATTTATACCTTCCCTAGCCCTCCCCTTGTGGCCTATTGAAACCCCCTTTTAAGTTTGACTTAAGGGTCCTTCGACCTTATTTATAACCTTTACGGTTACTATATCCCCTTAGAAGTTCTCTCCTGCACCTTGTGTTTTTTCCATCCATTTTCGTTCCTCGTTTGAGCGAGTCATTAAAAGACCATTAAGCCTTCCCCATGGCTTCAATGGGTCTTAATCGTAGAAGACTCTGAAACACCCTTTCGAATTTCCCTGACTTCCAAGGAGGGAGCCTTCCAAAAACTACTATCGACAAGCGGTGCAAGGAAGCGACGATGGAATTCCTAGGAGGAGTTGTAGAGCTGCTTCCACATTCGAAAAACTACAATTGCGATGCCTCCTAAGAAAGTCCAAGGCGTAGCCACGAGAGGGTCATCTCCCGGTATCCATGTGGATATCTCACCCCAAAACCAAGTTTTTCTTCTTGGCTTTAATTCGGTTTTAAGTCGATCATGCAAAGAGAAATTGTTAGGGATAGGATATATTTGTCCGAGTTATTGGTAATGAAGGAGTTTAGCTTATTTGAATGAATGATAATGTATAGAACTTAGTTTCCTTCGAATTGCATCAAGCATTATAAATTACGAGCAAGATTATCCATTTACTATAGTAGTATATTTTAGTTAAGTCCTAAAGGTATAGAAATTATTTTTTGCACCATTAGTCTTATTCCTTTCGCAACGAATCATTGTAAATGATTAAATTCATGAAAGGTTTCTTTCCTTGCTCAAATTACTAGGAAGTTATCATTGCTAATTGCACATCTTAGCAAGGGAAATGTTTGTTATTTGGCATGAGTTCATGTGCAAGGAAAAATGAAGTTTAAATTGAACTGTATTGACTGAAAAGTAAATTGTCACAAGGATAGCAAAACTGTGACAAGACGATTAATATTACCTTCCAAAAGATATCCAAACCAATCTAAACATAGAAATATTCCAACGCAGGACTTGCGCAGCAAGTACGAAATCATTTAGTCTTGTAATTGATTCACAAGGAGAAAGGGAAAAAAAGAAACCCTCAATAAGGATGGCAGATCCCTACGCAAGTTATCTTGCAAAAGGACGTATTTTTGGATATCCTTCTAAATAAGGAAAGTTCTAAACCGAAAACTAGCATATCTAAGGAACTTTAGGGTTGACCAAGTTGGGTTAATAAGGTACGCCCTACACCGGAATGTAAAGGATCTTGCCAATTTGCAAGACACCTTGGGAACGAGTGCTGATACACTCAAAAGGAAAGAACACTTCCTTAGCAGTTTGCCAAACAACACGGTTGATTAATGAAAATGTTTGTGCTTGCTAGAGATTTTAGGGCTCTATTTGAATTATGAATTACAAATTAAATGAGTACCTATACTTCAGGTTAAAGGCTGAAGGAAGAGGCAGTTTCAGTTACCCCCGACTACCTGCCTAACCCTAACCAAGGGGGTTGTTCACCGTGCCAGGTACGTGGACCGAACCCGCCGCGAGAGGTCTCTCTGTTGAGCTCTACTTGGAGTAGGAGGACGCCTAGGTGCCAGGGGGGGCTCTGGCCATAAATCCCTCGCCTTCCGGGTCCTACACAAGAGGCTAACGTGACTCGGGATTGGATCTCGAGGCCCGCATACTAGTTTATGGGCGGAAGCTTGGAATAGTGATCCCTGGGGATTACTGGATAGCCCTCGGTAGATTATGGACAAGCCTACGGGTGGAACTTCTTGTATTTCAATGATAAAATGATGAAATGTTAAAAAAAAGAACTTGCTTGATATTGTTTTTCTATGTCACGTGATAAGATTACGTGAAGGAACCAGTGCTTAACAGGATTAATTATAGAAGCTGATTGTTATATGTCAAATTAATGTGTTAGATAATTACATAACTAAAACAAACCGAGGAAAGTGCGGAGGATGGGCCATGGGTCCGTCCTACGGTTGGGTGGTCCCGGTTAGCCGGGATCTTTTCTCAAAAATCTCGAAGAACAGCGGGATGATCATCATCATCAAAACGAATAACGAGAGCGAGGACCTAGAGTTACCTCTTACCCGATTTACGCTGTTTTAGGGGAACGGAATGGGACTATGCCTTATGGCAGAGAGGTTGAGCCTTGCATCCCTCTCGTTTCCCATTCTCCTTGAACCAAGTGCAGCGTGAATCCGCTTCGGACCTGGCGTTTCTACGTAAAGTAGTTCGCTCGGGTCTGACGCTAGTTGCTGTTAGCTAATGGCCAATCAGGAAAACCCTAATTCCGGTCGATCCTAAGTGGGAACGGCCAGGATACTTCCGCTACGTGGCAGAGGCAGGAAGACCTAGATCGCAAAATCCGTAACATTCCATGGGAGTGCCGGGCGGAGTTTTCTAGACATCCTTTCCGATGGACTGCTAAGACGTGTCCTGGATGATACTAGCGGACACATTACAAGATCCTTAGCTAGTTAGGGATTTCACCATCACACAACATACCAATTTCACTCCACTTAGCCTCACTTATATCTTGTTGGACCCATGAACTTAGAATAGCTTGTACTTCCTCATTCACATCGGCCAAAGTTAAAACAATTACTATGCCTTGGGATATGCAAAGGAATGCTTGAATGCATGATGTTTACGATAATAATTAATGAGAAATCTATGTACAAATGCAACAATCAACCCTTTCCCTTTCACATGCACACAACCTAAAAGATGTGGTGATGTAACACACCCCTAAGGTACCAAGTTTTCAAGCCTCATACTACGTTAGGGCTAACAAAAAATATGTAATCATCTTAACCATAAAGATGCATCGTAAAATCAGTCCTTTTAGCATATAAAATCAGATTTGTTTCCATTTAAGTAGGATATGATAGATAACATTGAGGCTATCCACGTGTTATTGAACTACCATTTTGATTTTAGGTGTGATTTGATGTTTTTATGTATTTAGGATTACGTCCCTAAATTTTCTCTAATTATTTTTATTTTTATATTTTTAAAATAATTTATAATATTTTTTAAAAAATTGATCAAGAAATGACTTTTAAAAAAAACTAGAAAAAACTAGCAATCACAAAGAAGTTAGAGAGTTTTATTCATTTCATTGAGGAGAGAGAAATACTAAATTTGCAACACAAGAAATTCTCATTTTTAGCAAGTAAGATTGGTATCAATGCAAAGCACTTAATGAATACACTCTATTTATAATGTCAAATATGTAAGTGAAGAAGATGCATAGCAGTAATAACAAAACCATAAGCAATATGGCATGTTTTTTAAACCCCTGATCTCTTGCATATTTTATTATTTGTATAGTCAAAACGACATGTAATCTTTGCCTTTTTGCCCATGCCCCCTTAAATTTGGTCCACACCCCTTCAAATCTTGGTCAAATTTGGATCTTTGTCATTGCCCACACCACATTTCCACTTGATTAAGGTGTTTTGACGTGAAATTGTATCTCAAACATGCATGATAGATGAAAATATGCTAAGTGGACACTTCTCCACTACTTCAAAAATTTCCTTTGTATTCCAATTTTCTTTTAGGATTAAAATGCCCCATATCTTACACCTTGGTCACTTTGTAAAATGGACAACATTTGAGACTTGATATTTCATTTTCTACACAAGCAGCATATGCATCCACTCAAAATGCTTTACAAGTCCCAGAAAATATGCATTTTATAATGTCCTAAGCCCAAAAATCCAAATTTTTGCACATGAATCGGGGCCTAAAAAGGGAAAAAATCAAAGGAGAGGTTGAAGAACATAAAATTAGTCATTCTCACAATGAACAACTACCACTAAACATCATTCTTCATGAAGTGCATGTCACTCTCATCATCATCATCACCAAAAACTCCTTGGAGGTGATCGTCATTCAATAACCATCCACAAACTGGTCTTCAAACTCATCACTGAGTATAGCATCATTGTCATTTAGGACTCATACTAATCACCATCATTACTCTTTGATTGAATGAAGATATCATGGGCAAATAAACAATAGTCAAGGATGAAAACTAGCATTTGTTATTATCACCCTTATTATACATGAACTAGTTCTATGGATAGATGAGGAGCTTATGATAGATGAGAAGCTTATGATAGATAGATTGGGATAAAAGGCATAAGTAGAAAAACTAATAGTCAAAAGGCTATATAGTAGCCTAAGCCCTTGGTCTAAAGCTTCTTTCTCAAAGAATGGTTATCATTAAGAGAGAGAGAGAGAGAGAGAGAGAGAGAGAGAGAGAGAGAGAGAGAGAGAGGAGTAAGAGAGAGATAGATGGAGGTTGAGAGAGATAGATGGAGGTTAAGAGAGATAGGGGTAGGGAACAAAGAGAGAGAGCAAGAATATATTGAAGATCAGAAGAAGACTTGATAATCTTTATAGTGGTTAGCACCAAAGGCGAAGCTCAAAGTTTCAAGATTTGTTGGGAGAATTGACAAGCACAAAGAGAAACAAGATAAAAGATATCTCCACATCATCATGTCGCCCCCAATGTTACACCAAATCCAAAAGTTACAAAGGACCCCCACCTATTCTATTAGTTCTCTTTCCTACTCTTGATGTTAACTTCTCTCGAATTGGTCATGGTGGGCTGAGTAATATTAAGATGCGGTAGAAATATTAGCCTTAAACTCATCGATATCTAGTTTAGAATACCCTTGCACAAAAGTAATGGGGTGATTAACCATGGGAAAGGAGGGTTGTGCACATGATGGTTGAAAATATGTGGGGTCTTGTCACAAGAAGGTATGGTAAGGTAGGATCTAGTACCTATGTAATGAAAGAAGGAAAGCTAGAGAAACTCCTGACCATATGCCCTCTCAGATCTTGTAAGCAAATAACTCAAATTTGCTTTATAATGCTTTAGGAACTTAGCCTTTAATGCATCTCCTCTCTTGGCAATTAGCTTTTAGCAGAACTCAAATTGTAGTCAAACACACAACACCTCTACTTGCATAGAATCTAATAGTGTAATAACTTCCAATGAATGCTTAGGCTTCCATTACATCACATAGAGGTTGCAAAACAACACCTTTATGTGACTAAGACTCTCATGGTTAGATCTCAACATCAACGCTTTCACATCCATCACAAAACCATAAATCCGAGTTTAGGAATATATTGTTTCATATATCAAGGTAAATGAAAGAGAACTTGAGTTTATGTGAGTTCACAAGGGGCTTCTAAACACATGCATGTTAGGTCTCCTGCAAGAGTATGGAAGAGGAAAGGAACTTATAGGTTTTGTTAGCTCATGCAATAGTATTCGAATAGGGGCAAGGTGAAAGGAGGTGGAGATGACATGCATGGCTAGAAGAGAAATGGAATATGACTTCAACTTAGGCATGTTTTCCCTTTGGTTTTTATTCAAGGCTCTCATCATACCTTGCACCTACGCGCAATAACTTTAAACTTCAATGAGTCTCCATGGAAGGCTTTCTGTGAATGCACATAGTTGGCATTATGCCAAGTCAACCCTTTGATGGAAAAAAAAAACCTTGAGGACCCTTTTGGGTATTGCTTCTTTTTAACAGCTTGTATCTATACTGGCACACTACAAGGATATGGAGGTATAGCAACGGTAGTTTCCAACGCAAAATAGTGGTGAGTAGCGACGATACTTAGACGGGGCTGAAACCCGAGCGCCTTATTTTGCACGCATAAACAAAAGAGAGAGCGAAAGGGAGAGCGAACTTCTTGCATTTGAGAGGGAGAGGGAGAGAAAGAGAGAAAGAGGAAGAAGGAAAGCTTCTCACCACCGCGGCTGCCGTTCGCGAAGAAGAGAAGGAAGTGTAGGAAGGGCAAAGAGGAGCCGTTGTCGCAAAGAGAAGCCGCCAAACCCTTCTTTGAGCCCGGTGAGTGCATTATTCCTTCTTGCTTTATTTTTGTGTTTTCTCTTTCTTTTTTACTTATTTTTGTTAAAATTCATGTGTATTGAGAGAGGGAGAGGGAGAGGGAGGGAGAGGAAATGAGAGAGGGAGAGGAAGATAGGGAAACATTAAACATAATAGGAAAAGAGAGAAAGAGAGGGAGGGAGAGGAAATGAGAGAGGGAGGAAGAGGAAGAGCGAGAGGGAGAGGAAAGAGAGGTGAATATTAAACATAATAGGGAAAGAGAGGGAGAGGGAGAGGGAGAGGAAATATGAGAGGGAGACGAAGAGAGAAAAGGAAATGAGAGAGGGAGAGGAGAGAGAAAAAAAATTAAACATAATAGGGAAAGAGAGAAAGAGAGAAAGAGAGGGAGAGGGAGAGGGAGGGAGAGAAAATGAGAGAGGGAGAGAAAGAGGGAAAAGGAAATGAGAGAGAGAGAGGAGAGAAAAAAAAATAAACATAATAGGAAAAGAGAGAAAGAGAGGGTGAGGGAGGGAGAGGAAATGAGAGAGAGAGAGGAGAGAGAAAAAGAGAGAAAAAACATTAAATATAATAGGGAAAGAGAGGGAGAGGGAGAGGGAGGGAGAGGTTATTGTTTTGTTGTTTGTTGTAGTAGTAGTAGTAGTAGTATTAGTTTTTTCTTCTTTTCTTGTTTATTGTTGTAGTAGTAGTAGTTGTTGTTGTTATTGTTTTTTTTTCTTCTTTTCTTGTTTATTATAGTGGTAGTGGTAGTCGTGGTCGTGGTCGTGGTTATTATAGTAGTAGTTGTTGTTGTTGTTATTATTGTTTTTTTTTCTTGTTTTCTTGTTTATTATAGTGGTAGTGGCAGTGGCAGTGGTAGTGGCAGTGGCAGTGGTAGTGGTAGTGGTAGTGGTCATGGTTGTAGTTGTAGTCTTAGACGTGTTCGTAGTCGTAGTCGTCGTAGTTGTGGTTGTGGCAGTGGTTGTGGCAGTGGTTGTAGTTGTAGTCTTAGACGTGGTCGTAGTCATAGTCGTCGTAGTTGTGGTTGTAGTAGTAGTAGTGATTTTCTTGTTTATTGTTGTTGTTGTTGTTGTTGTAGTAATGGTTTTTTTTTTGTTTTCTTGTTTATTGTTGTCTAGTTTTCTTATTTGTTGTTGTTGTTGTAGTAGTGGTAGTAATAGTAGTTTTTTTTTATTTTCTTGTTTGTAGTAGTAGTAGTAGTAGTAGTAATAGTAGTAGTAGTAGTTTTTCTTTTCGTTTCTTGTTTGTAGTAGTAGTAGTAGTAGTAGTAGTGGTAGTAATAATAGTTTTTTTTTCTTTTCTTGTTTGTTGTAGTAGTAGTAGTAGTAGTTTTTTTTTCTTTTCTTGTTTGTAGTAGTAGTAGTAGTAGTAGTAGTAGTAGTAGTAGTAGTAGTAGTAGTAGTAGTAGTAGTAGTAGTAGTAGTAGTAGTAGTAGTAGTAGTAGTAGTAGTAGTAGTAGTAGTAGTAGTAGTAGTAGTTTTGTTAAAGAAAATGAGAGAGGGGGAGGAAGAGAAAAAATAAAAAGGAATGAGAGAGAGGGAATAAACATACAACATAATAAATAAAGATAAAAAGAGAGAGAGATGGAAGGAGAGGAGATAATAAATGGATAAAAAACAAAGAGAGAGTGGTGGCGAGGTCTAGTGCAACACCAGGATACGGAAAACACTCCGACATACATTAATTTGTGGGTGGGTGGGTTGAGACTTTATGTACGTTAATTTTTTCTGAGTTACAAGAGAAGAAATCCCTTCTCAAACAATTTAAAAAATAAAAAAAGAATGATAACAAAAACAAATTATTTGTCGTAACATAGACAAAATGGAAAACGATGAAGGTCTTGATGTTCAAGATTGCGAGGCATATCTTAATCAGCGTGTCCCATGTCCTTGCTCTCAATGCAAGCTGGCAATTCGACGAAAACGTCGATTTTTTATAAAACACGTACGATGCTTCGGTGAGTTTCAATCTGAGATCATTGATCACACAATCTTGGATTTTTAGCAAACGGTAAGAAAATTTAATATCAATCATGCATTGTACTTACAACCTAATTGAATACCATATACAAAAAGATTGTGTGTGGCTGGAAAATTTTCTTTACAGGGAGGTGACATCTAGTCCCGAGGACGAGTGCACCCTTTGTCGCAGTCGAGTGCCCCAGTCGAGTGCTAATGGAGGCACTTTGGCGGCAGTAGTCGAGTGTAGCTACCTCGTGCTCCTTGGGTTTTGTCCACTAAAGAAGAGCGTATTGTGAAGCAAATAGTCAAGTCTACCCGCACTCCGATGGGTATGATGCATTCTCTGAGGTTTGCGTTTTCTAAAGACGACCAATTCTCACAGCTAAAATTCCATGATTGGCATAAGATATGTCAGGTTTGTACTACGAATGGATTGTAAGCGGCCTACGCATTTTGCTATTTGGAGTGTAGTCATTGTTCATAATGCTTTCTCATTTGTGGCAGTTTGTACTACTGATCGCGATCGCAAGATACCTTACTCCGGAAATACACGGGGCCATTTACACATTGTCGACTTTAGTGCAATGGATCTCACAAAATGAGATTGAGACATCCTCTATTGAATCTGCAAGGCGGGGAGCAGTGGAGACAGTTTGTCTCTTTGAGAGAAAACCCTGAAAGACTTTGTGTGACAACGAGCTCAGCCAGAAGGTAGCATGGCTGAAGGTTGGTTGGTGTTTGAGGTGCTAGTGCATATCTCACAATGGCTACCAATGGTGGATCCAGATAACAGTATGCTATGGTCACTGAAGGACGATGATAGATTGACCGGAGATGTGGTGGTTGGAAATGGGGTAGAAAAAAGAATAGATGTTGCAATGGAGGAGAAAGTGAATCTCTTTTGTATGTTGCACCATACCTCAATGGAGACGTGGCTCGCCAAGTACCAGCAAGCTAGGCAAGATCGAGAGGAAGCACAATCTGAATTTCAACGTAGTACACGCGATTGACCGATTCGATATCTCGAGACATGGAGGAAATGCTGCGGTTTATGTCAACACGATGGTTGCATGACGCTTTAATGACCACAGCATCTCGCGAAGGGGCGGAGGTCTCAACCGAGGAGTGGGAATTCTTAAGGGGATGTACTCCAAAGGTGATGATGTGCTTAAGATTTGTCGTATCTATATTTTATATGCTACAACTAATTGAATGTTTCAATATACAGTACAAGATATATAGTGCAGCGTGGTCACGCAGATGGCATTTTTGCATGGAGCGTATTGACAAAATACGCTCCACAACAGACTGTGGTATCATGGCAAGGTTTGAACAAGAGAGCCAACGACGAGCAACGGATCCAAACACGGTTATAGATGAGATGGAGTATTTTGGAAACTTGCAAAGTATTGTTATAGTACTCCATGATACTATTTAATGTGCAGTGGTTCAAAGTGGTACTTGAAGGAGCTGGAGCAATAGTTTGACGAGGTCCATCTAGATTTCTCAAAATAGATTTTTAAAAAAAAGGACGTATTTGTGCGATACTTTCGGGTTGTCGGTCCATTGTGAACAGGTGCATGAACTCATTTGTTTGTTAATTGTATTACAACATGGTATATGTCACAATATTTAAATATCTATTGTACGTATTTGTGAATAGGTAATCTTCTATCCAAACCCATGACAACCTCGATGGTGGTATGTTATACCTTCAGCTCCCCGAAGTGCAAGAGTATATGATCAAAGTGATGTTCCGAGCATAGATGAGGATAATATGCAAATAGAGGGGTCGATAATGCAAGGGGTGGAGGCCACTGAAAGCTTGGAGCATGTAGAGGAGCCATCATCAGGTAACAATGATGGAAATATAGGAGTCCATTGAGAACGAGGTGGACTCATCCTTTTGTGGTGACATGTCTATCGACCTTCCAATTTATGCCGATTTGTGTTAGGAGATTGACATGGGACCATAGAATACTTCATACTTGGAGCATTCACTTACTCAATTCCTTGACTAATTGCTTATAAGGGTACATAAGATATGCATTTTAAGTAGGATCATTTTTTTAAGATTTATATTACTGTGCTTTATATGATTTAAATTGATTATGCTAATATCATTTTTTGTTTGTGCATGTGACATTTGAGGATACTTAGATCATCAGATTGAGTCGAGGGATGAGCGATGAGGAGTTGCATGATATCTTCACGCTCATGTCTCCAGATCAGATGGCGAGATTCAAAGACATGGCGGAATAGGAATTGTCTCGGACATCCTTAGGTCGCTCTATTAGATCTACTTCAGCACGATCAGATGCTTCAGCTTTGAGTAAACGAGGTCGACGCTCTAGACTTGGGCCAGATGGAGGGAGTGCTTTAGGGTCAGGGGGATGGTGCAGAGATACAGATGTAGTGAGCTCGCGGTCGACTCAGGATACAGGTGCTACTCCTCGCTCTCGTGGCAGTTCTAGAGAGCGTGGCTCAGGTGGTTGTTGTGGAGGCATGGATGCGGTGTCTCTTGTCGTCGTTTTGTAAGAGTTGCATCACCTCCGGGATTTTTCACACCTGTGGGGACGTTTACTCTAGTTACTCTGGCTTTTGCTCAACCGTCTGCAGGTAGCACCCCTATGGGTGTTACTCTAATAGATACTACCTCGGTCGGTACACCAGATGTACAGGGGTCTCGTGTGGATATGCCCAGGAGCATGGTCGTAGGTGGGAGAGGATCCATCTTTGGCATAACCCAGAGGGGTATGCCTATCTTGTAGATGATAGGTCACGAGCCATCATGATGAATGATGAGGGGAGGAGGGTGATAGCTCGCATGAGAGAGTTGTGCCAACAAGTTTTTCGGCACAACATCTTGGATCATTGTAAGAACATACCGGAGTGGAGCAAGGACTACATAGTAACATCCTTGCATGAGGAGTTTTCAGTACCAACCACAGTAAATAGGTTTTCTATGGGCTGGATGATGGAGTGCATGCGTGCATATATGTTACACATATGATTGGATGCACGCAAGGCACTCAAGAGTAGGGTTGCAAAGCTCAATTGGCTAGATGCGGGCGACTGGTGCCGATTGAGAGAGGAGGCTATAGATTCTCCAGGACATTGGAATCAGCAGTGGGAGATGGCGAGGGTACATGACTAGAGGCTGGAGTGGTCCATCATCTTGGGAGTGGTGGCCATAGGACATATCTGGAGGACTTTGTAAGTTTTTCTTTTGTTTTGCTTGCTTATTTTTTTACAATATATATCCTTTGTACTGACATTGTGTTTCTAACATTTAGTATTTTGTTTTCTTTGCAGCACTCCATTACAAATTGTGATCCGACTGGCCTTGAGACTCGATATGCAAAGAGGGATGGTCTCAGTGCATTGATCGACCAATTGTATAGATGCTGCAGCTCTGTAAGTCACTCATCTTTCTTGTCCGTAGTTACCATGTTTAATTAGAATGCATTATTTTATGGTGAGCTGATGTGTAGTTGTTTCTTTTTTTATAGAGTCCATTCAATGCTCCTTTGCGGTGGAACGAGCTTTCGGATGGTGAGGATCTATAGCTCGCCCTTGGATCCCTGGAGCTCACACACCCTTCTTTTTTGGTCACCTCATATGTGTAGATATTTTATATGTAGTAGTGATATCTTGCCACGATTGTATCAGTCACTTTCATTATGCGATCATGTATTTATTTCATGTATTAGTGTTATGATTTAAGTACACTTTGTCTTTATTTACACGAGCATTGTACACAGCGCAAAAACTATTTTGTATGGCCCAAATAAAGCACATAGTGCTATATAAAATTTTTCTTCCCTGTTACCGTCGCTATTAGCATCGCAAATTTTCCTACACGCATCATTATTGGCGTCGTTATTAGCGTCGCAAAGCGTCCTTATCAGCGTCGTTATTTGCATCCGTACTAGAGTCGCAAAATGCAACGCTGATACCGATGCAAATAGCGACGCTGATAACGACACTAATACCGACTGTTCTTTGTGGTGAGTTAGGACATATGAAGCCTGATTGTTCTCACAAAATGAATTAGGAAGAAAATGTGATTAAAGATCCTCCTCCACCATCCTCAAATTCTATATCGAATGTGCAAGCTAACACTCATTCAAATGAGAAGAAGAGACAACTCTTAAAGGGTTGGGGGACACTTAACAATCAACAAGTTTTGATACTCTTTGTTGATCTAGGGTCCACCGATAATTTTGTGTCAGTAGATATTGTTGAAAGGCTACAAGTTCCAACAGATCGATTGGGAACAACAATTGGATTAGGTTAGGCATTTGAAGGACTTACAACCAATTCTGCTCCTATCAAGTCTTAGAATTGGGGATTACCATGACCAAGAATCTTTTCTACTTGCCCCCATTGGTAACTGTGATGTTATCTTAGGTATTTCTTGGCATTACAAGATTAGACCTCTTCTTGATTTCGTTAAGAATACCCTTGCATTTCAACTCAAGGGTCAGAACATAGTATGCATTGTTGATGATGGAGATTGGCCTGTGCCAATGGTTAGTCATGTTAGCATTTCTAAAGAAATGAAGAAAGCTATTTCTGCGTACATGATGTTTGTGAGAGAGTCAAAAGAAGCTAATGACTCAAGAGTACTTGATGCCTCTAATGAACACACAATACCAACTAATGCTTCTAAGTCTCAAAATTTTAAAAAACCCCTCTCTTTAATTGATCAAGACAGACATGATTTTGTTAAACAATATGAAGATTGTTTTAGTGATTCACTCCCAGGAGACACTACAAGGATTTAAGCTTAGAGCGATGGCGATTAGCGAGACGGCGGGTAACGGCGTCGCTATTTTCGTCGGTATTTGCGACGCAAATAGTGACGCAAATAGCGACGCTCCACACGGAAAAAAAAATGGGTCGAAACCGAGCGCGGCTTTATTTCGCGTTTTGTGTTTTGAGAGCGAGAGCGAGCGAGAGAGCGACCGTCGTGAGAGAAGGAGAGGAAGAAGACTTGCTGCCGCCATCGCCATTGTTCGCGAAGGAGAGGAGGAGCCTTCATCACAAAGAGGAGCCGCCCCACACATGCCATATCTCATCGGTGAGTCTCCCTCTCTTATTCTTTTGCTTGTTTAAGGTTTAAATAACTTTCTCTTTTGCATGTTTAGGAGAGGAAATGAGAGAGAAAGAGAAGGAGAGGGAGAGAGAGGGAAATAAAGAAAAAGAGAAAGAGAAAGAGAGCGAGAGGGAGAGGGAGAGGGAGGGGGAGGAAATGAGAGAGGGAGAGAAAGAGAAAGAGAGGAAGAGGGAGGGAGAGTGCATTCTCTCTCTCCCTCTCCCTTTTGCTTTTGGAGAGTGTTAGGATATATTGTGAGAGGGAGAGGAAATGAGAGAGAAAGAAAGGGAAAGGGAGAGGGAGGGAGAGAAAAAGAGAGAGAGAGGGAGAAAGAGAAAGAGAAAGAAAGGGAGAGGGAGAGGGAGGGGGAGGAAATGAGAGAGGGAGAGAAAGAGAAAGAGAGGGAGAGGGAGAGGGAGAGGGAGAGGGAGAGGGAGAGGGAGGGAGAGTGCATTCTCTCTCTCCCTCTCCCTTTTGCTTTTGGAGAGTGTTAGGATATATTGTGAGAGGGAGAGGAAATTAGAGAGAAAGAGAGGGAGAGGGAGAGAAAGAGAAGAATACTCAAATGGATAGCTTTATGGAGATGTATGTCTACTCAAATGGATAGCTTTTGTCTACTCAAGATGTAGTCCACCAGTGTGTGTATATATTGGAACTATAACATATCCATGATTATGGTAATGGTATGCACTTTGCTTTTTTTATGGGTACCATTACATCGACTCCTTAAGAGGGCTAAAAATTGGTCATACACTTTATAAAGTCTAATTAGGAGATTTAAGATGCACGATAATAGACTTATCGATAATGGTATGCAATGTGCTTTGCCATGGGCCACGTACATTGGTGACTCTTTAAGATGGCTTAAAATTGGTCATATCCTTCATAATGTCCAAGTAGGGGATCTAATTGTGATATGCATAATTCCTTGTTTTTGTATTAACTTTATAGGCATAACAAATTAGTAATCATGCCAACTAGTCAACGAAAGGACTAAAAGAAAATGATACCCAAGCTAATGATCATTATCGTACTTCATCAAAATGAACCCAAAAGTATTGCTATAGAAGAAGAATCCCTTAAATTGAGCATAGGATATTTTCTTTAAATGTTATGACTATGAGTAGAATTGATTGGAACAAATTTTATAACTATAGTTGATAAATTTCATAGATGGCATTAATTTTTATACATGGACCTAGGACAAAAAAACCACATTACTAAGATGCTTTTTGTTGAGACTGATTTATTATTAGACTAAGAGATCCTCAATGATACTCATAAATTTTTTTGACTAAGATTACTTATACTCAAAGCTCTCTAGTGCAGTTGTATAAGTAATCCTAGTAGAGCCCCTCTAAGATACTCAAAGTACATAACCTAGAGACCATAGCTAGGTATATAAGGTATAATGGCCATACAAGAAGACACCTCAATAATTGACTGATCACCACTAAATCCCAAAGAAGAATAGTGTTCCATCCCCTTCAACTTTATATTCACCTCGTGAAGAACTTCATTAATCATAGCATCCTTGTCACCAATATTTTTGTTGCAATGATGAAGTAACATATTCATCACTTTTCCTTTTAGCATCTAAGGCATTATCCAATCTTTTAGTCAAGTCCGAACATTTAGTCTTCAACTCATGAACCTTATGAACCAATGTTTTTTTCTTTTACAATAATGAATAATTATCTACTACCGGGACAAACAAATCCTTGAGCATGGTATATGGGCAAGATATAACATCAATAAATCTCTCAACTACTATGTCCCATGCATTCTTTACATCAATCAATAAAGCATTTCTTATATCTTGAAGTTTAGATTTCAACACCATGGATGCATCAATATCAACCTCAATGTTTTACAAAATTTTCTTCTCAATCTCTTGCAGAGGCTAAAACCTCTCAAGTAAGAGCTTATGGTCAACTTGCAACTTGACATACATCTCCATAAAGCTATCCATTTGAGCCTCGTTTTCCCAAATTGTATTACAAGTCATTAAATTGTTTGTTGTAATGTAGATAAGATAGAAAACGAAGAAGGTCTTGTTGTTCAAGATCGCAAGGCGTATCTTAATCAGCATGTCCCATGTCCTTGCTCTCAATGCAAGTTGGCAATTAGACGAAAACGTCGATTGTCTATAGAACATGTACGACGATTTGGCGAGTTTCAATCTGAGATCATTGATCAGGTGATTGCGGATTTTTAGCAAACGGTAATTTGAAGTTAATATCAATCATGCATTGTACTCGCAAGCTAATTGAAAACCATATACAATAAGATTGGGTCTTGTTGGCAAATTTTCTATCCAGGGAGTTGATGTCTCGTCCCAAGGGGGAGTGCACCCTTTGCGACTAATTAGAAGAGTTTGTGGGCGTGCGATGGATGGAGTGCAGGAGCCAATCCACCACTCGCAAGGCCAATCTATGCCGTCAATGCCAGAGGAGACAGACAACCTTCTAGACCTACCTACAATCTTGAAGCCTGAGATGGAGGCAATGATCGATGCATTGATTCCCATGGATGTCGAGACTTCTGATCTGCTTAGAGAGGAAGCATCCATACCATTATATGATGGGTGCCGAGTATCTCGGTTGAAGACACTACTTGCACTCTTAAGTGTGCAAGCAAAATACAGGTGGAGCGATACGAGTGTGACCGAGTTATTCAGGTACCTTACACATAGGCTTCATTGATTTTTTTTTTGACACTATTATTACAAACATTTGTGCTTTTTCAAGGTGTTTTATGATTTTTTTCAGGTTATTGAAATATCATATATTACCACCTGCAAATACCATGTCTGAGTCTTGTGATGATGCACGACATGTTTTACAAAAGCTTGGCATGGACTACAATAACATCCATGCATGTATCAACGATTGCATACTGTTTCGAGGAGAATACGAGACTATGGAGACATGTCCAAAGTGTGGTGCTCACAGGTATCGACAGGACTTGCAAGGGCAAACCATCCCTCAAAAAGTTCTCAGACGCTTTTCGCTCATCCCCCACATAAACCACATGTTTCGTATGTCCGGCATGGCGAGCTTGACAACGTGGCATGTGCAGAATAGGTCTACGGATGGAGTTCAATGAATATCAGCGGATTCACATGCATGGAGCCACATTGACTCTACCTTCCCAGGCTTTGCGAAGAGCCAAGGAATCTTCAGCTCGGTCTCGCAATGGATGGCGTGAACCCATTCGGTCTGCGCTCAACTTCTTACAGTGTGTGGCCTAAAGTCCTTGTCAACTACAATATCCCCCCATGGCTTTCTACGAAGAAAGGACATCTTATCCTTAGCTTGCTCGTCCCAAGCTACTATAAAGTAAAAAATATGGACATGTATCTTCATCCATTAGTCGATAAGCTTAAGATTTTGTGGGAGAAGGGGGTCACTGTGCAAGATATGAGCAGGCGCGATGGTCGGCGGTCAGCCAATATTCGAGCCATTCTCATGTGGACGATACATGACTTTCCGGGATTGGGAGAGTGCTCAGGTGAGCAGGCCCCCGTTCTCGCTGGTAATATCTATATTTTATCTCATTCAATCAAGTATTCACTAGGTCGTGGTGTTGGAACAGGTCTGGTTACCTCAAGTTATCATGCATGTCCATTGTGCGGGCCACAGTTAGACTCCCGAAGGTCACGAACCATGAAGAAGATGGTATATCAAGTACACGTCGCTTTCTTGCCGGAGGATCATGAACTCAAGAGAGGTTTCCTTGGACGACCTCCAACACGTATGAACACTGCAAGTTGGTACGAGCTGAAAATGGTCCACGCGGAATCACATCCAAATGGAATGTGACGGTTCTTAGTTTTCTACGAGTTGCCATATTGGACCCACTTACAGGTCAACCACTTGTTGGATCCCATGCATATTTTCAAGAATGTGGGCAACTTGCTATGGGACCACATCACAGGAAAGAGAGACACTATAGGGGCACGAATGGATTTGAAGGAGATAGGTAAAATGGAGGCGCTTTGGACGTAGTCGAGTGCTCATGGTCGTGTGCAGCTTCCTCTCGCTCCTTGGGTTTTGTCCACTAAAGAAGAGCGCATTGTGAAGCAAGTAATCAAGTCTATCCGCACTCCGACGGGTATGATTCGTTCCCTCAGGTCCGCATTTTCTAAAGACGACCAATTGTCGGGGCTAAAATCCCATGATTGGCATAAGATATGTCAGGTTTGTGCTACGAATGGATTGTAATTAGCGTGAGCATTTTGCAATTTGGAAAGTGGCCATTATTCATAATGCTTTCTCATTTGTGGCAGCTTGTCCTATCGATCGTGATCGCAGGATGCCTTACTCCAAAAATTCGCGGGGCCATTTACAAGTTGTCGACTTTGGTGCAATGGATCTCACAGAAAGAGATTAAGATGTCCTCTATTGAATCCACGAGGTGGGAAGCAGTGGAGACGGTCTGTCTCTTTGATAAATACCTGCCCACTAGCATACTCACGATACAAATCCACCTTCTTGTGCATCTTGTGGACGAAGTGGAGATTGCTAGACCTGACCATACACGATGGATGTTCTTTCTAGAGCGCTTCATGAAAACCCTGAAAGGCTTTATGCGACAATGAGCTCGGCTAGAAGGTAGCATGGTCGAAGGTTGGTTGGTGTCAGAGGCGTTAGTGCATATTTCACAATGGCTACCAACGGTGGAACCAAACAATGAAATGCTATGGACATTGAAGGACAATGATAGACTGACTGGAGATGTGGTGGTTGGAAATGGGGTAGAAAAAAGAATGGATGCCTCAATGGAAGAGAAGGTGAATCGCTTTTGTATGTTGCACCATGCCTCCATGGAGACGTGGCTCGCCAAGTACTAGATTGCAAGGCAAGATCGAGAGGAAGTGCGAGCTGAATTCCGACGTAGTACACGTCATCAACCGATTCGATATCCCGAAGGCATGGAGGAGATGCAAGGTTTATGTCAACGCGATGGTTGCATGGAGCCTTGACCGCATCATCTCGCGAAGGGACAGAGGTCTCAATGGAGGAGTGGGAATTCTCGAGGGGATGTAGTCCAAAGGTGATGAGGAGTTTAGAATTTGTTGTATCTAAATTTTATATGCGACATCTAATTTGAGTGTTTCAATGTACAGTACAAAATATATGGTGCAGCGTGGTCACGCAGATGGGATTTTCACGTGGAGCGTATTGACAAAATGCGCTCCACAATGGATTGTGGTGTCATTGCAAGGTTCGAGCAAGAGAGCCGGTGACAAGCAACGGATCCAAACACGGTTGTGGATGAGACGGAATATTTTGGAAACTTGCAAAGTATTATTACGGTGAATTACCGTAGCTTCTCCATGATACTATTCAATGTGTAGTGGTTCAAAGTAGTACTTGGAGGAGCTGGAGCAACAGTTCGACGAGGTCCATCTGGATTTCTCGAAATAGATTCCAAAAAAAAATGGACGGATTTGCGTGACACCTTTGTGTTGCTGGCCCATTGTAAACAGGTACATGGAGTCATTTGCTTGCTAATTGTATTACAACATGGTTTATGTCACAATGGTTTGAACTCTCGTGTACGTGTTTGTGAACAGGTAATCTTCTATCCAAACCCCCAACAACCTTGATGGTGATATGTTATACATTCAACTCCCCGAAGTGCGAGAGTATATGATCAAAGCGATGTTAATATGCAAATAGAGGGGTCGATATTGCAAGGGGTGGAGGCCGTCGAAAGCTTGGAGCCAGCATCGGCTTACAATGATAGAAATACAGGAGTCCAAGAATTTTTTGAGAACGAGGTGGACTCATTCTTTTGTGGTGACATGTCTATCGACCTTCCAGTGTATGCAGAGTTGTGTCAGGAGATTAATATGGGACCATAGGATACCTCATACTTGGAGCATCCACTTACTCAATTTGTTGACCAATCTCTTATAAAGGTACATAAGATATACATTTTAAGAGAGATTTTTTAAACATAATTTATATTACTGTACTTTGTAGCATTTAAATTGATTATTCTAACATCATCTTTTATCTGTGCAGGTGACATTTTCAGGATGAGTCGAGGGATGAGCGATGAGGAGTTGCAAGATATATTCGCACGCATGTCTCCAGACCAGCTCGCGAGATTCAAAGAGATGGCAGACCAAGAGTTGTCTCGTTCTTTGTTAGGGCACTCTGCTAGATCTGCTTCAGCGCGATCGGATGCTTCAGCTTCGAGTAGACGATCTCGACGCTCACGACTTGGGCTAGAGGGAGGGAGTGCATCGCGATCAGGGGGATACTACTGTGGAGATACGGATGTGGTATCTCCATCTCATCGTTCAACTGGAGCTACGTCACCTCCAAGATTTGTCACACCTGTGGGAACATCTACTCCAGTTACTCCAGCTTTTGCGCAGCCGTCGTCAGCAGGTGGCACCCCTTTGGGTGCCACCCCTTTAGGTGCCACTCCAAGAGAGATTACCCCCGTCGGTACACCGGATGTAGAGGGGTCTCCTAGATATGTCCAGGAGTGTGGACGCAGATGGGAGAGGACCCATCTTAGGCAGACTCCTAGGGGTTATGGATATCTGGTCGATAGTAGGTTAGGAGCCATCATCATGAATGATGAGGGGAGGAGGGTGATGGCTCGCATGAGAGAGTTGTGCCAACAAGTTTTTCGCCACAACGTCCTGGATCATTGGAAGAACATACCGGAGGGGAGCAAGGACTACATAGTAGCATCCTTGCACGAGGAGTTTTCGATGCTAGCCGCAGTAGATAGATTCTCTACGGGATGGATGATGGATTGCATGCATGCACACATGTCACACAGACGATCCGATGCACGCAAGGCAATCAAGAATGGGGCTGTAAAGCCCGAGTGGTTAGATGTAGACAACTGGCACCGACTGAGGGAGGAGGCTACAAATTCTCCAGGACGTTGGAGTCAGCAGCACGAGGCGGTGAGGGCACGACTCGAGGCCGGAGTGGTCCATCATCTTGGGAGTGGTGGCCACAGGACATATTTGGAGGACTTGTTTGGAGGACATGTTTGTTTTTGTTTTGTTTTTTTAGTTTGTGTGTTTTTTAAAAGCAAATTTAATGGTAAGGTGGGCAGCTTGTATGTGGTTTTGTATTTTTATATGTTTTTTAAAATGAAAAATCAAATTTAGAGGGGTGGGTGGTACCTTGGGGGGAGTTTGAGGGGGTGGGCATGGCCTTTTTTGGGGGTGGGCACCTAGTGGGGGTTTGGGTAGGTTGGAGGTGGGCATGTGTCTAGTGGGGGCGTGGGCGGTCACCTGGGTGGGCAGGGAAGGGGAGAGGAGGGTGGGAAGGAGAGGGTGATGAGGAGGCGTGGAGAGGGAGGAGGAAGGTAGAAGGCGAGCGTGGGGGAGAGCAGGGCGGTTGGGCGATTGGACGAGTGGCGCTTCAACGTTTGTGGAGAGGCAATATGGGACATTGTAGAGGCACGGGTGGCGGCATTCAAGTAGGCCGGGGCGGGGCATCAGGTGGCATTGCAAAGGCACGGGTGACAGCATTCGAGCAAGCCGAGGTGGTTGCTACGAGTGGGGGAGGAGGAAAAGGAAGGAGAGGGAGCATGGGGTAGGAGGTGGGAGGGGAGAGATAGAAGATGTGGGTGGGGGGACCCATTAGGGTCCTAAAACTTAGAATAAGGAGCTTACTATACAATAAGTTAGCTAGAAAAGAACTTTCTATATTGAAAACTACTTTTCTAGATTGGAAATCTAGTAATGTTCAATTTTCTCCTAATTAGAAAATTTTGAATAAAAAACAAAAAAAAACAATAGTAGCAAAGTAATTATATATAAAACAATAAACAATAATGAGTAACAATAAAAAACAATGACATATAAATGAAATGAATATATAAGTGACTACCTATCTGTTCAGCAATCTCATCAATGGTATTGGAGTCCCCATCTACTTGTGCTTCGTTGTCAATGAAAACCCATATTTTTGGATCACATCCTGTCTTCTTTGGAGGAGTGTCCAAAGGTCTCACATGTGATGATGATTCGTGGTCTAGGATATGCCTAGGAGCACATCAAGAACATAGCTTCATGCTGATTTGACAGTTACTATGACATGAGACATATTCCTTTCTCTTTCCAAGCACTCTTTTTGGTGCCATAATATGCAATTTGATCATAATCCGCAAAGAAAATTAAAATTCATGATGCCATTATGTATTGTTTTGTAATATTCCCATTCGAGAATATTACTAAACCGACCTCCTGCTCTCATCGTAAACTCGTGCAAAGATTATCACTAGTGCCAGCAGCTAATCTATAACCACACGCGGGAAATGGAGACACTCCACCTTAGGAAAATAAGGCCGGGGATTCAAACCTGCATAGCCGCGGGAAAACAGCCTCTTGGGAAGAGGTCAAGAGGATAAGGTAATTGCAAAATTTTTTTTATTATCTTCCCCAGCCGATGTGTGGCTGGGGGAAAGGGATGGGCTAGTAAGGGCAGCATGAGGAGGTGGGGGGGAGAGAGCCATGCAACAGGCCACATGGGGAGGTCTCCTCTCCCCCCCTTGGACTATAAGAACCCCCTTTTGGGGGGGGGGGAATGGAGAAGGACAAGGCGGCAGAAGGCTGTCGTGAGGGAGACGGCCGTGAGGAAGGGTCGCCGTGTGAGGGAGGTGGCCGTGTGGCGGAGGGACGGCTGTGGAAGGGAGGGACGGCTGTGAGATGGAGGAGAAGACGCCGCTGGCCGCCGTTTGGAGGAAGGAGGGCTGTGCTGTTGTAGGTGGGGGCTGCCGCGCTGAGGAAGGGGGAGCTGCCGTATTATGAACGCTGCCATGGAAGAAGGCTGCCGCTGGCTGTGAGACGCCACCGTGATCGCCAGACCACCGCCCATTTCCCCCATTCATTGCCATCCTCCGACCCAATTACTACCCCTCCACATTTCTGGATAAGATAGAAGCCTTTAGAAGCTTCTTGAGAAGCTTCTAAGGGGGAGGGGCCTTCCTTAAGCCCCCTTCCCACTACATCTCCCCAAAGGTCTATTCATACCCCCCCCCCGGGACTTTGAAGAGAAAAAAGCTACGAGCCTTCTCACCAATCACCCAATAAGTCCATCCGAGACTTTGAAGAAGAGGAGGCTACAAAGACCCCTTCCCACCAGTCATCTCTGGGCCGTGATTTTGAAGAATAAGAGAGGAAGCCCATAAAGGCCCTTCCCACTAATCACCTACAAGGCCGGTCCTAGGATTTCAGGGAAGGAGAAGAAGAACTCTAAAGCCTCCATTCTTGCAAGGCCAATTTGCAAGAGCCCTTTCTGCGAACATCCTCGTAAGGTCCAATTGTTGAAACTCCATTCATAAAATCCCCATTTCCAAGAACCAAGCTCCAACCCCGCGAGGCCTTCCATAAGGCCAAATTCTCCAAGCTGGTATTCTTAAGGATCCACATTTCGAAAGGAATCTCCCGCGTACCAGGGAGAAAAGAGCAAGATCTTGAGGCTGCGTACCAAGGCGAGCAAATTCACCGATTGCGTAAGGGAAAAGGCAACCTGGAAGTCCGTAATTATGTCATAATGGCCCCTAAAAAGTCACAAGACGCGCCTGCGGAAGGATCTTCTCCTAGTATTTACGTGGATATTTCCCGGAGTCCACAAGTCCAGGTTTTATCTATTTGGATTCCACACAGAAGTATTGAATTAATCACGATAACTTCATGGATTAGGAAGCACTCATGCATGTCAAATGCAACTAGTCAAGTTAAATGCAATCGGAAAATGAATTGGCTATTTGAACATTTATTAGAAATAGCTTAAGATATGAAAATTGATCATTGGTACGTTCAATGGAGTTAATGAAAAGAGCATAAGGTGTCTATGCATTTGCAGGACCTTATTAGTAAGTTTCCTTTTGTGCATTCAAAAGTGACAAGCCTAGGACAACTGTTGCCTCATTACAAGGTTGAAATTATTGAGATACACCTTTTTACTAGGCATGGAAAGATTAATGGCATGTCCCATTTTTAGATAAATCTTCCTTGTAATGATTCATGAGGAAAAGTTAACACCCATAAGATGTTATTCGAAAAGGAATAGAAGGGCACGAAAATGATCTATGGACTTGCAAGTGGCATGATTATTTGATGTAAGTCCTAGTAGGACCTAGGAAAGTTAGTGTTCAGATTATCAGGCATTTTTACTTTGCCAAGGAAAGATAGGGTTATTGTGAACCATGTGATGCGTAGAAGCAGTGAATCGCATGTTTACACGTATTGGTGAAGTTGTATCTATTGTTCTCCTGTAGATCTAGTTTATTACCTTTGGGAAAGGTTCATCCGTGATGCAAGACAAGTATATTGAGTTGACTAAGTCACCTAAACCACAAGGATTCTTATGGCATGGTTGGGTCGATATGATAGGTATCCCAAGTGCTAACTAGGGTTTAGTGCAATAAGAAATCGACCTAGTTTTACACTGGTTGCCAAGTCAAAACCCGCAAACCCAAAGATCTTATCCACATTCACTAAATGTTGAGTCAATTGGATACTCATGCATAAAACGATCTAAGGTTTCTACCCTAAGGATCACTCGTTCATATGATGAAACTCGGGTTGAGTTGGAATTCCTAGGACCGAACGTGGTCGGCCTAATATAATTAGGAATGAGTTGGGTAAGAAGACACCCTAAACCCTGCCACTCGCCTGAAGTTAATTCCGTGACCTGAAAACGCCGTTTAATGGGTGAAATGATCCCATGGAATATATGCGACACTTGTGCAATAAGTTGCAATGTCGCATAGACTTGTTGTTTATTCACAAGAGAGTTTTGCCATTTCTTGGAATGAGGTTGGCAAGTTCTTGTGCAAGTTTAACTTGCAAGAGGAAGAGTAGTCATCCTGTTACAACACCTTTCTTGGGAAAAGTTGCCAAGAAAAAGGGAAGTTAGGTATTTGCCTGGAAGCGAAAGGACCAATCAATAAATTGAAGCGACATGGTCGCCAGGATTTACTATTACCTAAGGTATTGATTAAGTTGGGTTAACAGGGTATGGCCCTAACCCAAGGATAAAAGGGTGAACAAACAAACCCTTGGGGATCTTGCCAAGTCGCAATTTGATCCCAGGTCGAATGCTGGATGCATTCGGAGAGAATGATTCACTTTTTAACAGTTGGCCAAATAAAACGACCACTGGAATTGATTGTGCTTGTAATAGTTTAGAAAGCACTGTTTGCATTGTTTGCTCAAGGAACTAAAGGATGAAAAGATATCTAAAGCTTCAGGTTGAAGCCTGAAGGGAGAGGCAGCTTCAGTTACCCCCGACTGCCTGCCTGACCCTAACCAAGGGGGTTGTTAACCGCGCCGGGAACGTGGACCGAACCCGCCGTGAGAGGTCTCTCCGTTGAGTTCTACTTGGAGCAGGAGGACGCTTGGGTGCCAGAGGGGGCTCTGGCCGTAAATCCCTCGCCTTCCGGGCCCTGCACAAGAGGCTAACGTGACTCGGGATTGGATCTCGAGGCCCGCATACTAGTCTACGGGCAGAAGCTTGGAATAGTGATCCCTGGTGGATTACTGGATAGCCTTCGGGCGGATTATGAATACGCCTACGGGCGGGAACTCCTTGTATTTCAAAGATAAAAGGATAAAATGATAATAAAGAAGTTGTTTGGCATTGTTTTCTTTATGTCCTGTGATAAGATTACGTGAAGGAACCAGTGCATAACAGGGTTAATCAAAGAAGTTGTTTGTATATGTCAAACTAATGTGGTAGATAATTACATAACTAAAACAAACCGAGGAAAGTGCGGAGGATGGACCATGGGTCCGTTCTATGGATGGGTGGTCCCGGTTAGCCGGGAACTTTTCTCAAAGTCTTCGACGAACAGAGGATGATCGTCATCTCCGAAACAAGTAACGAGAACGATGACTTAGAATTAACTATTACCCGATTCACGCTGTTTTAGGGAAACGGAATGGGACTATGCCTTATGGCAGAGAGGTCGAGCCTTGCATCCCTCTCGTTTCCCATTCTCCTTGAACCAAGTGCAGCGTAAATCCACTTCGGACCTGGCGTTTCTGCGTAAAGTAGTTCGCTCGGGTCTGACGCTAGTTGTTGCTAGCTAATGACCAAACAGAAAAACCCAAACTCAGGTCGATCCTAAGTGGGAACGGCCAGGATACTTCCGCTACGTGGTAGACGCGGGAAGACCTAGATCGCAGTCCCGTAACATTCCATGGGAGTGCCGGGTGGAGCTTTCTAGACATCATTCCCGATGGACTGCTAAGACGTGTCCGGAATGATTCTAGTGGACACGTTACAGTTGGTATCAGAGCAAACCAACAAAGGACTTGTTTTTAGGAAATTTTAATAAGAAGTAAAGCAAATGTTGTGTCCCAAACATTTCCTTACTTTGAATGCTGTATTGCAGAATTATGAAGCATGGAACAGGTTCTTAGTGTTCCGAGTCATGTTCATGACCGCGATGAATTCCACGAATTATCGACAAAGGGTTGAGATGATGAACATCCTAGACCGCATTTACAATCCATTACCTGTGTACATGGAACAGAGATGGATGGGTGTTTCAGGGATCTATTACATAACTGCCTATCGACCTGCGTACCTTCAAATTAACTTGAGGAGAATCAAGTGGATGGAGGATTTGAAGATCGTAAAGCTGTTCATCTTTGTTGAGGCTCACGCAAACGCGACTCTACAGGTTGGAGGTCGAAGGGTTAACCAGAATAAGTATGTGTACGGAGAAGTAATTCAAAGAATCCCTACCGACCGAATCAAGGTTTTGGGACGTCATGAGAAGAATGGATATCAAAGGAAAAGATACCCTAATCTTCCAATGAACTATCGATTCCTGAAAATCGATGACCCCAATCCGTACTACTACTCAGTTCCTGCAGCTGAATGCAACAATATCTTATTCTCTTCGAATTAATATATCAACTTGTTCCATCGCCCCAAGAAATAATTGTACCTCGAAAGGGCTATGCTGATATGAAGGGAATAGAACTTTTTAATCAACGATTGTCTTGACTATGAATATTGATAAAAGTGATTTGGTCACTTGGCTGAAGGAATACGTGGACGTAGTTTCTGAAGAGTTAACAGAACTCCCACTTCAAAGAGAAGTAGATCATGAGATCAAACCAGTGATAGGAGCTGCGCCAATTGTGAAGAGACCCTATAGGATGTCCATTCCGGAAGCTATTGAGTTGAAGGAACAACTCAAGCAACTGTTAAACCAAGGTTACATCCGGCCTAGCAATTCACCATGGGGAGCTCCAGTCCTATTCCAGAAAAAGAAAGATGGGACACTTCGGCTATGTATTGATTACCGTGGGTTGAATCAATCAACAGTCAAGAACAAGTATCCTATCCCTAGAATAGATGAGCTTCTTGACCGCCTTCAAGGTGCAAAGATCTTCTCCAAAATTGATCTCAGGTCAGGTTACTATCAAATCACGATCAAGGATGAGGATATTCCAAAAAAAAAAAAAAAAAAAAAAACGGCCTTCAATACAAGATATGGGCACTTTGAACTCTTGGTTATATCATTCAGGCTTACAAATGCACCTGCCACCTTCAATAGATTAATGCAGGATATTTTTAGACCATATCTTGATGACTTCGTGCTTGTCTTCTTCGATGACACTTTAGTTTATTCCAAACAGGAAGAAGATCATGAACCTCAATTACGGATTGTTTTGGAGACAATGAGGTCTCATAAGTTGTATGCAAAAATGAAGAAGTATGCATTCTTCAAACGTCAGATTGAATATCTAGGATTCATAGTATCGTCAGAAGGAATATCAGTAGATCCAGCCAAAGTCAGAGATGTGCTTGAATGGGCCAATACCAGTATCTATCAAAGAGATACGTAGTTTTCTTGGCTTGACAGGATGGTATAGGATCTTTATCAAAAACTATGCTTTGATTGCAGCACCTCTTACCGACTTATTAAGGAAGCAGACTTCTATTACATGGTCAACTCCCGAACAAAATAGCTTCGACCAATTGAAGCAATGTTTGGTATCAGCACCTATTCTAAAACTTCCTGGCTTCAATAAGGAGTTCGAGGTAGTAACTGATGTCAGCATTCTTGCCTTGGGGTGTGTTCTTATGCAGGAAGGTCATCTAGTAGCATATTCTTCAAGGAAATTGAAGAGTCACGAAAAGAATTATGCCACGCATGATCTAGAGTTATTAGCTGTCATCCATGCTCTAAAGCTTTGGAGACACTACCTGTTGGGTAACAAGTTTACTCTAGTAACCGATCATAAGAGCCTCAAATGGATTTTTACCCAGAACGAGCTCAACATGAGGCAACGTCGATGGATTAAAGTATTGGAGGAATATGATTTTAAGATCAAGTACCGACCTGGAAAGAAGAATGTAGTTGTTGATGCACTCAATCGCAAGGCATTCCTTAATTCACTAATCTTACAAAATCTATCAATAGCTAGATCTCTAGCTACAGAGGCGTCCATGCCGAACGACCTAACACTTGAGCTAGCTAGAGAGGAAGGATGCCATGATCTAGCCTATCAAAGGATGCTAAGGGAAGTCTCTATCAAGGACCAGGGACAAAAGTTAGAGGCTAAGTATCGTGAATTCTCTGTCAGTAGTGGACTTGTCTACTATAGGACGAGAGTATGTATACGAACGAGCAAAATATTTAAATAGAAGATATTGTGCGAAGCTCATGATTTCACTTTCTCGGGACATCAAAGCTGCGAAGGATAGACAGAAGGCATACACGAAATTGAAGTGTCAAGATAGAATATTTGAGGAAGGAGACATGGTCTTCATTCACGTATGCCCAAAGAAGAGTTCTCTATCCTTAGGAGATTGCAGGAAGCTAAGTCCAAGGTATTGTGGACCATACAAGATCCTCAAGTGCTTAAGACCTAATGTTTATAGACTGCAACTCCCTGAAAACCTAAAGGTTCATAATGTAGTCCATAACCGTCTATTGAAGAATGAAGTATGTACCTAATCCTAGCCATGTACTTGATGACCAACAAATTGTAATGCCTAGTCAAGGAGTCCTTGAACTAAGGCCGGACAAGATTTTAGATGCTAGGGTGAGACAACTGAGATCCAGAACCTTGAGAGAATGCCTCGTCCGGTGGAAAGATTATCCCAAGGAGGATGCCACTTGGACGGATGAAAGCACTCTCAACCAACAATATCCCCAGTTCATCTCGAGATGAGGACATCTCGATTCCTCCAAGGGGGAGAGAATGTAATATTCCCATTCGAGAATATTACTAAACCGACCTCCCGCTCTCATTGTAAACTCATGCAAAGATTATCACTAGTGCCAGCAGCTAATCTATAACCACACACGGGAAATGGAGACACTCCACCTTAGGAAAATAAGGCCGGGGATTCAAACCTGCATAGCCGCGGGAAAACAGCCTCTTGGGAAGAGGTCAAGAGGATAAGGTAATTGCAAAAAAAAATTTATTATCTTCCCCAGCCGATGTGTGGCTGGGGGAAAGGGATGGGCTAGTAAGGGCAGCATGAGGAGGTGGGGGGGAGAGAGCCATGCAACAGGCCACGTGGGGAGGTCTCCTCTCCCCCCCTTGGACTATAAGAACCCCCTTTTTGGGGGGGGGGAATGGAGAAGGACAAGGCGACAGAAGGCTGTCGTGAGGGAGACGGCCGTGAGGAAGGGTCGCCGTGTGAGGGAGGTGGCCGTGTGGAGGAGGGACGGCTGTGGAAGGGAGGGACGGCTGTGAGATGGAGGAGAAGACGCCGCTGGCCGCCGTTTGGAGGAAGGAGGGCTGTGCTGTTGTAGGTGGGGGCTGCCGCGCTGAGGAAGGGGGAGCTGCCGTATTATGAACGCTGCCATGGAAGAAGGCTGCCGCTGGCTGTGAGACGCCACCGTGATCGCCAGACCACCGCCCATTTCCCCCATTCATTGCCATCCTCCGACCCAATTACTACCCCTCCACATTTCTGGATAAGATAGAAGCCTTTAGAAGCTTCTTGAGAAGCTTCTAAGGGGGAGGGGCCTTCCTTAAGCCCCCTTCCCACTACATCTCCCCAAAGGTCTATTCATACCCCCCCCCCCCCCCGGGACTTTGAAGAGAAAAAAGCTACGAGCCTTCTCACCAATCACCCAATAAGTCCATCCGAGACTTTGAAGAAGAGGAGGCTACAAAGACCCCTTCCCACCAGTCATCTCTGGGCCGTGATTTTGAAGAATAAGAGAGGAAGCCCATAAAGGCCCTTCCCACTAATCACCTACAAGGCCGGTCCTAGGATTTCAGGGAAGGAGAAGAAGAACTCTAAAGCCTCCATTCTTGCAAGGCCAATTTGCAAGAGCCCTTTCTGCGAACATCCTCGTAAGGTCCAATTGTTGAAACTCCATTCATAAAATCCCCATTTCCAAGAACCAAGCTCCAACCCCGCGAGGCCTTCCATAAGGCCAAATTCTCCAAGCTGGTATTCTTAAGGATCCACATTTCGAAAGGAATCTCCCGCGTACCAGGGAGAAAAGAGCAAGATCTTGAGGCTGCGTACCAAGGCGAGCAAATTCACCGATTGCGTAAGGGAAAAGGCAACCTGGAAGTCCGTAATTATGTCATAATGGCCCCTAAAAAGTCACAAGACGCGCCTGCGGAAGGATCTTCTCCTAGTATTTACGTGGATATTTCCCGGAGTCCACAAGTCCAGGTTTTATCTATTTGGATTCCACATAGAAGTATTGAATTAATCACGATAACTTCATGGATTAGGAAGCACTCATGCATGTCAAATGCAACTAGTCAAGTTAAATGCAATCGGAAAATGAATTGGCTATTTGAACATTTATTAGAAATAGCTTAAGATATGAAAATTGATCATTGGTACGTTCAATGGAGTTAATGAAAAGAGCATAAGGTGTCTATGCATTTGCAGGACCTTATTAGTAAGTTTCCTTTTGTGCATTCAAAAGTGACGAGCCTGGACAACTGTTGCCTCATTACAAGGTTGAAATTATTGAGATACACCTTTTTACTAGGCATGGAAAGATTAATGGCATGTCCCATTTTTAGATAAATCTTCCTTGTAATGATTCATGAGGAAAAGTTAACACCCATAAGATGTTATTCGAAAAGGAATAGAAGGGCACGAAAATGATCTATGGACTTGCAAGTGGCATGATTATTTGATGTAAGTCCTAGTAGGACCTAGGAAAGTTAGTGTTCAGATTATCAGGCATTTTTACTTTGCCAAGGAAAGATAGGGTTATTGTGAACCATGTGATGCGTAGAAGCAGTGAATCGCATGTTTACACGTATTGGTGAAGTTGTATCTATTGTTCTCCTGTAGATCTAGTTTATTACCTTTGGGAAAGGTTCATCCGTGATGCAAGACAAGTATATTGAGTTGACTAAGTCACCTAAACCACAAGGATTCTTATGGCATGGTTGGGTCGATATGATAGGTATCCCAAGTGCTAACTAGGGTTTAGTGCAATAAGAAATCGACCTAGTTTTACACTGGTTGCCAAGTCAAAACCCGCAAACCCAAAGATCTTATCCACATTCACTAAATGTTGAGTCAATTGGATACTCATGCATAAAACGATCTAAGGTTTCTACCCGAAGGATCACTCGTTCATATGATGAAACTCGGGTTGAGTTGGAATTCCTAGGACCGAACGTGGTCGGCCTAATATAATTAGGAATGAGTTGGGTAAGAAGACACCCTAAACCCTGCCACTCGCCTGAAGTTAATTCCGTGACCTGAAAACGTCGTTTAATGGGTGAAATGATCCCATGGAATATATGCGACACTTGTGCAATAAGTTGCAATGTCGCATAGACTTGTGGTTTATTCACAAGAGAGTTTTGCCATTTCTTGGAATGAGGTTGGCAAGTTCTTGTGCAAGTTTAACTTGCAAGAGGAAGAGTAGTCATCCTGTTACAACACCTTTCTTGGGAAAAATTGCCAAGAAAAAGGGAAGTTAGGTATTTGCCTGGAAGCGAAAGGACCAATCAATAAATTGAAGCGACATGGTCGCCAGGATTTACTATTACCTAAGGTATTGATTAAGTTGGTTTAACAGGCCGGTATGGCCCTAACCCAAGGATAAAAGGGTGAACAAACAAACCCTTGGGGATCTTGCCAAGTCGCAATTTGATCCCAGGTCGAATGCTGGATGCATTCGGAGAGAATGATTCACTTTTTAACAGTTGGCCAAATAAAACGACCACTGGAATTGATTGTGCTTGTAATAGTTTAGAAAGCACTGTTTGCATTGTTTGCTCAAGGAACTAAAGGATGAAAAGATATCTAAAGCTTCAGGTTGAAGCCTGAAGGGAGAGGGAGCTTCAGTTACCCCCGACTACCTGCCTGACCCTAACCAAGGGGGTTGTTAACCGCGCTGGGAACGTGGACCGAACCCGCCGTGAGAGGTCTCTCCGTTGAGTGCTACTTGGAGCAGGAGGACGCTTGGGTGCCTGAGGGGGCTCTGGCGGTAAATCCCTCGCCTTCCGGGCCCTGCACAAGAGGCTAACGTGACTCGGGATTGGATCTCGAGGCCCGCATACTAGTCTACGGGCAGAAGCTTGGAATAGTGATCCCTGGTGGATTACTGGATAGCCTTCGGGCGGATTATGAATACGCCTACGGGCGGGAACTCCTTGTATTTCAAAGATAAAAGGATAAAATGATAATAAAGAAGTTGTTTGGCATTGTTTTCTTTATGTCCTGTGATAAGATTACGTGAAGGAACCAGTGCATAACAGGGTTAATCAAAGAAGCTGTTTGTATATGTCAAACTAATGTGGTAGATAATTACATAACTAAAACAAACCGAGGAAAGTGCGGAGGATGGACCATGGGTCCGTTCTATGGATGGGTGGTCCCGGTTAGCCGGGAACTTTTCTCAAAGTCTTCGACGAACAGAGGATGATCGTCATATCCGAAACAAGTAACGAGAACGATGACTTAGAATTAACTATTACCCGATTCACGCTGTTTTAGGGAAACGGAATGGGACTATGCCTTATGGCAGAGAGGTCGAGCCTTGCATCCCTCTCGTTTCCCATTCTCCTTGAACCAAGTGTAGCGTAAATCCGCTTCGGACCTGGCGTTTCTGCGTAAAGTAGTTCGCTCGGGTCTGACGCTAGTTGTTGCTAGCTAATGACCAAACAGAAAAACCCAAACTCAGGTCGATCCTAAGTGGGAACGGCCAGGATACTTCCGCTACGTGGCAGACGCGGGAAGACCTAGATCGCAGTCCCGTAACATTCCATGGGAGTGCCGGGCGGAGCTTTCTAGACATCCTTCCCGATGGACTGCTAAGACGTGTCCGGAATGATTCTAGTGGACACGTTACATGTTTAATGTTGATGAAATCCTCTTTTAGCATAGTCACAAAGTGAGCACACATAAAAAAATCACACAAGAATTCCAAACAGACATAAACATACATTTTTCTCCACAAGATTACCAATACTAAGCCTATTGGAAAAATATTGTATTCTATTTATGTTTTGGGTTTCTCTCACACTTTGCCGGTGGCTCTAGCTACTAATAGTGGAACAAACCTTGATGGTTGGTTCTAGCAAGAAGTGAAAGAAATCTTTTGAATACCCTTAAAAAGGTCAAAAGTCTAATTAGGGAAGTGATTTGGATTTGGATACAAACCCAAAAGATGATAGCAATTGTGAGATAATGAGAATTTAGACGAGGATGATGGGAAGAAGCCCTAAGATAAAGGATAACATCAATAAATCATTAAATGGTACTTGCAAATCTACTATGAAGACCTTATGGTATTCTAAGTATAATATTTTAAGCCACTTGACAGGAGATTGTGGCCTAAATTAGTGGTGGTGTGGTACCTGCAAAACTTCACACTAACATGTGCCGTGACAATGCACACAATCTAATGGCTTGTACTAGTGGCTAGTAGGGCAAGGGGATGAATGCACTTGGTAATTAACATGCACTAGAGCCATCTAGAGTGTCCACACTAGGAGTATCTTATGTGCAATAGGATTTTCCAACTCAAGGCATGGGTCGAGGTTCATGGGGCCCCTTGATTATCAAGGAAACAATGCTTCTTTGGCATGCACGAAGGCCATTACAGATATAATGTTTGATTATATAGCCTTGATATGCCTCTCAATCCTTGTTCAAAATTATATAGTTGGATTTTGATAGCCTTGAAATTTCCCTTGTCTGGCTGATACGAGGTTTGCAAATTAGCTAGTTGTCATGTAGATGCTCTCGATGCACAAAGCCTCTCCCATGTGCACTGACACCTCTTGATCCACAGTGCCTCTCTTGATCCACAATGCCTCTCAGCCTGTCCTATGGTGCACTGACACCTAGCCTGTTGTATGGTGCAGTGATGCCTCTTGATCCACATCCACAGTAACAAGGGGAAATCCTACCGTATGGTGCACTGACAACTATATGGTGCATTGATAGTCGTATGGTGCGTCCTACCATATTGACATCCATGTTGACCATCAGCCTCATTGACAACCATATTGACCAATGTGCATCCATTAGCCTTTGATCGAATCAAACTTGCGATGTGACGACTAGAGTTAAACACAGGAATGCATTTGTTTCTCCTTTGACTTTCGACGAATGACTAGAGTTATGACCAGAGTTAGACAAAGGTTTACCTTATGAGTGCAAGGAGCACTTCCGGTATGTGTCTGTGCAGACAATTTGGCAGCTCCTGTGGTTAATTTAATATGAACCTACACATGCTTTTGCACGTTCTCTCACAAGAATAAAATAATCAAAAGTCCTTGCTTTTCAAAATTTGACCCACCAAATAATAAGGCCTTAGGGCCTACCCACACTTATGAGGACATTTGAGGCCACAAGGCCTCAAGAAGACTAATGAGCAATTATATTCAGTCCATTAAGGTTTCATTACCTACAATCAACCGTGTGCCTTTCTCTTCCAAATTCATTTAATTGTCCATGGTGCTAGAAAATTTTTTGATTGTCCATCGTAAAGGCCATCAAGGCTATTAAATTTGGAAATTCTCAAAATGCAATTTTCCAATTAGAATTCATCCAAATTTGTCTAATGGAAAATTCATCTAGTTAAAAGATCTCTAGATTCACCTAATTCTGATTTATATTGACTGATTCTAGTTAAAGATCTCTAGATTTCAATTTGACTGATTGATATTGTGGTCAATTCATCTAGGTCAAAATTCATTCAATCGACATCACGTCTTGAAATTCATCCAATTTGCAACCTCCAAATTCATTCGCTCATCCGATTTGACAGTTCGTAAGAGCAATGATTTGCTTCTTCTTACCCTTGATCATTAAATGACCAAGTAGGGACTAAAGGATTAGGAAATACACATTTGTCCCAGACTACTCAAGCTCGTGTCTAGCAACAAATTGAAAGGTCTTCCAACAAGAGATATTATAATCCAAACCTTCATATAACCATTTTTTATAGAAAGGTAAAATTGATAACTACCTTGAACAATTATTTTTTATAGAAATCTAATGCAACAATTATTTTTTAATAGAAAGCTAATGCCACCTTAAACTTTAAACCTAGGATATGTGCACGTGGGATGATGCTTGCAACTGGATATTGCTATTTGGAGTAAACTAGGCCAGGTTGGATTTAATGCTAGAGAGGGCCAGAGTAGATTTAAAGCCTTTAATAAGTGACTACACCAAATCTTGCCTACTCTTATACATTTATCTATTACAAGAAGAGTCTATCCTCGTTGTTTTACAATGGAGTCTATCCTCCACAACAAAACATGTCTACTCACATGTGCACACACACACACATACACACTCTCATATCCTGGCATATGCTCCAATTGTCTCACCTAAAAAGGTTATATGATCATAATGTGCAAAAAAAGGGAGGTTGGCAGCCCCCCCATCCTCCACGTGCACATAAATGATGGGGGAGTTGCTATCCCCATGTTTTCTTAGTGTAGGTAGGAAGCATATGCAAAGGACAAGATCCTTAGTGAGTTCACATGTACACCTCCCTTGTGATCTGTGTGTGCACGATTGACCTGACTGCTTTGCAATCTTGAGGATGATGACTTGCGGCTCGATGACCCAATGCTTCACGATCTTGAGTAAGAGAGAAATACATACATAGAGGTTGAGAGAGAGAGAGAGAGAGAGAGAGAGAGAGAAGAGTAGAGTAGAGCAGTTTATTATCATCTACGGAAGGCCAAATTATGACCCATGGGACCTTTCCAGATATACAATGATTCTCCTTCCCCATGGTAGGAAAGGGGTAGCTACGGTGAAAGAATGATCTATGTAGCATGGTTCTCTCAAAATTGTAGCATGCGGGTGATGAGAGCCCCTAACTTCGATATAGGAGTAGTGGTCAAAAACTAGTGAAGTGGCCCGTGTAAAGGGATATCACTGTTAGCTTGTATGCGTGCATATGTTGGGCATGCCATAATCATGTGCTCCTCTGATTCTACACTTTGTAGTCCACAGAGCTTCCATAACCTCATCTCTCTTGCCTGTCCACTGGAAAGGCAATGTTCTTAAGTAGGATTATATTGGGCTCTTGCTACCAGGGTAGCTGGCAGTGACTCTCGAGATTATATTACTAGGCCTAGAGGGTCGTACTAATGTGTGTGTAAAATGTCCCAGCAAAAAGCCCAAATCTCCTTCTGTGTCATTTTTATTACATCTCTCATGCAAGTCTCTCACTCAATCTAATGATGTTTTACAGTTATTGAGCTCTCACTACTAAACATTCTCTATGATGTGTCATAAACGGATAGTCCTTATGCGGCTCTTAAATTTTGATGATTTTACTCGTGCATTAATTAGTCTTCTCAAGTTACAATGACAACCACCCACTAAAACTTTTATATTACTCAAACCCTCTCAGACTTCCTCTATGACGCTCTTTTTCCTTTGCACTTTCCTAAATTTGAGAGTTGTTGCCTTCTCTTTAACAAATCCACATTGTAAGCTCAATATAGAGTTGTCTTATTTTTCATCAATTTCCAATCCAACAGAGAGCACAACATGTCAAGTTTTTCCATTTTGTCATTGGGAATAGTTGGTGATGGCATAGAGCATAGGGTTTCATTAAGAAATGGAGAGCTTGTTCTAAGTGAGAACTACATGCAAAATCTTTTGCCTCCAACACAAAAAATTCAAGGGTTGCAAGCCATCGTAGAGCATCAAGGTGGTGCAAACAAGGTCAATGTGTCTTCGAGATGGAATCATGAAGGGCATGCGCACTACATGACTAGTAGCACACTATCAACCACCTACTCCATCATCCACTCAAATGATTTTGTGTATGTATATGATAGTATTGAGTCAATAAAAGGTGGTACTAGAAGCAAGTCAACTCCAGTGTATCTTGATATACCCTCAGATGATAGCAAGGATGATTACCAAGTGATAATGTCAAAAGCTAAATACAATGATAGAGGTGTGCACATAGGGATGCATGACCAAAATATTAAGGAGTTGCATGTGGGTAGCCAAAGCAAGGATGTGTCTTCCTATGATAAGTCCATTGTGGACTTCATTGAGGAGAAAGCTAGGCTAGCTACATTGAAAAATTTACTAGCACTTTGTGGATCTTTGCAAAAGGTCTATGAGATCCCAAATGAGTATAATGGTATGATTTCTTTTGAGCTTTGAGCTACACAAACCAAGAAACAAATTATGGGTATGGAACAAAAATGTGATGGTCACCTTTGGTCTCTTGCGGCCCTCACAAACAAATATGGAAATAGAGTGCACATTGCATTTGAGCTATTGTCTTGGAAGTATTCAATGTCCCAAGGTAACTTGTCCTTACTACATAACTGACAGAAGATACAATTATGTTTTTTTCCACGGTCATTTAGATAGACAGGTGGGCATGGGCTACGAATGAGGGAAACTCCAAGATAACATGTCACTATTGTCAAAATGTTATTAGTTGTATAGTTCTTTGCAGATGCTCAATCTATTATGTGTTGCCACTAGACCCTACAATGACATGGTTGGTTATACATGTTGGAGAGCATGCTCACAATGTTCAACATGGCATAAAGAGGGAAACCATTGAAAAGGTACAGAGCCTTGTTAGCATAGTCCTAAAAATCAAAAAGGAAGGCCCACGAAAAATACAAATGCTAGTTGCTCATTAGATGTTGTTTGAATCTTTGACAAAAGAAGATGAATCAAAGGTGACTGAGGTGGATCTTAATCATTTTTTAGAAGAAATGATGCCACTGGTGCAGAATAAAGGGTAAGCTTGTGTATCATTACTTTGTAGTAATGTTGTATGCATTACATTTAAAATAACCATCTAGCAAATGCATAGGTTCAAAGGTATTGTTTCACAAGAGAGAGCTAATCAAGTTCATGTCATTGGTGATGGGAATGACAACATACTTCTTTTGCAAAGACGTTGTGCCTTTCCATTTTTCCATGGAAGTAGATTTCCTGGGAAAGGTGATGCCAAGGAGAAGTGCTTCTTGTTTAAAATGTCCACTAAGGGACCTGCATCAAGGCTGGACTTTCTGAATCATATGAGGTGAATAGGAACCAGAGATCTACAAAGTGAATGGGTGCAATTTGATCACACCCATAGGGTTGATGGATGGGCAACAATGTCTTGTTCTATTTATGATCCTCGATATGCAATAACATTATTATAGCTTACATTAAAATTGAATTGCTGCTAGCAAATACTATGCTAATGTATCAATCATCAACTAGCATGAGAGCATTGTAGGGGATTGAAATATGTGAATTTAAATAGGAGGATGAAGAGCCTCAAATATTGTTTTGGAAAAATTTGAATTTCGTCATGGTTTGATGTGGTCATGGTCCTCTTGACTTTTCTAGATTCATGTCCGATGAGGCAAGTGCAAATTGGTTGGCAGTAAGGGTTGTATTCATGTCTGATGAGGCCTTTGCTATCCGAGATTGATGGGCTTAAAATGTAAACAAGGATAACATTAAGGCTTTGGATAGGTGGTTAAAATGGCAGTAAAGTAATGCCTATTGGGGAGGAATTGAATCTCATGTAGGTCTGCTATTTTTTTTAGCTCATTAAAAGAATTGCTATACAATGTACTAATGGAGAGAGCTACTAACTTTGTTCTTGGATTGGACTCTATAAGATAACGAAAGTCCATGGGAAGGTGCTCAATTTCCAAGCATGAACTTGTCGGAAAGCATCCGTGCTAGCTGGTTAGCAAATGAAGGTGGAAAATGAAAGATATCACTCTATGATGCATGTGTTAGTGATGTTTTGAATGCATATATCCAATGTGCAAAGAGGTTGGGCTATATCACGTGTAGGTATATTGGATCTAGGCCTTTAATGGACTCTTTAATGGCTAATGCTAGCAAAAGGAAATCCCCAAATCCCGCCTCTGTTGCGCGTGCATTGCAAGGTGTTGTAGTTGGCAGTCCTTTGTATGAGGAGCCCACAATGCAAGGTGATAGGGAGACTACGCATAGAAAAAATAAGGAAAGTGGAGCTGCTGCATGTTCCCACAAGCCAAGATATGTGATTGAGTCAAGGCAACAAAAAAATACGGGCAGGCCACAAAGAGAAAACCTCTTACTTTTGAAAAAGGTTGTTCAAGTGGGAGGAGACACAAGTGGAGGCATGGAATTTCCAAAGACACACAAAAGAGTATAGAGGCAATTGCTTGCATGGTTGCAACTTTTTTGGAGGAGATAGTGAAACTTGAGAGGCAACATTTGGTATTTCGAGTTTTGATAGAGAGTTGTTATGATGTGCACATCAAAGAAGAGCCTAGGTGCACTTGCCATGATTTTCAAAGAAGAGTTTGACCCAAAAGACATTTCTTGCCTACAAACATATGTATTATGTGTACGTGCACATACTTGGCCTTCAACCTAAGGAGCACATGGTTATACATTAGCTTGCATTAACTCAACTAACCATGCCTTTGTGTTAGCAAAATCACGTAAGATATGCCCTGTCATGTGGAAAGCCAAAAAATAAGCATAACTCATTCATTGTTTTGGCCCACTCATCATCATGCTTACATCACTAGCGTGTTGCATGTTCTTTTTTATTGCAAGAAGATTATGGTGTAGCAATCTTGGAAAATTTCTAGATATTGTACTCTTTTTGGGAGATATAGAAGTTCTCCATTGCTCATTGGAGGAAGGTTACGCATACTCTTTCTAGATATTGCACTCTTTTTCAGTGATGCAGAAGTTTTGGGTGTAGAAATCTTGGAAAATTTCTAGAAATTTGTACCGCAACTTCCTCAATTCTGGATAGTATATGTGTTGTTGCAAGCTTGAAAAGCTCATTAAATCAATTTCAATTACAAAATAACTCGTTATGAGACAAGAATAATAGGCCTCTTGGACTAGTCCTAGCTGGTGCAAGGAAAAAAACTCATTCATGCTCATGGTGTGGTAGGTTGATGAAATGTATCTCTTGCAAACTATTTCATTTTGTTGCTCTCAAGTGGCAGCGAGTTGAGATATTCCTTGATTGCTACACCATTGTTTCCACTACAACCAAGCTCCACCAAGTAGCTTAAGCTTGGCAATCATTGCTTCATTTGTAGGACTAGTGTCCATAGCTAGGAAGTAGTCACCCATTGTTTCTATCTAGACTTCCATGTTTTCTTCCACATCTCTCCCTTTCCCAGCAAACTTATGCAATTTGAGCTACGTGAGGAGAAACTTCTTCTCTTGAACTTGAAGAGGGTTTGGAGTAGATCTGACACCCTAGAAAATTTCATAGACCTAACTTTTTGCATAACTTAGTTAAGTCTACGTTCATATTTTGAATACAATCATGATTATGAGAAACACAAAGAATTAATATCAAGAATCTTGGATCCTTGTATAAAATTTTCCTCAAGTTGGAAACAAAATCCGAGACATCTTCATTTCTATTCATCATATGTCATAGAAAAAATGGAAGTATATCAAGTAGAGATTATTTTGATCAAAATTGGAGTTTTTATTACAATAAATCTACCTACGAAACTCAAATACATCAATAAATTTGTATGTTCCAGGCTCAACAAATATATTTAAGATTGTGTACTTAAGTGGAAGATCTAAAAAGCCATATTTACAATAATTATTATGACACAAGTGTACTAAAATGGCAATAAGCTTGGCCAGGATAATGTAGAGCATTTGGTGTGGAGATAGTGATTTTAACAAATTTTCTCTCCACCTTTGTTGAGAATATGATTTAGGCGTGATTATTTGAAGATGAATGAACTTGATGCCTTATGCCACATTGCGTGGGTTGTGTGCATGTCAAAGCCAAGGCTTGGTTACTGCATTTATATGTTTCATTAATGATGGCTATGCACTTATCATAAACATCATGCATTCAAGAATTCCTTGTGGAGATAGTGATTTTAACAAATTTTCTCTCCACCCATGTTGAGAATAGGATTTAGGCGTGATTATTTGAAGATGAATGAACTTGATGCCTTAGGGGTATGTTACATCACCACATTGCATGGGTTGTGTGCATGTGAAAGACAGGCTTGGTTATTGCATTTGTATGTTGGTTTCTCATTAATGATGGCTATGCACTTATCATACACATCATGCATTCAAGAATTCCTTTGCATACAACAAACCATAGCAATTTTTTGCACTTTGGCTGAGTGCAAGTGAGGAACTCCAAGCTATTTTAGGTTGATGGTTCTAGCTAGATATAAGTGAGACTGAGCAGAGTGAAAGTGGTATGTTGCGTGATGGACAAATCCCTAACCAGTTAAGAATTTCTCATAAAAAGATGCCACGATATTTTGTTGAAGGTACCTAAGTGACACTTATATAGTGTCTTAGATGCTATTACATGGGGATACCTTCTCCTTAGAGTTCAAGATTAGGCAATTAGGACGTTGACTACATGTAGTGTTCTAGTTTAGTGAGAGGGTTTTCTAGCATTTCTCCAATGGCTCATGAGCATAGGGCTATGATTGATTGGTGTTTGAGATGTCCTAATAGTGAGCTTAGAATGAGAGAGCCACCATCAGGCCCATTGCAACTCCTAAAACTTAAAACAAGGAGTTTACTATACAATAAGTTAGCTAGAAAAAGACTTTCTATATTGGAAACTTCTTTTCTACATTAGCAATCTAGTAATGTTGAACTTTCTCTAGATTAGAAATTTTATGTCATGACTAGAACTAGCCATTTCTACTTTTCTTTAAAGGCTATGTGAAAAGTGATTTGAAGCATTTTGTTATGTTTAATGGCTAATCAAACTTCTTAAATGTTAGAAGAGTTTATCTAAAACATATGTTGAGAAGTTATAGAGAGGATTATAGTCCAAAGATTTGAGAATGTCAAACAACACTTCACTCTTAAACCATGCATTTGATGAGTATAACAACAAATGGGGAGACAAAAGAACGTCAAAAAATAAGGACTAGCAAACAACACTTCACTCTTAAATCATGCATTTGATGAGTATAACAACAAATGGGGAGACAAAAAAATGTCAAAAAGATTTGAGAATGTCAAAAGATTTGAGAATGTCAAACAACACTTCACTCTTAAACCATGCATTTGATGAGTATAACAACAAATGGGGAGACAAAAAAATGTCAAAAAGATTTGAGAATGTCAAAAGATTTGAGAATGTCAAACAACACTTCACTCTTAAACCATGCATTTGATGAGTATAACAACAAATAGGGAGACAAAAGAATGTGAAAAAATAAGGACTAGCAAAGCAATCCTAATCAACAAGAGTATTAATATTGAGAAAACTAACATAACCATTAAAACTAGCTATTGTGGATTCATAAATCAATTTGTCTGATCTCAATTATGTCGAGTAAGCCTTATTGATTCATTAGGGTTGATCTAAGAGGGAGGGAATAATGATAGGGGGCATGGGACTATTATCACTAGGTTATATTAAGGCTCGATTGAAATTCAAGCATGGGGTGAAGCTTTGAAGGACATACAATAGCCCTCATAGTGGATAAGAATATTTGATGTTTGAGGAGAAGAGAAGTCAATTCATGAGAGCTCTCTTGTAGACTACTTAAGCATAAACATCATGTTTCACTTGATTGAGATCTTAATAAATCACATATATTAGACATTGCTAGCTATTATTGTAGCACCCTCATTCATCAACTTTACTTGGGCCTTGAAGCTCATAATTTCTACTTATAGGCTCTAGCACCTCACCATTTGAGCTTGTAAGGAACTCATATACCATATGACATCAGTCAAGTTGAGATGAGAAGTGTGAGGGCCACTCCAATCTCTCCTAGCTTCTTTTTAACAGCCCTTCTAGCTACATTCTCAAGTTCAACCAAATTAGCTACCCCCTTTCTCACCAATTTGTGGCTATTCACATCATACTCTAACATATGATATTGCATGGAAAAGTGTCAACTCAAGGAAAATTGAAGGCAACTTGGTTTTTTGAGGTTTTTTACGACATTCTATTTTTTATATGATATTTACATTTTGTTTGTCTTGGAATTTGTAAAGCTATAGAAGTGTAGGATGTAAAGATGCCAAAGAGTTTTTAATTGTAGCTGACCATGGGAAAATGAGTTGCAAAGGCATTTTGCACAAGATTGGGACAAAAAGGTAAACTTGAAAATGGATTGCCAGGGAAATGTGAACTATGTCTAAAGCAAATGGTGTAAGTGTGAACACCGACGGCTACAATCAACTGAGATAGTGGAAGGTGATGTTCCATATACCATGCCTTTGTGTCTTTAAGCTATTGGAAAGAGCTCGCTACAATAGAGCTCAAATAATTATTATGTAGAAGTTTGGTGGTTGCAAGCTCCATAATCATTGTGCTTTTCTATATCAGATGGTTTTGTTTGTAGGAAACCCATCCTCGCCTACATGAGATGGAGTTAGGAAAAGAGAATATGTTTTTGAGCTACAAGGTGTGATCAATTTTTGTAGAGGGCAATTAGAATTTCAATGGGGACTATGCATGCCAAATATGATTCGACTAAAGGAGGACAATATTCTTAGCGGCAAACTAGTTATGACCAAGGTACACATGACAAGACCAAAACAACAAGCATGAAAAACTAACATGTTCTAAGAAGTTGTAAGCTAAATAAATAGTAGATGGGAAACATGGAAAATTTGAGTTTTCCCAAGGTATTGACCTATTGGAGCCACGCATCCAGAAAATTATAATTTCATTTAAACTTGCATTTGTGCATATCTTGATCAAGAAGTAAAAATGATCAATAATTAATAACCATTTCTGGCTTTAGACCAAAGGCTTAGGTTACTATATAGCCTTTTGACTATTAGTTTGTCTACTTATGCCTATCATTCCTATCTCTCGCCACTATCATAAGCTCCTCATCTATCCATGCAATTAGTTCATGTATAATCAGGGTTATAGTAACAAGTGTGAGTTTTTATGCTACACTATTGTTGGTCTACCCATGTTTTCTTCATTTCAATCAATGAGTAATGATGGTGATTAGTGTGGGTCATCAATGATGATGATTCTATACTCAATGATGAGCTTGAAGATCAATTTATGGGTATTATTAATGAGGATCACCTCCAAGGAGTTCATTGATGATAATGACGATAAGAGTGACATGCGCTTCATGAAAAATGATATTTAGTGGTGGCAATTCGTGGTGAGAATCACTAATGTTATGTTCTCTAACCTTTACTTTAATTTTTTCACTTTGTAGGCCTCAACTCACGTGCAGTAATTAGGGTTTTGGGCTCATGACATCATAAAATGCATATTTTTTTGGATTTGTAAAGCAATTTGAGTGGATGCATATGTTGTTTAAGTGGAAAGTGAAATATCAAGTCTCAAATGTTGTCCATTTTACAAAGTGACCAAGGTGTAAGATATGGGGCCCTTTTAATGCTAAAAGCAAACTGGAATGCAAAGTCAAGTTTTGAAGTATTGGAGAAGTATCTAGTTAGCATATTATCATTCTTCCTACATGTTTGAGATACAATTTCACATCAAAACACCTTAATCAAGTGGAAATGTGGTATGGGCAATGAAAAAGGCCCAAAATTGGCCAAGATTTGAAGCAGTGTGGACCAATTTTAAGGGAGCATGGGAAAAAGGCAAAGGGCACAAGCGGTTTTGACCATTCAAATAATAAAGCATACAAGAGGGGGGACTAAAAATGGATGCCATATTGCTTATGGTTTTGTTATTACTACTTTGCATCTTCTTGACTTCTTACGCATTTGACATGACAAATGGAATGTATTCATTAAGTGCTTCACATTGATATCATGGAAAATTTATTATGCTGTAAATCTAGTATTTCTCTCTCGTCAATGAAATGGATTAAATTCTCTAATCTCTTTGTGATTGCTAGTTTTTTAAAAATTTTCTTACATTTATTGATCAATAAAATTTTAAAATCCTAAAATTTAGTTTAAAAATATTAAAAACAAAAATAATTAGAGAAAAAATAGGGGCACAATCCTAAATAAGAAAAACGTAAAATCACACACTAAAATAAAAATGAGAGTTCAATACACATGGATAGCCTTGATGTGATCCATCACATCCTACTTAAATAGAAACAAATGTGATTGTATATGCTAAAATGATTGATTTTACGATGCATCTTTATGGTTAGGATGATTATGTGTTTTTGGTTAGCTCTAAGGTAGTATGAGGCTTGAAAACTCGGTACTTTAGGAGTGTGTTACATTGCCACATCTTTTACGTTGCATGCATGTGAAAGAAAAAGGCTTCATTGTTGCATTTGTACATAGATTTCTCATTAATGATTATCATACACATGATGCATTCAAGCATTCCTTTGCATGCTCCAAAGCATAGCAAGTTTTTTCACTTTGACTGAGTGTGAGTGAGGAAGTCCAAGCTATTCTAGGTTCATGGATCCAACAAGATATAAGTGAGGTTGACTAGAGTAAAAGTGGTACATTGTGTGATGGTCAAATCCCTAACTAGTTAAGGATCACCTAAGTGATGTTTATGTAGTGTATCGCTAGCTAGTTAAGGATCTCCTAACTAGTTAGAGATCTCCTTAGGCCACAACATTCGATTAGAGGTACCTAGGTGATGTTTATGTAGTGTATTAGACACTATTATATGAGGATACCTCCTGCTTGGAGTTCAAGACTAGACAATTAGGAAATGGACTACAACACAATGTTCTAGTTTAATGAGAGGTTTTTCTAGCATTTTTTGTGTTTCTCACGGTCATAGGTTTGTGGGGATTGGTGTTTGAGGCCTGATAGTGAGCATAGGATTAGAGAGCCATGGCCCGTTTAAGTTTTGGAAACTTGGGACAAGTAGCTTATTATATAGTACATTAGCTAGAAATGGTGAGATTAAATAATTTCCAAAAATAAGGTCTAATAGGGAGATCCTAATCAAAGCAACATTTACATTGAGAAAAATAACATAGCCAATATACACATGATTGTAGATAGAGATTTTAATGAAAATCTCGATTACTATAGAACATATGGAAAATCTTCTAATATACACAAGTTCTATAGTCTAAGATAGTGTCTATCATCCACCATCTTTGCGAAAACCATTTGATTCACTTATACTTACTCCCAAGTCTCCGTCTTCAGTATCTTCTACTTACACAAATGAGATATCTTATATCTGCTGGCAAAGACTTTGCATGACATAGAGAAATGAGACCCAAAATCAATACTTGAGATTGATTGAAACAAATAACTCCATTGGTGTTTCAAAACACCACCCTTTCTTGAGGTTTATTACTAGATTCAATCGGTGGAGTTGCTAAAGTAGTCCAACATATTGTACATTATCACCATGTCACCATCAATATTCACCATGAAATAAGAATATCAGCCTTATTCAAATGGGCCAACCATATCCAAAGCATGGATGCTAGGCTCGATCACATAGCAAATCTCAAAATCAAAAGAAGTTAAGCACACTAAAAATGATACTTCTCAAGCCTATTATCCATTTTCTAAACTCGCAATACTAGACAAGGTCATTATAAAACTATTACCCTTAGCAATTTCCACTTTTCCATATCATAGAACTTTTCTCACTTTATCCATAACACTCTTAAGAGTTACTATCACATTTGAATAAGCTGCATAAAGACCCCATAAAGAGTTATTTGCTTCTCACATCCTTTATCTATGATCACAATCAACCAGCCATGCACTATTTTTATACAAACTTCTAACTATTAGATTAATATCTAAACCATTTTCAATAAGCACAATACTTGGGATTTCAATCTCCCCAATTTTCACAACTATTTCTGTCATTGCTCCATAAGCCCAATAATTATGAGTATAATGACTTCTAGGAATCAATCCAGAAGTCTCCTCCTTAGTGTAAGGCATTTTCCTTACTCTCCTTTGTGTATTGCTATAATTTACTACTTTTTTAGTCATTACATAAGCTTTAACACCACTAGCAATTACATTTTTAGTATGAGAAAATTTCAAATCAACACTGCATCATCCACATAATCTACTAGTAAATGCTCTATAAACCAGGATCTTCTTCCTTCTACACCATAGCATTTGTTGCTTTGCCAAGAACCTGTTGTTGCTTCCTTTTTTGCAATATCAAGAACTTCATAAGAGTAAACTCAACATTTCTATTTAAGATGTGGTCTTCAAGTACTTTCCTCAGGTCATTCGTAGTCTTGATATTCAACTGCAATTTGTTTCTTGGTTGTTTTTCTTTTTTTGTTTCATCTTCCTTTTTGTCTTGAGATGCAACTTCCATCACACACTCTGTAGTAGCCCTAATAGAAGCCTTAGGATGATTGGGACTCCCTCAAGTAACTCTCTTTGAAGTATTTGTAGTATATCCTCATTTCTTTTTATTTTCTCTTCCACAATCACATATGTGTTTTGTAACTTGGCCAAATAAGCATACAATGAAAAAGAAACAATTGATGAGTCCCATTTTGTCATCTCATGAATATTTTCTTGTGTAATAGCTAATTCAATCCCAAATACTTTATCCTTTTTAGATGTGTCCATTGCATGAGTCCAAATATTTGCTTCACTACAAAAAATACCACTTCCAAGAGCCTTCTCAATTTGCAATCCAAAAGTGGTAGCTTCCACAGTCATATATGCATTCATGGCAACCATATCCTCAGGTGTTTTCTACATCCCACATTTTTCAATTTTGGGGTCAAGTGGAAGACCTATTTCCCTCTAATGAAATTTACCCTCATTTCAAAAAATTAGAATTTTTTGTAATGCTTTCCTATACAAATTACACTCTCACCACGATTTTAACACCTCGCCTTGGTGCTAGCTCATCCTATAGACAAGCGCACCTAAGAGTGCAGGGCAGCCCCCCTGAATGCTACATGGTCAAAGAAAAGTGTTGGCGAATTTCCACAAGGATATCCTTCAAAGTTTGTTTCTTTTACAAAATTCACTTTTTAGCTCCAACATTCTTTCTCTGTGTGTCCAAACTTGTTGTAGCTCTTGCACTTTGAATTTCCTTTGATCCAACATTCTTGCTCCTTATGTCCATTTCTCTTGCAGATGGTGCGCAGATCGGTCGCTGTATGCTCACGTAGTGAATCCCGGAAGGTCCCCAAGAACAATGAACTCTACCTTTTTGCACAAAAAACAATGTAAAAGCATGAACGACAAGAGCAAGAGACCAATTGGGTTCAATCTTCCCCCATGCCTTGTGTGAGCGCTTCACAAAGCATGTATTTTATGTATATTTCCATCTTCATGCTCAATAATAGCCCAATTTACAAAAATATGACAAGATTTTAGCTTTTGAGTTTGCCTTTTACAAAAATAGGAAATAAAGCTAATGGATGGTGCACATAAAGTCTGGCACGCCCAATCTCAATGTCCAAATAGAAATAACATATCCGTGCGCATAGGCGCATACAAAATAATAATAAATAATCGATGCCTCAATAGACATAACAAAATATAGGCGTGGCGCCTATCAAAATATAATCCATAGGTCGAATACTCGCTAGACTCCAATGCTTTCCTCCGCCACTGGTGCTATCTCTACACATCAACTGAAGCATTCACAATCGTTAGTAAAAATAATACAATTAAACCGACAAAAGTGAATACCTAGCAGTCTTCAGCTACATAAATAAATCAACTGGTTAGAAATAAATCCTAACCTTAATTTATTACGAGTGCGCACTCTAAACTCATAAATGTTTATTAATTTAATATGTATTTTGCAGAATCACCCGCTATGGAATCACCCATGTACACACTAAATCAATGAAACGCCCGAAAAGGACAGGCGTCCCCATCAACTTCTCGCACAAAGAATCCACTTTGTGTATGAGCCCCGGACATCAAAGTTTACGGAATAGAAGCCTTGTTAAGCTTCTAATCAAGTGGATTAAGTATTATTTTGAAGCTTGGAAGCTTAATGAAGGAAAAAGTTACTCTTTTTTTCTGTTATCCACGATTTTGGTGAAGGAGATGAATGCATGGTCCTCCGCCTGTACAGCTTGGTCCGTCGCGATCTGAGAGTAGAAACAAGGGTTCTTGATCGCCAAAAGTCTGCCTGTATCGACGGTTTGCGACGAGATTGACTGTAGAGCCCGATCGTTCCAGGAGCTCCGCCTTCGCCCGAGGTGGGTAGCGATTGGAAGCTCTTGATCTCAGCTCCGCTCTGATACCACTGGTGCGCAGATCGGTTGTTGTATGCTCACGTAGTGAATCCCGGAAGGTCCCCAAGAACAATGAACTCTACCTTTTTGCACAAAAAACAATGTAAAAGCATGAACGACAAGAGCAAGAGACCAATTGGGTTCAATCTTCCCCCATGCCTTGTGTGAGCGCTTCACAAAGCATGTATTTTATGTATATTTCCATCTTCATACTCAATAATAGCCAAATTTACAAAAATATGACAAGCTTTTAACTTTTGAGTTTGCCTTTTACAAAAATAGGAAATAAAGCTAATGGACGGTTCCCATAAAGTCTGGCACGCCCAATCTCAATGTCCAAATAGAAATAACATATCCGTGCGCATAGGCGCATACAAAATAATAATAAATAATCGATGCCTCAATAGACATAACAAAATATAGGCGTGGCGCCTATCAAAATATAATCCATAGGTTGAATACTCGCTAGACTCCAATGCTTTCCTCCGCCACTGTTGCTATCTCTACACATCAACTGAAGCATTCACAATCGTTAGTAAAAATAATACAATTAAACCCACAAAAGTGAATGCCTAGCAGTCTTCAACTACATAAATAAATCAACTGGTTAGAAATAAATCCTAACCTTAATTTATTACGAGTGCGCACTCTAAACTCATAAACGTTTATTAATTTAATATTTATTTTGCGGAACCACCCGCTATGGAATCACGCATGTACACACTAAATCAATGAAACGCCTAAAAAGGACAGGCGTCCCCATCAACTTCTCGCACAAAGAATCCACTTTGTGTACGAGCCCCGGACATCAAAGTTTACGGAATCCACCGTAAAACCTCACGGAATCCACCGTGAAATATGCCTCCTGGCATCATACCCCCGGGGTAGGTCGTCTTCAGCCATAGGATCATCCATATGTGGGGTCGTCATCCTGTAAAACTCAAAAGACCTTTCTCACTCAAAATCAGGTTAGCGGGATGAGCGTAGCTCAAATTCGGGGTTAGAAGGCTATGTGTTTTTGGGTATTTCTTTCTTGCCACGAACAACTTTGCAGCTCAGAGTTCCTGCGCAGAAACAACCTTTCATTTGAGCACTAGTCAATTCTGACTCCTGTTGACTAGTCTGACTTGCAGAGTTGCAGACTTAGCCGACTTGTAGAGTTGCAGACTTAGCCGACTTCGTGAACTTGCAGGACTTGATTTCTGGAGTGCAAGACCCGGAGTTGCTGACTTGCAGAGTGGAAATTTGTCTTGTGTGACTTGAGTAATGTAACTTAGCTTTAATGGATTAAGCTATAAGCTTAATCGTCTGATTTTCGTGGGGAGGGGCCGTTTTTCTGAAACGACGAAAAACGCGGCCAGATCTTAAGATACCTCGTTGACGATTTGGTGGAGAGAAGCCTTGTTAAGCTTCTAATCAAGTGGATTAAGTATTAACTTGAAGCTTGGAAGCTTAATGAAGGAAAAAGTTACTCTTTTTGTCTGTTATCCACGATTTTGGTGAAGGAGATGAATGCATGGTCCTCCGCCTGTACAGCCTGGTCCTTCGTGATCTGAGAGTAGAAACAAGGGTTCTTGATCGCCAAAAGTCTGCCTGTATCGACGGTTTGCGACGAGATTGATTATAGAGCCCGATCATTCCACGAGCTCTGCCTTCGCCCGAGATAGGTAGCGATTGGAAGCTCTTGATATCAGCTCCGCTCTGATACCACTGGTGCGCAGATCGGTTGTTGTATGCTCACGTAGTGAATCCTGGAAGGTCCCCAAGAACAATGAACTCTACCTTTTTGCACAAAAAACAATGTAAAAGCATGAACGACAAGAGCAAGAGACCAATTGGGTTCAATCTTCCCCCATGCCTTGTGTGAGCGCTTCACAAAGCATGTATTTTATGTATATTTCCATCTTCATGCTCAATAATAGCCAAATTTACAAAAATATGACAAGCTTTTAGCTTCTGAGTTTGCCTTTTACAAAAATAGGAAATAAAGCTAATGGACGGTGCCCATAAAGTCTGGCACGCCCAATCTCAATGTCCAAATAGAAATAACATATCCGTGCGCATAGGCGCATACAAAATAATAATAAATAATCGATGCCTCAATAGACATAACAAAATATAGGCGTGGCGCTTATCAAAATATAATCCATAGGTCGAATACTCGCTAGACTCCAATGCTTTCCTCCGCCACTGTTGCTATCTCTACACATCAACTGAAGCATTCACAATCGTTAGTAAAAATAATACAATTAAACCCACAAAAGTGAATGCCTAGCAGTCTTCAGCTATATAAATAAATCAACTGGTTAGAAATAAATCCTAACCTTAATTTATTACGAGTGCGCACTCTAAACTCATAAACGTTTATTAATTTAATATGTATTTTGCGGAACCACCCGCTATAGAATCACCCATGTACACACTAAATCAATGAAACGCCTGAAAAGAACAGGCGTCCCCATCAACTTCTCGCACAAAGAATCCACTTTGTGTATGAGCCCCAGACATCAAAGTTTACGGAATCCACCGTAAAACCTCACGGAATCCACCGTGAAATATGCCTCCTGGCATCATACCCCCGGGGTAGGTCGTCTTCAGCCATAGGATCATCCATATGTGGGGTCGTCATCCTGTAAAACTCAAAAGACCTTTCTCACTCAAAATCAGGTTAGCGAGATGAGCGTAGCTCAAATTCGGGGTTACAAGGCTATGTGTTTTTGGGTATTTCTTTCTCAATTTTCAAAAAATCTGCGATATTTCCTTCTTCCTATGCTGAAAATACTTCAGCGAACCTGTGGATGGGTAGAATACCTTTGCACGAACAACTTTGCAATTCAGAGTTCCTGCGCAGGAACAACCTTTCTAGGAGTTTTGAGCACTAGTCAGTTCTGACTCCAGTTGACTAGTCTGACTTGCAGAGTTGCAGACTTAGCCGACTTGTAGAGTTGCAGACTTAGCCAACTTAGTGAACTTGCAGGACTTGATTTCTGGAGTGCAAGACCCGGAGTTGCTGACTTGCAGAGTGGAAATTTGTATTGTCTGACTTCAGTTACTCTTTTTGTCTGTTATCCACGATTTTGGTGAAGGAGATGAATGCATGGTCCTCCGCCTGTACAGCCTGGTCCTTCGCGATCTGAGAGTAGAAACAAGGGTTCTTGATCACCAAAAGTCTGCATGTATCGACGGTTTGCGACGAGATTGACTGTAGAGCCCGATCGTTCCAGGAGCTCCGCCTTCGCCCGAGACGGGTAGCGATTGGAAGCTCTTGATCTCAGCTCCGCTCTGATACCACTGGTGCGCAGATCGGTCGTTGTATGCTCACGTAGTGAATCCCGGAAGGTCCCCAAGAACAATGAACTCTACCTTTTTGCACAAAAAACAATGTAAAAGCATGAACGACAAGAGCAAGAGACCAATTGGGTTCAATCTTCCCCCATGCATTGTGTGAGCGCTTCACAAAGCATGTATTTTATGTATATTTCCATCTTCATGCTCAATAATAGCCAAATTTACAAAAATATGACAAGCTTTTAGCTTTTGAGTTTGCCTTTTACAAAAATAGGAAATAAAGCTAATGGATGGTGCCCATAAAGTCTGGCACGCCCAATCTCAATGTCCAAATAGAAATAACATATCCGTGCGCATAGGCGCATACAAAATAATAATAAATAATCGATGCCTCAATAGACATAACAAAATATAGGCGTGGCGCCTATCAAAATATAATCCATAGGTCGAATACTCGCTAGACTCCAATGCTTTCCTCCGCCACTGGTGCTATCTCTACACATCAACTGAAGCATTCACAATCGTTAGTAAAAATAATACAATTAAACCGACAAAAGTGAATACCTAGCAGTCTTCAGCTACATAAATAAATCAACTGGTTAGAAATAAATCCTAACCTTAATTTATTACGAGTGCGCACTCTAAACTCATAAACGTTTATTAATTTAATATGTATTTTGCGGAATCACCCGCTATGGAATCACCCATGTACACACTAAATCAATGAAACGCCCGAAAAGGACAGGCGTCCCCATCAACTTCTCGCACAAAGAATCCACTTTGTGTATAAGCCCCGGACATCAAAGTTTACAGAATCCATCGTAAAACCTCACGGAATCCACCGTGAAATATGCCTCCTGGCATCAGCAGATCCTACAAATAATTCTTGAAGAAGAACATTTGTTGTAAAGTGCTATTACTATAGGGTCGATTGGTGTAGAATCTAGGGATTTCTCCTTAAGCTCACCTTCTTGCTCGTACAAAGTAGCTTCCATTGAACTAAGCTTTCTATCTAGTACATTTCTTAGTGTAGCAACAACTTGTTCATACCCTTTGTCAAGTTTTTCCATCACTATTAAGTAGTATTGCAATTGCTTCATCCTTTTCTACATATTTGTCTATCGAAGATAGCTATACTTTCAGGCTTGTAAATTTGTTTATTAATGATGTCGGGCAATCATATTGGTTTATATCAAGCTTAAAAAAGTTCATTAACATATTACTCTTAGAGTTTTTTTATTAAGAGTTGAATTTCTTATCCAGCTCATTTTATGCCTCCTTTGCACTTTTCATACCTAAAATGTGGTGTAGCACATTGAAAATTCCCTAAAGACATTTCCTCATCAAATGATACATGGTTTTCATTTTCCAAGTGTGGAAACCATTGTCGTTGAATTTTCCACTACTTTAATTTTTGACATTTTGTGAATAGAGAGGTCTTATTGGTGACTCATTGATTTTGAGCCGAATCATGCTCCGACAACATTTGTTGACCTTCAAGGATTTAATCCAAAGCTATATATATATATATATATATATATATATTCTACCTTTTTTCATTGATAGAAGTAGTCCCCTACCTTTTGAGTTTTGCATCATAACTCTACCCCTGTTGAGCAACCTGTTACCTCAAGAGTTCCTCAAAATCCCTTTACTGGCCTTCATTATGAGAGCCCTGTGTTCCAACCTTCTAATCAACCAGGCTCTTCCCATGCTCTCACTCGTGGACGTGGAAGTCCTTAAGTACACAACACCTTTCAAACCCATCTCACTTCCCATCCCATAACACACCTTTTCCTGAAACTCCTGTACCTCCACACTCTCAATCCTCCACTTCTACCACCTCATCTGAGTCTCCTCCAGCAAAGACTCGAAGCCTATTTTAAATATTTGCTCGCCTTAATGTTGCTATCACTGCGTCCTCTCATTCATCTTTGACACCCGATCATGCTTATGCTCTTCCCCTTGATGGTACTATTATCATTGCTGCTGCTCTTGGCTCCCCTGATGCTCACCTTCGGCGTGCTGCCATGGAGGCTGAAATGGCCTCTTTAATACACAATAATGCCTGGGTTCTTATTCCTCTTCCTTCACATCACAAACCCATTACTTGCAAATGGCTTCTTAGACGCAAATACTGTCCTGATGGTTTTTTTTAGCATTATAAAGCACGGCTTGTGGCTCGGGGCTTCACTCAAGAACCTGGAGTTGACTATTTTGAAACCTTCTCTCCTACCCTTTGCCTTGCCTCATTGCGTACATTGCTAGCTGTTGGAGTACAATATGACTTAGAGATGCACCAAATGGATGTTGAAACTACCTTCCTCAATGGTGAGCTTGAGGAAGATATCTATATGGTTCATCCTCCCCATTTTATACATCCAGACCACCCAGTTTATGTTTTTCGCCTATTACGGTCCTTATATGGCCTGAAGTAATCGCCTCGTCAATGGAATGCCCACTTTCACTCCTTTATGCAATCCATTCACTTCTGGTGGCTCCAAACAGATGTTTCTATCTACATTCGACGTCGTGGTCAACACTTTGTCATCTTGGCTCTCTATGTGGATGACATTTTCTTGCTAGCAACATCTTTCTCCTTCCTCATAGAAAAAAAATCTGAACTTACTACTACATTTCGCATGAGTGATGGGGGGGAAATTAGTTACATTTTAGGCATGAAAGTGTTAAGGCATCGCCCAACTCGCACGCTACATCTCACTCAACAAAATTTGCAGAAGGAGTTGTAAAGAAGTTCAATACAAACTTGCATAAGCATTGCTGGACACCACTTCCATTGACTCGGCTTGAAAAATACACATTGCTAGAGACTAACACAATATTATGGAAGCATGACCCTCTTGCTAAATTATACCGAAGCATTCTTGGTAGTATTCGCTATCTAGTGTCATGTACTTGTCCAGATTTAGCTTTTGCTTCTAGCATGATTTCATGATATATGCATTCTCCACGACATGAGCATTTACTGCTGGCTAACCGTCTACTTGAATACATAAACACTACAAAGCATTTTGGTATTACATTTCGAAGGGAGAATACAATTGGTGGTCTTCAAGTTAATGGCTACACAGATGCAGATTGGGCCACAGATCGAAAATCCAGGCATTCAGTTTTGGTGGTTTTGCCTTCACTCTCTCAGGAGGCACCATATCATGGAGGATCAAACGTCAAGCAACTATCTCTCTCTCAAGCACTGAGTCAGAGTATAAGGCAGCATCTGAAGCTACAAAAGAAGCTTTATGGATCAACAACTTCCTAACTGAACTTGGCTTTCATGTTTATTGTCCTATTGTTTTATACTCTGATTCTATGTCTGCCATAGAGTCATCTCAAAAGGCAAGGCAATCTGACAAGCTAAAACATGTTGATATTGCTCATCATTTTGTAAGAGAATAGGTTGAAGCTGGAAAAATACTACTAGTCTACAAGCCTTCTAAAGACAATGTTGCAGATGGGTTTACAAAAAGTTTGAGTTCTGCGCAACATTTCAAGTGTGCAAAGACAATCGGCATGGAGTTCCTAAATAGATAACATATTTGTTTATGGGGGGGTATTGGCGTATAAACAAATACGTCCATCATATTCTGTAAAGCAAAATCAAATATAACTACAATTAAATACGAAACGTCACAAGCACGCTGAAAGGTCGTCGCCTTGTATATTTGAAACAACACAACTATTCAATCAGATAGTTCGCTTCTGTCTCATGTGCACACACACACACACTCTCTCTCTCTCTCTCATATTCTCTGTTTAGTAGTTGTCTACACTGCCCCTCCAAGAACATCAGAGCAGTAGCTGCTGCGTGAGCCCCAACCACGATGACCCCAACACCAGCTATGTCGAGAACATCAGTGCCTCCTATCTAGATGCCTACAGTTGGTCCAAAGACGTGGTCCAAAGATGACGATACCGCCCGCAATGCACGCCCACAGGGGGGCGATGCTTCACCATTAGCTTTGGCCCCTGCATATCATCTAGATTCTCAATCTAGAATAAAACTTACTTCTACTAATCATGCATGTATGTCATGACTACTTGATTTCCATTCTTGAAATGGCATGTATGAATACCCACAAGTAATTCGAGGTCATCTTCTAATTGCGTGTTTGAGAAGGATGGTTTAATCATATCCGGTGCATAAGCTCTCACCATTGCATTAGTGATTGACTCAGCATTAATGCACCCATATAAGTGAGTGCTCATAACTATACTCCGGTGTCACACACACACACACACACACACACAGAGTCATTGCTAACCTTCTTTTGTAGATTATAGAAATGATCAATGGTGGAACTCATTTTTCTTCATTTATCTACCCAATGATACATTACTATTCCATTTTCCTTTGAAAATCAAAGCAAAAATCCTAATCTTGAGAGAAAGACACCAATAGAAAAAGCTCTTATAGAAACTAGCAACAATAACATCAGTTCTAGCAACATCATCAATCTAGAATGAATAATAGTAGCAACATGTAGGTAACCTTGTAGCTACATTCATCCGCTAATCTGATGAGATCTTATGTTAGTGTATGATGCGACTAGCCACAAATTGGTGAGGAAGGGAGTAGCTACTTTGGTTGAACCTAAGAGTGTAGCCAGAAGGGCTATTAAAAAGAAGCTAAGAGAGAATGGAGTGGCCCTCATGCTTCTCATCTAAACTCTAATGAGATCATAAGGTATATCACTTCCCTACAAGCTCAAATGGCAAGCTTTGAGAGCCAAGTAAAGTTGATGAATGAGGGTGCTATAATAATAGCTAGCAATGTCAACCATATGAGATCTATCAAGATCCTAGACAAGTGAAACATGATGGTGATGTTAAATTAGCCTTCAAGAGAGCTTTCATGAATTGACTCATTTTCTCTTCAAATATCCATTGTTTCTTGTCCATGAGGTCTATTGCCTTGTCTTTGAGAGCTTCACCACATGTTTGCATTTCAATTGAGCATTAATCTCCTCTAGAGATAATAGTCCCATGCTCCCTATCATTATTTCCCCCCTCTTAGATCAACCCTGTTTAATTAATAAGGCTTACCTAGCATAATTGAGCTTGCATGGCTTGATTTGGGAATCCACAATAGCAAGATCTTAATGGCTATGTTAGTTTTCTTAATATTAATGTTCTTGTTGATTAGGATTTCTTTATTAGACCTTATTTTGGGAAATTATTTTATCTCACCTTTTTTAGCTAATGTCCCAAGTTTCGAAACCTTAAATGGGTCTAGCAGTGGCTTTCTCAACCTAAGCTCACTACAGGCCTCACACAACAATCCCTCATAGACCAACAACCATGAGCAACATGCAAAATGCTAGAAAAACCTCTCACTAAACTAGAATAGTGTGTTGTAGTCCATTTCCCAATTGCCTAGCCTTGAACTCCAAGTAGGAGGTATCCCCATGTAATCGTATCTAATACACTACATAAACATCAGTTAGGTACCTTTGACTAAATGTTGTTGCCTCTTATCATGAGAGATCCTTTAAAGCTAGTTAGGGAACTTCCTCAATCATGCTCAACCAAATTGAAAACAATTTGTATGCTTTTTTTGGACTACACAAAGGAATGCTTGAATGCATGATGTGTATGATAATCATTAATGAGAAATCTATGTACAAATGTAACAATAAATCCTTTCCCTTTCACATGCATACAGCCTAAAATATGTTGTGATGTAACACATGCCTAAGGTGCCAAGTTTTCAAGCCTCATACTACCTTAGGGCTAACCAAAAACACGTAATCATCCTGACCATAAAGATGCATCATAAAATTAGTCCTTTTAGTATATACAATCACATTTGTTTCTATTTAACTAGGATGTGATGGATAACATCGAGTCTATCCACGAACAATCACTTTCATTTTAGTGTGTGATTTGATGTTTTTAATATTAGTCATTCTCACCATGAATTGCCACCAGTAGACATCAGTTTTCATGAAGTGCACATCACTCTCATCGTCATCATCAGCAATGAACTCATTAGAGGTGATCCTCATCAATAACACCCTAAAATTGATCTTCAAACTCATCACTAGGTATAGCATCATTGTCATCGAGGATCCAGACTAATCACCATCGTTACTCATTGATTGAAATGAAGACAACATGGGCAGATAAAAAATAGTCCAGCATGAAAACTCACATTTGTTATTATCACCTTGATTATACATGAACTAGTTGTATGGATAGATGAGGAGCTTATGATAGTGATGATAGATGGGCATGATAGGCATAACTAGACAAGAGACTATATAGTAGCCTAAAGCTTCTTTTCCAAAGAATGGTTATCAATTATTGATCATTTTTATCATTGAGAGAGAGAGAGAGAGAGAGAGAGAGAGAGAGAGATAGAGGAGAGAAAAAGAGAGATAGATAGAGGTTAGGAGAGATATAGAGAGGGTTAGAGAGAGAGAGAGAGAGACAGAGATAGATAGAGGTTAGGAGAGATATAGAGAGGGTTAGAGAGAGAGAGAGAGAGAGGGAGAGAGAATTAGGGAACAAAGAGAGAGAGCAAGAAGATCTTGATGATCACAACAAGACTCGATAAAATTCTAAGCAGTCTGCACCAAAGGCAAAGCTCAAAGTTTCAAGATGTTTTGGGAGAATTGACAAGAACAAAGAGGAACAAGATGAAAGATAGTTCCATGTCATCATGTCACTCCCAATGTTACATCAAATCTAGGACAATCTAGGACTTGCAAGGGATCCCCACGTGCTCTACTAGTTCTCTTTCCTACTCTTGATCTTTAATTTTGGGTTGGTCATGATGGGCTTCGTAATATTCAAATGATACAGAAATATTAGACTTAAACTCATCAACATCTAGTTTAGAATACCCTTTCACAAAAGTAATGGGGTGATTTCCCATGGGAAGGGGTTGGTTGAAAAGATGTTGGGTCTCATCACAATAAGGTATGGCAAGGTAGGAGTTGGTACCTATGTAATGTAAGAAGGAAAGTTAGAGAAACTCTTGAGTATATGCCCTTTCAGATCCTGTAAGCAATTAACTCAAAACTCCTATAAAATACTCTAGGAACTTAGCCTTTGACTAAACTCCTCTCTTGGCAATTAGCTTTCAGAAGAACTCAAAATCTAGTCATACATAGAACACCTTTCCTAGCATAGAACCTGATAGTGTAATAACTTCTGATGAATGCTTAGGCTTCCATTACATCACATAGAGCTTACAAAACAACATCCTTATGTGATTAATACTTTCATGGTTGGATCTCAACATCAACGCTTTCACACACATTACAAAACCCTAAATCTAAATTTAGGCATGTAAAGTTTCATATCTCAAGGTAAATGAACTAGAACTTGAGTTCATGTGAGTTCATAAAGAGCTTATAAACACATGCATGTTAGGTCTCCTCTTGCAAGAGTATGGAAGAGGAAAGGAACTTATAGGTTTTATTAGCTCATGAAATAGTAGTCCAATAGAGGCAAGGTAAGAGGAAGTGGAGATGACATGCTTGGCTAGAAGAGGAAAGGACTATGAATTCAACTCAGGCATGTTTCCCCTTTGGCTTGTATTCAAAGATTTCAACAAACCTTGCACCCAACCGCAATAACTTCAAACTTCAATGAGTCTCCATGGAAGACTTGCTGTGAATGCACACAATTGGCACTATGCGAAGTAAGCCCTTCGATGGAAGAAAACTCCTTTTTAGCACCCTTTTGACTATGGCTTCTTGCCAATAGCTTGTATCTATACCGGCACGATAGTCTTAGTTCTTGATCAAAGAAGCACAGATGCAAGTTTAAATGAAATTCTAATTTTCTATTGATGCATGGCTCTAGTAGGTCAATACCCTGGGAACACTCAATTTTTTCGTGTTTCCCATCTACTATTTATTTAGCTTACAACTTCCTAGAACACGTTAGTTTTTCATGCTTGTTGTTTTGGTCTTGTCATGTGGACCTTGGTCGTAACAAGTTTTCCGCTAAGCATATTGTCCTCCTCTAGTCAAATCATATTTGTCATGTATAGTCCCCATTGAAAATCTAAATGCCCTCCACAAAAATTGATCACACCTTGTAGCTCAAAACCCTATTCTCTTTTCGTGACTCCATCTCATGTAGGTGATGATGGGTTTCCTACAAACAAAACCATCTAATATAGAAAAGCACAATGATTATGGAGCTTGTAACCACCAAGATTTTGCATAATAATTATTTGAACTCTATTGTAGCAAGCTCTTTCCAATAGCTTAAAGACACAAAGGCATGGTATATGGAACAACACCCTCCACTATCTTGGTTGATTGTAGCCATCGGTGTTCACACTTAAACCATTTGCTTTAGACATATTTCACATTGCCATGGCAATCCATTTTTTGAGTTTACCTTTTTGTCCCAATCTTGTGCGAAATGCCTTTGCAACTCATTTTCTTGTGGTCAACTACAACTAAAAACTGTTTGGCATCTTAACATCCTACACTTCTATAACTCTACAAATTCCAAGACAAATAAATGTAAATATCATGTGAAAAATAGAATGTCATAAAAAACCTCAAAAAACCAATTTTCCTTCTATTTTCATTGAGTATCCATGCAATATCATATGTTAGAGTATGATGTGAGTAGCCACAAATTGGTGGGAAAGGGAGTAGCTACTTTGGTTGAACTTGAGAATGTAGCTAGAAGGGCTATTAAGAAGAAGCTAAGAAAGATTGGAGTGGCCCTCACTACAAGAGAAAGGCCCTATAGACGCGCACTGTACACGCGAAAAAGCGGGCGCGTTTATAAGCGCGTGTATCAGCACGTCTATTCACGCTAGTATAGAGAATGCGTCTATATATTCGCATTTATAAACACGCTGTCGAAGTGTTTGTGAAAGCAATGTCGCAACTACAGAGGACCTTGATTAATTTCAAGATGGAAGATCAATCAAGTGAATGAATACAAATCCAATGTTGTGTGACATATGGAACCACATGAATCTGGTTGCTTCACATCTTACTTGTTTGCTTTTGTAAGCATGTAATAATCCTCTTGTACTTGGAGTTGGAATATATTATTGGTGAAGAATCCCCTCTAAAAAAGAATGACTTCAATTTAGCCTCAATAGATCTATGTTGTGTGTACAAAAAGCTTCAGCAAAACAACAAACCACTTCTTCTCATAAGGCTTGCAAGGCTTTTTGAAGGTCTTTCCATGGTGCATGTATATGAAACTGATCCAACCATATTTCCCATCTCTGTTCCTCCACTATAGTTTGTTGGTCGTTCTTGAGCTCATCCATTTGCTACGATGCTTCTGCATATCAAGATTTGCTTCTGGCAGAGCAGACTTTTGGTCAAAAATTACTTCACTCTGTGGTCATCCAGATTGGGTACTCACCCAAATCACTATCTTCCAATCGCTGGCATGGAACTAACACAAGTCTGAGTGGAGAGGTAAACTCAGTTTGCACAGGCTCTCTGAACATGCATCCGTTGTGAAACTCAATAGCCACATCAGAATTCTATGATCATCTATGGTGCGAAAATGTTCTGAAGAATGAAGAACAAGAAGGATTCCACAATGAAGGTTATGAGACGAGAGATCACAGAGCCATCGATGTGCCTTGTAATGTTGCTTAAGTCCTGTACGAGGATGGCAAGGAAAAGGTCACTGCAGTTCCTGATTCTCCCCTTCCGCAGAGAAAACTGATTAAAGTTTCAAGCTTAACAAGTTTCTTCCCTCGCACAAAGTGCTACTGATCTCCACGAATCGTGTCAAGTAGCAGTCTCTCATAAGCCTCCAGAATCACTATATCTTGATAGCATTGTCGATAAGATAGATCAAGTTCACTTTGAGTTGCAGACATTTCCAGCTCAGGTTGCTTAACCGTTAGTTTCATGTACATTGCCTCTGATGGTTGCAACCCACATCACATATCAGATTTCAAAGAAGGGGGAATCCATACGTAGCCATATGTTCTGACATAGCCAGCCCTCTCTGTCAGTTCATCTGCCTCTGGTGGTCCTCTGGTACCTTGTGCATAGATTGATGACTTGAATTTTCCATTATCAATGCGGTGCAACAAGGGTGTGAAAATCTCCCATACAGCCCGCAGTTCATCCCTTCGCTTGACCACAGTCGATCCTCTTTCTCGTATCCCATTCTTGCTCGACAGGTTCCGACGATAGGCCTATCCATCCCCTGTTTAAAACGCTCAAAACTCACGTTTTTTCCCCACAGTCAGGATTCCCCCCAATCATTTTGGGTACCTTTCGCCATAATCCATCCTAGTAAAGCCGCCTTTGTTTTTAGCATACTCTATATAAAGAGTATTAACCGCAGCATACTCTATACAAAGAGTTTTAACCAAGATCAGTTTTTGCTACAATACTCTGCATGTGGTGTATTGCACACAAATGAAAAGGAGTAGGCTTAATGTTGTTCCCACGAGAAGAGCAGCACTGCCTACAAACATTTGTGAACATGTGATTCTCACTTTCAAACGCTACCAATCCTTGTTGCACCACACCTCGCATCTGGGAGAGAGCCTGCTGAGTAAACTGCAGCTAGCCAAGATCTTGAGCCTAAAAGTTTAGATCAGAGCTGCAACTTGCCAAGCCAAAATCCTAGTAAGTCCACCATAGCAACATAGTGCTTCACAGTAGGAATAGTGCCATATACCCCAATCATGGACGCAAATAGCTGATTTCCTTTGTCAACATAGCCAAGGAGAAGGGAACTCCAAAAATACTCATTACGTTGTGGCATGCAGTCAAACATGTGCTGAACATTAAGCAAGCTCCCACATTTGGTATATATATCCACCAATGTACTTCGATTTGCATCTCTTGGAAATAGTTTAGTACTTCCTCACAAAACCCATAATCGACATATCTTGAAATAAGTGTAGCCCATGAGATTGCATCTCGAGTTACCAATCTATCAAAAACTCCCTGTTCTTCTACGTCCCATGTAGCATACATGTCAACCAGAGCATTGTTGATTAATTCCTCTTGCTCCAAACCCTCTTCACTATATTTTCCACATAGAATGAAAGAGCAAACATAACAACTAAGTATGTACAAAGTATCAAATCACACACACAACTTTTGGGTGGTTTTCACACCTCGAATGCGTAGCAATACGACATCCACCCCCTCTAATCCTGCGCATCCTCCGGATGGGCCAACTACCCATGATCGTTATCATCAAGATCCACAAACAGATCAATCTCTTCATTATGCATTTCCGGTATATCAACAAGATTCTCTGTCATATCATCTGTCTCTTCCATTGGAGTTTTTTCTCGTTGATCTTCTCTTGCAAATTCTTCCAATGCATAATCCTCATCATCTCTTTTCTTGAAAAGCTTGATTCTTTTTCCAGCAATAAGCACTCTAAGCACTGTCCCATCCAATTCTGTCAGCTCATATGTTGCATTATCAAAGACATGTCTGACTATGTATGGCCCAAACCATCTTTTCACCATCTTTAGAAGTGCAGTATGCTAATTTTCAAGGCTGCTATCAAAGACCAATACCCAATCTCCTCTTCTATTGCTCTAGGCCGCAAGCGATGCCTGCTGTCAAACCTGTCCTTATTCCTTAGTCTAGCAACCTTCAACCTGTCAATAGCTAGCTGAATATCCTCTCGTCTTCTCTCCAACTGTCGAATCCGAAGAGCTAAGAGCTCTTCTCTCATCAAATCCTCCTGCCAAGGTAAAACTGACCAAGTCAAAGCACAAGTCTCAGTCCGCATAACAGGTTTCTGACCATACATCAACTCTGCAAGCATATATCCTATGGTAACACTGTGAGTCGTACCATCAGCCCACAAAGCAAATGGTAGAAGTCTCGGCCATTCTCCAATCCGTCCTCTGCATGCTTTGGCTAATGCTTTCACTATCGACGGATGCCCTCTTTCACTCTTCCCATTTCCCTCTGGATTATATGCTGTAGTTAGAGCCAACTTGATTCCTAGCTGAGAGAAAAACTCCCTAGCTTCACCTGCATCCAATTCACCACGATCCGCAGTGATCTTACCCACACAACCATACCTGCAGAAAATTTCCTCCAATAAGAACTTACACACTGCACTAGTAGTCTTCGTTCTGAAATATCTGCCCTCACCATGATTGGTAAGATCCTCTCTAGCCAAAACAATGTATCTCATCTGCCATAGACCCATAGGTATGGTAACCGAATCAACTACCCACTTATAATGAATGCATAGCGGATAGGTCGGATGAAGCTCATCTCGATGACGCACTACCGAATACATCTGGCAGTCTCTTCAAGTCTCAACAAAGTGAGAAACATCTCTGTACATGCCTTTCCACCAATATTTCTCCTTGATTTTCTCATAAGTAGCTCACACTCCTCTATGACCAGCCCAAGGACTCTCATGAAACTCCCTCATCACCTATAACTGTGTCTCTCTATCGCAGACAACCCGCAAAGGTAATCCGCCTCTTTTCTTCGGATGCTTCCAAAGAAATCCGTCCTTGAGAAAATAACCATAGGCTTTCCTTCTGATCTTCTTGAACTCTTCATCTGTCCATTCATCTCTTTTACTTAATATACTAAGGTACCTGCCAATCTGCAACCAATGTCCAACATAGAGTTCTTCTATGAAAGCCACAATATCATAGACATGACAAACATGATCAACCATAGTCGCTGAAATTTCTGCATCATCCTCTTCTGCAAGTAGAGTCTCCTCATCATCATATCTAGCTCTAGACAACATATCTGCCACTGGATTATCCTTCCCTGCTATGTGTTTAAATTCCGGATTTAATGACTTGATGTATGCAATCCATCTCAACATAGCTATATCCAGAGTAGAGCAACTCGTGATCATACCAATCAATGGCAAGCAATCTGTCTCTACCACAACTGAAGCTCCAATAAAGTACTCCTTGTCACATTTGAGAGCCGTGACAATCCCCAATAACTCCCTCTTGATTTGCGGATATCTCCTCTGTCTCTCGTTTAGGACTTTCGCCCCAAACCAAATAGCATACCTATTTCCATCTGCATCATCTTGACCCACAGCCCAACCTATGCCAATTGGACTGGTGTCAACTGTCAATACAATAGGCCTTCCACAATTATAATCCGCTTTCCTGAGAGTAGGAGCATTCTGCAATAACTTCTTCAATTTCCGCATAGCTCTAGTATGGCTCTCATCCCAATAGAATTTCTGCCCCTTTCGAAGCAGCTGATACAAACAATCTGCTATGTGTGCAAAATGAGGTATCCAAATCATATAAAACACACAAGCTCCAATGAATCTCTGTACCTCTGAAGTGGTAGAACAATACTCCACAATCTTGCCTATAGCATTCACCTTATCAGGTGAGGGTTTCCTGCCATAATATCCAGACATATGTCCAACAATGACAACCTCATTCACTCCAAAAACAGATTTTTGCCCTGAAAGTGTCAAGTTCACTTCTTCTAACCTGGCCAAAATCTTCTCACATGCTGAAATATGATCAGCCACCACAAAGGATTTGCATCCCTGCTCATTTAGACTCTCATTTTTCTCTTCTTTTGCACACCCCTTAATGGGCACATCATCCAAGAAAGGCATGGTAAGCTGAGGTATGTAATCACGAAGGACCTTATGCATGGCATTCATCGTATGCGCAACAGAATTAGTGGCACCTTGAGGCAAGGTACACATCCTGACAAGCCCGATAGGAGTTCTCATGGTGGTTATGTCCCTGCTTTCCAAAGCCAGCTGAAATTGATCAGATCCTGAATACAAATCACCTAAAGAATAGATGGCACGTCCAGCAAATGCCTCTGCAAACTCATCCACAACTGGACCTATACCAACATTCCTGATAGTAACTCTGTTCACTGGCTCCATGTCCCGAATAAATCGGAGAGTGCCATTCTTCTTTGGAACTGTAAACCACCTGTTTGAGTATGGTGCAGATGAAGGCTCAAGAATTCCCATCCTGATTTTCTCATTCAATAAATCAATCAGCTTTGGCAAGTGTGCTTTAGGCAGTGGAATAGGTTGGAGATTCCATGGAATATGAGGAATAGTAAAAATGACCATATGAGCAACAATATCAGGATTCACAAATCCAATCTCATGCGGGAAAAAAGCAAATCCCCTTCCATGTCGCTCAAGCATCTCCTGAAAGCATTACTTCTCTATGGGTAGCAAGAAATCACAATTTCCAATTTTCAATTCAGCAAGAGTCTCTGCTGAAAATTTATGACCAATATGCTCCGGATTCCTCAAAATTTGCTGTTTAGCAGCCCTCTCTATTTGCTGATCACTGTCAAGTGGAAGCGCTACAGCTACCGTTTTCACCTTCTTATCCACAGTTTTGTATTTCGTGTCAACCCTGGCTTCATTATGCTCTTCTGCATTACACAAATCTTGCTGTAAATCAGCAATTCTGCACTCCAATGGCTGAATATTCTCAGCCCTCTGCTCTATGGACTGCATAGAAACAGCCCTAAACTCTGGATGCTGAAATATTTCAGTAGTAAACTGTGTTGGCTGAAAGTTTTCAGCCCTCTGTGTCTCTGAAAGCTAATCATAATCAGCTGGAAACTCTATTTGCTGAATTTCTTCAACACTCAACACTCTTTGCTGAGTTACCTCAGCCTCTGACTCAATCTGTGACACAAAATCTGCAATTTCATGAAACATGTCCAGGGACTGCACTAATACATTACTGTGACAATTCTGCATATCAGTTTTCAGCATATCTCCCATCTCTATCATCGTATCTGCACAAATCACACTGTCATACATCCCATCTATATGCTCATCATCCTCCAAAATTCCTGCATTTTTCAAATTTTTCTCCTTCCTGCATATATACTGCCTGGCAGCTCTAGGCAACCTAGAAGTCTTCTGATAGCTCATTGAACTGTTTGCTGAAATCCCAACAAAACCGGAGGAGAAAACACTGCTGCTAGGAGGCGAGAACTCCAATCTCCTCTCCTCTGTACCACCATCGTCTCACAAAATGGCGGTACCTAATGAAAACCCTTATCCCTCACAGTGGGCAAAGGTGCATCTCTGAGAGTATCCATGTTTCTAACATGGTTCACACATACAGTCATAAACTGAACTGCTCTCATACCATCTTTACTGAGAATCCGTGCATAAGCAGATCCATCATCCATGACCTTTGTTTCCATGCGCATCTCTATGATGAATGGCTGTCCAAGAATTATGGGATAAGAGCATGAATCCTGCACAAAGAAATGAAAATCCTCCTCTACATCACCAATAGAAACCCTGACACTAGGACAGGCAGCATACAAATCACCTACAGTGTTATTGGAAGCTCTCATACGCCACCCATGCTCTACATCCATAGGCCATCTGTTACTCTCATAAACTCCACGAACTATGAGATTAATCTCTGAACCATGATCCACCAATGCAACATAAGGCACCTGTTTCTCTCCAATCTTTACCATCGTCTCTGTAGTTGCCCTAGCCCAATGGCTCCGCGAAAAGTGACTACGCGGTATCAAGACAGGCTCATCAATTTCAGCATAATGCATAGGCTGAACCCTCTTCTCTACCTACGGAAAAATAGAAGCATTTTCAACCATAACCTCATCCTCATCCTCATCCAACTCCCCAATCAAAACTCCCTGTGTATCAGTGGTAGACAATGCATGTCTTTTCCTCTTCAAAACCTCCTGAAACTGATCCTGAAACTCTCTTTTCGAGATGCCCAAAATCTCAGAAATAGCGAAAGTCACCTCACTGCCAAGTATCTTGTCATTAAAGATTTTCTTCATATCTGTAGATGTCTCAATATCGGACATCAATCTAAACCCTGGCTGCTTTCTCTCTCTAGGCTCTTGCCTCTTTTCTCTCTTTTGAGCATCTTCCATCTATCGATCTGGCCCTGGTCTTGAAGACGGTCCTGTAGTAGGTGGAGTAACAAACTCACCCCCTCTAGTCTTCTTAGCTGCACTTGGATTTTCTTCATCCCTCTTACGCTTCTCCTCAACAAGTACATCTGCTCCCTGAGACTTAGCCAAATAAGCATAAATAGAGTACCTGTCAACAGGCGAGTCCCAACCTGTCTCTGATCTGATGCTAGAGCCTGCACTAGTCAAAACAGTTTGCTGAATTTTCCCCTTGTTTGCAGTCTCCATAGCATAAGTCCATAGCGCTGACTGAGTCTCTGATCCCTTCTCAATCTGGACTCCATATGCAGAAGCATCACCTCTAGCTGTCACATAAGAAGTATGCGCAGCCATGTCATCCACTAACTTCTTCATTACACCTTTACCAAAGTTAGTAGCAAGTGGAGCTCCTGTCTCAGTCAACCAAATCTTACCATCTTGTCCCCAATATACCAAATTCTGCCAAGAGAGGTAGGCACCGATGGAGCGGATGGTTTTGGAGCAGAAGGTGTAGGCATCGGTCATGGAACAGGAGGCATAGGTGGAGTGGAAACAGTAGGCACTAGCATAGGCCAAGAAACTGGCTGAGGAGGAGATGAAATAACAGGGATAGAAGTAGGCATAGGAGCAGATGATGGTGTAGGTGTCATGGAACCATTTTGTAGACGAGTCTTCCATATCCTCCTCTTGGTCAAAGTCGAGACTACATCCTGAGCATCCTGCCAATCCGTTTTAAGACCCATAGGCTTCGTACGATCCTCAAGAAGCTCACCCAATTCTTCTTGAAGAGCAGGATCTGCAGCTTGCAAGAAAAGCTCAACTTTTTCAACATCCAATGCTCTTTGTTCAATGGCATCAAGCTGGCTATACCTCTCCTCAAATTCTCGAATCAACTCTGAAGCAGCTAGACCTTTGTTTGGCATGTAGACCCACTCTCGGAATGACCGCCGAGTAGCCATACCAAAGTCCTCAAGGAAATATTCTTCTTTCAAGGCCTTCTTAAAATCTTGCCAATGTGTATTTTGAATAAAAAGATCAGTCACTTTCTCCCTCAAAGCGGGTGTGACAAGACGAAGGAAATACTTACTCATAAGTCTAGCTGGAACTCCAAAAAACCCCATCTTGATCTCATATGTCTTCAAATATGCTGAAACATTACTCCCGTCAAATAGCTTCTTCTCATTCTCAACTGCTTCAATAGCCTTAGTCGCGATGTTTGCATTCTCCTGCTCCGAATAGAGTTGCCTTTGCTGAGACAACTGCTGTTGATGCAATTGTTGTTGCTGCTGCATATACAATTGTGTCTGCTGATTTTGGAGCTGCATATACATGGACATATTCTACAAAATCTGCTTTAGACCCTCTGTTGAAGTACTTGACGCAGCACTCATTGATGGAGCTGAAGTAGACGTAGCTGGAATTGTAGAAGAGGCTGAAATAGAGGCTGAAGTCTCTCCCATCTTGAAATTTCTGCGACGCTTTCACATCGGGTTCACCAAAGATGTCGAAGGGTTTGTGAAAGCAATGTCGCAACCACAGAGGACCTTGATTAATTTCAAGATGGAAGATCAATCAAGTGAATGAATACAAATCCAATGTTGTGTGTATGGAACCACATGAATCTGGTTGTTTCACATCTTACTTGTTTGCTTTTGTAAGCATGTAATAATCCTCTTGTACTTGGAGTTGGAATATATTATTGGTGAAGAATCCCCTCTAAAAAAGAATGACTTCAATTTAGCCTCAATAGATCTATGTTGTGTGTACAATAAGCTTCAGCAAAACAACAAACCACTTTTTCTCATAAGGCTTGCAAGGCTTTTTGAAGGTCTTTCCATGGTGCATGTATATGAAACTGATCCAACCATATTTCCCATCTCTGTTCCTCCACTATAGTTTGTTGGCCGTTCTTGAGCTCATCCATTTGCTACGATGCTTCTGCATATCAAGATTTGCTTCTGGCAGCAGACTTTTGGTCAAAAATTACTTCACTCTGTGATCATCCAGATTGGGTACTCACCCAACTCACTATCTTCCAATCGCTGGCATGGAACCAGCACAAGTCCGAGTGGAGAGGTAAACTCAGTTTGCACAGGCTCTCTCAACATGCATCCGTTGTGAAACTCAATAGCCACATCAGAATTCTATGATCATCTATGGTGTGAAAATGTTCTGAAGAATGAAGAACAAGAAGGATTCCACAATGAAGGTTATGAGATGAGAGATCACACAGCCATCGATGTGCCTTGTAATGTTGCTTAAGTCCTGTACGAGGATGGCAAGGAAAAGGTCACTGCAGTTCCTGATTCTCCCCTTCCGCAGAGAAAACTGATTAAAGTTTCAAGCTTAACAAGTTTCTTCCCTTGCACAAAGTGCTACTGATCTCCACGAATCGTGTCAAGCAGCAGTCTCTCATAAGCCTCCGGAATCACTATATCTTGATAGCGTTGTTGATAAGATAGATCAAGTTCACTTTGAGTTGCAGACATTTCCAGCCTAGGTTGCTTGACCGTTAGTTTCACGTACATTGCCTCTGATGGTTGCAACCCACATCACATGTCAGATTTCAAAGAAGGGGGAATCCATACGTAGCCATATGTTCTAACATAGCCAGCCCTCTCTGTCAGTTCATCTGCCTCTGGTGGTCCTCTGGTACCTTGTACATAGACTGATGACTTGAATTTTCCATTATCAATGCGGTGCAACAAGGGTGTGAAAATCTCCCATGCAGCCCGCAGTTCATCCCTTCGCTTGACCACAGTCGATCCTCTTCCTCGTATCCCGTTCTTGCTCGACAGGTTCCGACGACAGGCCTATCCATCCCCTATTTAAAATGCTCAAAACTCACGTTTTTTCCCCACAGTCAGGATTCCCCCCAATCATTTTGGGTACCTTTCGCCATAATCCATCCTAGTAAAGCCGCCTTTGTTTTTAGCATACTCTATATAAAGAGTATTAACCGCAGTATACTCTATACAAAGAGTTTTAACCAAGATCAGTTTTTGCTACAATACTCTGCATGTGGTGTATTGCACACAAATGAAAAGGAGTAGGCTTAATGTTGTTCCCACGAGAAGAGCAGTACTGCCTACAAACATTTGTGAACATGTGATTCTCACTTTCAAACGCTGCCAATCCTTGTTGCACCACACCTCGCATCTGGGAGAGAGCCTGCTGAGTAAACTGCAGCTGGCCATGATCTTGAGCCTAAAAGTTTAGATCAGAGCTGCAACTTGCCAAACCAAAATCCTAGTAAGTCCACCATAGAAACATAGTGCTTCACAGTAGGAATAGTGCCATATACCCCAGTCATGGACGCAAATAGCTGATTTCCTTTGTCAACATAGCCAAGGAGAAGGGAACTCCAAAAATACTCATTACGTTGTGGCATGCAGTCAAACATGTGCTGAACATTAAGCAAGCTCCCACATTTGGTATATATATCCACCAATGTACTTCGATTTGCATCTCTTGGAAACAGTTTAGTACTTCCTCACAAAACCCATAATCGACATATCTTGAAATAAGTGTAGCCCATGAGATTGCATCTCGAGTTACCAATCTATAAAAAACTCCCTGTTCTTCTACGTCCCATGTAGCATACATGTCAACCAGAGCATTGTTGATTAATTCCTCTTGCTCCAAACCCTCTTCACTATATTTTCCGCATAGAATGAAAGAGCAAACATAACAACTAAGTATGCACAAAGTATCAAATCACACACACAACTTTTGGGTGGTTTTCACACCTCGAATGCGCAGCAATACGACAACGCTTATAGATGAGAAAATAAACGCACATAATTTTCATTTGTCATAAAGTCCCTGAATATGACCAAACCTCTTAACAGCTAGTATTTGTTTGAATAGGGCATGATTGGATGTATATATGACATAATTACACTTGGATCATAAGCGAGCTTCACACTTCTCATCTTAACTTGAATGAGGTCATATGGTATATGAGTTCCCTACAAGCTCAAATGGTGGGCTACTAGAGCCTTTAAGTTGAAATGATGAGCTTCGAGGCCCAAGTAAAGTTGATGAATGTGGGTGCTACACTAATAGCTAGCAATGTCATATATATGTGATGAAATGATGAGCATCAAGGCCCAAGTAAAGTTGATGAATGTGGGTGCTATAATAATAGCTAGCAATGTCAAATATATGTGATTTATCAAGATCTCAATCAAGTGAAACATGATGTTTATGCTCAAGTAGTCTTCAGGAGAGCTCTCATGAATCAACTTCTCTTCTCCTCAAACACCCAATATTTCTTGTCCACCATGAGGGCTATTGTGTTGTTCTTCAAAGCTTCACCACATGCTTGAATTTCAATCGAGCCTTAATCTACCCTAGTGATAATAGTCCCATGCCCTCTATCATTATTCCCTCCCTCTTAGATCAACCCTAATTAACCAATGAGGGTTACTTGACATAATTGAGATTAGACAGTTTGATTTAGAAATCCACAATAGCTAGATTTTAATGGTTATGTTAGTTTTCCCAATATTAGTGTTGATTAGGATTGCTTTCTTAGTCCTTATTTTTTGAAATTCTTTTGTCTCCCCATTTGTTGTTATACTCATCAAGTACATGGTTTAAGAGTGAAGTTTTCTCTGACGTTCTCGAATCTATGGACTATAATCACCTCTATAACTTCTCAATATATGTTTTAGATAAACTCTTCTAACATTTAAGAAGTTTGACTAGCCATTAAACATAACAAAATGCTTCAAATCACTTTTCACATAGCCTTTTCAAAAAAATAGAAATGGCTAGTTTTAGTCATGACATAAAAATTCATAATCTAGAGAAAGTTAAACATTACTAGATTGCTAATGTAGAAAAGAAGTTTCCAATATAGAAAGTTTTTTTCTAGCAAACTTATTGTATAGTAAACTCCTTGTTCTAAGTTTTAGGAGTTGAAATGGGCTCGATGGTGGCTCTCTCATCCTAAGATCACTATTAGGTTGTCTCAAACACCAATCCATCATAGCCCTATGCTCATGAGCCATTGGAGGAATGCTAGAAAACACTCTCATTAAACTAGAACACTACATGTAGTCCACATCCTAATTGCCTAACATTGAACTCTAAGGAGAAGATATCCCCATGTCATAGCATCTAAGACACTATATAAGTGTCACTTAGGTACCTTCAAAAAAATATTATTGCCTCTTATTATGAGAAATTCTTAAGTGGTTAGGGATTTGGCCATCACAAAACATACCACTTTCACTCCACTCAACATTGTTAACAGCAACCGTAAAAAGTGGGAAAATAGAAAAATCTGAGAAGCTGGAAAAGGTGTAGGGTAGACATGGAGAAGGCGCCCAATAGAATAATAAGTTTGGAAAAATCCAAAAGTAGGGGAACAATTGCCAAACATCCAAGGCGTAGCCGCGCCGAAGCCTGGAGGAGTTAAAAGCAAGAAAACGCATCCTTAAATGCGCAGGCACCCTCAAATCCTTGTAAAAGAGCGCCAGGCTCCCTCCTGTGCAAATTGTGAACTTAGAAGGGTGGTAGGACCAGCTAGGAAGTGAAATAATGGAGAAAAAGGGCCTAGACCATGGCCGTCCATGTAAAAATCAAGGTTGACCGCCCATAGGAAGTGGGGCATGTATATAATGTTAAAAAGTGAATGAGAAGCTCGTTCTTGTGTGTGGCAAAAAGCTTCTTCTTCTTCTTCTCTTCTTCTTGCCTCCTTGCTTGTGCTTGAGAGAGGGAGTGAGTGAGGGTGAGGGAGTGAGGGAGTGAGTGTGTGAAAGTGAGGGATTGAGGAGAAGAAGCTCCCCATCTCATCTCTTCATCTTCTTCTCTTCTCTATTCTTCTCTTGTCTCGTGCAGCTATGGAGGATGGAGCTTGTTGGGTGGAGAGGGATTGAGGTTGCTTGAGCTTGCCTCAAGGATTATGGAGCTACCGGTGTGCACGGGAGAGGAGGGTACTCGATCAGGCATCAAGGTAAGCTCACTACACCCCATAGGTAGGAAGGGCATGTCGGCTATGTGAGAGGTAGCCATGGCCACTTGGCTTGAAAAGCTTGATAAATAAGCGGTCCTTAGGTCTCAAGGGTTGAGCTTGAAGCTCCCTTCATTTTGGTTCCATTGCCGGGACCGACGGCATCGAGCCTTGAGCGTCGCACGCTACGAATCGAGCATAGAAGTAGGGTTTTTAGCCCGAACCAGTGCTTGAGATAGATAGGAGATTTTGGTGGTTTGATCTTCAGAACATGTAAGTATTTTGGTTTGTTGTTGAGTAGGCAAGTAGGTAAATCAACCTCATCCACTATTTTTTATTTTTCTTGCGTTAGGATAGGATTAGGACCAAGGAAACATGGAAAATAGAAGGGTTTTCTGCTATTGAAAACAGGCTGAAAAGTGGGAGAAAGGGGCATAAAATATAAATCTTGAGTAGATAGCTGAAGGAGGGGCAACCATAAGGTTGAAGGAGACTTATGCAGGGCAATAAGAGGCTCAAAGGTCAGGGGAAGCCTCATTTTGTAGTCAGACATTGAGAGAGAGAGTTTGAGAGAGAGACTATGAGTGGAGGTGCAGAAGGGATTTGATCCGATCGTTTAGCTGTGGCCCAGCCATCCCAGGTATTCCTTGACCTTCTTTGAGTTGTACTTGCTGGATCAGGAAAGTTAGAGCTTGTGCCAGGACTCCCACACATTGCATTCACCATTCGCATACTCACAACTACGCCACGGTAAACGTAGTCGACAGGTATTTGAGTCCTAGAATCAAACACTCAGACTGTCCAACTCGAATGCACCGCCTTAGAGTCAGACCACCCAGTCCGATCGAACCAACTACACGACCTGATCCTCCAACCCTGCCAATTGGATCCTGCCATGTGGCAGTAGACCCATTTTGAGTAGGACCCCTTTTGAAGCCCGTACCACCGGGTCCAATCGGATAGTCTGACTCCACCAATCGGATCAAACCATAGTCGGACCACCATCTAGACTCGGATGGTCCAACTCCCTGAATTGGACCACTAGGGCAGAACATTGTAGACTAGTAAGTGAGCCACCTCCTCAGGCCAAGGCCGCTTTGAACCCACCCCCAAATATCCCTGAGTATGGGACCTAGTTCTAAAAAGCTAGAGATTGAAGGAACCACACGCCGACAGTCTGTCAAGATTGTGGGAGAGAAGGAAGGAGTCTCACTTGTAGCTTTCTCACTTACACAAAGGGGGAATAGACACAAAGGTGGAGGCTGAAAACAATTTTCCTCTTCTTAGTTGCGTAAGCCAAAAAGAACTCTAGTACAGAGAAATACAAGAACCCTATATATGGGTCTCAAACCAAACTCAACTAACTAAGGTGGCATACTAACTGAGCCACGAACTAGAGTAGATAAGGATAGCTGTCATCTAGCTATTATTCATGGGCGGTGTACCAACGGCATCTATAGTTAACAAGTCGGTGGCATAAGTGCACAATGGTCACCCTGGCATATCACGAGTGGAGCTCGATATCTTAACACTCCCCCTCGAGCTCAATCCCAACTCCTGCACACCAAGCAGGTCTCTGAACTTGTGCAGCTTCTCTATGCCCAATGCCTTTGTAAATATGTCAGCGACCTGATCCTCTGCGCTGACATAAATTAGATCAATAAGACCTAGTAAAACCCTCTCCCGCACATAGAGATAATGCACCTTGATGTGCTTTGTTCTAGAATGATAGACTGGATTATTTGCCAAGTGTATACTACTCATGTTGTCACAATAAATGACAACTGGCACATTTGTAGGCTGATGCATATCATAAAGTAGCTTATGCAACCAAGCTACCTCACGTGTAGCCATTGCCGCACCCCTGTACTCAGCCTTTGTGCTCGACAAGGCAACTGTAGGTTGTTTCTTGCTGCTCCAAGTGATTGCAGCACTCCCAAACGAGAACACATATCCACTGATAGATCGTCTATCAGAAATACTACCAGTCCAATCAATGTCAGTGTATCCATGCAACTGTATCTAAACCCCAATCTCATAAAATAGTCCATACTGCAATGTGGACTTCACATACCTGAGTATGCGTCTAGCGGCATCCAAATGCGGTTTCCTTGGAGCTTGCATAAACTGACTTACCAATCCAACAACATAGCTCAAATCTGGCCTGGTAATAGTCATATAAATCAAACTTCCTACTATGCGTCTGTACATAGTAGGGTCTTCCAGAAGCTCACCTGTATCTGTGCTCAACTTCACATTCTGCTCCAAAGGAACTAAAATAGGCTTACAGCTTGTTATCCCATATTTGGACAACATGTCCAATCCATAGCGCCTCTTCAAGAGCCGTATCCCACTTGGTGATCTGATCACCTCAATGCGCAAGAAATAACACAGCTGTCCCAAATCCTTCATCTCAAACTTCTGCTTCAATAGCATTTTCACATGAAGGATATCTTCATCACTATCACTTGTGATAATCAAATCATCAACATAAATGACTAGCGACATAATACCTTTCTCTGTTTTTCTCACATAAAGTGAGAAATCTGCCTTGGAAATCTGAAAGCCAATAGTGACAAGATATTGTCCTGTCTTGTCAGACCATGCTCTAGGTGCTTGCTTCAAGCCATACAAGGCTTTCTTCAACCTGCAAACAAACTCAGGATGAACAGCATGCACATAACCTGGTGGCTGCTCCATATAGACCTCTTCTTGCAAATCACCATGCAAGAAGGCATTCTTTACATCCATCTGATGTAAAGACCATCCCTTTGATGCAGCCATAACAATGACTGCTCTTATGGTTGCCATCCTTGCAACCAGACTGAATGTTTCTTCATAATCAATGCCATATGTTTGTGCATACCCCTTGACTACTAATCTTGCCTTGTATCTGTTCACAGAACCATCTGCATTGTGCTTCACCTTATAAACCCACTTACAACCAATTGCATTCTTATCTTTAGGAAAATGTATGAATTTCCATGTAGCATTTGCTTCCAAGGCATCCATTTCTTCATCCATGGCTTTCTCCCATTTTTCTTTTCCCATGGCTTGCTCAAAAGAAGTGGGTTCTAGTTCGTGTATCACTTTGACTATATAGGCATAGTGAATGGTTGTAAATCCATCATATTTCAGCCTATCCCCAAGATATCTAGCTCTGGTAGACCTACGCAAAGTAGGTTCACTCCCAGGTGCTCTCAAAGCATCCCTGGTCTTCCTTACTCCAGGTGTAACAACTAAAGGAATACCCAACTCATCATCAATGCTCTATTCTGAGCCCTGGATTCACCATCCACATAAGAGTGACCTGCATTCACATCAAACATGGGCTAATCTACCTTCCCTTTTCCTTTTCGTGATACCTGGATACCACTTTCTGCATTGCTTTGAGAAGATTCTCCTGATCTCAATCTGTCTATCCATGGCAAAGAATGTGAACCACTGCTAGAGGATACTCCGGGTCCACTAATATCTTGTGACTGTTGCTGTGAATTCTGTCCAACATTACCATTTTGTGCATCTACATTATCAATCACATTTACTATTTTATACTAGCTACTTATCTCATCAAAAACAACATCTCTGCTCACTGTAAACTTACAAGTAGAAGGGTTATAGCATCTATACCCTTTCTGCTTCTACAGAGAGTAACCAATAAAGATGCACTTCTTAGCTTTTGGATCCAACTTGGATCTCAACTCATCTGGCACATAAACATAGGCAATGCAACCAAAAATTTTCAAATGAGAAATATCTGATTTCCTACTAATATACCTCTCCTCTGGAGTCATGTCATGTATTGCTGCAGTGGGAGTCCTGTTCATTATGTAGACTGTTGTAGCAACTGCTTCAGCCCAGTAAAAATCTGGCAAGTCTTTTTTGTTGAGCATGGCACGAGATACCTCTCCAATATGCCTCTTTTTCCTTTCTCAAATTCCATTTTGTTGTGGGGTATGACTGCATGAATATTGTTGCTTTATTCCATACTCCTGTAGGAACCTTGCAAACTCATTTGAGAGGTACTCTCCCCCTCCATCTGACCTTAGGCATTTTATTTGCAAGCCTATTTCTTTTTCAACCATAGCTTTAAGAGTTTTGAAATGCCCAGACACTTCACTTTTCTTTTTCATAAAATACACCCAAACTTTTCTGTTATAGTCATCAATAAAAGTGACAAAATAATGACAGCCTCCAATAGATGCAGCTTTAGTAGTCCACACATCAGAGTGGATTAATTCCAATGGCTTCTTACTCTCTTGAACATGTATAGGAAATGGTTTTCTTACCAGTTTTTCAAATTGACAGGCTTCACATACCTTATGCATTTCTACAACCTTGAATTTAGGCAATCCTGCAACAATATTTTGGGCCTGCATTAATTTAAGTCATTGTACATTAACATGACCAATACGTTTATGCCAGATATCAATATCTGCAACTACATCGGTCCCATGTGCAAACATCGCTGCACTCAATTCAGGCATGTCTGCATCCAACGTAAACATTCCGCCCTTCTTCTTTCCTTTTGCTATCAAGCGATCTTTATTTTTCATATCCTCAACAAAGCATCCATGAGGATTAAATTTGACTTGCAAGCCCTGCTCAACCATTTGACCAACATAAACCAGATTCTTGGTGATATTCGGGACATGAAATACATCTGGCAAGTATTTCTTTTTCCCATCCTACATAGACAAATGAATTTTTTCAATCTGCACAATAGGATGTGCAGTATCATTACCAGTCTCCACAAATTCTAGTTTTTCCATTTTCCTTGTATCCTGCATCCATTCTGCATGACCTGTCATGTGGTTTGACGCACCTGAGTCAACATACCACACTTCGTTGCTTTCTTCTGCACTTGTCACAGAATTGTTCATGTGCTACACCATAAACAAATGCTCATTTCTGTCATCACCCTGTCTACTAGAAGATGCATAATTCCCTTGTTGCAATTTTCCATTCATGATGTCATTCTGCTTTTTATGGATAGTAGTAGCATCCAACATTGCTGTTTGCATTTTGCCCTCTTTGCCATCCACCACGACCTCTTTGACTCTCCCTGCCTCTAGAGTTACCACGTCCTCCTCCATAGGACTGGTTTTCTTGAGTTTGCTGCATATTCTGATTTCTACCACGGCCTCCAGATCAGCCTCCTCTACCTCTGCCTCTACCTCTTCCAACATTTGAGTAGAAGACATCTTCTTTTGAAGTTCCTCTTGAAGAAGATGCACCACCATTTCTTTGCTCCTCAAAAATTAGAAGAGCAATCAACTCCTCAAAATCAGGAAATCTTTCATGGACGGAAATGGATGTTTGGAACTATGCATAATCCTTTCCTAGACCATTCAAGGTCACAGAAACTAAATCATCATCTTCCACTGGCGACCCAATGGAAGCAAGTGCATGTGCAATCTTCTTCACCTTCATGTGGTACTCATTGATGCTCATATTATTTCTTTGCACATTGTGCAACTCTTTCTTGAGCTGTATTTTCTTGGCTTGCGTATAATTTGTGCTATACATTTTTGACAAAGTATCCCATGCCTCCTTTGGCGTACTCGCATCCTGAATATGCACAATCATAGAGTCTGAAATACTGATAGACAGCTAGTATATAACTTTTCTGACTCTCTCATGCCATCCTTTAAATGCTTGCATTTGCTGTTGGTTGGGAACATCAGGAAGAACTGGTTCTTCTTCATTTCATGCAACAAATTTCCAATATCCTTTTCCCATAAGGAAATTCATCATTCTAAACTTTCATGCTTGGAAGTTGTTATTGTCAAGCTTTTCAGTGACGATCTGTGAAAGAGAATCAGACACCATTACAGAACATTGCAAAAAAACACAGCTTCAGTCTCACAAAGGTAAATCTGCAAAACTGACGAAAGTGGTATTTGACCACACAGTCACTTCCTAGTGACGATTTTGCATCAACAGGAAACAAGGATGGTTCTATAACTCCCAATGTCTCTGCGCACAAGCATACGATGCAATTTCTATGGTAACTTTTCACGGATCTATAGAATAGTGGTCGCAAAGCAAAAAACATGGCCTTTTCTTGAGTGTGTGCGGAAAACTTCCGCCTCCAAAACAGGCCCCGAAATGGCCTCGAATCACAAAAACCACGAAGGGCGTCTCAATCTGAGACAATGCACTCTTGCACTTTCCGGCTGTGCTACCTGCAGAGACTTGCTCCCAAACTCAAAAAATGAAAGCAACACTGATCCTCTTACCAGAACACCGCGAACTTGGTTTGCTTTCTTGAGCTCCTTACCAGGAACTAGGCTCTAATACCATGTCAAGATTGTGGGAGAGAAGGAAGGAGTCTCACTTGTAGATTTCTCACTTACACAAAGGGGGAATACACACAAAGGTGGAGGCTGAAAATAGTTTTCCTCTTCTTAGTTGTGTAAATGCGATTAGAGCTATATTAGGCTACGAATAAAAGGGGGAAGAGTGGGAACTTCATTAGTCATTTTTCATTCGCACCCCACGCTGATTTCACCATTTAAAGTGCACTAAAAGGGAGAAATCTTGATCTGCATTGTGCACAGGAAAGCACTAAGCACAAGTGTGAATCAAATTAATAGTTGCTTTCAATAACAAGGAACTCACATGGAATCATGATAATACAAAGAACCCACTAGTAGGAGCAGACCGTGAGGTGTAGCTAGGTGCCATAGGGCCTTGAAGAACCCGAAGAGTTTGAAGACAACAGGATTAAGGACAAGTCACTACCCGAGCTGATTGGACTGATTGACAATTTGGTGGAGTGGGAGGCTGCAGAAATGTCAGGAGAGAACGCAGATTGAGAGGATGACTAGCTAGACTTGGGAAAATTCCCACTCGAATTGCAATGTATGGTTGATCAATATGACCGGCTAACAAGGACCGTGATCCACGGCACGCTGATTAAGGAAGTAGTTATGAGTCTTGAGGAAGAGAGGAGGGCAGCTAGGAAAGCATTGTAGAGTATCACGGCATATAACCACGAGGAAAGGATGAGGAAATTGCAATAAGACTTAGAGGTGCACGAGACCTGACACATTCTAGCCTTAGCGGGTAAGGGCAACAGGGCCAAAAGCAGAGAGGGAGAGGGAGCTAGAGACAAACTTGACGCTGAGTGAGCTGGTCACCAAGTGGCTCATAGACAACATAGCTGCAAAACAGAGTGCAACTGCACTAGCCACCTCTTTACTCACAGGCTTAGGAGTCATGTAGGGGGTGAGAAGCCATAGCAAGATCCCTACAGTGGCCAAGCAATTGACAAGTACCAGCCTAGCAATGAACCCTATAGCTTCGTGGAGCAATTTTAGTAGGTTTGCAAAGCCAATGGTCTCACGGACCTTGCCCAATGCTTGGAGGTTTTTGGGCTCTGCTTGGGTGATAAGGGAAGGACATGGTACACTAGTCTAGACGTAGCAGAGCGAACAGATTTCAATCGCATGAAGGATCTCTTCATCAAGAGATTTTCAGAGACGAGGTACTTGGACAACCTCATGGTCTGACTGATGAATGTCAATTAGAAGGACAAAGAGGACATTAGAGACTACATCATACTCATGTACGTAGCCTATTTAAGAGAATCCCTACCAACGAACGACTAAATGAGAGAGCGGTCTCTACCGTCTTTCTAAACGAAATCCACAGCGATGAACTTTACAAAGCACTGGCAAGCAACTCAGGCTTTGCAGAGAGATGTGTTTGCTAGGGTTTTCAATGAGGCAATAAGGGTAGATGACCAACTTAGGGAGAGAAGCACTAGAAGCTCAAATCGAGATGGCTCTAGCCAAACTACCACAGAGAGAGCCACAACCTATAGGGAGATATCAACCCTTGACATGCAGGATAAGGGCAAGATCACAGCACAAGACCAAGAGCTAGCTGAAGTCAAGATGGAGCTAGCACGATTGCAGGAGCTGGTAAAGAGACCCACTAGACCATATGCCCAGTGTGTGCACTATGGAGGCAACCACATCCCCGCGAAGTGCCAGGATCCAAGATCCAGGCCTTGCCCAAATTGCGGAAGGTTTGGCCATGACACAATGCATTGTCGATTGCTAAGAAGGCTTCCTTACAATGTTACGCGAGTGGTGATCAAGAGCAAGCCTCACTCACAACCCGATAACGAGACGTAAAGGAGTGTCGGTTGGGATAATTGACTTTGTTGGATGCACAAAAAGACTTGAAAAATTCAAATATTCAACAATACACCACGAACCACACACGAAAACAAGATAACACAGAATGCCTCTTAAAGCTCAAAACAACTAAAAACTCGAATGTAGGTAGAGCATCACACAACCACAATTCAACCAAAATACCAACAATTCTAAAATAAACCAAGTGAGATATATTTTCGTACCTTAACAACCTTGAGCTGATGCTCGGTGCTTTAATACCCAAAAGCTTCAACTTTCAAATTGGCATGACAAGAGCTCACTCTAGCATGCGACCCTCCACTCTCCTCTCTCACAAAATACAATTATAATCAAGGGGGAAGGCCCTTAACTCTCCATTCTCATCTCCTTATATAGTTTTCTATGCACACTCACACACATTAGGCTTTTTGCTTTCAGCTTTTGGCTTTTGCTTCTCTACTGCTTTTCACTATTTTCATTTTTTCTGCTTTATGCTTGTTTGCAATGGATCATAACTTCATCATTTGAACTCCGAATATAGTTGTTTGGGTACTCAAAATGATCGAAACACATCTAGTTGACAAGCCATCATGGGCAGAATTACGAAAATCTATGAAAAATGGGCAAAAATACCGATATTTGTAAATTGCATCATTTTTCTCCATCTTTTATCTTGGACAACTTATTCCCTTCCTTGGCCTATTGTTCTTGTAATTGTACACACTTTCATCACATATATCCTCTTTTTCTTTAAAAAATACTCGCTGACAATGTAAAATGTACGATCTTTTTCCTTTGATCCTTGAGTCTTCAAAATGAATATTCTCTGGATATGAACATGTTTTTTTATGCAGTGTGCCCTAGCGGGAATATGCTATGAAATAGAACTTTGTGTTCAACCATTCATGATTTTGAAAAATATGCAATGTTGGATCCATGATATGCAACCAATCAATCAATGCTACATACAAAAATAATGTATGCATTGAAGAAATTGTGCCTAGTCTATCTACATGAGATCGTGCGTCATGTAAAATGCAAAAAAAAAATCTTGATTAATTTAAAATTCCTTATCCTCACCTCTCAACTCTCATAAAAAAGATATGATATACTCCACTCCACCCATCCAAAATCTCATAATCACTCTAGAAAATGATGGTCCTTAAGATGTTGACCACATAAGAACAACTCATCTCACAATTGGTGACATCCTTCACGATCCTCTAACTCACCCAACCACCTTACACTCTCAATGAGAGGTTCCTAACTTTGTGATGAACATCCCAAATGGTGCATGCAAGAAATGTGCGTGCTCAATGACTGGTGCTCTCTCATGTGTGCGTGCATCTAAAATTTACTGCATATAGTTGCAATAGACCTCATGCCATGCAAGTGCTCAATGATGGTGCAAAACATGCATAATCCCAACCCATGGCATGGAAGTATTTGATAAGAATAGGAGACGACCCCCGAGTGTAGTGCATCAACAAGTGCAATGTGAAGTGCTCGTGAACCCATTATCCCTGTGATGTGCAAAAGTCTCGACAAGAAAACATACCTACCTTGTCAATGTTCAGTAGCTATTGACAAACACAAGCTTCATCGTGTTCAAAAAATACCAAGCTTGACCAAGGCTATCAAGTTTCACACTCAACAAATCAAATAGAATGACAGAAGCAAATCCTATGCTAAACAAACACAAGAAATCCGACTACAAAATAACAAAACAAACTGTCACACAAACAACTAAGTTAGTAGAAATCAAACCTAACTACAATTTGACTAGGGGTTTTCAGTTTTCAAAAAAACACTTGACATATTTAGCCCTTCCCCTAGTCTGCAAACATTCATGTGCAGCAGTTTCTTTCATAAAACAATGCAACATTTATGAGCCAATCAAAAATCGAATCCAACGATCTATCCACAATCTTCTCAACAAACACAAATGGCACATTTCTCTCAAACAACTCCTTTACAGGTAGACAAAACTCATCCATGAAATTTTCATCAAAATCCTTGAGACAATTCTCTCCATCTAAGGAAAATACATCATCCTCCAAATTCTTCAAATCCCAACCATAATCCAAAATCTTCATATCCCACCCATCCTCCCTAGGAAAAACCATGTTACTTTTAGAGTACCTAAATAAAGTTTTGACCCTTTCTTTGTTGCCAATCTCAAATTCATCCACTGATTCATCTATAACTTCTCCTAAAGATACTATGTAAGGGTCTCCCAACTCAATATCGAAATGAAACACAACATCAAAAGGAGTCAACTCCGGACTCATAACACCACAAGAATCAACAACATCCACAAATGGGGTCACTTCATCATCAACAATACAAGACTCCATCGAGTCTTTCACACACAAAGAGTAGTAAACACCTTCCATAGTATCCTTACAAGAAACTGAAGAAACTTTCATCTCTACATCATCACAAATAACATCTTCACAATACAACAATTTTGGGTCTAAAACCTCAACCAAAGACTCCTTAACTACCAAATCCCCAACTACCTCCTCACAAACCTCTTCCAACTCTATTTCCTTGGTTTTAAATCTCTCTTCCCTCAAATTTTCAATTCTTTTCAAAGGCTTACTCAAATTCTCTCTTATATCCTCATCGATGTCACTCTCAAGATCCTCAAAACCCCAATCAAAATCATCACAAACAACATCAAAACCTTTAGAAGAACTCAAAGAAACTAAAAGACTATTAGATGAAGTTTTCTCTTTGTCATTGTTGCCTAAATCAACCAAACAATTATCTACACAACTATCAAGGAGTAAGTGATAAGGTCTACTCCAAACCACATCATCAACACCACAAACAAAAGCCTCTCCAGGGCTACTCAAACCATCACCAAATAACTCACAAGACTCAACTAAGTCAACAACACCAACACCAAAATCACAACATGAGTCAGAACCTCAAACCTCCATACTCTCTTGATCAACAAACTCACAACAAATCTCCACAAACTCATTAGGAAACAAATTTGAACCCTCAACTTCATCTTGAAAACTTATAGTTTCTAAGCCCTCCCCCTCATGGTCTTCTAACAAACTCAAAAATTCATCCTCTATTCTCTCTTCATCTTTCAAGCAATCAGATCCATCTATACTATCACCAAGGCAAACGAGCTCACTCTCTAAACTGTCTTTACTCTCTGCAACACTGCCATGACTATCAGAATTTTCATCACACCTTCCCTCATTAGAAATATCAAAACTTTCTTCACTCTCATCCTCTCCCAAAGAACATGAAAACTCTTGGTCCTTAAAACCATATGGTCTTTCATTTTCTTCTTTACAACTCAGATCCAACTCATCTTTAAAGTCATCAAGCTCCAAAGTATCATCAATTGATCCCTCTTCTATAGTTAGATCTCTAATCACTGGACTAGAAGTATCCGTGGTCAATGGGTATGAACTCACACTCCTAGAATCTTCACTCCAATCAGTCAAATAAGTATTTTTCTCCTCAACCACCCTAGGGAGTTTCTCCTTGCATACTTCAATTGATTTCTCACAAGTCAACTCATCTCTCCTAAATAGAGAATATAGTATACCTCTCTCAGGATAGGCATAACTAACTCTTTTCTCCTCAAAATTTTTTCTCTCAACTCACCTTGAACTCAACCTTTCCCTTGGTTCATCAAACCCTAACTCTCTTTTTCTTTTGGTCTTCCTCTCTTGATATTGAGCTATCTTCACCACTTCCTCAAAAGTCTTAGGGTTTTTTACCTCTAATTTCAATCTCCAATCTTCTAATTTCAACCCATTTACAAAATACATTATCTTAAACATAACTGGGGCTATCTCATCTTCTAACAATGTTAAACTCCATCGATTCCACAATCTTTCAAACTCCCTAGCAAAATCCTCAACACTCAGATCATCTTTTTGAACACAAGTTTCTATTTTTGCCCATATCTCACTTTGACTTTCTCTTTTTTTAAACCTAGATAGAAATGCATTTTTAATGGTCTTATAGTCCAAATTTTGTCTCCTAAATTTCAAGCTTCTCTCAAAGTCAAGCAACCAATTTCGTGCTTCTCCCTGTAATTGATATCTAAAAATCTGGAGTTTATCCTCAAGATTAGTCACTCTCTCTATCAAACAACACAACTCTATTTTTTCTAAAAATCTTTCGGGATCTTTAGTATGATTACCATGGAACTCAGGAAATCATCAACCATTTTCAACAATCACAAGAAATCAAAACAAACTCACATTCAAAATTACAACAATGTCAATTTCAGCACTCCTTTGTGGGGGCACCAAAAAAGAGATGTTGCGCGAGCGGTGACCAAGACTAAGCCTCACTCACAACCTGATAATGAGATGTTAAGGAGTGCCGGTTGGGATAATTGACTTTGTTGGATGCACAACAAAACTTGAAAAATTCAAATATTCGACAAAACACCACGAACCACACATGAAAACAAGATAACACACAATTCCTCTTAAAGCTCAAAACAACTAAAAACTCGAATGTGGGTAGAGCATAACACAACCAAAATACCAACAATTCAAAAATTAAGTGAGATATATTTTCGTACCTTAACAACCTTGAGCCGACGCTCCGCGATTTAACACCCAAAAGCTCCAACTTTCAAATTGGCATGACAAGAGCTCACTCTAGCATGCAACCCTCCACTCTCCTCTCTCACAAAATACAATTATAATCAAGGGGGAAGGCCCTTAACTCTCCATTCTCATCTCCTTATATAGTTTTCTATCCACACTCACACACATTAGGCTTTTTGCTTTTTGCTTTTGGCTTTTTCTTTTCTACTGCTTTTCACTATTTTCGTTTTTTCTGCTTTGTGCCTGTTTGCAACTTGTTTGGATCATAACTTCATCATTTGAACTCCGAATATAGTTGTTTGGATACTCAAAATGATTGGAACACATCTAGTCGATAAGCCAACCTGGGCAGAATTACGAAAATCTATAAAAAATGGGCACAAATGTCGATATTCGTAAATTGCATCATTTTTCTCCATCTTTTATCTTGGACGACTTATTCCCTTCCTTGGCCTATTTTTCTTGTAATTGCACACACTTTCAGCACACATATCCTCTTTTTCTTCAAAAAATACTCGCTGACGATGTAAAACGTACGATCTTTTTCCTTAGATCCTTGAGTCTTCAAAATGAATATTGTCTAGATATGAACCTATTTTTTTATGCAGTGTGCCCTAGTGAGAATATGCTATGAAATAGAACTTTGTGCTCAACCATTCATGATTTGGAAAAATATGCAATGTTGGATCCACGATATGCAACCAATCAATCGATGCTACACACAAAAATAATGTATGCATTGAAGAAATTGTGCCTAGTCTATCTACATGTGATCGTGTGTCATGAAAAATGCAAACAAAATTTCTTGATTAATTTAAAATTCCTTATCCTCACCTCTCAAGTCTCATAAAAAAGATATGATATACTCTGCTCCACCCATCTAAAATGTCATAATCACTCTAGAAAATGATGGTCCTCAAGATGTTAACCAGATAAGAACAACCCGACTCACAATTGGTGACGTCCTTCACAACCCTCTAACTCACCCAACCACCTTACACTCTCAACGAGAGGTTCCTAACTTTGTGATGAACACCCCAAATGGTGCATGCAAGAAATGTGCGTGCTCAATGACAGGTGCTCTCTCATGTGCGCGTGCATCTAAAATTTACTGCATATAGTTGCAGCGGACCTCATCAAGCTCGACCAAGGCTATCAAGTTTCACACTCAACAAATCAAATAGAATGACAGAAGCAAATCCTAGGCTAAACAAACACAAGAAATCCAACTACAAAATAACAAAACAAACTGTCACACAAACAACTAAGTTAGCAGAAATCAAACCTAACTACAATTTGACTAGGGGTTTTCAGTTTTCAGAAAAACACTTGACAATGCATAGCAATATAACTCACCGTACTATGGGAATAGGCCGCCTAACTTCTTCAAAAGAGGAGCCCGATTAGCCCTTCCAGTACCTAATGATGCAAAGCCGACCATTCCTACATTAGAGATCAATCCCACTGGCATACCTAGACCGCTTGGACCCGTCGTGACACATCCGTCGAGCGACACTCCCATCCACTACGTGGACGAGCTCAATGACGATGAGTCATATGAAAACCATTACATATCATATGATGAAGAGGGTAATCCAGTCCTCATGGACTATGGACCAATGTCGGTGATGGTGTTAGGAAGGGGAAGAGGCACAGGTTTTTCAGGGCCAAACCAAGATCCAATCGCGTGCTGGACTTGTGGTCACCCTGGTCATATATCAACAGGATGCCGAAAAAAAGAGCATGCTAACAGGGAGGGAGCTAACCTTAGATGTGCCGAGTGCGGCATCACCCATCTCTTCAAGAAATACCCTAGACAAAAGCTGTCCTCAAGCTCAGGAAATGTACCATCGGTACCTTTGGGGTTGTTTGGCATTGAGACATTCAACAATGAGGATACACCCATCTCGCTGCATATCATGACACATGCACAAATGTAGCAGGCCAGCATATCACTACCTAGGCCTAGCAACCTAGATGTTGCCTCGATAGGGAAGAAGAGTCAAAGCCAGAGTAAGAAGGAAACCGACGCTAAGATCACTCTCAAGACTGAGGGGAGATGACCCTAGTGTGAGTAGAAGGAAGGTAATTGATGCTGAGGCTGAGACCACCGCTCTAAAAATAACAGAGAAAGGGAGTGCCAAGGTAGGGGAGTACCCTCGCCCAAAGTGCCAATTAGAAGCAATTGAAAAGATTTTGGTGAAGGAGATGAATGCATGGTCCTCCGCCTGTACAGCCTGGTCCTTCGCGATCTGAGAGTAGAAACAAGGGTTCTTGATCGCCAAAAGTCTGCCTGTATCGACGGTTTGCGACGAGATTGACTGTAGAGCCCGATCGTTCCAGGAGCTCCGCCTTCGCCCGAGATGGGTAGCGATTGGAAGCTCTAGATCTCAGCTCCGCTCAGATACCACTGGTGCGCAGATCGATCGTTGTATGCTCACGTAGTGAATCCCGGAAGGTCCCCAAGAACAATGAACTCTACCTTTTTGCACAAAAAACAATGTAAAAGCATGAACGACATTAGCAAGAGACCAATTGGGTTCAATCTTCCCCCATGCCTTGTGTGAGCGCTTCAAAAAGCATGTATTTTATGTATATTTCCATCTTCATGCCCAATAATAGCCAAATTTACAAAAATATGACAAGCTTTTAGCTTTTGAGTATGCCTTTTACAAAAATAGGAAATAAAGCTAATGGACGGTGCCCATAAAGTCTTGCACGCCCAATCTCAATGTCCAAATAGAAATAACATATCCGTGCGCATAGGCGCATACAAAATAATAATAAATAATCGATGCCTCAATAGACATAACAAAATATAGGCGTGGCGCCTATCAAAATATAATCCATAGGTCGAATACTCGCTAGACTCCAATGCTTTCCTTCGCCACTGGTGCTATCTCTACACATCAACTGAAGCATTCACAATCGTTAGTAAAAATAATACAATTAAACCGACAAAAGTGAATACCTAGCAGTCTTCAGCTACATAAATAAATCAACTGGTTAGAAATAAATCCTAACCTTAATTTATTACGAGTGCGCACTCTAAACTCATAAACGTTTATTAATTTAATATGTATTTTGCGGAATCACCCGCTATGGAATCACCCATGTACACACTAAATCAATGAAATGCCCGAAAAGGACAGGCGTCCCCATCAACTTCTCGCACAAAGAATCCACTTTGTGTATGAGCCCCGAATATCAAAGTTTACGGAATCCACCGTGAAATATGCCTCCTGGCATCATACCCCTGGGGTAGGTCGTCTTCAGCCATAGGATCATCCATATGTGGGGTCGTCATCCTGTAAAACTCAAAAGACCTTTCTCACTCAAAATCAGGTTAGCGGGATGAGCGTAGCTCAAATTCGGGGTTACAAGGCTATGTGTTTTTGGGTATTTCTTTCTCAATTTTCAAAAAATCTACGATATTTCCTTCTTCCTATGTTGAAAATACTTCAGCGAACCTGTGGATGGGTAGAATACCTTGCCACGAACAACTTTGCAGTTCAGAGTTGCTGCGCAGGAACAACCTTTCTAGGAGTTTTGAGCACTAGTCAGTTCTGACTCCAGTTGACTAGTCTGACTTGCAGAGTTGCAGACTTAGTCGACTTGGAGAGTTGCAGACTTAGCCGACTTAGTGAACTTGCAGGACTTGATTTCTGGAGTGCAAGACCCGGAGTTGCTGACTTGCAGAGTGGAAATTTGTCTTGTCTGACTTGAGTAATGTAACTTAGCTTTAATGGATTAAGCTTTTCGTGGAGAGGGGCCGTTTTTCTGAAACGGAGAAAAACGCGGCCAGATCTTAAGATACCTCGTTGACGATTTGGTGGAGAGAAGCCTTGTTAAGCTTCTAATCAAGTGGATTAAGTATTAACTTGAAGCTTGGAAGCTTAATGAAGGAAAAAGTTACTCTTTTTGTCTGTTATCCACGATTTTGGTGAAGGAGATGAATGCATGGTCCTCCGCCTGTACAGCCTGGTCCTTCGCGATCTGAGAGTAGAAACAAGGGTTCTTGATTGCCAAAAGTCTGCCTGTATCGATGGTTTGCGACGAGATTGACTGTAGAGCCCGATCATTCCACGAGCTCCGCCTTCGCCTGAGATGGGTAGCGATTGGAAGCTCTTGATCTCAGCTCCGCTCTGATACCACTGATGCGCAGATCGGTCGTTGTATGCTCACGTAGTGAATCCCGGAAGGTCCCCAAGAACAATGAACTCTACCTTTTTGCACAAAAAACAATGTAAAAGCATGAACGACAAGAGCAAGAGACCAATTGGGTTCAATCTTCCCCCATGCCTTGTGTGAGCGCTTCACAAAGCATGTATTTTATGTATATTTCCATCTTCATGCTCAATAATAGCCAAATTTACAAAAATATGACAAGCTTTTAGCTTTTGAGTTTGCCTTTTACAAAAATAGGAAATAAAGCTAATGGACGGTGCCCATAAAGTCTAGCACGCCCAATCTCAATGTCCAAATAGAAATAACATATCCGTGCGCATAGGCGCATACAAAATAATAATAAATAATCGATGCCTCAATAGACATAACAAAATATAGGCATGGCGCCTATCAAAATATAATCCATAGGTCGAATACTCGCTAGACTCCAATGCTTTCCTCCGCCACTGGTGCTATCTCTACACATCAACTGAAGCATTCACAATCGTTAGTAAAAATAATACAATTAAACCGACAAAAGTGAATACCTAGCAGTCTTCAGCTACATAAATAAATCAACTGGTTAGAAATAAATCCTAACCTTAATTTATTACGAGTGCGCACTCTAAACTCATAAACGTTTATTAATTTAATATGTATTTTGCGGAACCACCCGCTATGGAATCACCCATGTACACACTAAATCAATGAAACGCCCGAAAAGGACAGGCGTCCCCATCAACTTCTCGCACAAAGAATCCACTTTGTGTATGAGCCCCGGACATCAAAGTTTACGGAATCCACCGTAAAACCTTAGGGAATCCACCGTGGCACGAAATCCACCGTGAAATATGCCTCCTGGAATCATACCCCCGGGGTAGGTCGTCTTCAGCCATAGGATCATCCATATGTGGGGTCATCATCCTGTAAAACTCAAAGGACCTTTCTCACTCAAAATCAGGTTAGCGGGATGAGCGTAGCTCAAATTCGGGGTTACAAGGCTATGTGTTTTTGGGTATTTCTTTCTCAATTTTCAAAAAATCTGCGATATTTTCTACTTCCTATGCTGAAAATACTTCAGCGAACCTGTTGATGGGTAGAATACCTTGCCACGAACAACTTTGCAGTTCAGAGTTCCTGTGCAGGAACAACCTTTCTAGGAGTTTTGAGCACTAGTCAGTTCTGACTCCAGTTGACTAGTCTGACTTGCAGAGTTGCAGACTTAGCCGACTTGTAGAGTTGCAGACTTAGCCGACTTAGTGAACTTGCAGGACTTGATTTCTGGAGTGCAAGACCCGGAGTTGCTGACTTGCAGAGTGGAAATTTGTCTTGTCTGACTTGAGTTACTCTTTTTGTCTGTTATCCACGATTTTGGTGAAGGAGATGAATGCATGGTCCTCCGCCTGTATAGCCTGGTCCTTCGCGATCTGAGAGTAGAAACAATGGTTCTTGATCGCCAAAAGTCTGCCTGTATCGACGGTTTGCGACGAGATTGACTGTAGAGCCCGATCCTTCCAGGAGCTCCGCCTTCGCCCGAGATGGGTAGCGATTGAAAGCTCTAGATCTCAACTCCGCTCTGATACCACTGATGCGCAGATCGGTCGTTGTATGCTCACGTAGTGAATCCCGGAAGGTCCCCAAGAACAATGAACTCTACCTTTTTGCACAAGAAACAATGTAAAAGCATGAACGACAAGAGCAAGAGACCAATTGGGTTCAATCTTCCCCCATGCCTTGTGTGAGCGCTTCACAAAGCATGTATTTTATGTATATTTCCATCTTCATGCTCAATAATAACCAAATTTACAAAAATATGACAAGCTTTTAGCTTTTGAGTTTGCCTTTTACAAAAATAGGAAATAAAGCTAATGGACGATGCCCATAAAATCTGGCACGCCCAATCTCAATGTCCAAATAGAAATAACATATCCGTGCACATAGGCGCATACAAAATAATAATAAATAATCGATGCCTCAATAGACATAACAAAATATAGGCGTGGCGCCTATCAAAATATAATCCATAGGTCGAATACTCGCTAGATTCCAATGCTTTCCTCCGCCACTGCTGCTATCTCTACACATCAACTGAAGCATTCACAATCGTTAGTAAAAATAATACAATTAAACCCACAAAAGTGAATGCGTAGCAGTCTTCAGCTACATAAATAAATCAACTGGTTAGAAATAAATCCTAACCTTAATTTATTACGAGTGTGCACTCTAAACTCATAAACGTTTATTAATTTAATATGTATTTTGCAGAACCACCCGCTATGGAATCACCCATGTACACACTAAATCAATGAAACGCCCGAAAAGGACAGGCGTCCCCATCAACTTCTCGCACAAAGAATCCACTTTGTGTATGAGCCCCGAACATCAAAGTTTACGGAATCCACCGTAAAACCTGACGGAATCCACCGTGGCACGGAATCCACCGTGAAATATGCCTCCTGGCATCATACCCCCGGGGTAGGTCGTCTTCAGCCATAGGATCATCCATATGTGGGGTCGTCATCGTGTAAAACTCAAAAGACCTTTCTCACTCAAAATCAGGTTAGCGGGATGAGCGTAGCTCAAATTCGGGGTTACAAGGCTATGTGTTTTTGGGTATTTCTTTCTCAAATTTCAAAAAATCTGCGATATTTCCTTCTTCGTATGCTGAAAATACTTCAGCAAACCTGTGGATGGGTAGAATACCTTGCCACGAACAACTTTACAGTTCAGAGTTCCTGCGTAGGAACAACGTTTCTAGGAGTTTTGAGCACTAGTCAGTTCTGACTCCAGTTGACTAGTCTGACTTGCAGAGTTGCAGACTTAGCCGACTTGTAGAGTTGCAGTCTTAGCCGACTTAGTGAACTTGCAGGACTTGATTTCTGGAGTGCAAGACCCGGAGTTGCTGACTTGCAGAGTGGAAATTTGCCTTGTCTGACTTGAGTTACTCTTTTTGTCTGTTATCCACGATTTTGGTGAAGGAGATGAATGCATGGTCCTCCGCCTGTACAGCCTGGTCCTTCGCGATCTGAGAGTAGAAACAAGGGTTCTTGATCGCCAAAAGTCTGCCTGTATCGACGGTTTGCGACGAGATTGACTGTAGAGCCCGATCGTTCCAGGAGCTCCGCCTTCGCTCGAGATGGGTAGAGATTGGAAGCTCTAGATCGCAGCTCCGCTCTGATACCACTGATGCGCAGATCGGTCGTTGTATGCTCACGTAGTGAATCTCGGAAGGTCCCCAAGAACAATGAACTCTACCTTTTTGCACAAAAAACAATGTAAAAGCATGAACGACAAGAGCAAGAGACCAATTGGGTTCAATCTTCCCCCATGCCTTGTGTGAGCGCTTCACAAAGAGTGTATTTTATGTATATTTCCATATTCATGCTCAATAATAGCCCAATTTACAAAAATATGACAAGCTTTTAGCTTTTGAGTTTGCCTTTTACAAAAATAGGAAATAAAGCTAATGGACGGTGCCCATAAAGTCTGGCACGCCCAATCTCAATGTCCAAATAGAAATAACATATCCGTGCGCATAGGCGCATACAAAATAATAATAAATAATTGATGCCTCAATAGACATAACAAAATATAGGCGTGGCGCCTATCAAAATATAATCCATAGGTCGAATACTCGCTAGACTCCAATGCTTTCCTCCGCCACTACTGCTATCTCTACACATCAACTGAAGCATTCACAATCGTTAGTAAAAATAATACAATTAAACCGACAAAAGTGAATACCTAGCAGTCTTCAGCTACATAAATAAATCAACTAGTTAGAAATAAATCCTAACCTTAATTTATTACGAGTGTGCACTCTAAACTCATAAACGTTTATTAATTTAATATGTATTTTGCGGAATCACCCGCTATGGAATCACCCATGTACACACTAAATCAATGAAACGCCCGAAAAGGACAGGCGTCCCCATCAACTTCTCGCACAAAGAATCCACTTTGTGTATAAGCCCCGGACATCAAAGTTTACAGAATCCATCGTAAAACCTCACGGAATCCACCGTGAAATATGCCTCCTGGCATCAGCAGATCCTACAAATAATTCTTGAAGAAGAACATTTGTTGTAAAGTGCTATTACTATAGGGTCGATTGGTGTAGAATCTAGGGATTTCTCCTTAAGCTCACCTTCTTGCTCGTACAAAGTAGCTTCCATTGAACTAAGCTTTCTATCTAGTACATTTCTTAGTGTAGCAACAACTTGTTCATACCCTTTGTCAAGTTTTTCCATCACTATTAAGTAGTATTGCAATTGCTTCATCCTTTTCTACATATTTGTCTATCGAAGATAGCTATACTTTCAGGCTTGTAAATTTGTTTATTAATGATGTCGGGCAATCATATTGGTTTATATCAAGCTTAAAAAAGTTCATTAACATATTACTCTTAGAGTTTTTTTATTAAGAGTTGAATTTCTTATCCAGCTCATTTTATGCCTCCTTTGCACTTTTCATACCTAAAATGTGGTGTAGCACATTGAAAATTCCCTAAAGACATTTCCTCATCAAATGATACATGGTTTTCATTTTCCAAGTGTGGAAACCATTGTCGTTGAATTTTTCCACTACTTTAATTTTTGACATTTTGTGAATAGAGAGGTCTTATTGGTGACTCATTGATTTTGAGCCGAATCATGCTCCGACAACATTTGTTGACCTTCAAGGATTTAATCCAAAGCTATATATATATATATATATATATATATATATATTCTACCTTTTTTCATTGATAGAAGTAGTCCCCTACCTTTTGAGTTTTGCATCATAACTCTACCCCTGTTGAGCAACCTGTTACCTCAAGAGTTCCTCAAAATCCCTTTACTGGCCTTCATTATGAGAGCCCTGTGTTCCAACCTTCTAATCAACCAGGCTCTTCCCATGCTCTCACTCGTGGACGTGGAAGTCCTTAAGTACACAACACCTTTCAAACCCATCTCACTTCCCATCCCATAACACACCTTTTCCTGAAACTCCTGTACCTCCACACTCTCAATCCTCCACTTCTACCACCTCATCTGAGTCTCCTCCAGCAAAGACTCGAAGCCTATTTTAAATATTTGCTCGCCTTAATGTTGCTATCACTGCGTCCTCTCATTCATCTTTGACACCCGATCATGCTTATGCTCTTCCCCTTGATGGTACTATTATCATTGCTGCTGCTCTTGGCTCCCCTGATGCTCACCTTTGGCGTGCTGCCATGGAGGCTGAAATGGCCTCTTTAATACACAATAATGCCTGGGTTCTTATTCCTCTTCCTTCACATCACAAACCCATTACTTGCAAATGGCTTCTTAGACGCAAATACTGTCCTGATGGTTTTTTTTAGCATTATAAAGCACGGCTTGTGGCTCGGGGCTTCACTCAAGAACCTGGAGTTGACTATTTTGAAACCTTCTCTCCTACCCTTTGCCTTGCCTCATTGCGTACATTGCTAGCTGTTGGAGTACAATATGACTTAGAAATGCACCAAATGGATGTTGAAACTACCTTCCTCAATGGTGAGCTTGAGGAAGATATCTATATGGTTCATCCTCCCCATTTTATACATCCAGACCACCCAGTTTATGTTTTTCGCCTATTACGGTCCTTATATGGCCTGAAGTAATCGCCTCGTCAATGGAATGCCCACTTTCACTCCTTTATGCAATCCATTCACTTCTGGTGGCTCCAAACAAATGTTTCTATCTACATTCGACGTCGTGGTCAACACTTTGTCATCTTGGCTCTCTATGTGGATGACATTTTCTTGCTAGCAACATCTTTCTCCTTCCTCATAGAAAAAAAATCTGAACTTACTACTACATTTCGCATGAGTGATGGGGGGGAAATTAGTTACATTTTAGGCATGAAAGTGTTAAGGCATCGCCCAACTCGCACGCTACATCTCACTCAACAAAATTTGCAGAAGGAGTTGTAAAGAAGTTCAATACAAACTTGCATAAGCATTGCTGGACACCACTTCCATTGACTCGGCTTGAAAAATACACATTGCTAGAGACTAACACAATATTATGGAAGCATGACCCTCTTGCTAAATTATACCGAAGCATTCTTGGTAGTATTCGCTATCTAGTGTCATGTACTCGTCCAGATTTAGCTTTTGCTTCTAGCATGCTTTCATGATATATGCATTCTCCACGACATGAGCATTTACTGCTGGCTAACCGTCTACTTGAATACATAAACACTACAAAGCATTTTGGTATTACATTTCGAAGGGAGAATACAATTGGTGGTCTTCAAGTTAATGGCTACACAGATGCAAATTGGGCCACAGATCGAAAATCCAGGCATTCAGTTTTGGTGGTTTTGCCTTCACTCTCTCAGGAGGCGCCATATCATGGAGGATCAAACGTCAAGCAACTATCTCTCTCTCAAGCACTGAGTCAGAGTATAAGGCAGCATCTGAAGCTACAAAAGAAGCTTTATGGATCAACAACTTCCTAACTGAACTTGGCTTTCATGTTTATTGTCCTATTGTTTTATACTCTGATTCTATGTCTGCCATAGAGTCATCTCAAAAGGCAAGGCAATCTGACAAGCTAAAACATGTTGATATTGCTCATCATTTTGTAAGAGAATAGGTTGAAGCTGGAAAAATACTACTAGTCTACAAGCCTTCTAAAGACAATGTTGCAGATGGGTTTACAAAAAGTTTGAGTTCTGCGCAACATTTCAAGTGTGCAAAGACAATCGGCATGGAGTTCCTAAATAGATAACATATTTGTTTATGGGGGGGTATTGGCGTATAAACAAATACGTCCATCATATTCTGTAAAGCAAAATCAAATATAACTACAATTAAATACGAAACGTCACAAGCACGCTGAAAGGTCGTCGCCTTGTATATTTGAAACAACACAACTATTCAATCAGATAGTTCGCTTCTGTCTCATGTGCACACACACACACACTCTCTCTCTCTCTCTCATATTCTCTGTTTAGTAGTTGTCTACACTGCCCCTCCAAGAACATCAGAGCAGTAGCTGCTGCGTGAGCCCCAACCACGATGACCCCAACACCAGCTATGTCGAGAACATCAGTGCCTCCTATCTAGATGCCTACAGTTGGTCCAAAGACGTGGTCCAAAGATGACGATACCGCCCGCAATGCACGCCCACAGGGGGGCGATGCTTCACCATTAGCTTTGGCCCCTGCATATCATCTAGATTCTCAATCTAGAATAAAACTTACTTCTACTAATCATGCATGTATGTCATGACTACTTGATTTCCATTCTTGAAATGGCATGTATGAATACCCACAAGTAATTCGAGGTCATCTTCTAATTGCGTGTTTGAGAAGGATGGTTTAATCATATCCGGTGCATAAGCTCTCACCATTGCATTAGTGATTGACTCAGCATTAATGCACCCATATAAGTGAGTGCTCATAACTATACTCCGGTGTCACACACACACACACACACACACACAGAGTCATTGCTAACCTTCTTTTGTAGATTATAGAAATGATCAATGGTGGAACTCATTTTTCTTCATTTATCTACCCAATGATACATTACTATTCCATTTTCCTTTGAAAATCAAAGCAAAAATCCTAATCTTGAGAGAAAGACACCAATAGAAAAAGCTCTTATAGAAACTAGCAACAATAACATCAGTTCTAGCAACATCATCAATCTAGAATGAATAATAGTAGCAACATGTAGGTAACCTTGTAGCTACATTCATCCGCTAATCTGATGAGATCTTATGTTAGTGTATGATGCGACTAGCCACAAATTGGTGAGGAAGGGAGTAGCTACTTTGGTTGAACCTAAGAGTGTAGCCAGAAGGGCTATTAAAAAGAAGCTAAGAGAGAATGGAGTGGCCCTCATGCTTCTCATCTAAACTCTAATGAGATCATAAGGTATATCACTTCCCTACAAGCTCAAATGGCAAGCTTTGAGAGCCAAGTAAAGTTGATGAATGAGGGTGCTATAATAATAGCTAGCAATGTCAACCATATGAGATCTATCAAGATCCTAGACAAGTGAAACATGATGGTGATGTTAAATTAGCCTTCAAGAGAGCTTTCATGAATTGACTCATTTTCTCTTCAAATATCCATTGTTTCTTGTCCATGAGGTCTATTGCCTTGTCTTTGAGAGCTTCACCACATGTTTGCATTTCAATTGAGCATTAATCTCCTCTAGAGATAATAGTCCCATGCTCCCTATCATTATTCCCCCCCTCTTAGATCAACCCTGTTTAATTAATAAGGCTTACCTAACATAATTGAGCTTGCATGGCTTGATTTGGGAATCCACAATAGCAAGATCTTAATGGCTATGTTAGTTTTCTTAATATTAATGTTCTTGTTGATTAGGATTTCTTTATTAGACCTTATTTTGGGAAATTATTTTATCTCACCTTTTTTAGCTAATGTCCCAAGTTTCGAAACCTTAAATGGGTCTAGCAGTGGCTTTCTCAACCTAAGCTCACTACAAGCCTCACACAACAATCCCTCATAGACCAACAACCATGAGCAACATGCAAAATGCTAGAAAAACCTCTCACTAAACTAGAATAGTGTGTTGTAGTCCATTTCCCAATTGCCTAGCCTTGAACTCCAAGTAGGAGGTATCCCCATGTAATCGTATCTAATACACTACATAAACATCAGTTAGGTACCTTTGACTAAATGTTGTTGCCTCTTATCATGAGAGATTCTTTAAAGCTAGTTAGGGAACTTCCTCAATCATGCTCAACCAAATTGAAAACAATTAGTATGCTTTTTTTGGACTACACAAAGGAATGCTTGAATGCATGATGTGTATGATAATCATTAATGAGAAATCTATGTACAAATGTAACAATAAATCCTTTCCCTTTCACATGCATACAGCCTAAAATATGTTGTGATGTAACACATGCCTAAGGTGCCAAGTTTTCAAGCCTCATACTACCTTAGGGCTAACCAAAAACACGTAATCATCCTGACCATAAAGATGCATCATAAAATTAGTCCTTTTAGTATATACAATCACATTTGTTTCTATTTAACTAGGATGTGATGGATAACATTGAGTCTATCCACGAACAATCACTTTCATTTTAGTGTGTGATTTGATGTTTTTAATATTTGGGATTATGTCCCTAAATTTTCTCTAGTTATTTTTATTTTCTATATTTTAAACTAATTTTTAGGATTTCTAGAAAAATTTTAATCAATAAATGCAAAAAATTTAGAAAAACTAGCAATCATGAAGAAATTAGAGAATTTTATCCATTTCATTGAGGAGAGAGAAATAACAGATTTACAGCACAAGAAATTCTCCATTTTAGCAAGTAAGATTGGTATCAACACAAAGCATTTAACGAATAAATTTCATTTGTCATGTCAAATCCATAAGAAGCAAAGAAGATGTAGACTAGTAATAAAAAAACATGAGCAATATCACATGCTTTTTAAGCCCCCCTCTTGCATATTTTATGATTTGAATAGTCAAAACTACCTTTGATATTTTTCTTTTGCCAATGCTCCCTTAAAATTGGTCCACACCCCTTCAAATCTTGGCCAAATTTGGGATTTTTTCATTGCCCACACCACATTTCCACTTGATTAAGGTGTTTTGATGTAAAATTGTATCTCAAATGCAAGATGAATGATAATATGCTAACTAGACACTTCTCCACTACTTCAAAACTTGACTTTCAATTCTAGTTTACTTTTAGGATTAAAATGGCCCATATCTTGCACCTTGGTCCCTTTGTAAAATGGACAACATTTAAGACTTGATATTTCATTTTCTACTTAAGCAACATATGCATCCACTCAAAATGCTTTAGAAATCCCAAAAAAAAATGCATTTTATAATGTCGTGAGCCCAAAAATCCAAATTTCTACACATGAATTGGGGCCTACAAAGTAAGAAAATCAAAGTAAAGGTTAAAAAGCATAACATTAGTCATTCTCACCATGAATTGCCACCAATAGACATCAGTTTTCATGAAGTGCACATCACTCTCATCGTCATCATCAGCAATGAACTCATTAGAGGTGATCCTCATCAATAACACCCTAAAATTGATCTTCAAACTCATCACTAAGTATAGCATCATTGTCATCGAGGATCCAGACTAATCACCATCGTTACTCATTGATTGAAATGAAGACAACATGGGCAGATAAAAAATAGTCCAGCATGAAAACTCACATTTGTTATTATCACCTTGATTATACATGAACTAGTTGTATGGATAGATGAGGAGCTTATGATAGTGATGATAGATGGGGATGATAGGCATAACTAGACAAGAGACTATATAGTAGCCTAAAGCTTCTTTTCCAAAGAATGGTTATCAATTATTGATCATTTTTATCATTGAGAGAGAGAGAGAGAGAGAGAGAGAGAGAGAGAGAGAGAGAGAGATAGAGGAGAGAAAAAGAGAGATAGATAGAGGTTAGGAGAGATATAGAGAGGGTTAGAGAGAGAGAGAGAGAGACAGAGATAGATAGAGGTTAGGAGAGATATAGAGAGGGTTAGAGAGAGAGAGGGAGAGAGGGAGAGAGAATTAGGGAACAAAGAGAGAGAGCAAGAAGATCTTGATGATCACAACAAGACTCGATAAAATTCTAAGCAGTCTGCACCAAAGGCAAAGCTCAAAGTTTCAAGATGTTTTGGGAGAATTGACAAGAACAAAGAGGAACAAGATGAAAGATAGTTCCATGTCATCATGTCACTCCCAATGTTACATCAAATCTAGGACAATCTAGGACCTGCAAGGGATCCCCACGTGCTCTACTAGTTCTCTTTCCTACTCTTGATCTTTAATTTTGGGTTGGTCATGATGGGCTTCGTAATATTCAAATGATACAGAAATATTAGACTTAAACTCATCAACATCTAGTTTAGAATACCCTTTCACAAAAGTAATGGGGTGATTTCCCATGGGAAGGGGTTGGTTGAAAAGATGTTGGGTCTCATCACAATAAGGTATGGCAAGGTAGGAGTTGGTACCTATGTAATGTAAGAAGGAAAGTTAGAGAAACTCTTGAGTATATGCCCTTTCAGATCCTGTAAGCAATTAACTCAAAACTCCTATAAAATACTCTAGGAACTTAGCCTTTGACTAAACTCCTCTCTTGGCAATTAGCTTTCAGAAGAACTCAAAATCTAGTCATACATAGAACACCTTTCCTAGCATAGAACCTGATAGTGTAATAACTTCTGATGAATGCTTAGGCTTCCATTACATCACATAGAGCTTACAAAACAACATCCTTATGTGATTAATACTTTCATGGTTGGATCTCAACATCAACGCTTTCACACACATTACAAAACCCTAAATCTAAATTTAGGCATGTAAAGTTTCATATCTCAAGGTAAATGAACTAGAACTTGAGTTCATGTGAGTTCATAAAGAGCTTATAAACACATGCATGTTAGGTCTCCTCTTGCAAGAGTATGGAAGAGGAAAGGAACTTATAGGTTTTATTAGCTCATGAAATAGTAGTCCAATAGAGGCAAGGTAAGAGGAAGTGGAGATGACATGCTTGGCTAGAAGAGGAAAGGACTATGAATTCAACTCAGGCATGTTTCCCCTTTGGCTTGTATTCAAAGATTTCAACAAACCTTGCACCCAACCGCAATAACTTCAAACTTCAATGAGTCTCCATGGAAGACTTGCTGTGAATGCACACAATTGGCACTATGCGAAGTAAGCCCTTCGATGGAAGAAAACTCCTTTTTAGCACCCTTTTGACTATGGCTTCTTGCCAATAGCTTGTATCTATACCGGCACGATAGTCTTAGTTCTTGATCAAAGAAGCACAGATGCAAGTTTAAATGAAATTCTAATTTTCTATTGATGCATGGCTCTAGTAGGTCAATACCCTGGGAACACTCAATTTTTTCGTGTTTCCCATCTACTATTTATTTAGCTTACAACTTCCTAGAACACGTTAGTTTTTCATGCTTGTTGTTTTGGTCTTGTCATGTGGACCTTGGTCGTAACAAGTTTTCCGCTAAGCATATTGTCCTCCTCTAGTCAAATCATATTTGTCATGTATAGTCCCCATTGAAAATCTAAATGCCCTCCACAAAAATTGATCACACCTTGTAGCTCAAAACCCTATTCTCTTTTCGTGACTCCATCTCATGTAGGTGATGATGGGTTTCCTACAAACAAAACCATCTAATATAGAAAAGCACAATGATTATGGAGCTTGTAACCACCAAGATTTTGCATAATAATTATTTGAACTCTATTGTAGCAAGCTCTTTCCAATAGCTTAAAGACACAAAGGCATGGTATATGGAACAACACCCTCCACTATCTTGGTTGATTGTAGCCATCGGTGTTCACACTTAAACCATTTGCTTTAGACATATTTCACATTGCCATGGCAATCCATTTTTTGAGTTTACCTTTTTGTCCCAATCTTGTGCGAAATGCCTTTGCAACTCATTTTCTTGTGGTCAACTACAACTAAAAACTGTTTGGCATCTTAACATCCTACACTTCTATAACTCTACAAATTCCAAGACAAATAAATGTAAATATCATGTGAAAAATAGAATGTCATAAAAAACCTCAAAAAACCAATTTTCCTTCTATTTTCATTGAGTATCCATGCAATATCATATGTTAGAGTATGATGTGAGTAGCCACAAATTGGTGGGAAAGGGAGTAGCTACTTTGGTTGAACTTGAGAATGTAGCTAGAAGGGCTATTAAGAAGAAGCTAAGAAAGATTGGAGTGGCCCTCACTACAAGAGAAAGGCCCTATAGACGCGCACTGTACATGCGAAAAAGCGGGCGCGTTTATAAGCGCGTGTATCAGCACGTCTATTCACGCTAGTATAGAGAATGCGTCTATATATTCGCATTTACAAAAACGCTGTCGAAGTGTTTGTGAAAGCAATGTCGCAACTACAGAGGACCTTGATTAATTTCAAGATGGAAGATCAATCAAGTGAATGAATACAAATCCAATGTTGTGTGACATATGGAACCACATGAATCTGGTTGTTTCACATCTTACTTGTTTGCTTTTGTAAGCATGTAATAATCCTCTTGTACTTGGAGTTGGAATATATTATTGGTGAAGAATCCCCTCTAAAAAAGAATGACTTCAATTTAGCCTCAATAGATCTATGTTGTGTGTACAATAAGCTTCAGCAAAACAACAAACCACTTCTTCTCATAAGGCTTGCAAGGCTTTTTGAAGGTCTTTCCATGGTGCATGTATATGAAACTGATCCAACCATATTTCCCATCTCTGTTCCTCCACTATAGTTTGTTGGTCGTTCTTGAGCTCATCCATTTGCTACGATGCTTCTGCATATCAAGATTTGCTTCTGGCAGAGCAGACTTTTGGTCAAAAATTACTTCACTCTGTGGTCATCCAGATTGGGTACTCACCCAAATCACTATCTTCCAATCGCTGGCATGGAACTAACACAAGTCTGAGTGGAGAGGTAAACTCAGTTTGCACAGGCTCTCTGAACATGCATCCGTTGTGAAACTCAATAGCCACATCAGAATTCTATGATCATCTATGGTGCGAAAATGTTCTGAAGAATGAAGAACAAGAAGGATTCCACAATGAAGGTTATGAGACGAGAGATCACACAGCCATCGATGTGCCTTGTAATGTTGCTTAAGTCCTGTACGAGGATGGCAAGGAAAAGGTCACTGCAGTTCCTGATTCTCCCCTTCCACAGAGAAAACTGATTAAAGTTTCAAGCTTAACAAGTTTCTTCCCTCGCACAAAGTGCTACTGATCTCCACGAATCGTGTCAAGTAGCAGTCTCTCATAAGCCTCCAGAATCACTATATCTTGATAGCATTGTCGATAAGATAGATCAAGTTCACTTTGAGTTGCAGACATTTCCAGCTCAGGTTGCTTGACCGTTAGTTTCATGTACATTGCCTCTGATGGTTGCAACCCACATCACATATCAGATTTCAAAGAAGGGGGAATCCATACGTAGCCATATGTTCTGACATAGCCAGCCCTCTCTGTTAGTTCATCTGCCTCTGGTGGTCCTCTGGTACCTTGTGCATAGATTGATGACTTGAATTTTCCATTATCAATGCGGTGCAACAAGGGTGTGAAAATCTCCCATACAGCCCGCAGTTCATCCCTTCGCTTGACCACAGTCGATCCTCTTTCTCGTATCCCATTCTTGCTCGACAGGTTCCGACGATAGGCCTATCCATCCCCTGTTTAAAACGCTCAAAACTCACGTTTTTTCCCCATAGTCAGGATTCCCCCCAATCATTTTGGGTACCTTTCGCCATAATCCATCCTAGTAAAGCCGCCTTTGTTTTTAGCATACTCTATATAAAGAGTATTAACCGCAGCATACTCTATACAAAGAGTTTTAACCAAGATCAGTTTTTGCTACAATACTCTGCATGTGGTGTATTGCACACAAATGAAAAGGAGTAGGCTTAATGTTGTTCCCACGAGAAGAGCAGCACTGCCTACAAACATTTGTGAACATGTGATTCTCACTTTCAAACGCTACCAATCCTTGTTGCACCACACCTCGCATCTGGGAGAGAGCCTGCTGAGTAAACTGCAGCTAGCCAAGATCTTGAGCCTAAAAGTTTAGATCAGAGCTGCAACTTGCCAAGCCAAAATCCTAGTAAGTCCACCATAGCAACATAGTGCTTCACAGTAGGAATAGTGCCATATACCCCAGTCATGGACGCAAATAGCTGATTTCCTTTGTCAACATAGCCAAGGAGAAGGGAACTCCAAAAATACTCATTACGTTGTGGCATGCAGTCAAACATGTGCTGAACATTAAGCAAGCTCCCACATTTGGTATATATATCCACCAATGTACTTCGATTTGCATCTCTTGGAAATAGTTTAGTACTTCCTCACAAAACCCATAATCGACATATCTTGAAATAAGTGTAGCCCATGAGATTGCATCTCGAGTTACCAATCTATCAAAAACTCCCTGTTCTTCTACGTCCCATGTAGCATACATGTCAACCAGAGCATTGTTGATTAATTCCTCTTGCTCCAAACCCTCTTCACTATATTTTCCACATAGAATGAAAGAGCAAACATAACAACTAAGTATGTACAAAGTATCAAATCACACACACAACTTTTGGGTGGTTTTCACACCTCGAATGCGTAGCAATACGACATCCACCCCCTCTAATCCTGCGCATCCTCCGGATGGGCCAACTACCCATGATCGTTATCATCAAGATCCACAAACAGATCAATCTCTTCATTATGCATTTCCGGTATATCAACAAGATTCTCTGTCATATCATCTGTCTCTTCCATTGGAGTTTTTTCTCGTTGATCTTCTCTTGCAAATTCTTCCAATGCATAATCCTCATCATCTCTTTTCTTGAAAAGCTTGATTCTTTTTCCAGCAATAAGCACTCTAAGCACTGTCCCATCCAATTCTGTCAGCTCATATGTTGCATTATCAAAGACATGTCTGACTATGTATGGCCCAAACCATCTTTTCACCATCTTTAGAAGTGCAGTATGTTAATTTTCAAGGCTGCTATCAAAGACCAATACCCAATCTCCTCTTCTATTGCTCTAGGCCGCAAGCGATGCCTGCTGTCAAACCTGTCCTTATTCCTTAGTCTAGCAACCTTCAACCTGTCAATAGCTAGCTGAATATCCTCTGGTCTTCTCTCCAACTGTCGAATCCGAAGAGCTAAGAGCTCTTCTCTCATCAAATCCTCCTGCCAAGGTAAAACTGACCAAGTCAAAGCACAAGTCTCAGTCCGCATAACAGGTTTCTGACCATACATCAACTCTGCAAGCATATATCCTATGGTAACACTGTGAGTCGTACCATCAGCCCACAAAGCAAATGGTAGAAGTCTCGGCCATTCTCCAATCCGTCCTCTGCATGCTTTGGCTAATGCTTTCACTATCGACGGATGCCCTCTTTCACTCTTCCCATTTCCCTCTGGATTATATGCTGTAGTTAGAGCCAACTTGATTCCTAGCTGAGAGAAAAACTCCCTAGCTTCACCTGCATCCAATTCACCACGATCCGCAGTGATCTTACCCACACAACCATACCTGCAGAAAATTTCCTCCAATAAGAACTTACACACTGCACTAGTAGTCTTCGTTCTGAAATATCTGCCCTCACCATGATTGGTAAGATCCTCTCTAGCCAAAACAATGTATCTCATCTTCCATAGACCCATAGGTATGGTAACCAAATCAACTACCCACTTATAATGAATGCATAGCGGATAGGTCGGATGAAGCTCATCTCGATGACGCACTACCGAATACATCTGGCAGTCTCTTCAAGTCTCAACAAAGTGAGAAACATCTCTGTACATGCCTTTCCACCAATATTTCTCCTTGATTTTCTCATAAGTAGCCCACACTCCTCTATGACCAGCCCAAGGACTCTCATGAAACTCCCTCATCACCTATAACTGTGTCTCTCTATCGCAGACAACCCGCAAAGGTAATCCGCCTCTTTTCTTCGGATGCTTCCAAAGAAATCCGTCCTTGAGAAAATAACCATAGGCTTTCCTTCTGATCTTCTTGAACTCTTCATCTGTCCATTCATCTCTTTTACTTAATATACTAAGGTACCTGCCAATCTGCAACCAATGTCCAACATAGAGTTCTTCTATGAAAGCCACAATATCATAGACATGACAAACATGATCAACCATAGTCGCTGAAATTTCTGCATCATCCTCTTCTGCAAGTAGAGTCTCCTCATCATCATATCTAGCTCTAGACAACATATCTGCCACTGGATTATCCTTCCCTGCTATGTGTTTAAATTCCGGATTTAATGACTTGATGTATGCAATCCATCTCAACATAGCTATATCCAGAGTAGAGCAACTCGTGATCATACCAATCAATGGCAAGCAATCTGTCTCTACCACAACTGAAGCTCCAATAAAGTACTCCTTGTCACATTTGAGAGCCGTGACAATCCCCAATAACTCCCTCTTGATTTGTGGATATCTCCTCTGTCTCTCGTTTAGGACTTTCGCCCCAAACCAAATAGCATACCTATTTCCATCTGCATCATCTTGACCCACAGCCCAACCTATGCCAATTGGACTGGTGTCAACTGTCAATACAATAGGCCTTCCACAATTATAATCCGCTTTCCTGAGAGTAGGAGCATTCTACAATAACTTCTTCAATTTCCACATAGCTCTAGTATGGCTCTCATCCCAATAGAATTTCTGCCCCTTTCGAAGCAGCTGATACAAACAATCTGCTATGTTTGCAAAATGAGGTATCCAAATCATATAAAACACACAAGCTCCAATGAATCTCTGTACCTCTGAAGTGGTAGAACAATACTCCACAATCTTGCCTATAGCATTCACCTTATCAGGTGAGGGTTTCCTGCCATAATATCCAGACATATGTCCAACAATGACAACCTCATTCACTCCAAAAACAGATTTTTGCCCTGAAAGTGTCAAGTTCACTTCTTCTAACCTGGCCAAAATCTTCTCACATGCCATGATTAGCCACCACAAAGGATTTGCATCCCTGCTCATTTAGACTCTCATTTTTCTCTTCTTTTGCACACCCCTTAATGGGCACATCATCCAAGAAAGGCATGGTAAGCTGAGGTATGTAATCACGAAGGACCTTATGCATGGCATTCATCGTATGCGCAACAGAATTAGTGGCACCTTGAGGCAAGGTACACATCCTGACAAGCCCGATAGGAGTTCTCATGGTGGTTATGTCCTTGCTTTCCAAAGCCAGCTGAAATTGATCATATCCTGAATACAAATCACCTAAAGAATAGATGGCACGTCCAGCAAATGCCTCTGCAAACTCATCCACAACTGGACCTATACCAACATTCCTGATAGTAACTCTGTTCACTGGCTCCATGTCCCGAATAAATCGGAGAGTGCCATTCTTCTTTGGAACTGTAAACCACCTGTTTGAGTATGGTGCAGATGAAGGCTCAAGAATTCCCATCCTGATTTTCTCATTCAATAAATCAATCAGCTTTGTCAAGTGTGCTTTAGGCACTGGAATAGGTCGGAGATTCCATGGAATATGAGGAATAGTAAAAATGACCATATGAGCAACAATATCAGGATTCACAAATCCAATCTCATGTGGGAAAAAAGTAAATCCCCTTCCATGTCGCTCAAGCATCTCCTGAAAGCATTACTTCTCTATGGGTAGCAAGAAATCACAATTTCCAATTTTCAATTCAGCAAGAGTCTCTGCTGAAAATTTATGACCAATATGCTCCGGATTCCTCAAAATTTGCTGTTTAGCAGCCCTCTCTATTTGCTGATCACTGTCAAGTGGAAGCGCTACAGCTACCGTTTTCACCTTCTTATCCACAGTTTTGTATTCCGTGTCAACCCTGGCTTCATTATGCTCTTCTGCATTACACAAATCTTGCTGTAAATCAGCAATTCTGCACTCCAATGGCTGAATATTCTCAGCCCTCTGCTCTATGGACTGCATAGAAACAGCCCTAAACTCTGGATGTTGAAATATTTCAGTAGTAAACTGTGTTGGCTGAAAGTTTTCAGCCCTCTGTGTCTCTGAAAGCTGATCATAATCAGCTGGAAACTCTATTTGCTGAATTTCTTAACACTCAACACTCTTTGCTGAGTTACCTCAGCCTCTGACTCAATCTGTGACACAAAATCTGCAATTTCATGAAACATGTCCAGGGACTGCACTAATACATACTGTGACAATTCTGCATATCAGTTTTCAGCATATCTCCCATCTCTATCATCATATCTGCACAAATCACACTGTCATACATCCCATCTATATGCTCATCATCTTCCAAAATTCCTGCATTTTTCAAATTTTTCTCCTTCCTGCATATATACTGCCTGGCAGCTCTAGGCAACCTAGAAGTCTTCTGATAGCTCATCGAACTGTTTGCTGAAATCCCAACAAAACCGGAGGAGAAAACACTGCTGCTAGGAGGCGAGAACTCCAATCTCCTCTCCTCTGTACCACCGTCGTCTCACAAAATGGCGGTACCTAATGAAAACCCTTATCCCTCACAGTGGGCAAAGGTGCATCTCTGAGAGTATCCCTGTTTCTAACATGGTTCACACATACAGTCATAAACTGAACTGCTCTCATACCATCTTTACTGAGAATCCGTGCATAAGCAGATCCATCATCCATGACCTTTGTTTCCATGCGCATCTCTGTAATGAATGGCTGTCCAAGAATTATGGGATAAGAGCATGAATCCTGCACAAAGAAATGAAAATCCTCCTCTACATCACCAATAGAAACCCTGACACTAGGACAGGCAGCATACAAATCACCTACAGTGTTATTGGAAGCTCTCATACGCCACCCATGCTCTACATCCATAGGCCATCTGTTACTCTCATAAACTCCACGAACTATGAGATTAATCTCTGAACCATGATCCACCAATGCAACATAAGGCACCTGTTTCTCTCCAATCTTTACCATCGTCTCTGTAGTTGCCCTAGCCCAATGGCTCCGCGAAAAGTGACTACGCGGTATCAAGACAGGCTCATCAATTTCAGCATAATGCATAGGCTGAACCCTCTTCTCTACCTACGGAAAAATAGAAGCATTTTCAACCATAACCTCATCCTCATCCTCATCCAACTCCCCAATCAAAACTCCATGTGTATCAGTGGTAGACAATGCATGTCTTTTCCTCTTCAAAACCTCCTGAAACTGATCCTGAAACTCTCTTTTCGAGATGCCCAAAATCTCAGAAATAGTGAAAGTCACCTCACTGCCAAGTATCTTGTCATTAAAGATTTTCTTCATGTCTATAGATGTCTCAATATCGGACATCAATCTAAACCCTGGCTGCTTTCTCTCTCTAGGCTCTTGCCTCTTTTCTCTCTTTTGAGCATCTTCCATCTATCGATCTGGCCCTGGTCTTGAAGACGGTCCTGTAGTAGGTGGAGTAACAAACTCACCCCCTCTAGTCTTCTTAGCTGCACTTGGATTTTCTTCATCCCTCTTACGCTTCTCCTCAACAAGTACATCTGCTCCCTGAGACTTAGCCAAATAAGCATAAATAGAGTACCTGTCAACAGGCGAGTCCCAACCTGTCTCTGATCTGATGCTAGAGCCTGCACTAGTCAAAACAGTTTGCTGAATTTTCCCCTTGTTTGCAGTCTCCATAGCATAAGTCCATAGCGCTGACTGAGTCTCTGATCCCTTCTCAATCTGGACTCCATATGCAGAAGCATCACCTCTAGCTGTCACATAAGAAGTACGCGCAGCCATGTCATCCACTAACTTCTTCATTACACCTTTACCAAAGTTAGTAGCAAGTGGAGCTCCTGTCTCAGTCAACCAAATCTTACCATCTTGTCCCCAATATACCAAATTCTGCCAAGAGAGGTAGGCACCGATGGAGCGGATGGTTTTGGAGCAGAAGGTGTAGGCATCGGTCATGGAACAGGAGGCATAGGTGGAGTGGAAACAGTAGGCACTGGCATAGGCCAGGAAACTGGCTGAGGAGGAGATGAAATAACAGGGATAGAAGTAGGCATAGGAGCAGATGATGGTGTAGGTGTCATGGAACCATTCTGTAGACGAGTCTTCCATATCCTCCTCTTGGTCAAAGTCGAGACTACATCCTGAGCATCCTGCCAATCCGTTTTAAGACCCATAGGCTTCGTACGATCCTCAAGAAGCTCACCCAATTCTTCTTGAAGAGCAGGATCTGCAGCTTGCAAGAAAAGCTCAACTTTTTCAACATCCAATGCTCTTTGTTCAATGGCATCAAGCTGGCTATACCTCTTCTCAAATTCTCGAATCAACTCTGTAGCAGCTAGACCTTTGTTTGGCATGTAGACCCACTCTCGGAATGACCGCCGAGTAGCCATACCAAAGTCCTCAAGGAAATATTCTTCTTTCAAGGCCTTCTTAAAATCTTGCCAATGTGTATTTTGAATAAAAAGATCAGTCACTTTCTCCCTCAAAGCGGGTGTGACAAGACGAAGGAAATACTTACTCATAAGTCTAGCTGGAACTCCAAAAAACCCCATCTTGATCTCATATGTCTTCAAATATGCTGAAACATTACTCTCGTCAAATAGCTTCTTCTCATTCTCAACTGCTTCAATAGCCTTAGTCGCGCTGTTTGCATTCTCCTGCTCCGAATAGAGTTGCCTTTGCTGAGACAACTGCTGTTGATGCAATTGTTGTTGCTGCTGCATATACAATTGTGTCTGCTGATTTTGGAGCTGCATATACATGGACATATTCTGCAAAATCTGCTTTAGACCCTCCGTTGAAGTACTTGACGCAGCACTCATTGATGGAGCTGAAGTAGACGTAGCTGGAATTGTAGAAGAGGCTGAAATAGAGGCTGAAGTCTCTCCCATCTTGAAATTTCTGCGACGCTTTCACATCGGGTTCACCAAAGATGTCGAAGGGTTTGTGAAAGCAATGTCGCAACCACAGAGGACCTTGATTAATTTCAAGATGGAAGATCAATCAAGTGAATGAATACAAATCCAATGTTGTGTGTATGGAACCACATGAATCTGGTTGTTTCACATCTTACTTGTTTGCTTTTGTAAGCATGTAATAATCCTCTTGTACTTGGAGTTGGAATATATTATTGGTGAAGAATCCCCTCTAAAAAATAATGACTTCAATTTAGCCTCAATAGATCTATGTTGTGTGTACAATAAGCTTCAGCAAAACAACAAACCACTTCTTCTCATAAGGCTTGCAAGGCTTTTTGAAGGTCTTTCCATGGTGCATGTATATGAAACTGATCCAACCATATTTCCCATCTCTGTTCCTCCACTATAGTTTGTTGGTCGTTCTTGAGCTCATCCATTTGCTACGATGCTTCTGCATATCAAGATTTGCTTCTGGCAGCAGACTTTTGGTCAAAAATTACTTCACTCTGTGATCATCCAGATTGGGTACTCACCCAACTCACTATCTTCCAATCGCTGGCATGGAACCAGCACAAGTCCGAGTGGAGAGGTAAACTCAGTTTGCACAGGCTCTCTCAACATGCATCCGTTGTGAAACTCAATAGCCACATCAGAATTCTATGATCATCTATGGTGTGAAAATGTTCTGAAGAATGAAGAACAAGAAGGATTCCACAATGAAGGTTATGAGATGAGAGATCACACAGCCATCGATGTGCCTTGTAATGTTGCTTAAGTCTTGTACGAGGATGGCAAGGAAAAGGTCACTGCAGTTCCTGATTCTCCCCTTCCGCAGAGAAAACTGATTACAGTGTCAAGCTTAACAAGTTTCTTCCCTTGCACAAAGTGCTACTGATCTCCACGAATCGTGTCAAGCAGCAGTCTCTCATAAGCCTCCGGAATCACTATATCTTGATAGCGTTGTCGATAAGATAGATCAAGTTCACTTTGAGTTGCAGACATTTCCAGCCTAGGTTGCTTGACCGTTAGTTTCATGTACATTGCCTCTGATGGTTGCAACCCACATCACATGTCAGATTTCAAAGAAGGGGGAATCCATACGTAGCCATATGTTCTAACATAGCCAGCCCTCTCTGTCAGTTCATCTGCCTCTGGTGGTCCTCTGGTACCTTGTACATAGACTGATGACTTGAATTTTCCATTATCAATGCGGTGCAACAAGGGTGTGAAAATCTCCCATGCAGCCCGCAGTTCATCCCTTCGCTTGACCACAGTCGATCCTCTTCCTCGTATCCCGTTCTTGCTCGACAGGTTCCGACGACAGGCCTATCCATCCCCTATTTAAAATGCTCAAAACTCACGTTTTTTCCCCACAGTCAGGATTCCCCCCAATCATTTTGGGTACCTTTCGCCATAATCCATCCTAGTAAAGCCGCCTTTGTTTTTAGCATACTCTATATAAAGAGTATTAACTGCAGTATACTCTATACAAAGAGTTTTAACCAAGATCAGTTTTTGCTACAATACTCAGCATGTGGTGTATTGCACACAAATGAAAAGGAGTAGGCTTAATGTTGTTCCCACGAGAAGAGCAGTACTGCCTACAAACATTTGTGAACATGTGATTCTCACTTTCAAACGCTGCCAATCCTTGTTGCACCACACCTCGCATCTGGGAGAGAGCCTGCTGAGTAAACTGCAGCTGGCCATGATCTTGAGCCTAAAAGTTTAGATCAGAGCTGCAACTTGCCAAGCCAAAATCCTAGTAATTCCACCATAGAAACATAGTGCTTCACAGTAGGAATAGTGCCATATACCCCAGTCATGGACGCAAATAGCTGATTTCCTTTGTCAACATAGCCAAGGAGAAGGGAACTCCAAAAATACTCATTACGTTGTGGCATGCAGTCAAACATGTGCTGAACATTAAGCAAGCTCCCACATTTGGTATATATATCCACCAATGTACTTCGATTTGCATCTCTTGGAAACAGTTTAGTACTTCCTCACAAAACCCATAATCGACATATCTTGAAATAAGTGTAGCCCATGAGATTGCATCTCGAGTTACCAATCTATAAAAAACTCCCTGTTCTTCTACGTCCCATGTAGCATACATGTCAACCAGAGCATTGTTGATTAATTCCTCTTGCTCCAAACCCTCTTCACTATATTTTCCGCATAGAATGAAAGAGCAAACATAACAACTAAGTATGCACAAAGTATCAAATCACACACACAACTTTTGGGTGGTTTTCACACCTCGAATGCGCAGCAATACGACAACGCTTATAGATGAGAAAATAAACGCACATATTTTTCATTTGTCATAAAGTCCCTGAATATGACCAAACCTCTTAACAGCTAGTATTTGTTTGAATAGGGCATGATTGGATGTATATATGACATAATTACACTTGGATCATAAGCGAGCTTCACACTTCTCATCTTAACTTGAATGAGGTCATATGGTATATGAGTTCCCTACAAGCTCAAATGGTGGGCTACTAGAGCCTTTAAGTTGAAATGATGAGCTTTGAGGCCCAAGTAAAGTTGATGAATGTGGGTGCTACACTAATAGCTAGCAATGTCATATATATGTGATGAAATGATGAGCATCAAGGCCCAAGTAAAGTTGATGAATGTGGGTGCTATAATAATAGCTAGCAATGTCAAATATATGTGATTTATCAAGATCTCAATCAAGTGAAACATGATGTTTATGCTCAAGTAGTCTTCAGGAGAGCTCTCATGAATCAACTTCTCTTCTCCTCAAACACCCAATATTTCTTGTCCACCATGAGGGCTATTGTGTTGTTCTTCAAAGCTTCACCACATGCTTGAATTTCAATCGAGCCTTAATCTACCCTAGTGATAATAGTCCCATGCCCTCTATCATTATTCCCTCCCTCTTAGATCAACCCTAATTAACCAATGAGGGTTACTTGACATAATTGAGATTAGACAGTTTGATTTAGAAATCCACAATAGCTAGATTTTAATGGTTATGTTAGTTTTCCCAATATTAGTGTTGATTAGGATTGCTTTCTTAGTCCTTATTTTTTGAAATTCTTTTGTCTCCCCATTTGTTGTTATACTCATCAAGTACATGGTTTAAGAGTGAAGTGTTCTCTGACGTTCTCGAATCTATGGACTATAATCACCTCTATAACTTCTCAATATATGTTTTAGATAAACTCTTCTAACATTTAAGAAGTTTGACTAGCCATTAAACATAACAAAATGCTTCAAATCACTTTTCACATAGCCTTTTCAAAAAAATAGAAATGGCTAGTTTTAGTCATGACATAAAAATTCATAATCTAGAGAAAGTTAAACATTACTAGATTGCTAATGTAGAAAAGAAGTTTCCAATATAGAAAGTTTTTTTCTAGCAAACTTATTGTATAGTAAACTCCTTGTTCTAAGTTTTAGGAGTTGAAATGGGCTCGATGGTGGCTCTCTCATCCTAAGATCACTATTAGGTTGTCTCAAACACCAATCCATCATAGCCCTATGCTCATGAGCCATTGGAGGAATGCTAGAAAACACTCTCATTAAACTAGAACACTACATGTAGTCCACATCCTAATTGCCTAACATTGAACTCTAAGGAGAAGATATCCCCATGTCATAGCATCTAAGACACTATATAAGTGTCACTTAGGTACCTTCAAAAAAATATTATTGCCTCTTATTATGAGAAATTCTTAAGTGGTTAGGGATTTGGCCATCACAAAACATACCACTTTCACTCCACTCAACATTGTTAACAGCAACCGTAAAAAGTGGGAAAATAGAAAAATCTGAGAAGCTGGAAAAGGTGTAGGGCAGACATGGAGAAGGCGCCCAATAGAATAATAAGTTTGGAAAAATCCAAAAGTAGGGGAACAATTGCCAAACATCCAAGGCGTAGCCGCGCCGAAGCCTGGAGGAGTTAAAAGCAAGAAAACGCATCCTTAAATGCGCAGGCACCCTCAAATCCTTGTAAAAGAGCGCCAGGCTCCCTCCTGTGCAAATTGTGAACTTAGAAGGGTGGTAGGACCAGCTAGGAAGTGAAATAATGGAGAAAAAGGGCCTAGACCATGGCCGTCCATGTAAAAATCAAGGTTGACCGCCCATAGGAAGTGGGGCATGTATATAAAGTTAAAAAGTGAATGAGAAGCTCGTTCTTGTGTGTGGCAAAAAGCTTCTTCTTCTTCTTCTCTTCTTCTTGCCTCCTTGCTTGTGCTTGAGAGAGGGAGTGAGTGAGGGTGAGGGAGTGAGGGAGTGAGTGTGTGAAAGTGAGGGATTGAGGAGAAGAAGCTCCCCATCTCATCTCTTCATCTTCTTCTCTTCTCTATTCTTCTCTTGTCTCGTGCAGCTATGGAGGATGGAGCTTGTTGGGTGGAGAGGGATTGAGGTTGCTTGAGCTTGCCTCAAGGATTATGGAGCTACCGGTGTGCACGGGAGAGGAGGGTACTGGATCGGGCATCAAGGTAAGCTCACTACACCCCATAGGTAGGAAGGGCACGTCGGCTATGTGAGAGGTAGCCATGGCCACTTGGCTTGAAAAGCTTGATAAATAAGCGGTCCTTAGGTCTCAAGGGTTGAGCTTGAAGCTCCCTTCATTTTGGTTCCATTGCCGGGACCGACGGCATCGAGCCTTGAGCGTCGCACGCTACGAATCGAGCATAGAAGTAGGTTTTTTAGCCCAAACCAGTGCTTGAGATAGATAGGAGATTTTGGTGGTTTGATCTTCGGAACATGTAAGTATTTTGGTTTGTTGTTGAGTAGGCAAGTAGGTAAATCAACCTCATCCACTATTTTTTATTTTTCTTGCGTTAGGATAGGATTAGGACCAAGGAAACATGGAAAATAGAAGGGTTTTCTGCTATTGAAAACAGGCTGAAAAGTGGGAGAAAGGGGCATAAAATATAAATCTTGAGTAGATAGCTGAAGGAGGGGCAACCATAAGGTTGAAGGAGACTTATGCAGGGCAATAAGAGGCTCAAAGGTCAGGGGAAGCCTCATTTTGTAGTCAGACATTGAGAGAGAGAGTTTGAGAGAGAGACTATGAGTGGAGGTGCAGAAGGGATTTGATCCGATCGTTTAGCTGTGGCCCAGTCATCCCAGGTATTCCTTGACCTTCTTTGAGTTGTACTTGCTGGATCAGGAAAGTTAGAGCTTGTGCCAGGACTCCCACACATTGCATTCACCATTCGCATACTCACAACTACGCCACAGTAAACGTAGTCGACAGGTATTTGAGTCCTAGAATCAAACACTCAGACTGTCCAACTCGAATGCACCGCCTTAGAGTCAGACCACCCAGTCCGATCGAACCAACTACACGACCTGATCCTCCAACCCTGCCAATTGGATCTTGCCATGTGGCAGTAGACCCATTTTGAGTAGGACCCCTTTTGAAGCCCGCACCACCGGGTCCAATCGGATAGTCTGACTCCACCAATCGGATCAAACCATAGTCGGACCACCATCTAGACTCGGATGGTCCAACTCCCTGAATTGGACCACTAGGGCAGAACATTGTAGACTAGTAAGTGAGCCACCTCCTCAGGCCAAGGCCGCTTTGAACCCACCCCCAAATATCCCTGAGTATGGGACCTAGTTCTAAAAAGCTAGAGATTGAAGGAACCACACGCCGACAGTCTGTCAAGATTGTGGGAGAGAAGGAAGGAGTCTCACTTGTAGCTTTCTCACTTACACAAAGGGGGAATAGACACAAAGGTGGAGGCTGAAAACAATTTTCCTCTTCTTAGTTGTGTAAGCCAAAAAGAACTCTAGTACAGAGAAATACAAGAACCCTATATATGGGTCTCAAACCAAACTCAACTAACTAAGGTGGCATACTAACTGAGCCACGAACTAGAGTAGATAAGGATAGCTGTCATCTAGCTATTATTCATGGGCGGTGTACCAACCGCATCTATAGTTAACAAGTCGGTGGCATAAGTGCACAATGGTCACCCTGGCATATCACGAGTGGAGCTCGATATCTTAACACTCCCCCTCGAGCTCAATCCCAACTCCTGCACACCAAGCAGGTCTCTGAACTTGTGCAGCTTCTCTATGCCCAATGCCTTTGTAAATATGTCAGCGACCTGATCCTCTGCACTGACATAAATTAGATCAATAAGACCTAGTAAAACCCTCTCCCGCACATAGAGATAATGCACCTTGATGTGCTTTGTTCTAGAATGATAGACTGGATTATTTGCCAAGTGTATACTACTCATGTTGTCACAATAAATGACAACTGGCACATCTGTAGGCTGATGCATATCATAAAGTAGCTGATGCAACCAAGCTACCTCACGTGTAGCCATTGCCGCACCCCTGTACTCAGCCTCTGTGCTCGACAAGGCAACTGTAGGTTGTTTCTTGCTGCTCCAAGTGATTGCAGCACTCCCAAACGAGAACACATATCCACTGATAGATCGTCTATCAGAAATACTACCAGTCCAATCAATGTCAGTGTATCCATGCAACTGTATCTAAACCCCAATCTCATAAAATAGTCCATACTGCAATGTGGACTTCACATACCTGAGTATGCGTCTAGCGGCATCCAAATGCGGTTTCCTTGGAGCTTGCATAAACTGACTTACCAATCCAACAACATAGCTCAAATCTGGCCTGGTAATAGTCATATAAATCAAACTTCCTACTATGCGTCTGTACATAGTAGGGTCTTCCAGAAGCTCACCTGTATCTGTGCTCAACTTCACATTCTGCTCCAAAGGAACTAAAATAGGCTTACAGCTTGTTATCCCATATTTGGACAACATGTCCAATCCATAGCGCCTCTTCAAGAGCCGTATCCCACTTGGTGATCTGATCACCTCAATGCGCAAGAAATAACACAGCTGTCCCAAATCCTTCATCTCAAACTTCTGCTTCAATAGCATTTTCACATGAAGGATATCTTCATCACTATCACTTGTGATAATCAAATCATCAACATAAATGACTAGCGACATAATACCTTTCTCTGTTTTTCTCACATAAAGTGAGAAATCTGCCTTGGAAATCTGAAAGCCAATAGTGACAAGATATTGTCCTGTCTTGTCAGACCATGCTCTAGGTGCTTGCTTCAAGCCATACAAGGCTTTCTTCAACCTGCAAACAAACTCAGGATGAACAGCATGCACATAACCTGGTGGCTGCTCCATATAGACCTCTTCTTGCAAATCACCATGCAAGAAGGCATTCTTTACATCCATCTGATGTAAAGACCATCCCTTTGATGCAGCCATAACAATGACTGCTCTTATGGTTGCCATCCTTGCAACCAGACTGAATGTTTCTTCATAATCAATGCCATATGTTTGTGCATACCCCTTGACTACTAATCTTGCCTTGTATCTGTTCACAGAACCATCTGCATTGTGCTTTACCTTATAAACCCACTTACAACCAATTGCATTCTTATCTTTAGGAAAATGTATGAATTTCCATGTAGCATTTGCTTCCAAGGCATCCATTTCTTCATCCATGGCTTTCTCCCATTTTTCTTTTCCCATGGCTTGCTCAAAAGAAGTGGGTTCTAGTTCGTGTATCACTTTGACTATATAGGCATAGTGAATGGTTGTAAATCCATCATATTTCAGCCTATCCCCAAGATATCTAGCTCTGGTAGACCTACGCAAAGTAGGTTCACTCCCAGGTGCTCTCAAAGCATCCCTGGTCTTCCTTACTCCAGGTGTAACAACTAAAGGAATACCCAACTCATCATCAATGCTCTATTCTGAGCCCTGGATTCACCATCCACATAAGAGTGACCTGCATTCACATCAAACATGGGCTAATCTACCTTCTCTTTTCCTTTTCGTGATACCTGGATACCACTCTCTGCATTGCTTTGAGAAGATTCTCCTGATCTCAATCTGTCTATCCATGGCAAAGAATGTGAACCACTGCTAGAGGATACTCCGGGTCCACTAATATCTTGTGACTGTTGCTGTGAATTCTGTCCAACATTACCATTTTGTGCATCTACATTATCAATCACATTTACTATTTTATACTAGCTACTTATCTCATCAAAAACAACATCTCTGCTCACTGTAAACTTACAAGTAGAAGGGTTATAACATCTATACCCTTTCTGCTTCTACAGAGAGTAACCAATAAAGATGCACTTCTTAGCTTTTGGATCCAACTTGGATCTCAACTCATCTGGCACATAAACATAGGCAATGCAACCAAAAATTTTCAAATGAGAAATATCTGGTTTCCTACTAATATACCTCTCCTCTGGAGTCATGTCATGTATTGCTGCAGTGGGAGTCCTGTTCATTATGTAGACTGTTGTAGCAACTGCTTCAGCCCAGTAAAAATCTGGCAAGTCTTTTTTGTTGAGCATGGCACGAGATACCTCTCCAATATGCCTCTTTTTCCTTTCTCAAATTCCATTTTGTTGTGGGGTATGACTGCATGAATATTGTTGCTTTATGCCATACTCCTGTAGGAACCTTGCAAACTCATTTGAGAGGTACTCTCCCCCTCCATCTGACCTTAGGCATTTTATTTGCAAGCCTGTTTCTTTTTCAACCATAGCTTTAAGAGTTTTGAAATGCCCAGACACTTCACTTTTCTTTTTCATAAAATACACCCAAACTTTTCTGTTATAGTCATCAATAAAAGTGACAAAATAATGACAGCCTCCAATAGATGCAGCTTTAGTAGTCCACACATCAGAGTGGATTAATTCCAATGGCTTCTTACTCTCTTGAACATGTATAGGAAATGGTTTTCTTACCAGTTTTTCAAATTGACAGGCTTCACATACCTTATGCATTTCTACAACCTTGAATTTAGGCAATCCTGCAACAATATTTTGGGCCTGCATTAATTTAAGTCGTTGTACATTAACATGACCAATACGTTTATGCCAGATATCAATATCTGCAACTACATCGGTCCCATGTGCAAACATCGCTGCACTCAATTCAGGCATGTCTGCATCCAACGTAAACATTCCGCCCTTCTTCTTTCCTTTTGCTATCAAGCGATCTTTATTTTTCATATCCTCAACAAAGCATCCATGAGGATTAAATTTGACTTGCAAGCCCTGCTCAACCATTTGACCAACATAAACCAGATTCTTGGTGATATTCGGGACATGAAATACATCTAGCAAGTATTTCTTTTTCCCATCCTACATAGACAAATGAATTTTTTCAATCTGCACAATAGGATGTGCAGTATCATTACCAGTCTCCACAAATTCTAGTTTTTCCATTTTCCTTGTATCCTGCATCCATTCTGCATGACCTGTCATGTGGTTTGACGCACCTGAGTCAACATACCACACTTCGTTGCTTTCTTCTGCACTTGTCACAGAATTGTTCATGTGCTACACCATAAACAAATGCTCATTTCTGTCATCACCCTGTCTACTAGAAGATGCATAATTCCCTTGTTGCAATTTTCCATTCATGATGTCATTCTGCTTTTTATGGATAGTAGTAACATTCAACATTGCTGTTTGCATTTTGCCCTCTTTGCCATCCACCACGACCTCTTTGACTCCCCCTGCCTCTAGAGTTACCACGTCCTCCTCCATAGGACTGGTTTTCTTGAGTTTGCTGCATATTCTGATTTCTACCACGGCCTCCAGATCAGCCTCCTCTACCTCTGCCTCTACCTCTTCCAACATTTGAGTAGAAGACACCTTCTTTTGAAGTTCCTCTTGAAGAAGATGCACCACCATTTCTTTGCTCCTCAAAAATTAGAAGAGCAATCAACTCCTCAAAATCAGGAAATCTTTCATGGACGGAAATGGATGTTTGGAACTATGCATAATCCTTTCCTAGACCATTCAAGGTCACAGAAACTAAATCATCATCTTCCACTGGCGACCCAATGGAAGCAAGTGCATGTGCAATCTTCTTCACCTTCATGTGGTACTCATTGATGCTCATACTATTTCTTTGCACATTGTGCAACTCTTTCTTGAGCTGTATTTTCCTGGCTTGCGTATAATTTGTGCTATACATTTTTGACAAAGTATCCCATGCCTCCTTTGGCGTACTCGCATCCTGAATATGCACAATCATAGAGTCTGAAATACTGATAGACAGCTAGTATATAACTTTTCTGACTCTCTCATGCCATCCTTTAAATGCTTGCATTTGCTGTTGGTTGGGAACATCAGGAAGAACTGGTTCTTCTTCATTTCATGCAACAAATTTCCAATATCCTTTTCCCATAAGGAAATTCATCATTCTAAACTTTCATGCTTGGAAGTTGTTATTGTCAAGCTTTTCAGTGACGATCTGTGAAAGAGAATCAGACACCATTACAGAACATTGCAAAAAAACACAGCTTCAGTCTCACAAAGGTAAATCTGCAAAACTGACGAAAGTGGTATTTGACCACACAGTCACTTCCTAGTGACGATTTTGCATCAACAGGAAACAAGGATGGTTCTATAACTCCCAATGTCTCTGCGCACAAGCATACGATGCAATTTCTATGGTAACTTTTCACGGATCTATAGAATAGTGGTCGCAAAGCAAAAAACATGGCCTTTTCTTGAGTGTGTGCGGAAAACTTCCGCCTCCAAAACAGGCCCCGAAATGGCCTCGAATCACAAAAACCACGAAGGGCGTCTCAATCTGAGACAATGCACTCTTGCACTTTCCGGCTGTGCTACCTGCAGAGACTTGCTCCCAAACTCAAAAAATGAAAGCAACACTGATCCTCTTACCAGAACACCGCGAACTTGGTTTGCTTTCTTGAGCTCCTTACCAGGAACTAGGCTCTAATACCATGTCAAGATTGTGGGAGAGAAGGAAGGAGTCTCACTTGTAGATTTCTCACTTACACAAAGGGGGAATACACACAAAGGTGGAGGCTGAAAATAGTTTTCCTCTTCTTAGTTGTGTAAATGCGATTAGAGCTATATTAGGCTACGAATAAAAGGGGGAAGAGTGGGAACTTCATTAGTCATTTTTCATTCGCACCCCACGCTGATTTCACCATTTAAAGTGCACTAAAAGGGAGAAATCTTGATCTGCATTGTGCACAGGAAAGCACTAAGCACAAGTGTGAATCAAATTAATAGTTGCTTTCAATAACAAGGAACTCACATGGAATCATGATAATACAAAGAACCCACTAGTAGGAGCAGACCGTGAGGTGTAGCTAGGTGCCATAGGGCCCTGAAGAACCCGAAGAGTTTGAAGACAACAGGATTAAGGACAAGTCACTACCCGAGCTGATTGGACTGATTGACAACTTGGTGGAGTGGGAGGCTGCAGAAATGTCAGGAGAGAACGCAGATTGAGAGGATGACTAGCTAGACTTGGGAAAATTCCCACTCGAATTGCAATGTATGGTTGATCAATATGACCGGCTAACAAGGACCGTGATCCACGGCACGCTGATTAAGGAAGTAGTTATGAGTCTTGAGGAAGAGAGGAGGGAAGCTAGGAAAGCATTGTAGAGTATCACGGCATATAACCACGAGGAAAGGATGAGGAAATTGCAATAAGACTTAGAGGTGCACGAGACCTGACACATTCTAGCCTTAGCGGGTAAGGGCAACAGGGCCAAAAGCAGAGAGGGAGAGGGAGCTAGAGACAAACTTGACGCTGAGTGAGCTGGTCACCAAGTGGCTCATAGACAACATAGCTGCAAAACAGAGTGCAACTGCACTAGCCACCTCTTTACTCACAGGCTTAGGAGTCATGTAGGGGGTGAGAAGCCATAGCAAGATCCCTACAGTGGCCAAGCAATTGACAAGTACCAGCCTAGCAATGAACCCTATAGCTTCGTGGAGCAGTTTTAGTAGGTTTGCAAAGCCAATGGTCTCACGGACCTTGCCCAATGCTTGGAGGTTTTTGGGCTCTGCTTGGGTGATAAGGGAAGGACATGGTACACTAGTCTAGACGTAGCAGAGCGAACAGATTTCAATCGCATGAAGGATCTCTTCATCAAGAGATTTTCAGAGACGAGGTACTTGGACAACCTCATGGTCTGACTGATGAATGTCAATTAGAAGGACAAAGAGGACATTAGAGACTACATCATACTCATGTACGTAGCCTATTTAAGAGAATCCCTACCAACGAACGACTAAACGAGAGAGCGGTCTCTACCGTCTTTCTAAACGAAATCCACAGCGATGAACTTTACAAAGCACTGGCAAGCAACTCAGGCTTTGCAGAGAGATGTGTTTGCTAGGGTTTTCAATGAGGCAATAAGGGTAGATGACCAACTTAGGGAGAGAAGCACTAGAAGCTCAAATCGAGATGGCTCTAGCCAAACTACCACAGAGAGAGCCACAACCTATAGGGAGATATCAACCCTTGACATGCAGGATAAGGGCAAGATCACAGCACAAGACCAAGAGCTAGCTGAAGTCAAGATGGAGCTAGCACGATTGCAGGAGCTGGTAAAGAGACCCACTAGACCATATGCCCAGTGTGTGCACTATGGAGGCAACCACATCCCCGCGAAGTGCCAGGATCCAAGATCCAGGCCTTGCCCAAATTGCGGAAGGTTTGGCCATGACACAATGCATTGTCGATTGCTAAGAAGGCTTCCTTACAATGTTACGCGAGTGGTGATCAAGAGCAAGCCTCACTCACAACCCGATAACGAGACGTAAAGGAGTGTCGGTTGGGATAATTGACTTTGTTGGATGCACAAAAAGACTTGAAAAATTCAAATATTCAACAATACACCACGAACCACACACGAAAACAAGATAACACAGAATGCCTCTTAAAGCTCAAAACAACTAAAAACTCGAATGTAGGTAGAGCATCACACAACCACAATTCAACCAAAATACCAACAATTCTAAAATAAACCAAGTGAGATATATTTTCGTACCTTAACAACCTTGAGCTGATGCTCGGTGCTTTAATACCCAAAAGCTTCAACTTTCAAATTGGCATGACAAGAGCTCACTCTAGCATGCGACCCTCCACTCTCCTCTCTCACAAAATACAATTATAATCAAGGGGGAAGGCCCTTAACTCTCCATTCTCATCTCCTTATATAGTTTTCTATGCACACTCACACACATTAGGCTTTTTGCTTTCAGCTTTTGGCTTTTGCTTCTCTACTGCTTTTCACTATTTTCATTTTTTCTGCTTTATGCTTGTTTGCAATGGATCATAACTTCATCATTTGAACTCCGAATATAGTTGTTTGGGTACTCAAAATGATCGAAACACATCTAGTTGACAAGCCATCATGGGCAGAATTACGAAAATCTATGAAAAATGGGCAAAAATACCGATATTTGTAAATTGCATCATTTTTCTCCATCTTTTATCTTGGACAACTTATTCCCTTCCTTGGCCTATTGTTCTTGTAATTGTACACACTTTCATCACATATATCCTCTTTTTCTTTAAAAAATACTCGCTGACAATGTAAAATGTACGATCTTTTTCCTTTGATCCTTGAGTCTTCAAAATGAATATTCTCTGGATATGAACATGTTTTTTTATGCAGTGTGCCCTAGCGGGAATATGCTATGAAATAGAACTTTGTGTTCGACCATTCATGATTTTGAAAAATATGCAATGTTGGATCCATGATATGCAACCAATCAATCAATGCTACACACAAAAATAATGTATGCATTGAAGAAATTGTGCCTAGTCTATCTACATGAGATCGTGCGTCATGTAAAATGCAAAAAAAAATTCTTGATTAATTTAAAATTCCTTATCCTCACCTCTCAACTCTCATAAAAAAGATATGATATACTCCACTCCACCCATCCAAAATCTCATAATCACTCTAGAAAATGATGGTCCTTAAGATGTTGACCACATAAGAACAACTCATCTCACAATTGGTGACATCCTTCACGACCCTCTAACTCACCCAACCACCTTACACTCTCAATGAGAGGTTCCTAACTTTGTGATGAACATCCCAAATGGTGCATGCAAGAAATGTGCGTGCTCAATGACTGGTGCTCTCTCATGTGTGCGTGCATCTAAAATTTACTGCATATAGTTGCAATAGACCTCATGCCATGCAAGTGCTCAATGATGGTGCAAAACATGCATAATCCCAACCCATGGCATGGAAGTATTTGATAAGAATAGGAGACGACCCCCGAGTGTAGTGCATCAACAAGTGCAATGTGAAGTGCTCGTGAACCCATTATCCCTGTGATGTGCAAAAGTCTCGACAAGAAAACATACCTACCTTGTCAATGTTCAGTAGCTATTGACAAACACAAGCTTCATCGTGTTCAAAAAATACCAAGCTTGACCAAGGCTATCAAGTTTCACACTCAACAAATCAAATAGAATGACAGAAGCAAATCCTAGGCTAAACAAACACAAGAAATCCGACTACAAAATAACAAAACAAACTGTCACACAAACAACTAAGTTAGTAGAAATCAAACCTAACTACAATTTGACTAGGGGTTTTCAGTTTTCAAAAAAACACTTGACATATTTAGCCCTTCCCCTAGTCTGCAAACATTCATGTGCAGCAGTTTCTTTCATAAAACAATGCAACATTTATGAGCCAATCAAAAATCGAATCCAACGATCTATCCACAATCTTCTCAACAAACACAAATGGCACATTTCTCTCAAACAACTCCTTTACAGGTAGACAAAACTCATCCATGAAATTTTCATCAAAATCCTTGAGACAATTCTCTCCATCTAAGGAAAATACATCATCCTCCAAATTCTTCAAATCCCAACCATAATCCAAAATCTTCATATCCCACCCATCCTCCCTAGGAAAAACCATGTTACTTTTAGAGTACCTAAATAAAGTTTTGACCCTTTCTTTGTTGCCAATCTCAAATTCATCCACTGATTCATCTATAACTTCTCCTAAAGATACTATGTAAGGGTCTCCCAACTCAATATCGAAATGAAACACAACATCAAAAGGAGTCAACTCCGGACTCATAACACCACAAGAACCAACAACATCCACAAATGGGGTCACTTCATCATCAACAATACAAGACTCCATCGAGTCTTTCACACACAAAGAGTAGTAAACACCTTCCATAGTATCCTTACAAGAAACTGAAGAAACTTTCATCTCTACATCATCACAAATAACATCTTCACAATACAACAATTTTGGGTCTAAAACCTCAACCAAAGACTCCTTAACTACCAAATCCCCAACTACCTCCTCACAAACCTCTTCCAACTCTATTTCCTTGGTTTTAAATCTCTCTTCCCTCAAATTTTCAATTCTTTTCAAAGGCTTACTCAAATTCTCTCTTATATCCTCATCGATGTCACTCTCAAGATCCTCAAAACCCCAATCAAAATCATCACAAACAACATCAAAACCTTTAGAAGAACTCAAAGAAACTAAAAGACTATTAGATGAAGTTTTCTCTTCGTCATTGTTGCCTAAATCAACCAAACAATTATCTACACAACTATCAAGGAGTAAGTGATAAGGTCTACTCCAAACCACATCATCAACACCACAAACAAAAGCCTCTCCAGGGCTACTCAAACCATCACCAAATAACTCACAAGACTCAACTAAGTCAACAACACCAACACCAAAATCACAACATGAGTCAGAACCTCAAACCTCCATACTCTCTTGATCAACAAACTCACAACAAATCTCCACAAACTCATTAGGAAACAAATTTGAACCCTCAACTTCATCTTGAAAACTTATAGTTTCTAAGCCCTCCCCCTCATGGTCTTCTAACAAACTCAAAAATTCATCCTCTATTCTCTCTTCATCTTTCAAGCAATCAGATCCATCTATACTATCACCAAGGCAAACGAGCTCACTCTCTAAACTGTCTTTACTCTCTGCAACACTGCCATGACTATCAGAATTTTCATCACACCTTCCCTCATTAGAAATATCAAAACTTTCTTCACTCTCATCCTCTCCCAAAGAACATGAAAACTCTTGGTCCTTAAAACCATATGGTCTTTCATTTTCTTCTTTACAACTCAGATCCAACTCATCTTTAAAGTCATCAAGCTCCAAAGTATCATCAATTGATCCCTCTTCTATAGTTAGATCTCTAATCACTGGACTAGAAGTATCCGTGGTCAATGGGTATGAACTCACACTCCTAGAATCTTCACTCCAATCAGTCAAATAAGTATTTTTCTCCTCAACCACCCTAGGGAGTTTCTCCTTGCATACTTCAATTGATTTCTCACAAGTCAACTCATCTCTCCTAAATAGAGAATATAGTATACCTCTCTCAGGATAGGCATAACTAACTCTTTTCTCCTCAAAATTTTTTCTCTCAACTCACCTTGAACTCAACCTTTCCCTTGGTTCATCAAACCCTAACTCTCTTTTTCTTTTGGTCTTCCTCTCTTGATATTGAGCTATCTTCACCGCTTCCTCAAAAGTCTTAGGGTTTTTTACCTCTAATTTCAATCTCCAATCTTCTAATTTCAACCCATTTACAAAATACATTATCTTAAACATAACTGGGGCTATCTCATCTTCTAACAATGTTAAACTCCATCGATTCCACAATCTTTCAAACTCCCTAGCAAAATCCTCAACACTCAGATCATCTTTTTGAACACAAGTTTCTATTTTTGCCCATATCTCACTTTGACTTTCTCTTTTTTTAAACCTAGATAGAAATGCATTTTTAATGGTCTTATAGTCCAAATTTTGTCTCCTAAATTTCAAGCTTCTCTCAAAGTCAAGCAACCAATTTCATGCTTCTCCCTGTAATTGATATCTAAAAATCTGGAGTTTATCCTCAAGATTAGTCACTCTCTCTATCAAACAACACAACTCTATTTTTTCTAAAAATCTTTCGGGATCTTTAGTATGATTACCATGGAACTCAGGAAATTATCAACCATTTTCAACAATCACAAGAAATCAAAACAAACTCACATTCAAAATTACAACAATGTCAATTTCAGCACTCCTTTGTGGGGGCACCAAAAAAGAGATGTTGCGCGAGCGGTGACCAAGACTAAGCCTCACTCACAACCTGATAATGAGATGTTAAGGAGTGCCGGTTGGGATAATTGACTTTGTTGGATGCACAACAAAACTTGAAAAATTCAAATATTCGACAAAACACCACAAACCACACATGAAAACAAGATAACACACAATTCCTCTTAAAGCTCAAAACAACTAAAAACTCGAATGTGGGTAGAGCATAACACAACCAAAATACCAACAATTCAAAAATTAAGTGAGATATATTTTCGTACCTTAACAACCTTGAGCCGACGCTCCGCGATTTAACACCCAAAAGCTCCAACTTTCAAATTGGCATGACAAGAGCTCACTCTAGCATGCAACCCTCCACTCTCCTCTCTCACAAAATACAATTATAATCAAGGGGGAAGGCCCTTAACTCTCCATTCTCATCTCCTTATATAGTTTTCTATCCACACTCACACACATTAGGCTTTTTGCTTTTTGCTTTTGGCTTTTTCTTTTCTACTGCTTTTCACTATTTTCGTTTTTTCTGCTTTGTGCCTGTTTGCAACTTGTTTGGATCATAACTTCATCATTTGAACTCCGAATATAGTTGTTTGGATACTCAAAATGATTGGAACACATCTAGTCGATAAGCCAACCTAGGCAGAATTACGAAAATCTATAAAAAATGGGCACAAATGTCGATATTCGTAAATTGCATCATTTTTCTCCATCTTTTATCTTGGACGACTTATTCCCTTCCTTGGCCTATTTTTCTTGTAATTGCACACACTTTCAGCACACATATCCTCTTTTTCTTCAAAAAATACTCGCTGACGATGTAAAACGTACGATCTTTTTCCTTAGATCCTTGAGTCTTCAAAATGAATATTGTCTAGATATGAACCTATTTTTTTATGCAGTGTGCCCTAGTGAGAATATGCTATGAAATAGAACTTTGTGCTCAACCATTCATGATTTGGAAAAATATGCAATGTTGGATCCACGATATGCAACCAATCAATCGATGCTACACACAAAAATAATGTATGCATTGAAGAAATTGTGCCTAGTCTATCTACATGTGATCGTGTGTCATGAAAAATGCAAACAAAATTTCTTGATTAATTTAAAATTCCTTATCCTCACCTCTCAAGTCTCATAAAAAAGATATGATATACTCTGCTCCACCCATCTAAAATGTCATAATCACTCTAGAAAATGATGGTCCTCAAGATGTTAACCAGATAAGAACAACCCAACTCACAATTGGTGACGTCCTTCACAACCCTCTAACTCACCCAACCACCTTACACTCTCAACGAGAGGTTCCTAACTTTGTGATGAACACCCCAAATGGTGCATGCAAGAAATGTGCGTGCTCAATGACAGGTGCTCTCTCATGTGCGCGTGCATCTAAAATTTACTGCATATAGTTGCAGCGGACCTCATCAAGCTCGACCAAGGCTATCAAGTTTCACACTCAACAAATCAAATAGAATGACAGAAGCAAATCCTAGGCTAAACAAACACAAGAAATCCAACTACAAAATAACAAAACAAACTGTCACACAAACAACTAAGTTAGCAGAAATCAAACCTAACTACAATTTGACTAGGGGTTTTCAGTTTTCAGAAAAACACTTGACAATGCATAGCAATATAACTCACCGTACTATGGGAATAGGCCGCCTAACTTCTTCAAAAGAGGAGCCCGATTAGCCCTTCCAGTACCTAATGATGCAAAGCCGACCATTCCTACATTAGAGATCAATCCCACTGGCATACCTAGACCGCTTGGACCCGTCGTGACACATCCGTCGAGCGACACTCCCATCCACTACGTGGACGAGCTCAATGACGATGAGTCATATGTAAACCATTACATATCATATGATGAAGAGGGTAATCCAGTCCTCATGGACTATGGACCAATGTCGGTGATGGTGTTAGGAAGGGGAAGAGGCACAGGTTTTTCAGGGCCAAACCAAGATCCAATCGCGTGCTGGACTTGTGGTCACCCTGGTCATATATCAACAGGATGCCCAAAAAAAGAGCATGCTAACAGGGAGGGAGCTAACCTTAGATGTACCGAGTGCGGCATCACCCATCTCTTCAAGAAATACCCTAGACAAAAGCTGTCCTCAAGCTCAGGAAATGTACCATCGGTACCTTTGGGGTTGTTTGGCATTGAGACATTCAACAATGAGGATACACCCATCTCGCTGCATATCATGACACATGCACAAATGTAGCAGGCCAGCATATCACTACCTAGGCCTAGCAACCTAGATGTTGCCTCGATAGGGAAGAAGAGTCAAAGCCAGAGTAAGAAGGAAACCGACGCTAAGATCACTCTCAAGACTGAGGGGAGATGACTCTAGTGTGAGTAGAAGGAAGGTAATTGATGCTGAGGCTGAGACCACCGCTCTAAAAATAACAGAGAAAGGGAGTGCCAAGGTAGGGGAGTACCCTCGCCCAAAGTGCCAATTAGAAGCGATTGAAAAGATCAAGGAGTGGGTAAAGGAAGCCCAAGAGAACCTAAAGGATTCTGAGGCCATCATAGAAGATGGAACTGAGGATGTTTCTAGTGTGAGCACCCCAGTCTCACCCTCTTGACCAAGGTTAACAAATGTGGCCATGCCATGAGCAGCACCACCCAGGAGAAGCTTGGGAGCCAGCGGCTAGCAAAACACCCCAAGCCAATGGCCTAGAGGTGTGGAAAGGGAGGGGAGGAAAATGACGAGTAACCTCCTCATGACATTAGTAACCATCCTAGTAACCTTGAGCCTAGGAGACCTGCTTAGGTAGCATCTAACTCTTTGGCTAGAATTGAAGCACTGTGTGGAGGAGCCAATGGAGTAGATTGTGGCTAACCTACATGCGCACGATGCACTCACACAAATACCAATCTTGACACTGCACACGGTACCTAAGCCTCTGCATGTAAATGCTTTTTGGGAGGGCAAAGAGATGCATGCGGTGCTACCTATCTTGGCCCTAGGAGACACGGCATGGAAAGGAATCATAGACACAGGCGCAAGGGTTAGTGTCTTGAGCCACACAGTCTTGCATGCTTGGGGAAACCCCTTTGTTGAGACTGCCAGGTTCAATGCCACACTAGAAAATGGAATGAAGGGAAGGCTGTTTGGAGTTTTAAAGAATTGGCCAGTGAAGATTGCAAGTGTCCAGTTCTATGTGCACTTCATTGTGATGAAGGGAGTGGACTACGACATCTTGCTAGGCCGACCCTGGATGAGGAATGCACGAGGCATCGAGGACTGGGGCAATAGTCTAATCTTCTTAGGAAATCGAAAGGAAGCCATAAGGGTGGATATGGATACCTAGAAGACAACACCTATTGATATGGATACCATCTCAGCCACATTGAGGGGTGACATGCAACCAACCACATCGTATGGGCTATTGACCAAGTATAAACCCTACCCTAAGGATGAGCGAGATTGGATGCAGGTCCTTGCAACCATCGATCTCCCTTTCTCAGACAATGAGGAGGAGTATAAGCAAGCCGCACAAGCCATGTGCATGCCAAATGAGGAACACTCAGTACCACTCTGCATGGTCACAGGGAGTGTGTGTGTTCAGCCCAAACCTGTCACTTTCCATGCCCCAAATAATAAACTAGAACTCTAGGACACCCTAGAGTATTTGATATATAGACTGAAGGGTAATCCTTATGCTAATCTCGTGCCCCTCAGATCCCTCCTGGGGGAGCACAAGTGGGAGTGGACCAAAATTCACGACCTGAACTTGCTGTACAATTAGGCAGAAAGAGGCTAGAAAGGAGGATACAAGAGATGATGAGCAGCCATGGAGTGATAGTTTTGATAATGAATATGAGGATTGTTCCTCCATCAATGAGGAGAGTAAGCAGGAAATGGGTACTGTGGAGTATGATACTGATGGAAGGGTGATAGAGCAGATAAGAGTAGACTCTAGGCCCCAAGAAAGAAATGCATATGAGATCAATAGAGGAGCTGTGAGATTGGATTGTGATCGCTCATGGTTGGAATGCATAGGGGTAGTGGAATATGAGCAGGCTGGAATTGGCCAACACCAGTAATGCTTGTGTTTAGGACAGACACACCTATCGAACTACGACCACTCGAGGAGACTCCTTTCTCCAGTGAGGGCTATGAGTTCAACTCGGATTCTGAAGCCAATGTGAAGAGCGACCTTGAAATACCCATCCATCCAAAACCAAACACACCAAGGGGGACTTGCCGGTCCACCTAAGGTGCAATCGGGTAAAGGAGGAAAGAAAGAAACGAACAAAAGAGCTAGACACAAAACGACAGAAGAAACCGTAGGACCTACCCGAGCACTGCACTAAGTTCAAGAAGGGTGAGAGAGTGGTGGTCGTGCTAGGGGCAAAGAGGCAGGGCCAGACCACCGAGCCCATCGAGGGACGTGCTAGAGTCAAGGAAGTTAACCTAGCAGGGGAGGGAGAGAAGCATCAATCGGTATTCAAAGTAGAAGACCTGAGCGAGGATGAGGAGGCTAACCTTGTTGCTCTCCTAAAAGAGTACGTGGACATGTTTGCATGGTCTCTGGATGAACTTAAGGGGGTCAACCCAAGAGTTGTGACCCACAACATCCCTATGGTCCCTGATGCTGTTCTTGTTAAACAACGCCCTTACCCCATGAATCCAAAGCATGCCCGTGCAGTAAAATAGGAGATCGATAAATTCATGATAGCAGGATTCATCTACAAAATAGAGCACACTAACTAGGTATCACCAATAGTGATTGTTATGAAAAAAAACGATAAGATCCGAGTGTGCATCAACTACAAGAAAGTCAACACTGCTACGAAAAGAGATAACTACCCATTGCCATATACTAAACACATGCTTGAGAGGGTGGCAGGTAAAGAAGCCTATAGTTTCCTCGATGATTTCTCGGGTTACAATCAAGTGCAAGTACACCTCGATGATAGGCACAAGACTGCCTTCTCTATAGAGTGGGGGGTATTCACTTACATCGTTATGTCCTTTTTGGGATAATGAACCCACTCGCAACCTTCCAACTTTTGATGTGCACGATCTTCAAAGACATGCTCAGAAGTGAGGTAGAGGTGTTTATGGATGATCTATGCGTACACTCTAGCTGGGCAGAACACTTAGAGAAACTACGGGCAGTCTTTGAGTGGTGTCGACTTTATAATCTCTCGTTGAACCCTTTGAAGTGCCAGTTTTGGGTGAAACACGGATGCATCCTAGGGCATGTGGTATCCAAGAATAGCATCGCCACTGTTTTTGCAAAGATCAGGGCTATTGGCGACTTGCCACCACCCGACAATTATAAGGGTATTAAGTGCTTCTTAGATCACACATGGTACTATCGGTGCTTTGTACTGAATTATGCATTAATTGCAAGACCATTGTACAAGGTGCTAATTGTGTTCAAGTAAATTGAAGAATCCCAATGTGTTTACGAAGAATTGAAAAAGGTTCTTACCATTGCACCCATCTTACGAGCCCCAGATTGGGGGACTAGAACGTTGCATGCGCATATAGATGCATCTAAGTTTGCCATTGGAGCTGTGATGTGCCAACCTGGCAAACACAACCTGGATTACCCATTGAGCTTTGCTACAAGGCAACTCACTCACACGGAGATGAACTATTCCACTACGAAAAGGGAGGGGCTGGCCATGGTGTTTGCCATTAACAAATTTAGGCATTATCTCTTGGCCATACCTTTCACATTTCTTGTTGACCATCAAGCATTGCTATATCTAGTGAGCAAACCTTGCACTATAGGACGCATTGAATGATGGTTATTGCTTCTTCTAGAGTTTGAATTCTTTGTGGCTGTATGCAAGGGGAAACAACATTACATGGCAGATCACATGTCCCGCGCATACCCATAGGTGAAGCTAGTGGACAAGGAATAACAGACGACCTTCCAGGCACACATCTCTTTGGCCTGTCCAGTGACAAGGAATTATTCAAGGATGATTTAACACCATACTAGGTTGACGATGTCATCCACGTGCTCAAACACAGTCTACCTCAGAGACCTATCGAGAAGGCCAAGCTTAGGAGGCTTATTGTGAAGATCCAACCCTATCAACTGATTTTTGGCCAACTCTGTAGGTTGGGCAAAGACGGTTGCTACGCAGGTGTGTGTGCAAATATGAGATGCACGACATGTTGAGAGAGGCACATGTCAGAATCGTTAGGGGGCATTTCAGTGTGGAGACACGACAGCCCACAATGTGCTGCAGCCTCAATTGTGGTGGCCCACTCTATTCCATGATGCAACTAGATTTTTCAAGTACTGTGATGAGTACTAAAGGACCAAGATCCCCGTGCAGAAGGACAAAATGGAATTATCCCATGTAATACATGATAACCTTTCGAGAAATGGGGCATTGACTTCATTGGATCCATTAGTCCCGCGGTGCAATATTCACAGGCTCAATATATCATTGTAGTGATTGACTATTTGATGAAATGGGCTGAAGCGCGAGCCATAAGGAAGAATGACTCAAGGAGCACAGTGAAGTTCTTATGGAAGCAGGTCATCTCAAGATTTGGGTGCCCTATTGAGATAGTGAGCAATTAGGGTGCCCACTTCATCAAGGAGGTGATTGCCCACCTGTTGTCATCCTTCTTGATCATCCATAGAAAATCCTCATCATACTACCCCCAAGCCAATGGCCAAGCAGAATCAACGAATAGGCTGTCATGGCAGGGACCACAATACTTTTCTCCCATAACTGTTATATATATATATATATTTCTCTTTTTTTCTCTCTCTTTTGTTCTGTTTTTTTTTTTTGCTTTCAGAAGGAAAATGGCAGAAACACCATTTGTCAGAACCATCCTCTCCATCGTGGCTGATTGAGAATAGAGGATAAGAGATCAGGAGTAGGAGGTGGGACGGAGGGGACAGAGCGTTGCATGCACCTCTTCAGGAGTGGTAGAAGAATAACTATCAAAAGTAGCATTGGAAGAATTACATTGCCACACCAATGGGGGAAAGGATGGGGTGACTGTGATTGTCAAGATTCCCAAGGAGATAAGTACTTATTTAGGCGATAGCCATTAATGAAGAAGGGATGATCAGAGGCATCAACGGTCTACACCTGAACAGAGCCATTAGGGTTGACAGAAATTACTTTGTATGGGCCCATCCACCATTGTTAAAGCTTGCCACGAAACTTGCCAAATCTCAAATCATAGGCCAGAACCAGATCACCTTCGTTGAACTCCTTGTGTTTGATGAAGCTGTCATGGTAAGCCTTACATCGGGCTTGCGTGGCTTCCATGCATTGTAGAGTCATCCTGCGAGTCTCATCTAAACATTCCAAGTGCAGGAGGCAGCATTACAGTGACTCATCATCTCCCAAGTGTTCTTTGATAGCCACTCACAAAGAGGGCAATTCTAGTTCAACAACCGGGAAAACACCTTTTGTACCATACACAAGTTGGAAAGGAGTTTGTTCTATAGCTGCCTTATGGGAGGTTCTGTGTGTACGCCTAGAGGGCCTTTGTAAGTCAATCATCCCAGTTGTGACGATATGCAACAATCGTTCTTCTCAAGATCGAGTAGAGGATATAGTTGGTGACTTCAACTTGGCCATTGGCTTTGGGGTAGTAAGGAGTGGACTTGCGATGGCGGATCTTATACAGCTCTGTCAACTCTTCCATGATCTTGTTAAGGAAATGAGTACCTCTTTCACTTACCAGCTCGAGGGGACTACCAAAATGGGTGATAATATTCTCGTACATGAACAAGGCTATGCTGCTACCATCGTCCCACTTCAGAGCTTTAGCTTCACACCACTTTGTGACATAATCCGTACATACCAGGATGTATCTATTCTGCTTCCATTTGGTAGGCAGATCAATGGGACCCATGAAATCAATCCCCCACTTCTTGAACAACTTTAAGGAAAGAATAGGTTACAGTGACATGGCACTTGTTTTGGTGGGTTTTCCCATTCACTGACAAGCATCGCATCTCTTTAGTAGTCATAGGCATCCTTCTGGAGGGTCAACCACCAGTATCCCACTAACACAGCCTCCATGGTTGTTTCTTCTCGTGTGAAGTGTCCACCATATGGCTCATCATGACAAGCTTCCAATACTATGCTGATTTCATCTCTTGCAATACATCTTTACAATACTTCATCTTTGCCTTTCTTGTACAGTGCACTGCCTAGCAAGGTGTAGGGGGCTGATTCTAACAAAAGCTTTTTCTTCTCACAGCTTGAGATGCCAGGAGGATACTGTTGAGTTGCCAGGAGGTTGGCTATGTTTGCATACCATGGAATAACTATTTCGACTAGAAATAAGGAAGCATTAGGAAGGTCTGGATCATCTTGTTCCTCTTCTACAGTTTGAGGGATCTATGAGAGATGATCGGCTAGGACATGGAAATGGCCAGGATTAGTGACCACTTCAAAATCAAACTCCTAGGACAGGAGCAACAATCTCATCAGTCATCCTTTGGCATCTGCTTTGTTCATCAGGAAGAACAAGGCTTCATGATCCACGTAGAACTTGAAATGTGTTGGCAGTAGATAGTGTCAAAACTTCTCCAGTGCAAACACCATTGCTAAGCACTCAAGCTCTGTCACTATGTAGTTCTGCTCTCGATGAGTTACTTTCTGACTTGCATAATAGATTGGCTAATCTATTTTAGAGGGGCCCTTTTGACATAGGATAGCACCTAGCTCTTCAACATGCATCTGTGTGTACATGGAACTCCTTCGTCTAGTTAGGAGGCTGCAAGATAGGTGCTTGGATGAGGCACTATTTTAGGGTATTAAAGGCTTCTTCCCAATCATCAGTCCAAAGGAAATCTGAATCTTTCCTTAGGAGCTTGTGTAGAGGGGGCTGCCTTGGTTGCAAAATGTGCAATAAATCTTTTGTAGTAGGCCATATGGCCAAGAAATCCTCTTAGTTGCTTGAGGTCTGTTGGTGCTATCAAGGCGGAAATCTTCTCAATCTTCGCCGAGTCTGTTGCAATCCCTTGTGCAAAGACAATATGGCCTAGAAGAACTCCTAATGAGACGCCAAAGACACATTTGTCAGGGTGTTGTGATGCCAGGAGGCATATTTCACGGTGGATTTCGTGCCACGGTGGATTCCCTGAGGTTTTACGGTGGATTTGGTAGACTTTATTGACCGGGGCTCATACACAAAGTGGATTCTTTGTGCAAGAAGTTGATGGGGATGCCTATCCTTTTCGGGCATTTCATTAATTTAGTGTGTACATGGGTGATTCCATAGCGGGTGATTCCGCAAAATACATATTAAATTAATAAACGTTTATGAGTTTAGAGTGCGCACTCATAATAAATTAAGGTTAGGATTGATTTCTAACCAGTTGATTTATTTATGTAGCTGGAGACTTCTAGGTATTCACTTTTGTCAGCTTAATTGTATTATTTTACTAACGACTGTGAATGCTTCAGTTGATGTGTAGAGATAGCAGCAGTGGCAGAGGAAAGCATTAGAGGATAGGGAGTATTCGAGTTATCACTTATATTTTGATGGGCGCATACCTTAGGCATGGCACCTATATTTTGTCGCGCCTATTTATTGAGGCGTTGGATATTTATTTATTATTTTGTATGCGCATGGGCGCACGATTATGATATTTGTATTTGGACATTGTATTGGGTATGCCTGACTCTTTGGGCACTGCCCATTAGCTTTATTTCTATTTTGTGCTAAAGCAAACTCAAAAGCCAAAAGCTTGCTATTTTGTAATTTGGGCTATTATTTGAGCTTGAATATGATTAATACATAAAATACATGCTTTGTGGAGCACTCATACAAGGCATGGGGGGAGATTGCACCCAATTGGTCTCTTGTTCATGTCGTGCATGCTTTTTACCTTGAGTTTTGTGCAAAAAGTAGAGTTCTTTTGTTCTTGGGGACCTTCCGGCGTTCACTACGCAAGCATACGGAATTCGATCTACGCACCAGTGGTATCAGAGCGAAGTTGAGATCGAGAGCTTTCAATCGCTACCCATCTTGTGCGAAGGCCGAGCTCCTGGAACGATCGAGCTCTATGGTCAATCTCATCGCGAACGGTCGATACGGGTGGATTCCTGGCAGTCAAGAACCTTTGTTTTCATCCTTAGATCGCGAAGGACCGGCCTGCAACAGCGGAGGACCACTCCTATATCCTCTCATACAAGTCTTGGAGTTACAGAGATAAGCCATATCTATTGTCAAGCTTAAAAGCTTAAGTTCTAAAGTTTTAAAGCTTAGTCTAATTTGAAGCTTTATAAAAGCTTCAAAATCATTGATCAACGAGGACGTGAGGATCTTCAGGACGCCAAAATTTCTGTCGAGGGCATATTCATGTCCTCAAAATCGTCGACTGATTAAGAAGCTAAAAGCTTCTTAATACTCTAAGTCTACTAAGGCTTCCCAACTACTCAAGTTCAAAGTTACTTATCTTGCAAGTTCTGTTGGTCCACAGTCACATAAATCTATCAAGTTCTGCAAGTTCTGGTACTCTGCAAGTCTCATAAGTCTGCAACTCTGCAAGTCAGACAAGTCACCTGAAGTCATAAACTAACTTGTACTCAAAACTCCTAGAAGGATTGTTCCTGCGCAGAAACTCTGAACTACAAAGTTGTTCTTTGGAAGGTATTGTTCGCATATGCAGACTTGCTGAACCCATTTCAGCACACGCAGAAGGTCAAAACATAGATTTTTCAAAGATTACAAATCCCGCAATAGCCAAAGACGAAGATTGTGATAGCCACACACAAAATATATAAGCCTTGTACACCCGATCTTGAGCTACGCTCATCTCGCTAATTGGATTTTGAGAGTGTGAGGTCTTTTGAAGTTTTGCAGGATGAGAGAACCACATATGGATGATTTAATGGCTGAAGGTGATCTTCCTGAACCTACGATGGAGCAAAAGCTGGATTTAATTATGATGCAGTTGGATGAAGAACGACGAGCCCGAAAAGCATTGCAAGCTCAATTGGCTAATTTACAAAGATCGACTACCGATAAAGAGGAACCACAATCTGAAGATCTTATTCACAACCATCGACGTGACTCTCAAGCTCAATCCATCTGCAAAGAAACAAAGATAAGTAAAAGAAATTTCAAATTCCATACTTTTAATGGCACTCGAGAAGGAAAAACTGTTCTTGTATTCATCAGTCAGTTTGATGATTACTTTCATGAGGAAACATACACAGAAAAAGATAAAATCAAGTGTGTCACTAATCATTTAGTGGATAGAGCATCTCTTTGGTGGACCATGGTTCGTAAGAGTATAGATTGTCCCACTACCTGGGAGAATTTCAAGAAGAAGTTTATGCAGAATTTCCTTCCTCCACAATTCCATGAAAAAGCCATAAAGCAATGGGACCTTCTTCAGCAAAGAGATCGTGAGCCTATTCCTCAGTACACGGAACGTTTTTGGAATGCATTACTCTAGTTACGCATGCTTGAAGACGTACCTGAAGCGACACACAAGCGCAAGTATATGTCTGGATTACTTGGACATTACTACGCTGAAGTCAATATGTTCAAGCCGGCAACTCTTGAAGATGCAATTTCTTTAGCTCATGACACTGAAGACAAGCTTCGAGGAAGAGACAAGCGTCCACAGCAATTTCAAGCCAATGGTAACCATGGATCTAAACAATTCAATTCAAATTTTAGAAGATTTAATCAAGGTCGTTTTCCTTCATCATCTTTCCGTAAGTCTTGGGAAAAACCACCTGCTTTACCATCCAATACCAATCAAAACTCCAAGCAAATTCCACAACCAAATCCTAACATCCCTAGACTTCCTGCCATTGCAAACAATGTATCTAAAGCCAAACCTATAGTGTGTTACAAATGCCACCAACCTGGACATCTAGCGGCCAATTGCCAATCGAAGAAGCCACCTGTCCATATCAATTACCTTGGAGCAATGGAAGATGACGAACATGAAGAAATGCCTGATTTCACGGAAGATGAAGATGACATTACTACTCCTTCGGATACATTACGAAGTATGCCAACTCCAAATTCTTTATTGACAATGAAATGTTTAGTGCATGGAAAAGAAAAGATTATTTTGCATGATCATGGTAGTACTCATGATTTTATTTCTGCAAAGTTAGTGAAAGAATTGAAATTACAAACTGTTCCTACGCATTATCGCATTAAAGCAGCATTTTTAGGCACAAGGTATAATGGAACACAAGAGGTGCATGATTTAGAAATTCAAATTGGTGAATACACTGAAAGAATGAATTTTCTAGTTGTACCATTACAGTCCAGTGATATTATTTTAGGTATGCCTTGGCGTCATTAGCATAACCCTAATATAGATTATTCCACACATTCAATTAATATTCATTTTCAAGGAAAATATATTACATTGTATGGTATGCATGCATCTAATGCTTTTCCACTGCTTTCGCATACTCAAGCTAAACGTGCATTACGCAAAAGTAGTAAATCTTATCTCATTTGGGTGAATGAACTGCAAGTTAAAGAAAAACATATGCACCCTAGGCATAAAGAATTTCTTGCACATTTAAAAGACTGTTTTGCAGAAGATCTACCACTTGGTTTACCTCCTTCACGTCCAAAAGACCACAAAATAGATTTGATTCCTTGTACACAACCACCTTGTAAAGCACCATATAGGCATAACCAGATAGAACAAAAAGAAATTCAAAATCAAGTTGAGGAATTACTAAATAGAGGATTGATTAGACCTAGTAGTTCTCCTTTTGGTGCACCTGTTTTGTTGGTAAAGAAGAAGAATAATACTTATCGTATGTGCATTGACTATCGTGTTTTAAATAAGATCACTGTAAAGAATAGGTATCCAATTCCTAGAGTCGATGACCTTATGGATAAACTGTAAGGATCTGCCATATTTAGTAAAATAGACCTTAAATTTGGTTATCATCAGGTAAGATTAGATAAGTCTGACATATTCAAGACTGCATTTAGAACACAATTTGGTCATTATGAATTTTTAGTGATGCCTTTCGGATTGACTAATACACCTGCTACATTTAGTAGAATGATGAATCGTATATTTTTGAAATATCAGCATTGTGTTATTGTCTTCTTTGATGATATTTTGGTGTTTAGTCAAAATGAGAAAGAACATTATGAGCATTTTTCCTTGGTTTTCAAATTATTGAAAGATAATCAACTGTATGCTAATCCGGAAAAGAGTGAGTTCTTTAAAACAGAAATTGAATATTTAGGTTATATTGTATTATCTGATGGTATTAAATTTGACCCTAAGAAAATAGACGCAATATTGAACTGGCCTATACCTAAAAATGTGCATGAGTTATGATCTTTCCTAGGTCTTGCTAGTTTCTACAGGAAATTTGTGAGAAATTTTTCATTACTTGCTTTGCCTTTGACTATACTTTTAAAGAAAGGTATTGTTTATCATTGGTATGATAATCAACAGAAATCTTTTGACTTATTGAAACATGCATTAACCCATGCTCCTGTATTACAACTACCTGATTTTAATAGACCATTCTTTTTAGTAGTTACTGATGCTAGCGGATCTGGAATAGGAGCCGTACTTATGCAAGATAATCATCCCATAGCCTATTCTAGTTGTAAACTGAAACCCTCCGAACTTAAATATTCCACATATGATAAAGAATTATTAGCTGTAGTACAAGCTTTAAGACAATGGAAACATTACTTAATGGGTTCTGAGTTTATGATTAAGACCGATCAACAAAGTATTAGACATTTACTTAGCCAACCCCAAATATCTGACTGACATATCAAATGGGCAGCCTTTATTCATAGTTTTCATCCTATCATTCAATATCAACCAGGTAAAGAAAATGTAGTAGCCGATGCATTAAGTAGAAGACCCACCATTCATAATATTTCTGTTATATCATTTGATTCTTTAATTCCTATGAAAGATACTTATCATCAAGACATTACTTTTCATGCTGATTGGAATAAATTAGTTGGAAATAACTGGATTCCTATTGACTCATTGTCTTATAATGATGGATTCATGTTTTATGAAAAGAGATTATGTGTTACAGTTTCATTCAGATCTTTTGTTTTGAATGAGATTCATTGTCCTCCATATCAAGGTCATAGAGGTATCATATCTACTTTACGTATATTAACTAAAGATTTTTATTGGCCACATATGGACACTAATGTATCTAACTTTGTTTCTGAATGTTTGATTTGTCAAAGAGTTAAGAGAAATCATGGTAAACAGTATGGATTACTTATGCCTTTATCTATTCCATCAAGACCATGGGAGCAGATTTCTATGGATTTTATTACTGGTTTACTTAATACTAAAGCTAACCATGATATGATTTGGACTGTAGTAGATAGGTTTAGTAAACAAGCATATTTCATTCCATGTAAGAAAACTTTAACAGCATCTCAAGCAGCACAATTGTTTTTGAAAATTGTTTTCACTAATCATGGATTACCAAAAGTTATTATTTCTGATCTTGATTCCAGATTTTGTAACAACTTTTGGATTACTTTGTTTGCTAACCTAGGCACAAAAATTGATTTCTCATCTACATTTCATCCTGAAACTAATGGACAAACAGAAGCCACTAACAGTACTATTTTAGATCTTTTACGTGCTTACACTATTTCTAAACCACAGACATGAGACACACATTTGCATTTAGTGCAGTTTGCATATAATAATACACCACACACATCTACAAAGAAAGCACCGTTTGAAGTGATTTATGGTTATAGATTGTCTACACTTATTGCATCTTTATCAAATAGAATTCAGAGTGCTGATGATATTGCTAGTATGCACGCTACTATTTTTGATGAGGTTAAAGACATGATTGCCAAAGCCCAGCAATCATATACCAAGCAAGCCAATAAGAAAAGACAAGCAATGAATTTCAAAGTTGATGACTATGTTTGGTTGAGAATAGAAAAACGTAGGTTACAAAGTGTAGATAAACACCTAGTTGTGAAATTAGCCCCTAGATTCTATGGACCATTTAAGATTATTCATAAAATCAATGACAATACATTCAAGTTAGAATTACCACCTCACTGGAAAATTCACAACACATTTCACATGAGTTTATTACAACCCTTTAGAGGCCAATTACCTGTACACCCTGTTTACGAAAACCCATCTTTGTTAGAGGAAGCGACTGAAATACTTGAACCTGAAGCTATCATAGATATTGACTTTATGACCACTAGAACTGGCCGAAGATATTCTAGATATCTAGTCAAATTTAAGAACCATCCTGTAGAAGAAGCCCAATGGATGCATGCTAGAGACTTAAATGCTTTCCCCACTTTGCTAGCTCCACATTGATCTAATAGCAATTGAGGTCAATTGCTATCCCACCCCGGGGGTATGATGCCAGGAGGCATTTTGCACGGTGGATTCCGTGCCACGGTGGATTCCATGAGGTTTTACGGTGGATTCCATAGACTTTGTTGACCGAGGCTCATACACAAAGTGGATTCTTTGTGCGAGAAGTTGATGGGGACGCCTATCCTTTTCGAGCGTTTCATTAATTTAGTGTGTACATGGGTGATTTCATAGCGGGTGATTCCGCAAAATGCATATTAAATTAATAAACATTTATGAGTTTAGAGTGCGCACTCGTAATAAATTAAGGTAAGGATTGATTTCTAACCAATTGATTTATTTATGTAGCTGAAGACTGCTAGGTATTCACTTTTGTCGGTTTAATTGTATTATTTTATTAATGATTGTGAATGCTTCAGTTGATATGTAGAGATAGCAGCAGTGGCGGATGAATGCATTGGAGGATAGCGAGTATTCGAGTTATCACTTATATTTTGATGGGCGCATACCTTAGGCATGGCACCTATATTTTGTCGCACCTATTTATTGAGGTGTTGGATATTTATTTATTATTTTGTATGCGTATGGGCGCACGATTATGATATTTGTATTTGGACATTGTATTGGGTATGCCTGACTCTTTGGGCACCGCCCATTAGCTTTATTTCTATTTTGTGCTAAAGCAAACTCAAAAGCCAAAAGCTTGCTATTTTGTAATTTGGGCTATTATTTGAGCTTGAAGATGATTAATACATAAAATACATGCTTTGTGGAGCGCTCACACAAGGCATGGGGGGAGATTGCACCCAATTGGTATCTTGTTCATGTCGTGCATGCTTTTTACCTTGAGTTTTGTGCAAAAAGTAGAGTTCTTTTGTTCTTGGGGACCTTCCGACATTCACTACGCAAGCATACGACATCCGATCTGTGCACCATGTTGAGAAAAATCCCATACTCTAGGCATCTGTAAAAACATTGCTCTAGGTGTCCCCAATGCTCACGGATTAAGCTATAGACATAGAAGTCATCGAGATACATCTCAATGAAATCATACAGATGGTTTTGGAAGGCAGTCATCATTACTCATTAGAAGGTGGCAAGAGCATTACAGAGCCCAAACGACATCACTCTGTAAGCATAGGTTCCCCATTCTGTTGTAAAGGTTGTTTTGGATTGGTCCTCCTTTGTGATTTGGACTTGGTTATATCCATCCAAGAGGAAATAGAGCTCATGTCCTGCCACTGTGTCCAACAGTTGGTTTGTTAAAGGGATAGGGAAATGATCCTTCTTCATCTTTGAGTTGAGCTTTCGAAAGTCTACACATATTCGAAGTTTCCCGTTCTTCTTGGGTACAACCACAATGGGCGAAACCCATTCACTGTTAACCATGGGATAAATGAAATCTGCTTCAAGGAGCTTCAATAATTCAGCCTTGGCATACTATGGGATCAATCCCCTTTAGATCTTTATACGACCAAGCAAACACGTCTAAGTTCTCCATTAGTAAGTCTCGCAGGACCACTAGTTCTTCTTTTGGAAGATTGAGACCCACTTTTAGGTGATGTTTAGTATCTCAGTAACGTCACTTGCCTTTCACCTTCCACTTCGCGGATAAATGTCCCATGGATTGCTTCTAGATAGAGGTCTGACTCCTTCAAGGGAGTAGTGTCATCGTCTGATGCTCCACTCAGTGTCCTCCTTCTGAGCAGATGACTTATTTGTCTGTTGGGATTGCTGGAAGGATATCAGAGCTTTGTTTGCTTCTTTGTGAGTGGCAATTTCTTTTGGACTTAGAAATTCATCTTCAGAGGATGCATCTAGGAATGTTACATAGTACGGACCTTCTATAAGTCATGGCTCTGATGGCTCTGGCTTCTGTTGACAAGAGGCATCATCATCATCTTTTCTGCAAAATGAATAGTCAGGGCGACAAGAGCCATTGGTAAACTTAATTTTTATACCTTTGATCCATTGCTTATGCAGATTCTACATACTTTGTGGTCCATTGGTCAACCCAAATGGAACTATGGTTATTCCATACAACACCCGGATATCCTCGGCCTCTGAGGTTTCTATAGGAACATCAACAAGATCGTGCACTATCAGAGCTTCATCTGCACTTTCGTAACTTGCTTGGTTTTCTTCCTCATCGTTTTCATCCTCTTCCTCTAGAGGCTCTGTCTCTGCCTCTGTAGAGGCTTTGTAGGAGAAGAACAGGTCCTCCGTCTCTGTGTCTGCTTTTGCTTCTGCCTCTATCTCTGCTTTTGTCTCTATGACTACCATGTAATAGGGAGAACAATACATCCATGCTACAGTGCCCACTATTAGGGACTGTGCCTTTGTTTGCTTGGGAAAGATCTATTTAATAGCCTCTTCATCTCCTGATGTACCATTTGTTACTTCGTTAGAGGAGTCTGTTGTGACTTTGATGGATGTGGATCCATTACCTTTTTGCGATCCATACAATTTCAATACCACTTTATTAGGTCTTCTGCCTAGGGTTAGGGTTCCTTTGAACCAGTCTCTCCTAGCTCTTGCTTCAAAAAGCCAAGGTCTTCCTAGCACAGGATATGAGATCCCATAAGAATTTTGTTTGACCACCAAATAAGTCTGTCAATAGTCTCTTTTTACAAGGGTGGTTTTTACATATGGGAGGATGCCCAATGGCTTACTTTTGCTTTGGTCTGCCAATCAGATAAGCCACTGTGTAGGTTGAATTCCTTGCAAACCTAGATCCTTCATTGTCACATCCATCATTATGTTTACTGATGAGCCTCCATTAATTAATGCATCTAAAATAAAGCATCCTTCTATCCATACACTAGTCTCTGGGGTTCGAGGATCTAGGAAGGCGTTAGCCACCTTCACTTCCTTTGCAGGTTCTGAGGCTCTATTGGACTTTTTTGTTGTTGGGGGAGCAATCCTTAGTCCACGTCTTCTCGTCAAGATGCTTTTGAATATTTTTCAACAACTGGGAGATAGCATCAGCACCTATTGGAAGGTTAGGTTTGGTTTAAAGGTGTTTAGGTCTTTGACCAAATCATACTCTTTGATAGGATCCACATGCTTTTCCAATTGACTGGGAAATGGGGCCATGCACACTTTTATCTTCCCTTTTTCTTCCAGGAGTGACAACATATGTGCTTTGTCTTCATGAGGAGGGACTTCTGCATCCTCTATTTCTTGGACCTCTAGTTCTGCCTCTGCAACTGTCTCTATAGCTCTCTATGGCTTTGTGGTGCTCTATACCTCCTTATTTTGGATTGCAGAAGGAACGTTCTCTTTTGGAACTATGGGTTCTCCTTTGTTTGATTGCGTTATTACTACCACTTCCAATTTTACCATCGATTGCATAAGGGCTTGTAATCCACAGATCTTCTAGGGTTTGGACAATTCGGGGAGATATGACCCTTTTCTCCACATCTGTAACATTCCACCTCTAATCTCTGACCACCACCAAATTGTCGTCCTCTATAACTTTGAGAGCGAAACCTCCTTGGACCAAAATTAGGACCAAACTCCCTAGGCTTTGGTCCAATGTCCTACATTGTCATTTTATATTCTAGTAAGTTAAATCTTGCATTTTCATCTTTCTGTATTCGTTCGTGCATCTCTTTCAGAGAGAAAATATCCTCTGTATGGTTCTTCCACAAACAATAGGAACATAAGGCTCCAAGAATGGTTGGTTTTCGAGTACATTCAGTGGCTAAATGTCCTCCTTGATGGCATTTTCTGCACCATGTATTAGAATGCATCACATCTCTCCCACCTCCCGAAGGAGTGGATATATTGGCGGTATTCACCTTGAGCGTCTATACCTTCTCTGTAATCACATCCATAAGTTCTTTCTTAATACTTGTGACTGAGTTGGATAACTAGTCCTTTAGATTTTCACTTCCTGGAGTACTTGTAGTAGGGTTTTGGGATGCTTTTGTGATTACTGCATATACGGGTTGGGTTGATCCAGAGGGTCCTATGTTCTGGTTCTGATTCAGAGTGCCTATTGAGACTTGGGGTTGTTGATTCCAATTGGTAGGGTTCCACTGTTGTTGAGTCACCATTGGAGGAATTGTTTGTTGAGGATCATGGACCTAGAACTAGATGAGCTATGGTGGATGAAAATCGAACACACAATACATGATAAAGAGAAGAGATTGTAACTCAAGTGAATTAGGTTCCAAAATAGATTAGCTTGGACTCATAAACACAATCTTGAGTGACTAAAATTGAAAGTAATATTTTCTTCAACCAAGTACATGCCTTTATAGCTTTATGGATAGTACCACTTTTCTTCTTTGTACTTATGGGATTTTTGACATCTCTTCCTAGAGCTTCTAGAGCATATATTATATGTCTATCTTCTAGCCTCTTTTGGGCACACATCATTTGCTATTCTCAACACCCCCCTCAAATGATGAGTTTCTACCCTTGTTGCTTTTGCCCCCTACATGAAAACATGGACTAGGAGACTAGCTCTTTGGCAGCCTAGTCAAGTTAAGTCTTGAAACTTTACATTTTTGGTATTAGTAGAGTTTTTTACATCCAGAATGGGAAGTAGATTCACTACAGGAAATCGAGAAAAAAACATGATCTAGTAAGAGACTATTCTTTGTTGTTAGTTAGCGGCGGAGATTTCTTTATCTTCTTCATGCTTCTTTGGCATCCTTTGCTTTTCTCAATCTGCTTGGTCTTTGTTGGTCTTGGTCTTATGCTCTTCATCTTTGACTTGACAAGTTCTCTTTGACATACATGACATCGATTTTGGGATACATGATTTGCGGGATTTACACTTGATGGATAGACAATCACTGAAAAGGTTTCCCATGTCAATGGATTTTGAAGAAGTGCATGGGTTGAGAGACTTGATGGATGTGCAACTTTTAGAACATGATGTTTGTTTGCATTGATAAGCCTCATTTTATATTGTGTTGAATTTCCCCACATAAAAAATACAACGCCAGACTTTTGTTGTGCCACTACCGCAATGGCAACATTTGTGAAAGTCTCCCATCCCTTCTTGGCATGATAATTGGCTTGGCCACCACGAACTGTAAGAATAGTATTCAGCAACAACAGCACTCCCTAGTATGAGCATGAGATTGCGTGTGGCACGTGTAGAGGCCTTTTTTATCCCCATTCTAATGCTCGTGGCTTAGCTTCATTATTTTGTTGGATTGTACCTGCATGTCCGCTTCTATTCTTGAAGGGCCATGCTTAGAAGCAAGGGGACTCTTGCTCTGTTCAAATGCCTGATTCTGAAAGCATTGGCTTCTTTCTTGGACCGTTCTAGTCTAAAATTGCGCTAGAGTAAAGCCTTGTGGTGAATTCTTAGGGCTATTAGGGTAGGCGACAATGAGAAATGGCTACTGCAAGAGCAGTTACGCAACATCCTCGATCCTTCGGGGACCTCCAGAAACATGGTAGAGGACAAAGGAGTGGTTGCATCAGAAGCTCCATTGAAGCGTAGGCCAAAGGAGTTGTTTGATGCCACAGAGTTAGAAAAGACTTTAGCCTAAACAGAAAACAAACAAAGCTGTCATAGCCAACCACCCAGACGAAGGCCTCTAGGCAATTGCCAAAGCTGTAGCTGAAGGCCTTTTCGGAGCCGCCACACCCTTAGGTACATGAAAGGGCTTCGTCAAGGATGATAACAATGGAAGAGCTGAGGTTGAAGGGGAAATATGTGATGGCCTCAAGGTGGAGGAGAGGTAGTTCAGGAAGAAGGCAAGCTAGAAGTAAAGGAATTATAGGAAATGATGAGGAGGATGATGAAGTCGCTTCTGAGCTTGATGCAGAAGAAGAAATCACACCACTAGCTACCTAGCTCAGCCATGGCTCTAATACCATGTTGAGGATCATGGACCTAGAACTAGATGAGCTATAGTGGACACAAATTAAACACACGATACATGATAAAGAGAAGACATTGTAACTCAAGTGAATTAGGTTCTAAGATAGATTAGCTTGGACTCATAAACACAATCTTGAGTGACTCAAATTGAAAGTACTATTTTCTTAAAAAAGAGTGTCAACCAAGTACATGCGTTTATAGCTTTATGGATAGTACAACTTTTCTTCTTTGTGATTATGGGATTTTGGACATCTCTTACTAGAGATTCTAGAGCATACATCATATGTCTATCTTCCAGCCTCTTTTGGGCACACATCATTTGCTATTCTCAACACTGTTTGAGGCCATTGTTATTGTGGTTGAACCATTATTTGAAGAACCGTTGTTTGTGGCCACTGTGGATTAGGTGCATTGTACTGCAACATTGTTCATATCTATGAATAGGGATAGGGAACTCTCCCTAGGACTACATTTGGTGGGTATACCATTCCTTGCATGGAAGGAGGTAAGACTCCTCTTCCTGGAGTCATTGACAACCTTACTTCAACTTCCTCATACAATCTTGCACCTTTCACTGCAGCTTTCAAATTGACAGGTCTTTTTAATTCCACGAACTTGCAAACTTCTAGTTATAGGCCTCTGAGGAACACTCCTTTTTGGATACGTTCATCCAAATGATGGTTATTCCATCTTTTTAGGATAGATTCCATTCGCAAGACATAATCTTCTACTCTTTCTCCAGAGGACTAACTTAGGTTCATGAACTCATTGCATTTGCTCTTCAAAACCTTCACGCTTAAATTTAGTGAGGAAGGCTAACTTCAGGTTGTCCCATGTGCCAAAAGTTCATGTTGCTTATCTCTCATACCATTGAAATGACACGCCCTTGAAAGTGGTGGGGAATATTGCTAACCAATGCTTAGGGGTTCTTGCATTGTTAGCCACGCATGCTACCATAAATTTTGCTACATGAAGATCGGGGTCTTTATTGTACTTTCCCTTAAAAATTGGCAATGGGACTACATTTGTTGGAATGTCATTAACATTTCCAGAATGAATCTGACTAGGAAGGGGACCTTGAGTGTCCATGAGGACTTCTCTAAAAAGTGTTTTTAGGGCGTCAAAGGAGGCTTCTGCTGCAAGCTTGTTCTCAGCCTTAATTCTTGCCTTCTCTCTTTTCACGTATCTCTGGCCTCATTCTAACAATTGCCTCTTGATTGTGTCATTCATCAAGGGGTTGGCTCCAACCAATTGGTCTGTACTCAATATAATAGAATTAGAGGGGGACTTCAGTCTTTGGAGGATTCTTTGGTCAACATCTCTTCTACTTCCTTCTTTTCAACATCTCTGAATTTAGCTTTCAAACCACTACAGAGGGGGAGATATTCCATTCTGAAAGTATCAAAACTCATTCTTCTTAAGATTGTTGTTGTGCCAACATTATAATAATGGCAGCTTCTGAGGGTTTCAATAGTGTATGTTGTGAAAAACACTCTGTCTACCAACTTCCAGTGGGTTGTAGGACTCCTGAAGCTTCTTCACGATCTCCCACTTGATGATGTCTAGAAACTTCTCAATGAATGCCAAATCTTCCATGGATGGTCATTCTCTCTATTTCTACCCTTCAATTTGTTCCCAAATAATTTGCCGCCAAGATGCAAGTTTTTGTTCCTTCAATAGGAAGAGGAAATAGTCCACTACATAGAGCTTGTATCATGATGATAGTATGTTTCCACCATTGTGGGATGAAATTCTTATAGAACGTGGCTTTGATAATGAGAATATCCAACTCTTCAGTGAAAAAAGGAACTTTGCAAGCATCCATTGAGTTATCCTCTTCTTGGTAATGCCATTTCCTTGATTTTCAACCTCTTCTGATGCTTGTTGATGGTAAGCTTCCCCGGCTATGGACCAAAAACATGGAACCTCAAGAAAGAAACCAAGGAAAAGGGGTTTCTACTGCAAGAAAATCTATCTTGTAACATCAACAAGCTTACTTTATTCTTTTGAGAACCATAACAAGGAAAAGAAGAAATCTTCATGCATCATCATAGTAGATATCTCCTACGGTTTTGATAGAATCAACCATAATCTTAATTTTCTTCATAAATTCCATCATAATAAAAAAGAACAAAAAGGAATACACCACTTTTTAATGGAAATAGCTCTCATAGTATTCATCTTCAATGTCTTTATAGTTCTCTCTCTATCTCTCATAGTAGATACAATGTTTTTAGGCATAGAACTGAGTTTCTCTCACTTCTCTCTCTCACATACTCTTGCTCTCTCAATAATACATTATAGCCTCATTTCAATACCCAATAATGGCACTCAATTATCCTCTCTTGGTCATGGATAAACCTCCCAAAAGGTATGTCAGATGTGAAGAGGCACCAGAGACATCATAGTGTCCTGTGAGATATGGCTTTTGTCACTATTCTTCTATAACCTTCTGTGAATCTTCATTAGCTACTTATTTACTTCAATTAGCTTGAATAGAGCTTCCATTCATCCTTTCTTAAAACAAAAACACTTTCCAAAAAATCAATACATCCAACATAACACTTAACAAAAACTAACAGAACAAAAAATAGAGCAACAAAAATATAGAACAACAGAACCATAGAACCTTACAGAATGTCAACAGAGACCATAAAAACCATAAAAACCAAACCAAAACAAATTCAATATTTCATAAAGCTTTTAACATAACGTCAAACAACTCTCAAAACATTCATTCAACCATCTCAACTACTAAAGTAAAAGCAAAATATAAGAAAATCAGACCTTACAGAACCAAACAAAAACAATTACAGAACCCTATAGAATAACATATCCTCATCAAAAACCATCATAAACCCTTCAAACATACTCAAACCATTCCAAACACTTCAAAACATCTTTAAATTCAAACAATCCATCACCATAAACAACCATTCAGCAACAAAAACAACAAAACATCAGCCCAAAAAACATATTATTTCAGCACTCAACACTAACATATGATGAATAATAATAATAATGTCTCAATTTTTTTTTCCAAACTAAGGAAAAGGTTGTGCAAGGATCCAAGTTTCCTAATATTAATTCTTTGTGTTTCTCATCATCATGATTGTATTCAAAATATGAATGCAAACTTAAATACGTTATGCAAAAAGTTAGCTATATGCATTTTATTAAGGTGTTAGATCTACTCCAAAGCCTCTTGAAGTTCAAGAGAAGAAGTTTCTCCTCAAATAGCTCAAATTACATAAGTTTGCTGGAAAAGGGAGAGATGTGGAAGCAAACATGGAAGTCTAGATAGAGACAATGGGAGACTACTTCCAAGCTATGGACACTAGTCCTACAAATGAAGCAATGATTGCCAAGCTTAGGCTACTTGGTATCACTAAATTGATTGCTTATTGCGCATTCCATATTTAAAAAAATTATGTCAATAAATTAATGATTCACTTTTCTTTAAGTGTTGATGATGATCTAGCATGGCCATAAGACCACTTAGAGACCAGTATTCCTAGTGTATCACTTAATGGGGTGATCAGAGCACTGTGATGGGGATATCTGGTACAGGCACTACAAGTTATGAAGGGAAAAAGAAGTGTCTGCCAAGTGTAAGAGTGTAGACAAGAACCAAGGAGTTACACATAAATGAAGATGAATTAAGTTCTAAGAAGAGGAAGTGCATTAGTATTGTATTTATGTATTTATGTGTGCATCCAGGGACGGCATGGAATATTTACTTGTGTGTAATGAGCATTGCATTCATTTGGGATCATCCTCTCCCTTACAAGTCAAGGTTTAAGGTCTTTTCTTTCATTAAGAAAGATGAGAGAGGTAATTCTCTCACTAAGAAAGATGAGAGACATGATCCTTTGGAAGTGAGGAGAGAAGTGATTTTCTATTTCTAAGGTCTAAAATGACATAAGATTTGGTGTGGAATTTAATCTTAAGGTTGAGGCCCAAGACAACCTAATGAACTCTCCTTAAGGTGGTTGCATGGACCACAAGTTAAGAGTACAATTTAAAAAGATGTATTTTAAAAAAAAGACATGGTGAATCCAATTTTAAAATATCTCGCAATAGAAAGACGATCTCTAAAAATGGTAAGATATTTTAAAAACTGATTCACCAAGCAACACACATAGAGACATCTCAAAATTGGTGCTATAGAGTAGGTCCTGGAATAGCCACATCTTGTATGAAGATCAACTCAATTCTCTCTCCAATTAAGAAGAGAAGCTCTTGAAAGCCTATAAAAGAGGAGGCCCTCTTTGGGTGTGAGAGAGCTAAAGAAGCATCACTTTGCATGCATTGAAGAGGAGAAGAGAAGGTGCAAGTACTGTGGAAGCCCTATTGAAATCAAGTGCTAGGGAAGCTCTGCTGAAATCAAGCGCCAAGAGGAGAGCCCTACACATATTCTGTAGGGGAGAAGGAGAGTCAAGAAGGATCAAAAGGTGCTAACTTCCAAGTGGTGCAAGTGTTAGCTGGTTGTATACCGTGTAAGGAACCGTGATCTTGTTTCGAAGATCTACAAGTAAGGACTAGTTTATGCGTAATGGAGGAGCTTGCTCCTTGTCAATAATATAACTCCACAAGGAGAGGGGATTGGCCCATTTTCCAATTCCTAGTGTGTTGTCTATTTCTCTCTCTCTCTCTCTACATCTTTCTTTTCTCTCATCTGTTCTCTCTTTGCTAGCGCCAATATAATATTCACCATATATTTTTTAAGTATATAATAAAGTCGATCGTGTATCTCGGATCTTATAATAGTGGTATCAGAGCAGGTCTCTTTGCTTTTCTCAAAGTAAAGGCAATCGTTGCAAGAAGAAGGTAAAGATGACGAGTGATGAAGTGCCTATAAGTGAGCAATTACAGGCTCAGTTGACAGAGTATCGTAGCTTTTTGGAAATTCCCGAAGTACGTCAATTGATTGATAGCTTAAGGGCAAGGGAAGAAGCTACTTATGGAGGACGGAATCCTCCAAAAGATGGTGATACTGAAGGAAACACCATTGCACCAATTGATGGTGAAGATGCAAAGCATCCAATTGTTGAGAAGTTTGCTAGAAGGAAGAAGGACTCTCGGGTCAAGAAGAGTAAAAAGACCTCACCTCGAGTGAGGCGAATAAGAAGGGAGTCATCTCCCTAAGCAACCAGCTACTCCCTTGATTACTCAAGTTCCTCCTCCTCCTCGTCAACTTCTAGTTCCTACTCTCTTGGTTCTAAGTCTTGTGCAATCCGCAAACGGACAAAGAGGGATCATAAGAGGAGAAAGCTTAAGAAGACTAAGACTTTCAAGACTGGGGATAAGGACATAAAGTTTGACTCTTACTCTGGTAAGAGAGATCGTGCTAAGGCATTAGCCTTTGTCAGACAATTTGAAGCTGTTTTCTCAAATGGTAATTTCTTAGAAAAGTCCAAGCTCAGGCATGTAGGCATGCACTTGAGAGACACCACTAGCAATTGGTGGTTGATTCTCTTTTTGGAGGGAAGGAAAACTAGGACTTGGAAAAAGTTTCGAAAGAAGTTTTATGCTTAGTTCTTGGCTCTTGATTTTGAGAATGATGTCAAGAAGGAATGGGATTGGCTAGGCCAAAAAGAGCATGAAAAGGTCACTAGTTATATGGACAAGTTTTGGTCGACTCTTCTCAAGGTTACTCCTTCTATGGAGTTCAGTGATGAAGAGAAGAAAAAGAAGTTTGAAGCTGGTCTACTCCCTCAATTACACAGAACCATGAAGGTGTATCCACATGAAACCTTATCTCGCATGATGGAGTCTACCATCATAGCTGAAAGTTTGCATACACTTGGTATCTCAAAAGTTGAAAATGAGTTCTTATAGAGCTAGACAAGAGCACCTCTATGATCAACCACGAGACACGACTAATTGAAGAAGACCTATCTTTATCCATGACCAATATTCAAAGCCAGAGGGGGTAACAAGTAGTGCAAGTATTTCTCACCCTCTGAGATACAAAATTACAAAGAGGAAAGAAGGTGCTTTCTTTGTGGTGAGTTAGGGCATATGAAGCCTGATTGTTCTCACAAAAGGAATTAGGAAGAAAATGCGATTAAAGATCCTCCTTGACCATCCTCAAATTCTATTCCGGATGTGTAAGCTAACACTCATTCAAATGAGAAGAAGAGACAACTCTTAAAGGGTTGGGGGACACTTAACAATCAACAAGTTTTGATACTCTTTATTGATCCAGGGTCCACCGATAATTTTGTGTCAGTAGATATTATTGAGAGGCTACAAGTTCCAACAGATCGATTGGGAACACCAATTGGATTAGGTTTGGGACTTACAACCAATTCTACTCCTATCAAATCTTAGAATTGGGGATTACCGTAACCAAGAATCTTTTCTACTTGGCCCCATTGGTAACTGTGATGTTATCCTAGGTATGCCTTGGCATTACAAGATTAGACCTCTTCTTGATTTCGTTAAGAAGACCCTTGCATTTCAATTCAAGGGTCGGAACATAGTATGCATTGTTGATGATGGAGATTGGCCTGTGCCAATGGTTAGTCATGTTAGCATTTCTAAAGAAATGAAGAAAGCTATTTCTGCATACATGATGTTTGTGAGAGAGTCAAAAGAAGCTAATGACTCAAGAGTACTTGATGCCTCTAATGAACACACAATACCAACTAATGCTTCTAAGTCTCAGACTTTAAAAGAACCCCTCTCTTTAATTGATCAAGCCAGAAATGATTTTGTTAAACAATATGAAGATTGTTTTAGTGATTCACTCCCAGGAGAGTTACCTCCTAAGCACCCGAAAGATCAGACAAATGATCTTATCCCAGGCAGTTCACCACCTAACCAACCGCCTTATCGAGTAAGTGCCAGTCAGCAAGAAACACCATATTGGGAAATATGGAAATTTCCCATAAGTTTGGAACATGTGGTAAAATCTTTGGATTTGCCATAACTTGAACACTATAACTCCAAATCAAGCATTCTATAGCTCAATATATTCCATTTTTCAAGTGCTTTCCAATGATAGGTCACATAATATGGTTTTGAGAAACTTATGGGCATGTTATCAGTGTGCCACCTTTTTAGTATTCAAAAAATGGGAATTGGGAGATTCCCAAACTCACTAATATTGTGTTAAGAGGAGATCCCAAAGCAAGTAAACGAACTATTGGAAAAAGGGCTAGTTCAACCTAGCTCTTCTCCATACTGCTCTCTAGTCTTACTTGTTCAAAAAAAAGATGGTTCTTTCCGTATGTGCATAGATTACAGATCTTTGAACAAGATCACAATCAAGAATCGTTTTCCTATCCCAAGGATAGATGATATCTTGGATAAGTTGCAAGGGGCTAGTATCTTTAGTTGGATTGATCTCAAGAGCGGCTATCACTAGATACGGATAGCACCTGAAGATGTTTATAAGATAGCTTTTCGTACAACGTTTGCACTATACGAGTTTTTAGTCATGCCATTTGGTTTGACTAATGCACCCGCCACATTCAATCGAATGATGGAGAGAATTTTCAAACCTCACTCAAAGTTCACATGTGTCTTCTTTGATGACATTCTAATATTTTCATGATCTAAAGAGGAGCATAGAAAACATCTATCTATTGTTTTTCAAGAGCTTCGCAAGCATAGACTATAGGTCAATGCTAAGAAGAGTGAAATTTTCCTTTCGTAAACTCATTACTTGGGCCATATTATTTCTCACAATCTTGTGAGAATGGATCTTGAGAAGATTCGAGCCATTGTTGATTGGCGTACACCTACTTCTTTACATGAAGTTAGAAGTTTCTTGGGCCTATGTTCATACTACAGGAGGTTCATACGAGGTTTTGCATATGTTGCATCTCCTCTACATGATCTTACTAAGAAGCGAATGCCTTTTTGTTGGGGATCAAGGAAACCACATGTCTTTGAAAGAATTAAGTTTCTTGTGACTCAAGAACTAATTCTCATAGTTCTTGATCTTCAAAAAACTTTTGAAGTTCATTGTGATGCTTCTGGGGATCACATTCGAGCTATGCTTAACCAAGAGCACCATGCAATAGCATTTGAGAGTCGATGCCTCAAGGATCATGAGCTACATGCTCTAGTATATGAGAAAGAGCTTATGGAAGTGGTACATGCTCTTCAAGTATGGAAACATTATTTACTTGGTGCAATTTTTAAAATTAAAACAGATCACCAAATTCTAAGATACTTCCTCACTCAGAAGAAGCTCTCAGAGAAACAAATGCATTAGGAAAATTTCTTATCTATGTTTTATTTTCAAATCCTTCACATATCTGGAATTAAGAATGTGGTAGTAGATGCTCTATCACGATAACCTCGAGTGAATGCAATCACAACTATTTACCATAACGAGTTCATGGATTTACCCAAAATGTATATAGCTGATTCCAACTTCTCAACCACATGGGATCAGCTTAGTCGATTACACCTTACTCGATTCGAGATGGTTATTGTTATCATCATCAAGCAATTTGTGTAGCATTACCATTGCGACACAAGGTAACGAATGAAGCACATGCATCTCCATATGCTGGACATAGGGGTATTCTACCTACTACTCGAGCATTGGAAATATATTTCTTTTGGCCCACTCTTACAACTAATATTGAAAGATATGTCCGTGAGTGCAAGATATACCAAAAAGTAAAGTATGATAGGCATAAACCATGTGGTCTACTGAAGCCATTACCTATTCCCAATAAGCCTTGGGAAAGTATAGCCCTGGACTTTATCATGGAGCTTCGTCGCACATAAGCAGGCAACGATGCAATCTCGACTATCATTGATAGATTCAGTAAGCAAGCTCACTTTATACCTCTGCAAAAGACAATCAAAGCCGATCATATGGCCAAGCTATTCATTGCTCATATTTTCAAGCATCATGGCATACCTAAGTCCATTATAAGTGATGGAGATCCCCGCATGACCAGCCTTTTTTGGCGAGCTCTCTTTGAGAACCTCAGGACAAAGTTAAAAAGTTTTCATCCTCTTATCATCCTCAAATGGATGGGCAGAGTGAAGGTGCTAATTCTTCTATTGTAGACCTTTTAAAATCCTATGTCTCTGATAATCAAAGAGAATGGGAAAAGTATTTTCCTTTCGTAGAGTTTGCATGCAATAATATGGTGCACTCTACTACTGGTAAGGCACCCTTTGAGATCATCTATGGTAAGCCTCATTTACCACCCATTCTTCTTACAAAGGATAAGATCTTTACAGCATATGAGTTTGTTAGAGACATTGATACAACTTTCACTCAAGTAAAAGTTGCTATCCAAAGGACACAAGAGAAGCATTCTTCATACAAGAGAACCTCCAATGGAACCAATCAAGGAAGATTTACCTGACATAGAAGAAATAGAAGAGTTCCATGTGCCTGAAAGAATTTTACACCATCAGGACAATACTCTAAGGTCAGGCAAGGTATTACGGAAGTATCTAGTTAAGTTTAATAATTATCCCCGATTGGATGCTCAATTTATTACTGAGAGAGAACTAGAAGACTTTCTAGATCTTCTTAAGGACTATGTATCCCCTCTACAGTTGATGTCAACTGTTTAAAAGCTAGAGGGATGTCACTAAATTGATTGCTTATTGTGCATTCTCTATTTAAAAAAATTATGTCAATAAATTAATGACTCACTTTTCTTTAAGTGTTCATGATGATCTAGCATGGCCATGAGACCATTTAGAGACAAGTATTCCTAGTGCATCACTTAATGGGGTGATCAGAGCACTGTGACAGGGATATCTGGTACATGCAATACAAGTTATGAAGGGGAAAAGAAGTGTCTGCCAAGTGTAAGAGTGCACATAAGAACCAAGGAGTTATACATGAATGAAGATGGATTAAGTTCTAAGAAGAGGAAGTATGTTGGCATTGTATTCATGTATTAATGTGTGCATTTGGGGACGCCTGGAAACGTTTACTTGTGTGTAATGAGCATTGCATTCATTTGGGGTCATCCTCTCCCTTACAAGTCAAGGTTTAAGGTCTTTTCTTTCATTAAGAAAGAGGAGAGAGGTAATTCTCTCACTAAGAAAGAAGAGAGACATGGTCCTCTAGAAGTGAGGAGAGAAGTGGTTTTCTCTTTCGAGGGTCTAAAATGTCATAAGATTTTGTGTGGAATGCAATCTTAAGGTTGAGGCCTAAGGCAATCTCATGAACTCTCCTTAAGGTGGTTGCATGGACCACAAGCTAAGGTAGAAGACACTAAAGAGGGAGACTTGGAAGTAAGTATAAGTGAATCAAAAGGTTTTGGCTAGGATGGTGGATGATACACACTATCTTAGACTATAAAACTTGTGCTTTATAATCTAGATCACAGTTTGGAAGCTTTGAGTTACCATATGTTGTATACAGACCAAGATTTGACTTCGAAAACTCTATCTATTCTCATGTGCATATTAATAAATACAAAGAATAGTATTGTTTGGCCTTTCAATATTTTGTAATCTCAACTATGTTATTGCGTGTAATCTTTTATAGTTTGTAGATTTGATTCATGCCAATAATATCCATTGGGGATACAAAAGGGGCAAAAAAGAAAAAAGACAACCCTGGAGATCTATTCGTTGCAAAATGATGTCTCTAGATACACATTGCATGTTTATAATCACGTTAAAGCTCAGTGACAATTGGAGTCCGAGTGCATGTATCTTCATGTTTTAATAACCGTGAAAATAGCATTAAGGCAACCGATTAAAAGTGTGGGTAAACTCGTGTTTCTTTTGATAAGGTCTTACACCATGTTAGATGTGGTCATAACCTTTTCTTTACTATCAAAAGAAATGCATTTGCGAGGTCCTCTACGGGGTAATCCCTTATAGTGTAGTTTGATTTCTTTCGTTGTCTTTAAAATGAACATGATATCTACTTATGATATCCAAACTTTGGTTAGAGTGTTATAGAAGCACTTCATGATTTGATTGACAAAACTTATGAAATCCAAAACTCTTTTCGTATGTCTTTAAAACTTGAGTTAAATTGGAATGCTTACAAGCAACCCTTGATTGAAGTGAGAAAACTTACATAAAGGCAGTATATTAGTCATCATTATATCAGATTTGACTTCACTGAGATTTGACTTACACTCTGTATGTAACGTGAGAAAGTCGTATGGAAGTAATAGCTTAGTTAAATCGTTAAACTCCATTGAAGAAGGGCATTTAGTTCAGGTGTAGTGTTAGCGACAAAATTGTCCCCGTCTTCCGATGAATTTAAGCCTTCTCTTCCGAGGAGGAGTCATGAATTAATCGACAGATCGACGGTTCCCGAAGGTGGTTGAATTTGAACGCCCCACGGAAGTAGTTTTGCTTGGAAGATTAATGGGATATTAACGATGATTAGAGGCGGTGATCATCCTTCTATATAAAGTCCAATCAAGACCTCGATACAGACCAGACTATAGTCTTCCCTCAGAGACTAGAGTAGTACTGCCGCTTTTGCATAATATATAGGCCGCAATATCAGAAAGATCGATCAGCGAATTCAGTAATATTACGAACTATTATCAAGAAAATATACTATGGCCGCTGGTGCAAGCTGCAGCTGCTGCAGGCCGTCGTCACTACTCGGATTACTTACATGCTATAATTGGATGGTCGTCACGACAATGGTACTCTGCACGAGTACTAGGAGCAGTACGGGGTATTATCATGTGGCCGTGTCGGCCACTTCCTTCAAGGTGGTAAACCATTGCCGCAATACCCTGGACGTGCAAGTGCGCGAGAACGCCGGGGGTCCGTCCATCGGAACCACAGGCTTCTCCCTGGCGCCCGGCGCCTCCAAGTCCCTGAGCCCACCCGATGGCTGGTCGGGCAACTTCGGGACGGGCACGCCGAGCCTCCTGGCCGAGTTCACCATCGACAAACCTGTGGGCAGCGATTTCTACGACGTGAGCGCCGTGGACGGCTTCATGCTCAACGTGGGGCTGAGAATCTCAGGCAACGGGGCGAGCGTCTCCTGCAGCGCCGCGGCGTCCATCTGCCCCTCCGAGGACGTCAGAGGCAGCAGATGCGTGAGCCCCAACCGCGACGACCCCAACACTAGCTACGTCAAGAACGTCGACGCCTCCTGCCCGGATGCCTACAGCTGGTCCAAAGACAACAACGCCGTCCGCAAAACGCCCACGGGGGGGCGCTTCACCATCACCTTTTGCCCCTGAATATCATCTCGATTCTCAATCTAGAATAAAACCTACTTCTGCCGAATCTCGATCATGCATGTATGTCATGACTACTTGATTTCCATTCTCGAAATGGCATGTATGAATACCCACAAGTAATTCGAGGTTATCTTCTAAATGCATGTTCGAGAATGATGGTTTAATCGTATCCGAAGCGTAAGCTCTTACCATTGCATTAATGATTTGGCTCAGCATTAACGCACCAATATAATTGAGTGCTCATAAGTGAACTCTAGCCACACACGCAGAGTTGTTGCTAACCTTCCTCTGTAGATTATAGAAATTATCAATGGTGGAACTAGTTTTGCTTCATTTGTCTACCCGACCATGCATTACTATTCAACTTTCCTTTGAAAATCAAAGTAGAAATCCTGAGGTTGAGAGAAAGAGACCCATAGAAAAGGCTCTTATAGAAACTAGCAAAAATATCATCAGTTCTAGCAACATCATCAAGCTAGAATGAATAAGAGTAGCAACATGTAGGTAGCTTTGCAGCTGCATTCAACCACTGATTTGATGACGTCTTATGTTTGAGTATGATGTGACTAGCCACAAATTGGTGAGGAAGGGAGTAGCTACTAATTTGGTTAAACCTAAGAGTGTAGCTAGAAGGGCTATTAAAAAGAAGCTAAGAGAAAATGGATTGGCCCTCATGCTTCTCATGTCTCAACTCCAATGAGGTCATAAGGTATATCCGTTCCCTACAAGCTCAAATGGTGAGCTTCAAGAGCCAAGTAAAGTTGATGAATGATGATGCTACAATAATAACTGGCAATGTCAGCCATATGTGATCTATTGAGATCCTAATCAAGTGAAACATGATGATGATGTTGAAGGAGCCTTCAAGAGAGCTTTCATGAATTGACTTCTCTTCTCTTCAAACATCCATTATTTCTTGTCCATGAGGCCTATTGTCTTGTCTTTGAGAGCTTCACCACATGTTTGCATTTCAATCAAACCTTAATCTCCTCTAAGGACAATAGTCCCATGCTCCCTATCATTATTCCCTCCCTCTTAGATAAACCCTATCTAATTAATAAGGCTTACCTAGCATAATTGAGCTTGCATGGCTTGATTTTGGAACCCAGAATAGCAAGTTCTTAATGGCTATGTTAGTTTTCTCAATGTTGATGTTCCCATTGATTAGGATTTCTTTGTTATACCTTATTTTTGGAAATTATTTTGTCTCACCATTTCTAGATAATGTGCTGTATAGTAAGTTGGTTGTCGGAAGTTTCGAAACCTAAAATGGGGTTGATAGTGGCTCTCTCATCCTAAGCTCATTATTAGGCCTCAAATAGCAATCCCACACATAGATCTATGACCATGAGGGACAAGAAAAATGTTGGACAAGCCGCTCATGAGACTAAAATATTGTGTTCTTGGGGAAGTTACCATATGTATATCCTCTATATCAGGTGCATCAAGGCCTATTTGTAAATATCCTTACCTGTGAATTTTTTCTAAATAAAATATAACCCCTTTATATTACACCCTTCTATATGTAAAAAATATATAGGAATAGTATTTTAAAAATACCTTATTTTGAACCCACATGATGCACACATATATTCATGAGTAACTTACCCGAGATTGTGTTGTAGTCCATTTCCTAATTGCTTATCCTTGAACTCCAAGTAGGAGGTATCACCATATAATGGTGTTTAATGCACTACATAAACATCACTTAGGTTTCTCTGATGGAATGTTGTGGCCTCTTATCATGAGAGATCTGTAATATTCCGATTTGCTAAAAAAACACACGCATGAACCACCTCTAGAAGGGGAGGCCAAAAGGATAAGTCATGAGGATGATTAATGACAATTTTTTTTAATATTCCCTCTCTCCTCCAGCCGACTGTCATGGTGGAGGAGAAGGGAATAGCAAGGGGTGAGCAAGCTCCTTGCTGGAGCTTGCTGAAGGAAGGACGCCATGCACTATGGCCGCGTGGGGGCGGGAAGAATTCCCTCCCTCAGCTATAAATGCCATGGAACAAGAGAAGACGCTCTCACCGCCGTGAAGTAGAGAGAGAGGGTGGTCGTGAAGGAGAGAGGGAGGAGCTAAGCTGGACGGTGGGAAACGACACACGCCAGCAATCACCTCTGAGCTGCCGCAGCAGTCCGACCCCCTGCCCGTATTCACGCCGCCAGCAGCTCGAAGTGCAGTTTGCCCTGGCCGTCAACACGTCACCAACTGTCGCCTAGATCACAAGCTGCCACCATCAAACATCCCCTTTTCTTCCACGTGGCGAATTCACCCTCCAGAAGCTTTGGAAGCTTCTTGGCAAGCTTCCAAAACCCTTAGGAAGCCCCCTTTCATACCCTTTGTTCTCCCCCCCCCCCCCCCCCGGTTTTAAAATCCCCTTAGCTCCCATTCCCTTGGCCTCAAAACCACCATCTCCCCCTCCCCCCCCCTCGTGTTTAAAGGATCATAAGCCCCTTTTTCCACAATAAAGAGTGGGCTTAGAGGTCCTATTATTACTCCTCTTCCCCCCCCCCCCCCGGTGCTTTTAAAAGTCACATAGCCCCTTTCCTTAAGCCCCTTTTTCATATTTTATAAATCGTCAAGCCCCCTTTTCCTTGGAACCACACCCCCGTGTTAATCCCTTAAACCCCTATCCTTTTCCTTGGAACCACACCCCCATGTTAATCCCTTAAACCCCTATCCCTTTTCTTTGGAACCACCCCTCTTTCCTCCATATTTATACCTTCCCTAGCCCTCCCCTTGTGGCCTATTGAAACCCCATTTTAAGTTTGACTTAAGGGTCCTTCGACCTTATTTATAACCTTTACGGTTACTATATCCCCTTAGAAGTTCTCTCCTGCACCTTGTGTTTTTTCCATCCATTTTTGTTCCTCGTTTGAGCGAGTCATTAAAAGACCATTAAGCATTCCCCATGACTTCAATGGGTCTTAATCGTAGAAGACTCTGAAACACCCTTTCGAATTTCCCTGACTTCCAAGGAAGGAGCCTTCCAAAAACTACTATCGACAAGCGGTGCAAGGAAGCGACGGTGGAATTCCTAGAAGGAGTTGTAGAGCTACTTCCACGTTCGAAAAACTATAATTGCGATGCCTCCTAAGAAAGTCCAAGGCGTAGCCGCGAGAGGGTCATCTCCCGGTATCCATGTGGATATCTCACCCCAAAACCAGGTTTTTCTTCTTGGCTTTAATTCGGTTTTAAGTCGATCATGCAAAGAGAAATTGTTAGGGATAGGATATATTTGTCTGAGTTATTGGTAATGAAGGAGTTTAGCTTATTTGAATGAATGATAATGTATAGAACTTAGTTTCCTTCGAATTGCATCAAGCATTATAAATTACGAGCAAGATTATCCATTTACTATAGTAGTATATTTTAGTTAAATCCTAAAGGTATTGAAATTATATCTTGCACCATTAGTCTTATTCCTTTTGCAATGAATCATTGTAAATGATTAAATTCATGAAAGGTTTTTTTCCTTGCTCAAATTACTAGGAAGTTATCATTGCTAATTGCACATCTTAGCAAGGGAAATGTTTGTTATTTGGCATGAGTTCATCTGCAAGGAAAAAGGAAGTTTAAATTGAACTGTATAGACTGAAAAATAAATTGTCACAAGGATAGCAAAACTGTGACAAGACGATTAATATTATCTTCCAAAAGATATCCAAACCAATCTAAACATAGAAATATTCATACTCTAAGCACTTGACTACTTTCCTTATTCTAGGGTCAGAAAAATTTGTAAAGATAAAGAACTAGGGTTGTCCTCGAGATCCTTAAAAAGAAACCCTAGGCCCGACATACGTCAGCGTAAAGGATCTAAAACGGATTATTCCATCGCAAGACTTGCGCAGCAAGTACGAAATCATTTAGTCTTGTAATTGATTCACAAGGAGAAAGGGAAAAAAAAACCCTCAATAAGGATAGCAGATCCCTACGCAAGTTGTCTTGCAAAAGGACATATTTTTGGATATCCTTCTAAATAAGGAAAGTTCTAAACCGGAAACTAGCATATCTAAGGAACTTTAGGGTTGACCAAGTTGGGTTAATAAGGTACGCCCTACACGGGAATGTAAAGGATCTTGCCAATTTGCAAGACACCTTGGGAACGAGTGCTGATACACTCAAAAGGAAAGAACACTTCCTTAGCAGTTTGCCAAACAACACGGTTGATTAATGAAAATGTTTGTGCTTGCTAGAGATTTTAGGGCTCTGTTTGAATTATGAATTACAAATTAAATGAGTACCTATACTTCAGGTTAAAGGCTGAAGGAAGAGGCAGTTTCAGTTACCCCCGACTACCTGCCTAACCCTAACCAAGGGGGTTGTTCATCGCGCCGGGTACGTGGACCGAACCCACCGCGAGAGGTCTCTCCATTGAGCTCTACTTGGAGTAGGAGGACGGTTGGGTGCCAGGGAGGGCTCTAGCCATAAATCCCTCGCCTTCCGGGTCCTACACAAGAGGCTAACGTGACTCGGGATTAGATCTCGAGACCCGCATACTAGTTTACAGGTGGAAGCTTGGAATAGTGATCCCTGGGGATTACTGGATAGCCCTCGGCGGATTATGGACAAGCCTACGGGCGGAACTTCTTGTATTTCAATGATAAAATGATGAAATGTTAAAAAAAAGAACTTGCTTGATATTGTTCTTCTATGTCACGTGATAAGATTATGTGAAGGAACCAGTGCTTAACAGGATTAATCAAAAGAAGCTGATTGTTATATGTCAAATTAATGTGTTAGATAATTACATAACTAAAACAAACTGAGGAAAGTGCGGAGGATGGGCCATGGGTCCGTCCTATGGTTGGGTAGTCCCGGTTAGCCGGGAACTTTTCTCAAAAATTTTGAAGAATAGTGGGATGATCATCATCATCAAAACGAATAACGAGAGCGAGGACCTAGAGTTACGTCTTACCCGATTTACGCTATTTTAGAGGAAAGGAATGGGACTATGCCTTATGGCAGAGAGGTTGAGCCTTACATCCCTCTCGTTTCCCATTCTCCTTGAACCAAGTGCAGCGTGAATCCTCTTCGAACCTGGCGTTTCTGCGTAAAGTAGTTCGCTCAGGTCTGACGCTAGTTGTTGTTAGCTAATGGCCAATCAGGAAAACCCTAATTCCGGTCGATCCTAAGTGGGAACGGCCAGGATACTTCTGCTACGTGGCAGACGCGGGAAGACCTAGATCGCAAAACCCGTAACATTCCATGGGAGTGCCGGGCTGAGTTTTCTAGACATCCTTTCCGATGGACTGCTAAGACGTGTCCTGGATGATACTAGCGGACACGTTATAGTTGGTATCAGAGCCGACCAATAACAGAATTGCTTTTATAAAATCTCAATTAAATGAAGTAAACAAATTACTGCTGTCCAAACATTTCCTTACTTTCAATGCTGTCTTGCAGAGTTATGAACCGTGGAACAAATTTTTGGTATTTCGGGTCATGTTTATGACTGCAATGCATTCTCCCCTTTATAGACAAAGAATTGGGATGATGAACATCCTGGAGCAGATTTATAATCCATCACCTTTATACATAGAACGAAGATGGACGGGGTCTTCAGGAATCTACTATATAGCCGCCCACTGGTTTGCTTATCTACAGACCAACCTAAAAAGGATCAAGTGGTTGGAAGACTTGAAAGTCGTGAAGCTGTTCATTGTTGTGGAAGCTCACGTAAATTCGACTTTACATATTCAAGGTCGGAGGGTTGAAATCAACTCATATGTATATGAGGAAGTAACCCATGTAATCCCAGTCGACAGGAGTAAAGTGTTGGGCCACCATGAGAAGTATGGATTCCAATGGAAAGGGTATCCTGAACTTCCAATGAATTATCGATTCCTAAAGATCCATGACCCAAAACCCTACTATTACACAGTTCCTATAGACAAATGCAATACAACGTTGTTCTCCCCAAACTGAATGTAATGATTGGCCTATCATCACACGAAACGTTGTATTCAAAAAGGCTATGCCCATGTAAATACAAATAAAGACTTCTTTTTATCAATATCTGGCTCTGCATAAGAGTTGTTAAAAAGTTAAGTAGCTACACTGTTTACGAGATAGCTGAACTAAAAATGAAAGATAAGCTAACGTCGATTATCATACAATAACGTTAAGAAAACTTTTATCCAGGCACAACCCCAAGTACAGGTTCCAAATTCGCCTCCTACATCAAGTACTGCTGTGACCCAGGAGAAGAAGTTTCTCCTCAAGCAGATAAAGCCACCTGAGTTTGACGAGAGAGGCAGATTCGTCCAGGCTGATGCTGAAATTTGGATTGAATCCATGGAGGATTACTTTGAAGCAGTTGGTACTGCACCTACCAATCAGGCCATGCTCGCCAAGTTAAAGCTCACCGGCGAAGCCAGACTTTGGTGGAAGCAATGGTGCAGGGATCAAGGGATTTTAGAGGGGTCCGTTACCTTGGAGAAGTTGAAGAAAGCCGTGCAGGGAAGATATTTACCACCTGCATATCGTACGCAGAAAATGAATGAGTTCTACGAGCTAAAACAGCTAGGACTCACTCTTGACGCATATTACTCTAAATTCGTCTCACTTTTAAAGTATACGCCACAAATGGACATGACGCAGCAGGTGTCCAAATTTTGTGCGGGCTTAAATCCACCCGTAAATACCTGTCTCGAATCTATGCGTCCATCAAATCTTCAGGATGCACTCATTCGAGCGGCGCCTATAATTCACGAGGTGCAAGCTAGACCAAGGGGTAACAAAACTTGGTCCTATAGTGACCCGAACAGGGAAGCATTCAGACCTCAAATGAAGAGAGTTCAAGGTCATAATCATGGACAAAGGAAGAAAGCAAGGACAAATAACATCAATAACTTTGTTCCTACTCAAAGTAATGGCCAAAAACCTCCGTTGTTTCCACTGCAACGAACCTGGTCACTTCAAGAGGCAATGTCCCAAGCTTAGCGGGGGACATCGTCAAACGCCTTTCTAAGGTGCAGGCCGCAATCAAGGAGCCGTTACCCGTGGAAGAGGAAGAACCACTTGCATTGCCAATAGGCAAAGATGCGAAGAAGAAGAAGAGAAAGATCCGACTATGGAAGCTGAATTCGAAAAAGCGACAGTCCATGCCGCTTTACACAAGAAAGGGCCGAATCGCCAGTTCTCGGTGATTCAGACACCATCGGACTATCAAGGTAAAGGTTTCAAAACCTTGATTGATTGTGGCAGTACACATTCCTTTATCTCACCAGCATGTGCAAAAAGGTTAGGAATAACCACAGTAGAAGCACCTACCCTGCTTGTGGAGTTGGCAAGCGGTCGTGAGGTAACTTGTACCAGGCAAACTGCTAAGGTGGAATTCTTTCTGGGAGGAAAGAAGACTTCAGTCAAATTCAGAGTCATGAATTTAGGTATCCATGAGTGTCTACTCGGGATGGACTGGCTTAAGCCCAACCACGCCCACATCCACTGTGGAAAGGGTCAAGTTTTCTTTCGAAACTCTGAAAGGGAATTTGTCACAACTCAAGGTGAGGCAGGAGTTCCAAGAATCCAATTAGCCAAAGTATCTCGGATCATAAAAGGAGTCAAAAAAGTATTACCCGTTTACCTGATCAAACTCAACAAGTTAGATCAAAAGCAAGAGTCTCATGAAGGACCTTCTTGGCTAAAGGAATACGCTGATGTATTCCCTGAGGAATTGATTGAACTTCTGCCTCAAAGAGAAGTAGATCATGAGATTAGGCTAGTGCCTGGAGCTGCACAAATGGCAAAAAGACCTTATAGAATGTCCATACCGGAAGCAATTGAGTTGAAGGAACAACTCAAGCAACTGTTAGATCAGGGTTACATCTGGACTAGCAACTCACCGTGGGGAGCTCCAGTACTATTCCAGAAAATGAAAGATGGCACACTTCGACTATGTCTTTATTACCGAGGGTTGAATCAATCAACAGTCAAGAACAAGTATCCTATTCCTAGAATAGATGAGCTTCTTGATCATCTTCAAGGTGCAAAGATCTTCTCCAAGATTGATCTCAGGTCAGGTTACTATCAGATAAGGATCAAGGAAGAAGATATTCCAAAGACGGCCTTCAATACAAGATATGGGCACTTTGAGTTCCTGGTTATCTCATTCGGGCTTACAAATACACCTGCCACCTTCAATAGATTAATGCAAGATATCTTTAGACCATATCTTGATGATTTCGTGCTTGTCTTCTTTGATGACACTTTAGTCTATTCTAAACAGGAAGAAGATCATGAACCTCAACTTCGGATTGTCCTTGAGACAATGAGGTGTCATAAGCTGTATGCAAAAATGAAGAAGTATGCATTCTTCAAGCGTGAGATTGAATATCTGTGATTCATAGTATCATCAGAAGGAATATCAGTAGACCCAGCCAAGGTCAGAGATGTGCTTGAATGGCCAATACCAGTATCCGTCAAAGAGATACGTAGCTTGCTTGGATTGACAGGATGGTATAGGGTCTTCATCAAAAACTATGCTTTGATTGCAGCACCTCTTACAGACTTACTAAAGAAGCACACTTCCATTACATGGTCAACTTCCGAACAAAATAGCTTCGATAAATTAAAGCAAAGTTTGGTATCAGCACCTATTCTAGAACTTCCTGACCTCAATAAGGAGTTCGAGGTAGTAACTGATGCTAGCATTCTTGCCTTGGGGTGTGTACTTATGCAGGAAGGTCATCCAGTAGCATACTCTTCAAGGAAATTGAAGAGTCATGAAAAGAATTATGTCACGCATGATCTGGAATTACTAGTTGTCATCCATGCTCTAAAGCTTTGGAGACACTACCTGTTGGGTAACAAGTTTACTCTAGTAACCGATCATAAGAGTCTCAAATGGATTTTTACCCAGAACGAGCTCAACATGAGGCAACGTCGGTGGATTGAAGTATTGGAGGAATATGATTTTGAAATCAAGTGCCGACCAGGGAAGGAGAATGTAGTTGCCGATGCACTCGGTCGCAAGGCATTCCTAATTTCCCTAATCTTGCAGAATCCATCAATGGCTAGATCTCTAGCTACAAAAGTATCTATGCTAAACAACCCTATACTTGAACTAGCTAGAGAGGAAGCATGCCATGATTTGGCCTACCAAACAATGATAAAGGAAATATCTACCAAGGAGCAGAATCAGAAGTTGCAAGCTAAGTATCAGGAATTTTCCATTGATAATGGACTTGTCTTCTACAGAACAAGGCTGTGTATACCAGCAAGCCAGTCACTTAAGCAGAAGATATTATGGGAAGCTCATGATTCTCCTTTCGCAGGACATCCTGGCTATGCTAAAACTCTTAATGTGGTTAGGAAGAGCTACCATCGGGAGAGGCTTAAAGCTGACGTTCTCAAATATGTCACTGAGTGTTTGTCTTGCCAACGTATCAAAGCCGAACATGTCATGATGCCAGGGAAACTGCAACCGCTTGACATTCCCCAAATGAAATGGGAATTCATCAGTATGGATTTTGTTGTGGGCCTACCCCAAGTCCAAGGAGGATACAATTCCATTATGGTTGTGGTTGACATGCTTACCAAGGTTGCACACCTGATTCCAGTAAAGACAAACTATAAATCCTTTGACATTGCAAGATTGTTTATCAAGGAGATATTCAAGCTACATGGGTTACCTAGAAGAATCATTAGTGATCGAGATTCTCTCTTCACATCACACTTCTGGAGAGCTATCTTTGAAGCTATTGGGACTCAACTCTGTTTTAGCACCGCTTACCATCCCCAAACGGATGGCCAAACAGAGCGAGTAAATCAAATCATCGAGGATATGCTTAGGGCATACTGCTGTCGAGAGCCGAAGAGGTGGATTCAATACTTGCCATTAGTTGAATTTGCCTACAATGCTTCTTACCAGCAGAGCATTCTGATGACTCCTTTCCAGGCATTGTATGGTGATGATTGTCGAAGTCCCCTAAACTTTTCTGATCCAACCCTAAGAGTTGAAGCGTCAAGACAGATGTTGGAAGACATGGATGATCAAATAAAGTCAATAAGACAAGACATACAAGCGGCGCCTAGGACCCAATGCTTATAGATTGCAACTCCCTGAGAACCTAAAGGTTCACTATGTATTCCATATCAGCCTATTGAAAACATATGTACCCAACCCTACTCATGTACTTGATGATCAAAAAATTATAATGCCTAGTCAAGGAGTCCTTGAACTAAGGCCGGATAGGAACTTAGATGTTAGGGAGAGACAGTTAAGATCTAGAACCCTGAGAGAATGCCTCGTCCAGTGGAAAGATTATCTCGAAGAGGATGCCACTTGGATAGATGAAAGCTCTCTCAACCATCAATATCCCCAGTTTCTCTCGAGATGAGGACATCTCGATTCCTCCAAGGGGGAGAGAATGTAATATTCCGATTTGCTAAAAAAACACACGCATGAACCACCTCTAGAAGGGGAGGCCAAAAGGATAAGTCATGAGGATGATTAATGACAATTTTTTTTAATATTCCCTCTCTCCTCCAGCCGACTGTCATGCTGGAGGAGAAGGGAATAGCAAGGGGTGAGCAAGCTCCTTGCTGGAGCTTGCTCTGGAAGGACACCATGCAGTATGGCCACATGGGGGTGGGAAGAATTTCCTCCCTCAGCTATAAATGCCATGGAACAAGACAAGATGCTGTCACCGCCGTGAAGTAGAGACAGAGGGTGGTCGTGAAGGAGAGAGGGAGGAGCTAAGCTGGACGCTGGGAAACGAGACACGCCAGCAGTCACCTCTGAGCTGCCACAGCAGTCCGACCCCCTGCCCGTATTCACGCCGCCAACAGCTCGAAGTGCAGTTTGGCCTGGCCGTCAACACGTCGCCAACTGTCGCCTGGATCGCAAGCTGCCGCCATCAAACATCCCCTTTTCTTCCACGTGGCGAATTCACCCTCCAGAAGCTTTGGAAGCTTCTTGGGAAGCTTCCAAAACCCTTAGGAAGCCCCTTTTCATACCCTTTGTTCTCCCCCCCCCCCCCCCCGGTTTTAGAATTCCCTTAGCTCCCATTCCCTTGGCCTCAAAACCACCATCTCCCCCCCCCCCCTTGTGTTTAAAGGATCATAAGCCCGTTTTTCAACAATAAAGAGTGGGCTTAGAGGTACTATTATTACTCCTCTTTCCCCCTCCCCCCCCCCCCCCGGTGCTTTTAAAAGTCACATAGCCCCTTTCTTTAAGCCCCTTTTTCATATTTTATAAATCCTCAAGCCCCCTTTTCCTTGGAACCACACCCCCGTGTTAATCCCTTAAACCCGTATCCTTTTCCTTGGAACCACACCCCCATGTTAATCCCTTAAACCCTTATCCCTTTTCCTTGGAACCACCCCTATTTCCTCCATATTTATACCTTCCCTAGCCCTCCCCTTGTGGCCTGTTGAAACCCTCTTTTAAGTTTGACTTAAGGGTCCTTCGACCTTATTGATAACCTTTACGATTACTATATCCCCTTAGAAGTTCTCTCCTGCACCTTGTGTTTTTTCCATCCATTTTTGTTCCTCGTTTGAGCGAGTCATTAAAAGACCATTAAGCCTTCACCATGGCTTCAATGGATCTTAATCGTAGAAGACTCTGAAACACCCTTTCGAATTTCCCTTACTTCCAAGGAGGTAGCCTTCCAAAAACTACTATCGACAAGCGGTGCAAGGAAGTGACGGTGGAATTCCTAGGAGGAGTTGTAGAGCTGCTTCCACGTTCGAAAAACTACAATTGCGATGCCTCCTAAGAAAGTCCAAGGCGTAGCCGCGAGAGGGTCATCTCCCGGTATCCATGTGGATATCTCTCCCCAAAACCAGGTTTTTCTTCTTGGCTTTAATTGGGTTTTAAAGCCATCATGCAAAGAGAAATTGTTAGGGATAGGATATATTTGTCCGAGTTATTGGTAATGAAGGAGTTTAGCTTATTTGAATGAATGATAATGTATAGAACTTAGTTTCCTTCGAATTGCATCAAGCATTATAAATTACGAGCAAGATTATCCATTTACTATAGTAGTATATTTTAGTTAAATCCTACAGGTATAGAAATTATATCTTGCACCATTAGTCTTATTCCTTTCGCAACGAATCATTGTAAATGATTAAATTCATGAAAGGTTTCTTTCCTTGCTCAAATTACTAGGAAGTTATCATTGCTAATTGCACATCTTAGCAAGGGAAATGTTCGTTATTTGGCATAAGTTCATCTGCAAGGAAAAAGGAAGTTTAAATTGAATTGTATTGACTGAAAAGTAAATTGTCACAAGGATAGCAAAACTGTGAGAAGACGATTAATATTACCTTCCAAAACATATCCAAACCAATCTAAACATAGAAATATTCATACTATAAGCACTTGACTACTTTCCTTATTGTAGGGTCAGAAAAATTCGTAAAGATAAAGAACTAGGGCTGTCCCGAGATCCTTAAAAAGAAACCCTAGGCCCGACATACATCAGCTTAAAGGATCTAAAACGGATTATTCCATCGCAGGACTTGCGCAGCAAGTACGAAATCATTTAGTCTTGTAATTGATTCACAAGGAGAAAGGGAAAAAAAACCCTCAATAAGGATGGCAGATCCCTACGCAAGTTATCTTGCAAAAGGACGTATTTTTGGATATCCTTCTAAATAAGGAAAGTTCTAAACCGGAAACTAGCATATCTAAGGAACTTTAGGGTTGACCAAGTTGGGTTAATAAGGTATGCCCTACACCGGAATGTAAAGCATCTTGCCAATTTACAAGACACCTTGGGAACGAGTGCTGATACACTCAAAAGGAAAGAACACTTCCTTAGCAGTTTGCCAAACAACACGGTTGATTAATGAAAATGTTTGTGCTTGCTAGAGATTTTAGGGCTCTATTTGAATTATGAATTACAAATTAAATGAGTACCTATACTTCAGGTTAAAGTCTGAAGGAAGAGGCAGTTTCAGTTACCCCTGACTACCTGCCTAACCCTAACCAAGGGGGTTGTTCACCGCGCCGGGTACGTGGACCGAACCCACCGCGAGAGGTCTCTCCATTGAGCTCTACTTGGAGTAGGAGGATGCTTGGGTGCCAGGGAGGGCTCTGGCCGTAAATCCCTCGCCTTCTAGGTCCTGCACAAGAGGCTAACGTGACTCGGGATTAGATCTCAAGGCCCGCATACTAGTTTACGGGCGGAAGCTTGGAATAGTGATCCTTGGGGATTACTAGATAGCCCTCGGCAGATTATGGACAAGCCTATGGGCGAAACTTCTTGTATTTCAATGATAAAATGATGAAATGTTAAAAAAAAGAACTTGCTTGATATTGTTTTTCTATGTCACGTGATAAGATTACGTGAAGGAACCAGTGCTTAACAGGATTAATTAAAGAAGTTGATTGTTATATGTCAAATTAATGTGTTAGATAATTACATAACTAAAACAAACCGAGGAAAGTGTGGAGGATGGGCCATGGGTCCGTCCTACGGTTGGGTAGTCCCGGTTAGCTGGGAACTTTTCTCAAAAATCTTGAAGAACAGCGGGATGATCATCATCATCAAAACGAATAACGGGAGCGAGGACCTAGAGTTACGTCTTACCCGATTTACGTTGTTTTAGAGGAACGGAATGGGACTATGCCTTATGGCAGAGAGGTTGAGCCTTACATCCCTCTCGTTTCCCATTCTCCTTGAACCAAGTGCAGCATGAATCCGCTTCGAACCTGGCGTTTCTGCGTAAAGTAGTTCGCTCGGGTCTGATGCTAGCTGCTGTTAGCTAATGGCCAATCGGGAAAACCCTAATTCCGGTCGATCCTAGGTGGGAAGGACCAGGATACTTCCGCTACGTGGTAGACGCAGGAAGACCTAGATCGCAAAACCCGTAACATTCCATGGGAGTGCCGGGCTGAGTTTTCTAGACATCCTTTCCGATGGACTGCTAAGACGTGTCCTGGATGATACTAGCAGACACGTTATAGTTGGTATCATAGCCGACCAATAACATAATTGCTTTTATAAAATCTCAATTAAATGAAGTAAAGAAATTACTGTTGTCCAAACATTTCCTTACTTTCAATTCTGTCTTGCAGAGTTATGAAGCGTGGAACAAATTTTTGGTATTTCGGGTCATGTTTATGACTGCAATGCATTCTCCCCTTTATAGACAAAGAATTGGGATGATGAACATCCTGGAGCAGATCTATAATCCATCACCTTTATACATAGAACGAAGATGGACGGGGTCTTCAGGAATCTACTATATAGCCACCCACTGGTTTCCTTATCTACAGACCAACCTAAAAAGGATCAAGTGGTTGGAAGACTTGAGATTCGTGAAGCTGTTCATTTTTGTGGAAGCTCACGTAAATTCGACTTTACATATTCAAGGTCGGAGGGTTGAAATCAACTCATATGTATATGAGGAAGTAACCCGTGTAATCCCAGCCGACAGGAGTAAAGTGTTGGGCCGCCATGAGAAGTATGGATTCCAATGGAAAGGGTATCCTGAACTTCCAATGAATTATCGATTCCTAAAGATCCATGACCCAAAACCCTACTATTACACAGTTCCTATAGACAAATGCAATACAACGTTGTTCTCCCCAAACTAAATGTAATGATTGGCCTATCATCACACGAAACGTTGTATTCAAAAAGGCTATGCCCATGTAAATACAAATAAAGACTTCTTTTTATCAATATCTGGCTGTGCATAAGAGTTGTTAAAAAGTTAAGTAGCTACACTGTTTACGAGATAGCTGAACTAAAAATGAAAGATAAGCTAACGTCGATTATCATATAATAACGTTAAGAAAACTTTTATCCAGGCACAACCCCAGGTACAGGTTCCAAATTCGCCTCCTAGATCAAGTACTGCTGTGACCCAGGAGAAGAAGTTCCTCCTCAAGCAGATAAAGCCACCCGAGTTTGATGGGAGAGGCAGATTCGTCCAGGCTGATGCTGAAATTTGGATTGAATCCATGGAGGATTACTTTGAAGCAGTTGGTACTGCACCTACCAATCAGGCCATGCTCGCCAAGTTAAAGCTCACCGGCGCAGCCAGACTTTGGTGGAAGCAATGGTGCAGGGATCAAGGGACTTTAGAGGGGTCCGTTACTTGGGAGAAGTTGAAGAAAGCCATGCAGGGAAGATATTTACCACCTGCATATCGTATGCAGAAAATGAATGAGTTCTACGAGCTAAAACAACTAGGACTCACTCTTGACGCATACTACTCTAAATTCGTCTCACTTTTAAAGTATGCGCCACAGATGGACATGACGCAGCAGGTGTCCAACTTTTGTGCGGGCTTAAATCCACCCCTAAATACCTCTCTCGAATCTATGCATCCATTAGATCTTCAAGATGCACTCATTCGAGCGGCGCCTATAATTCACGAGGTGCAAGCTAGACCAAGGGGTAACAAAACTTGGTCCTATAGTGACCCGAATAGAGGAGCATTCAGACCTCAAATGAAGAGAGTTCAAGGTCATAATCATGGACAAAGGAAGAAAGCAAGGACAAATAACGTCAACAACTTTGTTCCTACTCAAAGCAATGGCCAAAAACCTCCGTTGTTTCCACTGCAACGAATCCGGTCACTTCAAGAGGCAATGTCCCAAGCTTAGCGGGGGACATCGTCAAATGCCTTTCCAAGGTGCAGGCCGCGGTCAAGGAGCTGTTACCCGTGGAAGAGGAAGAACCGCTTGCATTGCCAATAGGCAAAGATGCGAAGAAGAAGAAGAGAAAGATCCGACTATGGAAGCTGAATTCGAAAAAGCGACAGTCCATGCCGCTTTACACAAGAAAGGGCCGAATCACCAGTTCTCGATGATTCAGACACCGTCAGACTATCAAGGTAAAGGTTTCAAAACCTTGATTGATTGTGGTAGTACACATTCCTTTATCTCACCAGCATGTGCAAAAAATTTAGGAATAACCACAGTAGAAGCACCTACCCTGCTTGTGGAGTTGGCAAACGGTCGTGAGGTAACTTGTACCAGGCAAACTACTAAGGTGGAATTCTTTCTGGGAGGAAAGAAGACTTCAGTCAAATTCAGAGTCATGAATTTAGGTATCCATGAGTGTCTACTCGGGATGGATTGGCTTAAGCCCAACAACGCCCACATCCACTATGCAAAGGGTCAGGTTTTCTTTCGAAACTCTGAAAGGGAATTTGTCACAACTCAAGGTGAGGCAAGAGTGCCAAGAATCCAATTAGCCAAAGTATCTCGGATCATAAAAGGAGTCAAAAAAGGATTACCCGTTTACCTGATCAAACTCAATAAGTTAGATCAAAAGCAAGAGTCTCATGAAGGACCTTCTTCGCTAAAGGAATACGCTGACATATTCCCTGAGGAATTGATTGAAATTCTGCCTCAAAGAGAAGTAGATCATGAGATTAGGCTAGTGCCTGGAGCTGCACAAATTGCAAAAAGACCTTATAGAATGTCCATACCGGAAGCAATTGAGTTGAAGGAACAACTCAAGCAACTGTTAGATCTGACGTAGCAACTCACCGTGGGGAGCTCCAGTACTATTCCAGAAAAAGAAAGATGGGACACTTTGACTATGTATTTATTACCGAGGGTTGAATCAATCAACAATCAAGAACAAGTATCCTATTCCTAGAATAGATGAGCTTCTTGATCATCTTCAAGGTGCAAAGATCTTCTCCAAGATTGATCTCAGGTCAGGTTACTATCAGATAAGTATCAAGGAAGAAGATATTCCAAAGACGGCCTTCAATACAAGATATGGGCACTTTGAGTTCCTGGTTATGTCATTTCGGCTTACAAATACACCTGCCACCTTCAATAGATTAATGCAAGATATCTTTAGACCATATCTTGATGATTTCGTGCTTGTCTTCTATGATGACACTTTAGTCTATTCTAAACAGGAAGAAGATCATGAACCTCAACTTCGGATTGTCCTTGAGACAATGAGCTCTCATAAGATGTATGCAAAAATGAAGAAGTATGCATTCTTCAAGCGTCAGATTGAATATATGTGATTCATAGTATCATCGGAAGGAATATCAGTAGACCCAGCCAAGGTCAGAGATGTGCTTGAATGGCCAATACCAGTATCCGTCAAAGAGATATGTAGCTTGCTTGGATTGACAGGATGGTATAGGGTCTTCATCAAAAACTATGCTTTGATTGCAGCACCTCTTACAGACTTACTAAAGAAGCACACTTCCATTACATGGTCAACTTCCGAACAAAATAGCTTCGACAAATTGAAGCAAAGTTTGGTATCAGCACCTATTCTAAAACTTCCTGACCTCAATAAGGAGTTCGAGGTAGTAACTGATGCTAGCATTCTTGCCTTGGGGTGTGTACTTATGCAGGAAGGTCATCCAGTAGCATACTCTTCAAGGAAATTGAAGAGTCATGAAAAGAATTATGCCACACATGATCTGGAATTACTAGCTATCATCCATGCTCTAAAGCTTTGGAGACACTACCTCTTGGGTAACAAGTTTACTCTAGTAACCGATCATAAGAGTCTCAAATGGATTTTTACCCAGAACGAGCTCAACATGAGGCAACGTTGGTGGATTGAAGTATTGGAGGAATATGATTTTGAAATCAAGTACCGACCAGGGAAGGAGAATGTAGTTGCCGATGCACTCAGTCGCAAGGCATTCCTAAATTTCCTAATCTTGCAGAATCCATCAACGGCCAGATCTCTGGCTACAAAAGTATCTATGCCAAACAACCCTATACTTGAACTAGCTAGAGAGGAAGCATGCCATGATTTGGCCTACCAAACAATGATAAAGGAAATATCTACCAAGGAGCAGAATCAGAAGTTGCAAGCTAAGTATCAGAAATTTTCCATTGATAATGGACTTGTCTTCTACCGAACAAGGCTTTGTATACCAGCAAACCAGTCACTTAAGCATAAGATATTATGGGAAGCTCATGATTCTCCTTTCGCAGGACATCCTGGCTATGCTAAAACTCTTAATGTAGTTAGGAAGAGCTACCATTGGGAGAGGCTTAAAGGTGACGTTCTCAAATATGTCACTGAGTGTTTGTCTTGCCAACATATCAAAGCTGAACATGTCATGATGCCAGGGAAACTGCAACCGCTTGACATTCCCCAAATGAAATGGGAATTCATCAGTATGGATTTTGTTGTGGGCCTACCCCAAGTCCAAGGAGGATACAATTCCAATTTGGTTGTGGTTGACATACTTACCAAGGTTGCACACCTGATTCTAGTAAAGACAAATTATAAAGCCTCTGACATTGCAAGATTGTTTATCAAGGAGATATTAAAGCTACATGGGTTACCTAGAAGAATCATTAGTGATCGAGATTCTCTCTTCACATCACACTTCTGGAGAGCTATCTTTGAAGCTATTGGGACTCAACTCTGTTTTAGCACCGCTTACCATCCCCAAACGGATGGCCAAACAGAGTGAGTAAATCAAATCATCGAGGATATGCTTAGGGCATACTGCTGTCGAGAGCCGAAGAGGTGGATTCAATACTTGCCATTAGTTGAATTTGCCTACAATGCTTCTTACTAGCAGAGCATTCTGATGACTCCTTTCCAGGCATTGTATGGTCATGATTGTCGAAGTCCCCTAAACTTTTCTGATCCAACCCTAAGAGTTGAAGCGTCAAGACAGATGTTGGAAGACATGGATGATCAAATAAAGTCAATAAGACAAGACATACAAGCGGCGCCTAAGACCCAATGCTTATAGATTGCAACTCCCTGAGAACCTAAAGGTTCACAATGTATTCCATATCAACCTATTGAAAAAATATGTACCCAACCCTACTCATGTACTTGATGATCAACAAATTGTAATGCCTAGTCAAGGAGTCCTTGAACTAAGACCGGATAGGAACTTAGATGTTAGGGAGAGACAGTTAAGATCTAGAACCCTGAGAGAATGCCTCGTCCAATGGAAAGATTATCCCAAAGAGGATGCCACTTGGATAGATGAAAGCTCTCTCAACCATCAATATCCCCAGTTTATCTCGAGATGAGGACATCTCGATTCCTCCAAGGGAGAGAGAATGTAATATTCCGATTTGCTAAAAAAACACACGCATGAACCACCTCTAGAAGGGGAGGCCAAAACGATAAGTCATGAGGATGATTAATGACAAATTTTTTCAATATTCCCTCTCTCCTCCAGCCGACTCTCATGCTGGAGGAGAAGGGAATAGCAAGGGGTGAGCAAGCTCCTTGTTGGAGCTTGCTCTGGAAGGAGGCCATGCACTATGGCCACGTGGGGGCGGGAAGAATTTCCCCCCTCAGCTATAAATGCCATGGAACAAGAGAAGATGCTGTCACCGCCATGAAGTAGAGAGAGAGGGTGGTCGTGAAGAAGAGAGATGAGGAGCTAAGCTGGACGTTGGGAAACGAGACAAGCCAGCAGTCACCTCTGAGCTGCCACAACAGTCCGACCCCCTGCCCGTATTCACGCCACCAGCAGCTCAAAGTGCAGTTTGCCCTGGTTGTCAACACGTCGCCAACTGTCGCCTGGATCGCAAGCTGCCGCCATCAGACATCCTCTTTTCTTCCACGTGGCGAATTCACCCTCCGGAAGCTTTGAAAGCTTCTTGGGAAGCTTCCAAAACCCTTAGGAAGCCCCCTTTCATACCCTTTGTTCTCCCCTCCCCCCCCCCCCGGGTTTTAAAATCCCCTTAGCTCCCATTCCCTTGGCCTCAAAACCACCATCTCCCCCTCCCCCCCCTCGTGTTGAAAGGATCGTAAGCCCCTGTTTCCACAATAAAGAGTGGTCTTAGAGGTCCAATTATTACTCCTCTTCCCCCCCCCCGGTGCTTTTAAAAGTTACATAGCCCCTTTCCTTAAGCCCCTTTTTCATATTTTATAAATCCTCAAGCCCCCTTTTCCTTGGAACCACACCCCCGTGTTAATCCCTTAAACCCCTATCCTTTTCCTTGGAACCACACCCCCATGTTAATCCCTTAAACCCCTATCCCTTTTCTTTGGAACCACCCCTCTATCCTCTGTATTTATACCTTCCCTAGCCCTCCCCTTCTGGCCTATTGAAACCCCCTTTTAAGTTTGACTTAAGGGTCCTTCGACCTTATTTATAACCTTTACGGTTACTATATCCCTTAGAAGTTCTCTCCTGCACCTTGTGTTTTTTCCATCCATTTTCGTTCCTCGTTTGAGCGAGTCATTAAAAGACCATTAAGCCTTCCCCATGGCTTCAATGGCTCTTAATCGTAGACGACTCTGAAACACCCTTTCGAATTTCCCTGACTTCCAAGGAGGGAGCCTTCCAAAAACTACTATCGACAAACGATGCAAGGAAGCGACGGTGGAATTCCTAGGAGGAGTTGTAGAGCTGCTTCCATGTTCGAAAAACTACAATTGTGATGCCTCCTAAGAAAGTCCAAGGCGTAGCCACGAGAGGGTCATCTCCCAGTATCCATGTGGATATCTCACCCCAAAACCAGGTTTTTCTTCTTGGCTTTAATTCGGTTTTAAGTCGATCATGCAAAGAGAAATTGTTAGGGATAGGATATATTTGTCCGAGTTATTGGTAATGAAGGAGTTTAGCTTATTTGAATGAATGATAATGCATAGAACTTAGTTTCCTTCGAATTTCATCAAGCATTATAAATTACGAGCAAGATTATCCATTTACTATAGTAGTATATTTTAGTTAAATCCTAAAGGTATAGAAATTATATCTTGCACCATTAGTCTTATTCCTTTCGCAACGAATCATTGTAAATGATTAAATTCATGAAAGGTTTCTTTCCTTGCTCAAATTACTAGGAAGTTATCATTGCTAATTGCACATCTTAGCAAGGGAAATGTTTGTTATTTGGCATGAGTTCATCTGCAAGGAAAAAGAAAGTTTAAATTGAACTGTATAGACTGAAAAGTAAATTGTCACAAGGATAGCAAAACTGTGACTTCCAAAAGATATCCAAACCAATCTAAACATAGAAATATTCATACTCTAAGCACTTGACTACTTTCCTTATTGTAGGGTCAGAAAAATTCGTAAAGATAAAGAACTAGGGCTGTCCCCGAGATCCTTAAAAAGAAACCCTAGGCCCGACATACGTCAGCTTAAAGGATCTAAAACGGATTATTCCATCGCAGGACTTGCGCAGCAAGTACGAAATCATTTAGTCTTGTAATTGATTCACAAGGAGAAAGGGAAAAAAAAAACCCTCAATAAGGATGGCAGATCCCTACGCAAGTTATCTTGCAAAAGGACGTATTTTTGGATATCCTTCTAAATAAGGAAAGTTCTAAATCGGAAACTAACATATCTAAGGAACTTTAGGGTTGACCAAGTTGGGTTAATAAGGTACGCCCTACACCGGAATGTAAAGGATCTTGCCAATTTACAAGACACCTTGGGAACGAGTGCTGATACACTCAAAAGAAAAGAACACTTCCTTAGCAGTTTGCCAAACAACACGGTTGATTAATGAGAATGTTTGTGCTTGCTAGAGATTTTAGGGCTCTATTTGAATTATGAATTACAAATTAAATGAGTACCTATACTTCACGTTAAAGGCTGAAGGAAGAGGCAGTTTCAGTTACCCCCGACTACCTGCCTAACCCTAACCAAGGGGGTTGTTCACCGCGCCGGGTACGTGGACCGAACCCTCCGCGAGAGGTCTCTCGGTTGAGCTCTACTTGGAGTAGGAGGACGCTTGGGTGCTAGGGAGGGCTTTGGCCGTAAATCACTCGCCTTCCGGGTGCTGCACAAGAGGCTAACGTGACTCGGGATTAGATCTCAAGGCCTGCAACCTAGTTTACGGGCGGAAGCTTGGAATAGTGATCCCTAGGGATTACTGGATAGCCCTTGGCAGATTATGGACAAGCCTATGGGCGGAACTTCTTGTATTTCAATGATAAAATGATGAAATGTTAAAAAAAAGAACTTGCTTGATATTGTTTTTCTATGTCACCTGATAAGATTACGTGAAGGAACCAGTGCTTAACAAGATTAATTAAAGAAGTTGATTGTTATATGTCAAATTAATGTGTTAGATAATTACATAACTAAAACAAACCAAGGAAAGTGTGGAGGATGGGCCATGGGTCCGTCCTACGGTTGGGTAGTCCCGGTTAGCCGGGAACTTTTCTCAAAAATCTTGAAGAACAGCGGATGATCATCATCATCAAAACGAATAACAAGAGCGAGGACCTAGAGTTACATCTTACCCAATTTACGCTGTTTTAGAGGAACGGAATGGGACTATGCCTTATGGTAGAGAGGTTGAGCCTTACATCCCTCTCGTTTCCCATTATCCTTGAACCAAGTGCAGCGTGAATCCGCTTCGAACCTGGTATTTCTGCGTAAAGTAGTTCGCTCAGGTCTGACGCTAGTTGCTGTTAGCTAATGGCCAATCAGGAAAACCCTAATTCCGGTCGATCCTAAGTGGGAACGACCAAGATACTTCCGCTACGTGGCAGTCACGGGAAGACCTTGATCGCAAAACCCGTAACATTCCATGGGAGTGCCGGGCTGAGTTTTCTAGACATCCTTTCCGATGGACTGCTAAGACGTGTCCTGGATGATACTAGGGGACACGTTATAGTTGGTATCAGAGCCGACCAATAATAGAATTGCTTTTATAAAATCTCAATTAAATGAAGTAAACAAATTACTGCTGTCCAAACATTTCCTTACTTTCAATGCTGTCTTACAGAGTTATGAAGCGTGGAACAAATTTTTGGTATTTCGGGTCATGTTTATGACTGCAATGCATTCTCCCCTTTATAGACAAAGAATTGGGATGATGAACATCCTGGAGCAAATTTATAATCCATCACCTTTATACATAGAACGAAGATGGACGAGGACTTCAGGAATCTACTATATAGCCGCCCATTGGTTTGCTTATCTACAGACCAACCTAAAAAGGATCAAGTGGTTGGAAGACTTGAAAGTCGTGAAGCTGTTTATTTTTGTGGAAGCTCACGTAAATTCGACTTTACATATTCAAGATCGGAGGGTTGAAATCAACTCATATGTATATGAGGAAGTAACGTGTGTAATCCCAGCCGACAGGATTAAAGTGTTGGGCCGCCATGAGAAGTATGGATTCCTATGGAAAGGGTATCCTGAACTTCCAATGAATTATCGATTCCTAAAGATCCATGACCCAAAACCCTCCTATTACACAGTTCCTATAGACAAATGCAATACAACGTTGTTCTCCCCAAACTCAATGTAATGATTGGCCTATCATCACACGAAACGTTGTATTCAAAAAGGCTATGCCCATGTAAATACAAATAAAGACTTCTTTTTATCAATATCTGGCTATGCATAAGAGTTGTTAAAAAGTTAAGTAGCTACACTGTTTACGAGATAGCTAAATTAAAAATGAAAGATAAGCTAACGTCAATTATCATATAATAACGTTAAGAAAACTTTTATCCAGGCACAACCCCAGGTACAGGTTCCAATTTCTTCTCCTACATCAAGTACTGCTATGACCCAGGAGAAGAAGTTCCTCCTCAAGTAGATAAAGCCATCCGAGTTTGACGGGAGAGGCAGATTCGTCCAGGCTGATGCTGAAATTTGGATTGAATCCATGGAGAATTACTTTGAAGCAGTTGGTACTGCACCTACCAATCAGGCCATGCTCGCCAAGTTAAAGCTCACCGGCGAAGCCAGACTTTGGTGGAAGTAATGGTGCAGGGATCAAGGGATTTCAGAGGGGTCCCTTACCTTGGAGAAGTTGAAGAAAGCCGTGCAGGGAAGATATTTACCACCTACATATCGTACGCAGAAAATGAATGAGTTCTACGAGCTAAAACAGCTAGGACTCACTCTTGACGCATACTACTCTAAATTCGTCTCACTTTTATAGTATGCGCCACAGATGGACATGACGCAGCAGGTGTCCAAATTTTGTGCGGGCTTAAATCCACCCGTAAATACATGTCTCGAATCTATGCGTCCATCAGATCTTCAGGATGCACTCATTCGAGCGGCGCCTATAATTCAGGAGGTGCAAGCTAGACCAAGGGGTAACAAAACTTGGTCCTATAGTGACCCGAACAGAGGAGCATTCAGACCTCAAATGAAGAGAGTTCAAGGTCATAATCAGGGACAAAGGAAGAAAGCAAGGACAAATAACATCAACAACTTTGTTCCTACTCAAAGTAATGGCCAAAATCCTCCGTTGTTTCCACTGCAACGAACCCGGTCACTTCAAGAGGCAATGTCCCAAGCTTAGCGGGGGACATCGTCAAACGCCTTTCCAAGGTGCAGACCACGGTCAATGAGCCGTTACCCGTGGAAGAGGAAGAACCCCTTGCATTGCCAATAGGCAAAGATGCGAAGAAGAAGAAGAGAAAGATCCGACTATGGAAGCTGAATTCGAAAAAGCGACAGTCCATGCCGCTTTACACAAGAAAGGGCCGAATCGCCAGTTCTCGGTGATTCAGACACCGTCGGACTATCAAGGTAAAGGTTTCAAAACCTTGATTGATTGTGGCAGTACACATTCCTTTATCTCACCAGCATGTGCAAAAAGTTTAGGAATAACCACAGTAGAAGCACCTACCCTGCTTGTGGAGTTGGCAAACGGTCGTGAGGTAACTTGTACCAGGCAAACTGCTAAGGTGGAATTCTTTCTGGGAGGAAAGAAGACTTCAGTCAAATTCAGAGTCATGAATTTAGGTATCCATGAGTGTCTACTTGGGATGGATTGGCTTAAGCCCAACGAAGCCCACATCCACTCTGGAAAGGGTCAAGTTTCCTTTCGAAACTCTGAAAGGGAATTTCTCACAACTCAAGGTGAGGCAGGAGTGCCAAGAATCCAATTAGCCAAAGTATCTCGGATCATAAAAGGAGTCAAAAAAGGATTACCCGTTTACCTGATCAAACTCAAAAAGTTAGATCAAAAGCAAGAGTCTCATGAAGGACCTTCTTTGCTAAAGGAATACGCTGACGTATTCCCTGAGTAATTGATTGAACTTCTGGCTCAAAGAGAAGTAGATCATGAGATTAGGCTAGTGCCTGGAGCTGCACAAATTGCAAATAGACCTTATAGAATGTCCATACCGGAAGCAATTGAGTTGAAGGAACAACTCAAGCAACTGTTAGATCAGGGTTACATCTGGACTAGCAACTCACCGTGGGGAGCTCCAGTACTATTCCAGAAAAAGAAAGATGGCACACTTCGACTATGTCTTTATTACCGAGGGTTGAATCAATCAACAGTCAAGAACAAGTATCCTATTCCTACAATAGATGAGCTTCTTGATCATCTTCAAGGTGCAAAGATCTTCTCCAAGATTGATCTTAGGCCAGGTTGCTATCAGATAAGTATCAAGGAAGAAGATATTCCAAAGACGGCCTTCAATACAAGATATGGGCACTTTGAGTTCCTGGTTATGTCATTTCGGCTTACAAATACACCTGCCACCTTCAATAGATTAATGCAAGATATCTTTAGACCATATCTTGATGATTTCGTGCTTGTCTTCTTCGATGACACTTTAGTCTATTCTAAACAGGAAGAAGATCATGAACCTCACCTTCGGATTGTCCTTGAGACAATGAGGTCTCATAAGCTGTATGCAAAAATGAAGAAGTATGCATTCTTCAAGCGTCAGATTGAATATCTGGGATTCATAGTATCATCAGAAGGAATATCAGTAGACCCAGCCAAGGTCAGAGATGTGCTTGAATGGCCAATACCAGTATCCGTCAAAGAGATACGTAGCTTGCTTGGATTGATAGGATGGTATAGGGTCTTCATCAAAAACTATGCTTTGATTGTCAAGATTGTGGGAGAGAAGGAAGGAGTCTCGCTTGAAGCTTTCTTGCTTGCACAATGGGGGAAGACACACAAGGGTGGAGGCTGAAAACAGTTTTCCTCTTCTTAGTTGTGTAAGCCAAAAGAACTCTAGTACAAAGAAAATAGAAGAACCCTAGATATGGGTCTCAAACCAAACTCAACTAACTAAGGTGGCATACTAACTGAGCCACAAACTAGAGTAGATAAGGATAGCTATCATGTAGCTATTATTCAGGGGCGGTGTACCAACCGCATCTGCAACTGACAAGTCGGTGACATAAATACACAACGGTCACCCTGGCGTATCACGAGTGGAGCTCGATATCTCAACACTCCCCCTCGAGCTCAATCCCAATTCCTGCACACCAAGCAGGTCTCTGAACTTGCGCAGCTTCTCTGCGCCCAATGCCTTCGTGAATATGTCAGCTACCTGATCCTCTGTGCTGACATAAACTAGATCAATAAGACCTAGTAAAACCCTCTCCCGCACATAGTGATAATGCACCTCAATGTGCTTTGTTCTAGCATGATAGACTGGGTTATTTGCCAAGTGTATACTACTCATGTTGTCACAATAAATGACAACTGGCCCATCTGTAGACTGATGCATATCATAAAGTAGCTTATGCAACCAAGCTACCTCACATGCAGCCATTGCTGCACCCCTGTACTCAGCCTCTGTGCTGGACAAGGCAACTGTAGGCTGTTTCTTGCTACTCCAAGTGACTGCAGCACTCCCAAAAGAGAACACATATCCACTGGTAGATCGTCTATCAGAAATGCTACCAGCCCAATCAGCATCAGTGTATCCATGCAGCTGTATCTGAACCCCAGTCTCATAAAATAGTCCATACTGCAATGTGGACTTCACATACCTGAGTATGCGTCTAGCCGCATCCAAATGCGATTTCCTTGGAGCCTGCATAAACTGACTTACCAATCCAACAGCATAGCTCAAATCTGGCCTGGTAATAGTCATATAAATCAAGCTTCCTACTATGCGTCTGTACATAGTAGGGTCTTCCAGAAGCTCACCTGCATCTGCGCTCAGCTTCACATTCTGCTCCAAAGGAACTGAAATAGGCTTACAGCCTGTCATCCCATATTTGGACAGCATGTCCAATCCATACTGCCTCTGCAAGAGCTGTATCCCATTTGGTGATCTAATCACCTCAATGCCCAAGAAATAACGCAGCTCTCCCAAATCCTTCATCTCAAACTTCTGCTTCAATAGCATTTTCACATGAACGATATCTTCATCACTGTCACCTGTCATAATTAAATCATCAACATAAATGACAAGCAGCATAATACCTTTCTCTGTTTTTCTCACATAAAGTGAGAAATCTGCCTTGGAAATCTGAAAGCCAATAGTGACAAGATACTGTCCTATCTTGTCAGACCATGCTCTAGGTGCTTGCTTCAAGCCATACAAGGCTTTCTTCAACCTGCAAACAAACTCAGGATGAACAGCATGCACATAACCTGGTGGCTGCTCCATATAGACCTCTTCTTGCAAATCACCATGCAAGAAGGCATTCTTTACATCCATCTGATGTAAAGACCATCCCTTTGATGCAGCCATAGCAATGACTGCTCTTACGGTTGCCATCCTTGCAACCGGACTAAATGTTTCTTCATAGTCAATGCCATATGTTTGTGCATACCCCTTGACTACTAATCTTGCCTTGTATCTGCTCACAGAACCATCAGCATTGTGCTTCACCTTATAAACCCACTTACAGCCAATTGCATTCTTACCTTTAGGCAAAGGTACTAACTCCCATGTAGCATTTTCTTCCAAGGCATCCATTTCTTCATCCATGGCTTTCTCCCATTTTTCTTTTCCCATGGCTTGCTCAAAAGATGTGGGTTCTGGTTCCTGTATCACTTTGACCATATGTGCATAGTGAATGGCTGTAAATCCATCATATTTCAGCCTATCCATAGGATACCTAGCTCTTGTAGACCTGCGCAAAGTAGGTTCACTCCCAGGTGCTCTCAAAACATCCCTGGTCTTCCTTACTCCAGGTGTAACAATAGAAGGAATACCCAACTCATCATCAATGCTCTGTTCTGAGCCACTGGATTCACCATCCACATAAGAGTGACCTGCATTCACATCAAACATGGGCTGATCAACCTTCTCTTTTCCTTTTCGTGATACCTGCATACCACTATCTGCATTGCTTTGAGAAGATTCTCCTGATCTCAATCTGCCTGTCCATGGCGAAGAATGTGAACCACTGCTAGAGGACGCTCCAGGTCCACTAATATTTTGTGACTGCTGCTGTGAATTCTGTGTAGCATTACCATTTTGTGCATCTACATCATCAATCACATTTACTGGTTTATACCAGCTACTCATCTCATCAAAAACAACATCTCTGCTCACTGTAAACTTACGAGTAGAAGGGTTATAGCATCTATACCCTTTTTGCTGCAGAGAGTAACCAATAAAGATGCACTTCTCAGCTTTTGGATCCAACTTGGATCTCAGCTCATCTGGCACATGTACATAGGCAATGCAACCAAAAATTTTCAGATGAGATATATCTGGTTTCCTACCAGTATACCTCTCCTCTGGAGTCATTCCATGTATTGCTGCAGTGGGAGTCCTGTTCATTATGTAGACTGCTGTAGCAACTGCTTCAGCCCAATAAAAATCTGGCAGGTCTTTTTCATTGAGCATGGCACGAGACACCTCTCCAATATGTCTGTTTTTTCTTTCTGCAATTCCATTTTGTTGTGGGGTATAACTACATGAATATTGCTGCTTTATGCCATGCTCCTGCAGGAACCTTGCAAACTCATTTGAGAGGTACTCTCCCCCTCCATCTGACCTTAGGCATTTTATCTGCAGGCCTGTTTCTTTTTCAACCATAGCTTTAAGAGTTTTGAAATGCCCAAAAACTTCACTTTTCTTTTTCATAAAATACACCCAAACTTTTCTGCTATAGTCATCAATAAAAGTGACAAAATAATGACAGCCTCCAAGAGATGCAGCTTTAGTAGTCCACACATCAGAGTGGATTAATTCCAATGGCTTCTCACTCTCTTGAACATGTCTAGGAAATGGTTTCCTTGCCTGTTTTCCAAACTGACAGGCTTCACATACCTTATGCATTTCTGCAACCTTGAATTTGGGCAATCCTGCAACAATATTTTGGGCCTGCATTGATTTAAGTCGCTGTACATTAACATGACCAATGCGTTTATGCCAGATATCAATATCTGCAACTACACCGGTCCCATGTGCAAACATTGCTGCACTCAATTCAGACATGTCTGCATCCAACATAAACATTCTGCCCTTCTTCTTTCCTTTTGCTATCAAGCGACCTTTATTTTTCATATCCTCAACAAAGCATCCATGAGGATTAAATCTGACCTGCAAGCCCTGTTCAACCATTTGACCAACAGAAACCAGATTCTTGGTGATATTCGGGACATGAAATACATCGGACAGGTATTTCTTTTTCCCATCCTGCATAGACAAGGGAATTTTTCCAATCTGCACAATAGGATGTGCAGTATCATCACCAGTCTCCACAAATCCTGGTTTTTCCATTTTCCTTGCATCCTCCATCCATTCTGCATGACCTGTCATGTGGTTTGATGCACCTGAGTCAACATACCATACATCATTGCTTTCTTCTGCACTTGTCACAGAATTGTTCATGTGCTGCACCATGAACAAATGCTCATTTCTGTCATCACCCTGTCTGCTAGAAGATGCATAATTCCCTTGTTGCAGTTTTCCATTCATGATGTCATTCTGCTTTTTATAGCAGTCTTTAGCCATATGACCCATTTTACCACAATAGTAGCATTCAACATTACTGTTTGCATTTTGGCCTCTTTGCCATCCACCACGACCTCTTTGGCTCCCCCTGCCTCTAGAGTTACCACGTCCTCCTCCATAGGACTGGTTTTCTTGAGTTTGCTGCATATTCTGATTTCTGCCACGGCCTCCAAATCGGCCTCCTCTACCTCTGCCTCTACCTCTTCCAGCATTTGAGTAGAAGACAGCTTCTTTTGAAGTTCCTCCTGAAGAAGATGCACCACCATTTCTCTGTTCCTCAGAAATTAGAAGAGCAATCAACTCCTCAAAATCAGGAAATCTTTCACGAACTGAAATGGATGTTCGAAACTGTGCATAATCCTTTCCTAGACCATTCAAGGTCACAGAAACTAAATCATCATCTTCCACTGGTGACCCAATGGAAGCAAGTGCATCTGCAATCTTCTTCACCTTCATATGGTAGTCGTTGATGCTCATATTTTCTCTTTGCACATTGTGCAACTCTTGCTTGAGCTGCATTTTCCTGGCTTGCGTATTTGTGCTATACATCTTTGACAGAGTATCCCATGCCTCCTTTGGCGTACTTGCATCCTGAATATGCACAATCATAGAGTCTGAAATACTGATAGACAGCCAGTACATAACTTTCATGGCTCTCTCATGCCATGCTTTGAATGCCTGCATTTGCTGTTGATTGGGAACATCAGGAAGAACTGGTTCTTCTTCATTTCCTGCAACAAATTCCCAATATCCTTTTCCCATAAGGAAATTCGTCATTCTAAACTTCCATGCTTGGAAGTTGTTCTTGTCAAGCTTTTCAGTGACAATCTGTGAAAGAGAATCAGATGCCATTACAGAAGAGTGCAAAAAATTCTGTCACTGCAAAAAACTCTGCTTCACCCTCACAAGGGCAAATCTACAAAACTGGCGAAAGTGGTATTTGACCACACAGTCACTTCCTAGTGACGATTTTGCATCAACAGGCAACAGGGATGATTCTGTAACTCCCAATGTCTCTGCGCACAAGCATACAATGCAATTTTCACAGTAGCTATTCACCGACCTGTAGAACAGTGGTCGCACAGCATAAAACAGGGCCTTTTCCTGAGTGCGTGCAGAAAACTTTCGGCTCCAAAACAGGCCCCGAAATGGCCTCATATACTGCCCTCTTGCTTCACCGCGAAGGGCGTCTCAACCTGAGACAATGCACTCCTGCACTTTCCGGCTGTGCTACCTGCAGAGATCTGCTCCCAAAACATAAAATGAAAGCAACACTGCTCCTCTTACCAGAACACCGCGAGCTTGGCTTGCTTTCTTGAGCTCCTTACCACGAACAAGGCTCTGATACCATGTCAAGATTGTGGGAGAGAAGGAAGGAGTCTCGCTTGAAGCTTTCTTGCTTGCACAATGGGGGAAGACACACAAGGGTGGAGGCTGAAAACAGTTTTCCTCTTCTTAGTTGTGTAAGCCAAAAGAACTCTAGTACAAAGAAAATAGAAGAACCCTAGATATGGGTCTCAAACCAAACTCAACTAACTAAGGTGGCATACTAACTGAGCCACAAACTAGAGTAGATAAGGATAGCTATCATGTAGCTATTATTCAGGGGCGGTGTACCAACCGCATCTGCAACTGACAAGTCGGTGACATAAATACACAACGGTCACCCTGGCGTATCACGAGTGGAGCTCGATATCTCAACATTGATTGCAGCACCTCTTACAGACTTACTAAAGAAGCACACTTCCATTACATGGTCAACTTCCGAACAAAATAGCTTCGACAAATTGAAGCAAAGTTTGGTATCAGCACCTATTCTAAAACTTCCTGACCTCAATAAGGAGTTCGAGGTAGTAACTGATGCTAGCATTCTTGCCTTGGGGTGTGTACTTATGCAGGAAGGTCATCCAGTAGCATACTCTTCAAGGAAATTGAAGAGTCATGAAAAGAATTATGCCACGCATGATCTGGAATTACTAGTTGTCATCCATGCTCTAAAGCTTTGGAGACACTACCTGTTGGGTAACAAGTTTACTCTAGTAACCGATCATAAGAGTCTCAAATGGATTTTTACCCAGAACAAGCTCAACATGAGGCAACGTCGGTGGATTGAAGTATTGGAGGAATATGATTTTGAAATCAAGTACCGACCAGGGAAGGAGAATGTAGTTGCCGATGCACTCGGTCGCAAGGCATTCCTAATTTCCCTAATCTTGCAGAATCCATCAACGGCTAGATCTCTAGCTACAAAAGTATCTATGCTAAACAACCCTATACTTGAACTAGCTAGAGAGGAAGCATGCCATGATTTGGCCTACCAAACAATGATAAAGGAAATATCTACCAAGGAGCAGAATCAGAAGTTGCAAGCTAAGTATCAGGAATTTTCCATTGATAATGGACTTGTCTTCTACAGAACAAGGCTGTGTATACCAGCAAGCCAGTCACTTAAGCAGAAGATATTATGGGAAGCTCATGATTCTCCTTTCGCAGGACATCCTGGCTATGCTAAAACTCTTAATGTAGTTAGGAAGAGCTACCATCGGGAGAGGCTTAAAGGTGACGTTCTCAAATATGTCACTGAGTGTTTGTCTTGCCAACGTATCAAAGCCGAACATGTCATGATGCCAGGGAAACTGCAACCGCTTGACATTCCCCAAATGAAATGGGAATTCATCAGTATGGATTTTGTTGTGGGCCTACCCCAAGTCCAAGGAGGATACAATTCCATTATGGTTGTGGTTGACATGCTTACCAAGGTTGCACACCTAATTCCAGTAAAGACAAACTACAAATCCTCTGACATTGCAAGATTGTTTATCAAGGAGATATTCAAGCTACATGGGTTACCTAGAAGAATCATTAGTGATCGAGATTCTCTCTTCACATCACACTTCTGGAGAGCTATCTTTGAAGCTATTGGGACTCAACTCTGTTTTAGCACGGCTTACCATTCCCAAACGGATGGCCAAACAGAGCGAGTAAATCAAATCATCGAGGATATGCTTAGGGCATACTGCTGTCGAGAGCCGAAGAGGTGGATTCAATACTTGCCATTAGTTGAATTTGCCTACAATGCTTCTTACCAGCAGAGCATTCTGATGACTCCTTTCCAGGCATTGTATGGTCATGATTGTCGAAGTCCCCTAAACTTTTCTGATCCAACCCTAAGAGTTGAAGCGTCAAGACAGATGTTGGAAGACATGGATGATCAAATAAAGTCAATAAGACAAGACATACAAGCGGCGCCTAGGACCCAATGCTTATAGATTGCAACTCCCTGAGAACCTAAAGGTTCACACAATGTATTCCATATCAGCCTATTGAAAACATATGTACCCAACCCTACTCATGTACTTCATGATCAAAAAATTATAATGCCTAGTCAAGGAGTCCTTGAACTAAGGCCGGATAGGAACCTAGATGTTAGGGAGAGACAGTTAAGATCTAGAACCCTGAGAGAATGCCTCGTCCAGTGGAAAGATTATCTCAAAGAGGATGCCACTTGGATAGATGAAAGCTCTCTCAACCATCAATATCCCCAGTTTATCTCGAGATGAGGACATCTCGATTCCTCCAAGGGGGAGAGAATGTAATATTCCGATTTGCTAAAAAAACACATGCATGAACCACCTCTAGAAGGGGAGGCCAAAAGGATAAGTCATGAGGATGATTAATGATAATTTTTTTTAATATTCCCTCTCTCCTCCAGCCGACTGTCATGCTGGAAGAGAAGGGAATAGCAAGGGGTGAGCAAGCTCCTTGCTGGAGCTTGCTCTGGAAGGAGGCCATGCAGTATGGCCACATGGGGGCGGGAAGAATTTCCTCCCTCAGCTATAAATGCCATGGAACAAGACAAGATACTGTCACCGCCGTGAAGTAGAGACAGAGGGTGGTCGTGAAGGAGAGAGGGAGGAGCTAAGCTGGATGCTGGGAAACGACACACGCCAGCAGTCACCTCTGAGCTGCCACAGCAGTCTGACCCCCTACCCGTATTCACTTCGCCAGCAGCTCGAACTACAGTTTGCCCTGGCTGTCAACACGTCGCCAACTGTCACCTGGATCGCAAGTTGCCGCCATCAAACATCCCCTTTTCTTCCACGTGGTGAATTCACCCTCCAGAAGCTTTGGAAGCTTCTTGGGAAGCTTCCAAAACCCTTAGGAAGCCCCCTTTCACACCCTTTTTTCTCCCCCCCCCCCCGGTTTTAAAATTCCCTTAGCTCCCATTCCCTTGGCCTCAAAACCACCATCTCCCCCTCCCCCCCCCCTCGTGTTTAAAGGATCATAAGCCCATTTTTCAACAATAAAGAGTGGGCTTAGAGGTCCTATTATTACTCCTCTTTCCCCCTCCCCCCCCCTCGTGCTTTTAAAAGTCACATAGCCCCTTTCTTTAAGCCCCTTTTTCATATTTTATAAATCCTCAAGCCCCCCTTTCCTTGGAACCACACCCCCGTGTTAATCCCTTAAACCCGTATCCTTTTCCTTGGAACCACACCCCCATGTTAATCCCTTAAACCCCTATCCCTTTTCGTTGGAACCACCCCTCTTTCCTCCATATTTATACCTTCCCTAGCCCTCCCCTTGTGGCCTCTTGAAACCCCCTTTTAAGTTTGACTTAAGGGTCCTTCGACCTTATTTATAACCTTTACGGTTACTATATCCCCTTAGAAGTTCTCTCCTGCACCTTGTGTTTTTTCCATCCATTTTCGTTCCTCTTTTGAGCGAGTCATTAAAAGACCATTAAGCCTTCCCCACGGCTTCAATGGATCTTAATCGTAGAGGACTCTGAAACACCCTTTCGAATTTCCCTGACTTCCAAGGAGGGAGCCTTCCAAAAACTACTATCGACAAGCGGTGCAAGGAAGCGACGGTGGAATTCCTAGGAGAAGTTGTAGAGCTGCTTCCACGTTCGAAAAACTACAATTGCGATGCCTCCTAAGAAATTCCAAGGCGTAGCCGCGAGAGGGTCATCTCCCGGTATCCATGTGGATATCTCACCCCAAAACCAGGTTTTTCTTCTTGGCTTTAATTCGGTTTTAAGTCGATCATGCAAAGAGAAATTGTTAGGGATAGGATATATTTGTCCGAGTTATTGGTAATGAAGGAGTTTAGCTTATTTGAATGAATGATAATGTATAGAACTTAGTTTCCTTCGAATTGCATCAAGCATTATAAATTACGAGCAAGATTATCCATTTACTATAGTAGTATATTTTAGTTAAATCCTAAAGATATAGAAATTATATCTTGCACCATTAGTCTTATTCCTTTCGCAACGAATCATTGTAAATGATTAAATTCATGAAAGGTTTCTTTCCTTGCTCAAATTACTAGGAAGTTATCATTGCTAATTGCACATCTTAGCAAGGGAAATGTTGGTTATTTGGCATGAGTTCATCTGCAAGGAAAAAGGAAGTTTAAATTGAATTGTATTGACTGAAAAGGAAATTGTCACAAGGATAGCAAAACTGTGACAAGACGATTAATATTACCTTCCAAAACATATCCGAACCAATCTAAACGTAGAAATATTCATACTCTAAGCACTTGACTACTTTCCTTATTGTAGGGTCAAAAAATTTCGTAAAGATAAAGAACTAGGGCTGTCCCGAGATCCTTAAAAAGAAACCCTAGGCCCGACATACATCAGCTTAAAGGATCTAAAACGGATTATTCCATCGCAGGACTTGCGCAGCAAGTACGAAATCATTTAGTCTTGTAATTGATTGACAAGGAGAAAGGGAAAAAAAGAAACCCTCAATAAGGATGGCAGATCCCTACGCAAGTTATCTTGCAAACGGACGTATTTTTGGATATCCTTCTAAATAAGAAAAGTTCTAAACCGGAAACTAGCATATCTAAGGAACTTTAGGGTTGACCAAGTTGGGTTAATAAGGTACACCCTACAGCGGAATGTAAAGGATCTTGCCAATTTACAAGACACCTTGGGAACGAGTGCTGATACACTCAAAAGGAAAGAACACTTCCTTAGCAGTTTCCCAAACAACACGGTTGATTAATGAAAATGTTTGTGATTGCTAGAGATTTTAGGGCTCTATTTGAATTATGAATTACAAATTAAATGAGTACATATACTTCAGGTTAAAGGCTGAAGGAAGAGGCAGTTTCAGTTACCCCCGACTACCTGCCTAACCCTAACCAAGGGGGTTGTTCACCGCGCCGGGTATGTGGACCGAACCCGCCGCGAGAGGTCTCTCCGTTGAGCTCTACTTGGAGTAGGAGGACGCTTGGGTGCCAGGGGGGGCTCTGGCCGTAAATCCCTCGCCTTCCGGGTCCTGCACAAGAGGCTAACGTGACTCGGGATTGGATCTCAAGGCCCGCATACTAGTTTACGGGCGGAAGCTTGGAATAGTGATCCCTAGGGATTACTGGATAGCCCTCGGCGGATTATGGACAAGCCTACGGGCGGAACTTCTTGTATTTCAATGATAAAATGATGAAATGTTAAAAAAAAGAACTTGCTTGATATTGTTTTTCTATGTCACGTGATAAGATTACGTGAAGGAACCAGTGCTTAACAGGATTAATTAAAGAAGTTGATTGTTATATGCCAAATTAATGTGTTAGATAATTACATAACTAAAACAAACCGAGGAAAGTGCGGAGGATGGGCCATGGGTCCGTCCTACGGTTGGGTGGTCCCGGTTAGCCGGGAACTTTTCTCAAAAATCTCGAAGAACAGCGGGATGATCATCATCATCAAAACGAATAACGAGAGCGAGGACCTAGAGTTACGTCTTACCCGATTTACGCTGTTTTAGGGGAATGGAATGGGACTATGCCTTATGGCAGAGAGGTTGAGCCTTGCATCCCTCTCGTTTCCCACTCTCCTTGAACCAAGTGCAGCGTGAATCCGCTTCGGACCTGGCGTTTCTACGTAAAGTAGTTCGCTCGGGTCTGACGTTAGTTGCTGTTAGCTAATGGCCAATCTGGAAAACCCTAATTCCGGTCGATCCTAAGTGGGAACGGCCAGGATACTTCCGCTACGTGGCAGACGCGGGAAGACCTAGATCGCAAAACCCGTAACATTCCATGGGAGTGCCGGGCGGAGTTTTCTAGACATCCTTTCCGATGGACTGCTAAGACGTGTCCTGGATAATACTAGTGGACACGTTACAACATCCTTAGCTAGTTAGGGATTTGACCATCATACAACATACCAGTTTCACTCCACTTAGACTCACTTATATCTTGTTGGACCCATGAACTTAGAATAACTTGTACTTCCTCATTCACATCGGCCAAAGTTAAAACAATTACTATGCCTTGGGATAGGCAAAGGAATGCTTGAACGCATGATGTGTACGATAATCATTAATGAGAAATCTATGTACAAATGCAACGTCGGTGGATTGAAGTATTGGAGGAATATGATTTTGAAATCAAGTACCGACCAGGGAAGGAGAATGTAGTTGTCGATGCACTCAGTCGCAAGGCATTCCTAAATTCCCTAATCTTGCAGAATCCATCAACGGCCAGATCTCTGGCTACAAAAGTATCTATGCCAAACAACCCTATACTTGAACTAGCTAGAGAGGAAGCATGCCATGATTTGGCCTACCAAACAATGATAAAGGAAATATCTACGAAGGAGCAGAATCAGAAGTTGCAAGCTAAGTATCAGGAATTTTCCATTGATAATGGACTTGTCTTCTACAGAACAAGGCTGTGTATACCAGCAAGCCAGTCACTTAAGCAGAAGATATTAATGATTCTCCTTTCGCAGGACATCCTGGCTATGCTAAAACTCTTAATGTAGTTAGGAAGAGCTACCATTGGGAGAGGCTTAAAGGTGATGTTCTCAAATATGTCACTGAGTGTTTGTCTTGCCAACGTATCAAAGCCGAACATGTCATGATGCCAGGGAAACTGCAACCGCTTGACATTCCCCAAATGAAATGGGAATTCATCAGTATGGATTTTGTTGTGGGCCTACCCCAAGTCCAAGGAGGATACAATTCCATTATGGTTGTGGTTGACATGCTTACCAAGGTTGCACACCTGATTCCAGTAAAGACAAACTATAAAGCCTCCGACATTGCAAGATTGTTTATCAAGGAGATATTCAAGTTACATGGGTTACCTAGAAGAATCATTAGTGATCGAGATTCTCTCTTCACATCACACTTCTGGAGAGCTATCTTTGAAGCTATTGGGACTCAACTCTGTTTTAGCACCGCTTACCATCCCCAAACGGATGGCCAAACAGAGCGAGTAAATCAAATCATCGAGGATATGCTTAGGGCATACTGCTGTCGAGAGCCAAAGAGGTGGATTCAATACTTGCCATTAGTTGAATTTGCCTACAATGCTTCTTACCAGCAGAGCATTCTGATGACTCCTTTCCAGGCATTGTATGGTCATGTTTGTCGAAGTCCCCTAAACTTTTCTCATCCAACCCTAAGAGTTGAAGCGTCAAGACAGATGTTGAAAGACATGGATGATCAAATAAAGTCAATAAGACAAGACATACAAGCGACGCCTAGGACCCAATGCTTATAGATTGCAACTCCCTGAGAACCTAAAGGTTCACAATGTATTCCATATCAGCCTATTGAAAAAATATGTACCCAACCCTACTCATGTACTTGATGATCAACAAATTGTAATGCCTAGTCAAGGAGTCCTTGAACTAAGACCGGATAGGAACTTAGATGTTAGGGAGAGACAGTTAAGATCTAGAACCCTGAGAGAATGCCTCGTCCAGTGGAAAGATTATCCCGAAGAGGATGCCACTTGGATAGATGAAAGCTCTCTCAACCATCAATATCCCCGGTTTATCTCGAGATGAGGACATCTCGATTCCTCCAAGGGGGAGAGAATGTAATATTCCGATTTGCTAAAGAAACACACGCATGAACCACCTCTAGAAGGGGAGGCCAAAAGGATAAGTCATGAGGATGATTAATGACAATTTTTCTCAATATTCCCTCTCTCCTCCAGTCGACTGTCATGCTGGAGGAGAAGGGAATAGCAAGGGGTGAGCAAGCTCCTTGCTAGAGCTTCCTCTGGAAGGAGGCCATGCACTATGGCCACGTGGGGCGGGAAGAATTTCCCCCCTCAGCTATAAATGCCATGGAACAAGAGAAGATGCTGTCACCGCCGTGAAGTAGAGAGAGAGGGTGGTCGTGAAGGAGAGAGGGAGGAGCTAAGCTGGACGCTGGGAAACGAGACACGCCAGCAGTCACCTCTGAGCTACCACAACAGTCCGACCCCCTACCCGTATTCACGCCGCCAGCAGCTCAAAGTGCAGTTTGCACTGGCTGTCAACACGTCGCCAACTATCGCTTGGATCGCAAGCTGCAGCCATCAAACATCCCCTTATCTTCCATGTGGCGAATTCACCCTCCAGAAGCTTTGGCAGCTTCTTGGGAAGCTTCCAAAACCCTTAGGAAGCCCCCTTTCATACCCTTTTTTCTCCCCCCCCCCCCCCCCGGTTTTAAAATTCCCTTAGCTCCCATTCCCTTGGCCTCAAAACCACCATCTCCCCCTCCCCCCCCCCCTCGTGTTTAAAGGATCATAAGCCCGTTTTTCAACAATAAAGAGTGGGCTTAGAGGTCCTATTATTACTCCTCTTTCCCCCTCCCCCCCCCTCGTGCTTTTAAAAGTCACATAGCCCCTTTCTTTAAGCCCCTTTTTCATATTTTATAAATCCTCAAGCCCCCTTTTCCTTGGAACCACACCCCCGTGTTAATCCCTTAAACCCATATCCTTTTCCTTGGAACCACACCCCCATGTTAATCCCTTAAACCCCTATCCCTTTTCGTTGGAACCACCCCTCTTTCCTCCATATTTATACCTTCCCTAGCCCTCCCCTTGTGGCCTCTTGAAACCCCCTTTTAAGTTTGACTTAAGGGTCCTTCGACCTTATTTATAACCTTTACGGTTACTATATCCCCTTAGAAGTTCTCTCCTGCACCTTGTGTTTTTTCCATCCATTTTCGTTCCTCGTTTGAGCGAGTCATTAAAAGACCATTAAGCCTTCCCCACGGCTTCAATGGATCTTAATCGTAGAAGACTCTGAAACACCCTTTCGAATTTCCCTGACTTCCAAGGAGGGAGCCTTCCAAAAACTACTATCGACAAGCGGTGCAAGGAAGCGACGGTGGAATTCCTAGGAGAAGTTGTAGAGCTGCTTCCACGTTCGAAAAACTACAATTGCGATGCCTCCTAAGAAATTCCAAGGCGTAGCCGCGAGAGGGTCATCTCCCGGTATCCATGTGGATATCTCACCCCAAAACTAGGTTTTTCTTCTTGGCTTTAATTCGGTTTTAAGTCGATCATGCAAAGAGAAATTGTTAGGGATAGGATATATTTGTCCGAGTTATTGGTAATGAAGGAGTTTAGCTTATTTGAATGAATGATAATGTATAGAACTTAGTTTCCTTCGAATTGCATCAAGCATTATAAATTACGAGCAAGATTATCTATTTACTATAGTAGTATATTTTAGTTAAATCCTAAAGGTATAGAAATTATATCTTGCACCATTAGTCTTATTCCTTTCGCAACCAATCATTGTAAATGATTAAATTCATGAAAGGTTTCTTTCCTTGCTCAAATTACTAGTAACTTTTCATTTCTAATTGCACATCTTAGCAAGGGAAATGTTTATTATTTGGCATGAGTTCATCTGCAAGGAAAAAGGAAGTTTAAATTGAACTGTATAGACTGAAAAGTAAATTGTCACAAGGATAGCAAAACTATGACAAGACAATTAATATTAACTTCCAAAAGATATCCAAACCAATCTAAACATAGAAATATTCATACTCTAAGCACTTGACTACTTTCCTTATTGTAGGGTCAGAAAAATTCGTAAAGATAAAGAACTAGGGCTGTCCCCGAGATCCTTAAAAAGAAACCCTAGGCCCGACATACGTCAGCTTAAAGGATCTAAAACGGATTATTCCATCGCAGGACTTGCGCAGCAAGTACGAAATCATTTAGTCTTGTAATTGATTCACAAGGAGAAAGGGAAAAAAAAAACCCTCAATAAGGATGGCAGATCCCTACGCAAGTTATCTTGCAAAAGGACGTATTTTTGGATATCCTTCTAAATAAGAAAAGTTCTAAACCGGAAACTAGCATATCTAAGGAACTTTAGGGTTGACCAAGTTGGGTTAATAAGGTACGCCCTACACCGGAATGTAAAGGATCTTGCCAATTTACAAGACACCTTGGGAACGAGTGCTGATACACTCAAAAGGAAAGAACACTTCCTTAGCAGTTTGCCAAACAACACGGTTGATTAATAAAAATGTTTGTGCTTGCTAGAGATTTTAGGGCTCTATTTGAATTATGAATTACAAATTAAATGAGTACCTATACTTCAGGTTAAAGGCTGAAGGAAGAGGCAGTTTCAGTTACCCCCGACTACCTGCCTAACCCTAACCAAGGGGGTTGTTCACCGCGCCGGGTACGTGGACCGAACCCTCCGCGAAAGATCTCTCGATTGAGCTCTACTTGGAGTAGGAGGACGCTTGGGTGTCAGGGAGGACTCTGGCCGTAAATCCCTCACCTTCCGCGTCTTGCACAAGAGGCTAACATGACTCGGGATTAGATCTCAAGGCCCGCATACTAGTTTACGGGCGGAAGCTTGGAATAGTGATCCCTAGGGATTACTGGATAGCCCTCGGCAGATTATGGACAAGCATATGGGCGGAAATCCTTGTATTTCAATGATAAAATGATGAAATGTTAAAAAAAAGAACTTGCTTGATATTGTTTTTCTATGTCACGTGATAAGATTACGTGAAGGAACCAGTGCTTAATAGGATTAATTAAAGAAGTTGATTGTTATATGTCAAATTAATGTGTTAGATAATTACATAACTAAAACTAACCGAGGAAACTGCGGAGGCTGGGCCATGGGTCCGTCCTACGGTTGGGTAGTCCCGGTTAGCTGGGAACTTTTCTCAAAAATCTTGAAGAACAGCGGGATGATCATCATCATCAAAACGAATAACGAGAGCGAGGACCTAGAGTTACTCTTACCCAATTTACGCTATTTTAGAGGAACGGAATGGGACTATGCCTTATGGCAGAGAGGTTGAGCCTTACATCCCTTTCGTTTCCCATTCTCCTTGAACCAACTGCAGCGTGAATCCCCTTCGAACCTGGCGTTTCTGCGTAAAGTAGTTCGCTCGGGTCTGACGCTAATTGCTTTTAGCTAATGGCCAATCAGGAAAACCCTAATTCCGATCGATCCTAAGTGGGAACGACCAGGATACTTCCGCTACATGGCAGACGCGGGAAGACCTAGATCGCAAAACCCGTAACATTCCATGGGAGTGCCGGGCTGAGTTTTCTAGACATCCTTTCTGATGGACTGCTAAGACGTGTCCTGGATGATACTAGCGGACACGTTATAGTTGGTATCAGAGCTGAACAATAACAGAATTGCTTTTATAAAATCTCAATTAAATGAAGTAAAGAAATTACTGCTGTCCAAACATTTCCTTACTTTCAATTCTTTCTTGCAGAGTTATGAAGCGTGGAACAAATTTTTGGTATTTCGGGTCATGTTTATGACTGCAATGCATTCTCCCCTTTATAGACAAAGAATTGGGATGATGAACATCCTGGAGCAGATCTATAATCCATCACCTTTATACATAGAACGAAGATGGACGGGGTCTTCAGGAATCTACTATATAGCTGCCCACTGGTTTGCTTATGGAAGCTGTTCATTTTTGTGGAAGCTCACGTAAATTCGACTTTACATATTCAAGGTCGGAGGGTTGAAATCAACTCATATGTATATGAGGAAGTAACCCCTGTAATCCCAGCCGACAGGAGTAAAGTGCTGGGCCGCCATGAGAAGTATGGATTCCAATGGAAAGGGTATCCTAAACTTCCAATGAATTATCGATTCCTAAAGATCCATGACCCAAAACCCTCCTATTACACAGTTCCTGTAGACAAATGCAATACAACGTTGTTCTCCCCAAACTGAATGTAATGATTGGCCTATCATCACACGAAACGTTGTATTCAAAAAGGCTATGCCCATGTAAATACAAATAAAGACTTCTTTTTATCAATATTTGGCTGTGCATAAGAGTTGTTAAAAAGTTAAGTAGCTACACTGTTTACGAGATAGCTGAACTAAAAATGAAAGATAAGCTAATGTTGATTATCATATAATAACGTTAAGAAAACTTTTATCCAGGCACAACCCCAGGTACAGGTTCCAAATTCGCCTCCTACATCAAGTATTGCTGTGACCCAGGAGAAGAAGTTCCTCCTCAAGCAGATAAAGCCACCCGAGTTTGATGGGAGAGGCAGATTCGTCCAGGCTGATGCTGAAATTTGGATTGAATCCATGGAGGATTAGTTTGAAGCAGTTGGTACTGCACCTACCAATCAAGCCATGCTCGCCAAGTTAAAGCTCACCGGCAAAGCCAGACTTTGGTGGAAGCAATGGTGCAGGGATCAAGGGACTTCAGAGGGGTCCGTTACTTGGGAGAAGTTGAAGAAAGCCGTGCAGGGAAGATATTTACCACCTGCATATCGTATGCAGAAAATGAATGAGTTCTACGAGCTAAAACATCTAGGACTCACTCTTGATGCATACTACTCTAAATTCGTCTCACTTTCAAAGTATGCGCCACAGATGGACATGACGCAGCACGTGTCCAACTTTTGTGCGGGCTTAGATCCACCCGTAAATACCTGTCTTGAATCTATGCATCCATTAAATCTTTAGGATGCACTCATTCGACCGGCGCCTATAATTCACGAGGTGCAAGCTAGACCAAGGGGTAACAAAACTTGGTCCTATAGTGACCCGAACAGAGGAGCATTCAGACCTCAAATGAAGAGATTTCAAGGTCATAATCATGGACAAAGGGAGAAAGCAAGGACAAATAACGTCAACAACTTTGTTCCTACTCAAAGTAATGGCCAAAAACCTCCGTTGTTTCCACTGCAACGAACCCGATCACTTCAAGAGGCAATGTCCCAAGCTTAGCGGGGGACATCGTCAAACGCCTTTCCAAGATGCAGGCCGCGGTCAAGGAGCTTTTACCCGTGGAAGAGGAAGAACCGCTTGCATTGCCAATAGGCAAAGATGCGAAGAAGAAGAAGAGAAAGATCTGACTATGGAAGCTGAATTCGAAAAAGTGACAGTCCATGCCGCGTTACACAAGAACGGGCCGAATCACCAGTTCTCGATGATTCAGACACCGTCGGACTATCAAGGTAAAGGCTTCAAAACCTTGATTGATTGTGGCAGTACACATTCCTTTATCTCACCAGCATGTGCAAAAAGTTTCGGAATAACCACAGTAGAAGCACCTACCCTGCTTGTGGAGTTGGCAAACGGTCGTGAGGTAACTTGTACCAGGCTAACTGCTAAGGTGGAATTCTTTCTTGGAGGAAAGAAAACTTCAGTCAAATTCAGAGTCATGAATTTAGGTATCCATGAGTGTCTACTCGGGATGGATTGGCTTAAGCCCAACGAAGCCCACATCCACTCTGGAAAGGGTCAAGTTTCCTTTCGAAACTCTGAAAGGGAATTTGTCACAACTCAATGTGAGGCAGGAGTGCCAAGAATCCAATTAGCCAAAGTATCTCGGATCTTAAAAGGAGTCAAAAAAGGATTACCCATTTACCTGATCAAACTCAACAAGTTAGATCAAAAGCAAGAGTCTCATGAAGGACCTTCTTCGCTAAAGGAATACGCTGACGTATTCCCTGAGGAATTGATTGAACTTCTGCCTCAAAGAGAAGTAGATCATGAGATTAGGCTAGTGCCTGGAGCTGCACAAATTGCAAAAAGACCTTATAGAATGTCCATACCGGAATCAAAAGAGTTGAAGGAACAACTCAAGCAACTGTTAGATCAGGGTTAAATCTGGCCTAGCAACTCACCGTGGGGAGCTCCAGTACTATTCCAGAAAAAGAAAGATGGGACACTTCGACTATGTATTGATTACCGATGGTTGACTCAATCAACAGTCAAGAACAAGTATCCTATTCCTAGAATAGATGAGCTTCTTGATCATCTTCAAGGTGCAAAGATCTTCTCCAAGATTAATCTCAGGCCAGGTTACTATCAGATAAGTATCAAGGAAGAAGATATTCCAAAGACGGCCTTCAATACAAGATATGGGCACTTTGAGTTCCTGGTTATGTCATTCCGGCTTACAAATACACCTGCCACCTTCAATAGATTAATGCAAGATATCTTTAGACCATATCTTGATGATTTCGTGCTTGTCTTCTTCGATGACACTTTAGTCTATTCTAAACAGGAAGAAGATCATGAACCTCAACTTTGGATTGTCCTTGAGACAATGAGGTCTCATAAGCTATATGCAAAAATGAAGAAGTATGCATTCTTCAAGCGTCAGATTGAATATCTGGGATTCATAGTATCATCAGAAGGAATATCAGTAGACCCAGCCAAGCTCAGAGATGTGCTTGAATGGCCAATACCAGTATCCGTCAAAGAGATACGTAGCTTGCTTGGATTGACAGGATGGTATAGGGTCTTCATCAAAAACTATACTTTGATTGCAGCACCTCTTACAGACTTACTAAAGAAGCACACTTCCATTACATGGTCAACTTCCGAACAAAATAGCTTCGACAAATTGAAGCAAAGTTTGGTATCAGCACCTATTCTAAAACTTCCTGACCTCAATAAGGAGTTCGAGGTAGTAACTGATGCTAGCATTCTTGCCTTGGGGTGTGTACTTATGCAGGAAGGTCATCCAGTAGCATACTCTTCAAGGAAATTGAAGAGTCATGAAAAGAATTATGCCACACATGATCTGGAATTACTAGCTGTCATCCATGCTCTAAAGCTTTGGAGACACTACCTGTTGGGTAACAAGTTTACTCTAGTAACCGATCATAAGAGTCTCAAATGGATTTTTACCCAAAACGAGCTCAACATGAGGCAACGTCGATGGATTGAAGTATTGGAGGAATATGATTTTGAAATCAAGTACCGACCAGGGAAGGAGAATATAGTTGCCGATGCACTCAGTCGCAAGGCATTCCTAAATTTCCTAATCTTGCAGAATCCATCAACGGCCAGATCTCTGGCTACAAAAGTATCTATGCCAAACAACCCTATACTTGAACTAGCTAGAGAGGAAGCATGCCATGATTTGGCCTACCAAACAATGATAAAGGAAATATCTACCAAGGAGCAGCATCAGAAGTTGCAAGCTAAGTATCAGAAATTTTCCATTGATAATGGACTTGTCTTCTACAGAACAAGGCTGTGTATACCAGCAAGCCAGTCACTTAAGCAGAAGATATTATGGAAAGCTCATGATTCTCCTTTCGCAGGACATCCTAGCTATGCTAAAACTCTTAATGTAGTTAGAAAGAGCTACCATTGGGAGAGGCTTAAAGGTGACGTTCTCAAATATGTCACTGAGTGTTTGTCTTGCCAACAAATCAAAGCCGAACATGTCATGATGCCAGGGAAAGTGCAACCGCTTGACATTCCCCAAATGAAATGGGAATTCATCAGTATGGATTTTGTTGTGGGCCTACCCCAAGTCCAAGGAGGATACAATTCCATTATGGTTGTGGTTGACATGCTTACCAAGGTTGCACACCTGATTCCAGTAAAGACAAATTATAAAGCCTCCGACATTGCAAGATTGTTTATCAAGGAGATATTAAAGCTATAAGGGTTACCTAGAAGAATCATTAGTGATCGAGATTCTCTCTTCACATCACACTTCTGGAGAGCTATCTTTGAAGCTATTGGGACTCAACTCTGTTTTAGCACCGCTTACCATCCCCAAATGGATGGCCAAACGGAGTGAGTAAATCAAATCATCGAGGATATGCTTAGGGCATACTGCTGTCGAGAGCCGAAGAGGTGGATTCAATACTTGCCATTAGTTGAATTTGTCTACAATGCTTCTTACCAGCAGAGCATTCTGATGACTCCTTTCCAGGCATTGTATGGTCATGATTGTCGAAGTCCCCTAAACTTTTCTGATCCAACCCTAAGAGTTGAAGCGTCAAGACAGATGTTGGAAGACATGGATGATCAAATAAAGTCAATAAGACAAGACATACAAGCGGCGCCTAGGACCCAATGCTTATAGATTGCAACTCCCTGAGAACCTAAAGGTTCACAATGTATTCCATATCAGCCTATTGAAAAAATATGTACCCAACCCTACTCATGTACTTGATGATCAACAAATTGTAATGCCTAGTCAAGGAGTCCTTGAACTAAGACCGGATAGGAACTTAGATGTTAGAGAGAGACAGTTAAGATCTAGAACCCTGAGAGAATGCCTCGTCCAGTGGAAAGATTATCCCGAAGAGGATGCCACTTGGATAGATGAAAGCTCTCTCAACCATCAATATCCCAAGTTTATCTCGAGATGAGGACATCTCGATTCCTCCAAGGGGGAGAGAATTTAATATTCCGATTTGCTTAAAAAACACACGCATGAACCACCTCTAGAAGGGGAGGCCAAAAGGATAAGTCATGAGGATGATTAATGACAAATTTTTTTAATATTCCCTCTCTCCTCGAGCCGACTATCATGCTAGAGAGAAGGGAATAGCAAGGGGTGAGCAAGCTCCTTGCTGGAGCTTGCTCTGGAAGGAGGCCATGCACTATGGCCACGTGGGGGCGGGAAGAATTTCCCCCCTCAGCTATAAATGCCATGGAACAAGAGAAGATGATGGCACCGCCATGAAGTAGAGAGAGAGGGTGGTCATAAGGAGAGAGGGAGGAGCTAAGCTGGACGCTGGGAAACGAGACACGCCAACAGTCACCTCTGAGCTGCCACAACAGTCCGACCCCCTGCCCGTATTCACGCCGCCAGCAGCTCAAAGTGCAATTTGCCCTGGCTGTCAACACGTCGCCAACTGTCGCCTGGATCGCAAGCTGCCGCCATCAAACATCCCCTTTTCTTCCACATGGCGAATTCACCCTCCAGAAGCTTTGGAAGCTTCTTGGGAAGCTTCCAAAACCCTTAGAAAGCCCCCTTTCATACTCTTTGTTCTCCCCCCCCCCCCCTCGGGTTTTAAAATCCCCTTAGCACCCATTCCCTTGGCCTCAAAACCACCATCTCCCCCTCCCCCCCCCTCGTGTTGAAAGGATCATAAGCCCCTTTTTCCACAATAAAGAGTGGTCTTAGAGGTCCTATTATTACTCCTCTCCCCCCCCCCCCCCACGGTGCTTTTGAAAGTCACATAGCCCCTTTCCTTTACCCCCTTTTTCATATTTAATAAATCCTCAAGCCCCCTTTTCCTTGGAACCACACCCCCGTGTTAATCCCTTAAACCCCTATGCTTTTCCTTGGAACCACACCCCCATGTTAATCCCTTAAACCCCTATCCCTTTTCTTTGGAACCACCCCTCTATCCTCCGTATTTATACCTTCCCTAGCCCTCCCCTTCTGGCCTATTGAAACCCCCTTTTATGTTTGACTTAAGGGTCCTTCGACCTTATTTATAACCTTTACGGTTACTATATCCCCTTAGAAGTTCTCTCCTGCACCTTGTGTTTTTTCCATCCATTTTCGTTCCTCGTTTGAGCGAGTCATTAAAAGACCATTAAGCCTTCCCCATGGCTTCAATGGGTCTTAATCGTAGAAGACTCTGAAACACCCTTTCGAATTTCCCTGACTTCCAAGGAGGGAGCCTTCCAAAAACTACTATCGACAAGCGGTGCAAGGAAGCGACGGTGGAATTCCTAGGAGGAGTTGTAGAGCTGCTTCCACGTTCGAAAAACTACAATTGCAATGCCTCCTAAGAAAGTCCAAGGCGTAGCCGCGAGAGGGTCATCTCCCGGTATCCATGTGGATATCTCACCCCAAAACCAGGTTTTTCTTCTTGGCTTTAATTCGGTTTTAAGTCGATCATGCAAAGAGAAATGGTTAGGGATAGGATATATTTGTCCGAGTTATTGGTAATGAAGGAGTTTAGCTTATTTGAATGAATGATAATGTATAGAACTTAGTTTCCTTCGAATTGCATCAAGCATTATAAATTACGAGCAAGATTATCCATTTACTATAGTAGTATATTTTAGTTAAATCCTAAAGGTATAGAAATTATATCTTGCACCATTAGTCTTATTTCTTTTGCAACGAATCATTGTAAATGATTAAATTCATGAAAGGTTTCTTTCCTTGCTCAAATTACTAGGAAGTTATCATTGCTAATTGCACATCTTAGCAAGGGAAATGTTTGTTATTTGGCATGAGTTCATCTGCAAGGAAAAAGGAAGTTTAAATTCAACTGTATAGACTGAAAAGTAAATTGTCACAAGGATAGCAAAACTATGACAAGACGATTAATATTAACTTCCAAAAGATATCCAAACCAATCTAAACATAGAAATATTCATACTCTAAGCACTTGACTACTTTCCTTATTGTAGGGTCAGAAAAATTCGTAAAGATAAAGAACTAGGGCTATCCCGAGATCCTTAAAAAGAAACCCTAGGCCCGACATACATCAGTTTAAAGGATCTAAAATGGATTATTCCATCCCAGGACTTGTGCAGCAAGTACGAAATCATTTAGTCTTGTAATTGATTCACAAGGAGAAACGGAAAAAAAGAAACCCTCAATAAGGATGGCAGATCCCTACGCAAGTTATCTTGCAAACGGACGTATTTTTGGATATCCTTCTAAATAAGGAAAGTTCTAAACCGGAAACTAGCATATCTAAGGAACTTTAGGGTTGACCAAGTTGGGTTAATAAGGTACGCCCTACAGCGGAATGTAAAGGATCTTGCCAATTTACAAGACACCTTGGGAACGAGTGTTGATACACTCAAAAGGAAAGAACACTTCCTTAGCAGTTTGCCAAACAACACGGTTGATTAATGAAAATGTTTGTGCTTGCTAGAGATTTTAGGGCTCTCTTTGAATTATGAATTACAAATTAAATGAGTACATATACTTCAGGTTAAAGGCTGAAGGAAGAGGCAGTTTCAGTTACCCCCGACTACCTGCCTAACCCTAACCAAGGGGGTTGTTCACCGCGCCGGGTACATGGACCGAACCTGCCACGAGAGGTCTCTCCGTTGAGCTCTACTTGGAGTAGGAGGACGCTTGGGTGCCAGGGGGGCTCTAGCCGTAAATCCCTCGCCTTCCGGATCTTGCACAAGAGGCTAACGTGACTCAGGATTGGATCTCGAGGCCCGCATACTAGTTTACGGGCGAAAGCTTGGAATAGTGATCCTTGGGGATTACTGGATAGCCCTCGGCAGATTATGGACAAGCCTACGGGTGGAACTTCTTGTATTTCAATGATAAAATGATGAAATGTTAAAAAAAAGAACTTGCTTGATATTGTTTTTCTATGTCACGTGATAAGATTACGTGAAGGAACCAGTGCTTAACAGGATTAATTAAAGAAGCTGATTGTTATATGCCAAATTAATGTGTTAGATAATTACATAACTAAAACAAACCGAGGAAAGTGCAGAGGATGGGCCATGGGTCCGTCCTACGGTTGGGTGGTCCCGGTTAGCCGGGAACTTTTCTCAAAAATCTCGAAGAACAGCGGGATGATCATCATCATCAAAACGAATAACGAGAGTGAGGACCTAGAGTTACGTCTTACCCGATTTACATTGTTTTAGGGGAACGGAATGGGACTATGCCTTATGGCAGAGAGGTTGAGCCTTGCATCCCTCTCGTTTCCCACTCTCCTTGAACCAAGTGCAGCGTGAATCCGCTTCGGACCTGGTGTTTCTACGTAAAGTAGTTCGCTCGGGTCTGACGTTAGTTGCTGTTAGCTAATGGCCAATCTGGAAAACACTAATTCCGGTCGATCCTAAGTGGGAACGGCCAGGATACTTCCGCTACGTGGCAGACGCGGGAAGACCTAGATCGCAAAACCCGTAACATTCCATGGGAGTGCCGGGCGGAGTTTTCTAGACATCCTTTCCGATGGACTGCTAAGACGTGTCCTGGATGATACTAGTGGACACGTTACAAGATCCTTAGCTAGTTAGGGATTTGACCATCACACAACATACCAGTTTCACTCCACTTAGACTCACTTATATCTTGTTGGACCCATGAACTTAGAATAACTTGTACTTCCTCATTCACATCGGCCAAAGTTAAAACAATTACTATGCCTTGGGATATGCAAAGGAATGCTTGAATGCATGATGTGTACGATAATCATTAATGAGAAATCTATGTACAAATGCAACGTCGGTGGATTGAAGTATTTGAGGAATATGATTTTGAAATCAAGTACCGACCAGGGAAGGAGAATGTAGTTGCCGATGCACTCAGTCCCAAGGCATTCCTAAATTCCCTAATCTTGCAGAATCCATCAACACTAGATCTATGGCTACAAAAGTATCTATGCCAAACAACCCTATACTTGAACTAGCTAGAGAGGAAGCATGCCACGATTTGGCCTACCAAACAATGATAAAGGAAATATCTACCAAGGAGTAGAATCAGAAGTTGCAAGCTAAATATCAGGAATTTTCCATTGATAATGGACCTGTCTTCTACAGAACAAGGCTGTGTATACCAGCAAGCCAGTCACTTAAGCAGAAGATATTATGGGAAGCTCATGATTCTCCTTTTGCAGGACATCCTGGCTATGCTAAAACTCTTAATGTAGTTAGGAAGAGCTACCATTGGGAGAGGCTTAAAGGTGACGTTCTCAAATATGTCACTGAGTGTTTGTCTTGCCAACGTATCAAAGCCGAACATGTCATGATGCCAGGGAAACTGCAACCGCTTGACATTCCCCAAATGAAATGGGAATTCATCAGTATGGATTTTGTTGTGGGCCTACCCCAAGTCCAAGGAGGATACAATTCCATTATGGTTGTGGTTGACATGCTTACCAAGGTTGCACACCTGATTCCAGTAAAGACAAACTATAAAGCCTCCAACATTGCAAGATTGTTTATCAAGGAGATATTCAAGCTACATGGGTTACCTAGAAGAATCATTAGTGATCGAGATTCTCTCTTCACATCACACTTCTGGAGAGCTATCTTTGAAGCTATTGGGACTCAACTCTGTTTTAGCACCGCTTACCATCCCCAAACGGATGGCCAAACAGAGCGAGTAAATCAAATCATCGAGGATATGCTTAGGGCATACTGCTGTCGAGAGCCGAAGAGGTGGATTCAATACTTGCCATTAGTTGAATTTGCCTACAATGCTTCTTACAAGCAGAGCATTCTGATGACTCCTTTCCAGGCATTGTATGGTCATGATTGTCGAAGTCCCCTAAACTTTTCTGATCCAACCCTAAGAGTTGAAGCGTCAAGACAGATGTTGGAAGACATGGATGATCAAATAAAGTCAATAAGACAAGACATACAAGCGGCGCCTAGGATCCAATGCTTATAGATTGCAACTCCCTGAGAACCTAAAGGTTCACAATGTATTCCATATCATCCTATTGAAAAAATATGTACCCAACCCTACTCATGTACTTGATGATCAACAAATTGTAATGCCTAGTCAAGGAGTCCTTGAACTAAGACCGGATAGGAACTTAGATGTTAGGGAGAGACAGTTAAGATCTAGAACCCTGACAGAATGCCTCGTCCAGTGGAAAGATTATCCCGAAGAGGATGCCACTTGGATAGATGAAAGCTCTCTCAACCATCAATATCCCCAGTTTATCTCGAGATGAGGACATCTCGATTCCTCCAAGGGGGAGAGAATGTAATATTCCGATTTGCTAAAAAAACACACACATGAACCACCTCTAGAAGGGGAGGCCAAAAGGATAAGTCATGAGGATGATTAATGACAATTTTTTTCAATATTCCCTCTCTCCTCCAGCCGACTGTCATGCTGGAGGAGAAGGGAATAGCAAGGGGTGAGCAAGCTCCTTGCTGGAGCTTGCTCTGGAAGGAGGCCATGCACTATGGCCACGTGGGGGCGGGAAGAATTTCCCCCCTCAGCTATAAATGCCATGGAACAAGAGAAGATGCTATCACCGCCGTGAAGTAGAGAGAGAGGGTGGTCGTGAAGGAGAGAGGGAGGAGCTAAGCTGGACGTTGGGAAACGAGACACGCCAGCAGTCACCTCTGAGCTGCCACAACAGTCCGACCCCCTGCCCGTATTCACCCCGCCAGCAGCTCAAAGTGCAGTTTGCCCTGGCTGTCAACACGTGGCCAACTATCACCTGGATCGCAAGCTGCCGCCATCAAACATCCCCTTATCTTCCACGCGGCGAATTCACCCTCCAGAAGCTTTGGAAGCTTCTTGGGAAGCTTCCAAAACCCTTAGGAAGCCCCCTTTCATACCCTTTGTTCTCCCCCCCCCCCCCTCGGGTTTTAAAATCCCCTTAGCTCCCATTCCCTTGGTCTCAAAACCACCATCTCCCCCTCCCCCCCCCCCCGTGTTGAAAGGATCATAAGCCCCTTTTTCCACAATAAAGAGTGGTCTTAGAGGTCCTATTATTACTCCTCTCCCCCCCCCCCCCCCCCCGTGCTTTTACAAGTCACATAGCCCCTTTCCTTAAGCCCCTTTTTCATATTTAATAAATCCTCAAGCCCCCTTTTCCTTGGAACCACACCCCCGTGTTAATCCCTTAAACCCCTATCCTTTTCCTTGGAACCACACCCCCATGTTAATCCCTTAAACCCCTATCCCTTTTCTTTGGAACCACCCCTCTATCCTCCATATTTATACCTTCCCTAGCCCTCCCCTTCTAACCTATTGAAACCCCCTTTTAAGTTTGACTTAAGGGTCATTAAAAGACCATTAAGCCTTCCCCATGGCTTCAATGGGTCTTAATCGTAGAAGAATCTGAAACACCCTTTCGAATTTCCCTGACTTCCAAGGAGGGAGCCTTCCAAAAACTACTATCGACAAGCGGTGCAAGGAAGCGACGGTGGAATTCCTAGGAGGAGTTGTAGAGCTGCTTCCACGTTCGAAAAACTACAATTGCGATGCCTCCTAAGAAACTCCAAGGCGTAGCCGCGAGAGGGTCATCTCTCGGTATCCATGTGGATATCTCACCCCAAAACCAGGTTTTTCTTCTTGGCTTTAATTCGATCATGCAAAGAGAAATTGTTAGGGATAGGATATATTTGTCCGAGTTATTGGTAATGAAGGAGTTTAGCTTATTTGAATGAATGATAATGTATAGAACTTAGTTTCCTTCGAATTGCATCAAGCATTATAAATTACGAGCAAGATTATCCATTTACTATAGTAGTATATTTTAGTTAAATCCTGAAGGTATAGAAATTATATCTTGCACCATTAATCTTATTCCTTTCGCAACGAATCATTGTAAATGATTAAATTCATGAAAGGTTTCTTTCCTTGCTCAAATTACTAGGAAGTTATCATTGCTAATTGTACATCTTAGCAAGGGAAATGTTTGTTATTTGGCATGAGTTCATCTGCAAGGAAAAAGGAAGTTTAAATTGAACTGTATAGACTGAAAAGTAAATTGTCACAAGGATAGCAAAACTGTGACAAGACGATTAATATTAACTTCCAAAAGATATCCAAACCAATCTAAACATAGAAATATTCATACTCTAAGCACTTGACTACTTTCCTTATTGTAGGGTCAGAAAAGTTCGTAAAGATAAAGAACTAGGGCTGTCCCCGAGATCCTTAAAAAGAAACCCTAGGCCCGACATACGTCAGCTTAAAGGATCTAAAACAGATTATTCCATCGCAGGACTTGCGCAGCAAGTACGAAATCATTTGGTCTTGTAATTGATTCACAAGGAGAAAGGGAAAAAAAAAACCCTCAATAAGGATGGCAGATCCCTACGAACGTTATCTTGCAAAAGGACGTATTTTTGGATATCCTTCTAAATAAGGAAAGTTCTAAACCGGAAACTAGCATATCTAAGGAACTTTAGGGTTGACCAAGTTGGGTTAATAAGGTACGCCCTACACCGGAATGTAAAGGATCTTGCCAATTTGCAAGACACCTTGGGAACGAGTGCTGATACAGTCAAAAGAAAAGAACACTTCCTTAGCAGTTTGCCAAACAAGACGGTTGATTAATGAAAATGTTTGTGCTTGCTAGAGATTTTAGGGCTCTATTTGAATTATGAATTACAAGTTAAATGAGTACCTATACTTCAGGTTAAAGGCTGAAGGAAGAGGCAGTTTCAGTTACCCCCGACTACCTGCCTAACCCTAACCAAGGGGGTTGTTCACCGCGCCAGGTACGTGGACCGAACCCACCGCGAGAGGTCTCTCCATTGAGCTCTACTTGGAGTAGGAGGACGCTTGGGTGCCAGGGAGAGCTCTGGCCGTAAATCCCTTGCCTTCCGGGTCTTGCACAAGAGGCTAACTTGACTCGGGATTAGATCTCAAGGCCCGCATACTAGTGAACGAGCGGAAGCTTGGAATAGTGATCCCTGGGGATTACTGGATAGCCCTCGGCAGATTATGGACAAGCCTATGGGCGGAACTTCTTGTATTTCAATGATAAAATAATGAAATGTTAAAAAAAAGAACTTGCTTGATATTGTTTGTCTATGTCACGTGATAAGATTACGTGAAGGAACCAGTGCTTAACAGGATTAATTAAATAAGTTGATTCTTATATGTCAAATTAATGTGTTAGATAATTACATAACTAAAAGAAACCGAGGAAAGTGCGGAGGATGGGCCATGGGTCCGTCCTACGGTTGGGTAGTCCCGGTTAGTTGGGAACTTTTCTCAAAAATCTTGAAGAACAGCGGGATGATCATCATCATCAAAACGAATAATGAGAGCGAGGACCTAGAGTTACGTCTTACCCGATTTACGTTGTTTTAGAGGAACGGAATGGGACTATGCCTTATGGCAGAGAGGTTGAGCCTTACATCCCTCTCGTTTCCCATTCTCCTTGAACCAAGTGCAGCGTGAATCCGCTTCGAACCTGGCGTTTCTGCGTAAAGTAGTTCGCTCGGGTCTGATGCTAGTTGCTGTTAGCTAATGGCCAATCAGGAAAACCCTAATTCCGGTCGATCCTAAGTGGGAACGACCAGGATACTTCCGCTACATGGCAGACGCGGGAAGACCTAGATCGCAAAACCCGTAACATTCCATGGGAGTGCCGGGCTGAGTTTTCTAGACATCCTTTCCGATGGACTGCTAAGACGTGTCCTGGATGATACTAGCGGACACGTTATAGTTGGTATCAGAGCCCACCAATAACAGAATTGCTTTTATAAAATCTCAATTAAATGAAGTAAAGAAATTACTGCTGTCCAAACATTTCCTTACTTTCAATTCTTTCTTGCAGAGTTATGAAGCGTGGAACAAATTTTTGCTATTTCGGGTCATGTTTATGACTGCAATGCATTCTCCCCTTTATAAACAAAGAATTGGGATGATGAACATCCTGGAGCAGATCTATAATCCATCACCTTTATACATAGAACGAAGATGGATAGGGTCTTCAGGAATCTACTATATAGCCGCCCACTGGTTTGCTTATCTACAGACCAACCTAAAAAGGATCAAGTGGTTGGAAGACTTGAAAGTCGTGAAGCTGTTCATTTTTGTGGAAGCTCACGTAAATTCGACTTTACATATTCAAGGTAGGAGGGTTGAAATCAACTCATATGTATATGAGGAAGTAACCCGTGTAATCCCAGCCGACAGGAGTAAAGTGTTGGGCCACCATGAGAAGTATGGATTCCAATGGAAAGGGTATCCTGAACTTCCAATGAATTATCGATTCCTAAAGATCCGTGACCCAAAACCCTACTATTACATAGTTCTTGTAGACAAATGCAATACAACGTTGTTCTCCCCAAACTGAATGTAATGATTGGCCTATCATCACACGAAACGTTGTATTCAAAAAGGCTATGCCCATGTAAATACAAATAAATACTTCTTTTTATCAATATCTGGCTGTGCATAAGAGTTGTTAAAAAGTTAAGTAGCTACACTGTTTACGAGATAGCTGAACTAAAAATGAAAGATAAGCTAACGTCGATTATCATATAATAACGTTAAGAAAACTTTTATCCAGGCACAACCCCAGGTACAGGTTCCAATTTCGCCTCCTACATCAAGTATTGCTGTGACCCAGGAGAAGAAGTTCCTCCTCAAGCAGATAAAGCCACCCGAGTTTGATGGGAGAGGCAGATTCGTCCAGGCTGATGCTGAAATTTGGATTGAATCCATGGAGGATTACTTTGAAGCAGTTGGTACTGCACCTACCAATCAGGCCATGCTCGCCAAGTTAAAGCTCACCGGCGAAGCCAGACTTTGGTGGAAGCAATGGTGCAGGGATCAAGGGACTTGAGAGGGGTCCGTTACTTGGGAGAAGTTGAAGAAAGCCGTGCAGGGAAGATATTTACCACCTGCATATCGTATGCAGAAAATGAATGAGTTCTACGAGCTAAAACAGCTAGGACTCACTCTTGACGCATACTACTCTAAATTCGTCTCACTTTTAAAGTATGCGCCACAGATGGACATGACGCAGCAGGTGTCCAACTTTTGTGCGGTCTTAAATCCACCCGTAAATACCTGTCTCGAATCTATGCATCCCTCGGATCTTCAGGATGCACTCATTCGAGCGGCGCCTATAATTCAGGAGGTGCAAGCTAGACCAAGGGGTAACAAAACTTGGTCCTATAGTGACCCGAACAGAGGAGCATTCAGACCTCAAATGAAGAGAGTTCAAGGTCATAATCAAGGACAAAGGAAGAAAGCAAGGACAAATAACGTCAACAACTTTGTTCCTACTCAAAGCAATGGCCAAAATCCTCCGTTGTTTCCACTGCAACGAACCCGGTCACTTCAAGAGGCAATGTCCCAAGCTTAGCGGGGGACATCGTCAAACGCCTTTCCAAGGTGCAGGCCGCGGTCAAGGAGCCGTTACCCATGGAAGAGGAAGAACCGCTTGCATTGCCAATAGGCAAATATGCGAAGAAGAAGAAGAGAAAGATCCGACTATCGAAGCTGAATTCGAAAAAGCGACAGTCCATGCCGCTTTACACAAGAAAGGGCCGAATCGCCAGTTCTCGGTGATTCAGACACCGTCGGACTATCAAGGTAAAGGTTTCAAAACCTTGATTGATTGTGGCAGTACACATTCCTTTATCTCACCAGCATGTGCAAAAAGTTTAGGAATAACCACAGTAGAAGCACCTACCCTGCTTGTGGAGTTGGCAAACGGTCGTGAGGTAACTTGTACTAGGCAAACTGCTAAGGTGGAATTCTTTCTGGGAGGAAAGAAGACTTCAGTCAAATTCAGAGTCATGAATTTAGGTATCCATGAGTGTCTACTCGGGATGGATTGGCTTAAGCCCAACAACACCCACATCCACTGTGGAAAGGGTCAAGTTTTCTTTCGAAACTCTGAAAGGGAATTTGTCACAACTCAAGGTGAGGCAAGAGTGCCAAGAATCCAATTAGCCAAAGTATCTTGGATCATAAAAGGAGTCAAAAAAGGATTACCCGTTTACCTGATCAAACTCAACAAGTTAGATCAAAAGCAAGAGTCTCATGAAGGACCTTCTTCGCTAAAGGAATACGCTGACATATTCCCTGAGGAATTGATTGAACTTCTGCCTCAAAGAGAAGTAGATCATGAGATTAGGCTAGTGCCTGGAGCTGCACAAATTGCAAAAAGACCTTATAGAATGTCCATACCGGAAGCAATTGAGTTGAAGGAACAACTCAAGCAACTGTTAGATCTAGCCTAGCAACTCACCGTGGGGAGCTCCAGTACTATTCCAGAAAAAGAAAGATGGGACACTTCGACTATGTATTTATTACCGAGGGTTGAATCAATCAATAGTCAAGAACAAGTATCCTATTCCTAGAATAGATGAGCTTCTTAATCATCTTCAAGGTGCAAAGATCTTCTCCAAGATTGATCTCAGGTCAGGTTACTATCAGATAAGGATCAAGGAAGAAGATATTCCAAAGACGGCCTTCAATACAAGATATGGGCACTTTGAGTTCCTGGTTATCTCATTCCGGCTTACAAATACACCTGCCACCTTCAATAGATTAATGCAAGATATCTTTAGACCATATCTTGATGATTTCGTGCTTGTCTTCTTTGATGACACTTTAGTCTATTCTAAACAGGAAGAAGATCATGAACCTCAACTTCGGATTGTCCTTGAGACAATGAGGTCTCATAAGCTGTATGCAAAAATGAAGAAGTATGCATTCTTCAAGCGTGAGATTGAATATCTGTGATTCATAGTATCATCAGAAGGAATATCAGTAGACCCAGCCAAGGTCAGAGATGTGCTTGAATGGCCAATACCAGTATCCGTCAAAGAGATACGTAGCTTGCTTGGATTGACAGGATGGTATAGGGTCTTCATCAAAAACTATGCTTTGATTGCAGCACCTCTTACAGACTTACTAAAGAAGCACACTTCCATTACATGGTCAACTTCCGAACAAAATAGCTTCGATAAATTAAAGCAAAGTTTGGTATCAGCACCTATTCTAGAACTTCCTGACCTCAATAAGGAGTTCGAGGTAGTAACTGATGCTAGCATTCTTGCCTTGGGGTGTGTACTTATGCAGGAAGGTCATCCAGTAGCATACTCTTCAAGGAAATTGAAGAGTCATGAAAAGAATTATGCCACACATGATCTGGAATTACTAGCTATCATCCATGCTCTAAAGCTCTAAAGCATACTCTAGTAACCGATCATAAGAGTCTCAAATGGATTTTTACCCAGAACGAGCTCAAGATGAGGCAACGTCGGTGGATTGAAGTATTGGAGGAATATGATTTTGAAATCAAGTACCAACCAAGGAAGGAGAATGTAGTTGCCGACGCACTCAGTCGCAAGGCATTCCTAAATTTCCTAATCTTGCAGAATCCATCAACGGCCAAATCTCTGGCTACAAAAGTATCTATGCCAAACAACCCTATACTTGAACTAGCTAGAGAGGAAGCATGCCATGATTTGGCCTACCAAACAATGATAAAGGAAATATCTACCAAGGAGCAGAATCAGAAGTTGCAAGCTAAGTATCAGAAATTTTCCATTGATAATGGACTTGTCTTCTACATAACAAGGCTGTGTATAGCAACAAGCCAGTCACTTAAGCAGAAGATATTATGGGAAGCTTATGATTCTCCTTTCGCAGGACATCCTGGCTATGCTAAAACTCTTAATGTAGTTAGGAAGAGCTACCATTGGGAGAGGCTTAAAGGTGGCGTTCTCAAATATGTCACTGAGTGTTTGTCTTGCCAACGTATCAAAGCCGAACATGTCATGATGCCAAGGAAACTGCAACCGCTTGACATTTCCCAAATGAAATGGGAATTCATCAGTATGGATTTTGTTGTGGGCCTACCCCAAGTCCAAGGAGGATACAATTCCATTATGGTTGTGGTTGACATGCTTACCAAGGTTTCACACCTGATTCCAGTAAAGACAAATTATAAAGCCTCCGACATTGCAAGATTGTTTATCAAGGAGATATTCAAGCTACATGGGTTACCTAGAATAATCATTAGTGATCGAGATTCTCTCTTCACATCACACTTCTGGAGAGCTATCTTTGAAGCTATTGGGACTCAACTCTGTTTTAGCACCGCTTACCATCCCCAAACGGATGGCCAAACAGAGCGAGTAAATCAAATCATCGAGAATATGCTTAGGGCATACTGCTGTCGAGAGCCGAAGAGGTGGATTCAATACTTGCCATTAGTTGAATTTGCCTACAATGCTTCTTACAAGCAGAGCATTCTGATGACTCCTTTCCAGGCATTGTATGGTCATGATTGTCGAAGTCCCCTAAACTTTTCTGATCCAACCCTAAGAGTTGAAGCGTCAAGACAGATGTTGGAAGACATGGATGATCAAATAAAGTCAATAAGACAAGACATACAAGCGGCGCCTAGGACCCAATGCTTATAGATTGCAACTCCCTGAGAACCTAAAGGTTCACAATGTATTCCATATCAGCCTATTGAAAAAATATGTACCCAACCCTACTCATGTACTTGATGATCAACAAATTGTAATGCCTAGTCAAGGAGTCCTTGAACTAAGACCGGATAGGAACTTAGATGTTAGGGAGAGACAGTTAAGATCTAGAACCCTGAGAGAATGCCTCCTCCAGTGGAAAGATTATCGCGAAGAGGATGCCACTTGGATAGATGAAAGCTCTCTCAACCATCAATATCCCCAGTTTATCTCGAGATGAGGACATCTCGATTCCTCCAAGGGGGAGAGAATGTAATATTCCGATTTGCTAAAAAAACACATGCATGAACCACCTCTAGAAGGGGAGACCAAAAGGATAAGTCATGAGGATGATTAATGACAATTTTTTTTAATATTCCCTCTCTCCTCCAGCCGACTGTCATGCTGGAGGAGAAGGGAATTGCAAGGGGTGAGCAAGCTCCTTGCTGGAGCTTGCTCTGGAAGGAGGCCATGCACTATGGCCACGTGGGGGCAGGTAGAATTTCCCCCCTCAGCTATAAATACCATGGAACAAGAGAAGATGATGGCACCGCCGTGAAGTAGAGAGAGAGGGTGGTCGTGAAGGAGAGAGGGAGGAGCTAAGCTGGACGCTGGGAAACGAGACACGCTAGCAGTCACCTCTGAGTTGCCACAACAGTCCTACCCCCTGCCCATATTCACGCCGCCTGCAGCTCAAAGTGCAGTTTGCCCTGGCTGTCAACACGTCGCCAACTGTCTCTTGGATCGCAAGCTGCCGCCATCAAACATCCCCTTTTCTTACACGTGGCGAATTCACCCTCCAGAAGCTTTGGAAGCTTCTTGGGAAGCTTCCAAAACCCTTAGGAAGCCCCCTTTCATACCCTTTGTTCTCCCCCCCCCCCCCCCCCCCCCGGGTTTTAAAATCCCCTTAGCTCCCATTCCCTTGGCCTCAAAACCACCATCTCCCCCTCCCCCCCCCCTCGTGTTGAAAGGATCATAAGCCCCTTTTTCCACAATAAAGAGTGGTCTTAGAGGTCCTATTATTACTCCTCTCCCCCCCCCCCCCCCCCCCCCGCGGTGCTTTTAAAAGTCACATAGCCCCTTTCCTTAAGCCCCTTTTTCATATTTAATAAATCCTCAAGCCCCCTTTTCCTTGGAACCACACCCCCGTGTTAATCCCTTAAACCCCTATCATTTTCCTTGGAACCACACCCCCATGTTAATCCCTTAAACCCCTATCCCTTTTCTTTGGAACCACCCCTCTATCCTCCGTATTTATACCTTCCCTAGCCCTCCCCTTCTGGCCTATTGAAACCCCCTTTTAAGTTTGACTTAAGGGTCCTTCGACCTTATTTATAACCTTTACGGTTACTATATCCCCTTAGAAGTTCTCTCTTGCACCTTGTGTTTTTTCCATCCATTTTCGTTCCTCGTTGGAGCGAGTCATTAAAAGACCATTAAGCCTTCCCCATGGCTTCAATGGGTCTTAATCGTAGAAGACTCTGAAACACCCTTTCGAATTTCCCTGACTTCCAAGGAGGGAGCCTTCCAAAAACTACTATCGACAAGCGGTGCAAGGAAGCGACGGTGGAATTCCTAGGAGGAGTTGTAGAGCTGCTTCCACGTTCAAAAAACTACAATTGCGATGCCTCCTAAGAAAGTCCAAGGCGTAGCCGCGAGAGGGTCATCTCCCGGTATCCATGTGGATATCTCACCCCAAAACTAGGTTTTTCTTCTTGGCTTTAGTTCGGTTTTAAGTCGATCATGCAAAGAGAAATTGTTAGGGATAGGATATATTTGATAATGTATAGAACTTAGTTTCCTTCGAATTGCATCAAGCATTATAAATTACGAGCAAGATTATCCATTTACTATAGTAGTATATTTTAGTTAAATCCTAAAGGTATAGAAATTATATCTTGTACCATTAGTCTTATTCCTTTCGCAATGAATCATTGTAAATGATTAAATTCATGAAAGGTTTCTTTCCTTGCTCAAATTACTAGGAAGTTATCATTGTTAATTGCACATCTTAGCAAGGGAAATGTTTGTTATTTGGCATGAGTTCATCTGCAAGGAAAAAGGAAGTTTAAATTGAACTGTATAGACTGAAAAGTAAATTGTCACAAGGATAGCAAAACTGTGACAAGACGATTAATATTAAAACCAATCTAAACATAGAAATATTCATACTCTAAGCACTTGATTACTTTCCTTATTGTAGGGTCAGAAAAATTCGTAAAGATAAAGAACTAGGACTGTCCCCGAGATCCTTAAAAAGAAACCCTAGGCCCGACATACGTCAACTTAAAGGATCTAAAACGGATTATTCCATCGCAGGACTTGCGCAGCAAGTACGAAATCATTTGGTCTTGTAATTGATTCACAAGGAGAAAGGGAAAAAAAAAACCCTCAATAAGGATGGCAGATCCCTACGCAAGTTATCTTGCAAAAGGACGTATTTTTGGATATCCTTCTAAATAAGGAAAGTTCTAAACCGGAAACTAGCATATCTAAGGAACTTTATGGTTGACCAAGTTGGGTTAATAAGGTACGCCCTACACCGGAATGTAAAGGATCTTGCCAATTTACAAGACACCTTGGGAACGAGTGCTGATACACTCAAAAGAAATGAACACTTCCTTAGCAGTTTGCCAAACAACACGGTTGATTAATGAAAATGTTTGTGCTTGCTAGAGATTTTAGGGCTCTATTTGAATTATGAATTACAAGTTAAATGAGTACCTATACTTCAGGTTAAAGGCTGAAGGAAGAGGCAGTTTCAGTTACCCCTGACTACCTGCCTAACCCTAACCAAGGGGGTTATTCACCGCGCCGGGTACGTTGACCGAACCCTCCGCGAGAGGTCTCTCCATTGAGCTCTACTTGAAGTAGGAGGACACTTGGGTGCCAGGGAGGGCTCTGGCCATAAATCCCTCGCCTTCCGGGTCCTGCACAAGAGGCTAACGTGAATTAGGATTAGATCTCAAGGCCCGCATACTAGTTTATGGGCGAAAGCTTGGAATAGTGATCCCTGGGGATTACTGGATAGCCCTTGGCAGATTATGGACAAGCCTATGGGCGGAACTTCTTGTATTTCAATGATAAAATGATGAAATGTTTCAAAAAAGAACTTGCTTAATATTGTTTTTCTATGTCACGTGATAAGATTACGTGAAGGAACCAGTGCTTAACAAGATTAATTAAAGAAGTTGATTGTTATATGTCAAATTAACGTGTTAGATAATTACATAACTAAAACAAACCGAGGAAAGTGCGGAGGATGGGCCATGGGTCCGTCCTACGGTTGGGTAGTCCCGGTTAGCCGGGAACTTTTCTCAAAAATCTTGAAGAACAGCGGGATGATCATCATCATCAAAACGAATAACAAGAGCGAGGACCTAGAGTTACGTCTTACCCAATTTACGTTGTTTTAGAGGAACGAAATGGGACTATGCCTTATGGCAGAGAGGTTGAGCCTTACATCCCTCTCGTTTCCCATTATCCTTGAACCAAGTGCAGCGTGAATCCGCTTCGAACCTGGCGTTTCTGCGTAATGTAGTTCGCTCGGGTCTGACGCTAGTTGCTGTTAGCTAATGGCCAATCAGGAAAACCCTAATTCCGGTCGATCCTAAGTGGGAACGACCAGTATACTTCCGCTACGTGGTATTCGCGGGAAGACCTAGATCGCAAAACCCGCAACATTCCATGGGAGTGCCGGGCTGAGTTTTCTAGACATCCTTTCCAATGGACTGCTAAGACGTGTCCTGGATGATACTAGTGGACACGTTATAGTTGGTATCAGAGCCGACCAATAACAGAATTGCTTTTATAAAATCTCAATTAAATGAAGTAAAGAAATTACTGCTGTCCAAACATTTCCTTACTTTCAATGTTGTCTTGCAGAGTTATGAAGCGTGGAACAAATTTTTGGTATTTCGGGTCATGTTTATGACTGCAATGCATTCTCCCCTTTATAGACAAAGAATTGGGATGATGAACATCCTGGAGCAGATTTATAATCCATCACCTTTATACATAGAACGAAGATGGACGGGGTCTTGGTATCTACTATATAGCCGCCCATTGGTTTGCTTATCTACAGACCAACCTAAAAAGGATCAAGTGGTTGGAAGACTTGAAAGTCGTGAAGCTGTTCATTTTTGTGGAAGCTCACGTAAATTCGACTTTACATATTCAAGGTCGGAGGGTTGAAATCAACTCATATGTATATGAGGAAGTAACCCGTGTAATCCCAGCCGACAGGATTAAAGTGTTGGGCCGCCATGAGAAGTATGGATTCCTATGGAAAGGGTATCCTGAACTTCCAATGAATTATCGATTCCTAAAGATCCATGACCCAAAACCCTACTATTACACAGTTCCTATAGACAAATGCAATACAACGTTGTTCTCCCCAAACTCAATGTAATGATTGGCCTATCATCACATGAAACATTGTATTCAAAAAGGCTATGCCCATGTAAATACAAATAAAGACTTCTTTTTATCAATATCTGGCTATGCATAAGAGTTGTTAAAAAGTTAAGTAGCTACACTGTTTACGAGATAGCTGAACTAAAAATGAAAGATAAGCTAACGTCAATTATCATATAATAACGTTAAGAAAACTTTTATCCAGGCACAACCCCAGGTACAGGTTCCAATTTCGCCTCCTACATCAAGTATTGCTGTGACCCAGGAGAAGAAGTTCCTCCTCAAGTAGATAAAGCCACCCGAGTTTGACGGGAGAGGCAGATTCGTCCAGGCTGATGCTGAAATTTGGATTGAATCCATGGAGGATTACTTTGAAGCAGTTGGTACTGCACCTACCAATCAGGCCATGCTCGCCAATTTAAAGCTCATCGGCGAAGCCAGACTTTGGTGGAAGCAATGGTGCAAGGATCAAGGGATTTCAGAGGGGTCCGTTACCTTGGAGAAGTTGAAGAAAGCCGTGCAGGGAAGATATTTACCACCTGCATATCGTACACTGACAATGAATGAGTTCTACAAGCTAAAACAACTAGGACTCACTCTTGACGCATACTACTCTAAATTCGTCTCACTTTTAAAGTATGCGCCACAGATGGACATGACGCAGCAGGTGTCCAACTTTTGTGCGGGCTTAAATCCACCCGTAAATACCTGTCTCGAATCTATGCATCCCTCGGATCTTCAGGATGCACTCATTCGAGCGGCGCCTATAATTCAGGAGGTGCAAGCTAGACCAAGGGGTAACAAAACTTGGTCCTATAGTGACCCGAACAGAGGAGCATTCAGACCTCAAATGAAGAGAGTTCAAGGTCATAATCAAGGACAAAGGAAGAAAGCAAGGACAAATAACGTCAACAACTTTGTTCCTACTCAAAGCAATGGCCAAAATCCTCCGTTGTTTCCACTGCAACGAACCCGGTCACTTCAAGAGGCAATGTCCCAAGCTTAGCGGGGGACATCGTCAAACGCCTTTCCAAGGTGCAGGCCGCGGTCAAGGAGCCGTTACCCATGGAAGAGGAAGAACCGCTTGCATTGCCAATAGGCAAAGATGCGAAGAAGAAGAAGAGAAAGATCCGACTATCGAAGCTGAATTCGAAAAAGCGACAGTCCATGCCGCTTTACACAAGAAAGGGCCGAATCGCCAGTTCTCGGTGATTCAGACACCGGCGGACTATCAAGGTAAAGGTTTCAAAACCTTGATTGATTGTGGCAGTACACATTCCTTTATCTCACCAGCATGTGCAAAAAGTTTAGGAATAACCACAGTAGAAGCACCTACCCTGCTTGTGGAGTTGGCAAATGGTCGTGAGGTAACTTGTACCAGGAAAACTGCTAAGGTGGAATTCTTTCTGGGAGGAAAGAAGACTTAGGTCAAATTCAGAGTCATGAATTTAGGTATCCATGAGTGTCTACTCGGGATGGATTGGCTTAAGCCCAACGAAGCCCACATCCACTCTGGAAAGGGTCAAGTTTCCTTTCGAAACTCTGAAAGGGAATTTGTCACAACTCAAGGTGAGGCAGGAGTGCCAAGAATCCAATTAGCCAAAGTATCTCGGATCATAAAAGGAGTCAAAAAAGGATTACCCGTTTACCTGATCAAACTCAACAAGTTAGATCAAAAGCAAGAGTCTCATGAAGGACCTTCTTCGCTAAAGGAATACGCTGACGTATTCCCTGAGGAATTGATTGAACTTCTGCCTCAAAGAGAAGTAGATCATGAGATTAGGCTAGTGCCTGGAGCTGCACAAATTGCAAAAAGACCTTATAGAATGTCCATACCGGAATCAAAAGAGTTGAAGGAACAACTCAAGCAACTGTTAGATCAGGGTTACATCTGGCCTAGCAACTCACCGTGGGGAGCTCCAGTACTATTCCAGAAAAGAAAGATAGGACACTTCGACTATGTATTGATTACCGAGGGTTGAATCAATCAACAGTCAAGAACAAGTATCCTATTCCTAGAATAGATGAGCTTCTTGATCATCTTCAAGGATTGAATTATTGGAGGAATATGATTTTGAAATCAAGTACCGACCAGGGAAGGAGAATGTAGTTGCCGATGCACTCAGTCGCAAGGCATTCCTAAATTTCCTAATCTTGCAGAATCCATCAACGGCCAGATCTCTGGCTACAAAAGTATCTAGGCCAAACAACCCTATACTTGAACTAGCTAGAGAGGAAGCATGCCATGATTTGGCCTACCAAACAATGATAAAGGAAATATCTACCAAGGAGCAGAATCAGAAGTTGCAAGCTAAGTATCAGGAATTTTCCATTGATAATGGACTTGTCTTCTAGAGAACAAGGCTGTGTATACCAGCAAGCCAGTCACTTAAGCATAAGATATTATGGGAAGCTCATGATTCTCCTTTCGCAGGACATCCTGGCTATGCTAAAACTCTTAATGTAGTTAGGAAGAGCTACCATTGGGACAGGCTTAAAGGTGACGTTCTCAAATATGTCACTAAGTGTTTGTCTTGCCAACGTATCAAAGCCGAACATGTCATGATGCCAGGGAAACTGCAACCGCTTGACATTCCCCAAATGAAATGGGAATTCATCAGTATGGATTTTGTTGTGGGCCTACCCCAAGTCCAAGGAGGATACAATTCCATTATGGTTGTGGTTGACATGCTTACCAAGGTTGCACACCTGATTCCAGTAAAGACAAACTATAAAGCCTCCGACATTGCAAGATTGTTTATCAAGGAGATATTCAAGCTACATGGGTTACCTAGAAGAATCATTAGTGATCGAGATTCTCTCTTCACATCACACTTCTGGAGAGCTATCTTTGAAGCTATTGGGACTCAACTCTGTTTTAGCACCGCTTACCATCCCCAAACGGATGGCCAAACAGAGCGAGTAAATCAAATCATCGAGGATATGATTAGGGCATACTGCTGTCGAGAGCCGAAGAGGTGGATTCAATACTTGCCATTAGTTGAATTTGCCTACAATGCTTCTTACCAGCAGAGCATTCTGATGACTCCTTTCCAGGCATTGTATGGTCATGATTGTCGAAGTCCCCTAAACTTTTCTGATCCAACCCTAAGAGTTGAAGCGTCAAGACAGATGTTGGAAGACATGGATGATCAAATAAAGTCAATAAGACGAGACATATAAGCGGCGCCTAGGACCCAATGCTTATAGATTGCAACTCCCTGAGAACCTAAAGGTTCACAATGTATTCCATATCAGCCTATTGAAAACATATGTACCCAACCCTACTCATGTACTTCATGATCAAAAAATTATAATGCCTAGTCAAGGAGTCCTTGAACTAAGGCCGGATAGGAACTTAGATGTTAGGGAGAGACAGTTAAGATCTAGAACCCTGAGAGAATGCCTCGTCTAGTGGAAAGATTATCTCGAAGAGGATGCCACTTGGATAGATGAAAGCTCTCTCAACCATCAATATCCCCAGTTTATCTCGAGATGAGGACATCTCGATTCCTCCAAGGGGGAGAGAATGTAATATTCCGATTTGCTAAAAAAACACACGCATGAACCACCTCTAGAAGGGGAGGCCAAAAGGATAAGTCATGAGGATGATTAATGACAATTTTTTTTAATATTCCCTCTCTCCTCCAGCCGACTGTCATCCTGGAGTAGAAGGGAATAGCAAGGGGTGAGCAAGCTCCTTGCTGGAGCTTGCTCTGGAAGGAGGCCATGCAGTATGGCCACATGGGGGCGGGAAGAATTTCCTCCCTCAGCTATAAATGCCATGGAACAAGACAAGATGATGTCACCGCTGTGAAGTAGAGACAGAGGGTGCTCGTGAAGGAGAGAGGGAGGAGCTAAGCTCGACGCTGCGAAATGAGACACGCCAGCAGTCACCTCTGAGCTGCCACAGCAGTCCGACCCCCTGCCCGTATTCACGCCGCCAGCAGCTCGAAGTGCAGTTTGCCCTGGCCGTCAACACGTCGCCAACTGTCGCCTGGATCGCAAGCTGCCGCCATCAAACATCTTCTTTTCTTCCACGTGGCGAATTCACCCTCCAGAAGCTTTGGAAGCTTCTTGGGAAGCTTCCAAAACCCTTAGGAAGCCCCCTTTCATACCCTTTGTCCTCCCCCCCCCCCCCCCCCCCCGGTTTTAAAATTCCCTTAGCTCCCATTCCCTTGGCTTCAAAACCACCATCTCCCCCTCCCACCCCCTCGTGTTTAAAGGATCATAAGCCCGTTTCTCAACAATAAAGAGTGGGCTTAGAGGTCCTATTATTACTCCTCTTTCCCCCTCCCCCCCCCCCCCCCCGTGCTTTTAAAAGTCACATAGCCCCTTTCTTTAAGCCCCTTTTTCATATTTTATAAATCCTCAAGCCCCCTTTTCCTTGGAACCACACCCCCGTGTTAATCCCTTAAACCCATATCCTTTTCCTTGGAACCACACCCCCATGTTAATCCCTTAAACCCCTATCCCTTTTCTTTGGAACCACCCCTCTTTCCTCCATATTTATACCTTCCCTAGCCCTCCCCTTGTGGCCTCTTGAAACCCCCTTTTAAGTTTGACTTAAGGGTCCTTCGACCTTATTTATAACCTTTACGGTTACTATATCCCCTTAGAAGTTCTCTCCTGCACCTTGTGTTTTTTCCATCCATTTTCGTTCCTCGTTTGAGCGAGTCATTAAAAGACCATTAAGCCTTCCCCATGGCTTCAATGGATCTTAATCGTAGAAGACTCTGAAACACCCTTTCAAATTTCCCTGACTTCCAAGGAGGGAGCCTTCCAAAAACTACTATCGACAAAGCGGTGCAAGGAAGCGACGGTGGAATTCCTAGGAGGAGTTGTAGAGCTGCTTCCACGTTCAAAAAACTAGAATTGCGATGCCTCCTAAGAAAGTCCAAGGCGTAGCCGCGAGAGGGTCATCTCCCGGTATCCATGTGGATATCTCACCCCAAAACCAGGTTTTTCTTCTTGGCTTTAATTCGGTTTTAAGTCGATCATGCAAAGAGAAATTGTTAGGGATAGGATATATTTTTCCGAGTTATTGGTAATGAAGGAGTTTAGCTTATTTGAATGAATGATAATGTATAGAACTTAGTTTCCTTCGAATTGCATCAAGCATTATAAATTACGAGCAAGATTATCCATTTACTATTGTAGTATATTTTAGTTAAATCCTAAAGGTATAGAAATTATATCTTGCACCATTAGTCTTATTCCTTTCGCAACGAATCATTGTAAATGATTAAATTCATGAAAGGTTTCTTTCCTTGCTCAAATTGCTAGGAAGTTATCATTGCTAATTGCACATCTTAGCAAGGGAAATGTTTGTTATTTGGCATGAGTTCATCTGCAAGGAAAAAAGAAGTTTAAATTGAATTGTATTGACCGAAAAGTAAATTGTCACAAGGATAGCAAAACTGTGACAAGACGATTAATATTACCTTCCAAAACATATCCAAACCAATCTAAACACTTTACTACTTTCCTTATTGTAGGGTCAGAAAAATTCGTAAAGATAAAGAACTAGGGCTGTCCCGAGATCCTTAAAAAGAAACCCTAGGCCCGACATACATCAGCTTAAAGGATCTAAAACGGATTATTCCATCGCAGGACTTGCGCAGCAAGTACGAAATCATTTAGTCTTGTAATTGATTCACAAGGAGAAAGGGAAAAAAAGAAACCCTCAATAAGGATGGCAGATCCCTACGCAAGTTATCTTGCAAACGGACGTATTTTTGGATATCCTTCTAAATAAGGAAAGTTCTAAACCGGAAACTAGCATATCTAAGGAACTTTAGGGTTGACCAAGTTGGGTTAATAAGGTACGCCCTACACCGGAATGTAAAGGATCTTGCCAATTTACAAGACACCTTGGGAACGAGTGTTGATACACTCAAAAGGAAAGAACACTTCCTTAGCAGTTTGCCAAACAACACGGTTGATTAATGAAAATGTTTGTGCTTGCTAGAGATTTTAGGGCTCTGTTTGAATTATAAATTACAAATTAAATGAGTACATATACTTCAGGTTAAAGGCTGAAGGAAGAGGCAGTTTCAGTTACCCCCGACTACCTGCCTAACCCTAAGCAAGGGGGTTGTTCACCGCACCGCATACGTGGACCGAACCCGCCGTGAGAGGTCTCTCCGTTGAGCTCTACTTGGAGTAGGAGGACGCTTGGGTGCCAGGGGGGGCTCTGGCCGTAAATCCCTCGCCTTCCGGGTCCTGCACAAGAGGCTAATGTGACTCGGGATTGGATCTCGAGGCCCGCATACTAGTTTATGGGCGGAAGCTTGGAATAGTGATCCCTGGGGATTACTGGATAGCCCTCGGCGGATTATGGACAAGCCTACGGGCAGAACTTCTTGTATTTCAATGATAAAATGATGAAATGTTAAAAAAAAGAACTTGCTTGATATTGTTTTTCTATGTCACGTGATAAGATTACGTGAAGGAACCAGTGCTTAACAGGATTAACTAAAGAAGTTGATTGTTATATGTCAAATTAATGTGTTAGATAATTACATAACTAAAACAAACCGAGGAAAGTGCGGAGGATGGGCCATGGGTCTGTCCTACGGTTGGGTGGTCCCGGTTAGCCGGGAACTTTTCTCAAAAATCTCGAAGAACAGCGGGATGATCATCATCATCAAAACGAATAATGAGAGCGAGGACCTAGAGTTACGTCTTACCCGATTTACGGTGTTTTAGGGGAACGGAATGGGATTATGCCTTATGGGAGAGAGGTTGAGCCTTGCATCCCTCTCGTTTCCCACTCTCCTTGAACCAAGTGCAGCGTGAATCCGCTTCGGACCTGGCGTTTCTGCGTAAAGTAGTTCGCTCGGGTCTGACGTTAGTTGCTGTTAGCTAATGGCCAATCAGGAAAACCCTAATTCCAGTCGATCCTAAGTGGGAACGGCCAGGATACTTCCGCTACGTGGTAGATGCGGGAAGACCTAGATCGCAAAACCCGTAACATTCCATGGGAGTGCCGGGCGGAGTTTTCTAGACATCCTTTCCGATGGACTGCTAAGACATGTCCTGGATGATACTAGCGGACACGTTACAAGATCCTTAGCTAGTTAGGGATTTGACCATCACACAACATACCAGTTTCACTCCACTTAGACTCACTTATATCTTGTTGGACCCATGAACTTAGAATAACTTGTACTTCCTCATTCACATCGGCCAAAGTTAAAACAATTACTATGCCTTGGGATATGCAAAGGAATGCTTGAATGCATGATGTGTACGATAATCATTGTTGAGAAATCTATGTACAAGTGCAACAATCAACCCTTTCCCTTTCACATGCACACAACCTAAAAGATTTGGTGATGTAACACACCCCTAAGGTACCAAGTTTTCAAGCCTCATACTACGTTAGGGCTAACAAAAAATATGTAATCATCTTAACCATAAAGATGCATCGTAAAATCAGTCCTTTTAGCATATAAAATCAGATTTGTTTCCATTTAAGTAGGATATGATAGATAACATCGAGGCTATCCACGTGTTATTGAACTACCATTTTGATTTTAGGTGTGATTTGATGTTTTTATGTATTTAGGATTACGTCCCTAAATTTTCTCTAGTTATTTTTATTTTTATATTTTTAAAATAATTTATAATATTTTTAAAAAATTTGATCAAGAAATGACTTTTTTAAAAAAACTAGAAAAAACTAGCAATCACAAAGAAGTTAGGGAGTTTTATTCATTTCATTGAGGAGAGAGAAATACTAAATTTGCAACACAAGAAATTCTCATTTTTAGCAAGTAAGATTGGTATCAATGCAAAGCACTTAATGAATACATTCTATTTATAATGTCAAATATGTAACTGAAGAAGATGCATAGCAGTAATAACAAAACCATAAGCAATATGGCATGTTTTTTAAACCCCTGATCTCTTGCATATTTTATTATTTGTATAGTCAAAATGACATGTAATCTTTGCCTTTTTGCCCATGCCCCCTTAAATTTGGTCCACACCCCTTCAAATCTTGGTCAAATTTGGATCTTTGTCATTGCCCACACCACATTTCCACTTGATTAAGGTGTTTTGATGTGAAATTGTATCTCAAACATGCATGATAGATGAAAATATGCTAAGTGGACACTTCTCCACTATTTCAAAACTTTCCTTTGTATTCCAATTTTCTTTTAGGATTAAAATGCCCCATATCTTACACCTTGGTCACTTTGTAAAATGGACAACATTTGAGACTTGATATTTCATTTTCTACACAAGCAGCATATGCATCCACTCAAAATGCTTTACAAGTCCCGGAAAATATGCATTTTATAATGTCCTAAGCCCAAAAATCCAAATTTTTGCACATGAATCGGGGCCTACAAAGTGAAAAAATCAAAGGAGAGGTTGAAGAACATAAAATTAGTCATTCTCACAATGAACAACTACCACTAAACATCATTCTTCATGAAGTGCATGTCACTCTCATCATCATCATCACCAACAAACTCCTTGGAGGTGATCCTCATTCAATAACATCCACAAACTGGTCTTCAAACTCATCACTGAGTATAGCATCATTGTCATTTAGGACTCAAACTAATCACCATCATTACTCTTTGATTGAATGAAGATATCATGGGCAAATAAACAATAGTCAAGGATGAAAACTAGCATTTGTTATTATCACCCTTATTATACATGAACTAGTTCTATGGATAGATGAGGAGCTTATGATAGACAGATTGGGATAAAAGGCATAAGTAGAAAAACTAATAGTCAAAAGGCTATATAGTAGCCTAAGCCCTTGGTCTAAAGCTTCTTTCTCAAAGAATGGTTATCATTAAGAGAGAGAGAGAGAGATAGAGAGAGAGAGAGAGAGAGAGAGAGAGAGAGAGAGATGGAGGTTGAGAGAGATAGATGGAGGTTAAGAGAGATAGGGGTAGGGAACAAAGAGAGAGAGCAAGAATATATTGAAGATCAGAAGAAGACTTGATAATCTTTATAGTGGTCAGCACCAAATGCGAAGCTCAAAGTTTCAAGATTTGTTGGGAGAATTGACAAGCACAAAGAGAAACAAGATAAAAGATATCTCCACATCATCATGTCACCCCCAATGTTACACCAAATCCAAAAGTTACAAAGGACCCCCACCTATTCTATTAGTTCTCTTTCCTACTCTTGATGTTAACTTCTCTCGAATTGGTCATGGTGGGCTGAGTAATATTAAGATGCGGTAGAAATATTAGCCTTAAACTCATCGATATCTAGTTTAGAATACCCTTGCACAAAAGTAATGGGGTGATTAACCATGGGAAAGGAGGGTTGTGCACATGATGGTTGAAAATATGTGGGATCTTGTCACAAGAAGGTATGGTAAGGTAGGATCTAGTACCTATGTAATGAAAGAAGGAAAGCTAGAGAAACTCCTGACCATATGCCCTCTCAGATCTTGTAAGCAAATAACTCAAAATTGCTTTATAATGCTTTAGGAACTTAGCATTTAACGCATCTCCTCTCTTGGCAATTAGCTTTTAGCAGAACTCAAATTGAAGTCAAACACACAACACCTCTACTAGCATAGAATCTAATAGTGTAATAACTTCCAATGAATGCTTAGGCTTCCATTACATCACATAGAGGTTGCAAAAACAACACATTTATGTGACTAAGACTCTCATGGTTAGATCTCAACATCAACGCTTTCACATCCATCACAAAACCATAAATCTGATTTTAGGAATATATTGTTTCATATCTCAAGGTAAATGAAAGAGAACTTGAGTTTTGTGAGTTCACAAGGGGCTTCTAAACACATGCATGTTAGGTCTCCTGCAAGAGTATGGAAGAGGAAAGGAACTTATAGGTTTTGTTAGCTCATGCAATAGTATTCGAATAGGGGCAAGGTGAAAGGAGGTGGAGATGACATGCATGGCTAGAAGAGAAATGGAATATGACTTCAACTTAGGCATGTTTTCCCTTTGGTTTTTATTCAAGGCTCTCATGATACCTTGCACCTACGCGCAATAACTTTAAACTTCAATGAGTCTCCATGGAAGGCTTTCTGTGAATGCACATAGTTGGCATTATGCCAAGTCAACCCTTTGATGGAAAAAAAAAACCTTGAGGACCCTTTTGGGTATTGCTTCTTTTTAAAAGCTTGTATCTATACTGGCACACTACAAGGATATGGAGGTATAGCAACGGCAGTTTCCAACGCAAAATAGTGGTGAGTAGCGATGATACTTAGACGGGGTTGAAACCCAAGCGCGTTATTTTGCACGCATAAACAAAAGAGAGAGCGAAAGGGAGAGCGAACATCTTGCATTTGAGAGGGAGAGGGAGAGAAAGAGAGAAAGAAGAAGAAGGAAAGCTTCTCACCACCGCGGCTGCCGTTCGCGAAGAGAAGGAAGTGTACGAAGGGCAAAGAGGAGCCGTTGTCGCAAAGAGAAGCCGCAAAACCCTTCTTCGAGCCCGGTGAGTGCATTATTCCTTCTTGCTTTATTTTTGTGTTTTCTCTTTCTTTTTTACTTATTTTTGTTAAAATTCATGTGTATTGAGAGAGGGAGAGGGAAAGGGAGGGAGAGGAAATGAGAGAGGGAGAGGAAGATAGGGAAACATTAAACATAATAGGAAAAGAGAGAAAGAGAGGGAGGGAGAGAAAATGAGAGAGGGAGGAAGAGGAAGAGCGAGAGGGAGAGGAAAGAGAGGTGAATATTAAACATAATAGGGAAAGAGAGGGAGAGGGAGAGGGAGAGGAAATAAGAGAGGGAGAGGAAGAGAGAAAAGGAAATGAGAGAGGGAGAGAAGAGAGAAAAAAAATTAAACATAATAGGGAAAGAGAGAAAGAGAGAAAGAGAGGGAGAGAGAGAGGGAGGGAGAGAAAATGAGAGAGGGAGAGAAAGAGGGAAAAGGAAATGAGAGAGAGAGAGGAGAGAAAAAAAATAAACATAATAGGAAAAGAGAGAAAGAGAGGGTGAGGGTGAGGGTGAGGGTGAGGGAGGGAGAGGAAATGAGAGAGAGAGAGAGAGAGAGAAAAAGAGAGAAAAAACATTAAATATAATAGGGAAAGAGAGGGAGAGGGAGAGGGAGGGAGAGGTTGTTGTTTTGTTGTTTGTTGTTGTAGTAGTAGTAGTAGTAGTTTTTTCTTCTTTTCTTGTTTATTGTTGTAGTAGTAGTAGTAGTAATAGTAGTAGTAGTAGTTGTTATTGTTATTGTTGTTTTTTCTTCTTTTCTTGTTTATTATAGTGGTAGTGGTAGTCGTGGTCGTGGACATGGTTATTATAGTAGTAGTAGTTGTTGTTGTTATTATTGTTTTTTTTTCTTGTTTTCTTGTTTATTATAGTGGTAGTGGCAGTGGCAGTGGCAGTGGTAGTGGGAGTGGCAGTGGCAGTGGTAGTGGTAATGGTAGTGGTAGTGGTTGTGGTCATGGTTGTAGTTGTAGTCTTAGACGTGGTCATAGTCGTAGTCGTCGTAGTTGTGGTTGTAGTAGTAGTAGTGATTTTCTTGTTTATTGTTGTTGTTGTTGTTGTTGTTGTAGTACTGGTTTTTTTTTTTGTTTTCTTGTTTAGTGTTGTCTAGTTTTCTTATTTGTTATTGTTGTTGTTGTAGTAGTGGTAGTAATAGTAGTTTTTTTTCTTTTCTTGTTTGTTGTAGCAGTAGCAGTAGCAGTAGCAGTAGCAGTAGCAGTAGCAGTAGTAGTAGCAGTAGTAGTAGTAGTAGTAGAGTAGTTGTTGTTATTGTTGTAGTAGTAGAGAGAGATATATGTTTTGTTAAAGAAAATGAGAGAGGGGGAGGAAGAGAAAAAAGAAAAAGGAACGAGAGAGAGGGAATAAACATACAACATAATAAATAAAGAGAAAAAGAGAGAGAGATGGAAGGAGAGGAGATAATAAATGGATAAAAAACAAAGAGAGAGTGGTGGCGAGGTCCGGTGCAACACCAGGATACAGAAAACACTCCGACATACGTTAATTTGTGGGTGGGTGGGTTGAGACTTTATATACGTTAATTTTTTCTGAGTTACAAGAGAAGAAATCCCTTCTCAAACAATTTAAAAAAGAAAAAAAGAATGATAACAAAAACAAATTATTTGTCGTAACATAGACAAAATGGAAAACGATGAAGGTCTTGATGTTCAAGATTGCGAGGCATATCTTAATCAGCGTGTCCCATGTCCTTGCTCTCAATGCAAGCTAGCAATTCGACGAAAACGTCGATTGTTTATAAAACACGTACGATGCTTCGGTGAGTTTCAATCTGAGATCATTGATCACGCAATCTTGGATTTTCAGTAAACGGTAAGAAAATTTAATATCAATCATGCATTGTACTTACAAGCTAATTGAATACCATATACAAAAAGATTGTGTGTGGCTGGAAAATTTTCTATACAGGGAGGTAACATCTCGTCCCGAGGACGAGTGCACCCTTTGTCGCAGTCGAGTGCCCCAGTCGAGTGCTAATGGAGGCGCTTTGGCGGCAGTAGTCGAGTGTAGCTACCTCATGCTCCTTGGGTTTTGTCCACTAAAGAAGAGCGTATTGTGAAGCAAATAGTAAAGTCTATCTGCACTCCGATGGGTATGATGCATTCTCTGAGGTCTGCGTTTTCTAAAGACGACCAATTCTCACGGCTAAAATTCCATGATTGGCATAAGATATGTCAGGTTTGTACTACGAATGGATTGTAAGTGGCCTGCGCATTTTGCTATTTGGAGTGTAGTCATTGTTCATAATGCTTTCTCATTTGTGGCAGTTTGTACTACTGATCGCGATCGCAGGATACCTTACTCCGAAAATACACGGGGCCATTTACACGTTGTCGACTTTAGTGCAATGGATCTCACAAAATGAGATTGAGACATCCTCTATTGAATCTGCAAGGCGGGGAGCAGTGGAGACAGTTTGTCTCTTTGAGAGAAAACCCTAAAAAACTTTGTGCGACAACGAGCTCGGCCAGAAGGTAGCATGGTTGAAGGTTGGTTGGTGTCTAAGGCGCTAGTGCATATCTCACAATGGCTACCAATGGTGGATCCAGACAACAGTATGCTATGGTCACTGAAGGATGATGATAGATTGACCGTAGATGTGGTGGTTGGAAATGGGGTAGAAAAAAGAATAGATGTTGCAATGGAGGAGAAAGTGAATCTCTTTTGTATGTTGCACCATACCTCAATGGAGACGTGGCTCGCCAAGTACCAACAAGCTAGGCAAGATCGAGAGGAAGCACAATCTGAATTTCAACGTAGTACACGCCATTGACCGATTCAATATCTCGAGGCATGAAAGAGATGCTGCGGTTTATTTCAACACGATGGTTGCATGGAGCTTTAATGACCACAGCGTCTCGCGAAGGGGCGGAGGTCTCAACCGAGGAGTGGGAATTCTTAAGGGGATGTAGTCCAAAGGTGATGATGTGCTTAGGATTTGTCGTATCTATATTTTATATGCTACAACTAATTGAGTGTTTCAATATACAGTACAAGATATATAGTGCAGCGTGGTCACGCGGATGGTATTTTTGCATGGAGCGTATTGACAAAATATGCTCCACAACAGACTGTGGTATCATGGCAAGGTTTGAGCAAGAGAGCCAACGATGAGCAACGGATCCAAACACGGTTATAGATGAGATGGAGTATTTTGGAAACTTGCAAAGTATTGTTATAGTACTCCATGATACTATTTAATGTGCAGTGGTTCAAAGTGGTACTTGAAGGAGCTGGAGCAATAGTTTGACGAGGTTCATCTAGATTTCTCAAAATAGATTCCAAAAAAAAAAGGACGTATTTGCGCGATACTTTCGGGTTGTCGGTCCATTGCATGAACTCATTTGTTTGTTAATTGTATTACAACATGGTATATGTCACAATATTTAAATCTCTATTGTACGTGTTTGTGAATAGGTAATCTTCTATCCAAACCCATGACAACCTCGATGGTGGTATGTTATACCTTCAGCTCCCCGAAGTGCGAGAGTATATGATCAAAGTGATGTTCCGAGCATAGATGAGGATAATATGCAAATAGAGGGGTCGATAATGCAAGGGGTGGAGGCCACCGAAAGCTTGGAGCATGTAAAGGAGCTATCATTGGGTAACAATGATGGAAATATAGGAGTCCATTGAGAACGAGGTGGACTCATCCTTTTGTGGTGACATGTCTATCGACCTTCCAGTTTATGCCGATTTGTGTCAGGAGATTGACATGGGACCATAGGATACTTCATACTTGGAGCATTCACTTACTCAATTCCTTGACTAATCGCTTATAAGGGTACATAAGATATGCATTTTAAGTAGGATCATTTTTTTAAGATTTATATTATTGTGCTTTATATGATTTAAATTGATTATGCTAATATGATTTTTTGTTTGTGCAGGTGACATTTGTGGATACTTAGATCATCAGATTGAGTCGAGGGATGAGCGATGAGGAGTTGCATGATATCTTCACGCTCATGTCTCCAGATCAGATGGCGAGATTCAGAGACATGGCGAAATAGGAATTGTCTCAGACATCCTTAGGTCGCTCTATTAGATCTACTTCAGCGCGATCAGATGCTTCAACTTTGAGTAAACGAGGTCGACGCTCTAGACTTGGACTAGATGGAGGGAGTGCTTTAGGGTGAGGGGGATGGTGCAGAGATACAGATGTAGTGAGCTCGCGGTCGACTCAGGATACAGGTGCTACTCCTCGCTCTCGTGGCAGTTCTAGAGAGTGTGGCTCGGGTGGTTGTTGTGGAGGCATGGACGCGGTGTCTCTTGTCGTCGTTTTGTAAGAGTTTCGTCACCTCCAAGATTTTTCACACCTGTGGGGACGTTTACTCTAGTTACTCTGGCTTAGCCGTCCGCAGGTGGCACGCCTATGGGTGTTACTCTGATAGATACTACCCCGGTCGGTACATCAGATGTACAAGGGTCTCGTGTGGATATGCCCAGGAGCATGGTCGTAGGTGGGAGAGGATCCATCTTCGGCATAACCCAGAGGGGTATGCCTATCTTGTAGATGATAGGTCACGAGCCATCATGATGAATGATAAGGGGAGGAGGGTGATAGCTCGCATGAGAGAGTTGTGCCAACAAGTTTTTCGGCACAACATCTTGGATCATTGTAAGAACATACCGGAGTGGAGCAAGGACTACATAGTAACATCCTTGCATGAGGAGTTTTCAGTACCAACCACAGTAGATAGGTTTTCTATGGGCTGGATGATGGAGTGCATGCGTACATATATGTCACACAGATGATTGGATGCACGCAAGGCACTCAAGAGTAGGGTTGCAAAGCTCGAGTGGCTAGATGCGGGCGACTAGTGCCGATTGAGAGAGGAGGCTACAGATTCTCCAGGACGTTGGAATCAGCAGTGGGAGACGGCAAGGGCACACGACTAGAGGCTGGAGTGGTCCATCATCTTGGGAGTGGTGGCCACAGGACATATCTGGAGGACTTTGTAAGTTTTTCTTTTGTTTTGCTTGCTTATTTTTTTGCAATATTTATCCTTTGTACTGACATTGTGTTTCTAACATTTAGTATTTTGTTTTCTTTGCAGCACTCCATTACATATTGTGATCCGACTGGCCTTGAGACTCGATATGCAGAGAGGCATGGTCTCAGTGCATTGATCGACCAATTGTATAGATGCTGCGGCTCTGTAAGTCACTCATCTTTCTTGTCCGTAGTTACCATGTTTAATTAGAATGCATTATTTTATGGTGGGCTGATGTGTAGTTGTTTCTTTTTTTACAGAGTCCATTCAATGCTCCTTTGCGGTGGAACGAGCTTTCGGATGGTGAGGATCTATAGCTCGCCCTTGGATCCCTGGAGCTCACACACCCTTCTTTTTTAGTCACCTCATATGTGTAGACATTTTATATGTAGTAGTGATATCTTGCCACGATTGTACCAGTCACTTTCATTATGTGATCATGTATTTATTTCATGTATTAGTGTTATGATTTAAGTACACTTTGTCTTTATTTACACGAGCATTGTACATAGTGCAAAAAATATTTTGTATGGCCCAAATAAAGCACATGGTGCTATATAAATTTTTTTTTTCCCTGTTACCGTCGCTATTAGCATCGCAAATTTTCCTGCACGCATCATTATTGGCATCGTTATTAGCGTCGCAAAGTGTCCTTATCAGCGTCATTATTTGCATCGGTATCAGAGTCGCAAAATGCAACGCTGATACCGATGCAAATAGCGACGCTGATAACGACACTAATACCGACTGTTCTTTGTGGTGAGTTAGGACATATGAAGCCTGATTGTTCTCATAAAAGGAATTAGGAAGAAAATGTGATTAAAGATCCTCCTCCACCATCCTCAAATTCTATTCCGAATGTGCAAGCTAACACTCATTCAAATGAGAAGAAGAGACAACTCTTAAAGGGTTGGGGGACACTTAACAATCAACAAGTTTTGATACTCTTTGTTGATCTAGGGTCCACCGATAATTTTGTGTCAGTAGATATTGTTGAAAGGCTACAAGTTCCAACAGATCGATTGGGAACACCAATTGGATTAGGTTAGGCATTTGAAGGACTTACAACCAATTCTGCTCATATCAAGTCTTAGAATTGGGGATTACCGTGACCAATAATCTTTTCTACTTGCCCCCATTGGTAACTGTGATGTTATCTTAGGTATGTCTTGGCATTACAAGATTAGACCTCTTCTTGATTTCGTTAAGAATACCCTTGCATTTCAACTCAAGGGTCAGAACATAGTATGCATTGTTGATGATGGAGATTGGCCTGTGCCAATGGTTAGTCATGTTAGCATTTCTAAAAAAATGAAGAAAGCTATTTCTGTGTACATGATGTTTGTGAGAGAGTCAAAAGAAGCTAATGACTCAAGAGTACTTGATGCCTCTAATGACACAATACCAACTAATGCTTCTAAGTCTCAGACTTTAAAAGAGCCCCTCTCTTTAATTGATCAAGACAGACATGATTTTGTTAAACAATATGAAGATTGTTTTAGTGATTCACTCCCAGGAGACACTACAAGGATTTAAGCTTATAGCGACGGCGATTAGTGAGACGGCAGGTAGCGACGTCGCTATTTGTGTCGGTATTTACGTCGCTTTTGCGACGCAAATAGCAACGCAAATACTGACGCAAATAGCGACGCTCCACAGGGAAAAAAAACGGGTCAAAACCGAGCGCGGCTTTATTTCACATTTTCGCGTTTTGTGTTTTGAGAGCGAGAGCGAGGGAGAGAGAGCGACCATCGTGAGAGAAGGAGAGGAAGAAGACTTGCTGCCGCCACCGCCGTTGTTCGTGAAGGAGAGGAGGAGCCTTCATCACAAAGAGGAGCCGCCCCACACTTGCCATATCTCATCTGTGAGTCTCCCTCTCTTCTTCTTTTGCTTGTTTAAGGTTTAAATAACTTTCTCTTTTGCATGTTTAGGAGAGGAAATGAGAGAGAAAGAGAGGGAGAGGGAGAGAGAGGGAAATAAAGAGAAAGAGAAAGAGAAAGAGAGGGAGAGGGAGAGGGAGAGGGAGAGGGAGGGGGAGGAAATGAGAGAGGGAGAGAAAGAGAAAGAGAGGAAGAGGGAGGGAGAGTGCATTCTCTCTCTCCCTCTCCCTTTTGCTTTTGGAGAGTGTTAGGATATATTGTGAGAGGGAGAGGAAATGAGAGAGAAAGAGAGGGAAAGGGAGAGGGACGGAGAGAAAGAGAGAGAGAGAGAGAGAGAAAGAGAAAGAGAAAGAAAGGGAGAGGGAGAGGGAGGGGGAGGGGGAGGAAATGAGAGAGGGAGAGAAAGAGAGGGAGAGGGAGAGGGAGAGGGAGAGGGAGAGGGAGAGGGAGGGAGAGTGCATTCTCTCTCTCCCTCTCCCTTTTGCTTTTGGAGAGTGTTAGGATATATTGTGAGAGGGAGAGGAAATGAGAGAGAAAGAGAGGGAGAGGGAGAGAGAGGGAGAGAAAGAGAAAGTGAAGAATACTCAAATGGATAGCTTTATGGAGATGTATGTCTACTCAAATGGATAGCTTTTGTCTACTCAAGATGTAGTCCACCTGTGTGTGTATATATTGGAACTATAACATATCCATGATTATGGTAATGGTATGCACTTTGCTTTTTTTATGGGTACCATTACATCGACTCCTTAAGAGGGCTAAAAATTGGTCACACACTTTATAAATTCTAATTAGGAGATTTAAGATGCACAATAATAGACTTATCGATAATGGTATGCAATGTGCTTTGCCATGGGCCACGTACATTGGTGACTCTTTAAGATAGCTTAAAATTGGTCATATCCTTCATAATGTCCAAGTAGGGGATCTAATTGTAATATGCATAATTCCTTGTTTTTGTATTAACTTTATAGGCATAACAAATTAGTAATCATGCCAACTAGTCAACGAAAGGACTAAAAGAAAATGATACCCAAGCTAATGGTCATTATCGTACTTCATCAAAATGACCCCAAAGTATTGCTATAGAAGAAGAATCCCTTAAATTGAGCATAGGATATTTTCTTTAAATGTTATGACTATGAGTAGAATTGATTGGAACAAATTTTATAACTATAGTTGATAAATTTCATAGATGGCATTAATTTTTATACATGGACCTAGGACAAAAAAACCACATTACTAAGATGCTTTTTGTTGAGACTGATTTATTATTAGACTAAGAGATCCTCAATGATGCTCATAAATTTTTTTGACTAAGATTACTTACACTCAAAGCTCTCTAGTGCAGTTGTATAAGTAATCCTAGTAGAGCCCCTCTAAGATACTCAAAGTACATAACCTAGAGACCGTAGCTAGGTATATAAGGTATAATGGCCATACAAGAAGACACCTCAATAATTGACTGATCACCACTAAATCCCAAAGAAGAATCGTGTTCCATCCCCTTCAACTTTATATTCACCTCGTGAAGAACTTCATTAATCATAGCATCCTTGTCACCAATCTTTTTGTTGCAATGATGAAGTAACATATTCATCACTTTTCCTTTTAGCATCTAAGGCATTATCCAATCTTTTAGTCAAGTCCGAACATTTAGTCTTCAACTCATGAACCATATGAACCAATGTTTTTTTCTTTTACAATAATGAATAATTATCTACCGGGACAAACAAATCCTTGAGCATGGTATATGGCCGAGATATAACATCAATAAATCTCTCAACTACTATGTCCCATGCATTCGTTACATCAATCAATAAAGCATTTCTTATATCTTGAAGTTTAGATTTCAACACCATGGATGCATCAATATCAACCTCAATGTTTTACAAAATTTGCTTCTCAATCTCTTGCAGAGGATAAAACCTCTCAAGTAAGAGCTTATGGTCAACTTGCAACTTGACATACATCTCCATAAAGCTATCCATTTGAGCCTCGTTTTCCCAAATTATATTACAAGTCATTAAATTGTTTGTTGTAATGTAGATAAGATGGAAAACGAAGAAGGTCTTGTTGTTCAAAATCACAAGGCGTATCTTAATCAACATGTCCCATGTCCTTGCTCTCAATGCAAGTTGGCAATTAGACGAAAACGTCGATTGTCTATAGAACATGTACGACGATTTGGCGAGTTTCAATCTGAGATCATTGATCAGGTGATTGCGGATTTTCAGCAAACGGTAATTTGAAGTTAATATCAATCATGCATTGTACTTGCAAGCTAATTGAAAACCATATACAATAAGATTGGGTCTTGTTGGCAAATTTTCTATCCAGGGAGTTGATGTCTCGTCCCAAGGGGGAGTGCACCCTTTGCGACTAATTAGAAGAGTTCGTGGGCATGCGATGGATGGAGTGTAGGAGCCAATCCACCACTCGCAAGGCCAATCTATACCATCAATGCCAGAGGAGACAGACAACCTTCCAGACCTACCTACAATCTTGAAGCCTGAGATGGAGGCAATGATTGATGCATTGATTCCCATGGATGTCGAGACTTCTGATCTGCTTAGAGAGGAAGCATCCATAACATTATGTGATGGGTGCCGAGTATCTCGGTTGAAGACACTGCGTGCACTCTTAAGTGTGCAAGCAAAATACGGGTGGAGCGATACGAGTGTGACCGAGTTATTCAGGTACCTTACACATAGGCTTCATTGATTTTTTTTTTTTGACACTATTATTACAAAAATTTGTGCTTTTTCAAGGTGTTTTATGATTTTTTTCAGGTTATTGAAATATCATATATTACCACCTGCAAATACCATGCCTGAGTCTCGTGATGATGCACAACATGTTTTACAGAAGCTTGGCATGGACTACAATAACATCCATGCATGTATCAACGATTGCATACTGTTTCGAGGAGAATACGAGACTATGGAGACATGTCCAAAGTGTGGTGCTCACAGGTATCGACAGGACTTGCAAGGGCAAACCATCCCTCAAAAAGTTCTCAGACACTTTTCGCTCATCCCCCACATAAACCACATGTTTCGTATGTCCGGCATGGCGAGCTTGACAACGTGGCATGTGCAGAATAGGTCCACGGATGGAGTTTAACGAATATCAGCGGATTCACATGCATGGAGCCACATTGACTCTACCTTCCCAGGCTTTGCGAAGAGCCAAGGAATCTTCGGCTCGGTCTCGCAATGGATGGCGTGAACCCATTCGTTCTGCGCTCAACTTCTTACAGTGTGTGGCCTATAGTCCTTGTCAACTACAACATCCCCCCATGGCTTTCTACGAAGAAAGGACATCTTATCCTTAGCTTGCTCGTCCCAGGCCGCTATAAAGTAAAAAATATGAACGTGTATCTTCATCCATTAGTCGATAAGCTTAAGATTTTGTGGGAGGAGGGGGTCACTGTGCAAGATATGAGCAGGCGCGATGGTCGGCGGTCAGCCAATATTCGATCCATTCTCATGTGGACGATACATGACTTTCCGGGATTGGGAGAGTGCTCAGGTGAGCAAGCCTCCATTCTCGCTGGTAATATCTATATTTTATCTCATTCAATCAAGTATTCACTAGGTCGTGGTGTTGGAACAGGTCTGGTTACCTCAGGTTATCATGCATGTCCATTGTGCGGGCCACAGTTAGACTCCCGAAGGTCACGAACCATGAAGAAGATGGTATATCAAGTACACGTCGCTTTCTTGCCGGAGGATCATGAACTCAGGAAAGGTTTCCTTGGACGACCTCCAACATGTATGAACACTGCAAGTTGGTACGAGCTGAAAATGGTCCACGCGGAATCACATCCAAATGGAATGTGACGGTTCTTAGTTTTCTACGAGTTGCCATATTGGACCCACTTACAGGTCAACCACTTGTTGGATCCCATGCATATTTTCAAGAATGTGGGCAACTTGCTATGGGACCACATCACAGGAAAGAGAGACACTATAGGGGCACGAATGGATTTGAAGGAGATAGGTAAGATGGAGGCGCTTTGGATGTAGTCGAGTGCTCATGGTCGCGTGCAGCTTCCTCTCGCTCCTTGGGTTTTGTCCACTAAAGAAGAGCGCATTGTGAAGCAAGTAATCAAGTCTATCCGCACTCCGACGGGTATGATGCGTTCCCTCAGGTCCGCATTTTCTAAAGACGACCAATTGTCGGGGCTAAAATCCCATGATTGGCATAAGATATGTCAGGTTTGTGCTACGAATGGATTGTAATTAGCGTGAGCATTTTGCAATTTGGAAAGTGGCCATTATTCATAATGCTTTCTCATTTGTGGCAGTTTGTCCTACCGATCGCGATCGCAGGATGCCTTACTCCAGAAATTCGCGGGGCCATTTACAAGTTGTCGATTTTGGTGCAATGGATCTCACAGAAAGAGATTAAGACGTCCTCTATTGAATCCGCGAGGTGGGGAGCAGTGGAGACGGTCTGTCTCTTTGAGAAATACCTGCCCACTAGCATGCTCACGATACAAATCCACCTTCTTGTGCATCTTGTGGACGAAGTGGAGATTGCTAGACCTGTCCATACGTGATGGATGTTCTTTCTAGAGCGCTTCATGAAAACCCTGAAAGGCTTTATGCGACAACGAGCTCGGCTAGAAGGTAGCATGGCCGAAGGTTGGTTGGTGTCAAAGGCGTTAGTGCATATTTCACAATGGCTACCAACGGTGGAACCAAACAATGAAATGCTATGGACGTTGAAGGACGATGATAGACTGACTGGAGATGTGGTGGTTGGAAATGGGGTAGAAAAAATAATGGATGCCTCAATGGAAGAGAAGGTGAATCGATTTTGTATGTTGCACCATCCCTCCATGGAGACGTGGCTCGCCAAGTACCAGATTGCAAGGCAAGATTGAGAGGAAGCGCGAGCTGAATTACCGTAGCTTCTCCATGATACTATTCAATGTGCAGTGGTTCAAAGTGGTACTTGGAGGAGCTGGAGCAACAGTTCGACGAGGTCCATCTGGATTTCTCGAAATAGATTCTGAAAAAAAATGGACGGATTTGCGTGACACCTTTGTGTTGCTGGACCATTGTAAATAGGTACATGGAGTCATTTGCTTGCTAATTGTATTACAACATGGTTTATGTCACAATGGTTTGAACTCTCTTGTACGTGTTTGTGAACAGGTAATCTTCTATCCAAACCCCCGACAACCTCGATGGTGGTATGTTATACCTTCAACTCCCCGAAGTGCGAGAGTATATGATCAAAGCGATGTTCCGAGCATAGATGAAGATAATATGCAAATAGAGGGGTCGATATTGCAAGGGGTGGAGGCCGTCGAAAGCTTGGAGCCAGCATCGGCTAACGATGATGGAAATACAGGAGTCCAAGAATTTTTTGAGAACGAGGCGGACTCATTCTTTTGTGGTGACATATCTATCGACCTTCCAATGTATGCAGAGTTGTGTCAGGAGATTAATATGGGACCATAGGATACTTCATACTTGGAGCATCTACTTACTCAATTCGTTGACCAATCTCTTATAAAGGTACATAAGATATACATTTTAAGAGAGATTTTTTTAAAATAATTTATATTACTGTACTTTGTATGATTTAAATTGATTATTCTCACATCATTTTTTATTTGTGCAAGTGACATTTTCAGGATGAGTCGAGGGATGAGTGATGAGGAGTTGCAAGATATCTTTGCACGCATGTCTCCAGACCAGCTCGCGAGATTCAGAGAGATGGCAAACCAAGAGCTGTCTCGTTCTTTGTTAGGGCGCTCTGCTAGATCTGCTTCAGTGCGATCGGATGCTCCGGCTTCAAGTAGACGATCTCGACGCTCACGACCTGGGCCAGAGGGAGGGAGTGCATCGGGATCAGGGGAATACTACTGTGGAGACACGGATGTGGTATCTCCATCTCGTCGTTCAGCTGGAGCTATGTCACCTCCAAGATTTGTCATACCTGTGGGGAAATCTACTCCAGTTACTCCAGCTTTTGCGCAGCCGTCGTCAGCAGGTGGCACCCCTTTGGGTGCCACTCCGAGAGAGATTACCCCCATCGGTACACCGGATGTAGAGGGGTCTCCTAGATATGTCCAGGAGTGTGGACGCAGATGGGAGAGGACCCATCTTAGGCAGACTCCTAGGGGTTATGGATATCTTGTCGATAGTAGGTCAGGAGCCATCATCATGAATGATGAGGGGAGGAGGGTGATGGCTCGCATGAGAGAGTTGTGCCAACAAGTTTTTCGCCACAACGTCCTGGATCATTGGAAGAACATACCGGAGGGGAGCAAAGACTACATAGTAGCATCCTTGCACGAGGAGTTTTCGATGCTAGCCACAGTAGATAGATTCTCTACGGGCTGGATGATGGATTGCATGCATGCACACATGTCACACAGACGATCCGATGCACCCAAGGCAATCAAGAATGGGGCTGTAAAGCCCGAGTGGTTAGATGCAGACAACTGGCGCCGACTGAGGGAGGAGGCTACAGATTCTCTAGGACGTTGGAGTCAGCAGCACGAGGCGGCGAGGGCACGACTCAAGGCCGGAGTGGTCCATCATCTTGGGAGTGGCGGCCACAGGACATATTTGGAGGACTTGTTTGGAGGACATGTTTGGTTTTATTTTGTTTTTTTAGTTTGTGTGTTTTTTAAAAGCAAATTTAATGGTAAGGTGGGCAGCTTGTATGTGGTTTTGTATTTTTATATGTTTTTTAAAATGAAAAATCAAATTTAGAGGGGTGGGTGGTACCTTGGGGGGAGTTTGAGGGGGTGGGCATGGCCTTTTTTGGGGGTGGGCACCTAGTGGGGGTTTGGGTAGGTTGGAGGTGGGCATGTGTCTAGTGGGGGCGTGGGCGGTCACCTGGGTGGGCAGGGAAGGGGAGAGGAGGGTGGGAAGGAGAGGGTGAGGAGGAGGCGTGGAGAGGGAGGAGGAAGGTAGAAGGCGAGCGTGGGGGAGAGCAGGGCGGTTGGGCGATTCGACGAGTGGCGCTTCAGCGTTTGTGGAGAGGCAATATGGGACATTGTAGAGGCACGGGTGGCGGCGTTCAAGTAGGCCGGGGCAGGGCATCAGGTGGCATTGCAGAGGCACGGGTGACAGCGTTCGAGCAAGCCGAGGTGGTTGCTACGAGTGGGGGAGGAGGAAAAGGAAGGAGAGGGAGCATGGGGTAGGAGGTGGGAGGGGAGAGATAGAAGATGTGGGTGGGGGGACCCATTAGGGTCCTAAAACTTAGAATAAGGAGCTTACTATACAATAAGTTAGCTAGAAAAGAACTTTCTATATTGAAAACTACTTTTCTAGATTGGAAATCTAGTAATGTTTAATTTTCTCCTAATTAGAAAATTTTGAATAAAAAACAAACAAAAACAATAGTAGCAAAGTAATTATATATAAAACAATAAACAATAATGTGTAACAATAAGAAACAATGACATATAAATGAAATGAATATATAAGTGACTACTTATCTGTTCAGCAATCTCATCAATGGTATTGGAGTCCCCATCTACTTGTGCTTCGTTGTCAATGAACACCCATATTTTTGGATCACATCCTGTCTTCTTTGGAGGAGTGTCCAAAGGTCTCACATGTGATGATGATTCGTGGTCTAGGATATGCCTAGGAGCACATCGAGAACATAGCTTCATGCTGATTTGACAGTTACTATGACATGAGACATATTCCTTTCTCTTTCCAAGCACTCTTTTTGGTGCCATAATATGCAATTTGATCATAATCCGCAAAGAAAATTAAAATTCATGATGCCATTATGTACTGTTTAATGTTGATGAAATCCTCTTTTAGCATAGTCACAAAGTGAGCACACATAAAAAAATCACACAAGAATTCCAAATAGACATAAACATACATTTTTGTCCACAAGATTACCAATACTAAGCCTATTGGAAAAATATTGTATTCTATTTATGTTTTGGGTTTCTCTCACACTTTGCCAGTGGCTCTAGCTACTAATAGTGGAACAAACCTTGATGGTTGGTTCTAGCAAGAAGTGAAAGAAATCTTTTGAATCCCCTTAAAAAGGTCAAAAGTCTAATTAGGGCAGTGATTTGGATTTGGATACAAACCCAAAAGATGATAGCAATTGTGAGATAATGAGAATTTAGACGAGGATGATGGGAAGAAGCCCTAAGATAAAGGATAACATCAATAAATCATTAAATGGTACTTGCAAATCTACTATGAAGACCTTATGGTATTCTAAGTATAATATTTTAAGCCACCTGACAGGAGATTGTGGCCTAAATTAGTGGTGGTGTGGTACCTGCAAAACTTCACACTAACATGTGCCGTGACAATGCACACAATCTAATGGCTTGTACTAGTGGCTAGTAGGGCAAGGGGATGAATGCATTTGGTAATTAACATGCACTAGAGCCATCTAGAGTGTCCACACTAGAAGTATCTTATGTGCAATAGGATTTTCCAACTCAAGGCATGGGTCGAGGTTCATGGGGCCCCTTGATTATCAAGGAAACAATGCTTCTTTGGCATGCACGAAGGCCATTACAGATATAATGTTTGATTATATAGCCTTGATATGCCTCTCAATCCTTGTTCAAAATTATATAGTTGGATTTTGATAGCCTTGAACTTTCCCTTATCTGGCTGATACGAGGTTTGCAAATTAGCTAGTTGTCATGTAGATGCCTCTCGATGCACAACGCCTCTCCCATGTGCACTGACACCTCTTGATCCACAGTGCCTCTCTTGATCCACAATGCCTCTTAGCCTATCCTATGGTGCATTGACACCTAGCCTGTTGTATGGTGTAGTGACGCCTCTTGATCCACATCCGCAGTAACAAGGGGAAATCCTATCGTATGGTGCACTGACAACTATATGGTGCATTGACAGTCGTATGGTGCGTCCTACCATATTGACATCCATGTTGACCATCAACCTCATTGACAACCATATTGACCAATGTGCATCCATTAGCCTTTGATCGAATCAAACTTGCGATGTGACGACTAGAGTTAAACACAGGAATGCATTTGTTTCTCCTTTGACTTGCGACAAAAGACTAGAGTTATGACCAGAGTTAGACAAAGGTTTACCTTATGAGTGCAAGGAGCACTTCCGGTATGTGTCTGTGCAGACAATTTGGCAGCTCCTATGGTTAATTTAATATGAACCTACACATGCTTTTGCACGTTCTCTCACAAGAATAAAATAATCAAAAGTTCTTGCCTTTCAAAATTTGACCCACCAAATAATAAGGCCTTAGGGCCTACCCACACTTATGAGGACATTTGAGGCCACAAGGCCTCAAGAAGACTAATGAGCAATTATATTCAGTCCATTAAGGTTTCATTACCTACAATCAATCGTGTGCCTTTCTCTTCCAAATTCATTTAATTGTCCATGGTGCTAGAAAATTTTTTGATTGTCCATCGTAAAGGCCATCAAGGCCATTAAATTTGGAAATTCTCAAAATGCAATTTTCTAATTAGAATTCATCCAAATTTGTCTAATGGAAAATTCATCTAGTTAAAAGATCTCTAGATTCACCTAATTCTGATTTATATTGACTGATTCTAGTTAAAGATCTCTAGATTTAAATTTGACTGATTGATATTGTGGTCAATTTTCATCTAGGTCAAAATTCATTCAATCGACATCACGTCTTGAAATTCATCCAATTTGCAACCTCCAAATTCATTCGCTCATCCGATTTGACAGTTCGTAAGAGCAATGATTATCTTCTTCTTACCCTTGATCATTAAATGACCAAGTAGGGACTGAAGGATTAGGAAATACACATTTGTCCCAGACTACTCAAGCTCGTGTCTAGCAACAAATTGAAAGGTCTTCCAACAAGAGATATTATAATCCAAACCTTCATATAACCATTTTTTATAGAAAGGTAAAATTGATAACTACCTTGAACAATTATTTTTTATAGAAATCTAATGCAACAATTATTTTTTAATAGAAAGCTAATGCTACCTTAAACTTTAAACCTAGGATATGTGCACATGGGATGATGCTTGCAACTGGATATTGCTATTTGGAGTAAACTAGGCCAGGTTGGATTTAATGCTAGAGAGGGCAAGAGTAGATTTAAAGCCTTTAATAAGTGACTACACCAAATCTTGCCTACTCTTATACATTTATCTATTACAAGAAGAGTCTATCCTTGTTGTTTTACAATCGAGTCTATCCTCCACAGCAAAACATGTCTGCTCACATGTGCACACACACACACATACACACTCTCATATCCTGGCATATGCTCCAATTGTCTCACCTAAAAAGGTTATATGATCATAATGTGCAAAAAAAGGGAGGTTGGCAGCCCCCCCATCCTCCATGTGCACATAAATGATGGGGGAGTTGCTGCCCCCATTTTTTCTTAGTGTAGGTAGGAAGCATATGCAAAGGACAAGATCCTTGGTGAGTTCACATGTACACCTCCCTTGTGATCTGTGTGTGCACGGTTGACCTGACTGCTTTGCAATCTTGAGGATGATGACTTGCGGCTCGATGATCCAATGCTTCACGATCTTGAGTAAGAGAGAAATACATACATAGAGGTTGAGAGAGAGAGAGAGAGAGAGAGAGAGAGAGAGAGAGAAGAGTAGAGTAGAGCAGTTTATTATCATCTACGGAAGGCCAAATTATGATCCATGGGACATTTCCAGATATACAATGATTCTCCTTCCCCATGGTAGGAAAGGGGTAGCTACGGTGAAAGAATGATCTATGTAGCATGGTTCTCTCAAAAGTGTAACATGCGGGTGATGAGAGCCCCTAACTTCGATATAGGAGTAGTGGTCAAAAACTAGTGAAGTGGCCCGTGTAAAGGGATATCACTGTTAGCTTGTATGCGTGCATATGTTGGGCATGCCATAATCATGTGCTCCTCTGATTCTACACTTTGTAGTCCACACAGCTTCCATAACCTCGTCTCTCTTGCCTGTCCATTGGAAAGGCAATGTTCTTAAGTAGGATTATATTGGACTCTTGCTACTAGGGTAGCTGGCAGTGACTCTCGAGATTATATTACTAGGCCTAGAGGGTCATACTAATGTGTGTGTAAAATGTCCCAGCAAAAAGCCCAAATGTCCTTCTGTGTCATTTTTATTACATCTCTCATGCAAGTGTCTCACTCAATCTAATGATGTTTTACAGTTATTGAGCTCTCACTACTAAACATTCTCTATGATGTGTCATAAATGGATAGTCCTTATGCAGCTCTTAAATTTTGATGATTTTACTCATGCATTAATTATTCTTCTCAAGTTACAATGACAACCACCCACTAAAACTTTTATATTACTCAAACCCTCTCAGACTTCCTCTATGACGCTCTTTTTCCTTTGCACTTTCCTTAATTTGAGAGTTGTTGCCTTCTCTTTAACAAATCCACATTGTAAGCTCAATATAGAGTTGTCTTATTTTTCATCAATTTCCAATCCAACAGAGAGCACAACATGTCAAGTTTTTCCATTTTGTCATTGGGAATAGTTGGTGATGGCATAGAGCATAGGGTTTCATTAAGAAATGGAGAGCTTGTTCTAAGTGAGAACTACATGCAAAATCTTTTGCCTCCAACACAAAAATTTCAGGGGTTGCAAGCCATTGTAGAGCATGAAGGTGGTGCAAACAAGGTCAATGTGTCTTCGAGATGGAATCATGAAGGGCATGCGCACTACATGATTAGTAGCACACTATCAACCACCTACTCCATCGTCCACTCAAATGATTTTGTGTATGTATATGATAGTATTGAGTCAATAAAAGGTGGTACTAGTAGCAAGTCAACTCCAGTGTATCTTGATATACCCTCAAATGATAGCAAGGATGATTACCAAGTGATAATGTCAAAAGCTAAATACAATGATAGAGGTGTGCACATAGGGATGCATGACCAAAATATTAAGGAGGAGTTGCATGTGGGTAGCCAAAGCAAGGATGTGTCTTCCTATGATAAGTCCATTGTGGACTTCATTTAGGAGAAAGCTAGGCTAGCTACATTGAAAATTTTACTAGCACTTTGTGGATCTTTGCAAAAGGTGTATGAGATTCCAAATGAGTATAATGGTATGATTTCTTTTGAGCTTTGAGCTACACAAACCAAGAAACAAATTATGGGTATGGAACAAAAATGTGATGGTCACCTTTGGTCGCTTGCGGCCCTCACAAACAAATATGGAAATAGAGTGCACATTGCATTTGAGCTATTGTCTTGGAAGTATTCAATGTCCCAAGGTAACTTGTCCTTACTACATAACTGACAGAAGATACAATTATGTTTTTTTCCATGGTCATTTAGATAGACAGGTGAGCATGGGCTGCGAATGAGGGAAACTCCAAGATAACGTGTCACTATTGTCAAAATGTTATTAGTTGTATAGTTCTTTGCAGATGCTCAATCTATTATGTGTTGCCACTAGACCCTACAATGACATGGTTGGTTATACATGTTGGGGAGCATGCTCACAATGTTCAACATGGCATAAAGAGGGAAACCATTGAAAAGCTACAGAGCCTTGTTAGCATAGTCCTAAAAATCGAAAAGGAAGGCCCACGAAAAATACAAATGCTAGTTGCTCAGTAGATGTTGTTTGAATCTTTGACAAAAGAAGATGAATCAGAGGTGAGTGAGGTGGATCTTAATAATTTTTTAGAAGAAATGATGCCACTGGTGCAGAATAAAGGGTAAGCTTGTGTATCATTACTTTGTAGTAATGTTGTATGCATTACATTTAAAATAACCATCTAGCAAACACATAGGTTCAAAGGTATTGTTTCACAAGAGAGAGCTAATCAAGTTCATGTCATTGGTGATGGGAATGACAACATACTTCTTTTGCAAAGACGTTGTGCCTTTCCATTTTTCCATGGAAGTAGATTTCCTGGGAAAGGTGATGCCAAGGAGAAGTGCTTCTTGTTTAAAATGTCCACTAAGGGACCTGCATCAAGGGTGGACTTTGTGAATCATATGAGGTGAATAGGAACCAGAGATCTACAAAGTGCATGGGTGCAATTTGATCACACCCATAGGGTTGATGGATGGGCAACAATGTCTTGTTCTATTTATGATCCTCGATATGCAATAACATTATTATAGCTTACATTAAAATTGAATTGCTGCTAGCAAATACTATGCTAATGTATCAATCATCAACTAGCATGAGAGCATTGTAGGTGATTGAAATATGTGAATTTAAATAGGAGGATGAAGAGCCTCAAATCTTGTTTTGGAAAAATCTGAATTTCGTCATGGTTTGATGTGGTCATGGTCCTCTTGACTTTTCTAGATTCATGTCCGATGAGGCAAGTGCAAATTGGTTGGCAGTAAGGGTTGTATTCATGTCTGATGAGGCCTTTGCTATCCGAGATTGATGGGCTTAAAATGTAAACAAGGATAACATTAAGGCTTTGGATAGTTGGTTAAAATGGCAGTAAAGTATTGCCTATTGGGGAGGAATTGAATCTCATGTAGGTCTGCTATTTTTTTTAGCTCATTAAAAGAATTGCTATACAATGTACTAATGGAGAGAGCTACTAATTTTGTTCTTGGATTGGACTCTATAAGATAACAAAAGTCCATGGGAAGGTGCTCAATTTCCAAGCATGAACTTGTCAGAAAACATCCATGCTAGCTGGTTAGCAAATGAAGGTGGAAAATGAAAGATATCACTCTATGATGCATGTGTTAGTGATGTTTTGAATGCATATATCCAATGTGCAAAGAGGTTGGGCTATATCACGTGTAGGTATATTGGATCTAGGCCTTTAATGGACTCTTTAATGGCTAATGCTAGCAAAAGGAAATCCCCAAATCCTGCCTCTGTTGCGTGTGCATTGCAAGGTGTTGTAGTTGGCAGTCCTTTGTATGAGGAGCCCACAATGCAAGGTGATAGGGAGACTGCGCATAGAAAAAAGAAGGAAAGTGGAGCAGCTGCATGTTCCCACAAGCCAAGATATGTGATTGAGTCAAGGCAACAAAAAAATAGGGGCAGGCCACAAAGAGAAAACCTCTTACTTTTGAAAAAGGTTGTTCAAGTGGGAGGAGGCACAAGTGGAGGCATGGAATTTCCAAAGATGCACAAAAGAGTATAGAGGCAATTGCTTGCATGGTTGCAACTTTCTTGGAGGAGATAGTGAAACTTGAGAGGCAACATTTGGTATTTCGAGTCTTGATAGAGAGTTGTTATGATGTGCACATCAAAGAAGAGCCTAGGTGCACTTGCCCTGATTTTCAAAGAAGAGAATCTACCCAAAAGACATTTCTTGCCTACAAACATATGTATTATGTGTACGTGCACATACTTGGCCTTCAACCTAAGGAGCACATGGTTATACATCAGCTTGCATTAACTCAACTAACCATGCCTTTGTGTTAGCGAAATCACATAAGATATGCCCTGTCATGTGGAAAGCCAAAAAATAAGCATAACTCATTCATTGTTTTGGCCCACTCATCATCATGCTTACATCAGTAGGGTGTTGCATGTTCTTTTTTATTGCAAGAAGATTAGGGTGTAGTAATCTTGGAAAATTTCTAGATATTGTACTCTTTTTGGGAGATATAGAAGTTCTCCATTGCTCACTGGAGGAAGGTTACGCATACTCTTTCTAGATATTGCACTCTTTTTCAGTGATGCAGAAGTTTTGGGTGTAGAAATCTTGGAAAATTTCTAGAATTTTGTACCGCAACTTCCTCAATTCTGGATAGTATATGTGTTGTTGCAAGCTTGAAAAGCTCATTAAATCAATTTCAATTACAAAATAACTCGTTATGAGACAAGAATAATAGGCCTCTTGGACTAGTCCTAGCTGGTGCAAGGAAAAAAACTCATTCATGCTCATGGTGTGGTAGGTTGATGAAATGTATCTCTTGCAAACTATTTCATTTTGTTGCTCCCAAGTGGCAGCGAGTTGAGATATTCCTTGATTGCTACACCATTGTTTCCACTACAACCAAGCTCCACCAAGTAGCTTAAGCTTGGCAATAATTGCTTCATTTGTAGGACTAGTGTCCATAGCTAGGAAGTAGTCACCCATTGTTTCTATCTAGACTTCCATGTTTTCTTCCACATCTCTCCCTTTCCCAGCAAACTTATGCAATTTGAGCTACGTGAGGAGAAACTTCTTCTCTTGAACTTGAAGAGGGTTTGGAGTAGATCTGACACCCTAGAAAATTGCATAGACCTAACTTTTTGCATAACTTAGTTAAGTCTACGTTCATATTTTGAATACAATCATGATTATGAGAAACACAAAGAATTAATATCAAGAATCTTGGATCCTTGCATAAAATTTTCCTCAAGTTGGAAACAAAATCGGAGACATCTTCATTTATATTCATCATATGTCATAGAAAAAATGGAAGTATATCAAGTAGAGATTATTTTGATCAAAATTGGAGTTTTTATTACAATAAATCTACCTACGAAACTCAAATACATCAATAAATTTGTATGTTCCAGGCTCAACAAATATATTTAAGATTGTGTACTTAAGTGGAAGATCTAAAAAGCCATATTTACAATAATTATTATGACACAAGTGTACTAAAATGGCAATAAGCTTGGCCAGGATAATGTAGAGCATTTGGTGTGGAGATAATGATTTTAACAAATTTTCTCTCCACCTTTGTTGAGAATATGATTTAGGCGTGATTATTTGAAGATGAATGAACTTGATGCCTTAGGGGTGTGCTACATTGCCACATTGCGTGGGTTGTGTGCATGTCAAAGCCAAGGCTTGGTTACTGCATTTATATGTTTCATTAATGATGGCTATGCACTTATCATAAACATCATGCATTCAAGAATTCCTTGTGGAGATAGTGATTTTAACAAATTTTCTCTCCACCCATGTTGAGAATAGGATTTAGGCGTGATTATTTGAAGATGAATGAACTTGATGCCTTAGGGGTATGTTACATCACCACATTGCATGGGTTGTGTGCATGTGAAAGACAGGCTTGGTTATTGCATTTGTATGTTGGTTTCTCATTAATGATGGCTATGCACTTATCATACACATCATGCATTCAAGAATTCCTTTGCATACAACAAACCATAGCAATTTTTTGCACTTTGGCTGAGTGCAAGTGAGGAACTCCAAGCTATTTTAGGTTGATGGTTCTAGCTAGATATAAGTGAGACTGAGCGGAGTGAAAGTGGTATGTTGTGTGATGGGCAAATCCCTAACCAGTTAAGAATTTCTCATAAAAAGAGGCCACGATTTTTTGTTGAAGGTACCTAAGTGACACTTATATAGTGTCTTAGATGCTATTACATGGGGATACCTTCTCCTTAGAGTTCAAGATTAGGCAATTAGGACGTTGACTACATGTAGTGTTCTAGTTTAGTGAGAGGGTTTTCTAGCTTTTCTCCAATGGCTCATGAGCATAGGGCTATGATTGATTGGTGTTTGAGATGTCCTAATAGTGAGCTTAGAATGAGAGAGCCACCATCAGGCCCATTGCAACTCCTAAAACTTAAAACAAGGAGTTTACTATACAATAAGTTAGCTAGAAAAAGACTTTCTATATTGGAAATTTCTTTTCTACATTAGCAATCTAGTAATGTTGAACTTTCTCTAGATTAGAAATTTTATGTCATGACTAGAACTAGCCATTTCTACTTTTCTTTAAAGGCTATGTGAAAAGTGATTTGAAGCATTTTGTTATGTTTAATGGCTAGTCAAACTTCTTAAATGTTAGAAGAGTTTAGCTAAAACATATGTTGAGAAGTTATAGAGAGGATTATAGTCCAAAGATTTGAGAATGTCAAACAACACTTCACTCTTAAACCATGCATTTGATGAGTATAACAACAAATGGGGAGACAAAAGAACATCAAAAAATAAGGACTAGCAAACAACACTTCACTCTTAAGCCATGCATTTGATGAGTATAACAACAAATGGGGAGACAAAAAAATGTCAAAAAGATTTGAGAATGTCAAAAGATTTGAGAATGTCAAACAACACTTCACTCTTAAACCATGCATTTGATGAGTATAACAACAAATAGGGAGACAAAAGAATGTGAAAAAATAAGGACTAGCAAAGCAATCCTAATCAACAAGAGTATTAATATTGAGAAAACTAACATAACCATTAAAACTAGCTATTGTGGATTCCTAAATCAATTTGTCCGATCTCAATTATGTCGAGTAAGCCTTATTGATTCATTAGGGTTGATCTAAGAGGGAGGGAATAATGATAGGGGGCATGGGACTATTATCACTAGGTTATATTAAGGCTCGATTGAAATTCAAGCATGGGTTGAAGCTTTGAAGGACATACAATAGCCCTCATGGTGGATAAGAATATTTGATGTTTGAGGAGAAGAGAAGTCAATTCATGAGAGCTCTCTTGTAGACTACTTGAGCATAAACATCATGTTTCACTTGATTGAGATCTTAATAAATCACATATATTAGACATTGCTAGCTATTGTAGCACCCTCATTCATCAACTTTACTTGGGCCTTGAAGCTCATAATTTCTACTTATAGGCTCTAGCAGCTCACCATTTGAGCTTGTAAGGAACTCATATACCATATGACATCAGTCAAGTTGAGATGAGAAGTGTGAGGGCCACTCCAATCTCTCCTAGCTTCTTTTTAATAGCCCTTCTAGCTAGATTCTCAAGTTCAACCAAAGTAGCTACCCCCTTTCTCACCAATTTGTGGCTTCTCACATCATACTCTAACATATGATATTGCATGGAAAAGTGTCAACTCAAGGAAAATTGAAGGCAACTTGGTTTTTTGAGGTTTTTTACGACATTCTATTTTTGATATGATATTTACATTTTGTTTGTCTTGGAATTTGTAAAGCTATAGAAGTGTAGGATGTTAAGATGCCAAAGAGTTTTTAATTGTAGCTGACCATGGGAAAATGAGTTGCAAAGGCATTTGGCACAAGATTGGGACAAAAAGGTAAACTTGAAAATGGATTGCCAGGGAAATGTGAACTATGTCTAAAGCAAATGGTGTAAGTCTGAACACCGACGGCTACAATCAACTGAGATAGTGGAAGGTGATGTTCCATATACCATGCCTTTGTGTCTTTAAGCTATTGGAAAGAGCTCGCTACAATAGAGCTCAAATAATTATTATGTAGAAGTTTGGTGGTTGCAAGCTCCATAATCATTGTGCTTTTCTATATCAGATGGTTTTGTTTGTAGGAAACCCATCCTCGCCTACATGAGATGGAGTTAGGAAAAGAGAATATGTTTTTGAGCTACAAGGTGTGATCAATTTTTGTAGAGGGCAATTAGAATTTCAATGGGGACTATGCATGCCAAATATGATTCGACTAAAGGAGGACAATATGCTTAGCGGCAAACTAGTTATGACCAAGGTACACATGACAAGACCAAAACAACAAGCATGAAAAACTAACGTGTTCTAGGAAGTTGTAAGCTAAATAAATAGTAGATGGGAAACATGGAAATTTTGAGTTTTCCCAAGGTATTGACCTATTGGAGCCACGCATCCAGAAAATTAGAATTTCATTTAAACTTGCATTTGTGCATCTCTTGATCAAGAAGTAAAAATGATCAATAATTAATAACCATTTCCGGCTTTAGACCAAAGGCTTAGGTTACTATATAGCCTTTTGACTATTAGTTTGTCTACTTATGCCTATCATTCCTATCTGTCGCCACTATCATAAGCTCCTCATCTATCCATGCAATTAGTTCATGTATAATCAGGGTTATAGTAACAAGTGTGAGTTTTTATGCTACACTATTGTTGGTCTACCCATGTTGTCTTCATTTCAATCAATGAGTAATGATGGTGATTAGTGTGGGTCATCAATGATGATGATTCTATACTCAATGATGAGCTTGAAGATCAATTTATGGGTATTATTAATGAGGATCACCTCCAAGGAGTTCATTGATGATGATGACGATAAGAGTGACATGCGCTTCATGAAAAATGATATTTAGTGGTGGCAATTCGTGGTGAGAATCACTAATGTTATGTTCTCTAACCTTTACTTTAATTTTTTCACTTTGTAGGCCTCAACTCACGGGCAGTAATTAGGGTTTTGGGCTCATGACATCATAAAATGCATACTTTTTGGGATTTGTAAAGCAATTTGAGTGGATGCATATGTTGTTTAAGTGGAAAATGAAATATCAAGTCTCAAATGTTGTCCATTTTACAAAGTGACCAAGGTGTAAGATATGGGGCCCTTTTAATGCTAAAAGCAAACTGGAATGCAAAGTCAAGTTTTGAAGTATTGGAGAAGTATCTAGTTAGCATATTATCATTCTTCCTACATGTTTGAGATACAATTTCACATCAAAACACCTTAATCAAGTGGAAATGTGGTATGGGCAATGAAAAAGGCCCAAAATTGGCCAAGATTTGAAGCAGTGTGGACCAATTTTAAGGGAGCATGGGCAAAAGGCAAAGGGCACAAGCGGTTTTGACCATTCAAATAATAAAGCATACAAGAGGGGGGACTAAAAATGGATGCCATATTGCTTATGGTTTTGTTATTACTACTTTGCATCTTCTTGACTTCTTACGCATTTGACATGACAAATGGAATGTATTCATTAAGTGCTTCACATTGATATCATGGAAAATTTATTATGCTGTAAATCTAGTATTTCTCTCTCGTCAATGAAATGGATTAAATTCTCTAATTTCTTTGTGATTGCTAGTTTTTTAAAAAATTTCTTACATTTATTGATCAATAAAATTTTAAAATCCTAAAATTTAGTTTAAAAATATTAAAAACAAAAATAATTAGAGAAAAAATAGGGGCACAATCCTAAATAAGAAAAACATAAAATCACACACTAAAATAAAAATGAGAGTTCAATACACATGGATAGCCTTGATGTGATCCATCACATCCTACTTAAATAGAAACAAATGTGATTGTATATGCTAAAATGATTGATTTTATGATGAATCTTTATGGTTAGGATGATTATGTGTTTTTGGTTAGCTCTAAGGTAGTATGAGGCTTGAAAACTCGGTACTTTAGGAGTGTGTTACATTGCCACATCTTTTACGTTGCATGCATGTGAAAGAAAAAGGCTTCATTGTTGCATTTGTACATAGATTTCTCATTAATGATTATCATACACATGATGCATTCAAGCATTCCTTTGCGTGCTCCAAAGCATAGCAAGTTTTTTCACTTTGACTGAGTGTGAGTGAGGAAGTCCAAGCTATTCTAGGCTCATGGATCCAACAAGATATAAGTGAGGTTGACTAGAGTGAAAGTGGTACATTGTGTGATGGTCAAATCCCTAACTAGTTAAGGATCACCTAAGTGATGTTTATGTAGTGTATCGCTAGCTAGTTAAGGATCTCCTAACTAGTTATTGATCTCCTTAGGCCACAACATTCGATTAGAGGTACCTAGGTGATGTTTATGTAGTGTATTAGACACTATTATATGGGGATACCTCCTGCTTGGAGTTCAAGACTAGACAATTAGGAAATGGACTACAACACAATGTTCTAGTTTAATGAGAGGTTTTTCTAGCATTTTTTGTGTTTCTCACGGTCATAGGTTTGTGGGGATTGGTGTTTGAGGCCTGATAGTGATCATAGGATTAGAGAGCCATGGCCCGTTTAAGTTTTGGAAACTTGGGACAAGTAGCTTATTATATAGTACATTAGCTAGAAATGGTGAGATTAAATCATTTCCAAAAATAAGGTCTAATAGGGAGATCCTAATCAAAGCAACATTTACATTGAGAAAAATAACATAGCCAATATACACATGATTGTAGATAGAGATTTTAAAGAAAATCTCGATTACTATAGAACATATGGAAACTTAAAGCTTCTAAAACATGATTTGGATTAAAAAGAGCAAGTTCTATAGTCTAAGATAGTGTCTATCATCCACCATCTTTGCGAAAACCATTTGATTCACTTATACTTACTCCTCCCAAGTTTCCGTCTTCAGTATCTTCTACTTACACAAATGAGATATCTTATATCTGCTTGCAAAGACTTTGCATGACATAGAGAAATGAGACCCAAAATCAATACTTGAGATTGATTGAAACAAATAACTCCATTGGTGTTTCAAAACACCACCCTTTCTTGAGGTTTATTACTAGATTCAATCGATGGAGTTGCTAAAGTAGTCCAACATATTGTACATTATCACCATGTCACCATCAATATTCACCATGAAATAAGAATACCAGCCTTATTCAAATGGGCCAACCATATCCAAAGCATGGATGCTAGGCTTGGTCACATAGCAAATCTCAAAATCAAAAGAAGTTAAGCACACTAAAAATGATACTTCTCAAGCCTATTATCCATTTTCTAAACTCGCAATACTAGACAAGGTCATTATAAAACTATTACCCTTAGCAATTTCCACTTTTCCATATCATAGAACTTTTCTCACTTTATCCATAACACTCTTAAGAGTTACTATCACATTTGAATAAGCTGCATAAAGACCCCATAAAGAGTTATTTGCTTCTCACATCCTTTATCTATGATCACAATCAACCAGCCATGCACTATTTTTATACAAACTTCTAACTATTAGATTAATATCTAAACCATTTTCAATAGCACAATACTTGGGATTTCAAGCTCCCCAATTTTCACAACTATTTCTGTCATTGCTCCATAATCCCAATAATTATGAGTATAATGACTTCTAGGAATCAATCCAGAAGTCTCCTCCTTAGTGTAAGGCATTTTCCTTACTCTCCTTTGTGTATTGCTATAATTTACTACTTTTTTAGTCATTACATAAGCTTTAACACCACTAGCAATTACTTTTTTAGTATGAGAAATTTTCAAATCAACACTGCATCATCCTCATAATCTACTAGTAAATGCTCTATAAACCAGGATCTTCTTCCTTCTACACCATAGCATTTGTTGCTTTGCCAAGAAACTGTTGTTGCTTCCTTTTTTGCAATATCAAGAACTTCATAAGAGTAAACTCAACATTTCTATTTAAGATGTGGTCTTCAAGTACTTTCCTCAGGTCATTCGTAGTCTTGATATTCAACTGCAATTTGTTTCTTGTTTGTTTTTCTTTTTTTGTTTCATCTTCCTTTTTGTCTTGAGATGCAACTTCCATCACACACTCTGTAGTAGCCCTAATAGAAGCCTTAGGATGATTGGGACTCCCTCAAGTAACTCTCTTTGAAGTATTTGTAGTATATCCTCATTTCTTTCTATTTTCTCTTCCACAATCACATATGTGTTTTGTAACTTGGCCAAATAAGCATACAATGAAAAAGAAACAATTGATGAGTCCCATTTTGTCATCTCATGAATATTTTCTTGTGTAGGGGGATAGGGGGAGGGGCTCATATACCTGGGTAGAGCAATAGGCTTGTCAATGGCAAGATCGGAGCGAATCATGCAATGGCTCTCTCCCCCTCTCTCTCTCTCTCTCTCACTGAAATGGTCGCAAATGAGTCTTCCCTTGGCCTCTTGGCTCTTATGCCCCTTCTCGGGTATGGTGTTGACACCCCCAATCACTCACTTGGCAACCTTAGGCATCCCAAGCAAGCTTTTTACCATTTTTTGTACAATTTTTACCATGTTTTGCCCTTTTTTGCAACAGTAAACCCTAATGCTTATTTTCTTTGTTTTTCTTTGTTTTCTCCTACTCTAATGCATCCAACTCACAAAGTAAAAACCTACACTACTCCATCTCACAACATAACTTTCAGAAAAGCAAAAAACCTACTTGCCAAGGAGATCGAATACCATCTTCAACCCCCTCACTTCCTACCTATCTCAAGCACTGGTTCGGGGAAAACCCTACTTCAATGCTCGATTCAAAGTGCGCAAGCGCTCAAGGCTTGAATCCGTTGGTCCCGGCAACGGAACCAAAATGTGGGAGCTTTCTCTCAACCGCCAAAACCCACGAACCGCTTATTGTTTCAAGCGTTCCAAGCCAAGCACTAATGGCTACCTCTCACATAGCCGATGCGCCATCCATATCTATGGGTGTAGTGAGCTTACCTCCATGCCGTTCGAGTTACCTCCTCTCCCGCGCACTCCGGTAGCTCCACGATCCAAGTGCAAGCTTCAAGCAAGCTCCGTCCTCAAGCTCCACGCTCCAAGCTCCATCACCGCGAGCAAGAGAAGAGAAGAGAATGAGAGAGGAGAAGATGGAGAGCTTTGTTAGATATGATCAATGCCCCACCCTCATTAGGTGCTACCAATGATCCATGGTGCTCAAAGTTGTAAGGCCCCCATTATGAGGAGAAGCCAAATGTGAGCCCGGACATTGGTTGAGTCCTGACTTGTATATCAGATGAGGTCTATGTGACCGGATGGCAAAAAGGTGACTGTTGTGGGTCTAATCTTTGGGTTAGACAGAGTGGTTAAGCTGGTAGCAACTCGAGGCACATTGCATTGAGTTGCGTGGTAAGGGAGTTAAAAGGGGCCCCTATTGTGGGGTCCGGGGGCCGCGGAAGCGGCCCTTGGCTGGGGGGGCCAGCGGCCCCCCTAGCGGGGGTCCGGGGGCGCTGCCCCCAGCCCGATGGTAAAGGGAATATTCCCTGGAATATTCTCTGGCCGACTAGTGGAGGCTCATATGGTAGGTTGGTCAGCAGGCCAACCTAACGACCTTCGCGGGCTATAAAAGCTAAATCCCTTCGCAGCCATCACTCACTGATCTTTCACCTAGTCAGAGTTGTTGTTCTAGCTAGCCTTAAGCTCTTCACCTATCTTCTGTCTAGATCGCCATCTAAGCTTCACACAGTGGAAGCACACGGGTGGACAGAACCATCTTTGTATCAGTTGTTTGGAGTTAAAGAATTTACTGATTCTCCTCTTTTCTGTTGTGTACTCTCTATCTCTTTCTCAAATTCTGTTCGCTGCGCCGTGTATATTTTACAAGCTTTACCCTCTTGATCCCTCACCCTCACACACTCACTCCCTCACAATCTCATACTCCCTCTCTCAAGCACAAGCTCAAGCAAGCAAGAACAAGAAGAAGAAGGAGAAGAAGAGAGCCACTTTTTGCCACACACAAGAATGAGCTTCTCATTCACTTTTCAACTTTATATACAAAATCCTAAATCCCTTTTGGGCGGTCATCCCCTTTTCCCCTTTTTTACATGGCCGACCCTTTTCCCATTGTCCCTCTATCTTCCTAGCTTCCTTTCCACCGCCCATCTACATTTACAAATTGCACGGGTGAGAGTCCGTGCGTTCCTTTAATTAAACCATGATTTGCTTGCGCTCTTTTATAAAAGGTTTGACTTGCGCTTTTCCTTGTGCGCCTTTGTCTTTGTCTTCTGTTTTAGCTTTCCAGATTTTCCACCACCTGGCACTCTTCTTCAAGATTTCAGGGTGCGCCTTTGTATTTAAAAATGCACCTTTCCCCTTTTTCATTTGCCTTGGGCTTTTTAAGGTTGCCCCTGCTCTTTTGGCCTTTTCTCCTCTTCTTTCTTCTGTCGGGCTACCTTTTTTCCACCTTTGCCCTGCATCTTTTTTATTTCATTTTTCTTTCTTCGTGTTAGGGTTAACACTCCCTGTTTAGGTACCCATTTGAACTGGGTTTCATGGGCTTTAGTGTGGGTTCTAGTGGGTTGTTGGCCTCAAGGATGGGTGGGTTGTGATGAATAACGACCCCCCTCCTTCACTTTGGCAGTGGGTTTCTCTACCGGTGGCTTTGTGGACTTGGAAAGGGTCACACTGCCCTTGCTAAAATCTCTAATTATGCAGATGTTACCCATGGCGAGGTGGATGCGCTGTGACTCGTAGAGTCGACATTGCAACGAGCTTGCTTCTTGAAATTTTATCCTAACAGCGATTCTGTGCCTGCATTCTTAGTGTTGGGAAACACATAGAAAATTATCGCCATGCTCTCAGGCTCGACAGAAATTGAAACCTTGCACTTTCCCGGAAGGTTGTAGGGTTGGCCTGCATAAAGGGTGAGACTAACATTAGTAGACTGCAACGCTAGTTTGCCAATTTGGGTTGAATGGTCATGGGTTAAGATATTAAAATTAGCTCCCTCATCAATTAATGAGTTGATTGTGCGCGTGTGCTTAGTAGTGACCATCATGTTGAGGTAGGCTAGGGGTACTACTTCCTCATCCTTACCATCTATTTCAGTGATAGTGGCTACTCGTACGTGGATAGGTAGCGTTGGCATTGGGGGCTCATGCAATGGGTGCATGGGGGGAAATTACTTATTTATGTGGCTGCCATTGAAGAAGCCTATACCCTCGCCCTCTAGGGTTTCAAGTTCTACATTGCCAATTCGGCTGATGGTTCGAACCTTGAAAGGTCCTAGCCCCCAAAATTTTAGTTTTTACTTATGTCCTTTGACTGAGTACAGTAATGTACTAAGTCACCTTGTTTGAAGTTGAGCTTCTTGACATGCTTGTCGAACCAGCTTTTGCATCTTGCCTTCTTGCATATAAGCGCATGGGTGGCTAAAAGCCGTGTTTCCATTAAGCGTTCAAGTTCAATCAAGCATTTTGTCCATGCTCCCTTCCCATCCCATCTTTCTTAAAGGGCGATCATGAGGATTGGTATGAAGAATTCCAAGGGAAGGATTGCCTCTATACCATATGTCAATCTAAAGGGGGTCATCTTGTAAGCCATGTGATAGGCCTGCAAGGCAGCCATCAATTTGTTATCCCAATCACTGTGTGACGCGGAGACGACCTTGATCAGGACATTCACTAGGATTTTATTTGTTGATTCAGTTGACTGTTTGCCTATGGGTAATATGGTGAAAATTTCTAATGGATGATTAGGAAGGAGGACATAAGGTGAGCTATCACTTCGTTGATGAAGTGGGTGCCTTGGTCGCTAACTAGTTCAATGGGGCAGTCGAATCGTGAGATCACTTGCTCCCATAGGAACTTAGCAGTGATCTGACCATCATTCTTTATTGTAGCTCATTCTTCTTCCCATTTTGTTATATAGTCGGTGGCCACAATGATGTATTTAGCCTATGAATATTGTGCCATGGGACTAATGGGGCCGATAAAGTCAATCCCCCATTTCTCAAAAGTTTTTCGTGCAATAATTGGGGTTAGCTCCATGGGATCTTTACATATAGGTACTTTAGTTCGTTGGCACTCATCACAATGCTTCAGGAATTGCATCGCATCTCGGAAGAGGGTAGGCCACCACAGCTGGGACTTTTTGAGTTGTCGTGTCTTCATTGAAATATCTTCCTGTGACTCCATCATGTGCCTCTGAGTACATATGCATCTCATGCTCACACACGCATCTGCACAGTAACCTATCCTGTCACAGCCTATAAAGTTGGTCAGCTATCAAAACTGATAGGGTTGGATTTTTAGGATAAGTCGTCTAAGTCAAGCCTTTTCTATCCGTTGTTCCAATAGTCCATGTTCAAGCACTTGAACTGTCATCTGCCCAATAAGGCATCATGTCAGCTCTAAACAAATCTTTTTCACTAGACAAGCGGAATAGATGCGTGTCTGGCAGTTCATCCACAATGCCTTGTCTAGCCAATTCTCACAAGGGATGTGAGATAGATGGTTAGCCATGTAATGTTGTTTCCCCTTACGCACTGTCACAGAGAAATCAATCTCCAAAAGTAGAAGAAGCCATCTAGCAATGCATTTTGTAGCACACGGTTTGTTAACTAGGTACAACAAGGCTTGATGGTTAACAAAGAAAGTAAAAGGTGTGGCTAGAAGGTAATGCCAAAATTTCTTTACAACAAACACCATGGCTAAGCCCTCTCACTTCATTGTTGAGTAATTCATTTTGGTCTCAGTGAGTTGCGTGCTAGCAAAGCTCACAAAGTAATCTAGGTTGTGTTCACCAAGTTGGCACAACCTCGCTCCTATGGCAAATTTCGAAGCATCAATGCGCACATAAAATGTGAGTGTCCAATCTGGGGCTCATAGAATTGGTGCTGTGGTTAGAGCCTTTTTCAATTCCTCATATGAGCGTTGGCATTCATTGGTCCATTCGAATATGATCAACAGCTTGTATAGAGGTCTAGCAATTAATGCATAGTTCAATACAAACCGTTGATAATACCCTGTATGTCTAAGAAGCACTGAACACCCTTGAAATCAGTTCGGGGTGGAAGATCGACAATGGCCCTAACCTTTGAAAAATATATGGATGGCAATGCCATTCTTTGACACCATGTGTCCTAGAATGCATCCATGTTTCACCCAAAAGTGGCACTTCAAGGGGTTCAATGAGAGACAGTATAGTCGACACCTTTCAAAAATCGCTCGGAGTCTATCCAGGTGTTCTCGCCAAGTGGAGTGAACATACAAGTAGTCCACGAAGACTTCTAACTCCTTCCTCAGGATGTCTTTGAATATTGTACACATCAATCGTTGGAAAGTGACTGGCACATTAGTCAATCCAAAAGGCATGACGATGTAGGCAAAGACTCCCCATTCAGTGGTGGCAAATGCAGTCTTATGCCTATTGTTAGGATGCATTGCACCTGATTGTATCTAGAGAAACCATCCAAAAAACTGTAGGCCTCCTTGCCAACTACTCTCTCGAGCATGTGCTTGGTATACGGCAATGGGTAGTTATCTCTCTTGGTACCTGCATTTTCCTTCTTGTAATTGACACACACTCTAATCTTCCCGTTCTTCTTTAGTATGATGACTATGGGCAAGACCCAATCCATGCGTTCCATTTTGTAGATGAATCCTGCTCTCATCAGTTTGTCAATTTCCTCCTTATCAGCATTGAGCATGCTTTGGATTTTTGGGATACGGTCATTGCTTGGCAGGCATTGCGTCAGGGGATTCCTGCCGCTATGCGCACACCATGTAAAAAAATCTAGAGTGTGGCTTCCTTTTAGATTTAGAGATTCAATGCCACTTTAGGCATTAGTATTAGTGTCCATAGTTCAAAATATTAGACTTTTTTGGAAAAGTTTTTAGTTAATTTTTTATATTCTAGATATTATCTCTTGTAAAAATCCATAAAACTATAGATAACTTCTAGATTAGGAGGACATGTAAAAGAAAGCATATAGCTTTCAGCCAATTTAAGAGGATTTTATGTAAAAAAAGAGATTAGCGAAATCGTGCATCGCTATTTTCAGGCAGTGAACATCAATCCGAAAGTGGGAGATGAAGGAGTGATCTGGCAGGATTCTGGGCAGGTGTCCTGGCATTTAACCTCCCTTTTAGAGCCATTGGAAGCATCAGATTGGCGATCTGAGCAGCATAGAGGAAGGTATTATTTTGTATACGTTTTTGTATATTAGAGTTATATTTTCTCATAATGCTGAAAGAAATTTACAGGCTTCATCTCTGTTAGTATTCTTCTATATTTTCTAATTCTTTTTGGGAGTATTCTTCTACATCTTCAATCTCTTCGAACCCCTTCTCTTTCGTCTACTCCTCTCCTCGAATCTACCTACACCCTGCTGTCTCTTATCTTCAAGAACTTGGCTTGAAACTGTCAACCCTTCTCTTATCTCTACCATCTCCGAAGTCTAAGCTCTTGAACCCCCATACATTCTTCTCTTGCCAAACCCCTGTGGTGACCTTCAACCCTACGTGCTGTGGCATTGGTGAACCCGACATGAAAGTCGGTGTAAGAGAACTCCAAGATGGGGGATTCTTCAAGAGATACTCTACAACAATTGGTGCATATACTGCAGCAGACTCAGCAACAACAAATCCAAATGTTACAACAACAACAACAACAAAGGCAAGACAAAGAGAAGATTGATTCCATAGCTATCAAGGCCCTAGAGAAAGTTGGGCGTGAATTAAAACAATTTAATGGCCAAAATTTCTCTGTTTTTATTCTCTTATATGTTGAAAAAATGCTCTTCTTTGGTGTACCACAACATGCATGGAGCCGTTATTTTGCTAGACTAGCCAACCATGGTCTTCAAGAAAGAATCCATGGTCTTTTTCAACAATATGCAGATTGGTCTGCATTCAAAAAAGCCCTATGCGAAGAATTCTTCTTAGAAGACTCTGGCCTAATGACGAAGAAAAGTTTCACTGAATGGGTTGAAAAACCCAACAAATGTTTAGCTACAACAACTCTATACCATGAGTTTGAAAGTAAATTTGGACAACTTGATGCTGAAGACCAACAAAGTATGGAAGGTCAAAAGATTGAATTATTCCTTAAGGCTGCAGATCCCACTCTACAAGAGAAGCTTGCTGATTGCCTAGAAGATGCTACCTCCAAATCAGGAGTCAAGACTGCATGGATAGATGTTACTGATGCAGTTAACATGATTGCTCGAAGAGAGCGGATGCAACTAAGATTGGGCTCTACTTCAACTCCAACAACTCCATTGATGGAGCTTATTCCACCTTCAAAATCCCCTATTTCTTTGACTTGTGACCTTCATTTGAATCTTACAGAAATTAGTTCCAAAGTAGAGAAGCTAGATGTCAAAGTCGAAGAGTGAGGACGAGCATCAACTCAAAGACCCATGAGAGAAGGCTTTAAGAGGTGCTATATTTGGTGTGATAGTCAACAACATGACAAGAGGGAGTGTTTTGCCTTCCGTGAGGCTAAAGCACAAAAGCTCATCTTTTGGAAAGACGGAAAAATTCATGCGGCTGAAACTGATCTTCCACTGGAGCCAAATTTTGGCAATGGTGGAATGAAGAAAAGATTAGAAGATTTAGATGTAAAGAATGCCTATGCAACAATTGATGCAGCTATCTATGGGCTACAAATTGAGCCAATTAAATCAAGTTTGAAAGCATATAATGCTAATGTGCAATCTAAAGTATGGATGCAGGCACTAGATCAAATGGAATGTGATAAAGCAACCAAAGAAGATTTGACTAACGCCAATCAGTATATTTGAGGAATAACTGGTTGGAAAGAACCAATAGATTCTTTTTCTACCTTTGCACATTTGGCTAACACCAATCATAAAGAAGTCTTGATTGAAGAAAAGAGAAGAAGAGAAGATGAACCAGGGCCTTCCTCTTCTGGCCCTCCGAAACGGATAACCAGAAGAACGCCTAAACAACCAAAGCTTACTGAAAATATAACCCCAAATCAAGAGATGGAAGATGTGCCACAAACAAAGAAGATTGAAGGAAAGAAGAAATGCAAGCAGCCAGGCTACAAATTGCAGTCTGACATAGAATCTGCAACCCATCTCAAACGAGTCCTAGAAGAACGAATTCTAGGAAGCAAAATTGAATTCACTTTAGGTGAAATTCTTGGAATTGCCAAACATGAATTCCATGATGTAACTATTAATGTAATTAAAAGAAAAAGACAATACGTTGGTGATGAAGTTGAAGAAACAATGCATGCTTTTTTGCAAGTTCTTCGAGTTTTTGTGCAGGATGAAGAGAAGCTGACTTCACAAGGAATTCAACTTGAAGCAGTTAAAGAATTAATTGCGACAATTGAAGCTAAAGATAAAGAAAACATGAATGCAAAAATTAAAGAAGTGAACGTTGAAAATGTAATGGTTGGCCGGTCCAAACCAGTTGGGCAGTCCACCTCTCGAAAAGAAGGCCGTCTACAGCACATGCATGAGGAAGAAGAGGCTCGATTCATTCCAAGCAGTCACTACTCCCGTACACATTGGGCAAGAGCAACAACGAAGACAGTTGTCAAAATTGGAGAAAAAGAAACACCATGTATTACACTCTTAGACCATGGCTCGGAGATAAACGTCATGGCAAGGAATCTCTATGAAAGTGGCGGATGGCCCATAGATGTTGATCCAGGTTGGCAAATGAGAGCTACAAACAACTCTTCTGGAGAGTTATATGCTGCATGTCCTAATGTGCAGGTAACTATTGGAGACATAAAAGACAATTTTCACTTTTTTGTTCAAGACTCTTGTAGTTACCCTATCATTATTGGGCAACCTTACATTTCTGAAGCCCGCTTGGAAACAAAAGCTCTTGATGATAATTCTTCCTATGCTCAAATCCGAAGCAAGGATAATGAACAAGCTGTCCAATTTCTTACTGTGTGTGTTAACCATCATTGAAACAGAGATCGATTGCGTGATTATCCTGTGCCTCCTAATGCCCGAGAATTCAAGGGTTTTCGGGCTGCACTACTATAAAGGGAGGCTATGGTAGTGTGTCATGTAAAAAGATTGAACCTCCTTATGATACAAAAACTCTGTCTCTAGCAAATTTGTATGTATGTACATCCAATAGTATGGACTGTTATAAGTCTCTTCCGGCCATGACTAAGGCTGAAAGAAAATATTTATGTCATGTAAAAAGGGAGCTGAAAACTTATGACATGATGGCTGAAAATGAAGATATTTTGGGATTTTCTTTTTGACTGATTACTACTGACACATTGGCTGAAATATATGTAGCTGCTCATGCAAAAAATCAGGCTGAAAATTAGTCCATAGAAGTATGTACATTGGATTTTTATCAAAAAATTCAAGAATTTGTTGAATAGGAAGACAATGGTTTACTCAACAAAGCTGAAGCACAAGTGGAGACAAAATACAAGACAATGGATAAGAAAATCAAACCTGTGGCAGTCCCACTGCCTCTTGAAAGTGAAGGGCTCGCCGATAGGGCAGCAAATCAGCCAAGTCTTCGTGATCCTTCTAACATTGGTCACAAGTTCACATCTAAAAGTATGAAAGAGCTCAAAATAGGTGAAATTTTTTTCCTTTCGCCGACTGAAAAACAATCTTTTATGCAAATGCTAATGAAACATGGAAAATCTTTTGCATATCAACCAAGTGAAATAGGCTGTGTGGATCCAAATATTATGGCTCTTATGGTCATTTTTATGGTTCCACATATGCCTTGGAACCTCAAGCCCATTCCCGTTCCAAGGGCGCATCTGCCCAAATTATTGGAACTTCTAAATAAGAAGATCAAAATGAAGATTTTAGAACCTTCTTTAGCATCTTACTCAAATCGATGGTTTACTGTGCCTAAGAAAAATGGATCTTTAAGGTTCATTCAAGATCTACAGCGTGTAAATTGTGTCACAATCTGAAATGTTGGTTCGGGACCAATTGTTGATGAGTTTGTTGAAGCTTTTGTAGGTAGAGAAATTTATTCTATGGGCGACCTATATTCAGGATATGACCAATTTCAACTTTCATTAGAAAGCCGAGACATTACCACAATGAAGACACCTCTTGGATTGGTTCGCATGTGCACTCTACCACAAGAAGCAACAAACTCCGTAGCCCATATGATGAATGCCATGCACAAAGTCTTAAGGAACTTTATTCCACAACTTACTCTTCCATTTCTTGATGATATACCTATCAAGGGGGACGTGATGTCAATGAAAAGAATGAGGAGCTTGACGAAGATGGTTGGCAGGACATTTGTAGTTAACCATATTCATGATTGTGATAGGATTTTGACAAGGCTAGAAGAGGTACATCTTACCCTTTCTGGAGCTAAGTCGATTTTTGGAGTAAAAGAAGTCCTAGTGGTCGGTCATCTATGTGGCCCCTATGGATGCAAACCTTCTCCAATCAAGATAGATGCCATCAGCAGAATGCAGGAAAATTGTACAAATGTATCAGAGGTGAGAAGATTTCTTGGCGCATGTGTATTCTATCTCATATGGATACCACATTTTGCTCATGTAGCCGAAAATCTTTATCAATTATTAAGAAAAGACCAAAGATTCTCTTGGAATAAAGAGCATACTCTCACTATGCGTAAATTAAAGAAGCTATTAATTTCAGCCCCCACTCTCAAAAGGGCTGACTATTCAAATGGTCAACCCATCATCCTTACTGTGGATACAAGTCCCATTGGGATAGGATGGGCTATTGGCCAAGAGGATCTTGAAGGTAACACGTATGCAATTCATTTTGGAGCTAAAGTTCTCAATGAACGTCAAAGAAGATATGCACAAGTAAAAAGGGAATTGTGGGGAGTTGTAACAGCATTAAAGTGTGATCGTGAATACTTTATAGGTGCTTCCATAGTGGTAGAAACTGATTGTCTTCCACTCTTGGATATGATTGCCAACTGCTCTACACCCAACATTGCTATGCTAAGATGGATTGCATATATTAAGTCTCTCAACCCTGAATTAAAGCATATTGCAGGAAAGGCGAATCCAGTTGCTAACATGCTATCACGTGCAAGATATGACAATGAAAAAGAGCTGATGGAAGAAGATGAAGCTGAAGAATCTATACTTTCTGAATTTCATTCCATGGCTACTGAAAATACCTTTTCAGTTACTGCATATACTGGTCCAAAGCTGAAAACAACAAGATGGTCAACTAGAAGCCCATGCTCGTTGCATTGCTCAAGTTCTAGTTCATTTCCTTGAAGAAGATTGGCTAAAGATCGGCCAATATTTGAGCACAATGAATAAGGAGACTTGGACTGATGAGGAGTTCAAGCATATCAAGAGAAAAGCTTATGGCTTTTTTCTTAAAGAAGGACATCTATGGAAGCACGCAAAGAAGAAGAAAGGAGCGCTTGTCCGAGTTTAAGGTAACAAAAGATTGCAACAACAAGTAATGAAGGAATTTCATCAAAGCCTGTGGGCTGGTCATAGAGGCATATGGGGAACCTTTAGTAAAGTCAAAGAAAAATATTGGTGGTAAAACATGTATCGGGACATAGCACATTTTGTTGAAACCTGTTATGTGTGTCAAATGAATTCTATGGTCAAGCATCGAGATGGGTTACAACCAACTTATCCTTTGTCTATACATTATAGATGGGTTATTGATCTTGTAACCATGCCTACAAGAATATGGAATATGCAGTATTTAGTGTTTGCAAGAGAGGATCTAACCAATCAAGTTGAAGGCAAAGCCTTAACAACCAAATCCACTCAAGCTGTTTGTCGTTTTTTGCTTGAAGAAGTGTTTTGTAGATATGGTTGTGTGGGTAAAGTAACTGCAGATAGAGGAGAGTTGGATGTTGATGAGGCACACAACTTCTTTGCTCAATTGGGTATTAAGTTGGCTTTAACATCATCCTACAACCCTGAAGGCAATGGAAAGAGTGAGAGAAGTCATCAATCTATTCTCAAAGCTCTAGCAAAGTCTTGTAGAGGAAAGATCAAAGAATGGCTTAAAATGCTACCTTTTGCATTATGGGCTGACCGGACTACTTACAGTTCAGTGACTGGCTATATGCCAGCTGAACTTATGCATGGACAATAACCAATTATGCCAATTGAAGAATCTATTCTCACATGGAGTCTTCTACCTTGGGAGGAAGGCATCAGTAGAGAAGAGTTGCTCACTTTGTGCATATGGCAGCTAGAAAGAAGGCCTGAAGATGTTCAAGCAGCTATTGAGAAGCTAAAGATAGCAAGACTAAAGAACAAAAGAAGATTTGATAAAGACATCAACTTCGTCCAAGAGCAATTCAAGAAAATGACTGGGTGCTTGTTTATGACAGCAGCCTAGATAATCAATACAGTGCTTCTAGGAAGATGGTAAAGCATTGGTTTGGCCCATATGTGGTAAAGGTTGTTCATGACAATGTCACATATTCATTGGCTGAATTGGATGGAACAAGCATGAAGATACCCATAGCTGGAAAAAGAATCAAGCTCTTCAAATGAAGAGAAAGTTCAACATATGTGCTAGAAGACTTAAATATAATTCAAGAGCATGAAGACATAGAGAAAGAAGAAGAGGCAGAAGATGAAGACATTGACATGGTAGAAGATATTTCTTCTGACACTGCAAATCTGTAAGACTTTGGCACATGCCAGAGGATGTGCAGGTTAGGAGGGGGTGGATGTCGTGCCGCTACGCACACACCGTATAAAAAAATCTAGAGTGTAGCTTCCTTTTAGATTTAGAGAGCCAATGCCACTTTAGGCATTAGTATTAGTGTCTATGGTTCAAAATATTAGATTTTTTTGGACAAGTTTTTAGTCAATTTTTGATATTCTAGATATTATCTCTTGTGAAAATCCATAAAACTATAGATAACTTCTAGATTAGGATGACATATAAAAGAAAACATGTAGATTTCAGCCAATTTGAGAGGATTTTATGTAAAAAAAGAGATTAGCGAAATTGTGGGACACTCGATCGCTGTTTTCAGGTAGTGAACAGCACTCCGAAAGTAGGAGATGAAGAAGGAGTGATCCGGCATGATTTTGGCTAAGTGTCCTGGTATTTAACCCCCTTTCGGAGCCATTGGAAGCATTAGATTGGCGATCTGAGCAGCATAGAGGAAGGTATTATTTTGTATACGTTTTTGTCTATTAGAGTTATATTTTCTCATAATGCTAAAAGAAATTGACAGGCTTCATCTCTGTTAGTATTCTTCTATATTTTCTAATTCTTTTTGGGAGTATTCTTCTACATCTTCAATCTCTTTGAACCCCTTCTCTTCCGTCTACTCCTATCCTCGAATCTACTACACCCTACTGTCTCTTATCTTCAAGAACTTGGCTTGAAACCTTCAACCCTTCTCTTATCTCTACCATCTCCGAAGTCTAAGCTCTTGAACCCCATACATTCTTCTCTTGTCAAACCCCTGTGGTGACCTTCAACCCTACGCGTTGTGACAGCATGATGGATATGTTGTGAGTCACCATGCTTGGGTCTACTCCTTTGAGCTCTTCTAGGGACCAAGCAAAGATGTCTATATACTCTCACATGAGAGTAACGAGACTTGCTTCATCTTGCTCAGCCAAGTTATTTTCTATAAAGATAGGTTGTGGGGTCTCCCCTTCCCTGGCTAAATTGACTACCTTCACCTTGGTGCATCACTCAATTGGTTCGCTTGCCTGCCCCTGTCATTTGGCTCCCAGCAAGATCACCATCCTATCTCCCTTTTTGAACTTTATGAATCATTTTGGCAGGTCTTGCAGTTTTCGTTGTTCATCCGCCTGCATTTCCTGGTTCTGTGCCTGTCATTCCTCCTTTGATTATCAGCGTCATAGGTGGATGGGTAGGTTCCCCTTAGTGCATCGTCTTGGGAGGCTAAGGTATTTTTTGGAGTCACTATCTGAGCTGACCTTAGATTCGGAATCGAACTCTTCATCTTTGCTAGAAGAGGAGCTCTCTCCTGGTGGTTGTAGCTTAGAAGGTGGGTCTGTTTGCAGCAGTGGTGCATCGCTTGGTTGGGCTAGGCCTGCTCGCCTGTAGTCGCACTCGTAGTTGATTGTGCCTGTGTGCTCCAACCAAGTTTGATCACAGTCCTTGTGCCTGACTCCTTTCCCTACTCTAGGTGCACTCTGCTTACGTTGTCTAGGATTGACTTGTATTTGTTTGATCATATGCCCCCCAGTGCCGTACTCTAGGGTATCGACTTCCTTTTCACTCTCATCACTGAAGGAACAATGGTCCTCATATTCGTCTTCGAAGCTGTCTTTGTCCGACTGTTCCTAATTCTCCTGATTCTTACTATTCCCTTCTTGTTGGTCAGGAAGTAAGGCCCAATTGTACTTCAAGTTCAAATCATGCACCTTGGACCATCTCCATTCAGGCTTGTCTAAGAGATATCAGAGTGGCTTAAGATTCGTTGTTAGGTTGCCTATCAACTTGTCGGTCAAGTACCCTAGGATCTCCACGAGCTCTTGTCTATTGTTTGGGGTTTGGGATGCAACAAGGTCGAGTTTTTCACATAGGCTTCTAGTCATCATGCAGACCAACCCCGAAGGTGTGTCCCTAAGTTTGTGAGTTGCCTTGATGGCTTGTTTATACTCTTCAATGTCTGAGAACAGTAGATCAATGGTAGCAAGAACATGCATCCAGTCTCACTCGTCCTCAGGGCATGGGATATACTTGGTAAGAGCTCCATAGGATCCTCTAGTCTATCCATCGCCCTTCAACATGGCAGAGATGGTGTCTAGGTCCACTGGTGTGGTCTTCCAAGTGTCCATCTCCACTCTCACAGCTTCAATTTGATTGCCTAAGAAGATAAGACCATTGCCCTAGTCTTCTACAACTCTCCCGTTGCGCATCAAGGGTCGGTGGCCTAATAGGATGTCGTAGTCCACTCCCTTCATGACTATGAAGTCAACAGAGAATTGAATACCTGTGATCTTCATTGGCCAATTCTTCAACACTCAGAATGGCTTCACCTTCATTCCATTTGCCAGTGTGACATTAAACTTAGCAATATCGACTGGTGGCCTATCCCAAGTTTGGAGCACAACATGGCTCCACAATTTCCTTCTTGTGACATCCCCCAAAGCTAGGACTAGTAGGACTGCATACATTTCTATGCCTTCCCAAAAGGCATTGACGTGCAAGGATTTAGGCATGGAGCGTAGTGTCAGACTCGGTATTTGAGTTTCCACGTCGTGCTTAGGCAAGTCCGTGGTAATTGACTCATTTGATTCTTCAATCCACTACTTCAGCTCTATTAAATATTCGGATCTAGAGCATGGCTATGGCAGCTTGTAAGCATAGACTAAACTCATGATGAAAAATGAGGTATGGCTATCTTGTCAAAACAGGGAACAACGACTGGTAAATGAGCTCCCACGAGCTCCACAAGTTGAATCTGCTTAAACCCTTTGAGATGAGGACCCTCACTAATGGGTCTAACTCCCCCTAAGAGGGTTTGTACTCGTTTTTCCCGAGTTGAGAGATCTAAGACTTCAAAGTGGTCGCTATCAAAATTGCGCCCAGATTTGGGAAAATGCAAATGTCGTGCATGGTGTGCATCAATCTCCTTGATTTTTGTGCCAAGAATTTGTGCCTTGACCTGAAGAACAACTCTTGAGAAGAAATCTCGAAGAGATATGGCCTGATTGATGAGATATGGCTGCTCCAAGAGAGGTAGGTAGGTGCAGCGACTCTGAAAAGAGGCAATGCTAAAGCTATAATTGCCCAATCTCAAAGATTGAGGTGCCAACGAGGAGCTTTGGAAGTAGAGAAACACTTCTCCAGAAGGAAGTTCAGAGAGATTTGGTCTGTGGAGAGAGATATGAAAGCTTCAAGCTAACAGGGTGCTGTTGGCTGTGGCTGCCATGGAAGCTTCATTGAAGGTAGGAATGCAAATGAAGGTGGACATAGGGTCCAGTACTCAAAGTAAGTTGAGTAGAGATGGAAAGGAGCTAAGAGGAGTGAAAGGAGAGTTGGGCGATGCTCAGTTGAGCTCTGATACCATGTTGAATATTCAGATCTAGAGTATGGCTATGGCGGCTTGAAAGCATAGACTAAACTCATGGTGACATTGACTTAAGACCACAACTGTTACACAAGTGAATTAGATTCCAAGATGGAAGCTTGGACTCATAAACACAATCTTGTGTAGGACTAACAAACACAAGACACTTAACTAAAAGTACAAAGCATCATGACATTGTATTCATTCTATATGAAAAGTGATAGTCAAGTACAATGCTTTATAGTTGTTGGATGGCTACACTTTTCCTCTCTGTGCATATGGGATTTAGTCTGCCCGCATGTCCTAAGCCCAGAATTGCCTCATACAAAGAGGCTACAATAGGTGTGATTGCAAATATCTCAACAAGCTCCAACCATAGCGTTGGGTGCTGCCTAAGCAGATCACCTAAGCTTAGAGTTATAGGGGTGGTCACCAATGTATTTAGGAGGTTGCTAGCCGCTTGCCTCTCTTCTAACTCTGCGGTTATTGGCCAATGGCCTTGACTGGCTTGCTGGCCCGAAGCATTTAGACTTTGTTTGGGTGGCCCAGCTTGTGGTGCCATTGCCTCCCTTGATCTTGGTCATGGGGGAGAGATTGGTGTGCTTATTCTTGAGAGATCATCGATCTCATCCTCTAGTATAGGTTCAACGTCCTTTAGGTGTTCCATGGAGCCGACATTTCTTCCTTTGCGTCAGTGATTTTCCTTCCAACCGGCAGTGTTGTGGCACTTTCGGTTTTGATGGTGACCTTGGCATCCGGTCTTTTCTTCCTTCGTCTCTGGTTCTTCTTTCCAACTAAGGCAGTGTCAAGGTTGCTAGGCCCTGGCAAGGTCTGCTTCTCGTCTGCACTCGGGTCATGATGTGCAACGGGATAGGTATGGCCTCCCCATCGAGTGACACTGTACAACCCCAATGGAACTAATGGCTCGGTTGCCAAACTAGAGGATGGCCTCTGTCTAGGGAAATCAACAAAGAGATGAGTGATTCCGCACTCAGCGTATCTCAAGTCAGCCTTATCTCTATTTGCTTGCTCCCTCTCGGGGCGGCACGAAGAAATATGTTCAGGGTGACCGCAAGTCCAACATACCATCAATTCTTGGGCTTGCCCTCCTAGGCCTTTGTCCCTCCCTCTACCTAACGCCATCACCGATATTGGTCGATAGTCCATGACGATAGCATTGCCTTCCTCATCGTACAACACATATGGGTTTACATAAGGCACGCCGTTGCTAGGCTCGTCCACATAGTGGACTAGAGCATCACCCGATGGGTGGATCACGTAAGGTCCCGGTGGTCTAGGGATGCCTGTAGGATTTATTTCCATTCTAGGGATGGTCGGTTTAGCATCGTTAGGTGCCGGGAGAACCAATGGGGCTCCCCTTCCGAAGAGGTTCGTTGGCCTGTTCGCAAGGTAGGGTTGACTGTAAGACTGCAGGTATGGAAGCCTCTGAGATAATTGACAATGTATGGTGTGATGGTCAAACCTACCACAATTAGCACAAGGTCGTGACCTAGGATCCTGACACTCAGTTGGCAAGTGGTTTCCGCCACAATGCACACATTGAACATGTGGGCGTGTTGGCCGTCTCATCATCTCCTGTAGTTTGGCTATGTTCATCCTGATCTCTGCTAGCTCTTGTCTCGAATCAGTACCCTTCCCTTTATCCAGCATACTTGGATCTACTCTTTCACTCAATGTTGAAATTCTCTCGGAACTCTTGGCACTAGACTCTTCTTGATTTAAGCCTTTGGAGTCTCTTTCCTTGAGCTGGTCATCCACTCTAATAGCTTCTTCAAAGACCCTGGCTAGTGCATCTCACTACAAGCTCAAGTTGCCGGCCAAGGCTTTGTAGAGCTCTTTGCTTCGTATTCCATTGATGAATACCATGGATATGGCCCTTTCTGTTGGTCTCTTGCCCATGGGAATTCTCTTGAAGAGACTCCTCACATGGGTCACATAATCTCGAGTATCCTCCTCATTCTGCTTTGACGTTCATGAGTCGCACCAACAGGTTATCAGAGTATCCAAGTTCAGAAAATCTCTTAATAAAGAGATTTTTCAAGCCATTGAAATCGCACGCTTTGGAGCATCTAAACTTGTGTACCAGGTTCGACCCTTGTCGCTTAAGCATAGTCCGAAGGCTTGGGAGTGTTAAGTAGGATCAGTGAGGCCGTTGGCCTCATAGACGTGCTCAAACTACTCCACAAAGCTGTATGGGTCGTCAGTAGCTTGGTATTTTTCCAGCTGCTTTGCTACCACAAGGATTTTCAATTGACTCTTAGCACCTTAGTTGACTCCCAACCCCATCAATAGCAATGTTGCCAATGGTGTAGTGCTTTGTTCTGCAGCCGTGTTATCTAGTAGTCGCTTTGTCAGGAGCTCGCTCAACGTGAGATCTTCTTTTGGTCCTCTCTCTCTCTCAGACCGATTCTTGCCCATTAAGGATAGCACTCTCTAGATCTCTCACATTTCTAAGCTCTAACGTAAGTTCCTAGTTTGCTGATCCTGGTTGTATGCAGCCAAGCCTTGCAGTGCCCTGCGGGCCAGTTTTCTCTCTTCCTCTAGGTCTGCTATGATGTCCTCTACCGGCCTATCGTGGTATTCTAGCTGAGTTTGAGTGTCATATTGGTTCACTAAATGTTGAACAACCTCAGGAAAGTCTCCTAGGTTTAGCTCCTCGTTGCTTCTATGCCTGTGATGCCCTCTTCCATGTCTAGGACTTCCCACTCTGCCAAGTCGTTGAACAAGTCGATAAGGCCGAGTAGATCCACTTCCAAAATAGTACGCATATAGTTTTCAAGTGTACTCTTTGATTGGTCCTACCTTCAGGGATTCGATCGCCCACCTATGTCTTTGGGTCTTCTCCTACTAGTGGGTTCCTTCAAGTTCTTACGTTTGGGTGAGCTCCTTATTAATTACAACCAGTCCTCAACTTGCCCTCACTCTGTGCATGTGTGCGTGTGTATGCTCTTTTCCATGCATTGTGCGAAGTCGGGCTTTTAACTTTTCTTAATTGTGCTTAGAGTTATGGAATTCAAAGTGAATGAGTAGACAAGTGCCTAGATGACTCTATCAATCTTGTCGTGGGTTTAGCCTAATAGGCTTGTATGCTTGATTTTTGGCCTGATTTTTGGCCGTCCTTGTTTGTTTATAGGGTTCTATGCTACTCTCTCTGTCCTATCACGATTCGATGGTGCTCTAAGACTCCACTCGACACTGTTGTTGGGTTGAATCGCTACAGTTGACTAGCGTCACTTCTATGCTTGAGTCTCATTGATCCCTTTGTTCCTTGTACCAAAAAGGCTTCTCTAGCATATGTATGGTCTTTTGATATCCGGACAACCGGTATCTAGGTGGTTTGGTCTAACATTCAAAAGATTCTAAAAATTTAGACTCAGTCCAACAAGTTTGAATCGCAAGGGCCGAATGTCTAATTCGGCCCGTCCGAATGGCCGAGGTTCGAATGAGAAAGGGCCGAATACGATTGGTTCGAATGTCAAATTTGGACAGTCCGAATGCAGTTGTGTGAGGGCCGAATGGCCGAACGACCAAGGGCGGAGTCAGGTGGTCCGAGGTCTAAATGGTGAATTCGAACGTGCTTTGTTTGAGTGGGATTGAGCCGAGTCAGCAAGCCCGACAGCCAAATTTTCGAGTGTCCGAGTCAAGTGGGCCAAATGGCCGAACGGCCGAGGGCCGAGTCAGGTGGATCGAGGGCCAATTCTGGGACTCGGTCCAAAATCGCCATCTCTCAGACGGGCCAAACACGACATGTTTTTTATCGAGCTTACACAAAATTCACCGGCTGAGTGATTGAAGCCTTCGAGCTGCTCGAGCACCTCCAGATCTTAACTACACATGCAGGGGAAGGTGTGGGAATACATGTAGTGGGCAATGAACTCATCGGCGATGATGAGATCGAAGTAAGCCCACGCACTGAAGCTCTCTCTCTCTCTCTCTCTCTCTCTCTCTCTCTCTCTCTCTCTCTCTCTCTCTCTCTCTCTCTCTCTCTCTCTCTCTCTCTCTCTCTCTCTCTCTCTCTCTCTCTCTCTCTCTCTCTCTCTCTCAAGCAACCAGGGTTTCAAATTAGCTCCCCCTTGGTCTCCTAGCTCGTAAACCCCTCCTCCACAAAGTTCTTACCACTCCTTCCCCCTTACTTATGGGTTTCAACCCCCTTCAGCTCTCCTTCCTCCCGTTTTTCACAGATCTATGCCCTGTTTGGTTTGTTTTACAACAACAAACCCTACACTTTTCCAACCGATTTTCTAACCTTGCCCTACTCTAAATGCAATAAGAATCGAAAGCAAGGTACTGAACTAATTTCTCCTACTAAACTAACCATCAAAGATTAAAAAGTACTTACTTGTAGCACGAATTAAAGACCCAAAACCTCTTATCTACATCAAGCTTCCGTTCGGGGATGGAACCCTTACTTCGATGCTCAATTTGAAGCGCTCAAGCTTGAATCCGTTGGTCCTGGCAACAGAACCAAAATGTAGAGGTGAGCACAAGCTCAACCGTCAAGACCCACGGACCGCTTTTTGTTCAAGCGTTTCAAGCGAGCACTAATGGCTACCTCTCACATAGCCGACGTGCTATCCCTCTCTACGAATGTAGTGAGCTTACCTCGATGCCCAATTGAGTTACTTCCTCTCTCAAGCATAGCTCCACGATTCATGATGCAAGCTCAAGCTTTCTCAAGCCTCTTCCTCCAAGCTCCATTCTCCATAGCCACGCACAAGACAAGATGAGAGAAGAGAAGAGAAGAAGAAGAGAGGAGAAGGTGGAGAGCTTCACCTCCAAGATCCCTCACTCTCACAAGCTCACTTCCTCACACTCCCTCCCTCAAGCACTCACAAGCAAGCAAGAGAAGAGAAGGAGAGAAGAAGAAGAGTTCACTTTGCCACACACCAAAGAATGAGCTCTCATTCACTTTTTGAACTTTATATGCAAAGCTCTAAATTCCTTTTTTGGGCAATCATCCCCTTATCCCCTTTTTTACATGGTCGGCCGTGGCCTAGGTCCTTTTTCCCATTGTCCTCCTATCTCCTTGACTTTCTTCCTACCGCCCATCTACCTTTACAATTTGCACGAGTGAGAGCCCGGAGCTCTTAAAATAAATCACGCTGTGCATTGCGCTCTTTTACAAAAGTATTGACTTGCACATTTTCTTGTGCACCTTTCTCCTTGATTTACGATTTTTCTGTACTTCTTGTGTTTCCATATTTTTCTTGGCGCGTCTTCGTCTTTCATTCCACTTTTGCCTTGGCCTTGTCTTTTGCTTTAGATTTTTTGGATTTTCCACCTTGTTCATCTGAGGGTTAACACCACCATATCCAAGAAGGAAAAGCAATACCCTGCAAAATCAACATGGACCCATAGGAGCAATGCTCAATGCCAAAAATAGGAAGTAGCCTAAGCGTCAAGAATAGTTGTGTGAGCCAACATTATTGAAGGCAAGCATGAACTCCCAATATGGCTGGATAAATCTAGGAAGGCTTATCAAAAATTTCTGACACAATTCGCCCAGCAACACTAAGACTTGCAAACCCAGATAGAAAAAAAAGATAATGAACTAGAAATTAAGGGAAAAAACTTAGCCAAAAAGCACAATCAATAGAAGAGATGAACAAGAAGCTAAAAGGAGTGAAAGCTCACCGACACAATCTTGAGACAAAGAGCAACAAAAGGAACACAACATCAAAATCTAGTTAGCTATATTCCCAATTGCAAGTGGAGCAACAAAAAGTAAAAATCACGTCTTCAACCAATAGTTGGCATATAGCTAGTTGGCCTTAACTTGGCATGTGAAGAACTACAAACTACTTATAAGGCTAATCTTAGGGAAGCTACAACTAGAATAGAGGGCATGGAAAAACAAGCCAATGCAGGCACGATTAATCATATGGATTTCTACTTGCCAATGCCCTCTTTCGAGAAAGATGATATAAAGAGCAAGTGTCTATATATCATCAAATTTTAGCAAGAATCGTACCATGAATCTATCAATATTGCTATTAAAATATTGTTGATTACGTGGATGAACTGAAGACACAATTAAGTTTAACCACCTATACCTTTGAAGAAAGTAGATTTTGTAGGAGACCTCAAATCGATAACCTATGAAGCTACCATGGACGAGCCCGTTTCTCCCATCAAGTGAGGATCCTCAACTCCACCCTAACACAACCTTGGAGCTTGCAAGTGATCAAGATAAATAATCTACATAAGCATGGTGATCTTTTGGGATAATCCATTGTTGATGCTAGGCATTAGGATCAGGATAAATCTTAAACCAAAGTAAAGATGCAAAAATGATATGACTGACAACTTGGCTATCCATGTTATATGAATATTTAGTTTTTGTTTAAATACCTATGTATCTAGTGGAAGGGCCAAAAATAGGATTGGCCTTTGTTCAAGCTTGGAATACAATGCACCAAATTGTAATATGATTTGTAACTTGTGAGACAAATCTTATGGCAACTACTAGTTCCTATATCATTAAGTTATTCAATAGACAACATGAATGCTCTAACTCTTAATGACCTACTTGTAAATATCTTCTATATACTTTAGAAAGGAAGAAGACATGTCAATTACCACCTTCAACAATAATAAACATTTCTTGTAAGTTGATGGCTAAGGAAATACCTACAACATCAAATTCATTCTCCCAAGAGTAGTAATATCAATTGTAAATGGTTAAAAAAACATATTCTACCATTATGAACTTGAAGATGGTTTTGTATTACACTCTTGCAAATACTAATGAAATCATGTTGATCTACATGGGTTTTAATTAAGCTAGTAATTTATTTTAAGTTTACTATAGCACTCTAAGTAGGAAATATGCTGAAGGACAATGCTTAAGAATCCTTTAGTGGAAGTATTTGTAAATGGGTTCCCAACTCAATGTAGCTTGAGGTTGTCAATTCATCAAGAATGCCCACTTGTGCCTCTCATGTTTACCTTATTTACTAAATCCTTGTTGGAAAATATAAATGAAGAAAATGCAACAAGGAATACATTAAGGGCCAACCTTCCCATTATGTGCACAAATGTTTGATGTATACCCATGATTTGCTATGGTTTTGCACTTTACCATTAGTAATGAAAGATCGACATCATTATGCTCAACAAGAGTGCAAGGCTCAAATGGACCAATGAATGGGTTTAAAATTCTTGCACATGGCTCTATTATTAGTTTATTGCCCATGGGGGGATGGAATCACTATCCAACAAAGAATTCAATGGACTGAAAAGAAACCTAACATCAAACTTCAAAGATACAAGCTTCAATAGGGCTTGTCAAACTAACATTAAATAATGTGAAGCATGGAGTTTTAGTTATAAATTCAATGGCCACTCAACTTTATGGTCTTAGACTATTGCTCTTAAAGGGCAATCAAAGTTGGCACCTTCAATTTTACTGCATCATAATGAAAGAACACCCTCTCAACATGCTTTGACTTGCGTCACCGAGTGGGATACAAGAGTTTTGGGCATGTTCATGGAGCAAGAGTGTTTAGGGCTACACATCCTAATCCCATTTATATTAAGATGTTACATGATGAAGTAAAGAGCTTATGTTTTAATTGGTTTAAAGAATGGATACTAATCAACCTTCAACTATTTGTAATGAAAAATTGAGCTACTAATTTGAAACATCAGTGTAGCCTCACGGATGGTGTTAAATTGAAAGATCGACTTTTCATTACAACAATGTCAAAATGAAACCTTTGGTGCGGCCCAAGGTTAAGTTGATTCCAAGACTCCTATCATCACAAATCCTGGTTAGAAGGATTGAAGATACAAAAAGAGAGTCAACGGCTCCACAAGTTACCTAGACACAATGTTGCATTGACATGGTTACAATCTATTTATTGGAATAATTTATCAAACAAGGGACAAGATTATAGAACATATAACCTGGCCAGCAAGAAGTTCGCACAACCTAAGAGAAGTGATGCAAGAAAAGCAAGACTGTTTTACTTCAACATTGTTATATAAACAACATTCCAGCAAGTTCACACACTACTAAAAGGGATAAGATTGGGAAACACAAACAACAAATTGTTATACTGAAATTTAGGACCTAGAAATCCACTTTATCAAATAAATGGACAATTACCATGAATAGACTGCATAGGCTCCCAAGTGGAGATGGAAGTTTGACATTTTATGCATCTCCTCTTGGTTCATTGTAACACTGGAGGAATACATCACACAACTTTTCCCAGAATGTAGGGCTGTAAGACCTTAAGACAGTAAAGTATGAATGAAAAGCCTCACATCTTTTGAAACTTATTCAGAGTGTTGGTATCATATAATGGATGGAATCCACCATCCACCTTGATGTGTTTGTAAATGGTCAATTAGAAAATATTTGGTAAAATATAAGCATATGCTCTTTTTAATTTTAATGTTATGTCAGCTCTTATCCTCAATATGTCGCAAATGTTTTACCTCAAAATGCTGTTGTATTATTGAAAAGACTCTTTTCCTTCCATACATTTTGGTAAAACAAGAAAAAAGCAGGTACACTGGCAAGTCAAACTTTTAAGGGATTTTGATTCTCTGCTGTACAAGCTTTTGCTCTTTCAATATGCTTCCCTGATGCTATGTACCGACCCCTTGCGATTGATTGACTGTGATATAAGTGAGATGTGCATATATATATGGTGCATATAAATACATGTACAATCTATAGGACCAACAAACACATGCCAAAGGGAAAGAGGCAACACATATTGAGTGCATTGAAGCTTTTATTTTGTTAGGCTTTGAGGAAAAAGCTTTGATCTGATTTCTTGTTTCACTTGGGCCTGCTTTTGTTCACTAATCTGGGCCTGCTGATTCAGATAGTATTGGGCTTTCACAGCTACCATCTGCCATTCCTTCTGTCTTTGAAGGAATTGTGTTTCCAGTAAAAGCAAAGCCAATAGTACTCCCACCACTTTATCATCAACTCCCTGGTCCTTGCTAATGGCCCTAAGAGACTCCATACCAATGCTGCAGGATGGCGATGGTAATAGATTCTGCACTAAATTCATCAGCTCAGGAGTAATGTGCCAAACACCATTTGCAGCTTGCAAGTTGATGAGTTCGTGAAAAGGGTCCACTGATGTCCTGGTTTGTTGAACATTCCCAGATTGCTGAGCAATGCCAAGCTTTGCCTGGTGGACTGGTGACTCCGTGGTTTTCTGCCTTCTGCAGGAGAATGGCCTTGGAAGTGGCCAAACACATTTCTTACGATCCCCTTGCATACCAAATGTGAAGCTCTCACCAGCACCTGGTATCACCAAGTTACATCTCTCAACAGCAACTCGCATCATTAAGTTACATCTCTGGTATCCTGCTGTTCTTGTCACCGAAAATGCACCAGAAAACATGATATTCTGGTCAGCATATTCTGATGACTGCCAATCTAGGTCCTCCCCATTCCCTGTATCAGGACAGACAACCACAAAGCTGGTACTACTACTCACTAGGGTGTGCTTTAGAGCTAGCTGCAAAATTTCATCCTTCAATTTCTTACGCTCTTCGTCTGCTAAAGCTTCACTATATGATTTGTTCTCAAGTTCTCTTATCCTTGCTTTTGCAGCTAAAGTATGTAGAACCGATGCCTTTGTGATTTGTTGCCCTGTTAAGATGACAGATTTGCACATGCGGTCTGTCTCATACAAGTAGCTACTAGTAGCCGTGATGTCAATCTGGAAATGGACATCAGGCTGCTCACCTGCTTGCACCTGAAGCCAGACTCTATCTGGTAACGTGACATTGAGTGCATACAAAAGATAACGGCTGTTCATGAATATAGCTGGAGGATCTGATGGGCACTGTATGAAAGGAGAAGCTGAATGGGCAACGTTGAGGCCTTTCCAGTCCACCTTCACATCTGTTAATGCAGGCTGCATCGCTCTTGCAACTTGCCTAACCACCTTTTCCCGCATATCACTTGCCTCCTCTGCAGCCACAAACTCACATTTTCCTCTACCTGCCTGTGCAAGCTTCTTGCAAAGTGCTCTATCAACTGATTTTCCGATCCCGAAAGTGAAGAGTCTTACATTTACTGCATGCTGGGATGTAAGATGAACCAATTGTCCCAAATTGGTAACCTGTCCATCAGTTAAAATAAATACTTGCCTTGGATGTGTATTCAGGATATCAGAGGAGAGGGCATGATAAAGGGGGGGGTAAATCTCAGTTCCACCCATATTAGCTTCAAGGTTAGTAACATACTCAACAGCTGCAGATAAAGAGGTGTCATCATACGTTTGGCTATTGGGGAAAAGGGAAGACCAATGACTACCAAAGGTAATTATATTGAACCGAGAATTCACAGGCAATGAGTGAAGGAGAAGGTGCATACACTCACGGAGGCATGCAATGGAGGGACCACGCATGCTGCCTGAGCAATCCAGCAAAAAGACAAGCTCACACTTCAGTTGAGTAACAGAAAGCATGTCTAAAGGAGGGGGAACAAAGGCCAAGCTGAGAGCAGCACTGTGGTTGGGGATGTCTAGCTCGCACAAAACACGTGGTTCTAGACAGAGCTGTTGCTGGACAAGAAGGATGAAGTCAGAGGAGAGGGAGGGAGTGGAAGTGGAATGGAAGCTTACAGTAGCCTGGTGACTGCTACCAGGCTGTTGATCAATGTGAGCTTCTTGGGGATGACTGGGGCATTCTAATGAAATGATAGATGATGGCATGGCAACCTTAATGTGGATGGTAAGATCCTTGAGCTTAGTAGGTGTGAGCTTAGTAGGTGTAGTATCACGGGCATTTGGATTAAGTCTATCAAGTGTAGGACGACTCTCTGATGACGGGGTTGTGAATGATAGAAGAGCATGCCCTGTTTGATGAGGCTGTGCTGTTTGGCATGTATCACAGAGGTCAATGCGGCAAGTGGGGCAATGGTGGCGGGTGCCTATGATGGGAGTGCAAAGACAACGCTCACAGTGAAAGCCAGGGTGGATGCAGTTGACTGTAGTTGCTGTAGAACTGAGATGGGAAGCCATCTCATAAGGTGGTGTGGGGCCACTGATTGGTGGAGTATACTTGGGTGCCACCACCATGGGTAGAACAAACCTGTTTTCAATCATGAAATTCAAACAATGATACACAAGTTAGATGTATATAATAGACCTCTTCAGAAAGGCCACTCTAATAAGCTGGAAAGTTGTCAATTGAGTCCCTTTCTTGCATTCATATTGCTCAGTCCTGAGATGAGGTTTTCCACCCGTTCATAACAAGGGTGAGAGCAATCGCCCTTTGAATGGAATTACTATTGTGCTGGTGATTACCTATCAAGGGTGAGAGCAATGGTGCTTTGAATGGCATTGCTATTGTGCTGGTGATTACCTAATCATGCTCATTATGAAAGTCTTTAGCATAATGACAGACACATTGAGGAGATTCTTCTAGAGTGGATGAATGATTAGAATTACCATGTCAAAGCAACACATGAAAACAGCACCACGTTGAACATCCCTCCACATTTAAAAAGACTTAAAGGCAATGTTAGCTAGTCCACTACTATTGCCAGCTTTTCCTTCTAGATAATCAAGGCTTGAGGCTACAGTGAAGAGTTTGTGGTGGGAAATTCTGACACTCCTTAGATGGAAGAGGTTTGTGGCAGGTGTCACTCTCCTAGCTCCTTGCCTGGAAGGACTCCATTTGCAACTGGTCAGGGCTTCTTTGGCAGGTTACATTTATCGCATGCGCTATCCTCAAAAACCACAGGTCCTAATCTTGACCCAACATGGCGTCCCTTGTGCAAGCAATTCTCCAAACCACAAGACCTTGCATGACATCCATCGTGTGCGAAATCTGCCAAACCATGTGTTCTAGCCCCAATCCGGTGTAACTTCTGTTTTGTCTGCAATCCTCAATCCTAGCTCAATCCGGCAGGTCATTCATCATGTGCGTGCAGTCCTTGAAAGCATGGGTCCTGACCCCAATCCAGTATGGCTCTTAATGTTCCCCGCCCCCCAACCCCCCAAACACCCAAAAAAAAAAAAAAACTGATGTACATGACAAACCTGTTGCTCCTGCCTTCTTGATCAAGCTGGGTGAGGTAGGTGAGTGTGACCTTGCACACACTGCCAGCGCGCAAGCTGCCGCCAACACGACATTGGAAGATATTATCGGCAGTCTGCTCGAGCAGCACTGCCGATTGCCGGTTGCGCAGGGCTGAAACATACTGGGTGCGCGCCTCGCCCCTCTCCTTGATCGTGCCCTTGGCCACGACGCCATCGAGGTCACATTCGAAGGAGAAGACGGCGCTTTCCTCATCCAACGGGAACACGTAGACACACTCTGCTACAGGCAGATGACGATGATGATCATGGAGTTGCTCGAGCAGATAGGGATGGGAGTCAGCGGTAGTCACTACGTAGGTCTGCTGCACCTGGACCTCAGCGCAGAGGTCGTAGATGGAAGCGTTGACATGCACGCGCTGGAGGGGAATCTGCACGTACCTCTCACCGCAGAGGCAGAACAAACCCGAGGCAACCATATCTATTTCTCTCTCTCTCTCTCTCTCTCTCTCTCTCTCTGTATATATATATATATATATATATATATATGTATATATGTATGTATAGAGCAATTGCAGGAAATTCTCTCTCTCTCTCTCTCTCTGTCTCTGTCTCTGTCCGTGCTGTGTCTGTCTTTATAGGATGGGTTTCTTGTCTGTTGCCTTGCATCCCACTCCACGGCACATCACTGGAGAAACATGAAACAAATAGAAACCCCGGGCTGGATTCCGGGAAACTTCGATTGACTAGCATTTCCTAATGCAGCGTGCTTACTAAGTCTTTCTGGTTTTCCTTCTTAGCATTTAAAATATAAACATAAATTCATTTGCGATTAGCAGTTTGATACCTTGAGAGTTAGATACACCGTGCAAGCCAATACCATAACACTGCATAGGTTATTACAAGAGATTAGTAGCCAATACCATAACACTAGATAGGTTATTACAAGAGACTAGTAGCCATCACTTGAAACACCATGCCTTTGGGGACATTGAGGCATGTCTCTTCGTTACATGCCAGACAAAGTAGGGTAAAATTAATTGTGCAACGTTGGCTTTAGACAAGACCAGGATCTCTCAATTGCTCATAAATCTGAGATAGACACATCGATGAGGTGCATGTGCCCTTTTTGTTAAGGCCTTGTAGGCTTGTGGTTGCTTAGTACCGCCATTTTCCACACAGACACTAATGTCAGCAGTATAAGAAGATTATCCACACTTGCGACCGTTGCTTACTCCTTCAAATCAATACTTGTCGGCTATCCAAATCTAGTACCTCCTTAGTTTACCATGTCACCATAGTAATATGCATCAATACATTACTCTATGAGATCACCATAAGAACTTGTATCTTCAACGTCCTTCATCAAGAATATTGAGAAGTACCCACCTTGAGATTTCACACCTAAAGTGGGCAATGTCAGAGGTAGTCATTCTAGAGGACACTTTCCACATGCCACCTTCCAAAATTCCCACAACTCTTGAGATTAAGCAATCAAGCGCTCCTAGTTCTACCTCACATGGGGAGCACTTGGCCCAGCCCACAAGAGGAACAACTATGGTGCCTAAGGACACTCCAGGTCTCCTAACAACATCCTAGCATCAAGCAAGAGAGTACACTTGTATGTACAATCGAGCCTCAAAGTGGGGTAGGCACTGCATTCAATTCAAAGAGAGTGAGAGACAAGGGGGAGTGTAACTCAACCTCTCTACCTATAAGGTAAAATCTTAGCTTTGTTGGCCCCCTAAAACAGTGCTATACCAATTCTATGACCAAACCCTAAGAAGTCATCATATTTAGCTCTATCCTATTTAAGTTGTGAGAAACCACCCGAATTATCAAGTCCACCTTGCCGTAGGACATTCTTATCGAGAGAATACCCTCCCACTCCTCTCTATGGGGACATTCTTTAGTTTTCTAATTACCTAAGCACACTTAAGTTTGGACATTCAAAACCAACTTCCTTAACTATCATTGTTAGCACACGTTCCTTCACGTAACTTAAGCACTGATATGAAAGCATGGTGAAATAATATTTTTCAACAAGCAATCTTTATTTCAACTAGAAAGTACAAAACTAGCAAGTACAAAACAATTGGTTCAAGACTGCAAAACCTTGCCCAACCCCACCATCCTATACCAATAGCCAACAAACCACCCCCTAACTAGTATAGGAGTCTTCTAAAGTCCACTGGACTCATAGGATACTATCTCCTTTGTCAATATTATGGCAGTTACTAAAACCAAAGCCTCGTTGGTCACTGCAACCCTTAGCAAAGCAAACACTCCTATGAAGAGACCTCTCAGAAGCAGGCCCAACTCTAGCACCTATACTAGAAATTGGTTACTGGTGAGGGAACCCCATGGGATGGTTGGTGATATCTATCCTCGCAAAACCCCATACCATCTATATAGAAAATACCATCAATAGTTGTACGTAGAAAATCACAACTATATAGCAAAAAGTGGCTAAGCTAATTTAACAATCTTTTTTAAAAACATAGTCATCCTCACAAAACCTTGTACCAAATATATAGAAAATACCAGAAATAGCTATATGTAGGAAATCACAACTATATGACAAACAGTGGCTAAGCTAATACAAAACTATAGATTCATCTTAGCATAGTTTTTTTTTTGTGAATACAAGGATTAACTAATCTTTATCTTTTGTAATCTATTCAATGGAACACTATAATCTACTTATGTAATTAGAACCCTACAAGATTTAGGTAATAACTCCTTGATTTATGAACATTAGCAAATAGCAACCAGCTTAAGAAAATGAAGTAAGAACAATGTGAAAACAAAAGAGGGGTGTGATCCTAAATATATAGCTTGTGAGTAGAAGGAGATGGTCTAAGTAGTTTGAAAGTCTAGAGATTGGCCATGGTGAACTTGATGTGCATGTCACACTCCACCACGAAGGTTGGGGTGATGTGGGCATTGCACTATTCGTGAGTAGTTGGGTTGGTAATGGAGGTGCCACACTTGTGGTTGTTGCAACATGCTTGGTAGGTGGAGCACATCTTTTTGGGGCCATGGTTCTGAAGTGCATCAAGCAGTAGAGAGGGGGTTGAGGGGACATTAATGATGCTGAGGGGTGAGGGTCATATAGTGTTTACAACTTATGTCATTAATGATGCCATGGGGGATCTAAGCATGGATGCCATGAGGGATCTATTTTCAAGACACCAAGCCAATAAGCATGGATGCGCCTTATTCAGCACAGACAAAAAAAAAGAAAATTGTAACAAGAAAAAACCTTGGAGTCATCCAATTGTAATCACTATGCAACGGGCTAGCGTTTGCATTGGAAGCAACGAGCAACGTCCCTTTATGAGGTTTTGGACGAAGATGGTGATCAAGGCATAGACCTTGGCATACTTGGCAACAAGGCTATAAAGGCTTCATTAGAGTTTTGTTGGTTGCATGCAAGGTGCAACCATTTGCTTATAGGAAAAACTTCCCTAGAGATCACCCATCCTGGCAATGTCATTATGCAAGCGTACTTAACTTCCAAGTGACGACCCATCAAGCTAGTCCTTCTAGTTGTCCTATATTATAGATATAGTTTTTCATAAACTCCTTTTGGAAGAGCTTTACAAGTTTCTTCCACTTTTGAATTGGCATATAAATAGTAACTTTAACCCTCATTATTGAGATATGGTCAAAGCTAGTGGTAGAAATATGTAGAGTGTTTTATTGCATGAAAATTGGGTGCATTACATCCTCTTTCCCTTAGAGAAATCAAGATGTATTCATCTCAAGAGAATTTTGGGGTGATCCTTGTAGAGAGCGACTTCGTATATCCAAATAGTATCCTCTTCAATGAAATTTTTCCATTGTATGATATGTTCTTGGATAGTCCTATTCCTAAGGATCTTTTCTTTTGTCTCAAGAGTCCTCTTAGGCTACATCTCCAAGATTCCTTGTTTAGGCGTTCCAATTTGGCTGTCATCTAGAACATGTTCTAGGTTAGGGACATATATCTTGAGGAGACTCACATGAAATACATAATGAACCTTTAGGTGTGATGGAAGTTGTAGCTTGTATGGATGTCTTCCTAGGCACTTCACAATCTTGTAGGGACCACTATACCTTGGGCTCAAGTTCTTGAATTTTTGTAGCAAGATAAGGAACTCTTCTTTGGTCAAACCCTTGAGAAAGACCAAATCTCCTTCCTTAAATGTTCATTTTTACCTCTTTGAATAAGCATAGGATTTTTTCCATCTTGAGAGGCTTTAATGTCATGGAAAATTCCCGCTACCTATTCTTACATCTCACCTAACATTTTCTTGCATGCTTCCACATTTATTGCGGGGTCTGAAAAGTTCAAATGAGACAAACAATCCTGTCTCTAGAGTGCTTGAAAAGGGTCATTACAATGCTTTGATGGTAGGAGGTATTATAAACACATTCCACCAAGGGTAGGTATTCAATCTACCTCTTAGATTCCTTGCTTCAATATGTTCTCAATATACCAAAGGATCTTCTTTTTCACACTCCAGTCTTTGGAGATGCATAATCTATTATTGAAGTAGAGGTGTTCTTCCAATGTGATAGTCATTGAACTTGGCTAAAAATTTGGGGTCTTCATCTTCACTCATTTTCTTTCCTTTAAATCCTTATAGCAAGGATCCTTAGGGATTGCCTCAAAAATAGCTTCAAGGATTGGATTGCTTGGCATACATATTGGCTAAGGTTCTCTCCTTGATTGGCTCTTCCATGATCAAGGCATTGAGAAATGCCTTGTCAACAACCACATTCTCCTTTCAAGGCAAAATGTTGGTCTTGAAGTCAAACTCTTGAAGAACATCAATCTGTTGTTGCCACCTCATTTTAAGGTTAGGTTGGATGAAGTTCCATTTGAGGCTTTTATGGGGTGAATTTCCTTCCAAGTAAATAGTGGCACCACAGCTTCAAGACATAAATGGCCACCGGTAATCCTAGGTCATGAGTTGGGTAGTTTCTCTCGTAAGGTTTGAGTTTGCATGAAGAGTAGGTGATGGATGTCCTTTTGGGAAAGAACACACCCTAATGCCAACATGCTTGCATTTGTGATGACTTCAAAGTCTTTAGAGAAGTCTAGCAACTTTAAAATACGGGTAGCGATCAAGCATTCCTTTAGTTGAATTCCCATCTTGCAATCCTTGGCTTCTCTAAAATGTTATCTCTCCTTGTTACTTTTTTTTAGCAACATCAAAAACATTTGTACAGATGCTAGACAATGCTTCGGGATGAGTGTTACAAGGAGGCCCCACTATAGTTCTCTCTTTACTTCTTCCCACTTACTCTAGTATCCCCCTTTCTTGGCACCTACCTATCCTTCTCCCCACCTTCCAATATTGGGATTGCCTATGTTGAAGCAACTTACCTTTTTGGCCTCCTCCTCGAAATGATTCAATTGTGGTCCACCTACGTCTCTCTTTTTTAGGGATGTTAGCTCCACTAGACCTCCTACTTTAACCCATGTTCTCATGAAAATGATGTCCTTTCAATTACTCTCTAGTGTGATAGTCTCTCTCTCCCTCTAGGTGGTTACCCAATATTCCTTCCGGCTCAAACAACATTCTTGACACCTAACTTCCTACATAAAGATATTTTCACCTCCTTTTTCAATTGTTTTTATTTTTGTTCCTTTTTAAAATTTCACAACTCTTTCTCTTTCGTTTGAATCCCTATAGAACTATATATCTTTAGGCTCTATCAAGAAGGAAACTTATTGTCCTCTCATGTTAACCTCTCAAGTCTACTATGTCTCCCTTCTAGGTCTTTCACTCTAACAATTGATGAGTATCTCTTATCTCTACCCTATTCTATTCTCAATCAAGTTTTCATTTGAATACTATATTCAATGAAAAAAAAGAGCAACAACAAAAACTCTCCTAATGAGAGCTGCATTTTAGGAGCCGACTTTAAGCCGATCTAGAAGCGGTTTGAGCTCATTTTAAAGTGGAAATATGGCTGGGATAAGTCAACAAGCCAATTTTCATGAAAAATCAAATGGTGGGCGGATGGCTGAGCTGGAGTTTTCCTAGATGCATTTCGACATTAGGAATCCAACACAAGTCTCAATTCATTAAACAATTAAAGGTCATTTGTCCCCCCATTTAATCTCTACAAGATTCGGTGTTATAAAGTAGCTACCAGATCGGGAAGCCATAAAGTGCGTGGGAGAGGCCAAGTTGATGGAATTCAATGCCATGAAGCCGCCTGTCCAGTTGGATTGCAAATCAGAGTTCATTTGCTCCCTCAAAACTGAAATATCCACTTGTAGGACACTGTGAACACAAAAAGATGAACTGGTTATTTTAATGTTTTAAATCTTAGGCTTAATAAAATCCTTGAAACTAATGCAAAAACTGTTGAACAAAGGGAAGAGTCAATGCGTCTCCTCATTTTTACTCGATGCCTCTCCAATTCAAACCCGTTTGGAGAGAGAGAGGGAGATTCTCGATCAGGGCAGAGAGAGGAACAAGATGGCTATAAGCTTGCTCGTTTTAATGAAGGATTTAACAATCTCAATTTTTAGTCTTTCTCTCTTCTCCCTCTCTCTCCCCTCTATGGGTTATTCATGCGTATTATCTTGAAGGAGGAATTGGGAAGGAGATTGAAGTAAATGATGATGGAGATTAATGGAGATGCTGAAGCTTGATGTGCAGCATGGAATTGAGAGCAATGGAGGCTCCATCTGCTGGTCACGCAGTCATCTAATGCATCTTTGTCACAACTCTATAGAAACAGAATTTGTATCCTTTTTCATTAATTTGTCTATATAATGATTTATTAAATTTATTTCCTTTGCACTAATTAGATATAAAGAAAAGTGCATTGGAGCTGGCCACTGATGAGTGGTCACAGGTTATGGTGGACCCACGCGGTGGGTTAGAGAAAAGATAGTTCACACTTCCACCTATATGACCCGATTGGGCGCCTGTGACTAGAACTCACGCATATCAGGGTTAGACTCGCACACAGAAAGGATTGATGCCTTGAAGTGTGGGCTAGATCCACCAGAACAGACAGTTACAATCAACAAGATGGCATGATCATGAAATGCTTGTATAATGTGCATGTGTGGGCTGAAAGTTTGAAATGCACATTTCTTTGCATAGGAAAGTCACATGAAGATTCGGATACCATTTTTGCGATGTACACGGAAAAAGCTTTCATATGATACCCATATTGGGGGGTCCCTAAATTCTAGGAGATCCCTAAATTTTAGGAGCCTCGAATTAGCCTAAAAATGCTAGTCCTAAAAAATAGGGATGTCATTCTACAAATAGTAAGTTCTGTACTCTGACTGTGCTTACTAAATTTGGTTGTTTCTATTCTTGACAGTATTCAACCCAAAAAGGAAGGCCATAGAGAAGAGACAAGTGTCAAGACACTTGTCCCACAAGTTTCCAAGTGTCCCACCACTTGTCACATCTCATGACATGTGGCTGGACACTTGTCTTGTGCTACTCCACTTTCCCCTTTTGTACTAGCTCTCCCCTCTCCTATAAATAAGAGCTCGTTTTTCTTCATTGATCATCATTTTTCTTTGCTGTAAACTCATGAACAGCACCCACAGATAGCCAGAAACTGGCCCCATCCATCCCCATCATCATCCCCCACTTCTCCATTATCAAATTCCTCCATATTCCCTCTTCTATCACTGTTTTTTTTACAAGACAGCAAGCCTGTAAATTCATTACAGCACCTCCTTCTCGAGCTCTTTCTTCCATTTTAGCTACAAGAAGCAAGCCCTATCCATGTACTGCTGATCAACGATGGAGAAAGGCTGAATTCCCCTTTTTCTTCTCTCATACTATAAAGAAATCAGTACTTATCATTGCATAATAGATAATGCATGTGTGTTTGTACATCTTTGCATGATCTTGTGAGAGTGAGGATTACTTCTTCTCACTCTCAGGTTGATTGTAACTGAGCTCTTCCCTAAAGGACTTGGGTTGAGCAGAAATACATTCCTTCGGGGGGGGGTTGCCCATCTTCAACCCTCAATCTTGTCTCCATTACTTTTACATTTTCATGGCTGTAATTTTGTGAGTAATTTTCATTTTCAGCTTTACGTGTTCATTCTCTTTTATATTAAATCTCGAAAACAAGTGAATATCATAATTGTTAAGCATACTACGTTGTTCGGGGCGTTCACAGTGGTATCAGAGCTTTGGCTTGGTCCTCACCCCCAACACTGGTAGTGCTTACAACTATAAGTTTGTTTGTTTCCAGCCCTTGCATTGAGTGCTTGAGCATATTTTTTTTCTTTAGTCTCAATGGAGCAATCGAGTGCTATCCTTCAAGCCATTCAAAGTCTTAGAGAGAAGAATCAGCAAATTCGTGAGCAACTTCTCAAACTAGAAAAAGTTGAGAATCCCAAAGAATTCAAGGAAAGAAGCCCATCTACTTCAAGAAGACAAAGCCATACCAATGAAAGGAGCCGATCAAGAAGTCCAACTACTTCTAAGAGGCAGTCCCATTCTACTTCAAGACAAAGAAAGAGATCGCGTCGAAGCTCATCCTCTTCTTCAAAGTCATCTGGCGCCTATTCTGATGGATCCTCTTCTAGTAATGAAGAGTCACACGCTTCTCGTGGAAGACCTCATCATCGTCAAAGGCGTCGACATTCTTCACCCTCGTCTCCATCTTCATCCCCATCAAGCACTTCATCATCTTCAACCTCAAGATCCGAGCATGGACGAAGGCATAAGAAGAAGAAGAAGACTAAGTCACTATCTCAACTTGAAAAGAAGATCAAGTTCAGTATGTATGATGGTTCCCGAAATCCTGATCTTCTTCTGAAGTTTATTCGTCAATTTCAAATTTTGTATGGTCGTGACAAGTATAAAGAAAAAGAAAAGATTAAGTTTGCAGCTTTACATTTAACCGACTTAGCCCATACTTGGTGGACGGGGTTGGAATATGATCATGCTGCTCCAAAATCATGGCGGTCCTTTGTTCGCCTGATACAAAGCCAATTTCTTCCTGTTCATTTCAAAAGAGATGTAAAAATGGAATGGGATCGGCTTTGGCAAAGGAAAAATGAGTCACTTGGTGACTATACCAAGAGATTTTGGGAGCTACTTTTGAAGGTCCAACATTTCAAGAAGATCAGCAGTTCGGAAAAGCTTAGGAAGTTTCAAGGAGGTTTGCATTTTAAACTTCGTATTGCTCTTAATCATTATCATTGTTCTAGTCTCAGGGAACTCATTGACCATGCTGAGACATGGGAAATGGAGCACAATGGCAACAAATCATTCCAAAAGAATGATAAGAAGAGAGTAGCTGATGATGAGGAGTATTCAGCCCCAAATGAAGGACAAAAACAGTGGCAAAAGCAGCCACCATCAAATCAAAAGAAGATGAAGCCCTATGCACCTCCTAATGCTCCTCAATTTCGCTCCAATCTATACCCACAAGCAAAGCAATTTTCCGAAGAAGAAAAGCAACGCTTCATGAAAGAAGGGAAGTGCTTTAAATGTGGACAAACAGGCCACATAGCGAAGCAATGTCCAAACAAGGGACAAAGCAAGGTTTCTGACAACAAGTCTAAGTCGCCAGTGAAAATCAATGCTATCAGTGATGTAGTTGCAAACACAACTCACACTCCAGAGACGCGCAAATTATTAAAAGCTTGGGGACAGTTGCAAGGTAAGCAAGCACTATTCTTGATAGATCTTGGGGCGAATGAAAATATCATTTCCTTGCAATTAGCTAAAGAGCTTGGATTAAAGAACGAAGAGATGGACACTCCGGCAGAAGTTCGCCAAGCTTTAAATGCTGATGAAGGTGACACAGTGAAGATTGTGATACCCTACATTGGCAAGCTCAAGTTTCAAATTCAAGGCTACAGTGACGAAGATACCTTCTGTATCGGAGACCTTGATGGTTGCAATGTGATTCTTGGCATGCCCTAGAATCATAGAGTAGATTCAACCATCTTCTCTCAGAAAAAGAAGGTAGAGCTCACCAACAAAGGCAAGAAGTACGAGATCCAAGCTGGAGTTTCTGGAGACACCATACCTATGGTAAGCCATATGCAAGTCTCTAGAGCAATTAAGGATTGTGTTCAATGTTGTATGCTTTATGTCATTGATGTAAAAGATAATATGAATGCTGAAAACCAAGAGCAACTTCAGCTCTTGGAAAAGTATAAAGATTGTTTTTCGGAAGATCTTCCTTATCAGCTTCCCCCAGAAAGGCCAGAAGACCATCATATTGATATTCTCCCGAGCAGTTCTCCTCCTAATATAGCACCATACCGTGTGAGCCGTCCTCAACAAGAAGAAATCAGAAAGCAAGTCGAAGACCTACTCAACCGTGGGCTAATTAGGCCAAGTAGCTCACCATTTTGTTCACCGGTTCTTCTTGTTCAAAAGAAAGATGGCACATTCAGGATGTGCATTGATTATCGAGCCCTCAACAAAATCACTGTGAAGAATCGGTTTCCTATTCCCAGAATTGACGACATTTTGGATCGTCTAGGAGGCTCAAAGGTTTTCAGCCGCATTGATCTAAAGAGTGGTTATCATCAAATTAGGGTAATACCACAAGATGTACACAAAACTGCTTTCCGCACTTCATACGGTCTTTATGAATTCTTGGTGGTTCCTTTCGGATTAACCAATGCACCAGCCACCTTTAATCGAATGATGGAGCGCATCTTTAGAGAGCATCGACAATATGTCGGTACTTTCTTTGATGATATTCTTGTCTTTAGCAAGAATGAAGAGGATCATCATCAACACTTGGAAATTGTTCTACAATTACTACAACAAAATCAACTCTTGGTAAATGGTAAAAAGAGTGAATTTTTCATGCATAAAATAAATTACCTTGGGCATGTCATCTCTTCTGAAGGGATTCAGATGGATCCTGAAAAGATCAGGATAATCCAAGAATGGCCTCATCTTCGTGATGTACATGAGGTGTGATCGTTTCTTGGCTTATGTTCTTATTACCGCCGCTTCATCAAGCATTTTGCACATATGGCTTCTCCACTTCATGACCTTACAAAGAAGAAGATCTCTTTCCAATGGAAGGAAAAAGAGAAGGCAGCCTTCACAAGGCTGAAAACAGCTCTTACTTCTGGACCTGTTCTTATCATTCCAGATCTGGTAAAACCATTTGTGGTGGAAGCAGATGCTTGCGGTGATTGTATTGGTGCAGTGCTAAATCAAGAAGGCCATGCCATAGCCTTTGAAAGCCGCCGTCTAAATGATGTGGAGAAAAGGTATGACATTTATGAAAAGGAGCTCTTAGCAGTGGTTCATGCTTTAAAGATATGGAAACATTATCTTTTAGGCAATGAATTCCTTATTAAAACCGATCATCAAAGCTTGAAGTATTTCAAGACTCAAAAGCATTTGCAGGAGAAACATGCAAGATGGGAAAATTTCTTGTCTATGTTTCATTTTCAAATTATGTACACTCCAGGGAAACAAAATGTAGTTGCTGATGCACTTTCTAGAGTGCCTCGCATTGCAACTATTACAGTGGCTCATCATGAAGATTTTCAAACGATGAAGAATACTTATGATGAAGATACTGATTTTGCAGCAATTTGGTCAAATTTACAGCATGGAGGTTCTCATCCAGATTATTCCATCAAAGACGGTTACCTTCTCATGAACAATCGCCTTTGTGTCACTCTTCCTGTTCGACAAAAGGTGCTTAAAGAAAGTCATGAACCCCCTTATGCAGGGCATAGAGGGAGGGCAGCCACTCTAAGTGCAATTGAGCGCTACTTTTATTGGCCAACATTACGAAAAGATACACATAACTTCATCGAGGCTTGTCTGGTATGCCAAAAATCCAAATATGATAGGCAGAAGATTCCAGGATTGTTGCAACCTCTTCCAGTGCCCAAAGATCCATGGGAATCTATCACAATGGATTTCATCTCAGGTATTCCAAGAACACCTCAAGGTCATGATATGATTTGGGTCATAATTGATAGATTCAGCAAACAATCACATTTTATTCCATGTCATAAAACATTGAAATCCGCACAAACTGCAAGACTTTTCATTCAACATATCTTCAGATTACATGGTATGCCTTCTGAGATCATTTCAGATAGAGACTCCAAATTCACAAGTAACTTTTGGCATGCTTTATTTGAGAATTTGGGAACCACTTTAAAGTTCTCCTCAGCTTTTCATCCTCAAACTGACGGCCAAACAGAGGTGATGAATCTCACTCTTTTGGATATGTTGAAAGCTTATGTTAGTGAACATAAGTCACAATGGGAGAAATACCTTCCATTATTGGAGTTTGCTTACAACAATACAGTGCACTCATCCACAGGGAAAGCTCCAAATGAAATAGTACAGGGTAAAGTGATTCCTCCTCCAATTATTCGCACTAAAGATAAGATTTTTGCTGCTGATGAGTTTGCTTCAGATTTAAAAACAACAATGGATCAAGTTCGAGCCACTATCAAAGTTGCCCAAGAGCGACAAAAAAAGCAAGCAAATAAACGAAGAAGACCTTTGGCTTTTGAAAAAGGTCAATATGTCTTGCTAAAGTTTGATAAAAGCAGGCTCAAACAAGGTTCTGGTCAAAATTCATCTTTTCCAAAGCTCTCCAGTAGATACTTTGGACCCTTCAAAGTGATTGAGAAAATAAATGAAGTTTCTTATCGACTTGAGCTTCCTGCTCATTGGAAAATACACAACGCTTTTCATGTAAGTTTGCTAAAACCTTACATAGGACCGGAACCAAAGGAACCCATTACTGAAGATCCCCCAGAAGTTGAAGAAACAGAGCAACTCTTGGAACCTGAAAAGATTTTGTTTCTCAAGGATCGAACCACGAGAAGTGGCCTTGTGACACGAAAATTCTTGCTAAAATTCAAGAATCTACCCACAACAGATGCACAGTGGGTAGATGAAAAATTCATGAAGGATTACCCAAATATTCTACAGCAATATCAAGAAGCTTTTCAGCTGAGGACAGCTGAATAAAAGCCAGAGGGCTGTCACAACTCTATAGAAACAGAATTTGTATCCTTTTTCATTAATTTGTCTATATAATGATTTATTAAATTTATTTCCTTTGCACTAATTAGATATAAAGAAAAGTGCATTGGAGCTGGCCACTGATGAGTGGTCACAGGTTATGGTGGACCCACGCGGTGGGTTAGAGAAAAGATAGTTCACACTTCCACCTATATGATCCGATTGGGCGCCTGTGACTAGAACTCACGCATATCAGGGTTAGACTCGCACACAGAAAGGATTGATGCCTTGAAGTGTGGGCTAGATCCACCAGAACAGACAGTTACAATCAACAAGATGGCATGATCATGAAATGCTTGTATAATGTGCATGTGTGGGCTGAAAGTTTGAAATGCACATTTCTTTGCATAGGAAAGTCACATGAAGATTCGGATACCATTTTTGCGATGTACACGGAAAAAGCTTTCATATGATACCCATATTGGGGGGGTCCCTAAATTCTAGGAGATCCCTAAATTTTAGGAGGTCCCTAAATTTTAGGAGCCTCGAATTAGCCTAAAAATGCTAGTCCTAAAAAATAGGGATGTCATTCTACAAATAGTAAGTTCTGTACTCTGACTGTGCTTACTAAATTTGGTTGTTTCTATTCTTGACAGTATTCAACCCAAAAAGGAAGGCCATAGAGAAGAGACAAGTGTCAAGACACTTGTCACACAAGTTTCCAAGTGTCCCACCACTTGTCACATCTCATGACATGTGGCTGGACACTTGTCTTGTGCTACTCCACTTTCCCCTTTTGTACTAGCTCTCCCCTCTCCTATAAATAAGAGCTCGTTTTTCTTCATTGATCATCATTTTTCTTTGTTGTAAACTCATGAACAGCACCCACAGATAGCCAGAAACTGGCCCCATCCATCCCCATCATCATCCCCCACTTCTCCATTATCAAATTCCTCCATATTCCCTCTTCTATCACTGTTTTTTTTACAAGACAGCAAGCCTGTAAATTCATTACAACACCTCCTTCTCGAGCTCTTTCTTCCATTTTAGCTACAAGAAGCAAGCCCTATCCATGTACTGCTGATCAACGATGGAGAAAGGCTGAATTCCCCTTTTTCTTCTCTCATACTGTAAAGAAATCAGTACTTATCATTGCATAATAGATAATGCATGTGTGTTTGTACATCTTTGCATGATCTTGTGAGAGTGAGGATTACTTCTTCTCACTCTCAGGTTGATTGTAACTGAGCTCTTCCCTAAGGGACTTGGGTTGAGCAGAAATACATTCCTTCGGGGGGGGTTGCCCATCTTCAACCCTCAATCTTGTCTCCATTACTTTTACATTTTCATGGCTGTAATTTTGTGAGTAATTTTCATTTTCAGCTTTACGTGTTCATTCTCTTTTATATTAAATCTCGAAAACAAGCGAATATCATAATTGTTAAGCATACTACGTTGTTCGGGGCGTTTACAATCTTGGGTTTCATAGAAACACAGTATGACCATTTTTTATGAAGGAAATGAAGCTTATTTTGACATTTTATGATGGAAATGATGTTCTCATGTGATGAAAAATTGTTTGAGTGCTGATTGCATCATCTTTAATTGTTGTCCATTGGAAAATGTTGATTTCATAATTATTTACATGTGCTATTTAAATCTCATAAAACCCGAAATGTGATTTTTAAGGATAAAATGATGGTTTTGTTGTTTCGGGTGGGTGAAATGTGTTTCTATGGGAAAAAATGGAAAATAAAATTGAATTTTAGTATGTTGGAATGGTTGGCATGAAAAAATCAGAAAATAATAGTGATTATTATCAAATAAATACTAAAAATAAGAGAAAATAGAGAAAAAATAAGAATACGCTTCATAAAAATAAGAAAAAATACAATGAGTGTTTGTAAATATATGGTAGTGGCGGAGCATGAGGTTTAGCCTCAGGTTTCCCTATTTACTTGTCAAAGTTTGTAATTGATCACTTTTCATACATCAAAACATGACAAAATGAACCCCTACACCTATGCAATGGAAGCACTACCTAAAAGTAGGGGGTGGGGTGTTTGAATGATGCAATCTGGGTGCTGTTTATTGCTGATTTTGCTTATGTATATCATGATATAGGGTTTGTTATATTTCAATTAAGAGGATAGTAGCATGAGCGTTGTCTCGTTGCTATCCTTATATCGCCGCAACGAGTTAGTAAATGAGCATTGGAAACCTTGGTTGTGCATGACACAAGTCTGATCGAAAATTATGTTTGAGCACATTAGGATCATCCACTTTTGCATGTGCATATCAACCATTGTATCGGAATATGAAGAACTAGATGCATAGCACATGTTTTCCATTATGATGACCTATGCTTGAGTGGGAAGACGACTTAAGCTGTAGGCTAGTTGATTGTCTTCTTGGGGAATTATTTGGTAAGGACACATGGTATCTTCTAGAATACATTCAAAATGAAAGAGTGGAGCTTGTCTCGTGTGTACTTTATGTTGGAGCGACGCATCTTGGGGCCAATTCCTCCCCGAGGTGTAGGAGAGTTGCAGTGGAGCCGCAACAATCAGCAGAGAGGTGCTTTCTTATGTTTGTGCTACGAGGCACTATGCCTATATGTTATGGGATCTCCCTCTGAGGAGAAGGGATGGTAAAGGTTGGACTATGACTTAATATAAGTGCAGAATCGACATCAGCATTTAGTGTAGAGTGAGTCTCAAATGCTCCTGGCCTGTGAGGTCGTGTGGTGGGGTTGTGTGTTGTGTGCATGAGGTCCGACTAGTGCCATAGCCAGTGCTAGCCCATTTTAGGTCCCATCACCTAACAATTGATCTATCTAATATCATGTATGATACAAGCAAAGAGCTCAATCCAACATGATATTGTCTCACATTGGAGATGGAGTTGCACCTATGGTTCTCGAGGCTTATACTTGAGTAATGACTTTCTTACATAGATTGTGGAAGCTACCTTAGGATAGATACCCCCACAACTAGCATTTAGATAGTCTAATAGTGGAGACTTGGATTAGACCACTTTTCCCACATGACATGAGGATGGCACACTATTGAAGCTATTTTCTTCAACTCTTTGAGGATGGGCTTTTCACCCAATCGAGCTATATGGATCCTCAACTGGCACATGGGTTTTGTACAACTATTGGGAAGATCCACACATCAACACATCACTTAAGGATTGAGATAGGAAAATGGTATGGTATGGAGATTGAGGACCACATGTGCCCACTCTTTGACAGAGAGTCAGAGACTGAGGAACATTGCATTTACTAATGTAAAGTATATTATGATATTTAAGGTAGATACCATTGTCTATTTCAAGTGGGTCTTGGCTCTCTACAACACAAGTGATGTACTTTGAGAATTAGAGATGTTTGGGATTTTTTATTTTGGAGCTTTGGTGGTGAAAATATGCTATTCTACAGAATAGAAGCCCCCCATAACCACACACAATTAGATAGAGGGTTGTGGGGGGTTTCACTAAGGTAGACACAATACAAAGAGTAGCAATTTCACAACACGTGAAAATACCTCATTGATGCCATGCCTTTTTCTTACTTAAACCCTTTGGCTACTAACCTTGGTTTATACTTTGGTTTGGCATCACTTATAATATTCAACTTATAGATCCACTTGGATGGCAAATCATTTTTGTCTAAACCAACTATCAATTGATTCTCCATAAACAAAATCCATTTTAGGCTACATGGCTAGCTCCACTTAAGATTATTATCATGAGTCATGGCCTCTTTATAACAAGATAGCTCCCTACAACTTGTCAACATTACATAGTCAACCCCAGGCTAAAATCTCTCATAGGGATAAGAAGTATAAGTAGAGCTTTGTAGCGCAGTGGGTTGACTTGGAGTAGGAACTTTATCATCCACACTTTTTTCATGACGAACTATAGGGTCTCAACCTACTACTCAATAAATCTTTGTGCTTCTTGCTCATTAGTTGAAGCATCACTTATGCCCCTTGACTATAGACTTGATGCATTAGCACTTGATCTATGTGGAAAAATAATAGGTGGTACTAAAGTACATGTGCTAACCAAGGGTTGCATAATGAGAACAGTTCACTCACTTCCAGAATGAAAATCACCCCATGAGACAAACAAGAAAAACAAACAAAAGTTCCAACCTAGGTAGACACACTTGTATAAATCCTACATCTAGGACTCCTCAAGTTGGATGCATCTGATGGCTTTAGCCAGACATCAATGGACTTTACTTCCAATCACCTAGCCCTTTCTCCCACAACATAGACTTAGGGCTCATCAAGGGCAAGACATCCCAAGCCACTGGACAAACATGTCTCCTTGAGCATTGAACTGCACCTCACCTCGCACCAACTAGATCCTCAAGTGTGGGACAACATTCTAAGTTACCTAGAATTTAACCTAGCTTCAAGTTGCATGAGCATGGGCACTAACCACCACACTAGTGAGATAGACATACCCCGCGTCTATACAATCGGTCGATCAATGCAGTGAGACCGTGCCTCTTTGCATATCGAGTCTCAAGGTCGGTCGGATCACGATTTGTAATGGAGTGCTATAAAGAAAAAAATACTAACTGTTAGAAATATGCTTGTCAATACAAAGGATATTGCAAAAAAATAAGCAAGCAAAACAAAAGAAAGTGTAATGGGACTGGCATACATCTAGGAGAGGGATAATATTGACCCCATCATGATAAAGCAGAGAAATCTTAGGCAAATAGAGAAGCAAGGGGGCCATCAAAATAGATGATTAAATTTTGCCAATATATGTGCTTGATTTCATAGGAGCGAATGTACGTGTAGGTTGGATAATGTGAGTGTGTACGAAAAGTGAACTTTTTGAGTGAGCTTTTGAGCGAGCTTTTCTGGGCAACCTCCATTTCTTGTTCCACATAGCCCACTTATTCCACCCCTTGATTTTTTAAACCTCTACCACCACCACCATCACCACCACAACTTCCTCCACGACCACTGCCATCGTTGTTGTCACCATTGCCGCCACCACCACCACCACCACCACCACCACCACCACTACCTCCACTGCCACTACTACCACCATCTCTGCCACTGCTGCCAATGTCGTCACCTCCACCATCACTACCATTATCCCCACCACCTCCATGATTGCCACCACTACCTTCACTGTATGTACCTCTATATCTATATATCTATATATATATATATATATATATATATATATATATATATATATATATATATATATATATATATATATATATATGTGTGTGTGTGTGTGTGTGTGTGTATTCTCTTTTTCTCTTTCTAGCACACTTGATCAAATAGCACTCCATCTCGTGTAAACTCTCTCTCTCTCTCTCTCTCTCTCTCTCTCTCTCTCTCTCTCTCTCTCTCTCTCTCTCTCTCTCTCTCTCTCTCTCTCTCTCTCTCTCTCTCTCTCTCTCTCATGTAACGTGGATCTCGGGTAAGTTACTCATCAATATATATGTGCATCACGTGGGTTCAAAATAAGGTATTTTTAAAATATCATTTTTATACTTTTTTTTACATACAAAAGGGTGTAAGATAAAGGGTTTATTTACAAATTGAATAGAAAAGAATTATGTTTTATTCAAGAAAAATACACAGATAAGGATATTTATAAATAGGCCTTGAACACACGTGATGTAGAGGATATACATATAGTAACTTCCCCGAGACGTGGATTCATTCATGCGATCACCCTGGAACAATGGAACACCACGACCCACACCTCTCTCTCTCTCTCTCTCTCTCTCTCTCTCTCTCTCTCTCTCTCTCTCTCTCTCTCTCTCTCTCTCTCTCTCTCTCTCTCTCTCTCTATTTTTAGGGTTGTACATGCAATTTCTCCCTCTAACTCTGCATTCTCTCTTTCTCTCCCCCTCACACACACACACACACACACACATATATAAATCTTAGTCACTCACTTACTCCCTGTGTTTATCTCCCTCTCTCTCTCATGCATGCAATCAATCCACATTATATAATAATGACTCACATCATATCATGGCACGTGTTGTATAAACACATCTCTTAAATCCTAAATACATCTCTCTCTCTCTCTCTCTCTCTCTCTCTCTCTCTCTCTCTCTCTCTCTCTCTCTCTCATAATGTGAATGCTTGGGCAACCACTCCGTGTTTTTAGAACTTTAATTTCAATGGATTGATATCTCCCTCCCCTCCCTCCCTCTTTCCCTTCCCCCCCTCTTCCCAACAAATATAATATAAGACAATTCATAAAAGCAATCCAAATGTACATTTCTCACTATGTGTATCTCTTGCACATCTCTCTCTCTCTCTCTCTCTAGAGTCATTAGGACTCAATAGAGAAAGAGAGTATATATATATATATATATATATATATATATATATATAACAGTTTTTTATGTAAGAGGAGAGGAGAGGAAATTTTTAAAATAATGTTTGATGAGAGAGAATAGAGAAAAAATAATTACTAGCTAGGAAGTTTAAATTATATATATATTTATGATATATTTTAATATGAGACATAGTAGATTGAGACTTTTTGAATGAACTATATTGAAATGTTTGAACCTTAAGAACAAAAAGATATTCTCTCTTTTGGGACATTTTTTTCGTAATATAGAAAACTAATAATTAACATAATATTTAATGGCTTTTGTCTTTTGCAGTGTGTATTTGGAAAAATAAAGACCTTATCAAAGATTTAAAAAAGTTTTATACTATTGAAATTATAATCAAAATGTGACTTTTTCATCTAACTATACTTGGGAAAAAAACTTTTAAATAGAGGAAGTTGATCTCAAGTTAGAGAGAGAGAGAGAGAGAGAGAGAGAGGGAGGGAGGGAGGGAGGGAGGGAGGGAGAATGTGTGTGTGTATTTTGATAAAAGTTCAAAGTTATTAATGTGAGAGAAGCCCAAGGGTAGTATTGTAGTATTATAGGAGAGAGTTGCTATAATTGTTTTAAGCCATAGAGAAAAAGAGTTTATGAGTGTGTGTGTGTGTGTTGATAAAGATCCAAAGCTCTTAATGTGCAAGAAAGGCCCAAATGTAGTATTATAAAAGAAAGTCAAAAGGATTTTTCAAAGCCACACTCACACACACACACACACACATATAGAGAGAGAATATGTGTGTATGTGTTGATAAAGGTCTAAAGCTATTAATATAGGATAAGTCCAAAGATAGTATTGTGGTATTATAGGAGAGAGTTGCTAGAATTTTTTAAGCCATGAGAGAGAGAGGGAGAGGGAGAGGGAGATTGTGTGTGTGTGTTTTGATAAAAAAATCAAAGCTATTAATGTGTAAGAAAGACCCAAAGATAATATTGTAGTATTGAGAGAGAGAGAGAGAGAGAGAGAGAGAGAGAGTGTGTGTGTGTGTGTGTGTGTGTGTGTGTAAAGATCCAAGGCTATTAATGTAGGAGAGGGTCTAAGGTAGTATTATAAGAGAGAGTGCTAGAAATTTTTGAAGCCAAAGAAGGGGGCACCAGCACCCCCTTCTTTGGCTTCAAAAATTTCTAGCACTTTCTCCAATGATTTTTAAAAAGATACCTCTTTCTTGTCTCTAATTAATAATTTTTTTAATCTTCTCTCTCTCTCTCTCATCCAAAAGTTATTTTTATCTCTTTCTCCTCCCTCTCATCTCCATTGAGCCCTAATACCCTTCCAATTGAAATTCCTTACATTCAAAGTATCTAGAATGTATTTTTTATTTTAAAGACTAGGAAAAACAGTGATGAATTACTTAGTCAAGGTGGATTAGAGTGTATATGAGCAATAACCTTTAAAGATATGTCTTTAGTTTGTAATATATACTAGATAAACCTACCATCTTGATTTGTCTCTCTATATGTACATGCATGTGCATATATGTACATGCATGTGCATATATGCACTCACATGTGTGTCTCATTAAGAACTTGTTTCTATCTCTCTTTCTTATTCAAAGACCTTGATTTGTCTCTCTATGTGTATATGCATGTGCATGCATGCACGCCTGTGTGTGTCTCATTAAGAACTTGTTTCTATATATCTCTCTTATTCAAAAAGTATTATCACAAAAAATCTCCCTCCCTCTCATTAATGTATATACATATATATATGTGTATATATTGGAAGTCCTAATATGCGCGCACACACATGTACACACATATGATTAGTTCAAAGAAGTATAACTATGTTTTATGATATGTGAATATCAATATTACAACAACATGATGTTAAGTTAGCAAAGACATGCATAATGAGAGATCAAGAAGATGCTCTCTCTCTCTCTCTCTCTCTCTCTCTCTCTCTCTCTCTCTCTCTCTCTCTCTCTCTCTCTCTCTCTCTCTCTCTCTCTCTCTCTCTCTCTCTCATTAAGTATATTGATTGAGCATCAAATTTATACTTATTTTCACCAATCAATATCCCTTCTTGCCACCACAATAAATAATCATAAATGTACAAGCTTTAATAATAAGTTTTTATTTTTTAACCAATGTTTTTCTCTTTCCAAATATGAGATGTAAGTTCTCCTCGATAAGCATGGATTGATATATAAACATGTCTATATTTGCATCCATTTCAAATCCTCACTAAACATTTGTCTTTATACATGGCTCTAGCAACCTCATTGAACATTGGTTAAAAAATAAAAACATATTATTAAATCTTGCACATTTGTGTTGTGGTGACAAGAACAGATATTGATTGGTGAAAATAAGTACAAATTTGATACTCAATCAATATGCTTAATGAGAGAGAGAGAGAGAGAGAGAGAGAGAGAGAGAGAGAGAGAGAGACCATCATCTTGATCTCTCATTGTGCATGTCTTTGCTAACTTAACATCATGTTGTTGTAATATTAATATTCACATGCTATAAAATATAATTATACTTCTTTGAACTAATCATATGTGTGTGCACATATTAGGACTTCCTATATACACACATAAATACATGCACACATATATATATGCATATAGATTAATGAGAGAGGGATTTTTAGTGATAATAGTTTTTGAATAAGAGGGAGATATAGAAACAAGTCCTTAATGAGACACACACAAGCATGCATGCATGCTCATGCACATACACATACACATACACATAGAGAGACAAATCAAGGTAGGTTTCCCCCCGCCCCCCCCCCCCCCCCCAAAACACTCTTTGCCCCCATAAATCGCGAGTAGGACAAATTGATATAAACTACATATCAAGAATGCCATTGGTCAACTTTAACTACTCTTTAGGTTTAGCATTACCTTATGCAAAGCTCTAACATCAATGCCACTTTCTTGCTTCATGTGATAATTGACATTTGAGGTTTGTTAAATTTAAAAGTCTTTTAGGGAAGCATTACTAGAAAATGAATAGATACACCCAAGAAACATTGAAACTTCCCAAGATAGCTTTGGAGGACTAAATAGAACAAATAAAAGGGTGGTCTAGGATTACCCTCAAACTATTAGAAAAAATGGTAGCCAAATAGATTGTCCAAACCTTCTAGCATAAATAAAAAGACTCGGTTACTATAATCCTAAATAGCTATTACAATTTTCCCTTTGAAGGATACCCAAGATGGGGGAGAGAGAGAAAGGGTGATGAGAGAGAGGACATGTGATGTGTAATTTTTTTCTTGCTAGAAAGGGGTTGCCAGAGCAGCTCCTTATCGAACATTTTTTTTTTTCGATGAGCCATTCCTAGCGAGGGTAACTTTTTGCCCAACTGAATTTGTGCCTTTTCTTCACCCAATAAGGGGTTGTCGGTGACCCCTTTTTGACAAAAAACAAACCACAATTCCGAGAATAGACAACATGGGAAGAAAAAGCAACAGAGTGTGGTTTTTTCCCACCCAAGAAGGGGCTATTGGCGACCCCTTCTTGACAAAAAAAAAACCCACACATCCAAGAATCATGGGGGGAAGAGAGAGTAATAGAGCGATGGAAGAGGATGAGAGAGAAAGACAACATGAATAAAGCAATGTTTGAATGAGTGTTTTTTTAGTAATAAAGCAATGTTTGAACGAGTGTGTATAAGCTTCTACTTTGTATGACTATCTCATATTATGCTTCTAGGAGTGTAAAGATCTACTATTTAGAAAATTATATCTCTCTTTTTCTCTCGTAAAGTTAATTAAGTAAATATTAGTTAACTAGTTGAGAAAATGTAGGGAGAGAGAGAAAGGGTGATGAGAGAGAGAACATGTGATATGTGTGATTTTTTCTTGTCAGAAAGGGGTTGCCGGCAGCCCCTTACCGGATGAAAATTTTTTTGGGTGACCCATTCTTTGGTGAGAGTAACTTTTTGCCAAACTGGATTTGTGGGTTTTCTTCGCCCAATAAGGGGCTGTTCGCGACTCCTTTTTGGCAAAAAAACAAACCACAGTTCCAAGAATAGACAGCATGGGGAGAAGAGAGAGAAATAGAGTTTTTTTTGCCCAAGAAGGGGCTGTCAGTAGCCCCTTCTTGGGAAAAACAAAAGCAAAGTGTGTGTATAAGGATGTACCTCTTATAGCTCCCTCACCCCATGGCGTGGAGTCGTGTTGATGCGCATTGATAGCTCCACCCTCCACCCATGTGACAAGTTCCCTTACTATGCCTCCGGTTACCATTGTGCATACTTTCTTGATATGAATATGAATTTTTGCCCCTCAAGATGGGCCATTCTACAAACAAGTGAGCATGTCATGTTCCATGTCACATTTCGTGGTAGATACGCCGATCTTTTTTTTTCGCCCAAGAAGGGGTTGCCGGCAGCCCCTTCTTGGGCGAAACCGACAACCCCTTCTTGGGGGGGGAAAAACACACTATGTTGCTCTCTCTTCTCCCCATGTTATCTATTCTCAGAACTGTGGTTTGTTTTTTCGCCAAAAAGGGGTCGCCACAACAGCCTCTAATTGGGTGAAAAAAAACCACAAATCTAGTTAGGCTGAAATTTACTCTCTCTAAGAATGGGTCATTGAAAAAAAAAATTGTTCAATAAGGAGCTACCGATGACCCCTTTTTGGTAAGAAAAAAATTACATGTATCACATTCTCTCTCTCTTCCCCCTATTTTCTCTATTTTTCACCTATAAAAGAACCTACCCCCCCTTTTTAAATTGAGAATCATTCCCCCATGACTCTCGATATGTGACTCTCTCTCTATATCCCTCCCTCACTCTCTCTCCTTTGTCTTGAAAAGGACTCCCCTCCCCTTGCAATTCAAGTTCATGTTTTTTGTCCCCTACCCTCGGCACGGTTCTGTCTCTCTCTCCCCCCTTTCTCTCTCTCTCTCTCCCTCCCTCTCTCTCTCTCTCTCTCTAACACAGTCACACACATACTCTATCTCACCTTTCTATCCCATGCTTTTCCTCTCTCTCTCTCTCTCCACCTCTCACACACACACACACACACACACACTCTCTCTCTCTCTCTCTCTCTCTCTCTCTCTCTCTCTCTCTCTCTCTCTCTCTCTCTCTCTCTCTCTCTCTCTCTCTCTCTCTCTCTCTCTCTCTCTCACACACACACACACACACACATACATTTCTCTCTTAACCTATCCCCACCTTCCTCCCTCTCCCTATCTCCTCCTTCCTTCCCTCCTCTCTCCCTCTCACTCTCGCTCTCTCTCCATGTCTCTTCCTCTCCCTCTCTCTCTCTTTATCTCTTACTCTCTTATCCCAATGTCATCTCTTCCTCTCCCCCTCCCTTCCTCCCCTCCCCCCCCCCCCCCCTCTCAATTGGTATTTCATTGGTAAGAAATTGAGGAAGCAATATATTTGTAAGAAGTGACCGTAAGCCCCTCTATCATGGCCAAATCTGATTTCAAAATATAAGATCATGTCACCCTTTTCGAGGGCGATGAAAGGATTGCACAATATTTAATCCGACAAACTTTCCCCTCACCGAGCTTGCTCCCTTGGATGAGTGGGAGTTATTATCACATATTTTATCATTATATGATGTTAATAGTGATGTGTGTCCCTGTGTGTAGGGAAGGAATAATGCAAGAACACAGACTAGCTATGCTTGGGAAGGTGGCAGCTATCGGTAAAGAAGCGTGACTCGTGTTTTCTTTTTCCCACAATACAATGCCAATAAGAATGGTTTGTATTTTTGCAAAAGGAGATACAATTTGTGATTTTCAACCTATAATGCTAGAGGATATGCCAACCACCATAGACACTAGTGAACTAACGTGTCTCAATAATACTATCTACAACAACATTTTGAACGAAAATATGTTGCTAATTATAAATTTATCATGCAAGAGGGTATTTGAAAGTCACGTGGAAGTCCCCTTGCAAGACATCGTCTCCCACACGAAGCTACAATGGTGCAAGATGTTCCAACCACACATGTAGGTAAACAAACATGTAAGAAAAATATTATCTATGGTTAACATTCAATAAGAAGAATATGTTACTAATCGAGGAGTCAATGTGCAGAGGTCCACAACATTGAAAGCCCCATGGAAGACCCCTTGCAAGTTGTTGTCTCCCATGCTCCCGCTATGATGGTGGTGTACGATTATGTATTACCCATTCGAGATTGGAGATGGATTGTAAAATGATCAGCCAAGTGAGGCATTTTCTCGATTGGTAGAAGCATTGGAGGAGGTCAACCAACACAAGATGGTCGAGGTTGATGAAGAAACCACAAACACAACATGCGATATCATGGTGGTTTGTCTCCTTGAAGATAGTGCCGTGCATGGATTGGGGGATGGAATTCTATCATGAACTCCCATATTGAGGCAGAGTTAGTTGATGCCATGTACCTGGCTAATCGTGTTCTCAAGGACACATGGATGCTACTTTTCCTTGCCACAACACACTCCATGGTAGAGCTTGTCCAGCAGGTTGTGGAGGATGGACACCAATGGATGGAGTCAAGGAAGAAGTGTTGGGCCTTATGCATGGCATTGGTTGTTCATTGCGAGATGCATGTCTTTGTCATTGGAGGTAGAGAGGTAAGAGTTTTAAATTCATGATATGATCATGCTGGATACTATTTATGTATCACACTTGTTGGCTCCATTTAGTGAATGCAATTACTAAAATTAGTATTTCAAGCATTAAATGCAAGTACATGTGCTATATATTCTAGCATACATACATGCATTCAAATATTTCTTACAATGAAATCATCCCTCCGGACTTCACAAAAGATGACAATACTGCAAATGAGTAGGTACGAGATACATCAGGATCCCCAATGAGAGGTCAAAATGAGATCCAATGTTGTTAAACTACTGTACAGATGTTTTGTAAACATTTAATAGATTCCTAATCTATTATATGGCTACCAAATACTGTAGGTGGCATGCAATGTGTGGCATGGCTTTTTGGAGCTCATTATTACAAACATACGCAAAAGAAGGGGACACCATTTTAGATTGCAATGCAAAATGTGGTGACTTTGCATTGGTAGCGCTAAATTCCAATAGATAGATTGCATGTACTTGCTCTATTTGAGAGAGAGAGAGGGGGGTAGAAAGGAGAGAGAGAGAGAGAGAGAGAGAGAGAGAGAGAGAGAGAGAGAGAGAGAGAGAGAGAGATGTACTTGAGGTAATTAACATGGGGGGAGAAACATGGGAGGGGACGGTAGTGGTGGAAGCGATGGAGGTGGTAGTGACAAAGGTGGTGGAGGTGGTAGTAGAGGTGGTGATGGTGGTGGAGGCAGAAATAGAAGTGGTGGTGGTGGTGGTGACAGTAGGGGTGGTAGTGGTGCTTGATATGTGTACAAGAGAATAGGAGAGGAATAAGTGGAACAAGAAATGGAGGTTTCCCAAAAAAGCTTGCTTAAATACTCGCTCAAAAAGCTCCGCTTGTTGCTCTTCCCTCGTGGATAATGTAATTATTTGAAGTCAAAAGTTGGGCTCACTCTCATGCAACTTGTAACTTTTTTGCCAATATAGGTGCTTGATTTCATAGGAACAAATGTTTGTGTAGGTTGGATAATGTAATTATTTGAAGTCAAAAGTTGGTCTCACTCTCATGCAACTTGTAATTTTATTGTTATGGAGCAAAGTCTCATCTAACTTCTAAGCATTTGCATTGAAAATTTAGATCATAAGGCCACTTGTGTGGGCTCCTAAGGGCCCAAGTGACCAAAAATTATGGAAACCCTCAAAATCATGTTTAAAAAGGAGAGAAGATAATGGACAAGCTATTCGAGTGTGTGCCAACTTTTGAATGAGCTTACTCTGTTTATTCTCTACTCACTACTTGCTTGTGGCTCTTGTGTGCTATTGACAGAAGGAATGAGAGTGAGAGAGAGAGGGGGGGGGGAAAGGAAGAGAGTGTCATAGTGAGAGCATGAGGGACGCAATGTGAAGTGCTCCATGAGCTTTCTACTCATTTCTTATTCTTGCATTCTTCATATGATGGTGACTCGAGTTTGGTAGTAGGCTGAAGGTCTAGATCAAAAGCTCACCAAACAAAGTGACTACACAAGGATCATGAGACTTCCTTTGGCTTGCATGAGACTACAACAATGAGCAAGATCAAGGTGTATCTACTAAAATATCAAAACTATTGGTTGTTGTTACTATTCATGAGAGTAGCCATTGGGTAGGAGGAGAGAAAGGTGAGTGACGAGGTGAGAGGTAGTCTACATTGGATGGTTGAACTCTTGAAACAATAGGAGCTCCACACTTTGTCCCATTGTTGAGCGTAGTTGTACCTTGACATTAATGGTCACTCCATATGCTCCCATGAATCATAAAAATCCCTCTCTAGTCCATCATATATATATATATATATATATATATATATATATATATATATATATATATATATATATATATATATATATATATTGTACACACACACACACACACATGTATATGGAGATATATATATATATATATATCTATCTATCTATATCTAAAGGAGAGAATAGCATTACAAAATTGGGATTTTTGTGACAGCTTTTCCACCTCTTCACTCTATGCACACCCTTTGTGGGCCACAACATAACATCTACAAGGCTAATACATATGGCCTTAAGGGCTTTGGCATGCTCATTATTCCTTCATCTTACCTTGCTAACAATAAGTTATTGATCTTTTGCCATCTATAACTACGTTTGATTGTGTTCTAAGCTACATGAAAAAAAAATAGGGGTGCAATCCTAAATGTATAGCTTGTGATGAGAAGGAGATTGTCTAAGTAGTTTGAAAGTCTAGATGGTCATGGTGCACTTGGTGTACCAATGGTGTAAGAGATAACAGGAGGGAAGGAGTCATGCCCTCCACCATCATGGGTTGGGGTGCTGTGGTGGGTGCCACACTATCTATGAGGGATTGGGTTGGTGATGAAGGTGCCATACTCATGGTTACTGTAGCACTCCTGGCAAGTGGAGCACATCTTTTTGGGGCCATGATTCCAAACATGTGAGCAATAGAGAGGGTGTTGAGGGGATGGGGAGGAGGAGTGTAGGCAAGTGTGATGAGAGCTTAATAGGAATTGGCACAAGGAGTGAGATTCTAGAACACCCCATGCCCCTTCTTATATAGTTTCTAAAAGGAGAGGGGGGTTGCATTTAGTGTTTACGACTTACATAATTAATGATGCTAGGGGGATCTATTTTTGAAACACCAAGTTGACAAGCATTGGCATGAAAAAGGGAAAAAAGAAAATGTTAACAAAAAAAGACATTGAGTCACCCAATCGTAATGGTTGCATAGTAGGTGGGCATTTGTGTAAGAAGCAATAAGCAACATCCTTATTGTGGTTCATAACCAAGGTCATGACCAAGGTGGTTGAGTTACACTCGCCTCATCTCTCACTCTCTTTGAACCAAGTGTGGTGCTTGCCTTGCCTCAAAACTTGATTGTACACACAAGTGTAATCGCTTGCTCAATGCTAGAGTGCTATTAGGAAATCCAGAGAAGCCTTAGCTACCATAGTCATTCCTCCTATGGGCTGGCTAAGCACTCCCCCCCCCACAAGGTAGACCTAGGAGCAATGAAGTACCTAATCTCAAGAGTTTTGTGAATTCTAGGAGGTGGCATGTAGGAATTGCCCTATAGGATGACTACCTATAATGTTGCCCACTTCAAGTGTAAAATCTCAAGGCAAGTACATCTCACATGGTATCAAAGCCTCTTTCTGAGGCATCTAGGATATAGAATTAACATGGCATTAGTAATCTAGGGTAATATATTCACATTTATTATGATATTGTTCACAATATGTATGAATTATTTTTTAATCGGAGGCTTGATCTTCTCCAAGTTCTTTTCAACCAACTTATGGGAAATGGCATATTCTTAATTGTGTACAACCTAGCACAAGAGTCGAGAAAATTTTTATTTTTATTTTCAATTCCCATAATCACATTAAAGGAAAATTTTGGTGGAAACTATTTGAGACTCAATATTCGAGGATGGCATTGGTCAAACAAATATCTTTGCATTAATCCTCATAGATTGATCATTTGGAGGAAAACCTAAAGCACGTGGAGATCTATAAACACCTTCAACTAGTTCAATATAATTGGTTTTTTGAGTCCAAAAATCTAGAATCCCTTGTCTATGTGAATGGACAATGGCTCAACCAGAATCAATATGTATATTCTCATTGATCCTTATAGAACTGATCATTTGGAGGAAAACCTAAAGCATGCGAAGATCTATAAACACCTTCAACTAGTCCAATATTATTGGTTTTTGAGTCCAAAAATCTAGAATCCCTTGTTTATGTGAATGGACAATGGGTCAACTAGAATCAATATGTATTTTGCCACTTGACAAGGGTTGTAAGGCTTGAAAGGGTTGTAATTAGACCATATGGCACAAACCCACTTCCCATTCCCCATATCTATGGGATTTCTTGCTTTGTTACCATTTTATATATTAGGGAAAGGCCTCCTTGAGAGGAGCTCATTAATCCATTTTTTCATCCTCAACTATTTATAGCTTATATAAAGGGATTCACAATGACTATGTATAAATATAAAATAAAAAATATGATTCTTCATATAATATTATTGTTTCTTAAAGTGATTTATGAGTTCTTTATATTTCAAGACCCATGGGAAAAAATTTATTCTTTTTAGCTATGTATATGTCAATCTTACATTCAAATGACTTGGATTAGCAAGACAAATTCATGTGAATCTTGGACACTATCTATGATCCATCACCCTTATACAAAAAGACTAGATGGATGAGGGAGGGAATCTATTGTTATATTGACACAAATAAGTTGTCCTACATAGAAACCAACCTAAAGAGAATTTGGTGGATCGAAGAACTCAAGATGGTTAAGATCTTTATCTTTGAAGTAGCTCACACAAACTCCATTTTACACACTCAAGACAACAAATTCCCCTAAATTGATATATCTACGAGTGGGTTACTCAAGTTATCATCCCGTGACTTGCAGTAATAAAGAGAGAAAATTGAAATAGTTACCAAAAGAAAGGACTCGCTGAACTCCTTGAATTCCCTAGTCACTACCATCTACTTGATGTTTTCACCAAATCCCCAATCTATTCACCTATAGATGCCCAAGAATTCCATATCCTTGAGCCAATATTGTGATCCCAATCAACTCCTTTTAGTCAATTTTGATTGTTTATGCTTACAATAAAAGTTTGAATTCGTTGATTCTTACTACATTAGATAGTCTTGTAAATGTTGTATAGTAAATTCTTAAGCATACTTATTAATCGTGGATAAACTTTTCTAGGAGTAGTGCAAGTTAATGCGATGGAGCTCAAGGAGAAGAAATTCTCCTTCAAGCAAGTAAAAATCCCTAGAAATCAATGGAAAAGATAAGGATATAAAATCTAAGGTGAAGGTATGGAAGCTTATGATGTCCAAAGTGCAATCACTGACTCCTCTTTATATGTACAAAGCATCTATCTAGTGTATACAAGAGGATGATTCATGTTTCAAGCCCTTTAAGTAAGAGAAGTATGGTTAAATTTATTAAAGTTGTTACCCATATTTTAGCAAGCCACAGAGTCTTCAAATCCTTCCTTTCAATCACCTATAGTACCAGGTAAAGAAATATGTAGATTTATCCACAACTATCCTCAAAATTCTCTAAGAACAAGCAAGAAAAGCTTACAAATCTAGAATTAATGTGGACAATAGTAGCACTTTCCCTATTTTACTCTATTTTTAGAAAGGAATTTTTATTGTTCAGTTTGTAAAAAACCATCTACATGTTAGAGATATGGCACACTCTTTTGTTGTAGAATGTCCCCTATTGCATCTCCCTTGTCTCCTCCACCAATATCCTTCCTTCTCTCCCCCTTCTTCCACACAAAACAAGCAACCCTAGATTAACCTATTTGCACCTAATGGTTCCATGTCAACATATTCTCTTCTCCATATTCAAATAAGCCCCCATCAAGCCTTTCCAAAGCCACTACAAGTCTCTCCTCAAGTCTCATACTCCAACTCACAAACAAACTCGACTTACCTGAAGTTCTAGCATGACTTGCTATTTAGCTCTCTTCATGACAATGCCAACACTTATATTTTTCATACATATGTTACTTTGTGAAGTAGTTAAATTCCTCATAAAGTAGTGTACATTGTATCCTACATGCATATCATTGAGTCCTCTAAGAAGTGGCTTTTCTTATGATTTCAACTATTTGAAGTCTAGTCATACAACAATGGAGCTATATGCAAAAATAACATTTGTATAAATGGACTTTTATAGGAGAAAATGAATCCACTATTTTATGCTTTCTTTAGGGAAAAATGCAATATGGATTGTAAAATTTCAACCACACAAACTTTGTTCTTCCCCAAATTTTCCACATACTAAATCTCTAAATGTTGCACGCACGCACACACACACGCACGCACACGCACACGCACATGCACATGCACACGCACACGCACACACACACATAGAGGGATGGAGAGGAAATATGAGTGTAAGAAAACCTATTGAAGGAGTGATGCTAGGAGGCATATTCCACACTGGATTCCATGCCACAGTGGATTCCGTGAAGTTTTATGGTGGATTCCATAAACTTTTATTACCGGGGCTCATACACAAAGTGGATTCTTTGTGCGAGAAGTCGATGGGGACAACTATCATTTTCGGGCGTTTTGTTAATTTTATGTGTACATGGGTGATTCCATAGCGGGTGATTCCACAAAATACATATTTAAATTAATAAACGTTTATGAGTTTAGAGTGCGCACTCATGATAAATTAAGGTTAGGATTGATTTCTAACCAATTTATTTATGTAGCTGAAGACTGCTAGGTATTCACTTTTGTCGGTTTAATTGTATTACTAACGATTGTGAATGCTTTAGTTGATGTGTAGAGCAAGCAGTGGTGGCAGTGGAAAGCATTGGAGGATAGCGCGTATTCAAATTATCGTCAATATTTTGATGGGCGCGTATCTTAGACATGGTGCTTATATTTTATCGCGTTTATTTATCAAAGCGCTTGATATTTATTTATTATTTTTGTATGCACATGGACGCACGACTTAGATATTTGTATTGGACATTGTATTTGGGTACGCCTGACTTCTTGGGCGCCCATTAGCTTTAATTCTTTATTGGCATAAAAGCAAACTCAAAAGCTAAAGCATGCTATTTTGTAATTTGGGCTATTATTTGAGCTTGAAGATGATTAATATATGAAATACATGCTTTGTGGAACGCTCACACAAAGGCATGGGGGGAGATTGCACCCAATTGATCTCTTGTTCATGTCGTGCAAGCTTTCTACATTGATTTGTGTGCAAAAAGTAGAGTTCTTTTGTTCTTGGGGACCTTCTGATGCTCACTACGCGCGCATACGGCGACCGATCTATGCACCAGTGGTATCAGAGCGAAACTGAGATCGAGAACTTCCAATCGCTTACCATCTTGCATGAAGGCGGAGCTCCTGGAATGAACGAGCTCTACAGTCAGTTTCATGACGAACGGTCGATACCAGCGTGTTCCTGGCAGTCAAGAACCCCCTTTTGCACTCTCTGATCGCGAAGGACCAGCCTGTGGAGGTGGAGGACCACGTGGACATCTCCTTTATCAAGTCGTGAGTTAACAATAAACTCCGTAGCTCAAAGTTTTAAAGCTTTAGCTTAAAGCTTATTAAGCTTAGTAATAAGCTTATAAAAAAAGGCTTAAACCACGAAACTGACGAACAGCGGCAACGACATCTACTGGGCGGCGTCAAAACGGCCGAGGACATATTCATGTCCTAAAAATCCACGCTTGATCAATAAGAGCTTAAGCTCTTAAGTCCCCCAAGTCCATCAAGCCTCCTTAACTCTGCAAGTCACAGAGGTCCATAAAAGACTTATTCAACAACTCCCATAAAGGCAGTTCACATGCAGAAGCACAGAATCCGTCTATTGCTCTCTGGTAGACCCTCTTCATACTTGCAGACTTGCTGAACCAGTTTCAGCAAGAACAAAAGTTTATACGCAGGTCATACGAAGATTATATGCCATTTCTACGAAGACGGTTGTGACAACGAATACCGTATACGCAAAGGACAAAGACCATAAAAGCCAAACAAAAATTTACAAGCCTTGTATACCCGCCTTTGAGCTACGCTCATCCCGCTAATCAGATTTCGAGAGTGTGAGGTCTTTTGAATTTTACAGGATGACCGATCCAAACATGGACGATTTTATGGCTGAAGGTGATTTACCTGAACCAATGATGGAACAAAAGTTGGATTTAATTATGATGAAGCTCGAAGAAGAACGAAGAGCTCAATAAGCTTTGCAAGTTCAATTGGCCAATTTGCAACGATCTACCACCGACCAAGATGGACCGCAACCCGAAGATCTTATATGACGTACCATCGGTGCGACACTTGAAGCCCAATCCATCCGCAAAGAAACAAAGATAAGTAAAAGAAACTTCAAATTCCGTACTTTCAATGGATCATGAGATGGAAAGACTGTACTTGTATTTATCAGTCAATTTGATGATTACATCTATGAAGAAACATATGCTGAGAAAGACAAAATTAAATGTGTCACTAACCATTTAGTTGACTGAGCATCCTTATGGTGGACTGTGGTCTGCAAGAGCATTGATTGCCCTACTACTTGGGAGAATTTCCAAAAGAAATTTTTGCAGAATTTCCTTCCTCCTTAGTTCCATGAAAAAGCCATTAAGCAATGGGATCTTCTACAGCAAAGAGATCGCGAACCTATTTTCCAATATACTGAACGTTTTTGGAATGCTCTACTGCAACTACGCATGCTCGAAGATGTACCTGAAGCGACTCATAAACACAAGTTTATGTCTGGCCTACTTAGACATTACTACACGGCGGAAATCAATATGTTCAAGCCTACAACTGTTGAAGATACAATTTCCTTGGCTCATGACACTGAAGACAAGATTCGCGGAAGAGACAAGTGACCACAACAATTTCAAACTAATGGTAACTATGGTTCCAAACAATTCAATTCAAATTTTCGAAGATTCAATCAAAGTCGTTTTCTTTCATCTTTATTCCCTAAGTCTTGGACACGACCACCTGCTTTGCCATTAAACAACAATCCAAACCCTAAGCCATCCTCACAGTCAAATCCCAACATTCCTAAACTTCCTGCCATTACCAATAATGTATCTAAAGCCAAACCCATAGTTTGTTACAAATGCCATCAACCTAGACATCTAGCAGCCAATTGTCAATCCAAAAAGCCGCATGTCCATATCAATTATCTTGGCGCAATGGAAGAAGAAGAACATGAAGAAATGCCTAACTTTACGGAAGATGATGATGACATTGGTACTACTTTGGATACTTTGCCAAGTATGCCAACTCCACATTCTTTGTTAACAATGAAATGTTTTGTGCATGGTAAAGAAAAGACTATTTTACATGATGATGGGAGCACACATGACTTTATTTCTACAAAGTTAGTGAAAGAATTGAATTTACAAACTGTTTCTACAAATTATCGCATTAAATCTGCATTCCTAGGCACGAGATATAATGGAACACAAGAAGTGCATAATTTAGAAATTAAAATTGTTGAATATACTGAACGAAGAAATTTCCTAGTTGTACCTTTGCAGTCTAGTGACATTATCTTAGGAATGCCTTGGCGTCATCAGTATAATCCTGACATAGATTATTCTACACATTCAATTAAAATTTATTTTCAAGGAAAACAAATCACATTGCATGGTATGCACGCTTCTAATAATTTTCTACTGCTTACTCATACTCATGCTAAACATGCATTACGTAAAAGTAGCAAATCTTATTTAATATGGATGAATGAACTTCAAGCTAAAGAAAAACAAATGCATCCTAGGCATACAAAATTTCTTGCCCAATTTCAAGATTGTTTTGCTGATGATTTACCACCTGGACTACCACCTTCACGTCCTAAAGATCACAAAATAGATTTAATTCCTAGAACACAACCACCATGTAAAGCACCATATAGACATAACCAAATTGAACATAAAGAAATTCAAAATTAAATAGAAGAATTGCTTAACAGAGGATTAAGTAGACCTAGTAGTTCTCCATTTGGTACACCTGTTTTATTAGTAAAGAAGAAAAATAATACTTATCGCATGTGCATTGATTATCGTGCCCTAACTAAAATTACTGTTAAGAATAGATATCCGATTCCTAGGGTAGATGATCTTATGGATAAACTACAAGGATCTGCCATATTCAATAAAATACATCTTAAATCTGGTTATCATCAAGTAAGATTGGATAAATCTGATATATTCAAAATTGCATTTAGAACACAATTTGGATACTATGAATTTTTAGTTATACCTTTCGGTCTAACTAATGCACTAGCTACATTTAGTCGTATGATGATTCGCATATCCTTGAAACATCAGCATTGTGTCATAGTATTCTTTGATGATATATTGGTATTCAGTAAAAAAGAGAATGAGCATTATGAACATCTGTCTTTAGTTTTTAAATTGTTAAAAGACAATCAATTGTATGCTAATCCAGAAAAGAGTGAATTCTTCCAAACAAAAATTGAATATCTAGGACATATTGTTTCATCAGAAGGTATTAAAGTCGACCCTAAAAAGATAGAAGCCATTTTAAATTGGCCCATACCCTAAAGTGTGCATGAGTTACGTTCTTTTCTAGGTCTTGCTAGTTTTTACAAAAAGTTTTCTAGGTCTTGCTAGTTTTCTAGGTCTTACTTGCATTACCTTTTACTAAACTTTTAAAGAAGGGTATTATGTATAACTAGTCTGATAATCAACAAAAATCCTTTGATTTATTGAAACATGCTTTAACCCATGCTCCTGTATTACAACTACCTGACTTCAATAGACCATTCTTCTTAGTAGTCACTGATGCTAGTGGATCTGGAATAGGAGCCGTCCTTATGCAAGATAATCATCCCATAGCCTACTCTAGTTGTAAACTCAAACCATCTGAACTTAAATATTCTACTTATGATAAAGAATTGCTAGCTGTAGTACAAGCCTTACGTCAATGGAAACATTATTTAATGGGTTCTGAATTTATGATTAAAATTGACCAACAAAGCATTAGACATCTCCTTAGTCAACCCCAAATATCTGATAGACACATTAAATGGGTAGCTTTCATTCAAAGTTTTTATCCCCTTATACAATATCAACCAGGAAAAGAGAATGTTGTAGCTGACGCTCTGAGTAGAAGACCGACAATTCATAATATTTCTGTGATATCATTTGATTCCCTTATCCCTATGAAAGGTACTTATCATCATGATCTTACTTTTCAAACTGATTGGAATAAACTAGTTGCAAATAATTGGATTCCTATTGATTCACTGTCTTACAATAATGGATTCATGTTTTATGAAAAGAGATTATGTGTGACAGTTCCATTTCGATCATTTGTTTTGAATGAAATTCATTGTCCTCCATATCAAGGTCATAGAGGTATTATATCTACTTTGCGTACATTGACTGAAGATTTTTATTGGCCACATATGGACACTGATGTATCTAACTTTGTTTCTGAATGTTTAGTTTGTCAACGAGTTAAAAGACACCATGGTAAACAGTATGGTTTACTAATACCATTATCTATTCCATCACGACCATGGGAATAGATTTCAATGGATTTTATCACTGGTTTACCTAACACTAAAGCTAACCATGATATGATTTGGACTGTTGTAGACAGGTTTAGCAAACAAGCATATTTCATTCCATGCAAGAAAACTTTAACTGCATCTCAAGCTGCTCAATTGTTTTTGAAAACTGTTTTCACTAACCATGGTTTACCAAAAGTTATTATTTCTGATCATGATTCTAGATTCTGTAATAATTTTTGGATTACTTTGTTTGCTAACTTAGGAACAAAGATTGATTTTTCATCTGCATTTCATCCTGAAAGAAATGGTCAAATAGAAGCTACTAACAGTACTATTTTAGATCTTTTACGTGCTTACACCATTTCAAAACCACATACATGGGATACATATCTACATTTTCTTCAGTTTGCATATAACAATACACCACACACAGCTACAAAGAAAGCACCATTTGAAGTTATTTATGGATATAGATTGCCTACACCTGTTGCATCATTATCAAACAAAATTCAGACTGCTGATGATATTGCTAACATACATGCTACTATTTTTTATGAAGTTAAAGATATGATTGCCAAAACCCAGTAATCATATACAAAACAAGCAAATAAGAAAAGACAGGCTATGAATTTTAAAGTTGATGATTATGTTTGGTTACAAATAGAAAAACGTAGATTACAAAGTGTAGATAAACACCCAGTTGTGAAATTAGCACCTAGATTTTATGGACCATTCAAGATCATACACAAAATCAATGACAATGCATTTAAACTAGAACTACCATAACATTGGAAAATTCATAACACCTTCCATATCAGTTTATTACGACCCTTTAGAGACCAAATTACCTGTACACCCTGTCTATGAAAACCCTCCTTTACTAGATGATGAGACTGAAATCCTTGAGCCTAAAACTATTATAGATACTGACTTTATGACCACTAGAACTAGCCGTAGATATTATAGATATTTGGTCAAGTTTAAAAACCATCCTGTTGAAGAGGCCCAATGGATGCACGCTAGAGACTTAAATGCTTTCCCCACTCTGTTAGCTCCACATTGAGCTAATAGCAATTGAGGACAATTGCTATCCCACCCCGGGGGTATGATGCCAGGAGGCATATTCCACGGTGGATTCCGTGAGGTTTTACGGTGGATTCCGTAAACTTTTATTACCGGGGCTCATACACAAAGTGGATTCTTTGTGCGAGAAGTCAATGGGGATGCCTATCCTTTTCGGGCGTTTTGTTAATTTTATGTGTACATGGGTGATTCCATAGCGGGTGATTCCGTAAAATACATATTTAAATTAATAAACGTTTATGAGTTTAGAGTGCACACTCATGATAAATTAAGGTTAGGATTGATTTCTAACCAATTTATTTATGTAGCTGAAGAATGCTATGTATTCACTTTTGTCGGTTTAATTGTATTACTAACGATTGTGAATGCTTTAGTTGATGTGTAGAGCAAGCAGTGGTGGCAGTGGAAACCATTGGAGGATAGCGTGTATTCAAATTATCGTCAATATTTTGATGGTCGTGTATCTTAGACATGGCGCCTATATTTTGTCGCGCTTATTTATCAAAGCGCTTGATATTTATTTATTATTTTTGTATGCACATGGGCGCACGACTTAGATATTTGTATTGGACATTGTATTTGGGTACGCCTGACTTCTTGGGCGCCCATTAGCTTTAATTCGATGATTAATATATGAAATACATGCTTTGTGGAGCGCTCACACAAAGGCATGGGGGGAAGATTGCACCCAATTGGTCTCTTATTCATGTCGTGCAAGCTTTCTACATTGATTTGTGTGCAAAAAGTAGAGTTCTTTTGTTCTTGGGGACCTTCTGACGCTCACTACGCACGCATACGGCGACCGATCTGTGCACCAAGGAGCCTTTATAGCATTGAGATCAGCCTCCTCATGAAGAATTCAAGGTATGATTTCCTTGGTGTTTTAATTGCTTGTTGATGATTTTTATTGGTTTTCTTGTATGGATGTTCAATGTTTATTGTTTCTTGAATTTTTTTCCACCCAATAGAGAAAATGTGATATTTAATGATGAGTTAAATGTCATACTTGTGCATGCTATCAGAGGGGTTTTAGCCGAAAGGTCGTATCCACCACTAGGGATTAGAGAGAGAAGGAAGTAGAGAATAGGAGATATAAGAGAAGAAAAAGAAAAGACAAGAGGTATACAAGATAAAGACAAAGCTCAATTAATCAAAGCACTATGTATTGATAGAACCTAAGAAGATAAACAAAATCCCTATTTGGGACTACTCGAAAGCAATCTCCAAGCATTAGATCTCTTGAAGATCCCTGGTAGACCAAAAAACGCACACCAAACATTAGCTTCTTCTCTATTTCTCAGATTGCAAATTTGATGGTTTCGTTGGCTTTGAAAGGGGGGTAAAATAGTAAGACACTTGGATAGAATTCTTCTAGATCACTTCTTCTTCTTCTCCCCATTTGCAGTGTTATTTTGCTGCCTGAAAAACTGCGATCGTGCGCCGCGTGAATTTGCAAATCCTTCTTTTTGCATGAGATCTCCTAAAATTGGCTGAAAAGCCACTTGCTTTTTGTGTGTCACTATATTCTAGAAGTTTTTTACATATTTTTAAGATATTTATACAAAATAATATCCAAAATATCAAAAATAGGTTAAACTTGTCCAAAAATCCTATATTTTAGAACTAACCATACTATGGCCACTAGTATTAATGACTATGATGACATTGACTCTCTAGATTCATAAGAAAGTCAAATGATGATGTACTCCAAGTTTTTTCACACTGTGTTCATGTAGCAACACGATAATGCACACACACACACACACACACACACACACACACACACACACACAGGGAGAGAGAGATGTGTAAGGAAACTTGTTGGAGGAGCCTTAGTAGCAACAAGATTGGCCTCCTCACGAAGGATTTGAGGTATGCTTCCCGTGGTATTCTAATAAATTGTTGATAGTTTTTATTGGGTTTCATATATGAAGGCTCAATGTTTTGTTCCTATTGCTACTAGTTGAAGCTTTTGCCACAGTAGAAGAAACATGATATTTAGCGATGTATTAAACATCATACCTATACATTAGACATTGTGTTAAACAAAGTAGAAATCATATTATCCTTCCTTTTTGTATTTTAAGGTTTGCAAATTTAAACATATATATAAACATTGATTTAAATGCCCAGTTTGTTGCACATTTAAATGTGCCTATTTGCTATAAAATTGCAAACTTTGTCCTACAAACTCCATATCTATTGCAGAGTTTGCAGTAACTAGGATAGCTAGATATTCACTTGTGAATTTTTTCAACTAGCTTTTGGCATTGAGAATAAGGCTATCCTCATATAGCCTAGCTTAGTCTAACCTAGCTCAACGTGGTCTATATATATAACTAATGCAACCTAGCCTTCAACATGCACTATGCCTAATCCTAGTGTATGCTTTGTCTAATCTATATTAAGCCAAAATAGAAAGTGACTAAGATGGGTATGCATATAGGCTAGGGTGGGGTATATTGGTCCTTACATCTGTTCCTTATGTTGTCTTTTTAAAAGAGTACAAAGTAAGTGGCTCAAAAGAGAGTGATGAGAGAAATCTATTTGAAAATATATATGTGTAATAGGACTTGATGAGTAGCTTATCGATTCCAAAATCACTATGATTTATTTCATTAGCAACTAATTGATTCAATATTTTTTCTCATAGTAGGTTAGTATTCTTTGGTTAGAGGCTTTTCTATGTGCATATTGAGCTTGTCTATTTGTAACAAGGGGTAACTTTATATTAAGTCCTTGGATTTTCATAAGTTCACTATAAATCTTTTTTTAAAACATTGCAACATGGAGTATATGAAGTTCAAACATTTATGGGATTCTATTCCATGCGATGTCAATCTCTTTATATTTCTTTATTTGGGTACACTTGGAAGCTTGACCTTTATACATATGTAGTATACGAGACTCCTATAATTTGGCAACATGAATAGGTTGAGAAGAGGATCGAATCCATCTTCAAATACTTGCAAATAATGATGATGGATCAATCATGCTTTATTTTTTTGAGGCTTGCAATTGGGCGAGTTTAAACTAGTGGCAAGTCTCACCTAAAATAATGAAGGACACGCTTTATTTTATTAGTGGTGGATCAAGCATGCTTTATTTTATCAAGGCATACCATTGGGTGGGTTTAAGCTCGTGGTAGGACTCAGATACAATAATAAACTACATTGTTAAGTCCTTACTCCCTTCCTTGGATATCAAGATACAAGAGCATATCAATGACTGGTTAGTTCCCTCAGAGACTAAATCTCAGGAAAAGTTTATGCCTACACTAAATAATAATGATCTTGAAGACCTATTGAATCGGGCATTGTTTGTATTTCATGCCAAGTTATAGAAGAACACTCTTAGTTCCAATGTAATATGGTTTTAAACTATAGTTTTGAAATATTCGAGATAGTGTACTTCTAGTTTTCAAAAAGCTCAGATGTTTCTCATTATAAGCATTGTGTTAATTTTCATATTTTTGAATAGATGTAATTAATCTCATTTGTGTAAGTAGAAGACACTAAAGAGAGAGACTTGGAAGTAAGTATAAGTGAATCAAATGGTTTTGGTCAGGATGTTGGATGATACACACTATCTTAGACTATAGAGCTTGTGCTTTGTAATCCAGATCACCATTTGGAATCTTTGAGTTTCCATATGTTGTATAAAGACCAAGATTTGGCTTTGAAAAATCTATCTATACTCATGTGCATATTAAATACAAAGAATAGCACTATTTGGCCTTTCAATATTTTGTTATCTCAACTATGTTATTATGTGTAGTCTTTTATAGTTTGTGGATTCGATTCATGCTAATAATATCCATTGAGGATACAAGGGGCATTAAGAAACCCTTGGGAGCTATTCATTACAAAACGGTGTCTCTAGATAAAGTTTTACAATTGGTAGCTTCATGATTTTCTTCTCTACACGTTGCATGTTGGTAATCATGTTAAAGCTCAATAAAAATTGCAGTCCGAGTGTGTGTATCTCCACGTTTTAAAAACTGTGAAATTTACATATGGCAACCAGTTAAAAGCATGGGTAAACTATGCTTATTTTGACACGAGGACTTACACGACGTTAAACATGTTTGTAACCTTTTCTTTTACTATCAAAAGAAACGTGTTTACAAGGTCATCTATGGTCTAATCTCTTATAGTGTAGTTTTATTTCTTTCCCTATGTCTTTAAAACTAATATGATATCTAGTTATGATAAGCACTTCATGATTTGATTGACAAAAATTATCAAATCTAAAACACTTCTCACATGTCTTTGAAACTTGAGTTTGAAGTTTGTGCCTAGGACCACTTGCAAAGACATGAAAATGAGTTTAGGAGGCAATACTAATACCATCTCAATTGGAATGCTTACAAGAAACCCTTGATTGAAATGAAAAAACTTACACAAAGGTAGTATATTAGTCATCATTATATCTTATTTGACTTCTATGAGATTTTCTAGAGTTGCCTACTTTGTGAGCTAGTCTTAATTAGTTATATGATGTATTGTGTAGATAGCTCGCTTTGATTTTGTATGCTTTTCATAATTGTACTTGGTATATAATGTGAGAAAATTGTATGGAAGTAATAGCTTGGTCAATCTTCTAATTGCATGTTTGAGAAGGATGGTTTAATCATATCAAGTGCATAAGCTCTCACCATTGCATTATTGATTGACTTAGCATTAACTTACTCACATAATTGAGTACTCATAAGTGTACTCTAGTCACTCTCCCACACACACACCCACACAGAGTTGTTGCTAACCTTCCTCTATAGATTATAGAAATTATCAAACATGGAACTTCTTTTTCTTAGTTTTTCTACCCATCGATACATTACTATTTGATTTTCCTTTGAAAATCTAAGCGAAAATCCTTAGCTTGAGAGAAAGAGACCTACAAAAAAAGCTCTTATAGAAACTAGCAATAATAACATCAGTTCTAGCAACATCATCAAGCTAGAATGAATAGTAGTGGCAACATGTAGGTAACTTTCCAGCTACGTTCAACCACTCAAATGAGATCTTATGTTAGAACATGATGTGACTATCCACAAATTGGTGAGGAAAGGAGTAGCTACTTTAGTTGAACCTAGGACTATAGCTAGAAGGGCTATTAAAAAGAAGCTAAGAGAGAATGGAGTTGCCCTCATGCTTCTGATCTCAACTCCAATGAGGTCATAAGGTATATTAGTTCCCTACAAGCTCAAATGGTGAGCTTTGAGAGTCAAGTAAAGCTAATGAATGATGCAATCATATGTGATCTATCAAGATCCTAATCAAGTGAAACAAGATACTGATGTTGAACTAGCCTTCAAGAGAGCTTTCATGAATTGACTCCTCTTCTCTTCAAACATCCATTATTTCTTGTCCATGAGGACTATTCTCTTGTCTTTGAGAGCTCCACCACATATTTGCATTTCAATAGAGCCTTAATCTCCTCTAGGGATAATAGTTCCATGCTCTCTATCATTATTCCTTCCCTCTTAGATCAACCCTATTTAATTAATAAGGCTTACCCAACATAATTGAGCTCACATGGTTTTATCTGATCCACAATAGCAAGTTTTTAATGGCTATGTTAGTTTTCTCAATGTTATTGTTGCCTTGATTAGGATTTCTCTATTAGATCTTATTTTTGGAAATTATTTTATCTCACCATTTCTAACTAATGTACTATATAGTAAGCTGCATGTTCCAAGTTTCAAAAACTTAAATGGGCCTAATAGTGGCTCTCTCATTCTAACCTCACTATCAGGCTTCAAATACCAATCTTGCGTAGACCTATGATCATGAGCAATAGGAAAAATGCTAGAAAAACCTCTCACTAAACTAGAACATTGTGTTGTAGTCCATTTCCTAATTGCCTAGCCTTAAACTCCAAGTAGGATGTATCCCCATATAATGGTGTCTCATACACTACATAAACATCACTTAGGTAGCTTTGATTCAATGTTGTGGCCTCTTATCACAAGAGATCCTTAACTAGTTAGGGATTTGACCATCACACAACATACCACTTTCACTCCACTCAAAACACTTATATCTTGTTGGACCCATGAAACTAGAATCGCTTTGACTTCCTCACTCATGCTCGATCAAAGTGAAAATAATTGCTATGCTTTGGACTATGAAAAATTCTTGAATGCATGATGTGTATGATAATCATTAATGATAAATCTATGTACAAATGCAACAATTAAGCCTTCCCCTTTCACATGCATGCAACCTAAAAGATGTGGCGATGTAACACACTCCTAAGGTACTGCGTTTTCAAGCCTCATACTACCTTAGGGCTAACAAAAAATATGTAATCATCCTAACCATAAAGATGCATTGTAAAATATGTCCTTTTACCATATACAATTAGATTTGTTTCCATTTAAGTAGGATGTGATGGATAACATTGAGGTTATCCATGTGTTATTGAACTATCATTTTTATTTTAGTGTGTGATTTGATGTTTTCTATATTTAGGATTATGTCCCTTATTTTTATCTAATTATTTTTTATATTTTTAAACAATTTTTAAGGATTTCTAAACAATTATTGATCAATAAATGCAAGAAAAACTTTAAAAAACAGATGGGGATGATAGGCATAAGTAGACAAACTAACAGTCAAAAGGCTATATAGTAGCCTAAGCCCTTGTTCTAAAGCTTTTTTCCCAAAGAATGGTTATCAATTATTGATCATTTTTATTATTGAGAGAGAGTGTGAGAAAGGCAAGGAAAAGATAAAGGGGAGAGTAAAAGAGAGATAGATGGAGATTAAGAGAGATATAGAGAGGCTGAGAGAGAGAGAGAGAGAGAGAGAGAGAGAGAGAGAGAGAGAGAGAGAGAGAGAGAGAGAGAGAGAGAGAGAGAGAGAGAGAGAGAGAGAGAGAGAGAGAGAGAGAGAGAGAGAGAGAGAGAGAGAGAGAGAGAGAGAGAGAGCAAGAAGATCTCAAAGATCAGAAGAAGGCTCAATAACATTCTTAGTGGTCTGCACCAAAGGCAAAGCTCAAAGTTTCAAGATATTTTGGGAGAACTGAAAAGCACAAAGAGGAACAAGACAAAAGGTAGTTCCACACCATCAAGTCACTCCCAATGTTACATCAAATCTAGAAGTTGCAAGGACCCCCACATGCTCTATTAGTTCTCTTTCCTACTCTTGATCTTTTTTTCTTTCAAGTTGGTCATGATGGCCTTAGTAATATTAAGATGAGGTAGAAATATCAACCTTAAACTCATCGACATCTAGTTTAGAATACCCTTGCATAGAAGTAAAGGGGTTATTACCCATGGGAAGGGAGCATTGTGCACATGATGGCCGGAAAGATGTGGGGTCTTGTCACAAGAAGGCATGGCAAGGTAGGAGCTGGTACCTATGTAATGTAAGATGGAAAGCTAGAGAAACTCTGGACTATATGCCCTCTCAGATCCTGTAAGTAAATAACTCAAAAATCCTATAAAATAATCTAGGAACTTAGCCTTTAACTCAACTCCTCTCTTTGCAATTAGCTTTTAGGAGAACTCGAACTCTAGTCAAACACACAACACCTCTGCTAGCATAGAGCCTGACAGAGTAATAACTTTCGATGAACTCTTAGGCTTCCATTACATCACATAGAGCTTGCAAAAAAACACCTTTATGTGACTAAGGCTCTCATGGTTGGATCTCAACATTATGGCTCTCACACACATCACAAAAACCTAAATTCAAGTTTAGGAATATATACTTTCATATCACATGGCAAATGAACCAGAACTTGAGTTCATGTGAGTTCACAAGGAGCTTCTAAACACATGCATGTTAGGTCTCCTACTAGAGTATGGAAGAGGAAAGGAACTTATAGGTCTTATTAGCTAATGCAATAGTATTCCAATAGAGGCAAGGTAAGAGGAAGAGGAGATGGCATGCTTGGCTAGAGGAGGAAAGGAATATGACTTCAACTTAGGCATGTTTCCCCTTTGGCTTGTATTCAAGGCTTTCAAAGTACCTTGCACCCAAGCGTAGCAACTTCAAACTTCAATGAGTCTCAATGGAAGGCTTGCTATGAATGCACATAGTTGGCACTATGCCAAGTTAGCCCTTCGATGGAAAAAAACTCCTTTAGAACCCTCTTGACTATGGCCTTTTGCCAACAGCTTGCATCTATACTAGCACAATAGTCTTACTTCTTGATCAAAACAAGCACAAATGTAAGTTTAAACAAAATGGTGATCATCTTGTGACTGTTGTTATGGTAGCTGGCTCCATTTGCTATTGATGCATGGCTCTAGTAGGTTGCTACCTTGGAAGCATTGAATTTTTTCGTGTTTCCCATCTATTATTTATTTAGCTTACAACTTCCTAGAACACATTAGTTTTTCATGCTTGTTGTTTTGGTCTTGTCTTGCAAACCTTGGTTGTAACAAGTTTGTCGCAAAGCACATTGTCTTCTAGTCAAATCATGTTTGTCATCCACAATCCTGATTGAAATTTTGATGGCCCTCCACAAAAACCCATCACACATTATAGCTCAAAACCAAATTCTCTTTTCATTACCCCATCTCATGCAAGTGATGATGTCTTTCCTATAAACACAACAGAAAAGCACAGTGATTGTGGATCTTGCAACCACCAAACTTCTACATAATAATTCTTTGAACTCTACTATATCGAGCTCTTTCCAATAGCTTAAAGACACAAAGGCCTAGTATATGGCACATCACCCTCCACTATCTTAGTTGATTGTACCCACTAGTGTTCACACTTAAACCATTTGCTTTAGACACAATTCACATTGCCCTGGCTATCCATTTCTGAGTTTCTCTTTTTTTCCCAATCTCATGGGAAATGCCTTTGCAACTCATTTTTCTGTGGTTAGCTACGTTGTCGAAGGGTTTGTGAAAGCAATGTCGCAACCACAGAGGACTTTGAATAATTTCAGGATAGAAGGTCAATATTAGTAAAGCTCTGTTGTGACAACATGAACTTTTAATTCGGGCAGTTAATTATTGTCTAAGTTCAAATCCACAGTTGTTGAAGATCCGTCTTTTCTCACAGCAAGATTGCTCTGGCCTGGACATGCAATGAAAGCTTTATCTCTCTGTTTACTACAAGTCAGATTGTCAAACTCTATAGTGCTTTTACTGTAGTCTTTGATCTCTTCCCATTCATAGTTATTACTATGTCTTAAGCACCTTCATCAGTGCTAAGTTCAGAACTTTGAAAGCCCCTGTACTGCAACCAGCAGCAGCCCAATCATAGTAGCATAAGCAGAGAAAAAGGGTATGTGACCAGGCTGAATGCAACTTCAGCTTTCAGAAAGAGCAAGTAGTTCATGTGGTAATGATTTCCCTGTGCTTATAACGAGGACAGTTATTGAAGCGCAATCTGCTGCCATGCTCCATCACTCCATGATTGATTGTATATGTATGATGACCAGAACAGGCTCATTTAATCCACTTGTTACTGATGGATATGTTTGATGCATTGGCTCAACAAATTTCTGTCAATGTTCCACTGAATAAATGTTAATGTAAACTTTCTATACTCAGATTATTCGATTGTTCTCTGTCTCTCTGTCTTTGTTAAGGAGAGAAAAGTGGTTTGTCACATTACTATAGATTGACATGCTGGAAATGATGGCCGGTTGGTACATTAGTGTGCTGTTCAGAGTGTGTAATTGTAGTTGTCCATGGTTGCATTCTTAGCGCTTCAGGCAGCGTTCGCGTGAACCAGAATGGCTTTAGCAACTCTCTGTCGATGGTGCTGAGGATATGCACGTAGTAATTTGAACCTGTCGTGTTTTCTTTAGCAAGACGGAACACATCTCTGACCATTCGAAGACCTTCACCCAAATACTTCTGGACAAATTCTGATCCAACTACACGAATGAAAGCAACAGTTGTATGGTGAGCAACAGCCTTAGCAAGCATGGTTTTCCCTGTCCCTGGTGGACCATACAACAGAACCCCTCATGGCGGATCTATACCAATCTGTTTATACAACTCATGATGTGTTAAAGGAAGCTCCACTGCTTCTCGAATCTCCTGCTTCTGAATATCACATCCTCCAATGTCATTATAAGTAACATCTGGTTTTTCTGACTGTGACAAGAGAGAGATACTCGAATCAGCCTTGCGAGACTCTGCTATTCTTTGTAGTATAAGCGATGTTCTCGAGCTAGTAATTCCATTGGCTTCTTCCACAGCAGATCGCTTTATATTGGGAGGAGTAGATCTGCCGTCGACTAGGACAGGGTGCAGGGCATCAGTTCCGGAGGGGAAGCCCCTGCTCTCAAAGAAGCCAATGACCTCGCGCCACGTGAGGGCCGAGAGGAAGTCGTGGTCGCGGGAGATGAAACAGAGCTCATGGACGCCCCCCTTCAGCTAACTTCTTTTGCTTCCCCCCTCCAAACCTCTCTCTCCCTTCTCGTAGCTCCCCTTCCAGTCCAAGCCCACAATTCCGCAGTTGCAGAGCTCCTCGACTCCCTCGACTCCAAACAATGAATTTTCTATCGTCGTTGCCTTCCTCTTCAGTTTCTAGATTGCAGCCTCCATTCCCATTCGTGGTGGACGTACATTTTTCCCCTTGCAATGCAATCCGTCATTGTTTGTATAAGTCGTCTCTTTGTGCTGTTTTGGAGCTGGTGCGTACACAGAGACAGACCTTCCTTTGTTTTCTTTGCGGCCTCGGATCATTCCTACTTCTCATTACCCTGCATTATGATCGGATTTTTGAGATAGCGTGACAGCGGCATCTGCATTCTTCTCCTCACGATCAGCTTTGTCGAACTCCGATCAGCTTTTACGAAAAATTACACTTGGTCCTTACCAACTTCATCTTCTGTGGCTTTATCAACTTCATCTTCTGCAGCTTAACGTTACTTTACAGCCTCATCTTTTGCTTTGTTGCAGCGTACTCTTCCCCTCAGATTGCAGAGCACTCTTTTCCTTCTCATGCTCTGTTCCTCTTCCCTTCCCAGATTAGCGTAATTCCCCCTCTTTTTCTGTCACATACGCCTCTTTTTTCCCTCCCCCTTTAGCTCTTTTGAAAATCCCTCTTTAGCTTTCTTCATTAGTGTTTTCTTTTCCCCTTTTGTTTTCTTTTTATGAACCAGAAAAAGCCCACTTATTTAGCCACACTTTCCTCTCTTACACACACAGAAAAGCAGCATCTTTTCCTCTTCACATTGCATGTCCCTTCAACTCTAGGTCTCTTGCTTTGCTTCAAGCTTGGTAAAAGTACGAACACAAAGCATCTCAGAAAGTCCCCAAAGACTCACAAGAACATCTGCACTCCCATTGCAAAGTACCTCCCAGTCGGATCAATGGAAAATCAATAACAACCTGCTGTGTGAGCATCAAGTGTGTGTAATGTAGAAAGAGATGGATAAACAAGATATCCACCGTTCCATTCTCAGTTGTGAGGAAGAACAGTTCACCTCTTAAGGAACTTACGCTTGTTTCTTCTGTAAAATTGAACATGAACCAACTGAAAGAAAAATGTTCAAGCAAAGCAAAGCACAACGTCTACATCAAAGTATGTACAAAGTAACAAATCTCATGCACAACTTTTGGGTGGTTTTCACACCTCGAATGCGCAGCAATACAACATCCACCCCCTCTAATCCTGCGCATCCTCCGGATGGGCCAACTACCCATGATCATTATCATCAAGATCCACAAACAGATCAATCTCTTCGTTATGCATTTCTGGTAGATCAACAAGATTATCTGTCATATCATCTGTCTCTTCCATTGAAGTTTCTTGTCGTTGCTCTTCTCTTGAAAATTCTTCCAATGCATAATCCTCATCATCTCTTTTCTTGAAAATCTTGATTCTTTTTCCAGCAATAGGTACTCTAAGCACTATCCCATCCAATTCTGTCAGCTCATATGTTGCATTATCAAAGACATGTCTGACTATGTACGGCCCAAACCATCTTTTCACCATCTTCCGAAGTGCAGTATGCTGATTTTCAAGACTGCTATCAAACACCAATACCCAATCTCCCTCTTCTATTGCTCTTGGCCGTAAGCGATGCCTACTGTCAAACCTGTCCTTATTCCTTAGTCTAGCAACCTTCAACCTGTCAATAGCTAGCTGAATATCCTCAGGTCTCCTCTCCAACTGTCGAATCCGAAGAGCTAAGAGCTCCTCTCTCGTCAAATCCTCATGCCAAGGTAAAACTGACCGTCAAAGCACAAGTCTCAATCGGCATAACAGGTTTCTGACCATACATCAACTCTGCAGGCATATATCCTGTGGTAACACTATGAGTCGTACAATCAGCCCATAAAGCAAATGGTAGAAGTCTTGGCCATTCTCCAATCCGTCCTCTGCATACTTTGGCTAATGCTTTCACTATCGGCGGATGCCCTCTTTCACTCTTTCCATTTCCCTCTGGATTGTATGCTGTGGTTAGAGCCAATTTGATTCCTAGCTGAGAGAAAAACTCCCTAGCTTCATCTGCATCCAATTCACCACGATCCGCAGTGATCTTACCCACACAACCATACCTGCAGAAAATTTCCTCCAATAAGAACTTACACACTGCACTAGTGGTCTTCGTTCTCAAATATCTGCCCTCAACATGATTAGTAAGATCCTCTCTAGCCAAAACAATGTATCTCATCTGCCATAGACCCATAGTAACCAAATCAACTACCCACTTATAATGAATGCATAGCGGATAGGTCGGATGAAGCTCATCTCTATGACGCACTACTAAATACATCTGGCAGTCTCTGCAAGTCTCAACAAAGTGAGAAACATCTCTATACATGCCTTTCCACCAATATTTCTCCTTGATTTTCTCATAAGTAGCCCATACTCCTCTATGACCAGCCCAAGGACTCTCATGAAATTCCCTCATCACCTGTAACTGTGTCTCTCTATCGCAGACAACCCGCAAAGGTAATCCGCCTCTTTTCTTCGGATGCTTCCAAAGAAATCCATCCTTAAGAAAATATCCATAGGCTTTCCTTCTGATCTTCTTGAACTCTTCATCTGTCCATTCATCTCTTTTGCTTAGTGTACTAAGGTACCTGCCAATCTGCAACCAATCTCCAACATAGAGCTCTTCTGTGAAAGCCACAATATCATAGACATGACAAACATGATCAACCATAGTGGCTGAAATTTTTGCATCATCCTCTTCTGCAAGTAGTGCCTCCTCATCATCATATCTAGCTCTAGACAACATATCTGCCACTGGATTATCCTTTCCTGCTATGTGTTTAAATTCTGGATTTAATGACTTGATGTATGCAATCCATCTCAACATGGCTATATCCGGAGTAGAGCAACTCGTGATCATGCCAATCAATGGCAAGCAATCTGTCCCTACCACAACTGAAGCTCCAATAAAGTACTCCTTGTCACATTTGAGAGCTGTGACAATCCCCAATAACTCCCTCTTGATTTGCGGATATCTCCTCTGTCTCTCGTTTAGGACTTTCGCCCCAAACCGAATAGCATACCTATTTCCATCTGCATCATCTTGACCCACAGCCCAACCTATACCAATTGGACTAGTGTCAACTGTCAATACAATAGGCCTATCACAATTATAATCCGCTTTCCTGAGAGTAGGAGCATTCTGCAATAACTTCTTCAATTTCCGCATGGCTTTAGTGTGACTCTCATCCCAATAGAATTTCTGCCCTTTTCGAAGCAGCTGATACAAACAATCTGCAATGTGTGCAAAATGAGGTATCCAAATCATATAAAACACACAAGCACCAATGAATCTCCGTACCTCTGAAGTAGTAGAACAATACTCTGCAATCTTGCCTATAGCATTCACCTTATCAGGTGAGGGTTTCCTGCCATAATATCCACACATATGCCCAACAATAACAACCTCATTCACTCCAAAAACAGATTTTTGCCTTGAAAGTGTCAAGTTCACTTCTTCTAACCTGGCCAAAATCCTCTCACATGCTGAAATATGATCAGCCACAAAGTATCTGCATCCCTGCTCATTTAGGCTCTCATTCTTCTCTTCTTCTGCACACCCCTTAATGGGCACATCATCCAAGAAAGGCATAGTAAGCTGAGGTATGTAATCACGAAGGACCTTATGCATGGCATTCATCATATGCACAACAGAATTAGTGGCACCTTGAGGCAAGGTACACATCTTGACAAGCCCAATAGGAGTTCTCATGGTGGTTATGTCCCTGCTTTCCAAAGCCAGCTGAAACTGATCATATCCTGAATACAAATCACCCAAAGAATAGATGGCACGTCCAGCAAATGCCTCTGCAAACTCATCCACAACTGGACCTATACCAACATTCCTGATAGTAACTCTGTTCACTGGCTGCATGTCCTGAATAAATCGGAGAGTACCATTTTTCTTTGGAACTGTAAACCACCTGTTTGAGTATGGTGCAGATGAAGGCTCAAGGATTCCCATCCTGATTTTCTCATTCAATAAATCAATCAGCTTTGGCAAGTGTGCTTTAGGCACTGGAATAGGTCGAAGATTCCATGGGATATGAGGAATAGTAAAAATGACCATAGGAGCAACAATATCAGGATTCACACATCCAATCTCATGTGGGACAAAAGCAAATCCCCTTCCATGACGCTCAAGCATATCCTGAAAGCATTGCTTCTCTATGGGTAACAAGAAATCACCATTTCCAATTTTCAATTCAGCAAGTGTCTCTGCTGAAAATTTATGACCAATATGCTCCGGATTCCTCAAAATTTGTTATTTAGCAGCCCTCTCTATTTGTTGTTCACTGTCAGGTGGAAGCGGTACAGCAACCGGCTTCACCTTCTTATCCACAGTTTTGTATTTCGTGTCAACCCTGGCTTCATTATGCTCTTCTGCATTACATAAACCTTGCTATAAATCAACAATTCTGCACTCCAATGGCTGAATATTCTCAGCCCTCTGCTCTATGGACTGCATAGAAACAGCCCCAAACTCTGAATGATGAAATATTTCAGCAGTAAACTCTGTTGGCTGAAAATTTTCAGCCCTCTGTCTCTCTAAAAGTTGATCATAACCAGCTGGAAACTCTGTTTGCTGAATTTCTTCAGCACTCAACACTCTTTGCTGAGTTACCTCAGCCTCTGACTCAATCTGTGACATAAAATCTGCAATTTCATGAAACATGTCCAGGGATTGCACTAATACATTACCATGACAATTCAGCATATCAGTTTTTAGCATATCTCCCATCTCTGTCATCGTATCTGCACAAATCACACTGTCATACATCCCATCTATGTGCTCATCATCCTCCAAAATTCCTGCATTTTTCAAATTTTTCTCCTTCCTGCATATATACTGCCTGGCAGCTCTAGGCAACCTAGAAGTCTTCTGATAGCTCATCGAACTGTTTGCTGAAATCCCAACATAACCGGAGGAGAAAACACTGCTGCCAGGAGGCGAGAACTCCAATCTCCTCTCCTCTGTACCACCGTTGTCTCGCGAAACGGCGGTACCTAATGAAAACCCGAATCCCTCACAGTGGGCAAGGGTGCATCTCTGAGAGTATCCCTGTTTCTAACATGGTTAACACATACAGTCATAAACTGAACTGCTCTCATACCATCTTTACTGCGAATCCGTGCATAAGCAGATCCATCATCCATGACCTTTGTTTCCATGCGCATCTCTGTAATGAATGGCTGTCCAAGAATTATAGGATAAGAGCATGAATCCTGCACAAAGAAATGAAAATCCTCCTCTACATCACCAATAGAAACCCTGACACTAGGACAAGCAGCATATAAATCACCTGCAGTGTTATTGGCGGCTCTCATATGCCACCCATGCTCTACATCCATAGGCCATCTGTTACTCTCATAAACTCCACGAACTATGAGATTAATCTCTGAACCATGATCAACCAATGCAACATAAGGCACCTGTTTTTCTCCAACCTTTACCATCGTCTCTGTAGTTGCCCTAGCCCAATGGCTCCGCAAAAAGTGACTACGTGGTATCAAAACAGGCTCATCAATTTCAGCATAATGCATAGGCTGAACCCTCTTCTCTACCTGCGGCAAAACAGAAGCATTATCAACCATAACCTCATCATCATCCTCATCCAACTCTCCAATCAAAACTCCCTGTGTATCAGTGGTAGCCAATGCATGTCTTTTCCTCTTCAAGACCTCCTGAAACTGATCCTGAAACTCTCTTTTTGAGATGCCCAAAATCTCAGAAATAGTGAAAGTCACCTCACTGCCAAGTATCTTATCATTAAAGATTTTCTTCATGTCTGTAGATGTCTCAATATCGGACATCAATCTGAATCCTGGCTGCTTTCTCTCTCTAGGCTCTTGCCTCTTTTCTCTCTTTTGAGCATCCTCCATCTGTCGATCTGGCCCTGGTCTTGAAGACGGTCCTGCAGTAGGTGGAGTAAGAAACTCACCCCCTCTAGTCTTCTTAGCTGCACTTGGATTTTCTTCATCCCTCTTACGCTTCTCCTCAACAAATACATCTGCACCATGAGATTTAGCCAAATAAGCATAAATAGAATACCTGTCAATAGGCGAGTCCCAACCTGTCTCTGATCTGATGCTAGAGCCTACACTAGTCAAAACAGTTTGCTGAATTTTTCCCTTGTTTGCAGTCTCCATAGCATAAGTCCATAGCACTGACTGAGTATCTGATCCCTTCTCAATCTGTACTCCATATGCAGAAGCATCACCTCTAGCTGTCACATAAGAAGTACGCGCAGCCATGTCCTCCACTAACTTCTTCATTCCACCTTTACCAAAATTGGTAGCAAGTGGAGCTCATGTCTCAGTCAACCAAATCTTACCATCTTGCCCCCAATATACCAAATTCTGCCTCCTTGCATCCTGGAAAGAATCACAATCCCTGCAATGCTGATGCTCCGTACTATCACACCAAATACATCTCCGATCTCTCCTAGGTGCACTAGGAGCACTCCTAGGTGCAGTAGGAGCACTAGAAGAAGTAGTAGGCACAATCGAAGCAAACTGCTCCTTCAACTTTCCCACTAACTCCGCTTTGACTGACTCAAGTGTCAAATCTGTGATGCCTTTGATTATGTCATCAATAGAGGTAGGCACCGATGGAGCTGATGGTTTTGGAGCAGAAGGTGTAGGCATCTGTCGTGGAACAGGAGGAATAGGTGGAGTAGAAACAGTAGGCACTGGCATAGGCCAAGAAACTGGCTGAGGAGGAGAAGAAATAACAGGGATAGAAGTAGGCATAGGAGCAGATGATGGTGTAGGTGTCATGGAACCATTCTGTAGGCGAGTCTTCCATATCCTCCTCTTGGTCAAAGTCGAGACTGCATCCTGAGCATCCTGCCAATCAGTTTTAAGACCCATAGGCTTCATACGATCTTCAAGAAGCTCACCTAATTCTTCTTGAAGAGCAGGATCTGCAGCTTGCAAGAAAAGCTCAACTTTTTCAACATCCAATGCTCTTTGTTCAATAGCATCAAGCTGACTATACCTCTCTTCGAATTCTCGAATCAACTCCGAAGCAGCGAGACCTTTGTTTGGCATGTAGACCCACTCTCGGAATGACCGTCGAGTAGCCATACCAAAGTCCTCAAGGAAGTATTCTTCTTTCAAGGCCTTCTTAAAATCTTGCCAATGTGTATTTTGAATAAAAAGATCAGTCACTTTTGTCCTCAAAGCAGGTGTGACAAGACGAAGGAAGTACTTACTCATAAGCCCAGCAGGAACTCCAAAAAATCCCATCTTGATCTCATATGTCTTCAAATATGCTGAAACATTACGCCCGTCAAATAGCTTCTTCTCACTCTCAACTGCTTCAATAGCCTTAGTCGCGCTGTTTGCATTCTCCTGCTCTGAATAGAGTTGCCTTTGCTGAGACAACTGCTGTTGATGCAATTGTTGTTGCTGCTGCATATACAATTGTGTTTGCTGATTTTGGAGCTGCATATACATGGACATATTTAGCAAAATCTGTTTTAGATCCTCCGTCGAAGTACTTGACGCAGCAGTCATTGATGGAGCTGAAGTAGATGCAGCTGGAGTTGTAGAAGAAGCTGAAATAGAGGCTGAAGTATCTCCCATCCTGAAATTTCTGCGACGCTTTCACGTCGGGTTCACCAAAGATGTCGAAGGGTTTGTGAAAGCAATGTCGCAACCACAGAGGACTTTGAATAATTTCAGGATAGAAGGTCAATATTAGTAAAGCTCTGTTGTGGCAACATGAACTTTTAATTCAGGCAGTTAATTATTGTCTAAGTTCAAATCCACAGTTGTTGAAGATCCGTCTTTTCTCACAGCAAGATTGCTCTGGCCTGGACATGCAATGAAAGCTTTATCTCTCTGTTTACTACAAGTCAGATTGTCAAACTCTATAGTGCTTTTACTGTAGTCTTTGATCTCTTCCCATTCATAGTTATTACTATGTCTTAAGCACCTTCATCAGTGCTAAGTTCAGAACTTTGAAAGCCCCTGTACTGCAACCAGCAGCAGCCCAATCATAGTAGCATAAGCAGAGAAAAAGGGTATGTGACCAGGCCGAATGCAACTTCAGCTTTCAGAAAGAGCAAGTAGTTCATGTGGTAATGATTTCCCTGTGCTTGTAACGAGGACAGTTATTGAAGCGCAATTTGCTGCCATGCTCCATCACTCCATGATTGATTGTATATGTCTGATGACCAGAACAGGCTCATTTAATCCACTTGTTACTGATGGATATGTTTGATGCATTGGCTCAACGAATTTCTGTCAATGTTCCACTGAATAAATGTTAATGTAAACTTTCTATACTCAGATTATTCGATTGTTCTCTGTCTCTCTGTCTTTGTTAAGGAGAGAAAAGTGGTTTGTCACATTACTATAGATTGACATGCTGGAAATGATGGCGGGTTGGTACATTAGTGCGTTGTTCAGAGTGTGTAATTGTAGTTGTCCATGGTTGCATTCTTAGCGCTTCAGGCAGCGTTCGCGTGAACCAGAATGGCTTTAGCAGCTCTCTGTCGATGGTGCTGAGGATACGCACGTAGTAATTTGAACCTGTCGTGTTTTCGTTAGCAAGACGGAACACATCTCTGACCATTCGAAGACCTTCACCCAAATACTTCTGGACAAATTCTGATCCAACTACACGAATGAAAGCAGCAGTTGTATGGTGAGCAACAGCCTTAGCAAGCATGGTTTTCCCTGTCCCTGGTGGACCATACAACAGAACCCCTCATGGCGGATCTATACCAATCTGTTTATACAACTCATGATGTGTTAAAGGAAGCTCCACTGCTTCTCGAATCTCCTGCTTCTGAATATCACATCCTCCAATGTCATTATAAGTAACATCTGGTTTTTCTGACTGTGACAAGAGAGAGATACTCGAATCAGCCTTGCGAGACTCTGCTATTCTTTGTAGTATAAGCGATGTTCTCGAGCTAGTAATTCCATTGGCTTCTTCCACAGCAGATCGCTTTATATTGGGAGGAGTAGATCTGCCGTCGACTAGGACAGGGTGCAGGGCATCAGTTCCGGAGGGGAAGCCCCTGCTCTCAAAGAAGCCAATGACCTCGCGCCACGTGAGGGCCGAGAGGAAGTCGTGGTCACGAGAGATGAAACAGAGCTCATGGACGCCCCCCTTCAGCTAACTTCTTTTGCTTCCCCCCTCCAAACCTCTCTCTCCCTTCTCGTAGCTCCCCTTCCAGTCCAAGCCCACAATTCCGCAGTTGCAGAGCTCCTCGACTCCCTCGACTCCAAACAATGAATTTTCTATCGTCGTTGCCTTCCTCTTTAGTTTCCAGATTGCAGCCTCCATTCCCATTCGTGGTGGACGTACATTTTTCCCCTTGCAATGCAATCCGTCATTGTTTGTATAAGTCGTCTCTTTGTGCTGTTTTGGAGCTGGTGCGTACACAGAGACAGACCTTCCTTTGTTTTCTTTGCGGCCTCGGATCATTCCTACTTCTCATTACCCTGCATTATGATCGGATTTTTGAGATAGCGTGACAGCGGCATCTGCATTCTTCTCCTCACGATCAGCTTTGTCGAACTCCGATCAGCTTTTACGAAAAATTACACTTGGTCCTTACCAACTTCATCTTCTGTGGCTTTATCGACTTCATCTTCTGCAGCTTAACGTTACTTTACAGCCTCGTCTTTTGCTTTGTTGCAGCGTACTCTTCCTCTCAGATTGCAGAGCACTCTTTTCCTTCTCATGCTCTGTTCCTCTTCCCTTCCCAGATTAGCGTAATTCCCCCTCTTTTTCTGTCACATACGCCTCTTTTTTCCCTCCCCCTTTAGCTCTTTTGAAAATCCCTCTTTAGCTTTCTTCATTAGTGTTTTCTTTTCCCCTTTTGTTTTCTTTTTATGAACCAGAAAAAGCCCACTTATTTAGCCACACTTTCCTCTCTTACACACACAGAAAAGCAGCATCTTTTCCTCTTCACATTGCATGTCCCTTCAACTCTAGGTCTCTTGCTTTGCTTCAAGCTTGGTAAAAGTACGAACACAAAGCATCTCAGAAAGTCCCCAAAGACTCACAAGAACATCTGCACTCCCATTGCAAAGTACCTCCCAGTCGGATCAATGGCAAATCAATAACAACCTGCTGTGTGAGCATCAAGTGTGTGTAATGTAGAAAGAGATGGATAAACAAGATATCCACCGTTCCATTCTCAGTTGTGAGGAAGAATAGTTCACCTCTTAAGGAACTTACGCTTGTTTCTTCTGTAAAATTGAACATGAACCAACTGAAAGGAAAATGTTCAAGCAAAGCAAAGCACAACGTCTACGTCAAAGTATGTACAAAGTAACAAATCTCATGCACAACTTTTGGGTGGTTTTCACACCTCGAATGCGCAGCAATACGACAACGTGTGAAAACTCTTTGGCATCTAGACATCCTACATTTGTATAACTCTACAAATTCAAAGACAAAAAAACGTAAAGAATAAAAAAGAAATAGAATGTCATAAAAAATCTTTAAAAAATAAATTGCCTTCTATTTTCCTTGAGCGGACACTTCTCCATGTAATATGATATGTTAGATGCATAGAGTTAACTTTTTGCGCAACTTATTTAAGTCTACATTCATATTTTGAATACAATCATGATTATGAAAGACAAAAAGAATCAATATCAAGGAGCTTGGATCCTTGCACAAATTTTTACTCAATTTGGAAAGAAAATATGAGACATCTTTATTGTTCATCATATGGCATAGGCAAAACGAAAGTATATCAAGTAGAGATTATTTTGGTCAAACTTGGAATTTTTATTAGAATAAATCTACCTAAGGAACTCAAATACATCAATAAATTTATAGGTTTGAGGTTCAACAAATATATTTAAGATTTTGTACTTAAAGGGAAGATCTAAAAAGCCATATTTACAATAATTATTATGGCATGAGTGTATTAAAATGGTAACAAGCTTGGCCAGAGCACTTGGTGTAGAGATAGCGGTTCTATAAAAAAATTTCTCCACCTATGTTGAGAAAAGGATTTAGGCACGATTCTTTGAAGATGAATGAAATTGATGCCTTAGGGGTGTGTTACATTGCCAGATTGCATGGTTGTGTGCATGTGAAGATGAATGAAATTGATGCCTTAGGGGTGTGTTACATCGCCAGATTGTATGGTTGTGTGGAGGTGAAAGGGCAAGGCTTGATTATTGCATTTGTACATTGGTTTCTCCTTAATGATGGCTATGCACTTTTCATACACATCATGCATTCAAGAATTCCTTTGCATACAACAAATCATAGCAATTATTTGCACTTTGGCCGAGTGTGAGTGAGGAACTCTAAGCTATTTTAGGTTGATGGGTCTAGCTAGATATAAGTGCAACTGAGTGGAGTGAAAGTGGTACACTCTGTGATGGCCAAATCCCTAACCAGTTAAGAATTGATCCTAATAAGAGGCCATGACATTTAGTCAAAGGTACCTAGGTGACATTTATATAGTGTCTTAGATGCTATTATGTGGGGATACCTCCTCCTTAGAGTTCAAGGTTAGCCAATTAGGACATTGACTATATATAGTGTTCTAGTTTAATAAGAGGGTTTTCTAGCATTTCTCTAGTGGCTCATGACCATAGGGCTATGGGGGATTGGTTTTTGAGACCTAATAGTGAGATTAGGATGAGGGAGCCACTACTGGGCTCATTTTAAGTCCTAAAACTTAGAACAAGGAGCTTAATATACAGTAAGTTAGCTAGAAAAGAACTTTCTATATTGGATGCTACTTTTCTAAATTAGCAATCTAGTAATGTTTATTTTTCTCTAGATTAGAAATTTGGATTATGTCATGACTAGAACTAGCAATTTCTCAGTTGTTCTAAAATGCTATATGAACAATGATTTGGAGCTTTTTATTATGTTTAATGGCTATTCAAACTTTTTAGATTTTAGAAGAGTTTATCTAAAATATATTTTGAGAACTTATAAAGATGATTATAGTCCATAGATTTGAGAATTTCAAACAAAACTTCACTCTTAAACCATATACTTGATGAGTATAATAAGAAATGGGGAGACAAAACAAGTTCCAAGAGTAAGGACTAATAAAGCAATCCTAATCAACAAGAACACTAACATTGAGAAAACCGACACAAACATTAAAAACTAGCTATTGTGGATTCCTAAATCAAACCATGTGATCTCAATTATGTTGAGTAAGCCTTATTGATAAAATGGGGTTGATCTAAGAGGGAGGGAATAAATGATACGGGGCATGTGACTATTATCACTAGAGTAGATTAAGGCTTAAGTGAAATGCGGGCATGTGGTGAAGCTTTGAAAAACTAGACAATAGCCCTTGCTCGTAGTGGTTGGACAAGAAATATCGGATGTTTGAAGAAAAGAGAAGTCAATTCATGAGAGCTCTCTTGAAGGCTACTTGAGCATCAACATCATATTTCACTTGATTGGGATCTTGAAAAATCACATATATCTAATATTGCTAGTTGTTATTGTAGCACCCTCATTTATCAACTTTACTTGGCTCTTAAAGCTCAGCATTTTAGCTTATAGGCTCTTGCAATTCACCATTTGAGCTTGTAAGGAACTCATATACCTTATGACCTCATTCAAGATGAGATGAGAAGTGTGAGGGACACTCCAATCTCTCTTAACTTATTTTTAATAGCCCTTCTAGCTACATTCTCAAGTTCAACCAAAGCTACTCCCTTTCTTGCCAATTCGTGGGTACTCACATCATATTCTAACATATGATATTGCATCGATAAGTGTCCACTCAAAGAAAATAGAAGGCAATTTGGTTTTTTGAGGTTTTTTATGTCATTCTATTCCTTATGTTTTCTTTACATTTTTTTTGTCTTGGAATTTGTAGAGTTATAGAAACATAGGATGTCAGCATTCCAAAGAGTTTTCAATTGTGGTTGACCACATGAAAATGAGTTGCAAAGGCATTTCCCATAAGATTGGGACAAAAAAGGTAAACTAAAAATGGCTTCCCAAGGCAATGTGAACTGTGTCTAAGGTAAATGGTTTAAGTGTGAAAACTGGTGGCTATGGAATAATGTGCTTACTGACAAACTTGTTACGACCAAGGTTTTATAGGACAAGACCAAAACAACAAGCATGAAAAACTAATGTGATCTAGGAAGTTGTAAGCTAAATAAATAGTAGATGGGAAACAGGGAAAATTTCAATGTTCCAAGCTATCGATCTACTAGATCCATGCATCAACAATAAATGGAATCAACTACCATAAGGATAGTCACATGATGATCACCATTTCATTTAAACTTGCATTTGTGCTTGTTTTGATCAAGAGGTAAGACTATTGTGCGAGTATAGATACAAGTTGTTGGCAAGAAGACATAATCAAAAGGGTCCTAAATGAGTTTTTTTCCATTAAAGGGCTAACTTGGCATAGTGCCAACTATGTGCATTCACAACAAGCCTTCCATGGAGACTCATTGAAGTTTTAAGTTGCTACGCGTGGGTGCAAGATATGTTGAAAGCCTTGAATACAATCCAAAGGGGAAATGTGCCTAAGTTGAAGTCATATTCCTTTCCTCTTCTAACCAAGCATGCCATGTCCATTTCCTCCTACCTTGCCTCTATTGGAATACTATTACATGAGCTAATAAGACCTATAAGTTCCTTTCCTCTTCGATACTCTTGCAGGAGACCTAACATGCATGTGTCTAGAAGCTCTTTGTGAACTCACATGAACTCAAGTTCTCGTTCATTTACCTCGAGATATGAAACTATGTATGCCTAAACTCAAATTTAGGGTTTCGTGATGGGTGTGAAAGTGTTGATGTTAAGATCCAACCATGAGAGTCTTAGTCACATAAAGGTGTTGTTTTGTAAGCTCTATGTGATGCAATGGAAGCCTAAGTGTTCATCGAAAGTTATTACACTATCAAGTTCTATGGTAGTAGAGGTGTGTATTTGACTAGAGTTTGAGTTCTCCTAAAAGCTATTTGCCAAGAGAGGAGTTGAGTTAAAGGCTAAGTGGCTAGAATATTTTTATAGGAATTTTGAGTTATTTGCTTACAAGATCTGAGAGGGCATATAGTTAGGAGTTTCTCTGGTTTTCCTTCTTACATTACACAGTTACCAGCTCCTACCTTGCCATACCTTCTTGTGACAAGACGCCACATCTTTTCGGCCATTGTGTGCACAATGCTCCCTTCCCATGGGTAATCATCCCTTTACTTCTATGCAAAGGTATTCTAAACTAGATGTTGATGAGTTTAAGGCTAATATTTCTACCACATCTTAATATTACTCAACCCATCATGACCAAACCGAAAGAAATAAAGTTCAAGAGTAGGAAAGAGAACTAATAGAGTACATGGGGTCCTTTGTAACTTTTGGATTTGATGTAACATTGAGAGTGACATGATGATATGGAGCTGTCTTTCATCTCATTCTCTTTATGCTTGTCAATTCTCTTGACAAATCTTGAAGCTTCGAGCTTCTCCTTTGGTCTAGACCACTAAGACGGTTATCGAGTCTTCTTTTGATTTTCGAGATCTTCTTGCTCTTTCTCTTTGTTCCCTATATATATCTCTCTCTTAGCCTCTCTATATCTCTTTTTTACTCTTCTTTGTATCTTTTTCTTGCCTCTCTCTCTCTCTCTCTCTCTCTCTCTCTCTCTCTCTCTCTCTCTCTCTCTCTCTCTCTCTCTCTCTCTCTCTCTCTCTCTCTCTCTCTCTCTCTCTCTCTCTCTCTCTCTCTCTCTCTCTCTCTCTCTCTCTCTCTCTCTCTCTCTCTCTCTCTCTCTCGTTCCATGATAAAAATGATCAATAATTGATAACCATTCTTTGAAAAAGAAGCTTTAGACCAAGGGATTAGTCTACTATATAGCCTTTTGACTATTATTTTGTCTACTTATGCCTATCATCCCCAACTGTTGCCAATATCATAAGCTCCTTACCTATCCATAGAACTAGTTCATGTATAATCAAGGTGATAATAACAAATGTGAGTTTTCATGCTAGACTATTGTTGATCTGCCCATGCTATCTTCATTTCAATCAATGAGTAATGATGGTGATTATTCTAGGTTCTCGATGGTGATGATGTTGTACTCAGTGATGAGTTTGAACATCAATCTGTGGGTGTTATTGATGAAGATCACTTCCAAGGAGTTTGTTGCTGATGATGACGATGAGAAAGACATGCACTTCATGAAAAATGATGTTTAGTAGAAGCAATTTATGGTGAGAATGACTAATGTTATGTTCTTTAACCTTTACTTTGATTTTTTCACATGTGTTAAATTTTGGATTTTTGGGCTTAGGACATTGTAAAATGCATATTTTTTGGGATTTTTAAAGCATTTTGAGTAGATGCATATGTTGTTTAAGTGGAAAATGAAATATCAAGTCTCAAATTTTGTCCATTTAACAAAGCGACCAAGGTGTAAGATATGAAGCATTTTAATCCTAAAAGCAAACTGGAATGCAAAGTCAAGTTTTGAAGTAGTGGAGAAGTGTCCAGTTAGCATATTATCATTTATCATGCATGTTTGAGATATAATTTCACATCAAAACACTTTAATCAAGTGGAAATCTGGTGTGGGCAATGAAAAAGACCCAAATTTGGCCATGATTTGAGGGGATGGGCACCAATTTTAAGGGGGCATGGGCAAAAGGCAAAGATCACAGGCGGCTTTGACTATTCAAATATAATAAAATATGTAAGAGAGGGCTAAAAAAGCACACCATATTGCTTATGGATTTATTATTATTGCTTTGCATATTCTTTACTTCCTACGCATTTGACATGACAAATGGAATGTACTCATTAAATGCTTCGTGTTGATGCCAATCTTACTTGCTAAAATGGAGAATTACTTGTGCTATGAACATAGTAATGAAATTGATTAAATTCTCTAATTTCTTTGTGATTTCTGGTTTTTTCTAGCTTTTAAAATTTTTTTCATTTATCGATCAATAAATTTTAAAAAATCTTAGAAATGAGTTTTTAAAAAAATAATTAGAGAAATTTTAGAGACATAATTCTAAATAATAATAATAAATTTAGATCACACAAGCAAAAAAGATAGTTCAATAACACGTTGGATAGCGATGTTACTCCAAATTGAGCACAAATTTGCTAGGAAGAAATCTTGTGGGTTCTACTATGTCAAAAAATTTGGTTTTCTTGAGAAAGACATTTCCTTAAGAGTTTCCCAAATATAAACTTTTAGGGTGTCCAAGCAAGGCATACCACAATTCAACATATCTGCAATCTAAATGATGATTGATGATAATCGAGTGAACTTCTTCTATGCTTAAAATTCATAACATACACAATACATCAAATTTAAGCATGAAAAGAACTTGAATCAATAATTGAAGAGATAGTGCATATGTATACTGGAGCCCCAAGAGAAACATCAAGGAAAAGGGGATTCTACTGCAATAAAATCTATCTTGTAACATCACACTACAAGGGACTGGGGCAATAGCGACGCCGATTAGCGACGGCGTTTATCGGCGTCGCTATTGGCGTCGCTATATGCGTCGCTATATGCGTCGCTATTTGCGTCGCTATTTGCGTCGCATTTGCGACGCAAATAGCGACGCATATAGCGACGCCGCAGGGAAAAAAAGCGCGGCCGAAACCAGAGCGCCGTTTTCATTTTGTTTTCTTCGCCTTTTGAGAGCGAGAGCGAGGGAGAGAGCCAAGGCTTTGTGAAAGAAGAGGAGGAAGAGACTTGTTGCCGCCGCCACCGCCACCGCCACCGTCGTTGTTCGCGAAGGAGAGGAGGAGCCCTCGTTGCAAAGAGAAGCCGCCCACGCTCGCCATATCTCATTGGTGAGTCTCCCTCTCTCTTTCTTTTACTTGTTGAAGGTTTAAATCGTTCTCTTTTGTTTATTTAGGATAGGAAAAGAAAGAGAAGGAGAGGGAGAGGGAGAGAGAGGGAGAGAAAGAGAGGGAGAGGGAGAGAAAGAGAGTGAGAGTGCATTCTCTCTCTCTCTCTCTCCCTTTTGCTTGTTTAATGTTTAAATTACTTTCTTCTTTGCTTGTTTAGGAGAGGAAACGAGAGAGTAAGAGAGAAAGAGAGGGAGAGGGAGAGGGAAAGGGAAAGAAAGAGAAAGAGAAATAGAGGGAGAGGGAGAGGGAGGGGGAGGAAATAGGAGAGGGAGAGAAAGAAAAAGAGAGGGAGAAGGAGGGAGAGTGCATTCTCTCTCTCCCTCCCTCTCCCTTTTGCTTGTTTAATGTTTGAATCACTTTATTTTTTTCTTGTTTAGGAGAGGAAATGAGAGAGAAAGAGAGTGAGAGGGATAGGAAGGGGAAGGAAATGAGAGAGGGATAGAAAGAGAAAGAGAGGGAGAGTGCATTGTATCTCTCCCTCTCCCTTTTGCTTGGAGGATGTTTAAATCACTTTATTTTTTGCTTGTTTAGGAAATGAGAGAGAAAGAGAGATAGAGAGGGAGAGGGAGAAAAAGAGAGGGAGAGGGAGAGGGAGAGGGAGAGGGAGGGGGAGGGGAAGGAAATGAGAGAGGGAGAGAAAGAGGGAGGGGGAGGGAGAGGGAGCGAGGGAGCGAGGGAGAGGGAGAGGGAGAAAGAGGGAGAAAGAGGGAGAGGGAGGAGGAGGGAGGAAATGAGAGAGGGAGAGAAAGAGAACGAGAGGGTGAGGGAGAGGGTGAGAGAAAGAGAGGGAGAGGGTGAGGGAGAGGGAGAGGGAGAGGGAAGGGAATGAAATTTAAGATAATATACGTATCGATAATGGTATGCAATGTGCTTTGCATACGGCCACGTACTTCATCAAAATTAACCCAAAATTATTGTTATAGAAGTGGAGATCCCTTAAATTGAGTATAGGATAATTTCTCTCAGGTCTTATGACTATGAGTAGAATTGATTGAAATAAATTTTATTACTATAGTTGTAAAATTTCATAGATGGCGCGCATTAATTTTAAAATGGATTACTTATACTCAAAGCCGAGATATAACAAAAAATTATCTACCGGGACAAACAAATCGTTGAGCATGATACAAGGCCGAGATATAACATCGGAAAATCTCTCAACTACTATATACAATGCAAGGTTTATGGTCAACTTGCAAGTTGACGTACATCTCCAAAAAGCTATCCATTTAAGCCTCGTTTGCTGTAATGTAGATAAGATGGCAAACGAAGAAGGTCCTATTGTTCAAGACCGCGAGTCGTATCTTAATCAGCGTGTCCCATGTCCTTGCTCTCAATGCAAGTTGGCAATTAGACGAAAACGCCGATTGTCTATAGAACACGTACGACGATTTGGCGAGTTTCAACCTGAGATTATTGATCAGGCGATTGCAGATTTTCAGCAAACGGTATTTTCAAGTTAGCATTTTTCATGCATTGTACTCTCAAGCTAATTGAAAACCATACACAATAAGATTGGGTCTTGTTGGCAAATTTTGTGTCCAGGGGGGTGATGTCTCGACCCAAGGGGGAGTGCACCCTTTGCGGCCAATTAGAAGAGTTCGTGGACGTGAGATGGATGGATGGCAGGAGCCAATAGACCACTCGCAAGGCCCATCTATATCGTCAATGCCAGAGGAGACAGACAACCTTCCCGACTTGCCTACAATCTTGGAGCCTGAGATGGAGGCAATGATCGATGCATTGATTCCCATGGATGTTGAGACATCTGACCCGCTTAGAGAGGAAGCATCCATACCATTATATGATGGGTGCCGAGTATCTCGGTTGAAGACATTGCTTGCACTCTTAAGCGTGCAAGCGAAATACGGTTGGAGCGATACGAGTGTGACTGAGTTATTCAGGTACCTTGCATACAGACTTCATTGTTTTTTTTTTAAACAGTATTATTGTAAATATGGATGGATTTTTCAAGGTGTTTTATGATGTTTTCAGGTTATTGAAATATCATATATTGCCACCTGCAAACACCATGCCTGAGTCTCGTGATGATGCACGACATGTTTTACGGAAGCTTGGCATGGACTACAATAACATCCATGCATGTATCAACGACTGCATATTGTTTCGAGATGAATACGAGACTATGGAGACATGTCCAAAGTGTGGTGCTCACAGGTATCGACAGGACTTGCAAGGGCAGACCATCCCTCAAAAAGTCCTCAGACACTTTCCGCTCATCCCCCGCATAAACCACATGTTTCGCACGTCTGCCATGGCAAGCTTGACAACGTGGCATGTGCAGAATAGGTCTACGGATGGAGTGCAACGAATATCAGCAGATTCGCGCGCATGGAGCCACATTGACTCTACCTTCCCAGGCTTTGCGCGAGAGCCAAGGAATCTTCGGCTCGGTCTCGCCATGGATGGTGTGAACCCATTCGGTCTGCGCTCGACTTCTTACAGTGTGTGGCCTATAGTGCTTGTCAACTACAACATTCCTCCATGGCTTTCTACGAAGAAAGGACATCTCATCCTTAGCTTGCTCGTCCCGGGCCGCTACAAAGTAAAAAATATGGACATGTATCTTCGTCCATTAGTCGATGAGCTTAAGATTTTGTGGGAGGAGGGGGTCACGGTGCAAGATATGAGCAGGCGCGATGGTCGGCGGTCAGCCAACATTCGAGCCATTCTCATGTGGATGATGCATGACTTTCCGGGATTGGGAGAGTGCTCAGGTGAGCAGACCTTTGTTCACGCCGGTAATATCTATATTTTATTTCATTCAATCAAGTATTCACTAGGTCGTGGATCGCCTTGCAGGTCTCGTTACCTCAGGTTATCATGCATGTCCATTGTGTGGGCCACAGTTAGACTCCCGAAGGTCACGAACCATGAAGAAGATGGTATATCAAGGGCACGCCACTTTCTTGCCGGAGGATCATGAACTCAGGGAAGGTTTTCTTGGACATTGTGAACAGGTAATCTTCTAGTCATTTGCTTGCTAATTGTAATACGACATGCTTTATGTCACAATGATTTGAAGACGGTTTGTAAGTGTTTGTGAACAGGTAATCTTCTATCCAAATCCCCGACAACCTCGATGGTGGTATGTTATACCTTCAACTCCTAGAGGTGCGAGAGTATACGATCAAAGCGATGTTCCAGGCATAGATGAAGAATATATGCAAATAGAGGGATCGAAATTACAAGGGGTGGAGGCCACCGCAAGCTTGGAGCCCGCATCGGCTAACAATGATGGAAATACAGAAGTCGTAGAATTTTTTGAGAACGAGGCAGACTCGTTCTTTTGAGGTGACATGTCTATCGACCTTCCAATGTATGCAGAGTTATGTCAGGAGATTAACATGGGACCATAGAATACTTCATTCTTAGAGAATTGTATTACTCAATTCGTTGTTTAGATCTTCCATAAAGGTAGATAAGATATGCATTTTAAGATGGATTTTTCAAAAATGATTTATATTAATGCGCTTTGTATAGTTTCAATTGATTATTCTAACATTATTTTTTATCTCTGCAGGTATCTTTATTTTCAGGATGAGTCGAGGGATGAGCGATGAGGAGTTTCAGGAGATGATGGCACGTATGTCTCCAGATCAGCTCGCGAGATTCAGAGAGATAGCAGATCAGGAGCTGTCTCGTTCTTCGTCAGGGCGCTCTGCTAGATCAGCTTCAGTGCGATCAGATGCTTCAGCTTCGAGCAGACGATCTCGACGCTCGCGACTTGGGCCAGAGGGAGGGACTGCGACTGCAGGAGGATCAGGGGGGTGCTGCTGTGGAGACACGGACGCGGTGTCTCCGTCTCGTCGTTCAGCTAGAGCTCGGTCACCTCCAGGATTTGTCACACCTGTGGGGACGTCCACTCCAGTTACTCCGGCTTTTGCGCAGCCGTCGGCAGATGTCACGCCTTTTGGTGGCACTCCTTTTGGTGGCACCCCCTCTGGTGGCACTCCTTTTGGTGGCACCCCCTCTGGTGGCACCCCTTTCAGTGGCACTCCGGGAGAGGGTACCCCCGTCGGTACACCGGATGTTCAGGGGTCTCCTGGATATGCCCAGGAGCGTGGACGGAGATGGGAGAGGGCCCATACGAGGCACACTCCTAGGGATTATGGATACCTAGTGGATGGCAGGTCAGGAGCTATCATCATGAATGATGAGGGGAGGAGGGTGATAGCTCGCATGAGGGAGTTGTGCCAACAAGTTTTTCGGCACAACGTCCTGGATCATTGGAGGAACATACCGGAGGGGAGCAAGGAGTACATAGTAGCATCCTTGCATGAGGAGTTCCCGGTGCCAGCCGCAGTGGATAGATTCTCTACGGGCTGGATGATGGATTGCATGCGTGCATACATGTCACATAGACGATCCGACGCACGCAAGGCAATCAAGAGTGGGGCTCCAAAGCCCGAGTGGTTAGATGCAGAGGACTGGCGCCGACTGAGGGAGGAGGCTACAAATTCGCCAGGATGTTGGAGTCAGCAGCGGGAGGCGGCGAGGGCACGAATCGAGGCCGGATCGGTACATCATCTTGGGAGTGGCGGCCACAGGACATATTTGGAGGACTTTGTAAGTTTCTCTTTTGTTTTGCTTATTTGTTTTTTTGAGATATTATTTGTACTGACAATCATATTTCTAACAGTTAGCATTTTGTTTTCTTTGCAGCACTCCATTACAAATCGTGATCCGCAAGGCCTTGAGACTCAATATGCAGAGAGGCACGGTCTCAGATCATTGATCGACCGATTGTACAGACGCGGCGACCCAGTAAGTCTCTCATCTTTCATGTCCGTAGTTACCATGAGATATTTGAATGCATTATTGTATGGTGGATTGATATGTTGTTTCTTTTTCTGCAGAATCCGTTTGATGCTCCTTTGCAGAGGGACGAGCTTTCGGGGGACGACGATTTGTAGCTCGCCCTCGGATCCTTAGCGCTCACATACCTTTAGTTTTTAGTCGCCCGATCTATGTAGACATTTTCTATGTATTAGTGATATTGTTTTATGATTGTACCAATCGCATTTTATGCGATATCATGTATTTATTTCATCTATCAGTTTTATGATTTCAGTATAGATTCTTTTTGTTTGCAAACGCTTTGTATGCAGCAGTGCAGAAACTATTTTGTATGGCTCTCATACAGCACACAGTGCTATATCCCTGCCACAAAAAAATTTTTTCCTCTGTTACCGTCGCTATTTGCGTCGCAAATTTACTGCAGGCATCGCTATTGTCGTCGCTATCAGCGTCGCAAATTCTCTGTAACCGTCGCTATTTGCGTCGCTATTTGAGTCGCTATATGCGTCGCAAATGCGACGCATATAGCGACGCAAATAGCGACGCATATAGCGACGCAAATAGCGACGATTCCATGGCGTCGTCAATAACGACGCTTTTTGCGACGACGGGGGCAAATTTTGTTGTTTGTATTTTCGTCGCTTTAAACGTCGCTATAAGGTCTATATCTTGTAGTGTCAACAAGCTTTTATTTCATTCTTTCGATGACAAAAACAAAGAAAACAGCAAATCTTCACACAGCATCATAGTAGATATCTCCCACGGATTTGATAGAATCAACCATAATCTCAACATCTTCATAGAATCCATCAATAGAACAAGGAACACAAAAGAATACACCATTTTTGAATGGAAATCAATCACATATTATTCATCTCTAATGTCTTCATAGTTTTCTCTCTTGATCTCTCATATACAAATACACTGTTTTGATAGAATTGGATATATCTCGCATATGATCTCTCATACACTCATACACTCTCAATAATACATCATCTCCTCACTAAAATAATCAATAATGACTCTCAATAATCCTTCTTAGGTCGTGGATGCACCTCCCAAGAGGTATGGGAGGTATGAAAGGGCACCAGAGCCACTACAATGTCTCTTCATAGCTCACTACTGTCACTGTCACTCTAGTCTTCTCTTCAATCTTCAGCTGCTTCTTCCATTTGTTTTAGCTCTTTTGAACTTAGATTCATCCTTTCCAAAAGTTATAAAACTTTCCCAAAGTCACACATACATTCTACAGAACACTTACAGAAGATCTACAGAACAGAACAAAATAGGAACAAAGCAAAGACAGAATAGAGATAGAGGCTCTATAGAAGGTTTACAGAGGGTTACAGAAGGTCATCAGAGAACAGTAAATCCTCATAACTCATACTAAAACCATTCCAAACTATCAAAAACTATTCAATAAGCTTTCAAAAGATCTCAACCTTCATCAATCATCAATCCATGCTTCATACAAAAGAAAATCAGAACAAAACAGAAGCTATACATAAGGTATCAGAACCAATCAAAACCTCAATAGAACCTATCAGAACATCACATAGCCTCGTATTTCCACTAAAAATCATCATGAACTTTCAAAACATAATCAATATCATCCAAAACACTCTCAAAAACTTCCATTAACAACCATATATCACTCTAAATCTATAAAAAATCAACCATTCAAACCTCAAAAACAACAAAAATTAGTCAAAAATTCAATCTTTTTCCACTGTCAATATATCCCCACACTTAGAAAGGAAGCATCCTCGCGACCTAAGGAAAAGAAGAATGATGTAAGTTTAGTAAAGAGCTCAATTTGATCTTCTGTAGTATCTTCAACAATCAACCCAAACCATGTCCCTAACTTATCACCTGTATCTAGAAAAGAATACTACTAAAGGAAAACTTCGTTATTCATTAACACATCTAATAAACAATAGAAAGTCATGAAAATTTTGTAAAGGATATAAGAGGTTCTTCAGCTTTGCATCGTAGGCTTGCCATCCACCATGAGTGTCAATAGTTGAAAAGAGAGCTCTCGAACAAATTATTCAACCAGCATGAACTCATCACATACAAATTAATACAACATACACACAAACACAACCATCTGAATGGCACCTCCAAAAGATGTCTCATTAAGAAGCATAGAAATACATCCAAGGGTATCAATGAAGATGATCCCTCTTAAAATCTTGATGATTACAAAAGCAATCCAGGGATAAAGGCTCATCTACAAAAGACTTTGGAGGATTCTGAAAGAATTGAAGGTTGCACATCCGTTCTAGCAAAACAAGGTATCTGCTAGGTAGACAAAGGGCATAAAAATGTAGGACATCCAACTGTTGGGAATCAATGTTCACATTGACATTCATACAAAGCTTTGGAATGGACTTTTGATTGTTATAGGAATGCCTATGCATATATGCTAGGTACCAATCAAAATGGGCTGTCAATCTCACTGAAGGATCTAGAGATTGTGAATATTGTTGAGAAAAATGGAGGTAATTTTGGTATGCTTGACTAGCATTTGTCCAGTCTCTTGGAATTAATGGCCAATTAATCTATGGTCCCGTGAGAGAATCAGTTGAGCTCCATCCTCTTCTTCTCGGAATCTACTGATCAAATCCTTTGTACCCACTAACCAACTGAGGGGGTTGAGAAATAGAAGTGGCAAGAGATGGAAGAGGAATAAGTAAAAGAGGATGAAGAGATGGGTAGGCAAAATCATAAAATGAGGAATAAGCTAAAGAAGGAGTGACTGAAAATTTAAGCGAATCAGTTAGGAAAGGTGTCAATTGATAAGCAGGAAAAGTAGAAGGTATATGGATAGATGGAAAAGGGCATGGTGGAGAAGGGGAAAAGACGCGATCTTCAATGAAAGAACAATAGGTAAAGATTGGTATTTGAGAAAAACCCTGAGGTCGAAAAGGGAGAGGTTGATAAAGGAAAAAATAAGCATCATAGAGATGGGCCATTTGTTAATAGTACAATAAGCTAGGAACAAAGGGACCTAAAATAGATCATTGATGGTAGGCATCAAAGAAGGATGAATCAAATGGATGGTTCTTAGAAAGATAAGCTAGGAGATCCACCCTCAGTTGGTTAGTGCTCTACACATAAGTAGAAGCTGTATTTTGGCATTGGTTCATGACTACAGAATCAATCATTGAATGCCATAAAGTATCAGGGCAAGTAGCCACTTTAGAAGAATAGCACTGGAACATGTCATCTATCCTCAACTCCAAATGGTTGACATATAAGGCAGCTTGTAAGACCACATCCCCCACATACCAAGCCAGATCTACATCATTTGAAATTAAAAGATCACCTCGTAGATACATATAAGACAGCAACATAGTATCCATCGTCACAGAATCTTCAAAGACCATATGGACAACTTCTGTCAGCAAATCAAAAGACCAAGCTCCACTCCAACCATCCTCTGGAAGAGGGAGATCCATCGTTGAGAGCTTAATATAGAAGGCCAACTTCTGCAGAGCAGCTGACAGGGGACAAAAAAGGAATGGTTGGGAGGAACATACTCCTAAAAGTGCTCAAATGTAGACCATAATAAATCCATCCTGGACTGCAATCTTTCCACTTTATCTTGAAACAACGGACATAATGTGGCATTTCTTTGGAGAACTGCCAAGTCGTGCTGAGATATAGAAGGAATCATAGAGACATTGGGACTTGGAGGAATGGACCATGACTGCACTAGTTGGTCCTTCAACTGCTTAATCTGGGAAGCTTGGGATTCTAATGTATAGTGAGCAGTCTGCAAAGCTGACAGTTTTGTATCTAAAAGAGTCTTAAACTCTTGAGCTTCTTTGGACATTTTCTCTTTCTCTTCCGAAACTCTAGTGACCTCTGAGCCTCTGCTTAACTGAATTTTCAAAGAAGATATTTCTTCTCTTCGGGTCTCAATCGCTTGTATCTGCTGCTCCATCTACTTAAACAAATTGGAAAGAGTATCTTTAGCAAAGGCTAACTCTGTGGTTGCCTTATGCATCTGGTCTTTGGAGGATTGCATCAATTCTTCATAGAAAGAAGCATATAACTGTTGAACACAAGCTGTCACTGAGAGTTCAATAGAACCTTGGATGTCATTACAAAGGAAAGGAATGGCATCCCCTGACACTAAACTGTTCAACGAAGGAACTGATATTTCCAAAGAACCCTCTCGATGTGCCCTGAATAAGTTATTGCATGTGAGATAGGCAAGGAGGTCACTTCGAGAGGTAGCAGGAATTGTTACTGAAGGAATGACTGGTGGAATTTTCTCTACTACATGCTTCAAGCGCTTCCGTTGAATGACCAGTGGAGGAGGGGAGTCAAGATCCTCTATGTCAATGGGTTCTGAATCTTCTGAAGGTGGAGGAGGAGGTACTAGATCAGATGGAGGAGGGGGTATTACACCCTTCTTAAGGCCTGAATATGTCAAGAAAGCATATAAATATGAACCATAATTACGTTGGTAATATTCCATCTAGTCACTTTGACAAAATGTTGGTCCATCTTTGTAAGAAGGTAAGTACTCCAGTCAATGGCAACCCCTTTTAGCACCATCGTGGAAGTGGTGAAGAGCCCCTTGGACAAATAGTGAGATGGTGTCTTGGCAGGCATGAACCTATCTTGGAGAAATTGGCAGATTAGCTTCCAAAGAGGATTAGTAATCATTGAGAAAGACACTCCTGAAGTGTTAATCATATTCTTGACATCGAGGACCTCTTTAGTCTACTTCTATAACAACTTGAGAATCTCGTCATTTGAGAATAATTGTCTGGATGTAACAAAGGGTTCTCCTTTGTAGGGAAGAGACAAAGCCTTCCTTAACCCTCTAGGTGTCAAAACCATGGAAGCACCACGAACCAAGCCCGATTTCTTACTATATGACGTAAGAAACTCATCACATAGGGCTGGATCATCTGGAATCAAAGAGAGTGAAGCAGGCACGAAAGATGCAAGGCCAGCTTTCACGATAGGCTCAAAAGTCAGTAGGGAAGAATAATCTCTACTGATCAATGGGACATACTGAATAGGAGGAGCTTGAGGCGCCATTCAGATGAAATATACACACACCACAAACACAGACAATCACAGAGAATGCCTGCAAAATAATAAAATAGATATAAAAAAGAAATCGATCAAAATAAGCACACACAGACGTAACTAACCAACTAACCATCCCAAACAACCCACATCCTAGAAAAAATTCGGCATGACCCCTACACATATGCGACTAAAAGCTTCATGCTATGCAACAAGCAGGCACCCAAGACCCCTTATCAGGCAAAAAAGAAAACTACAGACCGCACTCATAATCATATCACACAATCAAACCATAATACCTCAAAAACCTAATCAGGACATAACCAGAACTTTGATAAACAATGTCAGCTTAAAGGACTATACGTACCCATTCCACGAAGCGTATTTATTGAAAAGGGAAAAAAAATGCAGTGAGGGGAATGATTTTAATGAAGGGTTCGTTTTAATAAATTATTAACAATAGTTGAAATTTTATTAGGTTGTAAATCTTAATAAGAAAACGGTGGTTCATTTTTAAATTGTTAGTTACAATTTATTAATGTGAAACGGTGCTTTTAATGAAGCCCGGACTTTGATCCCCAAACTCAGGTCTCTAAATGCATATTCATTGATTAAAAATTTAATGTGTCTGAAGCGCTCTTCTTTTTTAGCGCGTGCATTTTTGTGAAGGCTGGTTTGTTTTTATTGAAAATTGAAGTGCCTTTGAAGCGCACGTAATAGCATGTGCAAAGTGGACGACGGGTTGATTTTAAGTTATTAGAAAAATGTGTATTTGACGCGAGCGCGCTTGAAAAAGTGGGTGAATAAAGTTCATTTTAATAATTAATTGTGGTTAAGAGATGACAAAAAAAAAGCACGAAAAATAGATACCTAGTAGGGGTGTGTATGCAAGAGACTGAGAGCGCACTGAGTAGTCTCAAATGCAAGGAATCCAATAAAAAAGCAAAAACCACTAACCGAAAAAAATAAAACACCTTATTATTAAAAAAACAAAATAAATATCAAGGCAATGTTAGTGGGATCACATTTGGTTTAGTTAATGTTAATTAGTGTTTGGGTGATAGTGTTATTATTATTATTTTAATTGTAATTTAGGTGTATTTTTTATTTTTCTTTTTTTTGTATATTTTTTATTTTAAAATATTTGATTTATTAGAGTATTAATCAAACCTAATTGAAAATAAAACCATTAGGCATCAACAATGGATTTGTAATTTTTTAATTATTTTGTAATTTGGTAGCTTATTTTTGGAATTTAAAATGAATTTTTTATACATTTAGATTAAAAGTTTATAATTTGGGTTCAAAAATAATAGGATGATCATGTGCTAAGCCTTTTGCCAGCTTAGAAAATATTCCAAAAAATTCAAATGCATTGATGGAATTTTTTGTGATTTTTTTGAATTTAATTTTGATTTTTAGGGATTTTTAATAAATTGTTCTCAAATTTTAGTGATTTAAGAAAAACATTCAAATTTTGTTTATTAATTTTTTTTGCAATTAATTCTCTGTATTATAATCAGCAAGATCAACCAAAAAATTGCCCAATTTAGTAAGGATTTTTTTGAATAATTTTTTATTTTTAATTGATTTTTAATGAATTTTTTAAATTTTTGTGTTTTTAGGTATTTTTCACGGGTTTGTGAAAAATCAAAGGAGATACCCGGGCTGCGTGTGAAGAGATGTGTGTGCTCGGGGACGGCACGCACCACCGCACGGATAAGACCAAACGTGCGTCCTCGCACGTGAACACCCACTGGCAGCTCCTGATCATGCGAATAAGCCGTGGCACCCGCGCGAACACATGCACACATGGAACCATCGGGCAGCAAGGGGCCTGCGTAGGGAGGGTGGGGGTAGAGTGGTGTAGAGACCCATAAGAAATAGGGGTGATGGCAGGTGGGGGTGTTGGGAAAGGGGGCTAGAAGGGGGGTAGTGGGGAAGGGGTAGGAAAGGGGGCTAGAAGGGGAGGGAAACTAAGGTTAGGTTAGATGGGGGGTTAGGTTAGTGTAACTAGGATAGGTTAGATGAACTAGGGGTAGGTTAGTGGAACTAAAGTTAGGTTATTGGAACTAGGGTAGGTTAGTGGAACTAAAGTGAGGTTAGTGGAACTAGGGTAGGTTAGTGGTTAGAGGAGGTGTGGGAGAAGGAAGGAGGAGGCGGCGATAGGAGGAGGAGGAGACGGCAGTGGAAGAAGGAGGAGGCGGCGATAGGAGGAGGAGAAGATGGCAATGAGGGGCGAAGTTGGTGGGAGGAAGGCGAGGGAGCGGAGATGATGGCGGGAGGGAGAGGGAGATGGCAAGCGGCTGGAGGAGACAGGAGGGAGAGGGAGTGGAAGAAGGATGCGGCGGTGGAAGAAGGATGGAGCCCCAAGAGGAACACCAAGGAAAAGGGAATTCTCTTGCAAGAAAATCTATCTTGTAACATCAACAAGCTTGTTTATCATGTTTCATATGATCACCATGAAGAAAAGAACACCAGGCACAACAAATATTCATGCAGCATCATGTAGATCTCCCACGGTTTTAATAGAATCAACCATATTCTTCAATATCTTCATAAAATCCATCAATAGAACAAAGAAAGCAAAGGAATACACCATCTTTAAATGGAAATACATCACATAGTATTCATCTTCAATATCTTCATAGTCTTCTCTCTCAATCTCTCATATACAATCACTCTGTTTGAGTAGAATTGGCTATCTCTGACTCTCTCTCTCTCATATACAATCATGTCCTCACTACAATCTCTCAAAAATCACACTCAATAATCACTCTTAGGTCGTGGATACCCCTCCCAAGAGGTATGTCTGATATGAAGGGTCACCAGAGCCACTACAGTGTCTCTTCACAGCTCACTACTGTCACTTCACTCTAGTCTTCTCTTGAGTCTTCAGCAGCTACTTCTTCCACTTCTTTCAGCTCTTTTGCACTTGTATTCACCTCTTTCCAAGGCTAGAAAACTTTCCCAAAGTCACACATACATTCCACAGAACACTTACAGAAGCATACAGAACAGTCTACAGAACAGTACCAGAACAGCTACAGTACAGAACAGAACAGAGACACAACAGAAGCAGAAGGTCTACAGAAGATCTACAGAAGGTCATCAAAACCACATAATTCATTCTCAAACCATTCCAAACTCTCAAAAACCATTCAATAAGCTTTCATAATATCTCATTCTTCATCAATAAATACTCCTTCCCTCTTCACAGAAGACAATCAGAACAAAACAGACCAAAACAGAACAAAACAGAAGGTATACAGAACCAATCAGAACCTATCAGAACATCATAGAACCATCAACAAACATCATGAACTTCCAAAACACAATCATTATCATCTAAAACATTCTCAAACCACTTCCAAATCAATCAATCATCCCATAAAATCAACCATTCAGCTCTCAAAAACAACAAAAATCAGCCAAAAAACAAGTCATTTCAACACTCAACATATCCCCACACTTAATAAGGAAGCGTCCTCGTGACCCAGGAAAAAGGGAATACAAGTTCAGGGAAAAGCTCAACTTTGATCTTCAAGAATCCATCCACCACGACCCCAACTTATAACCTGTTTCGGATATAAAAATATAAAGAAAGGAAAACTCTTTATACATTAACACCTTTGATCAAACTAAAAATCACCACAAATTTGTAAAGGATATAAGAGTTTGCTTCTTCTTCATCAGCATCAGCTTCAACTCTCCATCCACGACCCCATCTCTACAAATCTCCAAAACATAGCTCGTACACGAAATCCAATAGGAACCCACCACGTGCGTTTGACATAAATGAACTCACAACACAAACACTAATACACAACACAACCATCTGAATGACTTCTTCAAAAAGAAAGATTTTCATTAAAAGCTTCCACCATACATTGGAAAGGCATCAATGAAGATGATCCCTCTTAAAAGATTGATGTTGTCGGAATCGATCCATAGATAAGGATTCATCTACAAAGTTTTTAGGAGGATTTTGGAAAAATTGGAGACAGCACATCCTTTCCAACAGGACCAGGTATCTGCTAGGCAAATAGAGGGCATGAAAATACAATATCTCCAACTGTTGGGAATCAATGCTAACATTGATATTCATGCACAACTTTGAAATAGGCTTTGAATCAGTATGAGAGTGCCTATGCATATACGCCAGGTACCAAGCAAAGTGAGCAGTTAATCTCACTGAGGGATCTGCATACTGTGAATATTGTTGGGCAAAATGAACATAGTTTTGATAAGCTTGACTGGAAGCTGTCCATTCTCCTGGAATTACTGGCCAATTAATCTGTGGTCCTGTAAGGCAATCATCCGAACTCCATCCCCTTCTTCTGGAAATCTGATTATCAAAACCGTCACAGTCACTAACCAACTGAGGTGGTTGAGATATGGAAGTGTGAGGAGAGGGTAATGGAATAAGGGAAAGTGGATGAAGGGAAGGATAGGAAAAATCATAAAAAGAAGAAAAGGTTAAAGAAGGAGTGGCAGAAATTTATAAGGAATCACTAAGGAACGGTGTTAACTGATAAATAGGAAATGTGGAGGGTACATTAATGAGGGGTGAAGGACAGGGTGGAGAAGGGGAAAATACCCTATCCTCAATAAAGGAACAATAAGTGAAAATAGGAATTTGAGGAAAATTTGAAGGTTGGAAAAGAAGTGGTAAAATAATTGTGGAATTAGATTGACAAAGGGAAATATATATAGCATAGCGGTGAGCCATTTGTTGGTAACAAAGGAGGGTAGGAACAGAAGGTCCCAAGAGAGATCGTCTATGATAGGCATCAAAGAAGATAGCATCAAACGGATTATGTTTGGAAAGATAGGTTAAGAGATCCATCCTCAGTTGGTTAGTACTCTGGGCAAAGGTAGGAGCTGTGTTTTGTCTTTGATTTAGGACCACTGAATCAATCATGGGATGCCACGAATTATCCTGACAATCAGCCACTTTGGAGGAATAACTTTGAAACATGTCAGCTATGCACAACTCCAAATGATTGACATATAAAACAGCCTGTAAGACCACATGCCCCACATACCATGCCATATCTACCTCATCTGGAATTAACAAATCTTCTCGGAGATACATGTATGACATCAACATGGTATCTGGCGTGACAGAATCTTCAAAGACCATTCTGACTACCTCTGTCAACAACTCAGCAGACCAAGCCCCACTCCAGCCATCCTCTGGAAAAGGTAAATCCATCGTGGAAAGCTTCATATAGAAGACCAACTTCTGTAAGCGGTAGTGGACAAAGAAAGAATGGTCTGGTAAGACATATTCCTGAAACTGCTCAAAGGTAGACCATAACAAGTCCATTCTGGACTACAACCTTTCCACTTTATCTTGGAATAGAGGGCACAAAGTAGCCTGTCTCTGAAGGGCAGCCAAGTCCTGCTGTGAAAGAGAAGGAATCAATGGAACAGGAGGGCTTGGAGGAACAGAGCGGGACTTCGCAAGCTGATCTTGCAACTACTGGATTTGGGAGGCTTGGTTGGCCACTGTGTCATTAGCCATCTGTAAAGCTGAAAGCTTGTCATCTAAGATAGCTTGGAATTCTTTCGCTTCTCTGGACATCCTCTCCTTCTCCTCTGAAAGGCTAGTAACCTGTGACTGAGCCTCGAGTAACTGGGTCTTCAAAGAAGAAATCTCATCGCTTTGGGTGGCAACCAGTTGGGTTTGCTGTTCCATTTGCTTAAATAAATCTGCTAAGGTATCCTTAGCAGAAGCTAACTCAGATGTTGCCTTATGCAACTGGTCTTTGGACTGCATGAGCTCTTCATAGAAAGATGCGTACAGCTGTTGAACACAGGCTGTCACTGACAACTCAATGGAACTTTGAATATCCTTACAGAGGAAAGGAATGGCATCGCCTGAGACGAGACTGTTCAGGGAGGGAACTGAGATCTCCAAAGAGCCTTCTCGATGTGCTCGGAACAGGTTATTACAAGTGAGATACCCAGGGAGGTCACTGCCAGAAGTAGCAGGGATAGGCACTGAGGGAAGTACAGAAGGGGCTTTATCCGCTACCCTCTTCAAGTGTTTGCGCTGTATGACCAGGGGAGGCGGAGAATCATCATCCTCGATGTCAATGGGTTCTGACTCTTCTGAAGGTGGAGGAGGAGGTACTGGATCTGATGGAGGAGGTGGAGGCACAGTCTTCTGTAAACCTGAATAGGTCAAGAAGGAAGACAAATATGATCCGTATGTAACATTGGTAACATTACCCCTGGTGACTTTAACAAAATGCTGATCCATTTTAGTAAGGAGGTATGTGCTCCAATCAATAGCAACTCCTTTCAGCACCATCCTGGAAGCTGTGAAAAGCTCTTTGGACAAATAGTGGGATGGCGTTTTGGCAGGCATAAACCTGTCCTGAAGGAACTGACACAGCGTCTTCCATACGGGATCAGTAATCATAGAAAAGGAAACTCCTGAAGAGTTTATCACCTTCTTAACATCAAGGATTTTCCTTGTCTGCTTCTGCAACAGCTTTAAAATCTCTTCATTAGAGAAGAGCTGACGAGTGGTCACAAAAGGTTCTCCTTTGAAGGGAAGAGACAGAGCCTTCCCTAAGCCTCGAGATGTCAAAGTCATAGACATTCCTTGGACTACTCCTGTCTTCTTGCTGTAAGAGGCCAGGAACTCATCACATAACGACGGATCCTTTGGAAGCAATGGAAAAGGAGTGGCCACAAAAGCAGCAAGTCCCGCCTTCGTGAGAGGCTCAAAAGTAAGTAGGGAAGAGTAATCCCTACTAACTAGTGGGACGTACTGGATAGGGGGAGGAGCATGAGAAGGCGCCATTCAGATGGTTACACACACACCACAAACACAGACAATCAAGGAGAATGCCTGCAAAGCAATAGACAAAAACCAAGGATAAGAGAATAACCAATAAAACGGGACACGACCAACTAATCCCAAGCAAACCACATCCTAGAAAAAATTTGACATGACCTCGAGACCAATGCGACCGAAAGCTTCATGCGATGCATCAAACAAACACCCTGAACCCCGTATCAGGCAACAAAAGAAAAAAAACTGCATACCGTACCCGTAACCGTAACTAAAACAGTAAACCAAAATAAGATCACATCCGACACATATCAATACTACATCTGTGATAAACCAAGACTGGACCATGGAAAACAACTCTAATGACTGCGCATACCCATCCCACGAAACGGTTCATTGAAAAGGGGAATTAAGTGCAGTGAGGGGGGAATTAATTTAATGAAGGGTTGATTTTAATCAATTATTAAAAATGGGTGAATTTTTATTAGGTGATAAACCTTAGCAAGAAAACGGCGGTTCCTTATTATAAATTAAATTACCAATTATTAGGTGAAGCGGTGCAGTTATTCGATTCCCGGACTTCGATTCCCGACTGGGTCTCTAAATGCAATTCATTGATTATAAATTAAGGTGATGTGGAGCGCTTTTTTGCCAGCGCGTGCTCATGTGACGGCTGGTTTATTTTAATTAAAAAGTTAAAGTGCCTCTGTAGCGCACGTAGCACGTGCTAAGTGAACGGCGGGTTTAGTTTATTTTATAAGTATGTGTGTTTAGCGCGAATGCGCGTGGAACTATGGGTGAATTAAAAAAAATTCATTTTAACAATTAATTTGTGATTAAGGAAAAAAATAAAAATAAATAAAGCACATAAAATAAATACCTGGAAGGGGTGTGTATGTAATGCAGAAATGCGCACAGGAGAGTCTCCCAAAAGAAGTGAATCCAGTAAAGGAAAAGTAAAGACCACTGATGAAACAACAAACACAACACCTTAGTGGATGTGTGGATTTGGGTTGTGTTAGTTGTTTATTTTGATTTTTATTTTTTATTTTTTATTTTTCTGTGTTAAGTTGTGATTATTTATGGTTGAATAAATGAAAAATGAGCAAGGGAGGTGAGGGGAATTTTTGAGAATTTTTACTATTTTTTAATGTATTTTCTACATTTATTGGCAATTTAGGGGATTAAATGAGGAAATATTTAATTTTCTGAAATTTTAGGGTAGGCAATTTCCAGCGGACAAATTCCCAAAAATTGGCAAAAAACTAAAGGAATTTTTAGAAATTTTTTTGAATTTTTTTATTGGAAAAATTAATGTAGTGATTAGTTAAATCGCCTAAATCACATTAATCAAATAAGTTAGGTAGGAATAAGTCAATTAAGTCTGGTTAGTGGGGGTAAGTCATGTTAGTCACAGGAAGTCAAGTCAGGTAGGTTAGGCAGGTTAGGTTAAGTTAACTAGGTTAGTCAACTAGGTTAGGGTTAACTAGGTTAGGGTTAACTAGGTTAGGGTTGACTAGGTTAGGGTTGACTAGGTTAGGGTTGGGGGGTAGTAACTAACCTAGTTAGGGTTAACTAGGTTAGGGTTAATGGGAATTAACTAGTTTAGAGTTAATTTTTAACTGGAGTTAAGTTAGTTGAAGCTAACTGAACTTAGGTTAGTATTAAGTAAATTAAGGTTAGTCACTAACCTAGGTATAGTTAAAGGAAGAGGTGGTGGTGGAAGGTGGAGGAGGAAGAAGGTGGTGGCGGGTGGCTAGGGCACGTTCGGCGGCGACGGGGGCAGCCGGGGCGCGACGAGGGCGGCCGAACGGGCGGGCGCGGCAGCGACGAGGCGGTCGACGGCGGCGAGCAAGGGGGCTGCCGCCGACTGCTGCTGGATGAATGGTTGGGAGGTGTCGAAGGCCTGCTGAACGAACAGCGGGAGGGGAGGACAGGGCGGTCGACGGCGGCGAGCAGGGAGGCAGCGCGGGCGAGGAGGCGTGCACAGCAGCCGTCGGCGGCGGAGCTCCACGGGCGGCGGCGACCTCCTGCACGGCGATGGCGGCGACCTGCGGCTGGAGGGAGAGGACGAACAGGGAGGGAGAAGGTAGGAAGGGCAGGCAGGGAGGTAGAAGGGAGGGAGGGGCGGCCGCGCAGGGAAGAAGAAGGGAGGAGGGGAGGTCGCAAGAGGTCGGGGAAGAAGGGAGGAGGAGGCGCAGCAGGAGGAGGTCGGGGGAGAAGGAAGGAGGAGGCGCAGCAGGAGGAGGTCGGGGGAGAAGGGAGGAGGAGGCGCACAGAGAGAGAGAGAGAGAGAGAGAGGGAGAAGGGATGGGCGGTTGGGGGGAAGGGGTGGGCAGTTGGGGGGAATAGGGTAGGGGGCCCATGGGGGGGCCATGGGTTGGGCAGGTGGGGGAAATAGGGTAGGGGGCAAGAGGGTAAGGGGTGGGTAGGGACAAAGGAAATAGGGGGGTAAGGGACAAGGGCGCGTACCCCCGTCCCGCGCACGTGCAAAACGGGCAAAATTTGCCGTGACGGGATTGAAATGACGCTGGGAAGACGGTACGGGTTATGCGGACACAACCGGGGCGCGTGGAGACTCGTAAAATCGAAAAAGGGCGCGGTCACGCGCAAAACGGGCGCGAGAAAAAACGTAAAAATAAAGAAAAATTAATAACTCCCAATCCGAACGTCAAAACGACATAGTGTAAAAACAAAAAGTGGGCAGGACGACAGAGGGAAAACAAGAAAAATATATGAAGGAGGTTCCGGGAGGGGTAAAGGCGGTCACGTGCAAAAAACACAAAAAATGAACCAAAAATCCGAATTAGAAATTAATATCAAAAGATCCGTGCATCGGAATGAGGTGCAGAAAAAAGGAAAACTGTGCAGAAAGATGTGTCCGACAATCCTATCACATCAAAACATAATTCTGACAGAGATAAGATGCGTTCACATGGGAAAAACCCAAAAAACAAACCCGAAAATGGGATCGGAAATTAATATCGGACAACCCATTCACCGGAATGACATGCAGTAAGAAGGAAAAATGTCCGCAAGAAGGGGTGGCACAGGGTTATCATGTTAAACCGCAGTTCTGGTGGAAGTAAGAGGGGTTCACATGTGAAAAACTCCAAAAATACTCTTGAAAACTCATTTAAAATTTAATAAGTAAAAATCCGGAAGTCGAAAAAGGGTGGAGGAAAAAGGAAAAAGGTGGGGGAAGGCACAGGGGACACGGGTGTCAAATCAAATTGGAATTCCGATGCAAATAGGGCAGGTTCACATGGAAAAATGTTAAAAATACGCAGAAAAAAGTCTTAAAAAACCGGAAAATTAATAATGGACAAACCATGTATCAGAATGATGCGGAATAAAAAGGAAAAATGTCAGGGGGAAAGTGATTGTCAGGGCTATGACGTCAGAGCATGGTTCTGAAGCAAGAAAAGTGCGTTCACATGAAAAACCGACTAAATTGCGCAAAATGCTTCAAAAATTAATAACGCAAAAACCGTGCACCGGAACAGGGGTAGGAAAAAAGGAAAAATGGTCAATTCAATGGGAGGAACAGGGCTATAAGGTTGGATTTGGACTTGGTGAACGTAGGGTGCAATCACATAGTAGGACCTCAAAATCAGGGAATGAAGGAAAACTGCAAGGGAACAGCCCCAAGGGTGGATGGAACATAAACGGGTGGGTGGGAAGGTATCCCATGAGGGTAAAAGCAAGTCAAGGCATGCATGCATGAACAGGTTAAGGCATATGCAGAAGGGTATGCAATGTAGACGCGCAGGGACGCGTCCCCACACTTAAGACCTTAACGGACAGGGTTAACCGAGCAACAGGGACCTAGGACCACGCCACAGACCATCCACTAACTTCCCCACACTTAAAACATGAACATCACTAAGAAACAGAAGTTGTAGGGTTAGAAAAACTTGGCCCGTTTCGTCAAGAATCAAGGTTGAGTGTCGATGGCACGTCCAGTGTTATTGTCGGCGCTGGAGGGACCAAGGCATCTTCTCGGCACACGTCCGTCATGGAAGGGACCACGCGGCAGCACCCAGGGAGGTAGCTGATGGAAGGAATCGCAGGAAATTCGTCGATGATGAGGGATACTACACTCAACTCACAGTCACTCAAACGAAATGAAAGAACAGTCACTCGCCCCATGACTAATATCACTCGAGGAAGAATGATTAAAACCCATATCTCATACTCGATTGAGGAATCGACAAGGGGGAAATGGTGCAGAAGGAGTATGCCAGGGTGCACAGTTGATGGTGCAGTAGTGCGTCCAACCCGTCTGGCATAAGTGCAAGGAGGAAGGCAAGGGAGCCTTACAGTGCAGTGTACAGAACAGGGTGATGTGTCTTGTGATGACAACAAAGACCTATCCCGTGGGTGCATAGGGAAACGGGAACATACCTGACTCCAAGTGTCGTAACGTCCCTCAATCTCACCTCTCGGTATTTGATTGAAGAAACTCCAGTCACACTCAGCCCACCCTCTGTCTCACTCTCTGTTGATAAATACAGGAGGGCAGCCTTTTCCTGAAACCCATTGATGTAATCCTCACAGTCACTTGTGCAAAGGTTGTATGCCTTGTGCGCATTTGATGGTGCAACTGTGCATCCCGCCCTGTGCCGGCATACGGTGCGAGAAGGAAGGCCAGGGAGCCTTATGGTGCAGTGCACAGAAACAAATCGTGCTTTGTGCATTGAGAGGTCCATCCCGTGCGTGCAACACTTCAGTCACACTATGCACCTCGCATTTGATTTGAAGGGAAAAGACTGGTCTCTCGACCCACCCTCTGTCTCACTCTCTGTTGATAATTACAGAGGGTAACCTTACTCACTTCCCCATCCGGTTAGGATGAAAGCTCACATCACTCGATTGTTTGTCGATGAAGATCGTATCATCAGTTGTTGAAGAGGCGTACCCAGGGAGGTAGCCATCAAATCGATTATTGTATTGGATAGGAACATGTTGTCTGCTAGAGGACAGGTAATCACTTTGCAAAAAGACCCAGGACACAGCGTACCAAGGGAGGCAGCTTCGGAATTGGATCCGAGGGATATCAATCAATGAATCCACTTTCTGGACTGCTGGGTATTACCACCTTTTCCACAGCCAGCTTCTCGCCCAAGGGTGTTTATCACCTTTTCTTGGAACGAGGCCTGCTATGACAGGGAATTGCTTCCTTTTCTCTCATGACAGATTTGTTTGTTTTTTTTTTCTTCTTCTTCTTTGGTTTTTTTCTTGTTTTCCCCTATTCCCGAGGGTGTTTCCACCTTTTCTCGAAGAATAGGTCGGCATGACAGGGACCTAAGTCCTTTTCTCCCATGACCGATATGTTTTGTTTTTTTTTTTTCCTTTAATTGAGCAAGGGAATGGTAGAAAGACCATTTGTCAGAACCCACCTCGCCACTATCGCTGGTGGAAAATAGAGGATAAGAGATCAAGGCTAGAAGGGGGGTTTGAGGGGACAGAGGGTTGCGTCCACTTCATCAGGAATGACTGAAGAATGGTTATCAGAAGTAGCATCATAAGAAGTACAGTGCCGCGCCAACGAGGGAAAGGATCAAGTGTCCGTAATTGTCAAGATCCCCAAGGAGGAAAGTACTTCTTCATGTGATATCCATTGATCAGAAAGGGATCATCAGAGGCATCAACGGTCTGCACTTGGACAGAGCCATTTGGGTTGACTGCAAGTACCTTACAGGGGCCCATCCACCGCTGTTGGAGCTTGCCAGGAAACTTGCCAAAGCGTGAATCATAGGCTAGGACCAAATCACCTTCTTTGAACTCCTTGTGCTTGATGAAACTGTCATGGTAAGCCTTACGTCGAGCTTGCGTGGCTTCCATGCACTGTAGAGCCATCCTGCGAATTTCGTCCAAACATTCTAAGTGCAGGAGACAGTGTTGCAGTGAATCATCATCCCCCAAACGCTCTTTGATGGCCACTCTCAAAGAGGGTAGTTCCAATTCAATAGGAAAAATAGCTTCTGTACCATACACCAGCTGGAAGGGTGTCTGTCCTGTTGCTGCTTTATGGGAGGTTCTATACGCCCAGAGGGCCTCTGTAAGGCGATCGTCCCAATCACGATGATGTGCAGCAATTGTTCTTGTCAGAATCGAGCAGAGAATGCGATTGGTGACTTTGACTTGGCCGTTGGCTCTGGGGTAATAAGGAGTGGACTTGCGATGGCGGATCTTATACAACTCTGTCAACTCTTCCATGACTTTGTTAAGGAAATGAGTGCCTCTGTCACTTACCAGCTCGAAGGGACTACCAAAACGGGTGATGATATTCTCGTACATGAACAGGGCCACGCTATTACCATCGTCCCGCTTTAGGGCTTTAGCTTCACACCACTTTGTGACATAATCCGTACATACGAGGATGTATCGGTTCTGTTTCCTTCTGGTGGGAGGGTCGATCGGACCTACGAAGTCAATGCCCCACTTCTCAAACGGCTTCAACGGAAGGATAGGTTGCAATGGCATGGCACTTGTCTTCGTGGGTTTCCCCATTCTTTGACAAGCATCACATCTTTTACAGTAATCATAGGAATCTTTGTGAATGGTAGGCCACCAATATCCTGCTAGCAGAGCCTTCCTGGCTGTAGCTTCTCCTGCAAAGTGACCTCCACATGGCTCGTCGTGGCAAGCCTTCAGAACAATCCCAATCTCATCTCCTGCAACACATCTTCTGAGCACTTCATCTTTGCCTTTCTTGTACAGTGCACCACCTAGCAGGGTGTATGGGGCTGATTCTAGCATGAGCTTCTTCCTTTCCCGACTAGAAATACCAGGAGGATACTGTTGGGTTGCCAGCAGATTGGCAATGTCTGCATACCAGGGAGTTACAATTTCTACCAAGAATAGGGAAGCATCAGGGAGGTCTGGATCATCCTGCTCCTCGTCTGCAGTTTGTGGGATACGCGACAGATGATCAGCCAGAACATGGGAACGACCAGGCTTAGTAATCACCTCAAAGTCGAACTCCTGGAATAAAAGGAGCCATCTCATCATTCGTCCTTTCACATCTGCTTTGTTCATCAAGAAGGACAGGGCCTCATGATCCACATAAAATTTAAAGTGGGTAGATAGGAGGTAGTGGCGAAACTTCTCTAGGGCAAACACCATTGCCAAGCACTCCAACTCTGTCACTATATAGTTCCGTTCCCTATCAGTGACTTTTCGGCTTGCATAATAGATCGGTTGATCCAACTTCGAGGAGCCCTTTTGGCAGAGGACTGTGCCTAAGCCTTCAATAGATGCATCAGTGTGTACATGGAACTCTTTCGTCCAATCAGGAGGTTGCAGAATGGGTGCCTCAATCAGACACTGCTTCAGAGTGTGAAAGGCTTTGTCACATTCTTCTGTCCAAGTAAACTCTGCATCTTTCCGCAGAAGCTTGTGCAAGGAGGTTGCCTTTGTCGCAAAATGGGCTATAAACCTTCTGTAGTAACCCACATGGCCTAGGAATCCCCTCAACTGTTTGGGGTTGGTAGGTGTTGTCAGAGCTGCAATCTTTTCAATCTTTGCAGGGTCTGTTGATATCCCTTGTGTAGAGACAATGTGGCCCAACAGAACTCCAGAAGAAACCCCAAAGATGCATTTGTCAGGGTTGAGGGAAATCCCATACTCCCGGCATCGGTCAAAGCATTGTTCCAAATGTCCCCAGTGTTCATTGATCAAACTATAGACACAGAAGTCATCCAAATATACCTCAATAAAGTCGTGTAGATGATTTTGAAATGCAGCCATCATGACTTGTTGGAAAGTAGCAGGGGCATTGCAGAGCCCAAATGGCATCACTCGGTAAGCGTAGGTCCCCCATTCTGTGGTGAAGGTTGTTTTGGACTGGTCTTCTTCTACGATTTGGACTTGGTTGTATCCACTGAATCCATCCAAAAGAGAATAAAGTTCATGTCCTGCCACTGTGTCCAACAGTTGGTCTGTGAAAGGGATAGGAAAATGATCCTTTTTCGTCTTGGAATTAAGCTTTCGGAAATCCACACATATTCGCAATTTGCCATTCTTCTTGGGTACAACCACGATGGGTGAAACCCACCACTATTTGCCACTGGATAGATGAACTCGGCTTCCAAAAGCTTCAGCAGCTCCGCTTTCACCAATGTGGAATAATTCGGGTTCATTCGCCTCTGTCGTTGCCGTACTGGCTTGGCATCAGGCTCCAAGTCAATATGATGTTGACATATTGTGGGATCAATCCCCTTTAGGTCTTTGTAGGACCATGCAAACACGTCCAAATTTTCTTTCAACAAGTTGTACAAGGTTGACAACTCCTCTTCTAGGAGGCTGCTACCCACCTTCAAGTGGCGTTCAGTGCCTTTTGAATCCACAAAGGTTAACTGCCTTTCACCTTCTACTTCACGGATGAAGGTCCTACGGACCGCTTCTGGATACAGATCCGACTCCTTCAAGGGAGTGGTATCCTCGTCTGATGTCCCACTAGAACCCACTTCTTCTTTTGGTGGAGACTTAGGTTGCTCCTTGAGATGTTGAAATGGGATAAGAGCCGTTTCGGGTTTGGTTTCAAAATTAATTACCTCTTGGCTTGAAGACTCATCTTCTGATGATGACACATCCAGGAACGTCACATAACAGGGACCCTCTGATGCCTGTTGGGTTGGTGGGATTGGTGCTTGTTGGCACGGTGCATCATCATCATCTTTCTTTGGCAAGGATAGGTTAGGACGGCAGGAGCCACACTTGAAAGATGGCTTGTTCTTCTTAATCCATGTCTTATAAAGGTTTTGCATATGAGAAGATCCATTTACCAGACCAAATGGTACCATCACCATTCTGTCCCATAGCATGAGCTCGTCGGCTTCTGATGCTTCTGGAACTTCTTCCTCAAATATATCCTCTTCAGGTGGGATGGACTCTTCCGGATCACTTTCATAATCTTCTTCGTCCATATCATATCCATCCTCTTCTGTCTCTGTCTCTGCTTCTACTTCTGCTTCTGCTTCTGTGTCTGTTCCTGCTTCTGCTTCTGTCTCTGTAGGAGCTCTGTAACAGAAGAAGAGATTCTCTGTTTCCTCTCTTGCCTCTGTCTCGGGCTCTGCTATGGCCATATAACAGGGAGAACAGTACATCCATGCTTCTATCTCACTGTCAGAAGTGATTTCAGAAGTCATTCCCGGTTCAGGCAGAAAGTATTTACCCATTGATAATGGCTTTGCATCTTTTGGAAGTCGGCTTACAGTATCCACTGTTAAGGAATGTGCCACTGTTTTCTTGGGAAGGATCTGTTTGACAGCATCTTCGTCTGCTGACGTTCCATCTGTAGCCTCATTAGGGGAGTCAGAAGATAATTCCAAGGAGGTGGATCCATGTCCTTTTTGAGAACCATACAGTTTCAGCACCACTTTGTTGGGTCCTCTACCCAAAGTCAAGGTTCCTTTGAACCAATCCGTCCTTGCTCGGGCTTCAAAAAGCCATGGTCTGCCCAGTAACAGGGGATAGGATGTACCATAAGAGTTTGGCTTCACCACCAGATAGGTTAGCCAATAATCTTTTCCAGCCACTGTAGTCTTCACATATGGAAGAATGCCCAAAGGCTTGATTCTACTCTGATCCGCCAGTCTGATGAGCCATTGGGTGGGTTGCACACCTTGTAGGCCTAGATCCTTCATTGTCACATCCGTCATAATGTTTACTGATGAACCACCATCAATCAGTGCGTTTGCAATGAAGCAGCCTTCTATCCACACGCCAGTCTCTGGAGTACCCGGATCTAGGAAAGCGTTAGCCACATCCACTTCTTTTACAAGCTCTAGAGCCTTGTTGGACTTTGTTGCTATTGAGGGAGCAATCCTTAAGCCACGTCTTCTTGTCAGTATACTTTTGAACCTTTTCCGGCAACTGGGAGACAACATCAATAATTGTCGGAATGTGAGATTTGGTCTAAAGGTATCTAGATCTCTGACCAGATCGTATTCCTTAATAGGATCCACTGGCTTCTCTAACCGGTTAGGGAATGGGGCAACACCCATTTTCATTTTCCCTCTTTCTTCTAACAGAGGAATTACAGGAACTTCTTCTGCCACTTGTGGCACTGCCTCCTCTTCTGTATCCTGGACCTCTGGTCCTATCTCTGTAACTGTCTCTGTAACTCTCTGTGGCACTATAGTGCTCTGTACGGCACTGTTAGGCTCTGTTCTGTTCTGTTCTTCTGGTGGAAGATTGAACTTCACTGTTCTGGCAGGAGGGTTATTTTCTTTCTGGATAGGTGGTTCCTTCTGCTTTGCACGCGTGATGGCAGCAACTTCCAATTCCACTAAATTGGAGGTAGGCTCTTGAGCCTTGGCTAGACTATCAGTAGCACTGTTTTTCACTGGGGCTGGGCTTGGACAGTCTTTTGCAGTGTGGCCTTCTCCTTTGCATCGACTGCATAAGGGCTTGTAATCCACTGACCTTCGAGGATTTGGACAATTTGGTGAAATGTGTCCCTTTTCTCCGCATCTGTAACACTCCACTTCTGATCTCTGACCACCGCCAGACTGTCTTCCTCTGTAACTTTGAGAGGGAAATCTTCTGGGTCCGAAATTAGGACCAAACTCTCTAGGCTTGGGTCCAATATCTTGTGTTGTCATTTTGGATTCCAGCAAGTTGAATCTTGCGTCTTCTTCCTTCCTTCTCCTATCATGCATCTCCTTCAGAGAGCAAATGTCCTCTGTATGGTTCTTCCGCAAACAGTAGGAACAGAAGGCCCCAGGAATAGTTGGTTTTCGTGTACATTCAGTGGCTAAATGGCCTGCTTGATGACACTTACCACACCAAGTATTTGACCGCATCACATCTCTTCCTGCTCCTGCAACGTTGGATATGCTAGCGGTATTCACTTTCAACGTCTGTAGTTGTTCTGTAATCACATCCATCAACTCCTTTTTGATATTTGCAACTGAGTTAGATAAGTAGTCCTTCAAGCTTTCACCTCCTGAGGCACTAGCAGGAGGATTTTGAGGAGTCTCTGCAATCACTGCATAAACGGGTTGGGCTGGTACAGAGGGATCTCTGTTCTGGTTCTGATTCAGAGCTCCTGTTTGAACTGTTGGCTGTTGGCTCTAGTTGGTAGGATTCCGCTGTTGCTGCTGATTTGGCATTGAGGAAATTGGTTGGGACCATTGTTGTTGTGGTTGAACCATCATTTGAGGCATGGATTGTGGCCACTGTGGATTTGGTGCACTGTACTGTGATACTGGGGGCATCTGTTGGTAAGGGTAGGGAACAGTCCCTGGAACTGCATTTGGTGGGTACATCATTCCTGGCATCAGAGGAGGTAGGACTCCTCTTCCTGTATTCATTGCTAATCGAGCTTCCACTTCATCGTACAGTCTTGCACCTTCTGTTGTAGCTTGCAGTGTGGCTGGTCTTTGCAGCTCCACAAACTTACGGACTTCTGGTTGTAATCCTCTGAGAAACACCCCCTTTTGAATGCCATCATCTAGATTATGGTTAGTCCATCTCTTCAGGATGGATTCCATTCGTGAGACATAAGCTTCCACTCTTTCTCTAGAGGACTGACTTAGGTTTATGAATTCCTCTCGCATCCGCTCTTCAAAACCTTCACGCCTGAATTTAGTGAGGAAGGCCAACTTCAGGTCGTCCCATGTGCCAAAAGTTCCTGCTGCTTGTCTCTCATACCACTGAAACGCCGCGCCCTTGAAAGTGGCGGGGAATATTGCTAACCAATGCTCAGGGGTTCTGGCATTGTTAGCCACACATGCTACCATAAATTCTGCTACATGAAGATCGGGGTCTTCATTGTACTCTCCCTTAAAAATTGGCAATGGGACTACATTCGTTGGCCTGTCATCAATATTTCCAGGACGGATCTGGCTTGGAAGTGGACCTCCAGCAGGAGGAGGAAGGGCTTGATGTGCCATTGGGACTTCTGTAAAGAGTTCCGCAAGGGCGTCAAAGGCGGCTTCTGCTGCGAGCTTGCTCTCGGCTCTGATTCTTGCTTTCTCTCTTCTCACGTACCTTTGGACTCTTTCTAACGCTTGCCTCTTTATTGCGTCATTCATCAGGGGTGTGGCTCCACTATATTGTTAGTGCTCCACAGAGGGTTAACAGAAGGCTTCAGTCTCTGGAGGGCTCTCTTGCCAACATTTCTTCTATTTCTTTCTTTTCAACGTCCCTGAATTCTACTTTCATGCCACTGCACAGAGGAAGGTATTCGGTTCTGAAGGTGTCAAAATGCATACGTCTGAGCATTGTGGTGGTGCCATCATCATAGTAATGCCAGCTTCTGATGGTTTCAACAGTGTATGTTGTGAAAAACACTCTGTCTACCAACTTCCAGTGGGTTGCTAATTGAACAAACAGAAGATTATCAGTACACCAAGCATCCCATGTATCTTGATGTTGAGCGTCCACGAACAAATTCCAACTCTTTTCCTTTTTGTCCCTGTGAACCTCTATAGACCAAGACTCCTGAAGCTTTTTCACAATCTCCCACTTGATGTTGTCTGGAAACTTCTCAATGAATGCCAAATCTTCCATGGATGGTCATTCTCTCTGTTTCTGCTCTCCAGTTTATTCCCAAACAGTTTGCCACCAAGGTGCAAGTTTCTGCTGCTTCAACGGGAAGAGGAAACTGTCCACCACATAGAGCATGCATCATGATGGTGATGTGTTTCCGCCATTGTGGGATGAACTTTTTGTGGAAAGTGGCTTTGATTATGAGAAATTCCAACTCTTCAATGGAAGAAGGAACTTTACAAACATCCATTGAATTCTTCTCTTCTTGGCAATGCCATTTCCTTCATTTTCAGCCTCTTTTGGTACTTGTTGATGGCAAGATTCCTCGGCTGCGCACCAAAAACATGGAGCCCCAAGAGGAACACCAAGGAAAAGGGAATTCTCTTGCAAGAAAATCTATCTTGTAATATCAACAAGCTTGTTTATCATGTTTCATATGATCACCATGAAGAAAAGAACACCAGGCACAACAAATCTTCATGCAGCATCATGTAGATCTCCCACGGTTTTAATAGAATCAACCATATTCTTCAATATCTTCATAAAATCCATCAATAGAACAAAGAAAGCAAAGGAATACACCATCTTTAAATGGAAATACATCACATAGTATTCATCTGCAATATCTTCATAGTCTTCTCTCTCAATCTCTCATATACAATCACTCTGTTTGAGTAGAATTGGCTATCTCTGACTCTCTCTCTCTCATATACAATCATGTCCTCACTACAATCTCTCAAAAATCACACTCAATAATCACTCTTAGGTCGTGGATACCCCTCCCAAGAGGTATGTTTGATATGAAGGGTCACCAGAGCCACTATAGTGTCTCTTCACAGCTCACTACTGTCACTTCACTCTAGTCTTCTCTTGAGTCTTCAGCAGCTACTTCTTCCACTTCTTTCAGCTCTTTTGCACTTGTATTCACCTCTTTCCAAGGCTAGAAAACTTTCCCAAAGTCACACATACATTCCACAGAACACTTACAGAAGCATACAGAACAGTCTACAGAACAGTACCAGAACAGCTACAGTACAGAACAGAACAGAGACACAACAGAAGCAGAAGGTCTACAGAAGATCTACAGAAGGTCATCAAAACCACATAATTCATTCTCAAACCATTCCAAACTCTCAAAAACCATTCAATAAGCTTTCACAATATCTCATTCTTCATCAATAAATACTCCTTCCCTCTTTACAGAAGACAATCAGAACAAAACAGACCAAAACAGAACAAAACAGAAGGTATACAGAACCAATCAGAACCTATTAGAACATCATAGAACCATCAACAAACATCATGAACTTCCAAAACACAATCATTATCATCTAAAACATTCTCAAACCACTTCCAAATCAATCAATCATCCCATAAAATCAACCATTCAGCTCTCAAAAACAACAAAAATCAGCCAAAAAACAAGTCATTTCAACACTCAACAAAGGAGGAGGCAGCGATAGGAGGAGGAGGAGACGGCGGCGAGGGGCGGAGATGGTGGGAGGGAGGCGAGCGGGCGGAGATGATGGCGAGAGGGAGAGGGAGATGGCGAGCGGCCGGAGGAGACGGGAGGGAGAGGGAGGGGTAGAAGGATGATGGGAAGAAGGAGGATGGCAGGAGGGAGAGGGAGTGGCGAAGGAGCAGGGTGTCACAGAGGGAAGGAGAGGGGCCCGAGCACAACAGGTAAGTAGTTGCTCTTTTTTTTGTGTTTTTTTTTGTTCGTCTTTTTTCTCTCTCTTTTTTTTTGTTCTTTGATTTGATTTTATTGGTGGTGGGTGGTTTTGGTTTTTTGTTTTTGTTGTTTTAAAAAAACATTTATGTGTCATGTGGGTGTTGTTTTGCGTGGTTTTTTTTTGTTTTGTTTTGTTTTTTGTTTTTACTTTTAAAGTTATTATTATGATTTTATTTTTTTATTTTTTGTTTTGTGTGTCCCTTGTTTGGTTTGGGTGTTTGTTTGTTTGTTTGTTATTTTTTGGTTTTTCACAAAAATATTTGGTGTTGGAGTGCAAATATAGCAATGTAGGACAAATAAGCTGTTTATTAACCGAGTGTCTATCAAAGTTTGGGGACTTAAGCATAAAAGTCTGTAAAACTTTGGATACTTCCACTTTTGAAGCCTTCTAAATATTGAAAGTGACCTTTTTATTCAATTCACATGGTGAAACGTAGCCCAACTAATTAATAGGGACTCTTGAATCTATCAAAGTATCATTTGATGTCTCATGAGATCCAAACAAAGACAAGTCACATGGATTTGCATAGGAGTCATATTCCACCTAGTTAGAAAATGCATATCATCGAGAACTATGAGGAAAAGAAAAGCACCATGTAAGCGAACTCCTCTATGATGGGAAGTTAATGATATATGGAATAGGAAACAAAAGCAATCCCTTTGCTTATGCCTTGGGAGAGGTTGTGGACTCTTTGCAAATTAATATGGGGAGACCAACATGATCGTCACCATATATAAAATCCCATCAAATCCAAAGACTTGCTTGAGCTCAAGTCTCTTTAGGTTGTTTGAAAACCTAACTTCTATGAGACTTCCATCACATACTAGCTTGAGGATGTCTAAGTGGACACAAAATGCTTCAACCCACCTCCTTCCTACTAGTTGCATCCCCATTCAACATTTTAGAAGATGATAAGCTTCTAAAAAATTGCAATATTCTATGAAACCTATATTGAATGGGGCTTTCGAATCAAGTCCCCAAAGCGTGGCTTCGTCAACTTGACTTCAGCTGAAGTATACGTAGAGTGAGCTAAACTAGCTCCTTCCTACATGTGCTACCATGCATAATCTTCACCATTTTAGAACTTCAGGATCAACCACCATGGGTTTGCTACAGTCCTAATCTTGATATGGAAAGTGCCATGAAGAGGTCGTGCATCTACCTTCGTCAGATATATGGATCCTGAGTGACGTGAGTCATAAGCTCCTTTGGATGATGCTTCTACATGAGTTGATGCTCGATATCATCAGGGGGCCATACACCGAATTGAAAGACTATAAAAAGGAAAAATATATCGGGAGATGAGGGGAAGAGGATAGAAAACTGCGACACGGGTGCCACGCAAAAATCAGGGTGTTCACATGGAAAAAACACAAAAACGGCTCCAAAAACACATGCGGGAATGAATATTGGAAAATCCGCTCACCAGAATGCAAGGCAAAAAGAAGGAAAAATGTGCCAAAGAACGTGCCCGACAGACCTATCATGGAAAAACACGATATCGATTGAGAAAGAACGTGTTCGCATGGGAAAAATCCAAAAAAGAACTCGACAATGGGCTAAAAAATGAATACAGAAAGAACCGAGCAGCGAAATGAAGGACAGTAAAAAGAGAAAATGTCTAGAGGAAGTGGATACACAGGGCCATCATGTCAAGATGCACTTTTGGTGAAGTTAGAAGGGATTCACATGTGAAAAACACAAAAAACAGAACAAAAAATAGATTGAAAATTTAATAACGTAAAATCCAGTAGTTAAAATAGGGTTGAGAAAAAAGAAAAAATGTGGGGAAAGGCTAGCCGTACACAGCAATCAAATGAAATTGGAATTCCGGTGAAAATAGGGCATGTTCACAGGGAAAAATGTTAAAAATATGCACGAAAATGGCCCGAAAACGCGCAAACATTAATAGCGGATGAACCATGCATTGGAAGGACAAGGAGCAAAAAGGAAAAATGTCAGGAGCAAGATGGAGGACAAGGCTGTCATGTCAGATTGTTGTTCGGAAGTAATAAAGGTGCATTCACATGGAAAATCAGCCAATTTACAAAAAATGTGTCAAAACTTAATAACGCAAGAACCGTCGACTGGAACAAGGGTTGGTAAAAAGGAAAAATAGTCAGGGCAAAGGGACGAACATGGCTGTAACGGGGATGTGGGGTTCGGTGAACGTAGGATACATTTGCATGGAAAATCGTCACAATAAGGGATAAAGGAAAAAAGAGAAGGAACGACCCCAAGGGTGGGTTGAACAGGGACGGGTGGGTGGGGAAGGGACCCCAACAAGGTAAAATCAGGTCATGGCATACATGCAGGATTTAAAGTAAGGCATAGGCTGGGAGGTACGCATCATAGACGCGCAGGGACGCATCCCCACACTGAAAATCTTAACGGACAGGGTTAGATGCAGCAACACAACCCAGGATTCGTCAACCGACTGGATTCTAGCGCCCCCACACTTAAAACATGACGTACACTTGCAATCATAAGGAGAAGGTTAGAAAGACTTGGCCCGTTTCGTGTATGGTCAAAGGAGCCGTCATTGCTACAGAAGGGCTGGAGTTGGCTGCAGGAGATACCACAGCTCGCTCCAGCATTCAGCCAGGGCAGGGACCATGCAGAAGCACCCAAGGAGATAGCTGGTTGATGAAGCCTGTCGGGGGAGGTGTCATTGATGAAGAATAGTCACGCAACTCATGGGCACTCAAATGGAATGAGAGAACAATGGCTCGCCCCATAACTTACATCACTGGAGTTAATATTGATGGAAACCTAGATCTCACACTTGGTTTAGGAATCGACAAGGGGATGGTGCAAAGGGAGTATACCAAGGTGTAGAATTGATGGTGCATCAGTGCGTCCAACCCCGTCTGGCATAGGTGCAAGCAGGAAGGCCAGGGAGCCTTGCAGGACTATGTATAAAACAGAGTGACGTATCCTATGCTGATGGCAGAGACCCTTCCTGGGGGTGCAGAGGGAAACAGAAATGTACTTGATGCCAATTGTCGTAACGTCCCTCAATCCTCACCTCTCAATACTTGATTGAAGAAACATGTGTCACACTCAGCCCACCCTCTGTCTCACGCTCTGTTGAAAGATACAGAGGGCAGCCCATTCCTCAAACCCATTGATGTAATCCTCACTGTCACTTGTGCAGAGATTGTATGCCTTGTGCGCATTTGATGGTGCAACTATGCATCCTGCCTTGTACCAGCATACAGTGCAAGAAGGAAGGCTAGGGAGCCTTATGGTGCAGTGCACAGGAACAGATCATGCATTGTGCATTGAGAGGCCCATCCTATGTGTGCAACACTCCATTCACACATCTCACCTCTCATTTAATTTGAAGGGAAAGACTGGTCACTCAACCCACCCTCTGTCTCACTCTCTCTTAGATATAGAGGGCAGCCCATACGCACGTCCCCATCCTGTTAGGATGAAAGCTCACATCACTCAAGGGGTTGGGGATGAAGATCGTGTCGGCTATTGTTGTCATTAGGGTATTGAAGACAAGGCGTACCCAGGGAGGCAGCCAACAAGTTTGCTGGAAAGGTTTTGCTAGTGAGTCACCTATCTTGAACTGCGGGGTGTTATCACATTTTCCACAGTCAGCTTCTCGCCCAAGGGTATTTCCATCTTTTCTTGGAACGAGGCCTACTATGACAGGGAATTTCTTCCTTTTCTCCTGTAACAGTTTTGTCTGTTTTGTTTTTTTTTCTCTTTTTTTTCGTTAATAAAGAGAATGGTACAAATACCATGTGTCAAGACCAACCTCGCCACCGTTGTTGGATCAGACGAGAAGAGAACAAGGTAGGGTTGAGAGGTATCTGTGAGGGGCTAGCAGAACAAGACCGCTTCATGAGGAATATTATAAGGGCTATCAGAAGCATGAAGAGAATGACAGTGCGATGCTTAAAAGGAAGAGGGTAGGTCGACTGTGATTGTCAAGATCCCCAAGGAGGGAAGTACTTCTTTAGATGATAGCCATTGATCAGAAAAGGATCATCAAAGGCATCAACGGTCTGCACCTAAACAGAGCCATTAGGATTAACAGCAAGTACCTTGTATGGGCCCATCCACCGTTGTTAAAGCTTTCCAGGAAACTTGCCAAATCTCGAATCATAGACTAGGATAAGATTACCTTCTTTGAACTCCTTGTACTTGATGAAGCTATCATGATAGGCCTTGCCTCACGCTTGAGTGGTTTCCATGCACTATAGAGCCATCCTCTGAATGTCATCCAAGCATTCCAAGTGCAGGAGGCAACGTTGAAGTGACTCATCATCTCCCAAGTGTTCTTTAACTGCCACTCACAAAGAGGGCAATTCCAGTTCTACGAGGAAGACGGCTTCTGTACCATACACTAATTGGAAAGGGGTCTGTCCTGTGGATGCCTTATGGGAGGTTTTATATGCCCAGAGGGCCTCTGTAAGTTGATCATCCTAGTTGCGACGATGTGCGGCAATCGTTCTTGTCACCAGGATCAAGTAAAGGATGTGATTTGTGACTTCAACTTAGCCGTTGGCTCTGGGGTAGTAAGGAGTGGACTTACGATGATGCATCTTATGCAGCTCTGTCAGCTCCTCCATTATTTTGTTAAGGAAATGAGTACCTCTGTCACTTACCAACTCGAGGGGACTACCAAAATGGGTGATAATATTCTTATACATGAACATGGCTATGCTATTACCATCATCCCGCTTTAGGGCTTTAGCTTCACACCACTTTGTGACATAATCCGTACATACTAAGATGTATCTGTTCTGCTTTCGTCTGGTGGGTGGATCAATGGGACCCACAAAATCAATCCCCCACTTCTCAAACAACTTTAGGGAAAGAATAGGTTGCAGTGGCATGGCACTTGTTTTGGTGGGTTTTCCCATTCGCTGGCAAGCATCACATCTCTTGCAGTAGTCATGTGTATCCTTGTGGAGGGTTGACCACTAGTATCGTGCTAACAGAGCCTTCTTGGCTGTTGCTTCTCCTGCGAAGTGTCCACCACATGGTTCGTCATGGCATGATTTCAATACTATGCTGATTTTATCCCTTGCAACACATCTTCACAATACTTCATCTTTGCCTCTCTTGTACAATGCACTGCCTAGCAAAGTGTAGGGGGCTGATTCTAATAGAAGCTTCTTCTTCTCATGGCTTGAGATGCCAAGAGGATACTGTTGAGTTGCCAGGAGGTTGGCAATGCCTACATACCAACACGGAGTAACTGTTTCAACTAGAAACAAGGAAGCATTAGGAAGGTCTGGATCATCCTGTTCCTCTCTTGTAGTTTGATGGATCTGTGATAGATGATCGGCTAGGACATAGGAATGACCAAGCTTAGTGACTACTTCAAAATCAAACTCTTGGAATAGGAGCAACCATCTTATCAGTCATGCTTTAACATCTGCTTTGTTCATCAGGAAGGATAGGGGTTCATGATCCACATAGAACTTGAAATGTATTGACAATAGATAGTGTCTAAACTTCTCTAGTGCAAACACCATTGCCAAGCACTCAAGCTCGGTCAGTGTGTAGTTCCGTTCCCTATCAGTGACCTTTCGGCTTGCATAATATATTGGTTGATCTGATTTAGAGGGGCCCTTTTGACATAGGACATTACCTAGCCCTTCAACTGATGCATCTGTGTACACATGGAACTCCTTCATCCAGTCAAGAGGCTACAAGATAGGTGCTTGGATAAGGCATTGTTTTAAGGTATTAATAGCTTCTTTGCAGTGATCAATCCAAAGGAAATCCGCATCTTTCCTTAGGAGCTTGTGTAGAGGGACTGCCTTGGTTGCAAAATGTGCAATAAATCTTCTGTAGTAGCCCACATGGCCAAGAAATCCTCTCAATTGCTTGAGGTTTGTTGGTGCTGCCAAGGTGGCAATCTTCTCAATCTTCGCTGGGTGTGTTGCAATCCCTTGTGCAGAGACAATATGGCCCAAGAGAACTCTCGATGAAACGCCAAAGACATATTTGTTAGGGTTGAGAGAAATACTCTCGGCACCTGTCAAAACATTGCTCTAGGTGTCCCTAGTGCTCACGGATTAAACTATAGACACCGAAGTCATCAAGATACACCTCAATGAAATCATACAGATGGTTCTGGAAGGAAGCCATCATTACTTGTTGGAAGGTGGAAGGAGCATTACAGAGCCCAAATGGCATCACTCTATAGGCATAGGTCCCCCATTCTATGGTGAAGGTTGTTTTGGATTGGTCTTCTTCTACGATTTGGACTTGGTTATGTCGGAATGAGCGGGATCTAGGACATGGTAGTCAGTTATGGTGGATGAAAGGAGAAGAGTAAACTCATGATGGAGATGAGAAAGACACTGTTTGTTACACAAGTGAATTAGGTTCCAAGATTGAGACTTGGACTCATAAACACAATCTTGTGTATGTGGACAATGACACTGACACTTTATTGATAAGAAAAGAGTACTATCATTGCATTAAGAAAACGAAGCAAGTACAATGCTTTATAGGAAAGTGGGAAACTGCAATAGGCACCACTGTGCATATGGGATAGGTAAGCCTGCATGTCCTTGGCCCTGAAGCTCCATACAAAGAGGCTATTAGTGAGTGTGATTGCTGAATCTCAACACCCCTCCTCAATCACAACTAGAAAGGCACAAAGTGTGTAGAGGCTGTAATGAGAACCACCTGCAAAGTGTGGGCACACCACAAACATGGTAGACACCAGAGGCTGTCGTAGAAAAGGCTAAGTGTGGGCACCAAAACATGATGGACATCCAGAGGCTGTAACAGGGGCCTCACAAAGTGTACATGGATTGTAATACCAAGTTACATGAGGAGTTTACAAAGCTTATGGCAAGAAGCATTAGGGCAAGGAAATACAAGGCTTTTAAAACAGTCTATCAAAGTAATGAGAGTAGAAGGATTGATGAGTCTTGTCCTTCTGATCCTGGTGGTCTTCATCTTCATCTTTTGGTCCATGGTCTTCTTCTTCTTTCACAGGTGCAAGATAGGCCTTTTGGGACCTCTTTCTAGCATGACAGAACTTCTCAGTGTGTCCGGTCCTTTTGCAGAAGTCACAGAAGAGCGGTTCCTTTTTACCTTTGTATCTGTTGTTTACATATAACATTTGTTCATCCTTTGAAGTGCTAGGCTCTTCTTTGCTTTTAAGTTTCTTTTCTTCCTCTAGCAGAAAGACTTTAATGTCAACAAGTTGAGGATCAGGCATATTGGTTAGAGTGGTTGATACATTATCATAAGCAGGAGGCAAACTTTTTTAACAAGACACCAATACAAACATCTTCATCCATTTTTAGCTTTATCCCTGCAAGTTGAGTAAGCACGCTTTCCGTGTAGTTCAGATGGGATGCTAGGGATGTATGAGGCTTCATATCAAGTCAAAAAAATTCAATTAATAGACCATACTTAGACGACTTTGACTATGCACCAAATAAGGTATCCAACTTGTCCCAAGTGTCATGGGACGTGTCACAGGCATCCACATGATGGATATAGCTGTTGTCCAATTCTAGTTTAATGATTGCTTGTGCCTTGTCATCATTCTTCTACCAAGTAACTGCAAGGTCCGCATCCCGAGGTTTCTTCTCTTTGCCATTTGTGATGGCCCAAAGACCCTTCTTCATCAGAATGAGCTTGATGCGGGTTTGCCAGGTGTGAAACCCGACTCCCTTGAACCGAGCATTTGGAGAGTCTTTTCCCATGTTGGATAGCAGCAGCAAATCAGTACCAAGATTCTCAGATGTTACAGGTGAAGGAGCAGATTACAATGTGTCAAGAGACACAAGTAATGGTAGTGTGAAAACACACTATGTAGAGACTCAATTTTGAGCTTGAATCTTCCTTGCTCGGGGTCGTTGATCCTTCTTTAGTCTTCTCAGGTCCTTCCCCTCCTTGATTTGGTGCTGGGACAGTAGATCAGAGTGGGCTTTAGCTTGGTTTAGTGGCAGGAGTGAGAAAATGAGGAAAAAAATGAGCTTGGGAGATTTTGGCTATGGTGGAATTAGGGTTTCTGAGACAGGGGCCTGGTTTTTTGCAGATTGCAGGAGTTATAGTTGATCATTTCCCAAACTTTTTACATGTATAGGAAGCTTATGTCATAGCCTTTCAAAGCCCCATGGTTGCAGCCTGGAATTCATCGCGTGCTGACGGCCCACACAGTACGATCAGCAACGACGCAGTCTGGATAGCGACGAGGAATTTTTGCAATGCTAGGGCTGTCGATTGCCAATGTGCCTCTATGATGTGCCAGAAAGGAGCACAGGGAGTCAAGGAATGATCCTCCAGAAGGAGATTGGGGAGATATTGCCTGGTTCAAGAGATCTAAGAGCTCAAAGGCAGGTAGGTGCAGGTTTGGCTATGGCTGCCAAACAGGGCAGTGAGAAAAAAGAGTAGAAGATGAAGTCTTGAGCTGGACTGAGCTCAAGCTGAGCTAGGTGAAAGTGAAATGGAGCTAAAGGAGTAGTGCCATGCCCATCTGGGCTCTGATACCATGTCGAATGAGCGGGATCTAGGACATGGCAGTCAGTTATGGTGGATGAAAGGAGAAGAGTAAACTCATGATGGAGAAGACAAAGACATTGTTTGTTACACAAGTGAATTAGGTTCCAAGATTGAGACGGACTCATAAACACAATCTTGTGTATGTGGACAATGACACTGACACTTTACTGATAAGAAAAGAGTACTATCATTGCATTAAGAAAAGGAAGCAAGTACAATGCTTTATAGGAAAGTGGGAAACTGCAATAGGCACCACTGTGCATATGGGATAGGTAAGCATGCATGTCCTTGGCCCTGAAGCTCCATACAAAGAGGCTGTTAGTGAGTGTGATTGCTGAATCTCAACAGGTTATATCTGTTGAATCCATCTAAGAGGGAATAGAGCTCATGGCCTGCCACTGTGTCCAACAGTTGATCTGTAAAAGGGATAGGGAAATGATCCTTATTCATCTTCGAATTGAGCTTTCGAAAGTCCACACATATTCGAAGTTTCCCGTTCTTCTTGGGTACTACCACAATGGGTGAAACCCATTCAATGTTAGCCATTGGATAAATAAACTCGGCTTCAAGAAGTTTCAATAATTCAGCCTTCACCATAACAGAATAATTAGGATTCATACGCCTTTGTCTTTGCCTTACAGGTTTGGCATCAGGCTCTAGGTCAATGTGATGTTGGCATACTGTGGGATCAATCCCCTTTAGGTCTTTGTACGACCAAGAAAACATGTCTAAGTTCTCCTTTAGTAGATCTCATAGGACCACTAGTTCTTCTTTTGGAAGATTGAGACCCACTTTTAGGTGACGTTCAGTACCATCAGTATCCAGGAACGTCACTTGTCTTTCACCTTCCACTTCGTGGATAAATGTCCCACTGATTGCTTCTGGATAGAGGTCTGACTCTTTCAAGGGAGTCGTGTCCTCGTCTGATGTTCCACTAGAACCAGCGTCCTCCTTTTGAACAGATGACTCATTTGTCTGTTGAAATTGCTGGAAGGGTATCAGAGCTTTGTTTGCTTCTGTGTGAGTGGTGATTTCTTCTGGACTTAGGGATTCATCTTCAGAGGATGCATCCAGGAATGTCACATAGCACGGACCTTCTAAAATCCATGGCTTTGATGATTCTTGCTTCTGTTGACAAGGGGCATCATCATCATTTTTTCTCCAGATTGAACGGTCAGGGCGATAGGAGCCACTGGTGAACTTAATTTTTATGCCTTTGATCCATTTCTTATGCAAATTCTACATACTTTGTGGTCCATTGGTCAACCTAAATGGAACCATTGTCATTCCCTCTAACACCCAGAGTCTTCGGCCTCTGAGGTCTCTGTAGGGACATCAACAAGATTGTTCACTATTAGAAGATCTTCTTCAACTACACTTTCATAGCCTATTTCATTTTCTTCTTCATCATTTTCATCCTCTTCCTTTAGAGGCTCTGTCTCTACTTCAGTAGAGGCTCTTTAGGAGAAGAACAGATCCTCCACCTCTATGTATGTTTTTGCTTCTGCTTCTGTCTCTTGCTCTGTCTCTACTACTGTCTCCGCGACTGCCATGTAACACGGAGAACAATACATCCATGCTTCTATGTCACTCTCAGAGGTGATTTTAGAAGTCAATTCTAGTTGAGGTAGGAGGTATTCTCCCATGGACAAAGACTTTGCTTCCTTTGGTAATTGGCTTACAGTGCCCACCAATGTTAGGGACTGTGCCTCTGTTTTCTTGGGAAAGATCTGTTTAACAACCTCTTTGTCTCTTGATCTACCATCTATTACCTCATTGGAGGAGTCAGTTATGACTTCGATGGATGTGAATCCATTGCCTTTTTGCAATCCATACAATTTTAACACCACTTTGTTGGGTCCTTTGCCTAGGGTTAGGGTTCCTTTGAACCATTCCGTCCTGGCTATTGCTTCAAAAAACCAAGGTCTTCCGAATAGTAGACCGTATGAGGTCCCATAAGAATTTGGTTTAACCACCAGATAGGTCAGCCAGTAATCTTTTCCTGCAAGGGTTGTTTTTACGTATGGGAGGATGCCCAACGGTCTAATTTTGCTTTGGTCTGCCAATCTAATAAGCCACCGTGTAGGTTGAATTCCTTGCAACCCTAAGCCCTTCATTGTCACATCCGTCATTATGTTTACTAATGAGCCTCCATCAATCAATGCATCGGAAATAAAGCGTCATTCTATACACACACTAATATTTGGGGTTCCAGGATCTAGGAAGGCATTAGCCACATCTACTTCCTTTACAGGCTCCGGGGCCTTATTGGTCTTGATCACTGTTGAAGGAGCAATTCTTAGTCCACATCTTCTTGTCAAGATGCTTTTGAATTTCTTTCGGTAGCTGGGAGATAGCATTAGCAACTCTCGAAATGTTAAGTTTGGTTTGAAAGTGTCTAGGTCTTTTACCAAGGCGTATTCTTTGATAGGATCCACAGGCTTCTCTACCATGCTGGGAAATGGGGCTACACCCATTTTCATCTTTCCTTTTTCTTCTAGCAATGGTAGCATCAGCACTTCCTCTATTTCCAAAAATGCTTCTATATTGTCTATCTCTTGGACCTCTGGTTCTGTTTCTGGGATTTTTTCTGTGACTCTCTGTGGCACTACAGTGCTCTGTACTACACTGTTATGTACTGCTCTATTCCTCTATTGGCAGGTTGAACTTCACAGTCTTGGCAAGAGAATTGTTATCTTTCTGGACAACTAGTTCCTTCTTCGTGGCGCGCGTGATAGTGGCAACTTCCAACTCTACCAAATTGGAGGTAGGATCTTGTGCCTTCTATTGGCTATCAATGGCATTGGCCTTGACAGGGGCTGGACTTGGACAGTCCTTTTCAGTGTGGCCTTCTCCTTTGCATCGGTTGCATAAGGTCTTGTAATCCATAGATCATCTAGGGTTTGGACAATTCGGGGAGATATGACCCTTTTCTCCACACCTATAACATTCCACCTTTGATCTTTAACCACTGCCGACTGTCGTCCTCTGTAACTTTGTGAGGGAAAACTCCTTGGACCAAAATTAGGACCAAACTCCCTAGGCTCTGGTCCAATATCTTGTGTCGTCATTTTGGATTCTAGCAAGTTGAATCTTGCATTTTCATCTTTCCGTCTTCGTTCGTGCATCTCTTTTAGAGAGCAAATATCCTCTGTATGGTTCTTCCTCAAATAGTAGGAACAAAAGGCTCCAGGAATGGTTGGTTTTTGGGTACATTCAGTGGCTAAATGTCCCTTTGTGAGGCATTGTGATGAGTGCCAACAAACTAAAGTCCCTATTTGTAAAGATCTCATGGATGTAACCCCAATTATCACATGATAACCCTTTGAGAAATGGGGGATTGACTTTATTGGACCCATTAGTCCCGTGGAACATTATTCACATGCCAAATACATCATTGTGGCCACCAACTATCTAACAAAATGGGCAAAAGCACAAGCTACGAGAAAAAATGATGCTAGGACCATTGCCAAGTTTCTATGGGAGTAGGCGATCTCGAGGTTTGGCTACCCTATCGAACTAGTCAATGACCAAGGCACACACTTCATCAATGAGGTGATAGCTCACCTACTATCCTCCTTCTTAATCATCCATTGGAAATCTTCACCTTATTACCCTTAGAAAAATGGTCAAGCTGAGTCCACAAATAAAATCTTAGTAAATGTCCTAACCAAGGTCATCTTTGCTTCGTGCAGTGATTGGGATAACAAGTTGATGGTGGCCTTGTGGGCCTACTGCATGGCTTGCAAGAGGGCTATAGGATAAACCCCCTTGTGGGCCTACTGCACAACTTACAAGACGGCTATAGGATAGACCCCTTTTCGATTGACCTATGGTACGGAGGCAATTCTACCCTTGGAGCTCTTCGTACCTAGCCTCAGGATAGCCCTTCAAGAGAGATGGAACATGGGAAAGAGGCATGGATGAAATGCTTAATTGAGCTCAAACTCTTATTGAAAATCGGCTTCTAGCCACCCATTTGCTAATATGTGAGAAGGCAAGTCGCAAAAGCTGGTTTGACAAGCATGCCAAGTAGCACAACTTCAAATAGGGTGACTTAGTATTGCTGTACTTAGTCAAAGGACATAAGAAAAAGTTGAATTTTTAGGGGCTAGGACCTTTTAAGGTTCGAACCATTAGCCAAATTGGCAACGTATAACTCAAAACCCTAGAGGGTGAGGGCATAGGCTTCTTCAATGGCAGCATCATAAAGAAGTACTTCCCTCCCACACGCCCATTGCATGAGTCCCCAATGCTAGCAACTCTTGTCCACATATGAGTAGCTACTATTACTGAGATGGACAATGAAGATGAGGAAGCAATAGAACCAACTTACCTAAGCATGATGGTCATTGCTAAGCACACATGCACCATCAATGCATTGATCGATGAAGGAGTTGATTTTAATGTCTTAACCCATGAACATTGGATCCAAATTGGAAAACAGCAATTGCAGCCCACTAATGCTAAGCTCAGCCCTTACGGAGGCCAACCCTACACACTTTTGGAAAAATGCAAGGTTACAGTTTATATCGAGTCTGAAAGCATGCCGATAATCTTCTATGTGTTGCCCAACAGTAAGGATGCAAGCACACAATCGCTATTAGGATGAACCTTCAAGAAGCGAACTTGTTGTAATGCCGACTACGAGTCACAAGGTATCCACCTAGCCATAGACAATGTCTGAATAGTTACATCTTTCAGCAAGGGTAGCGTGACTCCCTCCAAGTCCGCAAGGCCACTAGTAGAAAACCCCACCGTCAAGTCTAAGGAGGAGGGTCATGACTCATCGGAACCCACCAAACCTCAAATGCCGAAAACCCGCTAAACCCAACACTAAAGCCAAGAAACCCCAGTTCAAATGGGTACTTAAACATCAAGGACTATCGGCTCGAAGCAGACACCCACGCCCTCACGGAGCTAAGGGTCCATACTCGAAACCTAGGAGACCAAGAAAAAACGGTAAACATCGACACATGGTCAAGCTGCAATGGGTCCCCAAAACCTTATTGCAAGCGCAAGGCTACTATGAGGGTAACCCCTGGATTTGGCTACCCAAAGCCAAAACAACCAAAAGTCCTACTCAAATGCCACACTTGAGCTTGGCCACATGAAATAGTGAGTTAGAGATACTCAGACCACAAGAGAATTGGGATGCCAAGTCCATAGGACCACAAAAACCTAGATCAGCAATGCCTAAACTAATCTATCTCCCAAAATTGTAGCTTGCTACTAACAAAATGCAAAAATCCGAAGCCGATGGTACCCCCAGACTCATTGAACATGCTGCCGAGCTACAACCTAAGAGGCAAACCAAGCTGTGACCATTAGTTGTTGAACTCTCTAGTTCTGTCAAACCTCAACTACCTACTGACCTTAGAACCTCTTATGAGTGACAATAAATTCTAACTTTGGCCCGCAAACTTAGTTGAAAATATGGGGAATGACTTGGTTGATTGCCTTAGACGCTTGGATGCAACTTTCATGTCACTTGCTAAGAGCTATGATAGCCTAGACTTGGGACTCTTGGACGAACCTATGGCAACGAAAATATGGACACTCCCTTGTTCTTGGGAAGAAGTGGAATTTTTGTTTGTCAAAGCTTCCAAAGCAGCTGTGGAGCTGATTGCCACCAAGGTTTCTCACGAACAAGCGTAGCAACAACACCTCATCACTTCATATGACAAGCGCGCAACTTGTGCCAACGATCAAAAGATAGAAGACTTGAAATAGTTTGCAGCCAACAACTCCCATTTCTTTAAAAAATGGTACACTCTTTGCTTCCAATGGGAGCTCGAGGGATGTCAGGTCATGACAAATGTCAAGCAACGATGCGCAATTAAAACATTGGAATAATACGACCCACAACTTATGTTGCTCCAACCTCTTATAGGCTATTAATGACCAATTCAGTTCAACAAGTATGTAATTGTTCCCTTTTATTTGTGATTATTTTGAATAACACTAATGGTGAATATGGTTCCATGACAAGCACCCATCATGGCAGGCCAAGAAAAGGCTGGCAAATTGCCTTTTTTAAAAGAAGAATAGGCAAAGAACAGTCTTTCAATGGAAACACGAGCCTTCAACCAGTTCAAGTTTTGTCATATCTTTGACATGGCATATCTTCAATCTAGAAGACGTGGCCATTGAAGAATGGGCTATGAGGTAGATCATTGAGCAATGCAATCTGTAGAACTACATGGAAGCAGTAGGCTAGGGGGTGGACTACTTCCACTGTGTAGAGTTCCTGAGGACTTTTCATAGGAATTGTGGCATTGTAACTATGTATGAGGAAGAGGAAACTTGTCGACTGTAGATTGAATTGACCCCAGAGCTGATGAAAAAGGCATTGGGCTTGGCAAACAAAGTAGAGAGGAAGCCAAAGAGAGATGTATATGCCTTTCTAGGAATGGACAAGGTAAAGGTCCACACCAACGACAGCATCAGCTTAGCGGACATTCTGGATCTCGACGTCCAACTCCAAGCCAAGATGGTGCACGCATTATTCTCTAGTCTCAGAGGTACAACACCATCATGAGCCACATCAACATCCCCCTGCTAGAGAGCATTGTAGCAAGGTCACTGGATGAGGTGAATCTCAACGGTTTTGTGAGGAAGACCATTGAGACCTTAGCAAAAGCTTTGGCAATAGGAGGATAGCCCGTCGAGGGGGCAAATCCACTACCACCAAGGCTAAAAGAAAAGCTTCATCTTCAAAGGCCTCGACCATTGGATTCGGTGGGGTCCTCAGCGCTATCATTAGGGAAGCCTTGGGATAAGGGCAGGGAGAAGCAGGAGAAGGAGTAGACGAAACGCCAAGGAGTTGCCACCTCACTAGGGACAGGAGATGCAGTCCAGTGAAAGGACACTGAGTGAGGAATAATAAGACCAGGAACAAGAAGAGGAGGCTAGCCAGGGGAAGGCTAAGAAGATAAAGAAGAAAATTGCGCTAAGAAAGCAGGAAGAGGAGAGGAGGAAACAAGAGAAGCCGGACTTGCAGAAGGCTCATAGGGACTCCAAAAAGGTCGAGGAGGAAAGAAGGAGAAATCAAGAAGAGGAGGTGGAACCCGCAAGCCCAATAAGAGACGAAGGGTCGAGCTCAAGCACCCATGTGCCAGAGTTCATGCCACCTGCAGTGCAAGAAGGCAAGGTCAAGGCCCCAATCACCCCCATTCCCACTCTCCTAATGCCCACCACCACCGCCGCCATCTCCACTTCTAGTTCTATGACCCGGGTGGACGCAAGCAACTTAACGGCTTGGGTCCAGTACTTTGTGAATAAAGAAATGGGCCAAGGAGCAGGAGAAGGAACCCCCTGGTAGGAACCAAAAGGCTAGCTGTGGCGGCACACATTGAGTCGAGGAGCAAGACTCTAAAAGGCAAAAGGTGGTAGGCTCCACAACCTCTGTCCCCACACAACAGAGAGGCCACCCAAAGAATACGACAAGTATGTCAAGGAGGTTCTCTCTCAATTGGAGAAAGCCAAGAAGAATAAAAAAATCACAGTAGCAGAGCTTGAAGCCAAAAAAGAGGCCATGGCTGCATCCCAGTTGGAGAAAACACGCCAAATAGCCATGGCCCACAATGGGAAGTTCACAAGGTGAAGGAGTAGCCACAATCTAAGGAAGAGACAGAAGCGGAATGTCAAGCGGATTGAATGAATAAATTGACGCCATGCAATGCCTATGATGGCACAATGAAGAGATTGTGGCACGCTACAAATATCTGCAAGCTGAAATGGAGAAAATCACTAAAGCCACACAAGAACTAGAGGAGTTGAGGGAGGAAAGAGCTCGCAGGTACGAAAGAGAGGTGGAGAAACAAACCCAATAGGCTACCTCAACACAGGAAGAGCAGCAAAAGATAAGGACAAAAATGGAAGATCAAGGACAAAAGCTGACAGTGCTAGCTCAGAGGCAGAGGGAAGTCCTCGAAGTTATGAACAGGAGGGCAAAAAAATGGGCTAACCAAAACAAAAAAAGAGTCAAAGCCTTGGCATGCTGTCTTGCTCAAGTCTAAAAAGAAAAAATACTTGTTGAAAGCCGAGTAGAAGCTGCCCAAGTGAGCTTCCAAACCCAGCAATGCACCTTCTTAGATACCCTATTGGACGTCACCCAGGTAGAGGAGGAAGAGTCCATAGAGGCAATGAAAAAGAAACAGGAACGCACTATAGAGGATATTGGTGTGATTGATATTAACCAAGTTGTTGGAGCTATATATAGCTCCAACAACTTGGTCAATATCATGGATGGTGGTGACAAGCTACACTACTTGTGGATGATTGTAAAAGATGATGTGAACTAGGTGTGTGGGGATTTGACTAGTGAGGAGTGTTAAGTTCTTAGTACATGAAGTGATATGTGGCCTGGTTCATATCAAGAGTGAATGTTCTAAAATAAGATGCCATATGTTGAAATACCCTACCTGAGCAACTTTGGCTATTGGTGATATGTTTCTAACCTAAGTGGTGTGTATGTGCCTACGACTAAAGTACTTAAGAGTGCAAATGGGGTTTCTACTACAAGTGGGATGAGGTTTGCACCTAAGGTAAGACAATATTGTGAGTTGCCTAACCTAAGAGCATGTGGTTTTGTGAGTTCCTATTCTAAGTGCCAATGGAAGTGACTTAAGGAAATGTGACCTATAGTGTGAAGATGTGATTATGGCTGAAGCATGGGGATAAGGTTTAGGTGTGTAACACTATAATAGGATAAGGTATGATGTAGATGGATGTAAGGTATACATTGTGGTGTATGCACATGTAAGGGATGGTCTACAGGCTTTTCACTTATGCAAGGTGTAAGGCTACGTGTATGCATGTGTAAGGGATGGTGTAGATACTTGTAAGTCTATAAAGGTCTAAGGTATTATGTAGAGTTATGTAAGGCATAAAGGTGTAAGGTATAGTGAAGAGGTATATTGTATAAATTGAAGAATGGATGAAGGAGAAGGTCTAAGTAATATTTGAATTGAATTGACTTGTGTCTTTGGTATCAAGGACACACTAATCCAATGCCTTAGCTTAGAAGGCCACTCAATAGAAGAGTTTCTTAGGTCTTAATAATAGATATTTTAGAGTTTTTTCAACTCATTTTATTAGTTTTTCTTATTAAAAATACAAAGATTATTCAACAAGAGCTAGGTTTTTTCATCCTTTGGTTGAAAACCTACTATGAAATTACATTTCAAAATGCAAATATGTTTTCTTTTAAACATAGGCATGCATGAAAGTTTAGTCATGCCACAAGTGCCCATCTGTGCTTCATTCCTGCAATGGGAGAAGTTAGTGGATACCTCTTCAAAATATGAGATCATGAGAATAGCTTATATTCCCATGGATTGCATTGCTGATTTTATTAAGAGATTCAATGCCCCCACAAACTTTCATAAGGGCAAAAATAAGGGATTTTATTAAGGGCAAAAATAAGAGATTCGATGCCCCCACAAACTTTCATGTTCAATGCATAGAAAAACACAATGAAGTATCGTTGAAAAAACCAAAGCATGATAGCTTTAGGGATCTAAAAGCATAAGAAAAATTACTTTCTATGACATCAGGTTAAAAAAGTGTTATTGCATGTACATTCCAAGCTACAAGAGACACCTTCTTGACACTTCGTGACATATTAAATATTGCCAAGAAGCTAAATGTGTTATCTATAAAAACTGCTTTCAGATGATGCCATAAGTGTCCATAATTGGGCTTTAGCGAATCCTGGTAGTACCATCTTCTATTAACTTTATGGTGATGGAGATAACCCTTTGATATTGGGTATCCCTCATGCAAACCACAGAACTGAGAAACAAATGGTACCATTGAGTCTTACCACTAGGTTTTGAAGAGTTGCTTTCTTAGTGAGTGATGTAACTTACATGGTCGATGCATTGATTGGTTAATTGAGAAGTTGGTGTGCTCTTGTCATGTGTACTATTGGTATCAAGATGTGCTAAAAGATGCTAGTTTCAAGAAGAACTTTAATGTTCTTAAGGTTGTGGAACACTCTATTCAAAGAGCAAAACAAATTCCTAATTCTCATGTGAAGCTTATTTCGATGATAGGAGTCAGCAGGCTTCAGTACAAAGTTGCATAATAGATGCCTATTGATACCATGTTTGAAATGCCGATTGTAGTTGAGTACTTGTGATTGATCACAAATAGGGAATATATGTAAACATCAAACTGAGGTTCTTATGTTCAATGTGATAAGAATGGAGACCATTGTAGGAAGGTCCATTGAGCTATATGATGCACAATTTCATGAGCACCAAAGTACATATTCAATATGTCAATGCCATGCCTTATTTAGAAATTATCTAGTGATTTTCTAATATGTATGTTCTAAGTTCTTAATTTTTTTGAATGCAGGACAAGTTCCACCCTCAAAGGAGATTGGGTCACATGTCGACTCACTGAATCTACATATTGTAGAGGATAATGGTGTGATTGATATTGACCAAGCAACTACCACAAATGAAGCACATGCTCCCTCTATGCAAGATTTGGATACATTATAAATGCAAATACATGCTAAAATAGGTATGTAAAACTCACACTTATGAATATATTTCTTTATTCAATTAAATGCTAACATAGTATTTAATTGAAAGGGATGATACAAGAGTCCAAACATATACCCATAATACTCCTTTTGCCATCAGCAGAGTGATAGGGCCTAACGTGGCTATGGTGCATAAGTGGAAGGTCTAAAGATTTGTGTAACATTATTTTTTGGAAATGGTAGTGTAAAGCTTTGGGGATGTAAGGGAGTGGTAAAGGTATACTTTTCGAAGGTGTGGTTTAAATCTATGAGGGTGCAAGCTATGGTCTAAGGGTAATGATGTTAGTAAATGCTATGGGGTGTAAAGTGTAATGGTATATGTGATATGTAGGGATATATAGAATGTAATGAATGGTGTACAATTGCAGTTTATATGTCTATATGGATATATGTGAGGTGAAAGGAATCATGTATAAGTGTAAAAGGCTATATGTGCAAAAGAAGCTATAAAGATGTGTAAGATATACATTGTGGTGCATGTGTGTAAGGGATGTTGTAGTGTCATGTAAGACTATAAGGGTCTAATCTATGGTGTAGAGATGTGTCAGATGTACATTGTGGTGTAAGTGCAAGGTCTAATGTAGAGGCATGTAAGGCTTTAAGGATGTAAACTATGATGTAAACGTGCAAGGTCTTCATGTGTGAGCCTATAAGAAATAGTTTAATGAGGGATAAGGAATGGTGTATAAGTGTAATACTATAGATGTATATTGTAATATTATTAATGTGAGGCTCCTCATAATTGCAAATAGTTGAAGGGATGGTGTATGGTGAGTTGTAAAGGTTTATGCCCACGAAAGGTTGTGTAAAAGCGTGAGATAAGGGATGGTGCATGGCAAAGAGAAAGTTGTGCCATATTACTCATTGTGAATTTCACCAAGACCTTGGGAGTCCTCCACATGAGTATTGGATAAATGTTGGCTTTGGCAATAGAATAAAGGCTACAAATTCGGGATGGATTATAACAAACTAGTAGCAAATCATAGATATGAGTACAACTTGATCTGAGAACGACTTTAAGCTGGATTATTTCTAAGGAGAATTATTTGAACAAACTATAGAGTGACAAGAACAATTGGTTTAAATAGAGAGATAACTATCTATTGCATTCGATTTCAGATCTGTCTATAATGCTGCTATCCAATTTTTGCAATTCTATGTGTGTGTGTGTGTTGGTGGGGCAGGGCCTCGTAGATTGCAGGTTAGCAGGCCCGGCATTGTCTCGTTGGGCCCCAACGCAAGTGGCAGGGGGCCGGGTCTCATCGGCTACCTCAAGCTTTTCCGGTTAGAAATGTCAAAGTGCCACATCAGCCCCATCGCCAAGTAGGTGATGGGGCTTGAAATTTACCCGGAGCCAGCATGGTAGCAGCTACAGTGGGTGACCTTGGCAGGGGGTAGAGAGAGAGAGAGAGAGAGAGAGAGAGAGAGAGAGAGAGAGAGAGAGAGAGAGAGAGAGAGAGAGAGAGAGAGAGAGAGAGAGAGAGAGAGAGAGAGAGAGAGAGAGAGAGAGAGAGAGAGCGCATTCAAACTGCCCCATCAACTTTGGCTACAATTTCAATAAAAATTAATAGCTCAAATCAAGAGAATACATTTTATAGACAATTTTTACACACGAAAGGGTATCACTTTGTAGGGATATTTACGAGTTGAATTCAAAAATGCATGTTTATAGGCAAGTCTAAAATGGTGACTAAGACGACCAAGTTGTTCCAAGTGCGAGTTGTGAGTGACTTCATCCCATTGCTAAATTTCTTGGATCCTATCAAGAGAAGGATGGACAAGCTATATGCCGACTTCAATGGCTTGTGATACACGAATGCGAGAAGCAGCATAAGCTCAATACTTTGCTTCGAATATGTATGCTATTAATGCATTATTTTAATAAAACACAGATATACATGACATATAGAATTTGAATACAAATACAAACATATATTAATATGTTAAATATATTAACTTAATATAATTATTGTTATATAAGATTAAATATATATATACACAATTATATATAATGACAAATTGAATATATATACATATTGAGTATATTAATATGCAAATAATGATGCATATTAATGTATGTATTAATGTCAATACATCATATGTATGTGTGGGGGGTCTCTCTCTCCACACACACACACACACACACACACACACACACACACACACACACACACACAGTAGTAGGAACTTTTTATCTCTCTTCCTTAATAGTATTTTACTTTTACTTTTAAGATTTTTAATTATTGATAGGTAATTAATATTTTGATATTTCTACATGATTCATTGATATAGACTCTTCAATTTTTAAAGGGGGGTGCTTGCTTCAACCCATAGAGTGTATTCTTTAACTTGCACATATATGTGGAATGCTCTAAATACTCATAACTTGACGGTTGCTCCATATACACCTCTTCTTGCAAACCACCATGCAAGAAGGCATTCTTCACATCCATATGTTGTAAACTCCAATCCTTTGTTTTTGCCAAGGCAATCATAATTTGACAATTGCCATCCTAGCAATTAAACTAAATGTCTCTTCATAGTCTACACTATATGTCTACACATAGCCTTTCGAAACCAACCTAGTCTTATACTTGCTAATAGAATCGTCTGCATTATGCTTTATTTTATAGACCCAGTTATAGCCAATAGCTTTCTTGCCCTTGGGTAATGGTACTAGTTCCCAAGTCCTATTGGCCTCTATTGTAACCATCTCATCCATTGCTACATCCCAAGTAAGCATGACCAATAGTCCATGGTGACATGTGTGTGGTTTAGGGTGCAAAACATAGTTTGCTTTTATAGCATTATGCAACGTGTAACCAAGATGTGAAGAGCATAGTATCTAATTATTGTTAAAGACTTTCAACTCATCTACAAATTAGAGGCATGTTGTGTCTATGTCATGGCTTTTCACCATGACTAATAGTAATAGCTAGCTTGGACTTTGGTGGTTGTGTTAGCCTATCTTAGAGTCATGCCACATGAGTTTACCAGGACTTGAAACCATGGGAGGTGCCAAACAAATGCACCTTCACCTACCTGACTTTATTTGGAAGACTGGTCACTCCACATCAAAAGCTTGAGTGCAACTAGATGTCTAGTTCACAATGGTTTTTGATTGATGTTTACGAAGGTGAATTGCTATTGATTCCCACTTAATCAATGATGAAATCGGCACTTGTCCACATAGTGATCGACTTGGAAAGTTGAGTGTGGGAAGTCTCAACAATGTGCCACACAAGGTGACAATCACCTTGCTAGACTTGTTCAAGGTCTAGTAGGTCCGCACGTGTCTTGACATTCAGTCACTTAAAGTGCAAGAGGGGCTTATGGGTGTAAGTTGTGTGGGAAGTCTCAACAATGTGCCACACAAGGTGACAATCACCTTGCTAGACTTGCTCAAGGTCTAGTAGGTCCGCACGTGTCTTGACATTCAGTCACTTAAAGTGCAAGAGGCGCTTGTGGGTGTCATGACCCTCCCTCTCAGTACCTTGGATTGGAAGCACAGCGTCTGAACAGTCATAATGGATCAATCAATCATCAGCGAATGACCATCTGTAGCTGGCAAGATACTTTGCTTTTGGCCCTTGGGGTGCTATAAATTCCTGCACTGTTGTACAACCATGGCTGCTGCCGATCAGAGGACTGCATCCTCTCCCAGGAAAGGGGAGATGCCCGTCCTGTGGAAGCTCACCGCCTTCTTGGCCTGCCTGTGGGTCCTTTCTCTGCTCTATGGAGAAATAATCGCCTTCTGGCTTCCTGTCTGGACCTGTTACTGGCCGTCGCTTTCAAGAGTAAGCTCTTCTATCTGCGATTTTTTTTTGCAGGATTTTCTTTTCCTAAAGAAAAAATCAGTTATTCTAGCAAGAAGCTCCTCAAGAAATTTTAGACAAATTCCCACTATAATTCCCACCTTGTGAATTGGACAAGATCATGAGCTCCTGCGAGGTAGGGATCGCACACCTAGCAAGATGCGATTGCGAGGAGGGGTTTGCTGGCCCCTGGATATTTTCCAACGCAATTTTTAGGGCTTTTGGGCCAGCAGCCCCCTGCCCCCAACCACACCTAGTTGGTATGCGTTGCCTCCCCAGTAGAAGCTCACGATGTTAAGAGCCCCTTTTCCCACATGGTAAAATGTCGAAAACTTCTTGGCCGCCAGGCATTCTAGACTGAACTTTAAAAGAATTCTTTGATCCGCCGCATGCATACACCAGAGCTTTTGGTGAATGATCTGCTCCAGCAGAATTCTGACTAAGCTTCTCGATCACTTGTCAGACACACCTGACCTGCCTGAGTTCCATATTATGTCCCTATCGGATGCTTATGCCATAAAGAGGAACTCGTAGTTTCAGCACAAATTTGATTAAGATTCTCCATTTTTGCCATTTATATGCACGCATGATTTGTCAGACAGGCCTGACCTACTCGAGTTTCATATTACCTTCGTATTCAATGCTATGCTGTGCATGTAGAGCTGCACACTCATGCACAGGGAACAGAGACGAGTCTTTTGTCAGATAGGATTGATTTTTTGGCCTTGTTGCACAATTTTTATTTATGTTTCTTAGCCAGCCTTTATGTCCACGATAATGCGTTTGTGTCTTATAGTTTGACATGTGCTGCCTACTTCTTCTATGCATTTGCACATCTTGCAATTCTATCCTTTGTGTAAAAACTTGTTCACAAGGGTGGATTGTAGCGCTAAAAATTCCAGAACCTGGATTCATTCCAGCCCTCTTAAGCCTTCAGTCAGCAAGGTTGAAAGCATTATGCATTGCCCTGATTTCAGGCTCTCTCCACCGTATGTCATCTGGTTTTCATACATGGCTGACCATCCCTTTGTCACAAAATTTTCATGGTTGCAACACAATTGAGAGAGGGTGTTTTCGCTGATGACATGCCATTTTGAAGGAGCTAGTTTTTTAAATCTCATGCAAACTTGTTTACTTATTTTGTGGGGAATCAGGAGCCAGTGGCTGATTCGGCAGAGAAGGTTATAAAAGTGGCAATTATAGCAGATCCACAGGTTTGTTCGTGCCTTTTAATCAACTGAAATCCTGCTATGATCCATATGAAATTTTGTGGAAAGGCTAAAGTTTTGCACCAAAACACACTGCTTGTAAAATCACATGTTGGTCACTAAAACAAATTGATTATGATAAGATACAAGCTTCATATATTACCTGGTGTAGAATCTGTGAAGTGCAACTGTGAGTAATTGACCCAGCTTTCAATGTCATTGTTTTGTAGAGTACTTTGAAATTCTTATATGTGCCCAATAGTTGCAAGAAAGACCAATGCCTGTGACAGAGCAAATGGCTTTTCTGGTGTTGGTGCAGCTTACAGATAGAACAACTCATGGGATGAAAAGTGGCTCTTTTGCCCTCAAGGGAACACAGTTTTATTCTGATATTTATATGCGACGTGCTTTTCGCACCACAGTTTTAGGTTTGAAGCCTGACGAGATTATCTTTTTGGGCGACTATCTTGATGGCGGACCATATTTGTCAGATACTGAGTGGGTCATTGCTTTCAGTTCAAATACTCTATGCCTGTTTTTGATTGAATAAGTTTGTTACATTTGGTTTACAATGGCTTCATAACCTGAGCTTTTCCTATCATTTTGTGGGTGCAAGTTTTCTTTTTTAAATGCTAATATTCTCAGCTTCAAGGATGCTCCGCTTGACTTGCCCATTCTTTTGGATAGATGGGGACTATCATAAACATTAGTACTGTTGTAAAGCCTCAGACTATGCAAACTATTGTGTGCAAATTTGGCTGTAGTGAGGAATCCAGAGTCTTTCTCTTCTAGTTTGGGCCTATTCCTCCAGTATGATGGCTAAATCAGTTTACTTGCTCCTTATCAAGATGAAAAGCCACAGTTTTGCCTCGTTCTGAGTTACCATGTTAGATCTTTTCATTTAGATTGGGAGATTGGATAGGGGAAAATCTAATTTCAGTTTATTTATGAAAGCATGGCTCTGTGCAATCCTAAGTGGAAAGTATTGGTTGCATATTTGGTTCCAAATGATACCTATTATTTTCAGGTAGCAGACACTTATGCCTAAAAGAACTATTGAGCTCCATAATCTATATGAAAAGTTTTCCCTAAATAAACCTTATATCAATTCTTTATTGGCTTGCAAATGTACAGTTCTTCCTGAGTTTTTCTTTTTGAGCATGAAGTTTGATCTCTTCAACAGATTCAACGAATCATTGGCAAGATTTTGGCATATCTTTGATCAATCTGGAAGGGGCGCAAAAACCAGGATTTCAAGAATACCAATGCATTTTCTTTCTGGGAACCATGACTTGGGTTATGCTGGATTTCAAATTGAAAGGCCAGAGGTTGGTTTTCTTGTACTAATACTTAAAGCATCCCTAAAATTTATCCAGTCTTGTTATAAAAAGGATGGTTTATCTGTACCAGATCTTTGAAAGACATGCAAGGGCTTTTGGACCAGTAGAACATACAAGGAGGATCGGTGCTGTTGACTTTGTATTTGTGGATGCGCAGTCACTTGATGGTACTCAACGTGTTGCACCCCCAGCAAAGTCTGTTTACAGTTTCTGCATGTAAATCCTAATTTTGAGAGAGTCATCACTCGTAAACTTCACTGTGGTTTCCCTAAATTCCAACTCTGTTATGTTGTTGGAACATTTAGATTCTGCAATTGAACTTGTCTGATGGTTCTTCTCATTATCTAATTTTCTACACAATTATCAGTTTCACATATGTCATAAACATGTAGCATAATAATTAATGCATTGGTCAAGTTGGTTTATGAATATTTAAATTATTTAACTTAATGGAAGAGGTCATGCAAGAGTTTGTAGAGTCACTGTAGGATTAAACATGAACGAGTGCAAATTTCTTGAGAATGACCTTAAAAATACTTCTTATATGTGCATGTGCCAGGGGAAATTTGGTGTCTAACATTCTAGGGTTAGGCATGTGTAATTATAGTTAGGCATTTGTTGAGGCTAGCCATTGAGCAATTAGTCCTATCAAAGTTCAGGAGGTTAAGAAAGCCTTGAAATCAGTTATGGGGAGGACTCCTCACCCTTGGAATTTTATTGCCTTGGGGTAGGTATACACCTTTACCCGAGGGGTCATTGGTGTGGGCTGGTGGTATAGTACAACTCCTCTTGTTCTTGGAAGCTGAGGCTGGTCATCATTGTGTAGCCTTAGGCTCGGAGTCACCCAAAATGACTCTAGGGTTGAGAGTTCAGATATAGAGCTCTAGGCTTTGTGTTTGTTTATTGACATATTATGGTTTTGTAGGCTGCTCCAGGTGTGGATCTAATAGTATTATCTGAGCCACAAGTCACAACTTGTGGGATGGACCTAGTGTGACTGAAAAATCTGTCTCTTGATGCCCTTTCATAGCTCCATCCTTTTCCATAAGCCGGGTGGTGGGCATGATGCGTTTGTGAGTGAATGACTAGATTCAGAAAAGTTTAATGAGGCAACTGTGTGACCATGATAAAATTTGAAGAGGTATAGAGGTATAGAGGTTAGAAAATTGCAGGCACGACTGATTTTCAGACCTTAATTGGCAGCCAAGTGATCAAAAGGCACATATTGGAGCCCCTAAATGGCACGTTCAAAGTGATACACAACAGAAGCAATAGAAAACAAATAGTGAACACGGAATGAAATTAACAATTACTACTTTCAGAAAAGCTTAATGAGATAACCATGTGACCGTGATAAAATTTGAAGAGGTATAGAGTTCACAAAATTGCAGGCACGACTGATTTTCAGACCTAAATTGGCAGCCAAATGATCAAAAGGCACATCTTTGGAGCCCCTCAATGGCATGTTCAAGGTACATTCTAAACCAAGTCTGTGAGAGAATGAGATACACAACAGAAGCAATAGAAAACAAATGGTGAACATTGAATGAAATGAACGAGAGAAGCAAGAAAAGTTGAACTCAGAGATGGGCCATGGAATCCATACACCAAAGCATGAGACAATGAGTACAAACCACATAGGTAAGGGCTGACCACTAGGAGAGGGCAGGCCAAGGAATGAGGCCCGACACAACCAAGTTGGCCAAAAACTGGCCACCCAGCTGCGGCGCACTCCAAATGCTTAATAAATGCCAATAAAGCCGATGAAGCATGAAACCAGCCTTCCCTTCAAGAAAGGGTGGTGCAACCCTGAATAACGCTGATCTGCTGCAAGCAATTTAAGCATAAAGCAAGTGATAAATCGAAAACTTCACACTCCACTTTGTGCTAAATTTCCCTCAAGAAATTGAGATGAGCCAATGTTTGATTGGCCCCCAAAACATGGTGCCCCTTGTAGTATTTCTTTTCATATTGATACAAGATCTTGTTATGCAACCAAGAGAAATGCCAGATCCTCCAGAAATTGCCGCAAACTCATGGAATACGTCCAAGAGTTTTCAAATTCCTCTAATGACCAAGCACAATCTCTTACGAAATTTGAAACCTTTTGCTGTTCCCAGTGACTAGCAGAAATTTCTAATCAGCAACACTTCCAATTCAAGTTTGTGGCCCAAATATCTATCACGCATGAACCATCATGGTTCCATGAGTTAAAGTGGTTTTGTTTGCATCACCAAAACTTGTGCTAGAAAGTAAGTTGACTCTTTGATACTGATGAAATGTTCTTGTAGGATTAACCCTGCACATGAGACACGACGCAAGCTATATCCATGAGCATATAGGGATTGGACAGTAGACTCAACTTCGAGCCAAATGGGCTCACCCCCGAACCCGGGAGCTAGTAGCACATCGGTCACAACCTCATCTTAGGGGCTGGTGTCCATACCACCAGCTTGTTAGGTTAGGATTCAATAGTATGCACTCATTGACACACGCTCACAATGAACAAGTGAACAACAAAGCTTTCGTAAATACATTTGCCAAGTTGTCCTATGTAGGGAAATAAACCAAGTCAATCTTCCCTGCATGGAGCCTTTCTCTGATATAATGATAATGCATCTCAATGTTCTTAATGTAAGCATGAAAAACTAGATTCTTTGCAATTGCCATGGCACTTTGATCGTCGGTATAGATAGGAGTGGGTGACTACTATCCCACACCAAGATCGACCAAAGGTGTCTCAGCTATACACATTCCAAAATAGTTGTATATGCTGCCCTATATTCAGTCTTACAGCTAGATGTGGCCATTGTAGATCGCTTCTTGCTCAACCAAGAAATACACGAATCACCAAGCATTAAACAATTACTAGTGGACACTAGTTAGTGGGTGTGGTACTTAGTACCTTAGGGATTGTACTTTCAAATCATTCTCACATAGTGGATGCAACATTCGAGCACTCTTCTTTCTCTTGTTGTTTACTTGTTCATTATGAGTGTGCATGCTATTGAAGCCTAGCCTAACATAGCCTGCACCATCTTGATGTACGGATGCCTTGACCTTTGGGTCAAGAGTCCAAGAGTGGTAATCACATAATGATGTGTGCAATATGGCCTTGGGTCCTATAAATAGGACGCGATTGCTTTAACTTTGAAGTGCTCTTAGTGTATTTGAACTAAGTCACTTCATGACCACTATGATCAATGCTATTGGTGCCTATCTAGATGTCCAAGGATATAAAAGGATGGTTCTTCTCATCCAATTCGTTGTCTTGTATGTTTATTGTCCAAATCATTTTCTTCAAAATTCTCCTACATAAGACTTTAAGTTTTTTTTCGACATTGAGTTAAAGAGGGGGCTGAATGTTTTATAGTCTTTTATCCCCTGACCTCTTAAGATTAACTTTTACTCGCGAAGGTTTCATTTGCTTGCTAATCTTAATTAATTTTTGTTTAAAGTAGAGTAAGCTTGATTAAGAAGATCAAATTATTTGTAATCAAACCCTTGCCAAGTGGTACTGTGCTCTAATGTTGAACATTGAAGGTTAGACTCCAGAGGGGAAGGTGGTTTTAATTTGAAATTTCAATCTACAATTATTTTAAGAAGGACCTTTATAGTTGGAAAGATGCAAGCTATGAAGGTTAAAAATTGGGGGGATGCAAAAGTTCCATGTGTGGTATGATCAACTGAGGCATGGAAGATACAAAGGGACCTATGGGGTGATGAATCTTTAGATTAGCATTTGGTCCCTCCAGTACACAAGAGATGCACCGAAGAGAATGCCAAACCCTTCATTTGAAGCTCCCAAAGATGCTAATGAAATAAAACAGTTGGTACTTACGGGGCAAGGAATGCAAATGCAAGGCCATCACGGAAGTGCCAATCCAATGGATCTTGGACAGTCAGGTGTGCATGCTATGATGGGGCAGCTAGGATATTTTGGTAGAAGCACGATTTTTCATGCTATAGTTGGACAAGGAGCACATATGGGAATGTATGGTACAAATCCCTATGGTATGCAGCAACCAATGTATGGAGTGCAAGGTCCAATGTATTCAGGTATGGCTGGAAATATACAAAACCCTATATATGGCAGCATTGGCGTGATGCCTGGGGCACAAAGTACCATGTTTGGTATTGCATCTGCACTCTCGAATGCTTATGAGGCTCAAGGAATGAACGTTGGTCATGTAAATGCTTCGTTTCGCGTTGATTTTGATGTGAATTCAGCAAATGCACACTTTTTGCAGCAGCAAGTGTATAACAACTTGACATCCAAAGGGGGCAGCAAAAGACTATGATGAGGATGGAAAAGGAGTGAAGTTTGAGTCCTTCAGCAGAGTACAAGATAGACTGAAAGCTTTGACTTTCATTCAGCAGTTTGATGCAGCCTATCCAGGGGGGAAACTTCACGTAGTCCTCGAAGATTCGAAAGGCAAACACTTTCTTGAAAGGGAATGCATTACATTGGTGGTCCACTCTTTTGATGCAAGGTAGAGCATCGTCAATGTGGGTACAATTCAAGCAAATCTTTGCATCGAATTGGTTGACAAGTACCTTTGAGGTGGACATCATGACAGCTTGGAATAAGCTGGATGCTAAGAAATATAAGAATTTGGAGCAATATAATAAGAAGTTTTGGGATGCATTGCTGCCTATTACTTCTTATTGCCATGTACTCCTTCATGAGCAAGTGGAAAAATATGTTTGTGGGCTGCCCAAGGGAATCAGGGATTTTTGTATTAAATCCACCGTGTCTAGCATGTCTCAGCTTATAGAGAATGCTGCTACAGTCGATGCTTTGCTGTGTGGGAAGGATTCGAGCTTCCTAGAGAGTGGGGAGAAACTGAATAAAAAGTTGTTTAAGGTTGAGAAAAGGGGCAGATTTGAATATCAGCTTGAAAAGAGGTCAAAACAACAAAGAAGGGGCTTGAAAACATTGGTATAACGTAGGGAATTGATAGTTGCAATTAAATGTTTTATTTGTGAACAGGAGGGTTGCATTGCAAGGGACTGTCCCAATAGACAGCAAGCTGGAAAATAAAAAAATGAGGGAGATTCTAAAGGAAAAAAGCCTAAAACATTAGTGGGATTGGTGCCCGATGTTGTTAATGATCAGCCCAATGATGATGCTATTGAGTTGCGCAGAGCATGGGGCAAAATTAAGAATCAACATGCATTGATTTTCTTTGATAATGGTACACGAGCCAACTTCATCTCTGTTGACATGGCCTCTCATCTAGGCATCAAAGAGGATGAGATGGAAACCATGGGGGAAGTTGGAATGGCATGTAAAGGCTATGTAGAGCTTGTCACACCGATCATTGGAAAGCTTCAGTTGCACATACAAGGATATGGGGGCAGTGAAGAGTTCTTAATTGCTCCACTTGAGGGTTGTGATGTATTACTTGGTATACCATGGTGTCACTGTATGTATGCAGTGATTGATTCTCGTGTAGAAAAGATCACTATTGAGCATAAGGGAAATATACTCACACTTGATGTAAAGTTGAAAGGTGAATCTGTCCCTGTTGTATCTACAGCTGCCATTTCTAAAGTAATGAAAAATCATCTTTCAGCGTACTTGGTTTTTACTAAGGATAAGTATGATAGTGAGAATATTAAGAATATGTCTAAGTTAGAGAAGGATCGCATGTCATTTCTGAGCTTGAAAAGCCAGAAGATCATGATATAGATCTTATCCTTGGAAGTAGCCCATCTAATAAGCCACCCTACAGAGTTAGTGCAGCCCAACAGGAGGAGATTATGACTCAGGTAAATAAGCAGTTAGAAAAAGCGTTGATTCAGCCCAGCTCATCTCCTTTTTGTTCTCTAGTGCTTTTGGTGCAAAAAAAAAGGATGGTTCATGGCGTATGTGCATTGATTATCATGCTTTGAACAAGATCACAATAAAGAATCGCTTTCCGATTCCTCGAATCAATGATGTTATGGATAGATTGCAAGGGGCAACCATATTTAGCCGTATAGATTTGAAAAGTGAGTATCATCAGATATGCATTAGACCAAAAGATGTGCCTAAGATAGCTTTTAGAATATCTTTTGGATTGTATGAGTTTCTTGTTATGCCTTTTGGACTTACGAATGCTCCTGTTACTTTTAATCGGATGATAGATCGTATCTTCAGGCCACATAGAGGATTTGTGGGCACTTTCTTTGATGATATGATTGTCTATTGAAAGAATGAGGCAGATCATAGAAAACACTTGGATATGGTGTTCAATGAATTGCGTGACCATAGGCTGGTTATCAATGACAAGAAAAGTGAATTCTTCTTGCATGAAATCCACTTTTTGGGGCATATTGTATCGGCTTATGATCAATTTAGCATGAACTTTGCCTCAATTTTGAGAAAAAATTCTGATCAATTTAAGCTTAGTTTTTGATCAGCTTGAGAACCGTTTATGGTTACTTTTTTGGATCAGTTGTGCATCTGTTTTTGCACTAATTGCTGGTTAGTTTTTGCAATGAGTTTGTGATCAGTTTGGGGTCACATTTGCAACAGTTTGTGATCAGTTTATGATCAGATTATGCTCAGTTTTCATTGGTTTACATCTAGTTCCATGGACAACAGCATATGTTATGATGCCATTGATGTTTTAGCCACGTTTTATACTTGGTTATGCTATGTTATGGTTTGGTTTTGCTAAATGAGTTGAGCTCATGAGAAATAGACATGTCACATGATAATCTGGCAATGTTTTTAAGATTCTTTGTGAGTCTTATGCTATGTTATGTTATGTTGGTTGGTAATTTTCAACATATGTTGGGCATATGGAATGGTTGAATAGCAATGCGCAATGTTGTGTTGACTATGATGCCCTATGGAAATTCCAATGTAGTACTTTGCTTTCGATGCATTTGGCAGTGCAATCGAGGACGATTGCAAGGATTTCAAGGGGGAGGGCTGTCATGAGGATATGTATTTTTGAAATCTCACTTAACATGTGGATTAAATTTTAATCACATGATTAAGTAAATGATGCACATGTGAGGTGCAATTAGGGTTAAAGTAAATTTACGAGCTCGGGACATGAAAAAATCACGGGATGTTAAAGGTGGTATCTGGTGTCAATTGTTGGCCTAGGTCATCCATTTGGCCATAAGTGTCAGTTGTTGGTGACAGTAGAGAAGTGGCGTTTAATGGTACTTAACGCCAATCTGATGGTCAAAGATGGCGTAGAGATACTTGGGAATGGAAGTTGCCTAGCCAATTTAATTATTGGCTAGTCAGATTATTTTTCAGGGCACCAAAATAATTTTTAGATTAATTTTCAGTATTTTAAGACTGAAAACTAATATTTAATTATAAAAAATATTAAAAAAGCCATTTAGGAAGGCTACCACTTGTGAAAATTGCCCATGCAAGACTGAAAAACGTCTTTAGAGGTTGGAGAGAGGCATTTCTATAAATTCAGCTTGCAAGAGAGAGGGAGGAAAGGCTGTTGTTCTGATTTGCAGCCATTGGAGGACCTTTTGAGGTAGTCAGGGGTAAAAGAAGACCAATCAACAACAGGAGACAGCATCTACTGGTTGTTGAGGCAGGGCAGCAGCAGTATATGATTGATTTTCTTCAGTTCTTTGCATCTACATGTTGTTGTGGCAGGGCGGTAGTTGCACTTGACTGATTTTCAGTCATTCTTCGCGACAAAATTCTGAATTTTCTCTCTCTACAGCTTTCCCTCTCATCTTCTAGCCATTTTATAACCTTGCTCCGAAGATCTCAGCATTTGGACCCTTGGAGGCTGATAAATTTTTAAATTTCTCTGCTGAAATTAGGGTGTACAACAGCCTTAGGAAACGTGCTAGAAATTGGAAACTCCAAGACTTGGATTCAACAAGGTTGAAAGTGAATTTCAGTTGAATTCAGGTGGAGGACCATTGAATTTGGGGCATTTCCATCGTCTATGAAGTGGGTGAAGGCCAATTGAGTGCTCGAATCAAGGGGCAAAATAGATTGAAGACTTGCTGGTCACTTTGGACAGCAAGGGGAGTTGAAATACCGAAAGGAATTGGGAGAATCCCATTGTAAGTCAACTTTTCTTCAATAAAGCTAAAGAAATACCGAAAGGGGTGCCAATTTTGGGGCCAATTGGGTGTGCATTGTCCAAGATCAGTAGGTAAATTTGTATTTTCAGATTTGCATTTATTGTTTGCTGCAGTAATTAAGTTGTAATCAGGGATTTACCACCCTATCCGAGGAGGAAAGCTGGTTTCATATCTAGTGGGAACAATACTCTCCAAGCTTCCCTCGGAGTTTGATAGATATTCTCTACACCTGTGAGCTTTATACATTTGTCCTTGATGCTACTTGAGTATGAGGTATCTTTGCCTTTACAAGGAAGGCTTCCATCTCATTATGGAGGTTCTTGTGAGGCCTTTATAGCTTTAGACGAGGATAATAGGAAGAAGTTGAAGGCGCGGTGTTATCACTATGGTAAGAACGGATACTTGCGGAAGGATTGCAAGGAGTTAGCTGTCTCTCGGAAGAAGGAGAAGAAAAAGAAGTGGGATGTGGACTCCTTTGACAAGTTATTCTCTTCCTCAAACTTTGACTCCAATTCTTCGGCCAAGGAGAAGTCCAAGGTGTAGAAGGTGTCCACTTCTTCACGAGGGAAGGGCTTGATTGGCCCTTCCTGTGCTACTTTCTAGTCTATGTGATGCGGTCATCCCTCATGACTCTTCAATGCTAGAGAGAGAGAGAGAGGGTGGTGAGACGGGGTAGTCGAGCCTCATCTATTCAAGTATACAGGTGCACAAGTTCCAGAGAGGGATGCCCCTGATGTATCGACTAAACTTTGATAGGTTTAAACCTTGGAGCTAGGATTGATATCCAAGTTCATGATGGGCTGTTTTTTGACAGAGAGCGGGATTGGCTTCTAGTTGGAGCTCACGAGGGGACACTTTGGCAATCTTGGCCAAAGGTGGGGAATCCATGGTCATATATGTTCAGAGGCATTTTTGACAGGATAGTCTTGTATGCTAGTGCGAGACATTGTTGATAGACATAGAGCTCTATTATGACTCTCCTCTATTTTCAGGTGCTGGTACGATCGACATCAAGTATTGGACCGTCATTCCCACGGCTACAATACCAAGAGATCCTGGCAAACAGTATTCGTATTGTGAACCAATGGCCCATAAGATTCTCTTCAAGACACCTTGGTGGTGGCTTGATCACCCATTGCTTGGGTATCCATGGTTCTTCTTTGGTGGTTCTTTGTTGTATGGACTGTGATTAGCCTTGATCATTTTATTATTGTATTGTATCAGATCACCCATGATTTGAGAGATGGTTTGTGTTAGCAGTCAAGACAGCTCATGTGTGAGTTTGACCTATGTTGGGCATGTTCTTTTAGGCATTTTATTATGGTTATTATGATGCTTAATTGGGGCATTTAATGCTGGCTGACCTGCCCCTATTTTGGCATTATTTTCTTTATATACATGGCTCCCTCATTTAGTCACATCGTCACCTACAGGTTTTGTGGAGAGGGGGCCGGTGCCAGTGCCTTGGAGCTAGAGACTCACTGCTATATGCGTCATTCTCGTGTTTGGTATATGGATTCCATTTCTTGAGCACATCTTTGAGTTCTCTTCCTTTGCAATGTTCTTCTGTTTTCTTTCTCTTTTGTCGTGTGTTCAGCAGTTTATTTCAGCACTTGTCTATGGTTCCCTGCTGCACCACTTCTCGCAGTTTGGTGGTGGCCTTAGTCTGAGGGGTGTTATTATTATTATTATTATTATTATTATTATTATTATTATTAATTGAGTATTATCCTATGATGCAACTGTCTGCTCATGTATGGGGTGGTTTAGTTCAAGCACGAAACTTTGTTTACATTAACACTTGCTATAAGCTGTTCCTTGTACTGTGTAATTGAACAACCATGAAGATAGGCATGCGGTGATCCATGTAAATTTTCTTGCTGAAACAGGAAGTCCTATGGAAGTGAGGACCAACAATGCTTGGGGTTTTGTTGAAAATATTTCCTTAGGTATGGAAATCAAGGTTGCATGTGGGTTTACCTTGACTCTATCAGTGTCTCATAATCTTGTCTTGTCAATATCAGAGATCTATAACACACATGCCAAAGTCTTGTTAAGTCATATACCACTATATAGGCCTGACAACACACCATGTGGAGTTCTTCGTTCTTCAGAACTAATTAATCAGGTACAACACTAATTCACACCCCTGTTGATTTTAAAGGGATACTTGTTTAACATGATTATTCTTCACTTAAACTAGGCCATCCTTGTGTTCCTTGTCAATGCAAACTAGTTCAGGATGTTGTAATAGTAACAACTTAATGCTAGCATGTCTTATAGATTGAAATAGTTGCATGAATATAAAGGTGGAAGTTAAGTTATCAAAACAGTTGAGATGTACTTTGTTTTAAGAATGCTACACGAGCTAAGGATTCTGCAATGAGGCCTGATGTGAATGTCTTTATCATAACAGAGGATCTATTGGTCAACATCAGGATTTCCCAAAATTGTGTAAGTTACTTGCTGCAGAATTTGTTGTTTTACTGGTGTGTGTGTGCATGTTTTTTTTCGGGGGGGGGCGCGCGCGCTCTGGTCGGGGTGGGCAGGGATGATGGCTGGGGATATATCCTGGCCAGTGCTCTTGTAGCTGATCATTAGTTACATGCAGGTATCAGAATTATCTGTCAGAAGAGAGTACAGTAAAGCTCTTGGACTCCTTAAAGCCAGTAAGTGTTCCTTTCTATCATAGAATCAGATACGTTTTACATAATTGGCTTTGTTTTGTTAGTCCCTAATGTTCCAAGTTTGCCTTATCTGTAGATATTAGTTCTTTCGGGTCATGACCATGATCAATGTACAATAAAGCATCGGACTTCAATGCTAGCTGTTTTAGAGGTGTCAACCGAGTAATTTCATATCTTGACTTTTTCAATCCATATGCAAATTAAAGTCCATGGAGGTATCGGATGTTGCCGTTCCAGTTTTTCTATAAGGGTTTTTGTGGATCTTCCTTGCAGCATACTGTAGGGAGCTTTAGTTGGCAGAATGGCAATCTTTTTCCATCATTTATGTTGCTCTCAGTCCGTGATTCGACCTCTAGCAATCAAGAAGGGATTGTGTCATCTCGATTATGCTTCCTTCCTTACCAAACATTTATATACATATGGTAATCTGCATTTTGTATAGGGATTAAATCATTCAAATTGTCTCTGTTTATTTATGTCAGTGCATACTGTTGTGTTGGCAGGTATGGAGTTCTATTCGTTCTTTCTCTTATGTTGCTCTTCACATGGCCATCCCAGGGCATGGATTGGGAAAGTGTTTATAGCAAACTCTCAAACCGCATTATGACCATGATAAACAACAAACGACATGGTATCAAAGAAAAGGAGGATGATGCCCTTTATGACTATGACATGGTTTGGGATGCGGAAGGCTCAATGCATTTGATAAAGAAAGCATCGGTACAACCTGAAAATAGATCTGCTAGAGACCAAACTGCAGCCAGGTTAGCTGTGTTATGATTGGTTTTAGGTGTGTTGCTTATTGTTTATTTACAAATTTTTATCAGTAAACATGATACAAGGCTTAGAACCAAACGATTGTTTCCCTGCTTTCTACAGAAGCACTGCCCTGGCTCAAAATATAGTCAAGCGTTCCGCAACTGCAGAGGTTTCCAATGCATCGTGTACCCCCCCCGTACAAGCTGAGGTTTCCAAATCTGAAGGTAGTGTTGGTCTGGGGCGCCCCTCAAGAACTGTTGTCCACATCATTACGAGAAGGCTGAAACAAACTTTTGGCCCTCTTGTTGCCCTTGCATCAGTGAATGTGGGGTTGTATGTGATACTCATGATGAATGATTGGGCGACTGTTGATTAAACTTACATCATTATCTCAACGAGCTTTCAAGCATTGTTGCTCAGAATGTACATTCTTTATACAAATCCCTTTACTAGAGCCATTGCTCAGGTGGAGCAAGTTTTTGTAAATCCAGTTACATCTGGCATTGTCTGGTCTCCTTTAAAGGGAGGTTATGGCCCCATTTAATGGCAGCTATGAAACATGAACGGGGTTGTTTGTGTCAACTCCTGGATGTCAACTATTGAGCATGTTGCAAGCCTTGCATACAGTTTATGGTTTGAGAATCGACCAAAAGATGTGAACTGTTTGTAATATGAATCTGTATAATTTTCTCTCTAAAAACTTGCATTTGCTATTGTCCTGATTTGGGCAGGCCCAGGTGATAGCTTCTACAGCTGTGTGACAGTTTTTAGCCATGAGATCGGCCTGTTCTAGCTTTGTGTTTTTGTTGTTGACCTTGCGCTCTAACTGATTTGCTTGCGATTTTGCATGGACGATTGCCATTTTGGCTCCTGCTCTGCTGTCTATTTGCTAGTGTTGCAGTCGATTTCAACTTTTTCTTTTTGGCAGGTCTGAGGTTTTCAACCAGTTTGCTTCTTCAATCTGATCAGCACACACTAGGAAGTATCATACATGACGGTTGTCATGCTTCTGTCACTACATCTTTACAACTATTTCCTTTTTTGTATTCTTTGAACTGTTTTGCATGAACTATTGAACTCTTGGTGTTGGGTTCATCCAAATTGGCTCTCTATCAAAAACCTCATCTTCCTTTATCTTCTTGCCATCTTACCCAAGGGCTCTTCCTTGCTACAACACTGATGATAAGCTTAAAAGACTTGACTATCTCACTTGGAGAGCTATTATGAAAGCTTGTTCATGCAAAAACGACTCTAGTATGTTATTTTAGGATTGGCTTTGTGTCCCCAAAAGATGTCTCCTATCCCAAATGATTAGGATGAAGACAACCATGTGCAAGTAGTTCTTACTTGGGAGAATGATTATCCTCGAGCATACTTAGCTCTAATTTGTTGCATCTCCAAAGTCCTTATGGTGGATGCCTCCTACAGACATCTCTCGAGGTTTGGAAGAGGCTACAACTATTGTACGGGCTTTGTCGACCATGTGAGCCATGACCTTCTATGGATGGTTATAAATTATTCAGATCAAGGCAATCGATATGATTCAATTCTCTCTCTCTTAGGGTGACATAGACATAGGATCATATTCTAAAAGTTGTCTCGAGAGTTTGATGATGTGGCTACTACCTTATGAGCTTAGACATTGGTAACAATTATTGATTTTGATCCTATGATCTCTATGTTGCTTGAACATGATGCTTCTTTGCATCATTTGGGATGTTACCATCTCAATTTGGTAGCAAGCAAGATGCTTTTGTTGCTTCAGAGAGGTGAAAAGTAAAAGAAGGAAAGTTAGTGCTACAGTAAGATTTTTGACTTTGGTTAGGCAGCAAAGGATCGAACCAACTTCTTTAGCTTTTTGGTCCTACTGGTGGTGTTATCCCTCCCAAACTCGTTAGTGCCAAAGCGGGAGCATGAGAGAGTGGTGGTGGTGTGGCATTTGAGCCTCATACATATGTAGATGTGGTGGATCTTGAGTGGGGCTTTCCCAACACTAACGAAGTTTTGACAGATCTTCAAAAACTTTTGTAAAAATAGTAAACACATGTAATCTAGCTCAAAAATCCCTTTAGAATGTTGAGTTAGCCTTTTGTATTTGCTATTAAATATGTTTTTTGTGAGCATTGCTATTCTCACATGAGGGGACACTTTGGAGGTTTAGCCAAAGGTGGAGAATCTATGATTGTGTTGCATTTTTCACGGAGATGGTTTGAGATGGGCATTGAGATTCAACTATTTTTATGAGTTGGCTCATGATAGGCATCACGATTCAATTGTTTCTACTCGTGTTACTTTTGTGAATCCCACATTTTGGATTTGGTAGCTTTGTTGGTTGGGTCATTCAACTTCAACATCATGTTTTAAGTAATATATGTGGATGTTGCTTTGGTTGCATGGTCAATAGTTCTTTGCACTTGTATACCACCATAGGCTTTATGGGCATGGACTTCTAAGGGATTGTAGTGAGTTTTGTAATTTTGGTTATTGCTGTTGACTTTGAATGTTATTCCTCAGGAAACTATTTTACCTTAGGCTCTTGTCATGTTGGTGGTTTGGTAGTTTAGATGCATTTGGGAAACCACAATAGGTAATTGCATTGGAAGTATCCTGGTGCTTTGAGCAGTGCATTGGGCATCCATCATTGTGGGAGACTAGGATTTGATTTGTGGTTTTCTCTTTTTTATGGGTTTGGACTTGCTTATCAGTTGTAAATTTTTCTTTTGCATATCAATCAACTATGTAGCAAGGACTTATCCCCTTTCTAGTTGAGGTTGTCAATGTTGGGATTAGGATTGTTTTATCTCATTAATTTTTTTTTCAACAGAAATTATTCAAGGTATTTTTGGTGAACAAATTTGTGGAGTCATAGAAAGCAAGAAGCTTCCAAAGAAGTTGTAGGTAAAGAAAAGAAGAGGATGCAGAAACAAAATCATTGATATTTACAAGGGTGGTGTCAAAGATTTTAAGCTCGAAAGACCAATACAATGCGGTATGAAAGCCTCATCACCATTAGGAATTCCTAATTATGTTGTATTTGCTCTAAGCATGGTTTAGGCTCATGAAGTGATTTAGGACCAACATAGTATGATATAAGGGCCTTGCTACTATTAGAAACCCCCAATTGTATTATGCTAATTTAGGAGCACTCTAACACGATAAAGGCCCTTGGTCAATTTTGGGGACTTGCAATCATGTCGTGCTGGCCTGAGGTTCAAGTTTCTTATGAACAATAACAATACGTGATAAGAGACATTTGATACCATTGGGGAGTCTTTAATGTCTTGTGTTGGTCCCATGCTCGGTCCCATGCTCAACTCATTAAACAGTGCAAACACAAGAGGATAAAGATAACATTGGATGAAGACTAAGCTGCAATAAAATATTCTCTATTACGACAGAATCTTAATGGTTCTAAGATCTAAAATTTAGTTGGAGAATGGGATAAAATTGATGGTGCCATTGTGTTTGAAGCATCTTAATATCCTCATTTGGGGTTTAAAAATGCTCGAAATTGAAGAAATTGCGAGGTAACTAGGACTATCAAAATGTAATAGGGTCTTTCCCAAATTACGAAGAAAAATGCTCAAAACATATATCAAGAGGCCAAGATACAAAGAAATTGGGAAGAAACCTGGGAGGACTAGCACAATGCGAGAGAGCCTTTCCCAACTCTCATGCTATGTCGGTCTTGTTAGGTACCTTTCCAATTTGGGGATGGCCCTCTTGCATTGTGTCAATCCTCCTAGTTATTGTCCCAATTTCTTTGTATCTTGGCCTCGTAGTGTATGTTTTGTTTTTGATCCCATTCAAGGGTTTTGCATTGCTATGATGCAATAGTGCCATTTGTTTTGCCCCATTATCTACCCAAATTTAAGATTTTGGTGCTATCAATTGATTTCTATCAAAGCAAAATGATAAAAATGGCATTGCATAAAGAATGAATGACAATTCAATATTATTTTATTAAGTTCTAAAAATTAATGATATTGAAAATGGCTCAAATGCCCCATAACGTGTCAAAAAATACTCAAAATGAACACTAGGTGATCAAATTATAAAGGAGTTGGGGGAAAGTACCCATGGCAATTGATATAACATGATAAGGCATTTCCAAACCCTATCTTGGGTCCTATTCTTGAGTTATGCTAGCCTTGGATCAACATAATGCGAGGGAGGGCCCTAAGACTATCAGAAAACCTTATGTGCCCTAAGACAATTCGGGGGAACATATGTGAGAATACAATTTAATACCAATTTTCATTCTACTACAAGGGCATTAACATATATATCATGATGTAGCTTAATATGAGATCAACCTTTAACCTGAGGTAGAGTTTGAAGTGATGTAGTGTAAATTGAATATTTCTCATATGGGGAGACCACAAGAGCCATTAACTTCTTCATCCATGATGGTTAGGAGATGAGGTATTCCAACATGGAGTGATGATTCACTTGTATTGAAGAAGAATCAAAATGTTTTGGTATAATTAATTGTATTGTGATTGTGGTATCCATGGTATAATTAATTATAAATGTTTTGGTATGCATGAAGCTTATGAGAATAGGAGTTTCAATATAATTGATTTTGCAACTTATGGTATATTGATGATACATTTATTAGACATGGAATTGATATATATAAGGTACAATTAAGTGATTATAAATGTTTTGGTATCTGTGAAGCTGATGAGAAATTTAGAAGAGGTTTAATATAATTAATTGTATTATAATTTTGAAGCTTATGCTAAATGATGATATATTTATTGGGTATGAAATTAATAGATAGAAGAGAGGTTTTAAGTATAGATATGCATTCTTAGAATATACTAAGCATGTTTAATTACTACATCAAATTTGTGTCGCCATGATTCCCTCGTTTGTCTCTTTAAATGCTTAATTATTTCATTTTAGGTTGGCTTTGTGAAGCTTTCTATATATTAACTAATGTATTTCTTTTTTCTAGGGGCTAAAGGCCGTATGTGCCTAGTCGCTTATCTTTACTTGTACTTACTACCGTGCATACATGTACACTACATGTGGGGGCTACCAGTCACTGTTACTTTAGTTTTTATTATTTACATAAATAGAATAAGGGAAGGTAGGTCACACATTGTGATTGATGAAGTTTCCACATACCATCTTGCTCTTTCTTGCTTGAACCTCCATAGCTCTTTCTTCTCTCTTACTTTTGGTCATGTTTGCAATCTCGCTTCACCTTTCAATTGATATTATAGTGGGCATTTGAGGAAATTCATCAGCATTACGTTCAATCTAAGAAGAGAGCTTGACTTGAAGCTTTTATGGTAGCCACACACCAAGGTATGTATTAGTCCTATTGAGCTTTCCTTCATCAAGACTTGTTCCATCATTATGGACCTTCTAGGTTGTTTTAAGCACCAACAAGTGACCAACACACTTAGCAAAAGCCTATAGGACCCTAGGAGCAGCTAGCATGATTTGTGCTAGTTTGACCTCTTGCATCCTCTCCAGCTCTTGCTATGCCCCATATCATTGCTTACCTACTTGGCATCCTCTTTGGAACTTGTGCCTTTGATCTCGAGCATTATTCAGAGCATTTGAGATCAACCATTGACCTACAGTTCAATAAGGTCTACCGCTCATTGTTTGGAAAACAAGCATTTACTTACTTTCTGCTCTACCGATGCTTATGTGGCTCATTTTCTTAGATGACACATTGATGCTAAAAAAAAGCTTTAGCGCTAATTAGAGCTTGGTTAGCTAAGCTATTCTAGGGTTTATTACTATAACAAAGTTTGGACATCAAGGATTTACAATGAATGTCCATGTATTGAATGCTCATATGCTATTTGGGTATGCTATATGGTTATGTTGATGCTTGGTATTGATCATTGTGTTTAGATATGCTTATGGTAAGCCTTGAGCCTTGGAGTTGAGCTCAGTTGGTTGCATTTGAGTAGTGGCTATTTGCTTCAGTGGTTTCCACTTGCGGGGTTGAAGACATATTGCATGTATAATGTTGTGGGATGTATACATGATGCATTTTGGTCATTGAGACATTATGAGCTTTATGTGAGCTTTGTTTTTCTCTTGGACGCTCTCAATTTGCTTCTAGTGGGAGTACTTGGTATTTTCTTTGCAGAGTTTCATTCTTTTGAGTAAGTGGGAGACCCTTTTATGATTTCTTGGTTTATGCATATACTATCAATGTAGGATTTATTATTGTGGTTTGATTTGCATTTGATTTGGACACCTTGTACCTCTTATTACTAGCGGTTTGTCAATGGTGGATACATACTTGGCATACATATTGATAGCATCTATGTGCCTAACACCTTGGATGTTTTGATAGTCTTTGCTACTTGGTGGTTTATGCTCTGACTTCACACTACTAGTTGCATTGTATATCCTGGTTGCTACCTAATGCTTTAAAAACTTATGGACCTTTTGTGAAGGAAATTACTAGGTTTTGCACTCAACTCTCTCGAATCGCTTTCCATTTTAGGGTTTCCAATGAACTCTCTCGAACCGCTCCCCGTTTTAGAATTTTACTCTAAAAGAGCATTTTTAGTGTGTTTTGGGGCTGTTTAAGAGGCTCATTAGCAAGTAATGAATATTTTAGCTCAACAACCCCTCTCAGGCCCAAAACTGAGTTGAAAGGTTAGGCTAGCTATTGTAATGTTTATGTATCCCAAGATGTCCCACCCCAAAGTAGCCAAGGCATCGGAAAAGGGTGCACGTCGGCTGCCCAATGGCCTATCAAGACTAAAGATGAGATGGTTATCTTACCAAGGGAATCCAAGTAGTCACCCCAGAGAGGATAGGGCATCGGAAAAAGGGTGCACGTCGGTTGCCCAGTGGCCTACCAAGCCCGACAAAGGTGGATGGAACTACATGTTTTTTTTTGGTTGAATAAGTGAAGTAAATTTGATGGGATGTGGCCGGTGGGATGTGGCTGATTGAGTAAAAGTAACCCAGAAGACGGGAGTAGGGAGGGTACACCCAACACATCACAAAACAATACAAGCTAACCCATCCACTCAAGGTGTCGATGACGAGGAAAAATAGGTGATGAGATATCCATGCGATGAAAAAGGATGGTGGTGTGGTAACACCGGTGGAAACAACTTAGGATCCGCACAAGTGGTGCTCTGCACAATGAGATGCAAAGTATGCTACATGCTAAAGAATGCTCATGCAGCAGGTGCCACTTGGACAATGTCCCTCGTGGAAAAATTGTTCACTTGCCCAAGCGCCCTAGTACAAGGATGATGCAATCATGCAACGCAAAGGGAAAGGTACAACAGGGGGGAAGAAGCCGATGTCGAAGACAAAGTGCTGAAGCCTGTAGAATACCAAGAAGAGAAGGAACCCCCTCTTAAGCTCGATGTAGATGCTGAAGAAGGAAGAAGAGCGTGGTGTTGGTCTTCATATGGTGCCGAGAACAATAAGGAATGAAATAAGATGAAGTGGATGGAGCACCCTGCTAGAAGAGTAAGGTAGAAGTCATCGCCATGATAACATCGAGAGAGATGTTGCACGATCCGCCTTGGGAGGGGAAACCGCCATACTAGAAGAAGAGCAAGCACTCCTAGGATGATGAAACCATGAAAGGAATGGTGCGCATCCCCATGTCTCTAGCCCAGGGAGGACCAAAGCAATCTGCAAGCTAGCCCTACACTGAAATACAAAACCCTGCAAAAGAGATGAGAATGTATAAACACAGAGGTTAGTGGTGAGATGCTCCAAAGCAAAACAGAATAGAAAGAAACTCTAACTTAAAATAAATGCAATGAATGTGTACGTGTGTGAGTAAATGCAGCAGAAGACAAAAAAATGGAAAAACTAAGGATAATGAATCCTATGGGCCTGACTCTAAGAGTGCGAAAAATGAATGCTAGACTGACCTAGGGTATCCGAAAGGACCTAGAGACATGCGAGTTGAAGAAGGTGGCTACCATCGTGTATGTCCAGTAGTAGGGCTCTGCCAAGGGAATGCCTGATGAGGTGGAGAGGAAGGTGAGATGGATGCATGAAGTGCAACGGGATTGGAACCTGCAGATCAATCAGCTAATCCCTCAGGGGTAGTGAAAGAGATGGGCCGTTGAGGCTGTATTTAAGTCACATATCGAACAACAACAGGTGCTGAAGGAGCAGATGAAGCAGGAGTGGAGAGCATAGCCCAACTGGACTATGCAGTTGTAGCGGTTTGCTGAGACTTTTTAGATGGAAGACCTTGGGCCTTGGAGCGACACTCCTTGTCCACATGGCTTGCTCTCTAGCAATGTGTGCAAAACCGGTTTTTCTTAGGGAGTTGCTGCCCAGATAGGTCTAGATTCTTTGGTTTCATCTGAAGAAGAGGAGTCACCCTTTGATTTGGCTTGCCTTCGCATCTAGCGAGTTCTTGCCACTAGTGGTTGTCCCTCCCGAAGAAGAGGCAACCAACCCCCTCTGCTCTGAATAAGGTTGTGATGAGGATTTTTTGTGGACTTGATCATACAGCCTCGCATAATGCAAGAAATGGCACTCAAACTCATAGAAGGTTGGCAATCTAAGTTGGGAGATGATGTGTTGAATGAAATTGAAGTATTGTCGGGCAACTTATTCAAGAAGAATGTAACTTGATTGTCATTTGACTTTGGAGAGCCAGTAGTGGTGAACTCCGCCTATATTCAACCAACCTGACTTTCAAATCACCCCCTTCCTTAATAGAGAACTCTTGAAGCTCAAAGTCGAGATTGATGCACCGAGTACGATCACAAACCGCATAGCGGTCGAGAAGGTGACTCCAATGCTCTGACGCAAGCGGGAAGTGTTGCAACTGAGAGTGAAACTCGGGAAGTAATCCCTGCATTAGCTCAACATTGGTTGTGGCATTGCGAGCTCTCCATTGACGAATGTAATGAGGGTGAGTTACCGGCATAGGCTCTAGACCAATGACGAGGTCCCAAAGACCTTGAGACTCAAGCACTTGTTGCATGAAATTAGACCAAGTTGTAAAATTTGACCTATTAAAACATGTCTTATCTGTGAAGGCATTCTTGGCCGTTGCAACATGAGTGGTAGTGCTCGGAGATGGATAGTGTGAAAAAGTGTAGTGTGGGTAGGATGGGAGAGTGGAGTACACTCGGGAATGGGCCCCAGAGTGCCCACCAAGCATGCATGTAGTGTGCAAGGTGGATCCATAGGTAGAGATGGGTTGACTAAGCATGGGCATGGTAGCCACATGAGGAATCCAAGGAGGTGGGACGGGAATACGGTGAGCAGAAGATGGGAATCCTTGCGTAGGTGTAACCCAAGGAGAGTGTGAAGACGCACCATAAGTTGAGGATGTAAACCCTTGCATATGAGTGGTCATGGGAGATGTGAAGCTGGGGATAGGGAGGGGGATGCCCATCACAGTCGTCTCAGGAGTTATGGGTGTGCTCATGTGCTGAAAGGTGAGAGGCATTGTGTTAAAGGGTGGCATTTCCCCTAACGAAGTACCATGGTGCAAAGAGGTAGAGAATGGGGTGGAGAAGGAAAAGGTGTTGAGATATCGAGCTCCACTCGTGATATGCCAGGGTGACCGTTGTGCATTTATGTCACCGACTTGTCAATTGTAGATGCGGTTGGTACACCGCCCATGAATAATAGCTAGATGACAGCTATCCTTATCTACTCTAGTTCGTGGCTCAGTTAGTATGCCACCTTAGTTAGTTGTCTTTGGTTTGAGACCCATATATAGGGTTCTTCTATTTCTTTGTATGAGACTTCTTTTTGGCTTACACAACTAAGAAGAGAAAAACTGTTTTCAGCTTCAATTTTTTCCCCCCATTGTGCAAGCAAGAAAGCTACAAGTGAGACTCCTTTCTTCTCTCCCACAATCTTGACATGATATTAGAGCCTTGTTCGTGGTAAGGAGCTCAAGAAAGCAAGCCAAGCTCGCGGTGTTCTGGTAAGAGGAGCAATGTTGCTTTCATTTTCTATTTTTGGGAGCAGATCTCTGCAGGTAGCACAGTCGGAAATTGCAAGAGTACATTGTCTTAGGTTGAGACGCCCTTCGCAGTGAAGCAAGAGGACAGTATATGCTGCGGGAGAAGGCTTTAGCCCTTGGCGACCCTGTTTTTTTGATTTGAGGCCATTTCGGGGCTTGTTTTGGAGGCAGAAGTTTTCTGCACACACTCAGGAAAAGGCCCTGTTTTATGCTGTGCGACCACTGTTCTACAGGTCGGTGAAAAGTTACCACAGAAATTGCATCATATGCTTGTGTGCAGAGACATTGGGAGTTACAAAATCATCCTTGTTGCCTGTTGATGCAAAATCGTCACTAGAAAGTGACTGTGTTGTCAAATACCACTTTCGTCAGTTTTGCAGATTAGCCCTTGTGAGGCTGAAGCTGTGTTCTTTGCAGTGACAGAATTTTTTGCAGTGTTCTGTAATGGCGTCTGATTCTCTTTCACAGATTGTCACTGAAAAGCTTGACAAGAACAACTTCCAAGCATGGAAGTTTAGAATGACGAATTTCCTTATGGGAAAAGGATATTGGGAATTTGTTGCAGGAAATGAAGAAGAACCAGTTCTTCTTGATGTTCCCAATCAACAGCAAATGCAAGCATTTAAAGCATGGCATGAGAGAGCCAGGAAAGTTATGTACTGGCTGTCTATCAGCATTTCAGACTCTATGATTGTGCATATTCAAGATGCAAGTACGCCAAAGGAGGCATGGGATACTTTGTCAAAAATGTATAGCACAAATACGCAAGCCAGGAAAATGCAGCTCAAGCAAGAGTTGCACAATGTGCAAAGAGAAGGTATGAGTATCAATGACTACCACATGAAGGTAAAGAAGATTGCAGATGCACTTGCTTCCATTGGGTCTCCAGTGGAAGATGATGATTTAGTTTTTGTGACCTTGAATTGTCTAGGAAAGGATTATGCACAGTTTCGGACATCCATTTCAGTTCGTGAAAGATTTCCCGATTTTGAGGAGTTGATTGCTCTTCTAATTTCTGAGGAGCAGAGAAATGGTGGTATATCTTCTTCAGGAGGAACTTCAAAGGAAGCTGTCTTCTACTCAAATGCTGGAAGAGGTAGAGGCAGAGGTAGAGGAGGCTGATTTGGAGGCCGTGGTAGAAATCAGAATATGTAGCAAACTCAAGAAAATCAGTCCTATGGAGGAGGACGTGGTAACTCTAGAGGCAGGGGGAGCCAAAGAGGTCGTGGTGGATGGCAAAGAGGCCAAAATGCAAATAGCAATGTTGAATGCTACTACTGTGGTAAAATGGGTCATATGGCTAAAGACTGCTATAAAAAGCAGAATGACATCATGAATGGGAAATTGCAATAAGGGAATTATGTATCTTCTAGTAGACAGGGTGATGACAGAAATGAGCATTTGTTTATGGTGCAGCACATGAACAATTCTGTGACAAGTGCAGAAGAAAGCAACGATGTGTAGTATGTTGACTCAGGTGCATCAAACCACATGACAGGTCATGTAGAATGGATGGAGGATGCAAGGAAAATGGAAAAACCAGGATTTGTGGAGACTAGTGATGATACTGCACATCCTATTGTGCAGATTGGAAAAATTCCTTTGTCTATGCAAGATGGGAAAAAGAAATACCTGTCCGATGTATTTCATGTCCCGAATATCACTAAGAATCTGGTTTCTGTTGGTCAAATGGTTGAGCAGGGCTTGCAGGTTAGATTTAATCCTCATGGATGCTTTGTTGAGGATATGAAAAATAAAGGTCGCTTGATAGCAAAAGGAAAGAAGAAGAGCATAATGTTTACGTTGGATGCAGACATGTTTGAATTGAGTGCAGCAATGTTTGCACATGGGACCGGCGTAGTTGCAGATATTGATATCTGGCATAAACGCATTGGTCATGTTAATGTACAGCGACTTAAATCAATGCAAGCCCAAAATATTGTTGCAGGATTGCCTAAATTCAAGGTTGCAGAAATGCATAAGGTATGTGAAGCCTGCCAATTTGGAAAACAGGCAAGGAAACCATTTCCTAGACATGTTTAAGAGAGTGAGAAGCCATTGGAATTAATCCACTTTGATGTGTGGACTACTAAAGCTGCATCTCTTGGAGGCTGTCATTATTTTATCACTTTTATTGATGACTATAGCAAAAAAATTTGGGTGTATTTTATGAAAAAAAAAAGTGAAGTTTTTGGGCATTTCAAAACTCTTAAAGCTATAGTTGAAAAAGAAACAGGCCTGTAAATAAAATGCCTAAGGTCAGATGGAGGGGGAGAGTACCTCTCAAATGAGTTTGCAAGGTTCTTGCAGGAGCATGGCATAAAGCAGCAATATTCATGTAGTCATACCCCACAACAAAATGGAATTGCAGAAAGGAAAAACATGCATATTGGAGAGGTATCTCGTGCCATGCTCAATGAAAAAGACATGCCAGATTTTTATTGGGCTGAGGCATTGCTACAGCAGTCTACATAATGAACAGGACTCCCATTGCACCAATACATGGGGTGACTCCAGAGGAGAGGTTTACTGGTAGGAAACCAGATATTTCTCATTTGAAAATTTTTGGTTGCATTGCCTATGTTCATATGCCAGATGAGTTGAGATCCAAGTTGGATCCAAAAGCTGAGAAGTGCATCTTTATTGGTTACTCTTTGCAGCAGAAATGGTATAGATGCTATAACCCTTCTACTCGTAAGTTTACAGTGAGCAGAGATGTTTTTGATGAGATGAGTAGCTGGTATAAACCAGTAAATGTGATTGATAATGTAGATGCACAAAATGGTAATGCTGCACAGAATTCACAGCAACAGTCACAAGATATCAGTGGACATGGAGCGTCCTCTAGCAGTGGTTCATATTCTTCGCCATGGACAGGCAGATTGAGAGCATGAGAATATTCTCAAAGCAATGCAGATAGTGGTATGCAGGTATCACGAAAAGGAAAAGAGAAGGTAGATCAGCCCATGTTTGATGTGAATGCAGGTCACTCGTATGTGAATGGTGAATCCAGTGGCTCAGAATAGAGCATTGATGATGAGTTGGGTATTCCTTCTATTGTTACACCTAGAGTAAGGAAGACCGGGGATGTTTTGAGAGCACATGGGAATGAACCTACTTTGCGTAGGTCTACCAGAGCTAGGTATCCTGTGGATAGGCTGAAATACGATGGATTTACAGCCATTCACTATGCATATATAGTCAAAGTGGTACAAGAACTAGAACCCACTTCTTTTGAGCAAGCCATGGGAAAATAAAAATGGGAGAAAGCCATGGATGAAGAAATGGATGCCTTGGAAGCAAATGCTACATGGGAGTTGGTATCTTTACCTAAAGGTAAAAATGCAATTGACTGTAAGTGGGTTTATAAGGTGAAGCACAATGTAGATGGTTCTGTGAACAGATACAAGGCAAGATTAGTAGTCAAGGGGTATACACAAACATATGGCATTGACTATGAAGAAACATTCAGTCCGGTTGCAAGGATGGCAACCGTAAGAGCAGTCATTGCTATGGCTACATCAAAGGAATGGTCTTTACATCAGATGGATGTAAAGAATGCCTTCTTGCATGGTGATTTGCAAGAAGAGGTCTATATGGAGCAGCCACCAGGTTATGTGCATGCTGTTCATCCTGAGTTTGTTTGCAGGTTGAAGAAAGCCTTGTATGGCTTGAAGCAAGCACCTAGAGCATGGTCAAACAAAATAAGACAGTATCTTGTCACTATTGGCTTTCAGATTTCCAAGGCAGATTTCTCACTTTATGTGAGAAAAACAGAGAAATGTATTATGCTACTTGTCATTTATGTTGATGATTTGATTATGACAGGTGATAGTGATGAAGATATCCTTCATGTGAAAATGCTATTGAAGCAGAAGTTTGAGATGAAGGATTTGGGAGAGCTGCATTATTTCTTGGGCATTGAGGTGATTAGATCACCAAGTGGGATACAGCTCTTGCAAAGGCAGTATGGATTGGACATGCTATCCAAATATAGGATGACAGGATGTAAGCTTATTTCAGTTCCTTTGGAGCAGAATGTGAAGCTGAGCGTAGATGCAAGTGAGCTTTTGGAAGACCCTACTATGTACAGACGCATAGTAGGAAGTTTGATTTATATGACTATTACCAGGCTAGATTTGAGCTATGCTATTGGATTGGTAAGTCAGTTTATGCAGGCTCCAAGGAAATCGCATTTGGATGCGGCTAGACGCATATTCAGGTATGTGAAGTCCACATTGCAATATGGACTATTTTATGAGACTGGGGTTCAGATACAGTTGCATGGATACACTGATGCTGATTGGGCTGGTAGTATTTCTGATAGACGATCTACTAGTGGATATGTGTTCTCTTTTGGGAGTGTTGCAGTCACTTGGAGCACCAAGAAACAGCCTACAGTTGCCTTGTTGAGCACAGAGGCCGAGTACAGGGGTGCAGCAATGGCTGCATGTGAGGTAGCTTGGTTGCATAAGATACTTTATGATATGCATCAACCTACAGATGGGCCAGTTGTCATTTATTGTGACAACATGAGCAGTATACACTTGGCAAATAACCCAGTCTATCATGCTCGAACAAAGCACATTGAGGTGCATTATCACTATGTGCGGGAGAGGGTTTTACTAGGTCTTATTGATCTAGTTTATGTCAGCACAGAGGATTAGGTAGCTGACATATTTACGAAGGCATTGGGCGCAGAGAAGCTGTGCAAGTTCAGAGACCTGCTTGGTGTGCAAGAATTGGGATTGAGCTCGAGGGGGAGTGTTGAGATATCGAGCTCCACTCGTGATATGCAAGGGTGACCGTTGTGCATTTATGTCACCGACTTGTCAGTTGTAGATGCGGTTGGTACACCGCCCATGAATAATAGCTAGATGACAGCTATCCTTATCTACTCTAGTTCGTAGCTCAGTTAGTATGCCACCTTAGTTAGTTGTCTTTGGTTTGAGACCCATATATAGGGTTCTTCTATTTCTTTGTATAAGACTTCTTTTTGGCTTACACAACTAAGAAGAGGAAAACTGTTTTCAGCCTCCACCTTTGTGTGTATTCCCCCATTGTGCAAGCAAGAAAGCTACAGTGCATTCTCTCCCAAAATCTTGACAAAAGGTGTTGGGAGCGGAGATGGAAGATCCAACCCCTAGGATGTGTGATGCATATGTTGAGATATCGAGCTCCACTCGTGATACGCCAGGGTGACCGTTGTGTATTTATGTCACCGACTTGTCAGTTGTAGACGCGGTTGGTACACCGCCCCTGAATAATAGCTACATGATAGCTATCCTTATCCACTCTAGTTCGTGGCTCAGTTAGTATGCCACCTTAGTTAGTTGAGTTTGGTTTTGAGACCCATATCTAGGGTTCTTCTATTTCTTTGTACTTGAATTCTTTTGGCTTACACAACTAAGAAGAGGAAAACTGTTTTCAGCCTCCACCCTTGTGTGTCTTCCCCCATTGTGCAAGCAAGAAAGCTTCAAGCGAGACTCCTTCCTTCTCTCCCACAATCTTGACATGGTATCAGAGCCTTGTTCGTGGTAAGGAGCTCAAGAAAGCAAGCCAAGCTCGCGGTGTTCTGGTAAGAGGAGCAGTGTTGCTTTCATTTTCTGTTTCGGGAGCAGATTTCTGCAGGTAGCACAGCCGGAAGGTGCAGGAGTGCATTGTCTCAGGTTGAGACGCCCTTCGCGGTGAAGCAAGAGGGCAGTATATGCTGCGGGATAGGGCTTTAGCCCTTGGCGACCTTGTTTTTTTTATTTGAGGCCATTTCGGGGCCTGTTTTGGAGGCGGAAGTTTTCTGCACGCACTCAAGAAAAGGCCCAGTTTTATGCTGTGCAGCCACTATTCTACAGGTCGGTGAATAGTTACTGTAAAAATTGCTTTGTATGCTTGTACGCAGAGACATTGGGAGTTATAGAATCATCCCTGTTGCCTGTTGATGCAAAATCGTCACTAGGAAGTGACTGTGTGGTCAAATACCACTTTCGCCAGTTTTGCAGATTTTCCCTTGTGAGGGTGAAGCTGTGGTTTTTGCAGTGACAGAATTTTTTGCAGTCTTCTGTAATGGCATCTGATTCTCTTTCACAGATTGTCACTGAAAAGCTTGACAAGAACAACTTCCAAGCATGGAAGTTTAGAATGACGAATTTCCTTATGGGAAAAGGATATTGGGAATTTGTTGCAGGAAATGAAGAAGAACCAGTTCTTCCTGATGTTCCCAATCAACAGCAAATGCAGGCATTCAAAACATGGCATGAGAGAGCCAGGAAAGTTATGTATTGGCTGTCTATCAGTATTTCAGACTCTATGATTGTGCATATTCAGGATGCAAGTACGCCAAAGGAGGCATGGGATACTTTGTCAAAAATGTACAGCACAAATACGCAAGCCAGGAAAATGCAGCTCAAGCAAGAGTTGCATAATGTGCAAAGAGAAAGTATGAGCATCAACGACTACCACATGAAGGTGAAGAAGATTGCAGATGCACTTGCTTCCATTGGGTCGCCAGTGGAAGATGATGATTTAGTTTCCGTGACCTTGAATGGTCTAGGAAAGGATTATGCACAGTTTCGGACATCCATTTCAGTTCGTGAAAGATTTCCTGATTTTGAGGAGTTGATTGCTCTTCTAATTTCTGAGGAACAGAGAAATGGTGGTGCATCTTCTTCAGGAGGAACTTCAAAAGAAGCTGTCTTCTACTCAAATGCTGGAAGAGGTAGAGGTAGAGGTAGAGGAGGCCGATTTGGAGGCCGTGGCAGAAATCAGAATATGCAGCAAACTCAAGAAAACCAGTCCTATGGAGGAGGACGTGGTAACTCTAGAGGCAGGGGGAGCCAAAGAGGTCGTGGTGGATGGCAAAGAGGTCAAAATGCAAACAGTAATGTTGAATGCTACTACTGTGGTAAAATGGGTAATATGGCTAAAGACTGCTATAAAAAGCAGAATGACATCATGAATGGAAAACTGCAACAAGGGAATTATGCATCTTCTAGCAGACAGGGTGATGACAGAAATGAGCATTTGTTTATGGTGCAGCACATGAACAATTCTGTGACAAGTGCAGAAGAAAGCAATGATGTATGGTATGTTGACTCAGGTGCATCAAACCACATGACAGGTCATGCAGAATGGATGGAGGATGCAAGGAAAATGGAAAAACCAGGATTTGTGGAGACTGGTGATGATACTGCACATCCTATTGTGCAGATTGGAAAAATTCCCTTGTCTATGCAGGATGGGAAAAAGAAATACCTGTCTGACGTATTTCATGTCCCGAATATCAGCAAGAATCTGGTTTCTGTTGGTCAAATGGTTGAACAGGGCTTGCAGGTCAGATTTAATCCTCATGAATGCTTTGTTGAGGATATGAAAAATAAAGGTCGCTTGATAGCAAAAGGAAAGAAGAAGGGCAGAATGTTTACATTGGATGCAGACATGTCTAAATTGAGTGCAGCAATGTTTGCACATGGGACCGGTGTAGTTGCAGATATTGATATCTGGCATAAACGCATTGGTCATGTTAATGTACAACGACTTAAATCAATGCAGGCCCAAAATATTGTTGCAGGATTGCCAAAATTCAAGGTTGCAGAAATGCATAAGGTATGTGAAGCCTGTCAGTTTGGAAAACAGGCAAGGAAACCATTTCCTAGACATGTTCAAGAGAGTGAGAAGCCATTGGAATTAATCCACTCTGATATGTGGACTACTAAAGCTGCATCTCTTGGAGGCTGTCATTATTTTGTCACTTTTATTGATGACTATAGCAGAAAAGTTTGGGTGTATTTTATGAAAAAGAAAAGTGAAGTTTTTGGGCATTTCAAAACCCTTAAAGCTATGGCTGAAAAAGAAACAGGTCTGCAAATAAAATGCCTAAGGTCAGATGGAGGGGGAGAGTACCTCTCAAATGAGTTTGCAAAGTTCTTGCAGGAGCATGGCATAAAGCAGCAATATTCATGCAGTTATACCCCACAACAAAATGGAATTGCAGAAAGGAAAAACATGAAAATTGGAGAGGTATCTCGTGCCATGCTCAATGAAAAAGACTTGCCAGATTTTTATTGGGCTGAAGCAGTTGCTACAGCAGTCTACATAATGAACAGGACTCCCACTGCAGCAATACATGGAATGACTCCAGAGGAGAGGTATACTGGTAGGAAACCAGATATTTCTCATTTGAAAATTTTTTGTTGCATTGCCTATGTACATGTGCCAGATGAGCTGAGATCCAAGTTGGATCCAAAAGCTGAGAAGTGCATCTTTATTGGTTACTCTCTGCAGCAAAAAGGGTATAGATGCTATAACCCTTCTACTCGTAAGTTTACAGTGAGCAGAGATGTTTTTGATGAGATGAGTAGCTGGTATAAACCAGTAAATGTGATTGATGATGTAGATGCACAAAATGGTAATGCTGCACAGAATTCACAGCAGCAGTCACAAAATATTAGTGGACCTGGAGCATCCTCTAGCAGTGGTTCACATTCTTCGCCATGGACAGGCAGATTGAGATCAGGAGAATCTTCTCAAAGTAATGCAGATAGTGGTATGCAGGTATCACGAAAAGGAAAAGAGAAGGTTGATCAGCCCATGTTTGATGTGAATGCAGGTCACTCTTATGTGGATGGTGAATCCAGTGGCTCAGAACAGAGCATTGATGATGAGTTGGGTATTCCTTCTATTGTTACACCTGGAGTAAGGAAGACCAGGGATGTTTTGAGAGCACCTAGGAGTGAACCCACTTTGCGCAGGTCTACCAGAGTTAGGTATCCAGTGGATAGGCTGAAATATGATGGATTTACAGCCATTCACTATGCATATATGGTCAAAGTGATACAGGAACCAGAACCCACTTCTTTTGAGCAAGCCATGGGAAAAGAAAAATGGGAGAAAGACATGGATGAAGAAATGGATGCCTTGGAAGCAAATGCTACATGGGAGTTAGTACCTTTGCCTAAAGGTAAGAATGCAATTGGCTGTAAGTGGGTTTATAAGGTGAAGCACAATGTAGATGGTTCTATGAACAGATACAAGGCAAGATTAGTAGTCAAGGGGTATGCACAAACATATGGCATTGACTATGAAGAAACATTCAGTCCAGTTGCAAGGATGACAACTGTAAGAGCAGTCATTGCTATGGCTGCATCAAAGGGATGGTCTTTACATCAGATGGATGTAAAGAATGCATTCTTGCATGGTGATTTGCAAGAAGAGGTCTATATGGAGCAGCCACCAGGTTATGTGCATGCTGTTCATCCTGAGTTTGTTTGCAGGTTGAAGAAAGCCTTGTATGGCTTGAAGCAAGCACCTAGAGCATGGTCTGACAAGATAGGACAGTATCTTGTCACTATTGGCTTTCAGATTTCCAAGGCAGATTTCTCACTTTATGTGAGAAAAACAGAGAAAGGTATTATGCTACTTGTCATTTATGTTGATGATTTGATTATGACAGGTGACAGTGATGAAGATATCCTTCATGTGAAAATGCTATTGAAGCAGAAGTTTGAGATGAAGGATTTGGGAGAGCTGCGTTATTTCTTGGGCATTGAGGTGATTAGATCACCAAGTGGGATACAGCTCTTGCAGAGGCAGTATGGATTGGACATGCTGTCCAAATATGGGATGACAGGCTGTAAGCCTATTTCAGTTCCTTTGGAGCAGAATGTGAAGCTGAGCACAGATGCAGGTGAGCTTCTAGAAGACCCTACTATGTACAGACGCATAGTAGGAAGTTTGATTTATATGACTATTACCAGGCCAGATTTGAGTTATGCTGTTGGATTGGTAAGTCAGTTTATGCAGGCTCCAAGGAAACCACATTTGGATGCGGCTAGACGCATACTCAGGTATGTGAAGTCCACATTGCAGTATGGACTATTTTATGAGACTGGGGTTCAGATACAGTTGCATGGATACACTGATGCTGATTGGGCTGGTAGTATTTCTGATAGACGATCTACCAGTGGATATGTGTTCTCTTTTGGGAGTGCTGCAGTCACTTGGAGCAGCAAGAAACAGCCTACAGTTGCCTTGTCGAGCACAGAGGCTGAGTACAGGGGTGCAGCAATGGCTGCATGTGAGGTAGCTTGGTTGCATAAGCTACTTTATGATATGCATCAGTCTACAGATGGGCCAGTTGTCATTTATTGTGACAACATGAGTAGTATACACTTGGCAAATAACCCAGTCTATCATGCTAGAACAAAGCACATTGAGGTGCATTATCACTATGTGCGAGAGAGGGTTTTACTAGGTCTTATTGATCTAGTTTATGTCAGCACAGAGGATCAGGTAGCTGACATATTCACGAAGGCATTGGACGCAGAGAAGCTGCGCAAGTTCAGAGACCTGCTTGGTGTGCAGGAATTGGGATTGAGCTCGAGGGGGAGTGTTGAGATATCGAGCTCCACTCGTGATACGCCAGGGTGACCGTTGTGTATTTATGTCACCGACTTGTCAGTTGCAGACGCGGTTGGTACACCGCCCCTGAATAATAGCTACATGATAGCTATCCTTATCCACTCTAGTTCGTGGCTCAGTTAGTATGCCACCTTAGTTAGTTGAGTTTGGTTTTGAGACCCATATCTAGGGTTCTTCTATTTCTTTGTACTTGAATTCTTTTGGCTTACACAACTAAGAAGAGGAAAACTGTTTTCAGCCTCCACCCTTGTGTGTCTTCCCCCATTGTGCAAGCAAGAAAGCTTCAAGCGAGACTCCTTCCTTCTCTCCCACAATCTTGACAGCATATGTGGAGTGTAATCCAAGGTTTTGAAAAGATGATGAGAGGTGTGATATAGAAGAGGGTGGGATGGGAGAGAAGTGAGAAGTGTATGTGATATGCTCAAATGAAACAGAAGTTGTAGATGTACCTAAAATTTGTCTACTTCGTGAGCCCCTCTATTGAAGTTCACATACGCAAAGCCATCCGGATCCTGTACCTCAAAAGAAGAAACAAGCGAGGATTTTGATTTATGCAACACAAAAGAATTGTACAAACCTGACATTGGACTTGGTTGAGATGATGAAGATGGATCGCTAGACGTTCTGAATGCCGTATGTCCTCCATGATTAGAGAGGTGGCCAGCCTCACCAACCGGTCTGGATGTGGTAGAAAAGTTGATAGGAGGGGTGTAAACATCACCATACTTGTTGTGATAGTACTCCTCAAAGTCCTTTGTCATGTTAGTGAAATCTGGTGAAGGTGGAGTGTCATCCTCCTCACCGAGTCCATAATGCCGTCTCAGGACCTCCAATGATGGAGAAGCCTGATAAGACATCATAGGAACTGGAGAAGAAGGTGTCTGGGACATTGTGATTCAGTTACGAGTCATATTGTGTGCCTCGCACAAAGACTAGCTCTCCACAATAACCACAAGATACTCTTTACAAGAGCACTGGCTCTGATACCATATGAAGGAAACTACTAGGGTTTGCACTAAACTCTCTCCAACCACTCTGCGTTGTTTTAGGGTTTCCACTGAACTCTCTCAAACCACTCCCCGTTTTAGGATTTTACTCTAAAATAATATTTTTAGTATGTTTTGGAGATATTTAAGAGGCTAATCAGCAAGTAATGCATATTTTAGCTCAACACCTTTGTATGAAGGAAGGGACTTCTATGTCTTCTCACTTAAATGAGTTCCATTCCATTTTCAATCAACTTGCTATGCAAGGCCTTCAGTTTGAGGAGAATGTTAAGTCTCTTTTTTTTCTTGTCACATTGCTTGAGTCTTGGGATATATTTCGCAATGTTATGGGTGCAAATCATCTTGATGATGGCCTTAAGCTCAAGGATGGGGAAGGTGCTTTGCTTATAGAAGAAGTGAACATGAAGAATATTGATATAACCTTTACTTCTCATGCACTTATAGTGAGATGTAGAAATGGTGCAATGGGAATAATAATCATGGTAGAGACTCACAACCCACTAGAGGTAGGTTTGAGTCTCGTGGGGACAATCGTGCAGTAAGTCCTGTGGTCCTAAGTTACTATTATGGGCAGCAACAAGTGGTTTTAGCTTGCTGTCCATGTTAGTCATGTTAATTTGTCATCTCTTAGTTGTGAGTCCTATTGAGTCTAATAGAGACATACAAGCCATGGCACTTTAGGTGCATTTTCTTTATTTGTTAGCTTCTTGTGTGCATTCCTAGGCCAGTTACTACTTTCCACATTTTGCGTATACCTGCTGGACATTACCATTGTCATTTGGGATTTTTTTGGGGTTACTTTTTTTGGCATTTTATTCTTCATTGACTAGCATTTATTATTGGTTAGCTAGCATTTATGGCCTCCTACTGGTGCAGGTTGGTCAATTTTGAAAATTTATGGCTATTTATAGCCAGTCCCCCCACTTGGCATACACATACTCTTCAGTCTTCAACCTTCCCTTTGTAGGTGCACACTTTGACAATCTGACTCTTGGTGCTTGGTGCTACCATCATCATCAACCCGATCTGGTGCCCTCATTAATGCTTTGGGATGTGTGCAAGGACTAATCAATCCATCATCATTATCATTGTGTTAGCATTCTTCAGTTAGTGGACTATTCTTCACCTTCTGCCTCCTCTCACTCTCTCTCTCTATGCTTCTCTCTGTGTTTGTGTTTCTATTCCATTGTGCACTCTCACATAGTATCATCACCTAAGTGAGGACACGATTTGGATATTTCTTATAGAAGATTAAGTTTTCATCATCTAGGAGCAACTTAGATCTTCAAAATGCAAAATTTCAACTTGCGTTTATAGCTCGTACAAGTGGTCCACCTTCTCGACAGCCACGCGATAGCCTCTAGGACCTAGGCAAGCAACATTTAGGCATTAGGTGGCATCTATTTCTGTATCTTGTAGAAAACACAAATTTGCATTTTGCAAGTGACCTCTTCTTGGTGCAATGACAACATCTTGCTTGCAGGAGATGGCTTCCTGGGCATAGTGACAGCTTCTTATGCAAGCGATAGCTTTCTAATGCCAAGCAACAGTTGTTTCTTTGATAAACAAAAATTTCAAGGTGATTGCAGGATTGAATATATCTTACCAGTTTATGAGCTTTGATGAATAAGAGGAGATTCTTTCCAGACACTCTTCTGAGTGAAAATGCAATTATTGTGATTATAGTTGGTGAGAGAAGTTCCCCATTCACACCATCCTCCTTTTATTCACCTTTCATAAAAGGCTCCATCCTCAATGAAGATGCCATCATTGATTCCCTTGGTGTAGGTGCTTGTCTTATCTTCATTACCAAAGAAGACAAATGTGATGGTTTGAACTATTCATTGCGGTCATGTAAGGTGGAGAGCATACTCCACACCTTTGATTTTTGGGCTCTTGTTTTTCCCCTATCCTATGGAGGATTCAAAAGATGGGACTTCTATGGACTATGTAACCTTATGGGATTGGCTCAACTCTTAAGATCGATCCTTTCTCTTTATGAGTTTGCAGAATTTTGCCATTGTGCACACTCACAGGTTGAAGACCATAACAAAAGTGTGGAAGAAACTTGCATCTTTGTATCGGCATAAGACATTTGCCCATAAGATTTTCCATGAGAAGAAGTTGCAAATGCTCAATCTTGACCATTCCTCGTCTATCAAGGAGCACAACATGAAGATGGAGGACATGAGACGAGGTGAGCTTGCCTCTCTTGGTCGGATGATATCCTCCGAAGACATGGCTATGATCCTTTTGACTCAACTACCATTTCCTTGGTTTGATGTCTTCTACACTAGCCTTATCACATCGAGGACTTGTGAGACACTCTTATGGGAGGAGCTTTTACTACTTGTCTTGGAGCTGATGACCAACTTAAAGAGGTTGGTGCCAGTGGTTCTAGCTCCATCAAGGTATAGGTGGAGGGAAGAAGAAGAAGGCACATGCCAAGGACAAGAAGGACGAGAAGAAGGAGAAGAAGCCCAAGTGCCCACACTGTGGGAAGGGCACTCATCCTGAGGAGAAGTGTTGGCAAAAGTACCCCCATTTGATGCCAAAGGAGAAGGATTTGAAAGCTACCCTAGCAGTGATAGAGTCTGTCTTTGTGTATGTATTTGCCAAAGTAGATACAACTCTTGCTTATTTTGTTTAGGAAAAGCCTTGGCTTGTTGTTTTGATAGTGGGGCCTCTTCTCACATGATCTACAAACAAGATTGGCTTCATGATCTGAGCACTAGATGGGGCACAATCACCATTGGTGACAACTCTATTCTTCACATTCAAGGAGTGGGGACTATTCCTTTATTGCCAAACACGTAGTAATCTTTAGCTCAAGTTTTCTATGTGCCAGATCTGGGTTTTAACCTATTGTCTATTCATGGTCTTACACGACTTGACCTACATGGAATTTACACAAGATGTAGTGATAGTGGAGGATGCTTTTACAAGTGCCGTTCTTTGGACATGATCCTAGGAGGTTGGGCTTTACATGCTCACAGCCTTAGCCACACAATCTTTCCTGGGTTGCTTTAGCATGCTCGTTATGATAATCTCAATTTTGATGCTATACGATGGGCTTCTCAAAAAAAGATGGTAGAGAGACTTCTTGACTTTCCTCCTATTCGCACTTTGTGCCCTAACTATTTGAGGGACAAGCAGCATAGGTAGTCACATCCCCATATTGCCACTAGGAGGGCTTCTATCTTGCATGAGTTGGTTCACACAGACCTTTGTGACCCTATGGGCATGACCTCCCTTGGTAGGGCCAAGTATTTGATGTTGATTTTTGACGAGTTTGGTTGTTATGTGTGGACTTATTTTCTAGAGTAGAAGACTAAGGCATACCCCTATTTTTGTGAATGGAAGGTATTTGTGGAGACACAGACTACTTTCAAAGTTTGTGGCATACGAGAAGATCATGGTGGAGAGTTTACTTCTGACCTCTTTTCTGAGTTTTGCAAGGATCACAGCATCCGGGTGGAGTATACCCATCTGAACACACCTTCGAAAAATGATGTGGTGGAGTATGAAAATCGAGCCATGCTAGAGATGGCCCAATCAATGTTGAAGCATCGAGAGGTCTTTCTCATTCCCTTTGAGGTGAGGTGATGGCTACTATGGTTCACATCCACAATAAAATTTTTAACTTTTGTGTTACAGGACATGACTCCCTATGAGGCTTTGTTTGTTCGAAATCCCTCCATGTCTCACTTCCACATGTTTGGATGTGATGCATTTGTCTATGTGGACAAGAAGAAGAGGAAGAGAAAGCTTGACTTGAAGTCCAAGAAGCTTATGTTTGCAGGCTATATTCTTCATCATTTCCCTTTCCCACCCTTAGTTTCTCTCCTTCCTTCTAGGTTTCCTCTTACCACCCCTTCCTTGTCTTCAAATCCCCCCCTCCTTCTCCACCCTCTACTTTGACTTTCCTACCACCTTTGATGAATGCGATTACTACTTCTTCATCGCATACTTTCACCCCTTGCATCTCCCTTTCGGAGTCTTCTAGGGCTACTTAGCCATGAGAGGGGGGGGCCTTCTTTAGACAAGGAAGATTTACCTTCCCTTGGTGAGAGGGAATCCCTAACCTAGACATGCGCATTACTAGTATCGAAGGATACGTAGAATGGGCCTATTCGAGTTCCTCATTGGTATTGATAGCTCATGCAAGATTTAGGTGTTTCTCACATTCTTGTTTCTCCTACAAATCTACACATTTATGGTCTCCTATCTTGCTGAAAATTGGCTAGAATTGAGAATTTATGGTCTCCTATCTCGCTAAAAATTGGCTAGAATTGAGAATTTATGGATATTTATATGTAGCCCCCTCCCCGCCCCCCCTTGGCACATACACACTTTTCAATCTTGAGTCTTCCCTTTGTAGGTGCACACTCCAATACTCTGATTCTCCATGCTTGGTGCTCCCATCATCACGCAGGGGATTCACTAGTAGTAATAAGGAGACCTCACCTACGTGCAAGAAATATATTAAAATACCCCTTATCTACCCCCTATTTATGGGACCTTACCTTATAAAATGTACATTCATTCCCTTAAATAACCCCCCTCCCTTACACTCATGTGGTATCATACGGTAAACCCTAGTGGACCCCCCAGGCATCATCATCACCTTGATTTGGTGCCCTCACTGATGCTTTGGGATGTGTGCAAGGATTGATTTGTCCATCATCATCATCATCATCATCATTGTATCAACATTCTTCAATCAGTGCAATATTCTTCCTTCATCTTTTGCTTCCTCTCTCTCTCTCTCTCTCTCTCTCTCTCTCTCTCTCTCTCTCTCTCTACTTCTTTGTGTGTTCATGTTTCTTTTCCATTGTACACTCTCATAGTAGGGTCATCACATGAGACTCCATTGCCATAAGATGCACAATGATAGACATGAAAAAGGCAAAGGGAAAGATAGGATAATACCGAATCTTGTGATAATCATAACATTATTCCCAAGTCTAGAGTTAAGATAATACCAAATCTTGTGATAATCACAACATTATTCCTAAGCTTTCAAGGAGACACTATGGTTCGGTTATTTGGTTGTAGACCTTGGTATGACTGTGACTCTTACATTACATTCTGACTCTAAGAGTGCCATTTAGTTAATACGCAAACCTACCTTTTATACAAAGAACAAGCACATTGAGGCCCATTATCAATTCATTAGAGAGGTGGTTGAGGATAAGCAAGTAGAGCTTGTCAAGAATTCGATTGGGAAGATAATGGATGTAGGATGAGATGACCTTTATTCCTTATCCTATTTTACTTATATGTACACATTATACTTTCACTTTTTTTATTATTTTCTCCACACTCATGTGCATACACCTTTAAGTGTGAGGTTGTGGATTAAATGCTACCTATGCCTAGCTGCCTACATTTACTTATACTTATTGCCCCGTATATATGTATAGTGTAGGTGGTGGCCACTCGAACTATCAATTTATTCTTTATTCTTTACATGACAATATAATAAGAGAAGACATGTCACACATTGTGATTGTTGGAGTTCCCACATACCATCTTTCTCTTTTATGCTTGAACCTCCATAGCTCTTACTTCCGGTCGTGCTTCCACTCCTACTCAACCTTCCACTCTAGAATGTTAGCTTTCTCCACTCCATTGTATCTCTTATGGAAGAATCATACAAAATGAGTTTGACAATATGGTTTATGTATTTGTTGAGTTGCCAAATTGATATACTATTATATTTCTTTGTAAACTAAAGGATATGATTGTATCTACTATATTTTCAATGAATGCAATAAATTTTTAATTAGCAAAGAATTTGTAAACCTAGGATTAAACTAGTCAAGTATATGATGTTCTTTGTTTGATACAGTTAAACCTTTTGTACAAGCAAAACGCCAATTTCTTGTCACTCATTCTCTCTCATCTTTTTTCTATTTATTACTCTCCTCCTTCTCTCATCTCTTAGCCCTCTAATACCACTAAGTCACCAGGCTGCATTCAGTCACATGATTAAGGCATTGTATTTTGCCATGCTATTAATAGAAACAATGCTAAGATATGCTCCCATTTTCAAAACAGCTCTATGCCATGGATCTTTAATGACCACACCAACACTCGCATGCTTAGCGGTCCCTCTAGAAGCTTTGTCAAAAGAATGGAAGTATAGATCCATTCTTCATTGATAGGCTATGCCATACTGTGATTAGCTCACTCATACTTATGATAATCAAAGTCGAGCTAAGAGAGAGGATATATAGTAAGCACAGTCCCTCCTCCTTGTTGAACTTGATGGGAATACTTGTAAGAATCCTTTGACAATGGTAGCTTGAGCTATCTTTTCAAGCTTCTCTAAGTTTTTTAAAATTGCTTCTTAAAAAAGAGAATACATTAATTGATTAATATGTCAAAATATAGATTGAGCCTTGGCGTGTATTTTTGCTCAAGTTTTGATGAAAAGAAAGCATAGTATTAATTCAAATTGATCTAGATATGAGCCATCATCTTCTGAGTACTAATGAGTCTATTTTGGATATTGACCTTTAAAATCTTCATTAACAATAGTTGAAAATCGAAAAGCTTCCTTGTAATTTGTGCATTTTTAAATTTATTTTATTTATAATAGTTTTTGAATTATCTCTCTCTGTGTTGAGATGGAATTTTCTACAAGGTCTAAACCTGAGTCCACATTTTCCTAATGCCTATTGTCCTTTCTATTCATAAGAATAAAAAAAAGTATAGGCATGCTTTTAGTCTCCATAGGCATAATTAGCTTACACTTTCCTAGGAAGATATAGAGTGCCACCATGTGGATTGAGCTTTGTGTCTATGGGCACTAACTTGAGTTGTTTGACTCAATCCCAAAAATAGGAAGGCAGCATATTGCATTCAGACTTCTTGTCAATGAGAGCATTAGCATTGAACTCTCTCTTTGTAGTTAAATTGACTTGAAGAAATCTAGGTGGAATGATTAATTCATATTCAAAGTTAAGACTAATAATTGTAACATCCCTAACATAGAAGTTTGATATAGTCTACTTCAAGTCTTGTGGTCTTAGTGATAGTTTAATATGTCAGTTGAGTTCATATTGTTACAATTTCTCATACCAAGTTTGTTCTGCCACTATGAGGGCTCTAACTAGGACGTGGGGCTCATCCATAGGGGATTTATGTTTGAAGTGCTCAGGGGGGGCAATATTTCTTGATTATACTTCCATTGAATTTGTTTAACTAGGGACAAAAGATTATTTAGTAAAATTGGGTAGTAACTTAAAGAATTGTCATAACAAGTGCGAAGCACTTTGAAAGAATCAAGCTACTTTACATGGTTCTTGTGATTTGCAATTACTTGTATGCATCCAAATACCAAGATAAAAAAGGTTGTCTCATACCTTAGTTTCCTAAGGTTCACAAGATCCTATGAGCATCTTGTCATTAAAAATGCATCCAAGTACTTTTGCATTACATATTGCATATGTGGGCCAAGAAGTGCCCTTGCCTTCTTTGACTTGGTCTCATTAGAGTAATGACCTTGATCATATTGTACTTGCAATACCTCTTTTTCTTCAAACATCAAGTTGCCTTGGTTCACCATACATCCTTCTTTTCTACCTTGGATAACACACATATCTACACACAATTGCTCAAGAAAAGTGCATTGCTAAGCATTAGAAAACAACCACGCATATTGCATACCTTGACTTTGCTTATTGAGAGATACATTCTTTTATACCTCTTCCAACATAGTCATAGTGTGAATATTATCCACATTAGGCTCTAGTACATGTGCTACATCAGCCATCTTTCCATCAACTACTTCATATCTATGCAAGCTCATATGGATCCTTTCAAGCCTCTTCCCATGCTTCTCATGACCTATAGTAACATGCATATATAAAAAAACAGAACCCATAGAGGTTGTGATGTGTTTTTCCATCTTCATAAGCACATATGAGGCATTTGGTGCCACCTTTGTTATTGCTTGTATCTCATCATGATGACCTTCCTAGTTGCAATAATTTTTAGCTATCTTGCCACATTCTCTATTTATCACACATATTGCTTGTAATACCCAAGAAAAATACATTGATCAACTTAAGGAAAGTAACTTTTAGTTTGCATACCTTGAACTTCCTTTACCAACAACATCATGTGTTGTAGTAAAAGTTACATTTTAGTGTCTTGGCTTTTCACTCAAAGGATACCAACTTAAAAATCATTAACTTTGAGAACTTGATGGACACCTTTGCAAGGAATGTCCAAGTCAATCTTTTCTTTTCCCTTTTTGTTCTTGCATACATGGCTCACATGAAAATTATATGCAAAAGTAGGAAAGATCATGGGTGACTTCTTGTTCTCACTGACCTATTCTTGACTTCCTTGGCATGCATCAAGCTTAGGTTTTCTTGCCACATCATCAACATCTACAACCTCGCATTCCTACTCATCAAACCACGCCCTTCCAATGCAAAAAGCATCATCGAAAGTACCCACATCCTCTTGCATATAGGATTGGTGCTTAATCTTACTTTTATTAGCCACACAAACATCATTGACTACTTCACAAATCAACTTAACATGACCAAACTCAATAATGTCACCATAATCACCATACAAAACTCCATTAGCATCACTAAAACCATCACCAAACTCACAATAGAGACTCGGCCATATTTAACCATCATCTCGGATCCTAGAGTCCCCGGTATTAGTGAAGGGACGGAAATCTTGGAGGGTTTCTTTTCTTCTACATAGACAGAAGGGATTTTCTGGCGTACTAACTTCTTACTACATTCTAAGCCTTTGATACCTTGCTTGTATGCTAAATCAAGGTCAAAATACTATCAGAACAGCTTGTAACTAAGGTAGACAACACATTTGCATTCATTTATTTTCAAGCTCGTAAAAGATCTACATTTGAAGGAATCATAACGCTTGAATTTGATGGGTCAGGGGTGGATTGTGGTTTTGGATCAATCCCCAATACCATCTTTAGATGCTCACAAGAATCAAGCATAATTGTCATTTTAAACATCCACAAAGTGTAGTATGTACCTTGTAACTTGCCTTTATTGAAGGTTGGTAGATGAATCCTCAGTATTTGAATTGTCAGTATAGCAGTACCACCACTTGATATGCCAACATTGCTACTTGATACAACATATGATATATATCCTCTTTGCTGTTGAAGCCCTTGCCTCTCACATGCTCTTCACTCCTCAGAGTCCCTTGGGCTCTAATACCATGTAGAAATTACATGGTACAATGGACAGAATCTGAGCAAGGAAGAGAGAATACACAATATATATAAGAATATGAGAAACTGCTTTAATTTTAAATGAACTTATATAAAGATGGCTTTGTCCCACCTTGGTTTTTCACTATGAAGCTTAAATGGCAATCCAAATAAATGATAGATGAAGAGCTTAAGACTACTTGGAAGAACTTTGACTAGGTGAAAGATAGATTGATGATGGCTTTGGAGAGGTCTTTCTTTCATAGCTTGGGAAAATAATCTAGTCAGCTTGTCCAACCATATTATGAATTTTTTCTAGTTGGGAAAGAAATATTCAAGGAGATATTCCCTTTACCATTGGGCTAGGGGTGCTCCTCCCAGACCTACCACCAAAGGGGACCGTTAGCCCCCTTGAGGTCCCTGAGCTAGGGATTGCTTCCATAGCCCTTGGACCCCAAATCGAGGTCCTTGATAGCTCCCACACCCCACAATTCAATGCATTGTGCCTCAATTACTACCAGTATGCTATTCTATCTAGCCCAAAGGCTAATCCACAAAGGCCACCTTTTTGCCATCTTGTCACATAGACCTCATTTGACATACATGTTAGGACCCAACTAATATCTGCACTCACAATGGCTTCTCCTCATAATGGGGGCCTTACAACTTAGAGCACCATTGATCGTCAATGGCACCTTACAAGGGTGGGGCATTGAACATACCTAACATGACCATATTTTAGCAATGGTTATAGTATAACATGTATCATTATGATATTGTCGAATGCTCACCCATTTGCAGTATCTTTTTTCTCTTGGCTATAAATGTTTTGATTCTTATTATCATTGTCTTTATGATAGACATACATGCAATTTGCATGAGAAATTTGACATTATGCACATGGATGAGCCTCTAGCTCTTATGCATTTCGATGTCTATGAACCTATACCCTATCGATCTCATTAGGTAGCGTGAAGCATTTCTTCATTGATGATTAGTCACACAAGGTTTGATCATATTCCATAAAGTAGAAATCAGAAGTATTGGCTATGTTTTAGTAATGGATTGCTCTTGTTAAGAACCACTCTAGGTATAGGATCAAATACCTTCAATCTAATAATGGTAGTGAGTATGTATTTAAAACATTGAACAGTTTTGTGATGAGAAGGGCATTAAGTATTAGTTGACCATCTCGTACACCCCACCCCAAAATGGTATGGCTAAGCACATGAGCCGGATTATATTCATAGTATATGTAGCCATGTAGGCTTATTGCAACCTTTCTAGATTGAGGCAGCTACTACTATTGTATATTTGATTAATCAATCCCCATACATTGCTATTGACTATTAGGTTACAAAGGAGGTATGGTCTGGTAAACCTCCATCATATGCTCATTTACATATTTTTGGTTGTAAGGCTTCTTCCATGTTTCCAAGGACAAGTGCAATAAGTTAAATCCTAAGTCAATAAAATCTACCTTGGTTATGGGGATACATGTAAGATAGGCTATCACTTATGGGATTCATGGGCTCAAAAGGTCATAATTTGCAACCATGATGTTATTTTCCATTAAGAGGAAATATGTAAGCAGCTTGGGTATATCATTAAGGTACATAGAGCGATATTTCAAGAGGAGCCTCTGACTCTTATACAACCAACTAGATAGCTTGTGTTGATGGTCCAATGACCCATGACCATGAAGTTAGATAGGACATATAAGCTCCACTAGCTCAATAAGTTCTACTAAAGATGGATGTTCTCTTGTGCGGTTTAAGCCCTCCATGGACTATATTATGATGACAGATGTTGGTGCGAGCCTCTCTTACTTATAGTAACGCCATGCATAAAGGTGATAGTTACTCTTAAGAAAGGGCCATCAATCAAAGTATGACTCATTGAAAAAAGAATCATACATGGGATTTAGTTTTTTTGCCTAGTGAAAAGCGTGATTTTCCATACAAGTGGGTGTACAACTTAAAGAGTACGCGTGGATACCCCAAACCAATGTATAAGGCTATATTAGCTGGTAGGAGATTTAAGCAAGAGCATAGTGTTAACTTTGATGAAGTATTCTCTCTTGTAGTCAAGATAACTACCCTACAATTAGTTTTAGCCTTGGTTGTGCAATTAGATCTAGATCTTCATCAGATATATGTGAAGAGGGCTTTCTTTCATGGAGACTTGCATGATGAGATTTATATGTAGTAGCCTAAGTGCTTTGAGAAAAAAGATAGGGAATACCGAGTGTGCAAGCTGAGAAAGAATCTTTCTAGCTTTAAGCAGGTACCTAAGGAATGATACCACAAGTTTGATACTTTCATGCATTCACAGTGATATACTTGCAATGATATGGATTTGTATTTATAGATGAAGAAGGCCCATGATATCAACCTTATGATTTTAATACTCTATATAGATGATTGCAGGAGAGCTCACGATGAGCTAGATGCCTTAAAAATTCAACTTAAGAAGAGCTTTGAGATGAAAGACATAGGATATGCCTCACCTATTCTTAAGATGTGCATTATGTGTGATCACTCTAAGGGACTCCTTTACTTGTCACAGAAGGAGTACATCCAAAAGGTCCTTGAGTGGTTTCATATGCAAGATATTAAATCTATTGGCTATCCATTACCTTCTCATGTGAAGGTCGATCAAGCCGATTGTTCATAGTCTGATGAGTAGATGGCCAATATCCCTCATGTATCCATAGTGGATAGTTTGATATACGCCATGATAGCTATTTGACTTGACATAGCATTTACAGTGGGAGTTGTGACATGCTATATGGCTACACTTGGCATGTTGCATTAGGATATTGTGAAGAGTATCATGAGGTACCTAAAAGAAACTATAGATATATGCATATGTTATGTTGGTTAGGATATAGAAATCATGGAGTAGAGTGACTTTGATTATGCAAGATATGCAAATAATATGAAGATATGTCTTTACCTTTGTTGGAGGTCTTGTTTCTTGGATATCCAAAGGTATAAAAATGCATAATTCTATCTACCAAAAGGTAAGAGTATATTGTAACTACCACTGAAGCTTACAAGGAGGCTCTTTGGTTAGTATGCTATTTAGTGGCAGACCTTAGCATTACTAATGCGGTTCCTACATTGCATTTGGATTTTATGAGTACTATTCAGTTGACTAAGAATCCATTGGTCTTCCATGTAAAGACAAAGCATATTGAGGTGCATTATCACTTTATTAGAGAGATCATTGAGAACAATTCCATTGAGCTTGTCAAAATCTCAATTAACCAAAATCATGTAGATCTGCTCACAAGTCTCTTAGCAAAATCTTTTGCCTTCCTTAGGAAGATGATGGGTATAGGATGAGATGATGTCTTTCCTTATCCTATGGTACTTATATACATTTATACTTTGTCACTTTTTTCTTGTTCACTCCAAGCATATTCATCTCTATGTGGGAGATTGTTTGGGGTAAATATGCATGTGCTTATGCCGTCTATATATTCATTATACTTCACTACACTTATAGTATCCATACACTTGTACACTACAAGTGGCAGAAATCCCACACTTGTATACTATGGGTAGCGAGTGCTCATCATTGCTACTTCATTCTTTATACTTTTAGTGACTATGTCACACACTATAACTATTAGAGTTTCCATATCTTGAGTCTCTCTCTCTCTCTCTCTCTCTCTCTCTCTCTCTTGCTCTCTAGCTCTCTTCATCTGCCATAGCTCACACCTCTCTTGCTTCCACTTGCTCGTGCTCCCAGTTGGGCTTCTCCCTTTATAGCTTTTGCTTTCGAAGTAGGGTTGACCAATGTATATGTGTATCCTTCAATCTTGATGCCACCAATATAGCACAAAGTTGAAGCACAATTTGACATACTATAACTTTAGCACATCCATAGGGATCTCCACGAACTTCAAGTGGAGATCCACTTGCCAATCTATGCAATGCTATGCATACATGGGTTTGAAGAGGTATGGACTCTCTCAAGAGTGTGTGTTGTCTCCCAAACACAGCCGCTACTAACCTGCCACAAAGGTAACAAAATGCGTCCCTACTAAAACGAAGGTACTTCTTGAACATTTGAGTTGTGTAAGAACCCATTAAGATAGTTTCATAAAAATGTCAAGCACATGGATAAGCCCAATACCTTCAACTAAGGTGACCTCAAGACTGATTAAGGCTTTTCTTTGCCTTCATGATCTTGGCAACAACTTTTGCCTCATAAAGGTATGCTTTTGCAACATCATCAATATGTTCTATGGTGCAATTCATCATGGCCAATATCACAATCGATACATCCATGCATAAAGCAAGGCCATCTCTTTGGTGATTTTCATGGTCTTTATAAATGTAGAAATGAATCAAAATATGTTTGTACTCATAAAGAAAACTCTTAATTGAAAGTATAATTATCTATGCATTCACCATTTGAAAATGCAGGTTGAAGACAAAACTAAAATAAACAACTAAAGTTATGAATTGAGTTGAATAGTAATAAAAAACTAAATCTGAAATTAACCAGACATAGATATGAAATTTGAAACTCAAATAGAAATATACACTTTATTGCAATTTTGAATTGTATTTTCTTATAGAAAAGAAGTAGATAACTATTATAACTTAGATTTCTAAATCTTTGGACATTAAATTTCTTTGCCAAGTTAAAAAATGCTACCATTCTACTATGCATAGCCTAGTATATATCAAGTTTGTGGAAATCTATAACATCCTATCACTCAGATGAATCTTTTACTTGTGTGACTAGCTCTTGTCCAATGCTAACCAGCAAATAAAAAATAATGAATTGTGGAGTTTCAATGGTTACTCTTGACACCTTTTGTACATTGTTTATGGATGTACTTCCTTCAATATCCCCCAAGGATATTTCTCCTTCTAGAGCCGACTTTTCTTGGGTAGTAGAAGCATGGCTAGCATGCATATACTCATCCATGATATCATACCATTTACATGTTATCTTTCTATCATTGCCTGAGATTGTGTTGTGTGCTTTATCTTCTTGTATTGTTTGTACACACAAATCCACTTCTTCCTACAAGACTTGTTATCTTTATCAAAGTTAAAATACATTGAAGCTAGTTGAGTGGCGATTTTCCCCCAAAGGTCAATACCTTGTCTCTAAGGCTTATTGAATTGGTCATTCATACTACCACGTGCATGAACGAGTCACTCAACCAAAAAGCATTTCCAAAAGTCGTTCTTTTTTTCTTCTCCATCCTCCTCATTGTCTGCATCATTGCTCATCTCTTTCTTGGCAACAGTTTTCCTCTTCTTAGGGATTGGAGGAGTAGGTGAATGACAATATCATCTTGAGAGCCTTGGATATATTGTCCAAAGCCCATTGTTCCAAGCATATAATAAAATTAAAACAAAAATGTCCATAGGCAACAATGATTACAAGAACTTGCCTACAATGACAATTTACGAGTACATATGTGCCATCCTATTATCGATTTCACAATTGGTCAATAAGAGGATAATGAATTTCTTTTCTTCTTTTAATTTATATTCAACTTCATATGTCCCATCCTATCATCGATTTCACATTTGATCATAAGAGAATAATGATCTTTTATTTGTATGGAAAAATCGCCCTCTCAACTCAACAATTATCAATCTATGGAGTTTTGTCGGACATAGAAATAATTGGGCATTTCACAATTATTGGTCGATATGAGAAGAATGAGATTGGATGCTCCAATGGGAGATTAGTCTCTACATGCAGAAGATCGATCTACTGAACTATTTGAAACACATAAGAATTTATATTGAAAATTATGTAAAGCATATTTACAATTGGGCATTTAGGGAATCAATTTATAAGACTCTCTAAAAGGGTATAAAATTTACATTAAATTCTGCATTTTATGTGGAGAGAGAGAGAGAGAGAGAGAGAGAGGCGATACCTTCTGAATCGACTTGCTGCTTGTTGTGATTTTCCCTAATAAACTGTGCAAACTTATAATCACAATTGCCATGATTGCATTTGCAACAGCGATTTTCGAGAGATGGCACCAAGCATAGAATGTGGCACCAAACTGTGAAACAGGAACTGCTTCAGCTAATTGTAGTTGCTCCCTTCTTTGCGCTGATGCAACTACTGGTCTAGGCTGCTTCTCCGCAATATCTACTGCAATGCCTTCTTCATCATCAGCTTCCAGCCTGATCGGTGCTCCAATGACTTCTGCTTTGGGCCTGCTCCCTTCTTTCATGTAGCTGACGTTCCTTCTTCACCCCATCATGCTGCAGTCCCGAAAACTGCAGTAGAAGCAGCACCTTCTAACACGCTCTCTCCTCTCTTTGTTGATGATTGATCACCACTCTCTCACAAAACCACAGATGGATGGTCCTCCTTTCATTATGTCGTTGCAGTCTCAGCATTCCCCCCCCCCCGGAGCTCTCACCGATCCTATCCACCTGCCGCTCATCCTCCTCACGACATTAATCCACTTTCCTTTGTACATGGCAGCGCCCCCTCTTATCTCGCAGTATCATCTCCGATTATCCAGTAGCAGACCCCGGTGCATCCGTGCTACATTCAGGTCAGGCCTGCCAAACCTGCGTGGCCACTGCATGAAATAACATCTCCTGCGGCATCCATTGATTTCCTTCCGCAACAGATATCCATTGATTTCCTTCCTCTTATCTCGCAGTGTCATCTCCGATTATCCAGTAGCAGACCCCGGTGCATCCGTGCTACATTCAGGCCTGTCAAACCTGCGTGGCCACTGCATGAAATAACATCTCCTGCGGCATCCATTGATTTCCTTCCTCAACAGATATCCATTGATTCCCTTCCTCTTATGTCGCAGTATCATCTCCGATTATCCAGTAGCAGACCCCGGTGCATCTGTGCTACATTCAGGCCTCTCAAATCTGAGTGGCCACTGCATGAAATAACATCTCCTACGGCATCCATTGATTTCCTTCCTCAACAGATATCCATTTGCCTGGCAATCTATTCAGTTCTTTTCCTTTTCTCCACCACCATTATCAATTCTTTCCTTTTTCAAATGAACTCATAGGCCTTTTAAAGGCTTTTTTACGTTTGATCTGCTCCTCTTAATGTCATCTTCAGCATGGAACTAGGTTGACACGTGCAGGCACGTGTTCAATTTTGAACGTTTTGTTGAGCGACCCTAAAGTGAAAGGTGAATATTAAAAATTTACTTTTTTGTCTTGTTAATTGTCTATAAACAAAAACATCAGATTGTACTAAGGTGTTTTATCCTCGTATATCGGAAAAACTTAAAATTTGTTGTGAAGGCTATTGAGGTTTTTATTGGACTTCAAGGAGCAATGAATGTACTTGGAAAAAAATAAAAATTTGAAAGAAATGGATGAAATACAAAGTCAGGTAGTTGTACTTAATTATTTAGTGTGGAGAGGCATGAAATAGACCGTGTACAGTATATTGCTATGCTAAATCAAGTTTCTCCTCTTCAAAAACTAATATAATTTTTTATATCTAACCCGATGTTCTTACAGATTGTTATAGCCCGTAGTAGTACTTTTTTCCAAAATCGTATATTGCTATAGCTTCTTGGCCTTTTCTATGTTGTCAACTGTCACTCGATGCTAACTCCAAACTTTTCTTCTAATAGTTGGTAGGTTTGGATGTTTTTTTTTTTTTTTTGATAGGTTTTGTTTTGTGTTGTTGGAGTCTTTTTTCAATGTTCATGTTGTGATCTACGTAGGCATTTCCATTTAGTTTGCATTTGATGCTGTAGATGAAGTGCTTGCTCTTGTCTCCTTATGTTGTCGCTTTTGGTTTGGTTGATAAGTATTGCTTGGAGTTGATGCTTGATAATGTAGCCATGGTTGAGCTAGTGGAAACATTTGTAGCAGTTGAGATTGGTATTCCGGTGTCGTTAGAAGTTTGATTTCTTGTTGGTTTGATGGACTTTGCTCTTTTGCAAGAAATATTATTGTTGTTAGGCTTACTTTTTGTGTTGGGTTAAACATATTGTGAGATTTAAAGAAGCTATGTTTTGAACACTTGCATGGGAGGTATATGATAGCATTGAATGGATCACTTTGGGTGCCATGGATAAGGTTGTAGATGTCTCTATTAAGTAAGTATGTGATCTTTTCTATAGTCACGATAGGCCTTTCATGGTCATGAGTGTACTTGTTTGCTGCCTTTTTTTTTGTGTTGTATCGGCTTCTTTTTTTAGACTTCTACTAGGGCCTCGAGTGAGATGTTGAATCCATGATATAGGATTTTGATTGTGTACGTGGAGATGTTGTTTATTCTAGTGTCTAGTAAGACTTGGGTGGCAATTGTTCGTAGTGGATTATCTTGTGTATCTTTGTATTGTAATTTGAATTCATTAAGTATGTGTTATAGAAATCCTACAAATGAGATGTGCTTGTGTTAGTAGGGTTAGATTTTTTTATAAAAGAAAGTATTGAAGATGATAGCAATATTCATAACATTTGCAATTCTGTTCTGTTCTCCAGAGATGAGTTAGATGTGTCCCATCAAGTTTTGGAGATCAGTGTAGTTTATAAAGTTGTTGATGTATATCAATAGTCTATAGCCAGAGATGTTTGTCATTCTCATCTGGTTTGTTGTTAAGTACCTACACCATTGTATGCTAACAAGACAATGCTTAATTTGTTGTTGTGCATTCATGTGGTTTTAAATACATAGCTTGAACATTTGCATGCAAAGTTCTATGTCATTAGATGTATTTATACTATTATTTTTTAATAGATTTTCTAAGTAGTAATATTTGTGTTGTGTGTATCTGATGTAGAGACATCTTTGCATTTGCAAATAATGTTTGTCTGTAAAAAAAGAGCAAAAAGTAATCATGTTAGTAAATGCGAAAGGATTCTAATACAAGCAATAATGTTTCGAAAAGAAATAACAAAATTGTTTGTTTTTCATACATATAGCGAGAAGTGGAGGTTATGTTTTTGGGTTGTGTAATGCTATAGTAGTGTATGTTGAATTCTGGAGAGATATATTCTTTATATGTGTGAGTCATTGTATTATGTATGGTAGTGATGCAAAGATAGATGGATCTCAAAGTCCAACTAAACATAAGTTTTCCTTTCAGTTAACATGAGAAAGCATCACATAGACTAGTTTGGATATGAGTATGCTCCTTATATATAGGAGTACTTTTGGGGTGACTATAGCTCCTTGAGATTTGTGACTAGTGATTGCATATACAAGTATTAGCGAGAATGTCAATTTGTAGTACCACTTGCTATTGATGAGTGCCTTGCGTTGGTGCTTATTACATTGTAGTGTTAGTCGTTGGTTGGTTAATTGGATCATGACTTGGATTTTGGAGATCATTCATTATTTGTTCTTTCAATAAGGTCCATTTTACATGTGACATCATTTGCAACACCTATGATAAGATTGATGTTCTATGTTAACATTGTGGTTGCTCCAACTACTATCTCTTCTATCTCATGGAAGTTCTTGTCTTATAACTAGCTCTGCAATGTTGGCTTTTCAACTGTGTTTATTTGAAGATTGATCGTGTGGATCTCTTTAGATGTGTAGTAGTTATGTATGTAATAGTTGCTTGTTGTACTTATAGACATCTTCCTTGAGTGTGTATATGACTGTTGTTCTTTGGCTTATAAAGTCTAGGTCCTTGTTCTCATCAATGATACACTTACCTACACATTGTTGTATCTCTTCCTTGGCTAGATATCGATGCCTAAACACTTGTAGGAATTGTAGAAAATGCAGGTCTTAAGCATTTCAGACTAAAGTGTGGAGGATGTGGTATTGCATATGTATCCAATATGCTAACAACTTTGTTGGTAGAACTCGGTTTGATGATTGCAAATCGATAGTAATTGTGCAAGGTCACCAAACAATATCATGAGCTTTTTGTTAAATTGTTTGAGTAGAGAGCCTTGGCAGACACTAACTATCTAGCATACTATTATGATAAATGTTGTTTGTGTCAACATCAACATCTCGTCAATGATGATTGTGTCTGCTTCTCTTATAACATTCATCTGTTTATTACAATGAAACATGATATTGCCATGTATGGATTGGTATATTAAATTGGTAGCAGATGGTGTTCAACAAGCTAAATAGTCTAGTTGCACCTACTCTTGTACTTGCTATTAGTAACAGCACACTTTTATTCCTAGCAATGAGATTATAACTGTAATAGTATATGAAGAAGATTTTTCCACTACCTAGTGTGTTGGTAATGATGTGGAGGCTGGATGTTGCATGGATGAGTTGGTTGTAGACCATTTATTATTCTATCATTAAGATACTACCATTTATTTTCTGAACTCTTTTTGTTAGTTGTAACATCTTGGTTCGTGTTGATGCAATTTTATTCTGATGCTTAGTTGATGATGTTGTGAATACTGCTAAGTTATCTTTAAATAATGGCATTTTTTGGATGATCATATTCATTATTTAGTAGGTTCAGTTTGATGCGAGTAAATTCCTTTGTATACAGTCTCACCGGCGTACATTTCAAGATCTTACTTGTTCACAATGGGATCATGGAGCTGACACTCTACGTAGTATGATCATGTTGTATTTTTATTAGCTCATTCTTAGACCTACACGTTACTCACTACAATAATCTATGTAAAGAAAATCCTTTAGTTTGGTGGCCAGGGAAAAAATCTGTGAATCATACTAATCTTTTGTATGATTGGATGTTATTTCTGTAAGCATCTTGTAGATTATCTTCGAGATTAGATATAGATTAATATTTGGTAATACTATAGTTTTTATGATACTCGTAGAATGTTAGATTGTCTAAGCATGATGGTTGGGCATAGTATAGGTCGACAGGGTGCATGATGATATTTCCTATTCTTATAAGCTTTCATGTCGTATGCTATTAGGGGAGGTTTCGATGGCCTCACTTCTTGCTACTATCAAAATTTGCGTGCAATTTAAGACTGTCTTAGTGGGAGATATTGGCTTGGAAAGTATTGTGCTAGAGACTAGTTTTTGCTTGTTTGAATCCAAGTTTTGCATGCCTATTTTTTCTTACATCTTCTATTTGAATGTTTAATCTACCCATTGGCTTAAAATAATAAAATTAAATCGACAAAAGTGAATACCTAGCAGACTTCAACTACAAAATAAATAAATAGGTTGGAACTATGTCCTAACCTTAATTTAATATGAGTACGCACTCTAAACTCATAAACGTCCATTAATTTAAATATGTATTTTACAGAATCACCCGCTATGGAATCATCCACTTGTACATTAAATTAACGTGACATCCGAAAAGGACAAGTGTTCCCATGAACTTTTCGCACAAGGAATCCGCCTTGTGTACGAGCCCCATAAAATAAATATAATTTTACGAAATCCACCGCAAAGCCTCATGGAATCCACCGTGGAACATGCCTCCTGGCATCGTACCCTCGAGGTGGGATACCAATTATTCTCAATTGCTATTAGCTCAATGTGGAGTGAGCAGTGAGGGGTAAGCACTTAGATCACGAGCGTGCATCCATTGGGCCTCTTCAACAGGATGATTTTTAAATTTCACAAAATATCTAGAATATCTATAGCCAGTTCTAATGGTCATAAAGTCGGTATCTAGAATAGTCTCAAGTTCAAGGATTTCAGTTTCTTCTTCTAACAAAGAAGGATTTTCATAGACATGGTGGACATGTAATTGGCCTTTAAAAGTTCGTAACAAACTGATATGAAAAGTATTGTGGATTTTCTAGTGTTGGGGTAGTTCTAATTTAAATGCATTGTCATTGATTTTGTGAATGATTTTGAAAGGTCCATAAAATCTAGGAGCTAACTTTACAACAGGGTGTTTCTCAACACTCGGTAGTCTTCACTTTTCAATTCGTAACCAAACATAATCATCAACTGTGAAATTCATAGATTTTCTTTTCTCATTAGCTTGTTTAGTATATGATTGTTGGGCTTTCGCAATCATATCTTTAACTTCATCAAAAATAGTAGTATGCATATTGGCAATATCATCAGCAGCTTTAACTTTGTTTGACAATGAAGTAATAGGTGTAGGCAATCTATGTCCATAAATGATTTCAAAAGGTGCTTTCCGTGTAGCTATATGTGGAGTGTTATTGTGTGTGCAAACTAAAGTAAATGCAAGTGTGTATCCCATGTTTATGGTTTTAAAATTGTGTATGTATGTAAAAGATCCAAGATTGTACTATTTGTAGCTTCTGTTTGTCCATTTGTTTCAGGATGAAATGCAGATGAGAAATCAATCTTTGTTCCTAGATTAGCAAACAAAGTAGTCTAAAAATTATTGTAGAATCTAGAATCGCGATCAGAAATAATAACTTTTGGTAAACCATGGTTAGTGAAAACAGTTTTCAGAAACAATTGAGCAGCTTGAGATACAGTTAATGTTTTCTTGCATGGAATGAAATATGCATGTTTGCTAAACCGATCTACAATAGTCCAAATCATGTCATGATTAAGTTGAGTGTTAAGTAAACCAGTAATAAAATCCATTGAAATATGTTCCCATGGTCTTTCAGGAATTGGTAAAGGCATTAACAAACCATACTGCTTACCATGGTGTCGCTTAATTCTTTGACAAATTAAACATTCAGATACAAAGTTAGAAACATCAGATTCCATCTGTGGCCAGTAGAAATCTTCAACCAATGTACGTAAAGTGGAAACTATGGCCTTGATATGGGGGACAATGAATTTCGTACAACACAAATGATCGAAATGGAACAGTTACACATAGCATTTTCTCATAAAAACATAAACCCATCAGCATAAGACAATGAATCAATTGGACTCCAGTTATTGGCAATTAATTTATTCCAATCAGCTTGAAAACTATGGTCTTGATCATAGGTATCTTTCATAGGAATAAGGGAATCAAAAGAGATCACAGAAATATTATGAATAGTCTTCTACTCAAGGCATCGACAAGAACATTTTTTTTTTCAGGTTGATATTGGATAAGTGGATGAAAACTTTAAATAAAAGCATCCCATTTAATATGACAGTCAGAGATTTGTGGTTGACTAAGAAAAAGTTTGATACTTTGTTTGTCAATTTTGATCATGAATTCAGATTCCATTACATAGTGTTTCCACTAACGTAAAGCTTGCACTACTGCTAGCAATTCCTTATCATAGGTCGAATACTTAAGTTCAGAGGGTTTGAGTTTGCAGCTAGATTATTACAAGATATAGACCTTATACTGACGTTTAAAGCGACGAAAATGTTCATAAAGAAATTTTCCCCCGTCGTCGCAAAAAACATAGTTATTGGTGATACCATAGAACAATTAGTATTAGCGTCGTTATCAGCGTCGCTATTTGCTTATCAATGTCGCTATTTGCGTCGGTATCAGTTGCAAATACCGACGCAAATAGCGATGCTGATAACGACGCTTTGCGATGCTAATAGCGCATTGCAAATAGTGACGCTAATAACGATGCTTTGCGACGCATTTTGCGACACTAATAGCGATGCGTACAGTAAATTTGCGATGCTAATAGCAATGGTAACAGGAAAAAAAATTTTGTGGCAGGGCACCAAGCTACCCTGCCACATATAGCACTATGTGCTTTATTTGGGCCATACAAAATAGTTTCAGTTATATGTATAATGCTCGTGTAAATAAAGAAAAAGTATACTTAAATCATAACACTGATACATGAAATAAATACATGATCATGTAATGAAAGTGACCGATACAATCATGGCAAGATACTACTATTACATAGAAAATGTCTACACAGATCACATGACCAAAAAAGAAGAGTATGTGAGCTCCAGGGATCCAAGGGCGAGCTATAGATCCTCGCCATTCGAAACCTCGTCCCGCTGCAAATGAGCATCATCAAACGAACTATACAAAAAAATAAACAACTACATATCAGTCTACCATACAGTAATAATTTTAATTAAACTTGGATCCTCTTCCACATGCGACCATGTTCCTAGGCATATCCAAGAGATCCCTGTGCATCTGGTGTACCTACGGAGGTAGTATCTCTCGGAGTAGCACCCATAGGGGTGCCACCTGTAGACGACTAAGCAAAAGCTGAAGTGACTGGAGTAGACGTCCCCACAGGTGTGACAAATCCTATGGGTGACATAACTTTAGCAGAACGACGAGACGGAGATACTGGGTCGGTATCTCCATAGCAACCACTTGATCCAGGCTCTCTCGAATCGCCACGAGAGCAAGGAGTAGCACCTGCATCCCGATCCAACCACGGACTCACTGCATCCATATTTCCGCAGTATCCCCTTGAACCACTCTCTCCGTCTGGCCCAAGTCTGGAGCGTCGACCTCGTCTACTGGAAACTGAAGCATCAGAGCGCGCCGAAGTAGATCTAATATAACGGCATGATGGTGTCCGAGACAGCTCTTGGTCCGCCATATCTCTGAATCTCGCCATCTAATCTAGAGACATACATGTGAAGATCTCATGTAGCTCATCGTCGCTCATTCCTTGACTCATCATGATGATCTAAATATCCACAAAGGTCACCTACACAGACAAAAATTGATGTTAGCATAATCAATATAAATCATACAAAGCACAGTAATATAAATCTTTTAAAAATGATATTACTTAAAATGTATATCTTATGTACCCTTATAATTGATTCGTCAACGAATTGAGTAGACGGATGCTCCAAGTATGAAATATCCTATGGTCCCATGTCATGGTGCGTAGATCGGACGCAGGTAGCTCACCTAGTGAATTCCCAAAGGTCCCCAAGAACAAAGCACTCTACATTTTAGCACAAAAACCAATGTAAAAACAAGCACGACATGAGACAAGAGACAAATTGGGTTGAATCTCCCCCATGCCTTGTGTGAGCGCTTCACAAAGCATGTATTTAATGTATATTTCCAATCTTTATGCTAAAAAATAGCCCAATTACAAAAATATGACAAGCTTTTAGCTTTTGAGTTTGCTTTCTACCAAAAATAGGAAAATAAAGCTAATGGACGGTGCCCAAAGAGTCTGGCACGCCCAATCTCAATGTCCGAATAGAAATAACATATCCAGGCGCATAAGCGCATACAAAATAATAATAAATAATCGATGTCTCTATAGACATAACAAAATATAGGCGTGGCGCCTATCAAAATATAGTCCAAAGATCGGAAACCTGCTAGACTCCAATGCTTTCCTCCGCCACTGCTGCTATCTCTACACATCAACTGAAGCATTCACAATCGTTAGTAAAATAACATAATTAAACCGACAAAAGTGAATACCTAGCAGTCTTCAGCTACATAAATAAATCAACTGGTTAGAAATAAATCCTAACCTTAATTTATTACGAGTGCGCACTCTAAACTCATAAACGTTTATTAATTTAATATGCATTTTGCGGAATCACCCGCTATGGAATCACCCATGTACACACTAAATTAATGAAACGCCCGAAAAGGACAGGCGTCCCCATCAACTTCTCGCACAAAGAATCCTCTTTGCGTATGAGCCCCGGTCATCTAAGTTTACGGAATCCACCGTAAAACCTCACCGAATCCACCGTGGAATATGCCTCCTGGCATCATACCCCCGGGTGGGATAGCAATTGACCTCAATTGCTATTAGCTCAATGTGGAGCTAACAGAGTGGGGAAAGCATTTAGGTCTCTAGCGTGCATCCATTGTGCTTCCTCTACAGGATGGTTCTTAAATTTCACTAGATATCTAGAATACCTTCGGCCAGTTCTAGTGGTCATGTAGTCAGTGTCTATGATGGCTTCTGGTTCAAGTATTTCAGTCTCTTCTTCTAGTAAAGGTGGGTTTTCATAGACAGGGTGGATAGGTAATTGTCCTCTAAATGGTCTCAATAAACTAATATGAAATGTATTATGAATTTTCCAATGAGATGGCAATTCTAACTTGAATGCATTGTCATTAATCTTATGAATGATTCTAAATGGTCCGTAGAATCTAGGGGCTAATTTGACAACTGGATGTCTATCTACACTTTGCAGTCTACGCTTTTCTATTCTAAGCCAAACATAATCATCAACTTTGAAATGAATGAAGCCCATTTGATATGGCGGTCAGAAATTTGGGGTTGGCTAAGTAGATGTCTAATGCTTTGCTGGTCGGTCTTTATCATGAATTCTGAACCCATTAAATAATGCTTCCATTGTTTTAATGCTTGAACAACTGCTAAGAGTTCCTTGTCATAAGTGGAATATTTAAGCTCAGAGGGTTTCAACTTAGAACTAGAATATGCTATTGGATGGTTATCTTGCATTAGCATGGCTCCTATTCCTGATCCGCTAGCATCAGTCACAACTAAAAAGAATGGTCTGTTAAAGTCAGGCAATTGTAGGACAGGGGCATTGGTCAATGCACGTTTAAGTAAATCAAAGGATTTCTGCTGGTTTTCAGTCCATTGATAAACAATGCCTTTCTTAAGAAGTTTGGTCAGTGGTAAAGCAAGTAATGAGAAATTACGTACAAACTTCCTATAGAAACTAGCAAGACCAAGGAATGAGCGTAATTCATGTACATTTTTAGGAATAGGCCAATGCAATATTGCGTCAATTTTCTTAGGATCAACTTTTATTCCTTCTTTTGATACAATATGACCTAGATATTCTATTTCTGTCTTAAAGAATTCACTCTTGTCAGGATTTGCAAACAATTGATTTTCTTTCAGTAATTGAAAAACTAATGATAAATGCTCATAATGCTCTTTTTCACTTTGACTGAACACTAAAATATCATCAAAGAAAACAATCACACAATACTAATATTTTAGAAAAATACGGTTCATCATTCTACTGAAAGTGGCAGGTGCATTAGTTAATCCGAATGGCATAACTAAGAATTCGTAATGGCCAAACTGTGTCCTGAATGCAGTCTTAAATATGTCGGATCTATCTAGCCTCACTTGATGATATCCAGATTTAAGGTCAATTTTACTAAATATAGAAGATCCTTGCAGTTTGTCCATAAGGTCGTCAACTCTAGGTATAGGATACCTATTCTTTACAGTGATCTTGTTTAATGCTCGGTAGTCAATACACATCCGATAAGTATTATTCTTTTTCTTGACTAAGAACACAGGTGCACCAAATGGAGAACTGCTAGGTCGAATTAAACCTCTATTTAGTAATTCTTCTACTTGAGTCTGGATTTCTTTTTGCTCTATTTGATTGTGCCTATATGGGGCTTTGCAAGGTGGTTGTGTACCAGGTATTAGGTCAATTTTATGGTCTTCTGGACGTGATGGTGGTAAACCTGGTGGTAGGTCTTCTGCAAAACAGTCCTTAAAATATGCAAGAAATTCCTTGTGCCTAGGGTGCATATGATTTTCCTTTGCGTGCAATTCATTCACCCAAATGAGATATGATTTAGTATTCTTGCGTAGTGCACGTTTTGCTTGAGTATGCGAAAGCAGTGGAAACATATGAGATGCATGCATACCAAATAATGTAATAGATTTTCCTTGAAAATTAATATTCATTGTATGCGTAGAATAATCTATATTGGGATTATGTTGGTGTCTCCATGGCATTCCTAGAATAATGTCGCTAGACTGTAATGGGACAACTAAGAAATTTCTTCTTTCAATATATGGACCAATTTGAATTTCTGAATTTTGAACTTCTTGTGTGCCATTGCACCTAGTGCCTAAAAATGCAGCTTTTATGCGATAATGCGTAGGTACAGTATGCAATTTCAATTCCTTTACCAATTTTGCTGAAATAAAATCATGCGTACTACCGTCATCATGCAATACAGTTCTTTCTTTTCCATGCACCATACATTTCATAGTCAACAATGAATGTAAAGTAGGCATACCTGGTAAAGTGTCGAAAGTAGTAGTAGGATCATCTTCATCTTCAGTGAAATCCGGCATATCCTCATGCTCGTCTTCGTCCACAGCTCTAAGGTAGTTGATATGTGCTGATGGCTTCTTTGAATGACAATTTGCTGCGAGATGGCCTGGCTGGTGGCACTTGTAGCATACGATGGGCTTGGCTTTGGTCACATTATTTGCAATGGCTGGGAGTCTGGGTATATTTGGATTTGCTTGTTGGATAGGCTTAGGATTTGGATTGACAGTGGATGGTAATGCAGGTGGTTTAGGCCAATTCTTGCGGAAAGATGGTGATGAGAAATGACCTGGATTAAACCTTCTGAAATTTGAATTGAATTGTTTAGATCCATAATTACCGTTTGCTTGGAATGGCTGTGGTCGTCGATCTCTTCCACGTAACTTATCTTCAGTGTCGTGAGCTAAGGAGATGGCATCTTCAAGGGTAGCAGGCTTGAACATATTGACCTCAGCGTAGTAATGTCCAAGAAGTCCAGACATGTACTTCCGCTTATGTGTCGTCTCTGGTACGTCTTCAAGCATGCGTAGCTGTAAGAGTGCATTCCAAAAACGCTCTGTATACTGTGGAATAGGCTCACGGTCGCATTGTTGAAGTAAATCCCATTGCTTGATAGCCTTCTCATGAAATTGCGGTGGAAGGAAATTTTGCATGAACTTCTTCTTGAAATCTTCCCATGTAGCAGGACATTCTATGCTCTTGCGGACGACAGTCCACCAAAGTGATGCTCTATCTATCAGATGATTAGTAACACACTTGATTTTATCTTTCTCAGGATAAGTTTCCTCATGGAAATAGTCATCAAACTGGCTAATGAATGATAAAACAGTCTTTCCTTCTCTTATGCCATTGAAAGTGCGAAACTTGAAACTTCGTTTACTTATCTTGGATTCCTTGCGAATGGTTTGTGCTTCAAGAGTGGCGTCGATGGTACGGCGAATCAAATCTGCAGCTTGAGGTTCTTCTTTGTCAGTGGACGCTCCTTGTAGCTTTGTCAGTTGCGCTTGCAAGGCTTGCCTAGCTCTTCGCTCTTCGTCCAATTGTAACATGATAAGATCCAGCTTTTGTTCCATGGTAGGCTCGGGTAGATCGTCTTCAGCCATAGGATCATCCATATGTGGGGTAGTCATCCTGTAAAACTCAACAAACCTTTCTCACTCAAAATCAGTTAGCGGGATGAGCGTAGCTCAAATTTTGGGGTTACAAGGCTATGTATTTTTGGGTATTTTCTTCTTCAATTTTCAGAAATTCTGAAATATTTCTGTCTCCGTTTGCTGAAAGTACTTCAACGAACTTGCAGATAGGTAAAACAACTTGCTGCGAACAACTTTCCAGTTCAGAGTTTTTGCATACGAACAAGTCTTTTAGGAGTTTCGAGCGTTAGTCAGTTCTGATTTAGTCTGACTTGCAGAGTTGCAGACTTAACAGACTTGCAGGGTTGTTGACTTGCTGGACTTAGCCGATTTGCAGGACTTGCAGTACTTGATTAGTGTCGACTTGCGAAACTTGTCTTCTGGAGTGCGTGACCGAGAGTTTGCAGACTTGTCTGCCCAGTAGAACTTGCAGAGTATAGAAGGATTTAAGCTTAATTAGTTAAGCTTAAGGTAATAAGCTTAAGTAAGTCCGCCGTTTTTGATCGTGAGGGGGGGGGGCCGTTTTTTGACAGCGCGGAATTTTCGGACCTCCCAGGATGCATCGATTTGTTGATTAGAAGCTTCTAAAGCTTCTTAAGCTTTGTCTTAAGCTTTTACACTAAGCTTTTTTGAAGAAATAGATATGGCTCTTACTGGTTTATCACGACTTGTTCATGAAGATGAGGGAGTGGTCCTCCGCCGACAGAGAGTGGTTCTTCGCGATCTGACAGTGGAAATAGGGGTTCTTGATCGCTAGAAGTCTGCCTGTATCGACGGTTCGCGACGAGATTGACTGTAGAGGCCGTTTGTTCCTGGAGCTCCGCCTTCGCCCGAGATTGGTAGCGATTGGAAGCCCTTGATCTCTGCTCCGCTCTGATACCACTGGTGCGCAGATCGGACGCAGGTAGCTCACCTAGTGAATTCCCAAAGGTCCCCAAGAACAAAGCACTCTACTTTTTAGCACAAAAACCAATGTAAAAACAAGCACGACATGAGACAAGAGACAAATTGGGTTGAATCTCCCCCATGCCTTGTGTGAGCGCTTCACAAAGCATGTATTTAATGTATATTTCCAATCTTTATGCTCAAAAATAGCCCAATTACAAAAATATAACAAGCTTTTAGCTTTTGAGTTTGCTTTCTACCAAAAATAGGAAAATAAAGCTAATGGACGGTGCCCAAAGAGTCTGGCACGCCCAATCTCAATGTCCGAATAGAAATAACATATCCAGGCGCATAAGCGCATACAAAATAATAATAAATAATCGATGTCTCTATAGACATAACAAAATATAGGCGTGGCGCCTATCAAAATATAGTCCAAAGATCGGAAACCCGCTAGACTCCAATGCTTTCCTCCGCCACTGCTGCTATCTCTACACATCAACTGAAGCATTCACAATCGTTAGTAAAATAACACAATTAAACCGACAAAAGTGAATACCTAGCAGTCTTCAGCTACATAAATAAATCAACTGGTTAGAAATAAATCCTAACCTTAATTTATTACGAGTGCGCACTCTAAACTCATAAACGTTTATTAATTTAATATGCATTTTGCGGAATCACCCGCTATGGAATCACCCATGTACACACTAAATTAATGAAACGCCCGAAAAGGACAGGCGTCCCCATCAACTTCTCGCACAAAGAATCCTCTTTGCGTATGAGCCCCGGTCATCTAAGTTTACGGAATCCACCGTAAAACCTCACGGAATCCACCGTGGAATATGCCTCCTGGCATCATGTCAATCTCCTGACACAACTCCACATACACTGGAAGGTCGATAGATATGTCACCACAAAAGAATGAGTCCACGTCGTTCTCAAAGAATTCTTGGACTCTTGTATTTTCATCATTGTTACCCAATGCTGGCTTCTCTACATGCTCCAAGATTTCAGTGATCTCCACCCCTTGCAATATCGACCCTTCTATTTGCATACTGTCCTCATCTATGCTCGCAACATCACTTTGATCATATACTCTCGCACTTCGGGGAGCTGAAGGTATAATGTACCACCATCGAGGTTGTCGAGGGTTTGGATAGAAAATTACATGTTCACAATCATGTACAAGAGAGATTTAACTATTGTGACATGTACCATATCGTAATACAATTAAAAAACGCATAAGTTCATGCATCTGTTCACAATGAGCCGGCAACACAAACGTGCCGCGCAAATCTATCCTTTTTTTTCGAAATCTATTTCGAGAAATCCAGATGGACCTCGTCGAACTGTCACTCCAGCTCCTTCAAGTACCACTTTGAACCATTGCACATCGAATAGGATCATGGAGAAGCTATGGTAATCCACCGTGACAATACTTTGCAAGTTCCCAAAATACTCCATCTCATCTATAATCGTGTTTGAATCCGTTGCTCGTTGTCGGCTCTCTTGCTCGAACCTTGTCATGATACCACAATCTATTGTGGAGCGCATTTTGTCAATACGCTCCACACAGAAATGTTGTCCACGCGACCACCCTGCACTATATATTTTGTACTGTACATTAAAACACTCAATTAGTTGTCGCATATAAAATATAGATATGACAAATCCTAAACACGTCATCACCTTTGGACTGCATCCCCTCGAGAATTTTCACTTCTCGGTTGAGACCTTTGTTCCTTCGCAAGACGCTGCAGTCAAAGCTTCATGCAACCATCTCGTTGACATAAACCATGACATCTTCTCCATGCCCTTGGGATATCAAATCAATCGGTGGCGCGTACTACGTTGAAATTCAGATCGCACTTTCTCTTGATCTTTCCTAGCTTGCTGGTACCTAGGGAGCTACGTCTCCATAGAGACATGGTGCAACATACAAAAGCGATTCATTTTCTCCTCTATTGCAAAATCCATTCTTTTTTCTACCCCATTTCCAACCACCACATCTCCGATCAGTCTATCATCTTCCTTCAGCGACCGTAGCATTTTGTTGTCTAGATCCACCATTAGTAGCCATTGTGAAATATGTACTAGCGCCTCAGACACCAACCAATAGAGGACTTCTTAATCTCCTTCTGTAAGATCCATTGCACTAAAGTCGACAACCTGTAAATCGCCCCGTGTATTTCTGGAGTAAGGTATCCTGCAATCGCGATCGGTAGTACAAAATATGCAGGCCACTTACAATCTATTCGTAGTACAAATCTGACATATCTTATGCCAATCATGGAACTTTAGCCTTGATAATTGGTCATCTTTAGAAAATGCGAACCTGAGAGAACGCATCATACCCATTGTGGATAGGCTTGACTATTTACTTCACAATGCGCTCTTCTTTAGTGGACAAAACCCAAGGAGTGCGAGGTAGCTGCAAGCAACCATCAACACTCGACTGCGGCCAAAGCGCTTCCATCTTGTCTATCTCCTTTAAATCCATTCGTGCCCCTATAGTGTCTCTCTTTCCTGTGATGTGGTCCCATAGCAAGCTATCCACATTCTTAAAAATATGCATGGGATCCAACAAATGGTTGATCTGTAATAAGTGGGTCCAATATGGCAACTCGTAGAAAACTGAGAACCGTCACATTCCATTTGGATGTGACTCTGTGTGGACCATTTTCAGCTCGTACCAGCTTTGGGCATTCATACATGCTGGAGATCGTCCAAGAAAACCTTCCCTAAGTTCATGACCCTCTAGCAAGAAAACGGCATGTCCTTGATATACCATCTTCTTCATGGTTCATGACCTTTGAAAGTCTAACTATGGCCCACACAATGGACTTGCATGATAACCTGAGGTAACCAGACCTGTCCCAACACCTCTATCCAATGAATACAAACTTGAACGAGCTATGATAGATATTACCAATGAGAATGGAATCCTACTAACCTAACACTCTCTGAATCCCGGAAAGTCATGCATGGTTCATATGAGAATGGCTCGAATATTGGTGGACCGTCGACCATCGCGCTTGCTCATGTCTTGCACGGTAACCCCTTCCTCCCACAAAATCTTAAGCTCATCGACTAATGGACGAAGATACACATCCATATTTTGACTTTGTAGCGGCCGGGTACGAGCAAGCTAAGGATGAGATATCCTTTCTTCGTAGAAAGCCATGGATGGATATTATAGTTGAGAAGGACTATAGGCCACACACTGTAAGAAGTTGAGCGCAGACCAAATGGGTTCACACCATCCATAGCAAGACCGAGCCGAAGATTCCTTGGCTCTCGAGTACAAAGCTTGGGAAGGTAGAGTCAATGTGGCTCCATGCGTGTGAATCCACTGATATTCATTGAGCTCCATCTGTGGACCTATTCTGCAAATGCCGCGTTGTCAAGCTTGCCATGTCGAACATACGAAACATGTGGTTTATGCGGGGGATAAGCGGAAAGTGTCTAATAACTTTTTGAGGGATGATTTGCCCTTGCAAGTCTTATCGATACATGTGAGCACCACACTTTGGACATGTCTCAATAGTTCCGTATTCTCCTCAAAATAGTATGCAATCGTTGATACATGCATGGATGTTGTTGTAGTCCATGCCAAGCTTTTGTAAAATATGTCGTGCATCATCACGAGACTCAGGTATGGTATTTGTAAGTGTGGTAATATATGATACTTCAATAATCTTTAAAAAAAATCATAAAACACCTTGAAAAAGCACAAATGTTTTTTATGATAGTGCCGAAAAGAAATCAACGAAGCGTACGTACAAGGTATCTGAACAACTCGGTCACACTCGCATCACTTCACCTGTATTTTGCTTGCATAATTAGGAGTGCAAGCAGTGTCTTCAGGCGAGATACTCGGCACACATCATATAATGGTATGGATGCTTTCTCTCTAAGTGGATCAGAAGCTACAACATCCATGGGTATCAATGCATCAATCATCAGCTCCATCTCAGGCTCCAAGATTGTAGGTAAGTCTGGAAGGTTGCTTGTCTCCTCTGGTATTGACAGTATAGATTGGGTAGTACCTTCCAAGTGGTAGATTGGCTCAGCACTCCATTCATCGCATGCCTACAAACTCTTCTAACTGGCCACAAAGGGTGCACTTCTCCTTGGGACGAGACGTCACCTCCCTGGATAGAAAATTTGATAGCCACACCCAATGTTTTTATATATGGTATTCAATTAGCTTGCGAATATAATGCATGATTGATATACACTTTTTTACCGTTTGCTCAAAATCTGAGATCTCCTGATCAATGATCTTAGATTGAAACTCACCAGCGTCGTACGTGTTCTATAGACAATCGACGTTTTCGTCTAATTGCCAGCTTACATTGAGAGCAAGGACATGGGACACATTGATTAAGATATACCTCACGATCTTGAACATCACGACCTTCATCGTTTTCCATTTGGTCTACGTTACGACAAACAATTTATTTTTGTTATTATTCTTTTTTTCTTTCTTAAATTGTTTGAGAAAGGATTTCTTCTCTTGCAACTCAACAAAATTAACGTATGTAAAGTCTCCACCGACCCACAAATTAATGTATGTCGGAGTGTTTCCCGTCTCGTGGTATTGCACCAGACCTCATCGGACCTCGCCACCACTCTCTCTTTGTTTTTTATCCATTCATTCTCTTCTCTCCTTCCATCTCTCTCTTTTTCTCTTTCTTTATTATGTTGTATGTTTATTCCCTCTTTCTCGTTTCTTCTTTCTTTTTCTCTTCCTCTCCCTCTCTCATTTCCTTTAACAAAACATCTCTCTCTCTCTACCACTATCACTACCACTACCACTACCACTACAATAAACAAGAAAAGAAGAAAAAAACAACAACACAACAAGAAAAGAAGAAAAAACTACTACTACTACAACAACAAGAACAACAAACAAGAAAACTAAACAACAATAAACAAGAAAAGAAAAAAAACTACAACCACAACAACAACAACAAACAAGAAAACTACTATTACTACTAGTACTACTACTACAATCACGACTACGACCATGACTACGACTGCCACAATAACAACAAACAAGAAAAGAAAAAATTAAACAACTACTACTACTATCACTACCACTACCACTACTACTACTACGACTACCACAACAACAACAAACAAGAAAATAGGAAATTAAATAACCACTACCACTACCACTACCACTACTAGCATAACAACAAAAAATAAGAAAAGAAGAAATAAAACAACAATAACAATAACAACAGTCTCTCCCTCCCTCCCTCTCTCCCTCCCTCCCTCTCCCTCTCTTTCTCTCTTTCCCTATTATGTTCAATGTTTTCTCTCTCTCTCTCTCTCTCTCTCTCTCTCTCTCATTCCTTCTTTCCTTTTCTCTCTTCCTCTCCCTCTCTCATTTCCTCTCTTTCTCTTTCAATACACATGGTTTTTAACAAAAACAAGTAAAAGAAAAGGAGAAAAAACAAAAACAAAGCAAAAAGGAACAATGCACTCATCGCAAAGGCCCAAGGATGGATTCGGCGGCTCCTCTTCGTGACATCGACTCCTCTTCGCCTTCCATACACTTCCTCCTCTTCTTCGCAAACGGCGGCCGCGACAATGAGAAGCTTTCATTCTCCCTGTTTCTCTCTTTCTCTCCCTCTCCCTTTGAAATGCAAGATGGAATTCGCTCACCCTTTTACTCTCTTTCGTTTGTTCGCGCAAAATAACGCGCTCGAGTTTCGGCCCGCGTTTTTTCGTCTGAGTACCGTCACTATTTGCGACCCAAATAGTGATGCAAATAATTTGCGTCAGAAAGCGCCGTCGCTATGCCTCTGTATCCTTGTAGTGGTAGGCTATGGGATGGGAATCTTGCATAAGGACAGCTTGTATTCCAGATCCACTAGTATCAGTGACTACTAGGAAAAATGGTCTATTAAAGTCAGGCAGTTGCAATACAGGAGCATGTGTTAAGGTATGTTTTAGTAAATCAAAAGACTTTTGTTGATTTTTAGACCAATGATACACAATACCTTTATTTAATAATTTTGTCAAAGGTAATGCAAGCAATGAAAAATTTCTCACAAATTTTATGTAAAAGCTAGCAATACCTAAGAAAGAACGTAATTCATGCACATTTTTAAGTATCGGCCAATTCAAAATTGCTTCTATCTTTTTAGGATCAACTTTAATACCTTCAGATGAAACAATATGTCCTAAATATTCAATGTGGGTTTGGAAAATTTCACTCTTTTCAGGATTAGCGTATAGTTGATTCTCTTTCAATAATTTGAAATCCAAGGATAAATGTTCATAATGCTTGTTCTCATTCTTACTGAAAACCAATATGTCATCAAAAAACAATGACAGAATGCTGACGCTTAAAAAATATGCGGTTCATCATACGACTGAATGTAGCTGGTGTATTAGTTAAACCAAAATGCATAACAATGAATTCATAATGTCCAAATTGAGTTCTAAATGCAATTTTGAAAACATCAAATGTGTCTAGTCATACTTGATGATATCCAGACTTAAGATCTATTTTACTAAATATTGCAGCCCCTTGTAGTTTACCCATGAGGTCATCTATCTTAGGGATCGGATATCTATTATTGACAGTGATCTTATTTAGGGCACGATAATCAATGCACATTCTATGGTTAAAACCACTGGCAAGTACAATTCCTTTACTATAAGAGAGCAGTTTGTCGCGGTTGGTCACTCTGATCAATTCTCAGGACCAGTACCTCTATATTAAATTGTGATGCTTGTCCTCTTGTGCCAATTTTAGAAATATTATACCAAACATTGCCTCCTTCAAGTTCACGATTCAATAGTTCGCCATGAAAAAGATGTAGTTCATCAGAGATATACAGCAAATATTGCTGAGTCAATATCCCATTGCCATCATTCATATGTAAGGTAGAAGAAGCACAAGGAGAGTAATGAATCTGCTATCAGCATATTTTTTTATTTTGTTTTCAAATAAATTCACAACTATGACTGTGTAGTAATGAGCTGTCCAAATACAGGTATTGCTAGTTCCATTTGGGTTGATTGTACCTGCTTTTAATAATGACACATTGCTAGAAGATTGCTGCAGCAACCTGCGAAGTCAGAAATGCTGCATCATACCTATCACTGAAAATAAATTGGACTGTTAATCAGATAAATCTTATGTATTCAGTAGCAAAAGAGAACTGCTGTTATTTAAAAAAGGTTAGAAAGACAGCTGTCAGGTTCTTGTGCAACACACTGCATTGTTCATGAACATGTGCAAAGAAACCTAAACCCAGTTAAAGGTAGTCCTGACCTGCTGCACATGCCAAAATTCTAGATTTCAATGGAGGCACAATGGTGACAATGCTATGTGTATCCAACTAAAGATATATTGATGAACTCTTTAAGGAAACCATACAATAGAGAGCATATCTATAGTTTATGGTGCAAATTCTCACGTCTTGTGTGGTGATTTGAGTATAAGGAATTCTAATTGAATACACAGTACCTTGATAAAAGGGATATTTTCGTATTTAATGGAATCTGAGTATTTTGGGAATTCTGAAAACAGGTGGGTATACAGGGATTTCTTTTTAATGAGATAACAAAGACTCTGATTTCAGTGTATTATGTGTGTCTCCTGTATAGTCGGATACAAAACCAATATTGTGTTAGAAGGGAATCACCTGAATTCCCAGTTCAGCATAAAGATTTGACAAAGATTCTGATTTCAGTTTATTATTATGTGTGTTTCTTCTGTACAGTTGGATACAGAACCAATAATGTTTCTAGGAAGGAATCTCCTGGATTCCCAGATTAGCATAAAGATTTGACATTAGCACATAAATAGCAGGGTCAAGGAAGTCTCCACCTGCAGCATAATCAAATGCATGTTTTCCCAATTCAATACTGCCAGGCAGCCGGCATGCAGCCAGTAGGCACACAGAAACAGCTGAATCAGCCTGCATAGGAATTCCCAGAATAAAATTCTCAACATTCTCAAAGTCTCCTGCACGCCAAAACAAGTCCATTATGACAAGATAATGTTGTAGGTTTGGGCTAACACTGGAATCTCTGCACATGGATTGCAAATGCTTGGCACCTTCCTTGACAAGGCTGGAATGGCAGCAAGCAGATAATACTGAAAGGAATGTGGCTCCACTTGGAATGAGGCCTGCCAGTTGCATTTCCTCAAACAACTCCAGGCTTGCTAAACTATTTCCTTCTTGTGCATAGCCAGCAATGCATGCATTCCATGACACAATAGATGGTCTGGGCAATCCATCAAAGACTGCCTGACCATCTACCATACTTCCACAGTTTCCATATGCACGAATGAGGCTGTTCATCACAAGAGGATTGGAGTCCAAATCAGCAGAGACCACATTGAAGTGAAGCTGCATACAAACATCTATACTACCTTCTTCACTGCTCGCTTGTAGAACACCCATCACTGCAATATCATCAAGAACCACAGCTTCTAGCTGCATTTCTCTGTACAACTTTAAGGCTTTATCTCTGTTATCCTGGTTGAGATATGCTGAGAGCATTGAATTCCATGACACAATGTTACGGTCTGACAAAGCATCAAATGTCTTCTTTGCTTTCTCCACACTGCCACACTTGCCGTACATGCTCACAAGGGTGCTACCAACATATCTATCCGAAGCTAGACCCTTCCTGCAGGCATCAGCATGTAGCGCTTGTCCTATTTCCAAAGGCATTGAATTGTTCGCTTTGCCCTCCTTGAAGATTGCATCCTCATCTGTTAAGAGGGCACCACATGAAAGAAGAGAAACTACAAATGTGTGTTGATTTGGACTCGTTCCTTCCTCCTGCATTTGTCTGTACATCTGCAAGCCCATCTCTTGTTGGCCGTGCTCCAAATACATTGCAATCATTGCAGTCCATGATACAACATCACACCAAAGAAGCCCATCAAACACATGCTCTGCTTCTACAATGCCTCCACACTTGCCATACATAGTTATGAGTGAGTTACCAACTCTAGTATCTGAAGCAAAGCCTTGCTTGTAAGCATTAGCATGAAACGTTTTTCCAATCTCAAACATCTTCACTCTGTCTAAGGGCCAACCTCTACCACACAAGTCTTCCTGCTCTACAAGGGCACAGCATGCCTGAAAGGTCAGCACCAAGGTCTGCTGTTTTAGCTTCACTCTCTCCTCTTGCATTTGCCTAAACAATAGTAAGGCCTTCACATTTTGACCTTGATTAACATAAGCTGAAAGCATTGTATTCCAAGACACAACATCACGATTGCACAGCCCATCAAAAACATTCTCTGCCCCTGCAATACTTCCAGAGTTTCCATACATGCTCACAAGGGCATTACCCACTAAAGGATCTGAAGTAAGGCCTGCCCTTTCAGCATCAAACTGTAATGCTCTTCCAATATCTAGGCTAGCCAGGGAGACTGGAAGACAATCTTCTCTAACTGCACAGTCTTTCCTCAAGAGATTACTACATGCTTGGAGGGCAATTAGAAAAACCTTTGGGTTGAGTTTTAGACCTTCTTTGTGCATTTGTTCAAATATCTGCAAAGCTTTGCCTTGTTGCTGCTGGTCAACGTATGCCGAAAGCATTACACTCCAAGACACAAGATCATGTTCTAGAATGTTATCAAACACATTCTCTGCCTCTAGAATGCTTCCACATTTACCATACATGCCAATAAGGCTGCTGCCAACAGCAAGATTCAAAGCTAAGCCCTTCTTACGGACATCAGCATGCAGTCCAGTTCCAATTTCCAAAGCCACAAGTTTGTTGGAATGTCCCTCGCTCCAGAGGGAATCTTCCTTATCTACAATAGCACTACAAGCCTGAATGATGATCATGAATGTCTGCTGATTCAAAGTCACTCCATCTTCTTGCATTTGTCTGTACAAACATAAAGCCAATTTTATATGACCTTGCTCAACGTATGCTGAAAGCATTGAATTCCATGACACACCATCGCGCTCTAATAGCCCAGCAAAAAGACTCTCTGCTTCAATAATTCTTCCGAATTTGCCGTACAAACTCAAAAAGGCATTTCCAACGAGCATATTTGACGAATAATCAGTCTTTAAAGCATCACAATAGGTTGCCTGCACAATCTCCAAAGCTAAGTTTTTGTGAATGATGTCTTCTCTCTCTAATAAATTGGAACATGCTTGACACATGATCAAAAATATTTGCCGATTTGGTCTTATGCCTTCCTCTTGCATACATCTGTAACATTGTAAAGCATTTTCTGGCAGACCACACTGAACAAACGATGAAAGCATAGCACCCCAAGATGCCACATTATGTTTTGACAAACCAACAAACACATTTTTAGCTTCCATAAGGCTTGCACACCTTCCATACATAATTAATAGAGTGTTACTGACAGAAACATTTGAATCAAGGCCCATCCTCCTCACATCAGCGTGTAAGGCTTTTCCAATCTCCAAAGCCACCTTTCTACTCAACAGTCCCTGCGTAGAAACTGATTCTAATTGTGATATGCCACCAAAAGCTTGGAGTATAATCATAAGTGTCTGTTGGTCAAAAGGCACCCCTTGCTCCTGCATTTGTCTGTACAACTTCATAGCTTTCTCTCCTAGCCCATGCTCAAGATATGCTGAAAGCAATGCATTCCATAGAACAACATCATACTGAAAGCAACTAGCAAATGCATCTTCTGCTTCCACAATGCTTTTGCACTTTCCATACATGCTAACAAGACTGCTACCAACAAAAGCATCTGAAAGGAAACCCTGTGATTGAGCATCAAATTGCAATGCTCTTCCGATCTCCAAAACAATGGATTTGATTGGGTGCCCCTCTGCACTGTCACAGTTTGCAAGAACACCACAAGCTTGAAAAGTCATCATGAATATCTGCGGATTTGGGCACACACATCCCTCTAACATTTGCTTGTACAGCTGCAAAGCCCCAACTCCATTACGCTGCTCAACATATGCTAAAAGAATGGCATTCCAAGACACAACATCATACTCCAACAACCCAACAAAAACATTCTCAGCTTCAACAATGCTTCCACACTTGCCATAAAAGTGCACAAGGCTGCTAGCTAAAAAGGCATCTAAACTGAAGCCTTTCTTTCGGGCATCAGCATGTATAGCTCTCCCAACTTCCATAGATACTGCTCTGCTTGTTAGCCTCTCCAATCCTAAGGCTTCCCCTTTATCCAAAAGGGTATCACATGCCCGAAGTATTATCAGACCTGTCTCATTGTTTGGCAAGAACCTTTCCTTATGCATTTGTCTATACAACCTGAAAGCTTTGTCCGAATGATCCTGTTCAACATAAGCTGTAAGCATTGCATTCCAAGACACAGTGTCTCGCTGGACCAACCTGTCAAACACAATCTCTGCTTCTTTGATGCTCCCACACTTGCCATAAACACTCACTAGACTATTGCCGACAAAAACATTGGAAGTGAAGTCCTTAATCTGAGCATTAGTATGCACTTTCATTGCCTCATGTAGGCTTGATACAGTTGCACATGCTTTCAAAAGGCCCACAAAAGTGTACTCATTTGGTACCACGCCATCTTCTTGCATGTGATTATGCAACTTCAAAGCCTCCCATCCTTGGCAACTCTCAGTGTAGCCAGAAATCATAGCTGTCCAGGAGAAGACAGTGCGCAAGGGCAAGTCAAAGAACACAGCATGTGCATCATTGATGGCGCCGCATTTTGCCAATGCAACAGCCAAGTAATCTCCAACCACTCCTCTAGCCTCCACCCCACCACAACTGATGAGCGCTTGCACCCGTTTGGTATGGGGAAGGGACTTAGCTTTGCTGCATGCCTTCAAGAGGGAGACATACACGCCACCTGAAGGCGATCCATATAGGCGCTCCAAGAGAGAGGCTGCATTGAGAGCCCTATCCAGCTGTCCATTCTTACAAAACATTCGAATCTGCTCATAACGTGTTTGTGATTCCCTGTGCTTGCAATCAGGTGGCAGAGAAACCAAAGATGGAGCATGGTCGTGATAATCTTGAGCCATAACTTGAATATCCTGAAATGGAAGCACCTGTGAGGGACAATCAGGATGGCCTGTGCATGAAAGTAGGCATTCCTGGTTTTCCGAATGGAAAGAGCGTTCTGCCTGTCTGGCGCACCATCTATCTGCCGGGATCGAATGGAACAAGCTCTCCTCTTGAAACCGAGCCGACTGTGTTGCTGTAACGTGCCGCCATGAGTGATACAGGGGAAGCTCAAAATCTCGACTGTGTTCTGCTGATGACGGTCCGAAGGAAATCACCCTATTTCCCTTTTTTCACGGTATAAACTCATAGGGCCAAAGGCCTATCATAAAAGGCCGGGTTCAGCAGGAAAAGAGCAAAATGAGTTTTTCTTGAATACTAAGGAGCTGTTCACGTGGGGTTTTTTTCAGGGGGGTTTTCTACCAGGGTTTTGGGAAAACTAGGAACTCAAGGACACATGGGGGGTTCGCGTTTTCACCTAAAAACTGCTGGTTTTCCCTAAAAACACCCAAGGGGCAATGTTTCTTTGAAAACCCCTTTTCTAAAATTGTGTGAAATACGTGGACCCATCCCCAACTTACCCATTATAGCGTATGACTACGTTCGAATTGGGGCATGGGGCCCACCAGCATGAATACCCTTCGGTGATGTTCACCTCTTACACTTTTTCAAAGGTTTTTTCAATTTCAAAAAGCACTAAGGAGAAGAAAGCTTTAGGTACTTGTGTCCCTTGGGTAACAAAGATTTGAGTTGATGATAATTCAAATAGATACCAAGCCATAAAAGTGGAAGAATGCGCCTCTTGGATTCATGAGTTGAGTTATCATCAAAAATCAATTTTAACAACCTTGATAGTTTTTCTTTCAAGAAGACCTATTAGGATAAGCAAAGAAACATCTAGATCATATCTTTAGAGCCAAACACGCGGAAGGTGATTCTCTTATGATGTGTATCTTTTGAACTATATAGTTCTCTATACTTAGATTTTGCACTATGCTTATTTTTTGAAGTAAAGTGTCGTGTAGTACTAATGTGGCTATGGTTATGTTGGGGAGGTCTCAATTTAAAATTCTAAGATTATTTTAGAAAAATAAAAGTCTTTTTGAAATCAAGAATGCATGAATGATGGTTTCAAATCTCTCTCTCTCTCTCTCTCTCTCTCTCTCTCTCTCTCTCTCTCTCTCTCTCTCTCTCTCTCTCTCTCTCTCTCTCTCTCTCTCTCTCTCATAGCTCATCTCCCACAATCATTTGCCTAACTAACCTCCCTCTATTTCTCTTTCACCACTATTCATCACTTTTAAGTCAACACCACACATTAGTTTCGTTCACAACTGTTTGTCTTTCACAAGTAGCACTTGACAATTGGCATCACAAGTCCGTCTCACCCCCACAACAATCCAACACATTTTGTGTTTCGACATCCCCCCTGGCCTTTTCTTTCTCTTCCACACTAGATCCCCCACCCCATTTACATGAGCTTTTGTTAGCATAAATGGATTGAGCAGTGTTTAATCTCCCTCATCTCACCTCCCTCTATGGTGCAAGCTATTAAGCTCTATGAGAGCTCAACAATGGGACATTCGATAGAGACTTCTTTTAAGATCTCAATACACCTACAACTCAACTATCTCTCACCTAATTGCCTTGTACTCTTGCTTTGAACCATCTAAGGTTCAAAGAAATATAGAGATCCAAAGGTGTAGTAGACTCGCCTACTTACCTTTACTGCATTGTAATCTAAAGAGCATGGAAGCCTTGTTGGTGGTCTCATAATTCATGCATTTCTCCTCAAGCCACTGCCTCTTTTCTTTTGTATCTATAATTTTGTAGCTCCAATGCTAAGAAAAGAAGATAGAGAAGAAGAAAGAGAAGAAGAGAATGAAGAAACCTTTTCCTAATTGGTGTCTCACTTTCTCTCATGCTCTCTTCATCACACACTCCCTCTCAATCAACATCCTATCCTTTAAGTAATGGAAGCAAGAGGGGAAGAATGTATGGAGGTAAGGAATCAATATGAGCTTCACCCTCACTTGATTTCTGGCTCAACTTACACTCTCAATCTCCCTCTTCTTTGTTCTCAAGCAACACTTACCATAAGATAGTAGATAAGAAGATAGATAGGTTGGGCACTCTCTACGCTTTCCACTTGTCTTGTGAGACCACTTCTTATGCTTTTTGCATGCACTTTTGGCCTTCATAGACACAATTTAGGTGAAATAAAATAGAGATTACCCACAACCCTCACAAATATTGTGGGTCTTCTAAGGTGTGGAAGCTTCTCGCTTGATCGCCAAGACCCACATGGACCACTTACTGCTTCAAGTGTTTCAAGCCAAGTGCAATGGCTATCTCTCACATAGTCGTACACGTGCTCTCACACTTATGAGTGTAGTGAGCTTACCTCCATGCTTAATCAAGTTGCCTCCTCCCTCAAGCACTCCGATAGCTCCATGATCTAAGGTGCAAGCTCAAGCAAGCTCGATCCTCAAGCTCAAGCAAGCTTGATCATTAAGCTCCAAGCTCCATGCTCCATTGTCGTGCATGCAATATAATAGAAGAGAAGAGAAAAAGAAGAGAGGAGAAGATAGAGAGCTTCTCCACCACAATCCCTCACTCACACACACACACACACTCCTCCCTCACTTTGCCTCTCTCAACACAAGCTCAAGCAAGTAAGAACAAGAAGAAGAAGAAGAGAAGGAGGGCTAGTTTTGGCCACACACAAGAATGAGCTTCTTCATTCACTTTTTGCCTTTTATACAAAACCCTAATCCCCTTTGGGCACCCATCCCTTTTTTACATGCCTAACCATTTTAGCCTATGTCCCCTTTTCCTATTCCCTTTCTATTTGCATTGTGCCTTCACCTATGCCCATCTACATTTACAAATTGCACAGGAGGGAGCCTAGTGCTCTCTTACAAAAATTTAGGGTTTGTGCCTTTCCTCTTTTGCACTTGCACTGAACTTTTAAGATTGTCCTTGTGCTTTTGGCCTTTTTTCCTCCTATTTCTTCAATTAGATCGCATTGTCGCCTTTTTTCGCTTTGCCTTGCGTCTTTTTAATTTTCTTTTTTCTTTCTTTGCATTGGGGTTAACATAAGGTAACATTGGCAATGATTACACTTTGCATAGAGAACTTAATTTTTAGAAAAATAAAATATCTTCTCTCACATAAATGATGGATTAAAAAATAGTACATGTGCACCTCACAGGTGAATGGTTCCTAAAATAATAGATTAAGCTCCTTAAAATTTACCTAACTTGACAAAATAATTTATGACACCCTAGATCATTTTGCTTACACTTTGATTTTGACTTTCAACTTGACTTCAACAACTTCTCTTTTGTAAGGGTTGAGGAAACTTTCAGCCCTGTAGCAAAGATGGCTACAGTTAGAACTGTGATTGCTTTGGCTGTAGTTAGAGGCTGGAAACTATAGCAGATGGACGTAAAGAATGCCTTTCTCAATGGAGAATTATAGGAAGAGGTTTACATGGAACAGCCTGAAGGCTATGTGCATCCAGAATTTCCAGCACATGTATGTCGGCTGAAAAAGGCATTATATGGGCTGAAACAGGCACCCAGAGCATGGAATGCTCGCATTAGCAGTTATTTGCAGCAACATGGTTTCCAATTGGGAGATGCTGATCATAGTCTGTTTGTGAATAAGACAGATAGTGGCTATGTTTTCCTAGTTGTCTATGTTGATGACTTAATCATTACAGGAGATGATGAAAATGGGATTGATGAAATAAAAACATGTTTACAGGCTGAGTTTAAGGTCAAGGACCTTGGAGAGCTGAAATATTTTTTGGGGATTGAGGTTGTCTCTACACCTCAAGGCATATGGCTGCTACAGAAGCAGTATGCTCATGACATGTTACAGAAATATGGTATGGCTGATTGCAAGCCTATGGATACGCCTTTAGAGCAGAATGTCAAGCTGCAAATTGATGTTGGGGGGACAAAGATTGAGAATGTTACTATGTATAGGCAGATGGTAGGCAGCTTGATCTATCTCACAATCACTAGATCTGACTTGAGTTATGCTGTGGGGCTGATCAGTCAGTTCATGCAGAAGCCTCGCAAACCACACTTGGATACAGTCAGGAGAATTATGAGATATGTAAAGAGTACCACAGATCATGGGCTGTTTTATGCATATGGGAAACCCCTTGACTTGATGGGGTACACTGATGCTGACTGGGTTGGTTGCACGTATGACAAGAGGTCAACCAGCAGCTATGCATTTGGATTGGATAGTAGCATGATCAGTTGGCAGAGTAAGAAACAGCCTACAGTTGCATTGTCCAATACGGAAGCAGAGTATCGTGGTGCGGCCTTAGCGACCTGTGAAGCTAAGTGGTTTAAGAAGTTGCTGAATGACTTGGGAGTACACTTGGACAGCAAAGTCAAGCTGTACTGTGACAATTTGAGCAGTGTCATGTTAGCAAGCAATCCTGTTTATCATGCAAGATCGAAACACATTGAGGTTCACTACCATTTCAACAGGGAAATGGTTTTAGGAAATCAGATTGACTTGGAGCATGTGAAGACTGAAGACCAGGTAGCAGACATCTTTACCAAATCACTTGGTAAAGATAAGTTCATTCACTTTAGACAGCTACTTGGAGTGATGCAGATGATTTGAGTTTTGTTTTGAGCTTGAGGGGGAGTGTTAGAAATCAAGCTCACCATCAGTGTGTCTTTATCTATGACCGACATCTATGACAGCTAGAGTGTGCAACTGTCTACATGTGACTACATTAAATAAGTCGGGTTAGTAGTCAGTTAGTGACCTGACTAGAGTTAGTCTGTCTAGTCTACACTTACACTAGGTCACTTTATCTTTGTTGTGTGTGTTACTCAGTTAGAAAAAGAATAATGGAAGAAAGCTATGGAACCTGAAGGTTCATGACAATGGAGTTTCCCTGTCTCTCTCTCTCTCTCTCAACTTTGAACATGCCTCACTACTAATCCAAGCACATGGTCCTTCACCTTTAACATCACTTCCTTAATGCCGCGATGGGGAGGAGATACCTGCAATGAGCTTGAGGAAAAGAAGAGAAGAAGAGGGTTTCTCACTTCACATCCCTCATCTTCTCAACTCATGCACTCTTCCTTGCAAAGGTACTCACCATGACATGATGGAAAAAAGAAGATAGCATGCAAAGAGCTTCACACTCCATGTCCCTCACTCTCTCGCAAGCTCTCAACTCATTCTCCTTTACTCTCACTCTCAAAGAAACACTTGTAAAAAAGCAAGAAGACAAAGTTTGCACACACACGAATAGCCTTTTCCATTGGTTCTCATTACTTTTATATATGAAATTTAGGGTTAGGTTTCCCAATGCCCCTTGGGGCATCTTATCCCTTTCATTGCCTTTTTCACCAATCACATGGATCCTAATCAATGATCTTTATAGACCTTAGTCTTAATTCGAAATTGATGAATACAAGTGATAATTTAAGTACTAGCTAGTTGTTACAATTTGCATAGGTAGGAGCCTAGCTCTCAACAAAATAATAACAAATAATAACGTAAACTATTGCAAAACCATTTGTTTTTCAAGAAATTTTATGCCTCTTTTCTCTTTGCAATTAACAAAATGTAGTGGAAGAAGCCCCCCCCCTCCCCCTAGCCCCCAAAATGGTTGCATCCAATGATCTTCAAAGATTACTAATCACTATATAGGAGATACAAAATAAATGACCTAGATGAAGAAGAAAATAACAATGGAAGTAATAACCACATCTTTTGTGAGGCAACCCCCCAAATTAGCACTTTGATTCTCAAGGCCAACACAATAGGATAAGTAATTGTACCTTGCGTAGTGTGATCACACTTTAAATTCTTTGTAAAGAGCTCAAGAAAGATAAAGATAGAGTTGTGAAAGAGTAGCAATCGCTCCAACTTCAAATATTTGATGAGGAGGAAGCACACTCAGAGTGTGTTTAAGCATCTTGTAATGTATCCCACTCTTTACATATCTACTCAAGAATTCCTAATGAGATAGTCAAAGCTATAGCCAATGAGTAAAAACCTAAAGAAAATAATGGAGAAAATGGAAGAGTTGCAAAAGAAAGACAAAGAGGCTAGGAATTTAGTGGCCAAACTGATAGTGTTGATGGAATAAGAAAGGGATACCACACCAAGTAGAGAATGAGAATAACCTACTCGGCTCATGAAAAACTAAAAGTAGCCTTCAAAGGGTTGCATATTACCATAGAAATGGTCTTGGAAGAGGGAACAAAGAGTGTAAAAGAGGAGGCATGAAAAGGGCAAGGCACTAAGTATGAATCCATTAGGAAAATGGTTTCTAACTTGGCATGTGCATTGTAAAGAGAACCATATGAAGGAACAATCACATTATTTCTATAGAATAATAGCTTTATAGGATGACCATCCTTACTATCATAAGGCCATCTATTGAAGATGTGAAGTAGCTAAAATCAAAACTCTAACAAGTCACATCCTCTCTTTAACATGACATTGGCTAAGAAGTTAAGGTACCAAACTATAAGCAAGCTAAAGAAATATTTGTGGAATATATCAAACATAAGCAGCGGCAATCAAGAGCTAAAAGAGATGGGATTCTAGATCATGAAATCCTTATAGTTACCTTTAATGTCAAGCATCTATCCCAATACACATGATAAGGTTACTACAAAAGCTATGGAACCATTAAGAGAGATGTCACCACAACCATTAGACTATGTAGACCCATGTACAATAGATTATCTATGGAGAGAAATGATGAAGAGTCATAGGAGCTACATGAAGAACTAGAGACATATGTGTATGCTCAAGTTCATTACAAAAGGACAATCAAGATTATTAAAGCTCAAACACAAAAGATGTAGATATCCCAATTTCGATAGCCCTCTTAACACCAAAAGAATGAGAAGAAGACCTTGAAGAAGCACTATAACATCTTTAGCACAACCACAAGACAGATATTGTTATATTTTTTGACTTTCTATCTCAAAAAAAACATAGTTTGGAAGGAATCAACCTATGCACACCATCGAGACTCTCATAAAGACAATTGCCAACATAGGGGGAAAGCGGTTGGAATAACAAAATGTAACTACATTTGCTAAATCATGCAAAAATAGAAGAGACCAGAAGACTTGCCTCAACATGAAGCCCAGAGAATCTTGGAAGATGTAACTAGAATGGTGCTACACTATTTTGAAGATAGATAAGCATGCCCAATTTGCATCCTACTACTCTTCTCTAATGGAGAGGACTTATGTGACTCATTGTCTATGCCCAAGGAGAAAAAACTTTGATTACAATCTATAAGAGCATGGGAGATTTAACTTTCCAAAGATTCATAATATACATGTCATAGAACCTAAAAAGCTTCATCTAAAGGAGTCCTCCTCTAACTCTGTCCATTAAAAAATTCAACAATTATCCAGATCGAGCCTTCATCACCATCTATAGCTACTTAAGGCTCTGAATGAATTTATTGAATTTTAATGCTTGAATCACTGGTGCAACTCTATCTTTCAATGTTCCCATTCCTATTGTACTATTGGCACTATTGGAGGATATGGTTGATAGCAAGTTTGCTCAACCACCCATTCTTTCTTGAGTTATCCATTCCATTATAGGAATTACTCAAGGAATACTTATTGAGCCCTAGTCATTGTACACCATCACCCTTCTATCCATTGAGTTTCATGCACACCCATGACTTGGATCTTTTAAAGACTACCAGCCTGGCCTTGTATCTTTCCAATGATCCATCTGATTTACATTTCACCTTATACACCCACTTGCATCCAATAGGTGTTTTGCCCTTAGGCAACTGTACCAAATCCCATGTACCATTTTTAGCCAAAGCTGAATATTCCTCATCCATAGCAACACGCCAATTCTCATCTGCAAAACTGCCTCATCAAACTTACTTGGTTCTCTAAAACCTGTTACTTTCGTCATATAAGCATAATGATGGGCTGAATATCCAATGTAAGTATACCTGTCAATAGGTCGTTTAACCCTCTTTGATCTCCTAAGCTGTGGCTCACTGTGAGTTTGCCTCTCATGAGGTGGCACATAACGGCTCTGCCTAGCACCTGGCGTCATAACAGACGGATTCCCCAATTCACTGTCTAAGTTGTCACTGCTAGATGAATCATAACCTGCAGTGAGTGGACCTGTTACATCTTCAAAAACCTTTTCTTTTCCCTTATTTGTTCTCCCCCTCACTGACATATCCGTGTTAGTGGATGCAGTAGTGTGACTTCGCAATCGTTCTGTCCAAGGACTCACTGTAGATGATACATCACCTATCTGACCACTCATGGAAGTACTCTCTGCAGGAGTATTTTCAGCATGACTCATACTGGGTGAGCCATCAGTAGGCACTGCAACAGGATTCCCATACCAGGACGCTAACTCATCAAATACCACATCTCTGCTTATGAGTGTCTCATGCGAAGAAGGTACATAACACTTATAAGCTTTCCGTTCCTGTGCATATCCTATAAACACACTTTTCACTGCCTTAGGATCCAATTTCTTCCTCTTCCCATCCGGTATATGCACATATGCAATGCTGCCAAATACCTTCAAGTGCAAAATATCAGGTTAATGACCATATAGCCGCTCATACGGAGTGACATCATGAATCCCTGCTGTAGGGGTTCGATTCAGCACATAGACAACAGTCATCACTGCTTCAGCCCAATAACCATTTGGCAGACATTTTTCATTCAGCATAGCTCTAGCTGATTCCATCAAAACCCTGTTTTTCCTCTCTGCAACACCGTTTTGTTGCGGTGTATAACTACATGTGAGCTATCTTTTGATCCCATATTTAGCAAGATACCTGTCAAAGTAATTTGAGACATATTCACCTCCTCCATCTGATCTCAAGCATGATATGTAACAGCCCAATTCATTTTCAGCATGCTTCTTGAAGTCTTTGAATGCATCAAACACATCATCCTTATGCTTCAAAATATAAAGCCAAGTGTACCTGCTGAAATCATCAATGAATGAGACATAATACCATGCACCGCCAAAAGAAGCATTATGTGAAGGACCCTAGACATCAGAGTGCACCAACTGTAAAGGCCTAGTGCTGTTTTTTACATGTCTCATGAAAGGAAACCGTGCCTGCTTCCCAAACTGACATGCATGGCATACATGACCAAAATCATTATACTTGAATTTAGGTAATCCAAGTACTACTTCCTTCTGCTGCATAGATTTCAGCTTTTGTATTCGCTTGTGCCAAATCTCTACATCCCGAATGGCACTCTCATCATGAGAAAATATGGATGCCTTAAGTCTCGGAATGGTCACATCCAATGTAAACATCCTGCCATCCCTTCTGCCCTTGGCAATTAACTTGCAGCCATTTCCATACTCCTCAATGAAACACCCATCTTTGTTAAACCTCACTTGCAAATTCTGTTCTGCCATTTGACCCATAGACAATAGATTCTTTGTTATGGTCGGTACATGTAATACATCATGCAGGCCTTTCTTCTTGCCATCAGGCATCATAAGAGAAACAATCCCTTTATGCTTTATGTCATGTTGGGTGTCATCCCCAGTACATACATGACCATGTGTACCTGCAACCATCTCATCAAACCACTCTCCATGCGGCGTCATGTGGTTTGACACTCCAGAGTCAATGTATCGTCTGTCATCTCTAGATCCTCTGCCACGCTGGCTAGAGTATGACACAGTGTCTCTACTTTGAGATGCACTGGAACCTGTATTCAAACCAAGTTTGACTTCCTCATGCAGCAACAAAGCAACTAGCTCTTCCCAGCTAAGGGGCTCTTCTTTGACAAAAATGGAAGTGTCAAAAGCTTTGTACTCTTTGCCTAAGCCATTCAAGGCAACATCAATCATATCATCTTCTGATACACTTGAGCCAATGGTAGTAAGTTGATCAACTATGGTCTTAATCTCTGTGGTATACACCTAGATGCTCTTGCCATTCCTAGACATGTTGTTGAACTGATGTTTCAATTGGATCTTCCTTGCATGTGTCATGGTTCCATAATTTTTCATCAGTATGTCCCAAGCATCCTTCGAAGTCTCACATCCAGTGATTTGAATTACCATAGCATCAGATATACATAGAGAAAACCAATGCAGCACCTTGCATGCTCTTTCATTCCATAGCCTGTAAGCTCTTTTCTGTTCATTAGTTGGATTCTGTGCAGGCAACTCAGGAGCAGCCTCATCTCCTGTACATAGATCCCAATAACCTCTGCCAACCAGAAAGTTTTTCATTCTGAATTTCCATAATGCAAAGTTCTTGTTGTCCAACTTCTCTCCAACTATCTGAGTGATATTGTCAATTCCATGTGCATTCGCCATGATGTAATAGACTGTCTATCAAGTGCATGACTCCCTGCAGACCAATAAGTATGACTGACCAAGTTCAGTCCGTAACAGTTTATGACAGTTTTCTGCAATAAATTATAGAAAAAAAATAGGGTATTTCAGCCCATTGACACCCCAAAACAACCCACAAACAAGTGGTCTCAACTGTAGGTATAACTGTCAATACATAAGCTATGTGTTTGCTTTAGCTTAAGCTTCTGTAACCTCACTGCCCGGGTACATACATGCAGCCTGAAAACTGTAAACTGTGAGTAACCAGCAGCAATTTCAAGTCCAAAACTGAGTGATAATCATGTCATACATGTTCCAAAACCTTCCAGATAGCTGTTAGTACATTTGGCAGTCAAGACATGAGCATAGAGGCACAGAACAGTGCATAACGAGCACATACAAGTGCCAACAAATTTAGTTGCAGGTTGCAGTCAACCAAAATTCAGCATAACAAGCTCCAAGCAGCTCCAAAATGTCTTCCAATCATGTCATACATTTACTTTGTAGTGGCAAGTTCAATACATGAGCATCTAAGTAGGCATAGACAACCTGTCTTCATTGACCAATGGCATAAACTTCATGAACTGTTTGTAATTAACCAAGATAGTGTGACTGCATTTACTTCAGCTTCAGAATTCAGTTTTCAATTATGCTCATTGCTTGCTTCAATCCTCCATACATTCAGCATGTATATGTTAGTTCATATAGATGATAGAACCCCCAAGATGACCTGTATTGCTTCAGTAATACACAATGCTTGTCATTGAGTGCGTATGACAGTTTTCAGCCACTAACATACTTCAGATCTGAGTGATTTTAGTGAGCAACTTCAGCTCAAATACATTACATTCGGTACATATGGCTTCTTGACATACATCTTGGCTCCAGTGATGCTTCTGGGTATGTATGAGTGCTTCAAGCTCATGCCAGACAAGTGTATATGCTTTGTAGTGGCTGTATACAGCAGGCCACTATTTATGACAGACCTGTGATCTCTGTTTTCAGCTCATATGTGAGCTCCAGCACAAGCAATGGCTTCCTATTATCTTCAAGTACCTTCCAGGGATCTCTTGCAAGCAATGTACAGCCAAGTGAGTGATTACAACCAGCAAATGAGGCAGAGGAGTTCAGGCCTGAAACAGGTGCAATCTGCGCAGACTGGATAGGGGTTTGCAGCAGCACATGATGTTGATGATGATGATAATGGAGCACACAATGGTGCTTAATGCTCCCTTCTCAAGGTTCTAAACAAGCCCCAGACAGTAGCTTGGACCATAGAGCAAACAATCACACAATGCATACTTTCCATTTGACAATGGCATTCAGCCTGTTTGAAAAATAACATAAGTCTTCAACTGCAGATCATCTTCACTCCCTCCTGCTCCAAGAAGTCCACCAAGTCCTGCTCTGATACCATGTTCAAAGTTGAGAGAGAGAGAGAGAGACATGGAAACTCCATTGTCATGAACCTTCAGGTTCCATAGCTTTCTTCCATTATTCTTTTTCTAACTGAGTAACTCACACAACAAAGATAAAGTGACCTAGTGTAAGTGTAGACTAGACAGACTAACTCTAGTCAGGTCACTAACTGACTACTAACCCGACTTATTTAATGTAGTCACATGTAGACAGCTGCACACTCTAGCTGTCATAGATGTCGGTCATAGATAAAGACACACTGACGGTGAGCTTGATTTCTAACAAGGCAAACCAATACATGGACTACAACAAAGGGGGCAAGTGGTGCATTCTTCCATCTCATATGGATCCACTATGTGAGTAGACTAGGTGAGAGCTAGTCATGGTTTGCATATGACAAACTCTTGAAATAATAAGGGCATGTCCAATGGTCCTAATGTCAAGCTCTAGAGTGTGACATTTTGGTTTTGTTGTTCAACTACAAAGTTACTCAAATCAATAGAATTGAATAACTTACTTGTATGCATAGTTTCAAACATGGGTAGTAGGTAGGTTGTAGTCTTAGATTCCAATTAACAAAATTAGTATCCATGCTATTAACTTATAATGAATGAGTTAAACAAGTGGTAAACTTTATTGTTGTTGAAATGCATGGATCTGAGCATGGCTATGGTAGCTTGAGCACATAGAGTGAACTCATAAAGACATAGAGATGAAGATAGAATGTCACACAAGTGAATTAGATTCCAAGATTGAGACTTGGACTCATAAACACAATCTTGTGTGTGTAGACAATGACACAGACACTTGAGTGGAAGGACAAAAGTACTATGACATTGCATTCAAAATGAAAGGAAAGTACAATGTTTTATAGCTTCAGGATAGGTCCACTTTTTTGCTTTGTGCTTATGGGATTCTGGATTGCATGCATATCCTTTACCTAAACTGCTCCATACAAAGAGGCTACACTAGGTGTGATTGCCTAAATCTCAACACCCCTCCTCAATCACAACTAGAAAGGCACAAAGTGTGTAGAGGCTTTAGTGAGTCACCACCTGCAAAGTGTGGGCACACCACAAACATGATAAACACTAGAGGTTGCTGCAGAAAAGGCTAACTGTGGGTACTAAAGACATGGTGAACTTTTAGAGGCTATAACAAAGGCCTCACAATGTGTACAGGGGTTGTAATGCTAGGTTACATCAGGAGTTTACAAAGCTTATGACAAAAGCATTAGGGCAAGGTTATACAAGGCTTCAAAAAAGTCTATCAGGGTAGTGAGAATAGAAGGACTAGTCAGGCTTGTCCTTCCTTCTTCTGATGGTACTCCTCTTCTTCTTCTTCTTCTTCTTCTTTTTCTTCCTTTGCTCCATGGTCTTCTTCTTCTTTTACAGCTGCAAGATAGGCCTTTTGAGACCTCTTTCTAGCATGGTAAAACTTCTCGGTGTGTCCAATCCTTTTGCGGAAGTCACAAGATAGTTGGTCCTTTTTTCCTTTGTTCATGCTACTGACATACAATAGTTGTTCATCTTTTGCAGTTTCTTCTTTGGTTTTAATATTATTTTCTTCTTCTAACAAAGAAGCTTTAATGTCAACCAATTTAGGGTTCGGCATGCTGATTAAAGTGGTTGAAACATTATCGTAATCTAGAGTCAAACTTTTTAGTAAGACACCAATACAAATATCTTCATCCATTTTCAGATTTATTCTTGCAAGTTGGGTTAGAAGACTTTCCATGTAGTTCAAATGGGATGCCATGGGGATGTATGAGGCTTCATGTCCAGTCTCAAAAATTCAATCAACAAACCATACTTTGAGGACTTTGATTGTGCACCAAACAGAGTATCCAATCTTTTCCATGTATCATAGGATGTGTCATAGTTATCCATATGATGGATGTAGCTGTCATCCAACTCAAGATTTATAATGGCTTGAGCCTTGTCATCTCCTTTTTGCCAAGTAACTGCAAGAGTTGCATCTTGAGGCTTCTTCTTTTGTCCATCGGTGATGGCTCATAGGCCCTTCTTCATCAGGATGAGCTTGGTGCGGGTTTGCTAGGTATGAAACCCGACTCCTTTGAAGTGACATGTCGGTGAGTCTTTGCCCATGTTGGATGGCTGGAGCAACATGAGAAAATCAACACCAAATTCTCAGATTTAAGTAGCAAAATAGTTGATCTTGAGTGTGCTAACAAGCACGTGCCAAAAAGCACAAGGTTAGTATCAAGAGATGCTAGATGTGAAGAACTAGATGTCAAGCTTGATGATGATTCTTTGATTCTTGCCTTGTAACTTGAGTCCCCTCCTTGCTAGTAAATCAGTTGAATGCTTGCTGGAAACTAAGCTGGATTCAGCCTAGAGAGAGTGGCAAACCCTCAAAGAAGCTTGATGATGCTTGAGGTCTTCAAATCTTCCAAAAAAACTTCCCCTCCTTGATGATTTGAGTGGTGAATCTTGTTAGGTCTTTAGTGTAATAGTAGATCATAGTGACAGTGGGTTTCTTGCATTGAGAGGAATAAAGAAATGATAACAAATATGAGCTGTGGTGCTTGTGACTATGGCTGCCACAATAGAGTTTCTTGGAGGCGACTGTTTTTTTGCTTCCAGTAGATCAAAGCGTGCACCATTCGGCTGGATATTTGATGGGAAGGTAGCCTAGACCAAGGGCTTTAAATGCCCTATACATATAGGAGGAATTGCAGCGATGAGCAGAGTTAGCATGGGTTGTACGATTAGAGACATGCGCATTTTAAGCAATGAGCTAGAATTTGTGCAATGCCGACTTCTCTGATCAACAATGTATGGCTGCAATGTAAGAGATAGAAGTATCTAGAGTCATGATCAAATTCCTAGAAGGAAACTCATAAAGATATGCCTTGTACAGAGAGATCCAGAAGCTCCAATGTGGTAGGGTGCATGTTTGGCTATGGCAGACATGAAGAGAAGAGTAGAAATGAAGGTGGAAACTGAGTTCATGAGCTAGCAAATGAGCTAATCAAAAGTGAAGAGGATGTTGAGAATAGCAGATGATGCTTGCCCATAAGTGGCTTTGTATGAAAGATAGGCAAATGATGTATGCTCTAGGAAGAGATGTTTAGAATCCCATACGCACAATGAGGAGAGTGGTACTATCCAAAAAGCTATAAAGTCATGTACTTGGTTGACACTCATAACAATGTAATGGAACTATCAATTTGAGTTACTCAAGACTATCTTTATGAGTCCAAGCTAATCTATCTTGGAACCTAATTCACTTGAGTTACAATCTCTTCTCTATATCATATATTGTGTGTTTAATTTGCGTCCACCATAGCTAACTAGCTCTAGAACCATGTTTCTCAACAGAGGAGCTAAGGGAGTAGAGAAGGGACTTAAGCTATGCTCACCATGGCTTTGATACCATGTTGAAATGCATGGATCTGAGCATGGCTATGGTGGCTTGAGCAGATAGAGTGAACTCATGAAGACATAGAGATGAAGATAGAATGTCACACAAGTGAATTAGGTTCCAAGATTGATACTTGGACTCATAAACACAATCGCGTGTGTGTAGACAATGACATAGACACTTGAGTGGAAGGATAAAAGTACTATGACATTGCATTCAAAATGAAAGGAAAGTACAATGCTTTATAGCTTTAGGATAGGTCCACTTTTCTACTTTGTGCTTATGGGATTCTAGACAGCATGTATCCTTTATCCAAAATTGCTCCATACAAAGAGGCTGCACTGGGTGTGATTGCCTAAATCTCAACAATTATGGGAATATCAACACACTTGAAGAAAGAACTATTGAGGATAATTGGAACTAATTGTATGAAATTCCATAGAGAATTACAATAGTACCCAACACTTCCACCAAAAGAGTTGAGTATTAGATCTTGAGAGGTAAGAGGAAAATAGAGAGTGTGTGTGCTTCATGTTATTTGCCCAATAAGGAGAAAGAAAAGTAAGAAGAAATAGAAAAAAGTATATGCATGTCTTTTTAGGGAAGCCTATAAAAAAGGCACCGTGTTCCAAGTCCTCTACCTGAGAATTGCCTACATGACTTCCATATTCTTCATTAGAGCAATCATCATCATTATTAACATGATACTTGCAACAAGACCAACAATAGGAGAAACAACATCAGGGTAAAAAAGAAGAGACCCCCATGATTTTTAGTTTTGTAGATAGGTGGGTGAATGTTTGGTTGATCAAAGGTGGAGTTTAGAAAATTGGACAAATGTTGTGAGAAAACATGATTTTTGGGCTATTTTTTCAAAGTTTTAGAGGAAGAGAGAAAGGCATAGACATTGGAAACCCACACAAAGAGTAGAGTACTCTCATGTTCTACTCTTCGTTATTCATAATTCATAGTCACACACACTTAATAGTCTAGTCTACTAATTGACCATGTCACTAACTATGGTTGAGTCTTTGACTCATTTATTGGACACACATGACAGATGATGACAGCTAAAACTATGGCTATCAAGGTAGAGTCGGTGTCGGTGATCATGATCTTGAATCTCAATACTCCTCCTTAAGCTCAAACTAACTGTTGTACTCCAAGTAGCTCTTTGAAATGAACAAACTTATCTCTACCATTTTGGTAAAGATGTTTGCTACCTGGTCTTTTGTCTTCACATGAAGTAGATCAATTTGTCTAGCAAGTACCATTTCCCTAATGAAATGGTAATGAACCTCTATGTATTCAGATCTTCCATGATAGATTAGGTTGCTAGCTAGGTTCACGCTACTAAGATTGTCACAATGCAATGTGACTTTATTGTCCAACTAAATACCCAAGTCATGTAGCAGTTTCACAAGCCAAACCGCTTTGCAAGCTGCTAAGGCTACACCCCTGTATTTTGCCTCTGTGTGCTAGACAATGCAAATCCACTCCAGTTGATCATATGGTTGCCCAAGCTAAAAGCCTAACCACCGGTTGACCTTCTATCATAGGTACAATCAACCCAATCAGCATCTGTATAACCTGTCAAGTCAAGTGATTTCCCATGCTTATAAAATAATCCATAGTCAATAATACCTTTGGACATACCACATGATTCTCTTGATAGCATCTAAATGTGGCTTACAAGGTTTTGCATGATTGGCTAATCAAACCCATTGCTTAGCTCAAGTCAAGATGAGTGATAGTGAGGTATATCAGGCTGCCCACCATCTTTCTATATATAGTGGCATTCTCTATTTCATTCCCAATATTAGCTACAAGTTTGACATTCTGATCCAATGGTGTTTCCATGGGTTTACATTCCATCATCCCATATTTCTACAACATATCATGATCATATTGTTTTTGGAGAAGCCATATACCATGAGGTGTAGACACAATCTCAATCCCAAGAAAGTACTTCAATTCTCCAAGATCTTTCACCTTGAACTCAGCCTATAACATTGCTTTGATTTCAACAGTCCCATGATCATCATCTCTAGTGATGAGATTAGATCATCCACATAAACCACCAAAAAAACATAGCCATTTTCTATCTTCTTCGTAAATAATTTGTAGTTTGCCTGATCCATCTAAAAACCAAGCTTCTACAAATACTTGCTAATGCAAGCATTCCATGCTCTCGGTGCTTGTTTCAACCCATACAAGTCCTTTTTCAGCCTGCACACATGTTTGGGATAGTCATGATGTACATACCTCTCATGCTATTCCATATAAACCTCCTCAACCAAGTCACCATTTAGAAAGGCACTTTTCATGTCCATTTGCCAAAGCTTCCATCCCTTTGAAGTTGCTAATGAAATTATTGTTCTCACTATTCCCATCTTGGCAATTGGGCTGAAAGTTTCCTCATAGTCCAATCCATATTGCTGTGCATATCCCTTTGTAACCAGCCAGGCTTTATACCTTTCCAGTGTACCATTTGCCTTACCCTTCACTTTGTAAACCCATTTATAGCCAATGGGTACTTTGACCTTAGAGGCTTATTGACCAATTTTCATGTGTTATTTTCAGTCAATGCTACATATTCCTTGTCCATGGCAGCACACCAGTTTTTATCTCTAACAACCTCATTAAATTTTGTAGTCTCTCTATAGCTTGACACTTTGGTCATATATGCATAATGTCTAGTTGAATATCCACTATATGTTAGCCTATCAATCGGTTTCCTAACCCTTTCAAATCTTCTCAACTGTGGTTCACTATACGATTGCCTCTCATGAGGCTACATGTACCTGCTTTGCCTTACACCAGGCGTCATAACTAATGGTATGCCCAATTCACTGTTAAGGTTGTCACTGCCAAGTGACTCATATCTAAATGTAAGCATGCTAGTAACATCATCAAGCAATTTTTCCTTGCCTTTATCCGATCTCCCACTCACTAACATATTCGTGTCATCAGTGGATCCAACATCATAACTGCGTAGCCATCCTATCCAAGGACTAACAATAGATGAACCACTACCTAAAGGACCACTGACTGTAGTGCTATAGCTAAAGGGTAATTTTCTCCATGAGTACAACTAGCTAATGCATCTGAAACCATTGCATTCGGAGCAGCTCATCAAAAACTACATCTATATTGATCAAAGTCTCTCGAGTAGATGGATTATAGCACTTGTAGGCCTTTCTATCTTGTGCATATCCAAGAAAGACACTTCTTTACTGCCTTGGGGTCTAGCTTCCTTCTCTTTTCATTAGGCACATGAACATAAGCAATGCAACCAAACACTTTAAGATGGTTGATGTCAGGTTCATGCTTATACAATTTCTCATACAGAGTCAAATCATGAATTCTCATTATAGGTGTTCGATTCAATACATAGATTGTAATAACCACTGCTTCAGCCCAATATCCATTTGGCACATTCTTTTCATTGAGCATTGCCCTTGCAGCTTTCATAATGACATGATTCTTTCACTTAGCCACACCATTATGTTGAGGTGTGCAACTATATGTGAGTTGCCTTTTTATGCCATAATTGGTTGAGCACTTGTAAACTCTTTAGAGACATATTCTCCACCTCCATCAGACCTCAGACATGAATGTAACAACCAAACTCAATTTCAACATGTTTCTTAAAATACTTGAATACATCAAGTACCTCATCCTTGTGTTTCAGAATGTATAGCCATGTATACTGGCTGCTGAAATCATCAATGAATGATATGTAATGCCTAGCATCACCAAAAGAGACATTATGGGATGGATCCCATACATCCGTAAGTATCAATTGCAAAGGTTGGAAACTATTTCTGACAAGCCACATAAACGAAAACCTTGCTTGTTTTCCAAACTAACAGGCAGAATAGACATGTCCTAAATCATTGTACTTGAACTTTGGCAAGCCAAGTACAACTTGCTTCTATTGCATATTTTTCAACCTCTGAATATTTATGTGTTTGTGCCATATTTCTACATCCCAAACTACTCCACTATCATGGGCAAACATGGTTGCTTTCAACTCAGGAATAGGCGCATCAAGTGTGAACATCCTACCATCTCTTCTACCTCTAGCAATCAATTTACAGCCATTTCTGTACTCTTCAATAAAGCAACCATCCTTGTTGAACCTTACCTATAAATTTTGTTCTTCCATTTGACCAACAAACAATAGGTTCTTAGTGATTGAAGGTACATGTAATACATCATGTGAACTCTTTTTCTTGCTATCATGCATAATCAGGGGAACCACACATGTATGATAAATATCATGTTATGTGTCATCACCAGTGCAAACGTATCCATGAGAACTTGGTACTAACTCGTCAAACGATTCACCATGTGGAATCATGCGATTAGATGCTCCTAAGTCTCTGTACCACTTTTCATCCTTGTCTGGCTTAGGCATATTCTTAGAAACATGCTACATAACAAACAATCTATCTCCCTGATCATCCTGTGTACCACTAGAAGATGCATAATTTCCATGCTATTTGCCATTTGCCTTCATATATGCTTGCTTTTTATGACAGTCCTTTACTATGTGTCTATATCTACCACAATAATGATAGTCTTTATCCCTATTAGATTGATCACGTGATTGCCAGGAGCCACCTCTACCTCTAGGTGATCTTCCCCTGCCTTGAAAGGCTCAAGATCCGTGTCGATCTTGTGCATTAGAACTATGCCATTCATTTTACTACTGTTGTCCATGTGTATTCCAAGTGTCCCCTCGACCTCGAAAAGATCCATGGCCTCTACCACCTCTAGTACACTGACTAGAGTAAAGTACATTATCTCTTCCCCCTCAGAGGTATTGGAACTAGTGTTCAATCCAATTTTAACTTCCTTATGCAGCAATAGAGCAAGCAACTCATCCCAGTCAAGAGGTTTCTGCTCTCATAGATACTGATGTGTCGAATGCCTTATATTTCCTTGCCTAATCTGTATAGATATGTAACTGCAATCATGTCAACCTCTAACACTTTAGAACCAATAGTAGTAAGCTAGTCTACTATGGTTTTTATCTCTATCGTATAAGCTTGGATGCTCCTACCATTTGTAGACATATTATTAAACTACCACTTCAGCTGTATCTTCCTTGCATGAGTAACATTGCCATAATTCTTCATGAGAATATCCCAAGCATCCTTTGGGGATTGATAGCTTGTAATTTGCATAGTCATCACATAAAAATGCATAAAGAGAACCAATGTAACACTTTTCTTGTTCTTTCCAACCACTGCCGGTGAGCTCTTCATTGATCATGAGTCGGATTCCGTTCAGGTAATTCAAGTTCTACTTCAGCTCCCATGCAGAAATCCTAGTAGCCTCTGCCAATCAAGAAATTTTGCATCTTGAACTTCCACAAAGCAGTTTTTATTATCAAGCTTCTTTCCCACAATTTGAGTAATATTGTTAGTGCATTGAGCATTTTTCATATATGCAATTATAGTATTTAGTGATGTATACCATTTGTAAGTGCTTAACTCCCTACAAAAAACCACTTATTTGTTTATGACAATTTCAGTCCAAGAACATGTAACAATAATTCTCAGTAATAAATAGGGCATCTCATCTCATAAACACGTCAAAAACATCCCCAAAAAGGTAGCAAAACATTTAGATATAGTGGCATTCCAAGTAGATAGCATACAGTTGATGTAGGTGTTTTCTAACCACTACTTATGACAAACAATAGTCTATGTTTAATGATCCATAAATCCTATGCATAAACTTAAGTATTTCTAGCTCAAAATAGTTTCAAACCATCTCCAATATATACCATAACCTTTGGAGTTCAATGCATGTACATACAAGCTTCAACAATAGTTCAGATAAATAATAACAATACCAGACAAACTCTTGATAGGTTGTAGACAGCCAGGCCATTGCATAACCAACAGTGAAATCAATCTGAATTTAGAGTATTTACAGCCCACAACAGCCCATAGACATGTGCATATGCATGCATGACATCTATAGAGGCAATACATCTAGTTGGAGTACTCAAACAATAGCAAACCGCTTTATGGGAACCCTGTCAAGATGTCTGCTAGTTGTATACTGTATTATACTAGTAAAAACATAGTCACACATCAAATGCTTGCTAAATACAAAGTTTCCAGCATTCTATCTGATGTACATAGCCAATGGCTGAACTTAGGAAGCTCAACCTGATGCCAAGATGAAAGCCATCAATGCCCAGAAAGTGACTAATGCCTTTTCCAAGGTTATCAATGTGTATAAATGTCAAGAAAGCTGAAAACACTTGTCATTCTTGTAGCAAACAACCAGTCTGCACAGTTCTATGCTAAATATCTCAAAATCCGTGAAGAATTTGAAAAAACTTTCTTCTGCAAAGTTGTAGACCACGTTGAAATGGTTTGTTTTTATAGGCCGGTTCTCCAAAATCCATTTCTGCTATAAGATATGGTTTCTGCAAAAAATGGTTGGCTGCTGCAAGAACACATTGATTTGATGACATGACTGTTTTGCTCTAAATAACACCCTTAATGCACACAATCCAAGGCTCCAATGCAAGCCAATGAACCCCTTTTGCAAGCCTCAATAGGCTCTATCACGTGTAAACTCTAGAAACACTGATACATACCACATCAAGTGCAAGTTCTGGCTGTTAATGAACCTCTATATGGTTCCTTCTCAAGTTGCAGGTCACAGTCACCTTCTAGCTTCCAGATCCTTCAAGTCTGAGCTCATGTGTACCACGAACCCGAGCTAACCTAGCTCTATTACCATGTCAAAGTGTAGAGGGAGAGAGAAAGACACAGACATTGGAAACCCACACAGAGAGTATACTCTCATGTTCTACTCTTCATTATTCATAACTCATAGACTAAAGTCTAGTCACACACACTTAACAATATAGTCTACTAATTGACTATGTCACTAACTACGATTGAGTCTTTGACTCATTTATTGGACACACATGAAAGATGATGACTACGACTATCAAGGTAGAGTCAATGTCGGTGATCGTGAGCTTGAATATCAACATATTTTTGGGCAAATTTCAAGCAAAATATGTAAATTTTTGGATATATGGACTATTTTTTCAATTTTCAAGCCCAAAATTTTAGCCCATTGACCAAGAAAACCTCTAAAAAATAGCATTTGGACTAAAATTCACCCCTAATTTTTACCATGACCAGCATATATCATCATGTCCTCTAGCACTTGCTAGCCACGATTGACTCTTTGCTACCCACGTTGTCATAAAAAAGCAAGCCCCTCTACTCACACTTGCTACCTTGAATCACCATCACCATTCTTTGCATCAAAAGCGATAGTAAAAAAACATCCTTCACTAACAAAACCATCACCATCACCACATCATTATCAAGATAGGCTACACCCAATTCCCATGCTACTTTCTTGAACTACCCACGATTCTAGATTGTGCTTGTTCTCCATATTTCTAGTGTGTTCATCTCCATCTTCTAAAAGGTAGCAATCATGATCATCTCCACAATTAAAGGCAACAACAAACTAGTCATATCCACCACCAAAGCACCAAAATAATCTATAGCAACAATAGGTGGGATAGCGCCCTATTTATCCATGCTAGCCTAATGCCCATGTTACCTGAACTGGCATTTGCTATCCATATAAATAGTTGACATCATCTTTGTCTCCTATATCAAAACAATCATCATCAATTCCACCAAGAATTGCAACAAAAGAAGTACTTGAAGCTTCATCGTCATATCTTCATCATCAGGAAGGGACTTTGCAATTTGTCCTAGTGCCCTGTGATCCACTCTGTGATTTGCTTGGGGTCTCATCATCATCATCTTCTTCAAAATCATTAGCATCCTTTTTGACAATAGTTGTAGCAAGGGCTTGAGAGATTGCATCAACATCCATAAATCCCATATTCAATTTCTTCATCTCTTGTTGAGGTAGCAAAAACATTTACCTTGTCTCCATTGACATATGCAGCATTTCCCTCGTCATCTGCATCATTGTCTTTCACATCTCCATCTCCCTACTAGCATCAAGATTTCCTATGTAGCCACTTGTGTTCTTTCTTGCCCCTCTTCTTTAAAACCTTCTGTACTGCATTGGCCATACCCACAATATTGCTTGCAATGGAGGACAAATGACAAAAGAGAGAGGAAGGGCTCCCACAAAGGGAGGAAGCCATCAAGAGAAGGAGTAAAGTCACAACAAGTAGAGTTGGAGGAGAAGCTTCAATCAACCATTTAATAACATGTAGGAATTTACCAAGGGTTTATATAGAGCATTTAATTTGGACTAGTTATATCTTTGTAGCTTGAGGTTGATTGTGAATTGAGGAGAATGAGAGTGAAGGGGAGGTTGCTTGACAATCTGCGTCTTTGATACCCACCTTGTTCAGAATGGGGTGGAGAGAGAGGATTTAATGGGAGACAAGTGGCCGATTCATATCCATGATTGACTATCACATTTATTTTAAATTCCTAGCTAAATGGATTAAGGTAGTTGGAATAATGTGGCTCATTAAATTTCTTGACTATCTGTGAATCTACTTCAGTGCATGGTGCACAATGCACACATACACATGCATAGTGCATACTATCCACCACACATACAATTGTAAATGATATCTTCTTTCCTCTTTTATTTGAATACCTAATGTTGCCTTGTTCGTACGGGAGGAACAAGGGGAAGAAGGAGAAAGAAAAGTAGCATGTTTGACCTCATGCATCACATCTATGCATAGTGTATACTGCACACACACATGTGCATGGTGCATGATGCACACTTACATTGCAACCCTACATAACACATACACCACACACATAACACCTAGCACTTAGTGTAGTGTAACCTTTGTACTCTCATTGGGTCTCTCATGCTTTTTCCTTTCCTCCTTACACCACCCTATTGGCAAGGGGGGAACAAGGGGAGGAGGAGGAAGGAAGGAGGTGCCTCGTAGTGCCCACATATTAGTGCATAATGCATAGTGCTACCAATAAGCACACATGCATGACACCCCACACTAGGACGCAACACCAAACTCTCTAAGCACATTAAGTATTGTCTTGCATTATACTTGATTCACTTAGGCACACATACACGTACATGCACATCCCCACACATATACACCAATGTGCTCATCGTATCTTCTCTTTGTCTTTTGTATAGAGCTTGTCCTACTCACAAGGGGGGTTGGATGAGTAGGATAATGAGAGAACATGGCACCTTGTAGTGCCATGTGTACTACCCTAGAACCCTATACTTAATCACACAAGAATCCCATTATAGTGCACATGCACCTGTATAGCGAACCCAGATGGTGCATGCTATGTAGTGCATTGTATCCTTGTACACCCATGTGCATATAGTTCACCATTGTATTCCCTACATCCAAAACACAAGCTCATTATTGCATTCACCACCTCATCATCCACCGATGCACTACATAGTGCACTAATGCCTCCATCAGTGCACAACGCATAATGCACCTACCCTAGTGAATACATACTAATGCACACATGCACTAGTGCACACAGAATGAACCTTTAGTGTACTTGTCTACCTATACCTAGAGTACCCATGGAAAAATACACTTATTTCCTAGCCCATTAGGACATTATCCTTCTTATATAAGTCCCCACTCAGTGCATTATGCATAATGCACAATGCACAATGCATAGTGTATGGTGCATGTATATGCATACACTAGCACACAGCACCCTAATGCACAAAAAACATTTATGTGCTCACACACCTACTAGTAGCCCTCTTTCTCTCTCTTCTTGGAGTGGACGATCTGTCACACGCAGCAAAGCCAACTCGACAACCACAGGTTCATCTCTCTCTACTAGCATGTTGTGGATGCACGTGAATGCAAAGAAAGAGAAAAGTGGGCCCAAAACCTGGTTATTTGGGGATTGCCCGAAACAGATGATGAGACTGCACTGTCTCTTACTATGGAAGTCACATGGTTATTTGGGGATTGCCCGAAATAGATGATGAGACTGCATTGTCTCTTACTATGGAAGTCGCAAAGTTTTTTGGTAAGCATTTTGCCATGGTAGATGTACCTGTCTTTAGTTTGCAAACTAGTTCATTGTTTAGTTCATTGTATAGGCAAGAAGAAAGATGATGGGAAGGCAAGAGCCATTTTATGCACTCTATTGGATGCACATAAGAGAACTATACTTTTAGACAGTAGTCGAGTATACCTCAAACGAACATATTTTTATGTAAATGAGGATCGTACCCCCATGCAACATGAGGAACGTCGAAAGCAATACGATAAGCAAAAGAAGTCTAGTGATAACACTTCAAAGGATGCATAGGGATGCATGACCCATGGGAGTTACACGGTTGTGAAGGTGTTGTTTTGGAGTTGCAGAGGGTTTCCATGGCATAAAGGTGAAAGCATTAATGCTATGGTTGGTGATGCTAACATTGTGTTCCTCGTTGAGACATGGGAGCGGGAGACATGTAGAATTTTGGATATCCCAGGGTACATAATTCATAGCGCATATTAGCCACATGTAGGAAAAAGAGGGCAAGGAGGAGTCGCATGCATATACAAATGTCATTTGGAAGGAATGATTGATTGATGTAAGTAGACTGACATAAGCGGTACATATGGATTATGCTCAAGCACACTACACTGATGTACTTGCGGGATGTTACATTCCACATAAGGAGTCCCCCTTCTATGCATGACATGAAATGGATTTGCAAGAACCTCTTGAAGATTTGAGTATGGATGCATGCACATATATTCAACAAGGACATGTGATGGTCTTAGGTGACTTAAATGCACGTATTGGATGTATGCAATTTCAGCCCATAACACGTGATGAGCTAGACAAGGAAGAGGTTGTGGATGTAGATGCACGTTGGTGTAGACAGTCTGAGGATACAGACATTAATGCTCATGGACATGATTTGATGGATATGGTTAATGGTTTGCCCATGCCGATATTGAATGGTATGAATTGTTTCCCTGATACTAAAGGATACACGTGCTACTCAGCTAATGGAGGTTCTAGTGTGGTAGACTATGCAATGGTACACATGAATGATTTATGCATGATCACAGAGTTTTGGTTAGGTGAAAAAAATCCAAAATCAGATCATATAGCTTTGGGTTTTTTGACACTTGATATTTGCCACCATGTAGGACATGCAGGGGACATAGTAGGTACTGGTGCATTCCATATTGATGTAGACAAGAAACAAGCATATGTTGGTCACCTGGATAGTCTTATGAGCAATCTTACTAGGAGCACATGGGCTGATTTGAGAGATGCAATGTTAAATACGACTATAGAGGTTTTATGGAAACAAAGAGCAATCACAAAAATGTCAAAGTATTGCCATGTAAGAAATGGTTTGATCATGAATGTAAGGCTACACGTAGAAAGCTGAAAATCCACCCTAAGGGACAAGAACGAAGTGAAGCAGAAAAACAATATAATGCTCTCATGCGCAAAAGGAGATGATGATATATAGTGGCCAAAGGAAGTGAAGATGCTAGGGAGTTTGAGAAATGTCCAAGGCAAGCATGGAGAAAATTGCAAACCAAACGGTCAAATGTTATGGGGGATTTTACAGATGCTAGCATGCTATCGTGTGCTACAGAACTTTACATGCATAAAGGGGTATAGCCCATCAAATGTGATGTACATACGCAACCATTTAGTAACATCACTTTAGAAACATTGGAGGCAGCCCTCAACAAGATGGCTAATGGAAAAGCATGTGATACTTTGCAATTGAATGCAGAGATGTTGAAATGGACAACAAAGGAGATGAGACTGTTTATGTTGCATGTGACACATCATGCTTTTGCATATGGTTTTCCCCAAGAATGGCAAGAGAATTGGATACAATTGTTGTATAAGGGAGGAGATCACAATTTACTCACAAACTACCGCACGATTATGGTGAGTTCAGCCATGGCAAAGCTATTCAGCACTATCCTAGAAATGCAATTGAGTAAATGGGGAAAAAGTAATAGCAAAAGAGCTTATGGATTTTGCCTTGGTCATAACACCATAGGCCATTTGGTTACTTTATGTGTGCTTATGGATGAGAGTCGGCTTGAGGGAGCAACTTTATAGTGCTATTTTGTGGATTTTAAGAAGGCTTTTGACACTGTACCAAGAGTTGGCTTATGGCAATGAATGCAAGAATTAGGGGCCCCAAATGATCTATGCATGGGAATTTACGGGATATATCAACGAGTGGTGTGCCACCTCAGAGGTCTTAATGGGCTACCACAAGTATTTGAGAGTAATATGGGAGTTAAACAAGGTTGCCCGCTCTTCCCTACATTATTTGGTTTATGCATTGATAAGCTAGAAGAAATACTTCTCATGACTATGAATGAAGAGGAAGCCAAAAGCCTACATATTGGCATGTTTTCCATCTTGCTCTTGCTTTATGCAGATGGTGTGGTCTTCTTTACATATATTGGGGAATGTATGCAGCAGTTCATGGGGATTCTTGAATGGTTTTGTCAAGATAATGGTTTGACGGTGAATGTATCATAAACAAAGCTAATGACTGTGTGCACCAAGCAATCAAAGACCCCACCAAAAGTACATTATTTGGGATAGTCTATAGAGGTAGTATCTACTTTCAAATACTTGGGGATTGAGATACCTGCAGATCACAGATGCCATACATGTGTGGAGCAGTGATTAGCGGTAGGGAAAAGCAAGTATTATCACTTTGAAAATGATTGCAATTGTACAAATACTAAATGCTAGAAAATATGATGTACGATTTTTGATGCATATGTTCTACAAAAGGTATTATATGTAGTGGAAGTGTGGGGGGGGGGGGAGGGGGGGAAGCATCTCCTCATCTACATGGAGCGGCATTGAGAAGCTGAAAAAAGCTTTTATTCGTAGACATTTGGGCATCAAAAGCACCACATCATATGTACTTATGCTTTTGGAAATTGGATGTCGGCCAATTGAGGTACATGCTATGATTCAAGTACTAAGATATGCCACCTGAGTATGTCAAATGGATGACAGTAGGCTCCCAAACAGGCATGAGATGCAAGTAAAGTGCTTGCAACATGATGGGTGCTAGACATGTGAAAATGGTTTAAAGGGTGGGGAGTGGATAGATATCTAGATATGGCATCCGAAGATATATGCATGGACACATTTCAATCAGACCTCTTACGAGCATATCAAGCAAAACATCAAAGCAAGGGTGCAAATGGCAAACTTGCTTATTACACTATGCATATTTATCCTTCATGTTGGGAATCCTACATGTAGGCAGAGGCACACATGCAGCCATACAGAGCCAACCCACTCTCAGTGGTATTTAGATGGAGTATTGCACGAACTCGAACTTGATCACACACTTTATTGATCAAGATAGGTGCATGGAGTGGACATGCAAGAGAGGCAAGATTATGCAAACTGTGTGGACTATAGAGTGTAGAATCAGAGGAGCACATGATTATGACATGCCCAGCATATGCATACATACAGGCTAACTTTGATATCCCTTTACATGGGCCATTTCATCATTTTTTGACCACTACTCCTATATTGAAGTTAGGGGCTCTCATCGCCCGCATGTTACACTTTTGGGAGAACCACACTGCATAGATCGTTCTTTCACCGTAGCTACCCATTTCCTACCATGGGGAAGGAGAATCATTGTATATCTGGAAAGGTCCTATGGGTTGTAATTTGGCCTTTTGTGCACGATAATAAACTACTCTACTCTCTCTCTCTCTCTCTCACTCTCTCTCTTGGCCAATGCTCACCCTATTCATCACAAGGGGGAGCCAATGAATGAGGAAGGATGAATGGGCACCCTGCAGTGCATCACTGCATACAATTTAGAGCATCATCACTGATTAACCCACATTCCATTATTGTGCCACCTTAATCTCCCACTAGTGCACGAATTAATGCACAATGCACAATATAGAGTGCGTGGTACACACATGTACATGAGCTGATAGTGCACATACCCATTAGGCACTCCCACTTACACTCATCATCCTCACCTACTGTACACATGATGCACCTCACCTTGTATATAAAGCTTCTAGCATCCCATACACCATCCAATATACATGTGGACAATGCATGATGCATGGGTGCACATGTGCACATGAGCCCACAGTGCACATACTCATCAGGCACTCTCACTTAGACCTATCATCCTCACCTAGTTTACATATTGTGCACCTCACTTCACACTGAAAGAATCTAGCACCACGCACACCATCCAATACACACATTCATTGTGCATGGCACATGGGGCATAGTATGCAATGTAAAGGTAACAATCCATATGATAGTTGTATTAAATCAATTGTATTAGATAGAGGCTAATACACACCACCTTTGCGCAATACTACACTCGCACCATCATAGTGCACTACTGCATGGATCTATGCACAATGCATAGTGCATGGCGCACAATGCATGATGTATAGCTCATATGTGCACACGAGAGCACATACATCTCACACCCAATCCACCTAGTGAATACATGCATTTTCTCACCCATCCACACATCCTAGCATACTAACCCATCATCTTAGTGCACAATGCACAGTACATGACACATTTCACATGGTGCACATGCACAATACATCACATCTAGATTCACTCACCTACTATATCCCATCCCAAATGAGTATAGGAAAGGATATAATTGCATGTACAATATTGCATGCAATCACTTTGGTTATTTATCTAGTGCATGTGCACACACAGAGTGTGCACCCATGCATAATGTGCACATACCCAATGCACGCGTGTGCACATAGTGACCATCCATAAACACACACATTGTTCACATCACCCTACACACATTCCATGAGCATACTTAGAATGCATGAGTACCCTTAACCTTTGCACATCACATAAGTGCAAAAGCATGAAAATTATAGTTCAATGTATGCATCTAACTTAGCACATTTTCTCATCCATCATGCATATAGTCTATTGCAACTAAATTAACACACATAGCTTATGCCCATGCACCTACTCATTCCACAATAGGCATGTTCTACATGAAAAGGATGCACATCATCACACTTCATGCACATATACACATTCAACCAAGGAACCAAACAAATCCAATAGCTAGACAATGTGAATTGAATAGTGAACTAAACAAAACGCAAGGCAATTGGAAAAGGCCAAGAGAATACAAACAAGGAACACATTTTAGACAACGATTGACACTCTAAAACTCAACTTGGGGACAAATGAATTAATCAAGTAATATTGTGAGTTTTTAAATACATCTACCACAAATTGTTTGGAAAGCTTGTTTATGCATAGTGCACAAAAAATTTCATAAAAGTCAAACAAGAAGAAGTTTTTTGGTTATCCAAAATGTTGTCGAAACAAAACATGTACGATAACAAAAGAACACAAACATCAAAATTGATCCAACAATAAGAAGCCCAGGACTTGTAACCATAGCATAGGTGCATGCGTGTGCAAGGTGGATGCAATCTCCTAAGCCCCACAACTAGTTGAGATCCTAATCCTAGCCAGTCACTTGACATAGAAAATACACCTATCCCTAACCTAATCAATCACATAATTCAACTAGTCAACCGAGAGACCATGGGGACTGTATTGAGCACAATGGAGACAACAAAGGGGTTCGGATGATTTCCAAGCTACTGTCAACAATTTCCAACAAGTTGCTAACTTTGACATTTCAACCATGACCCCTGAAGTTATGGGACAGAAACTTATCAAACTCTAGGGCAAGGACTGATACTCTAAACCAGTTGCTTGACATCAATAACAACACTAAACAACAACTTGTAATCATACAATAAAAAATGGATGGCATTCAAAGAATATTGTTGAACATTGGAGCCATAGCATCCCCACTAGATTTGCTATCGGATCTAGTGAAGTGATGCTTGTTTGACCACACTAATATGATATAAGTAGCATGTACATAGCTCAAACACTCTTGACAAGAATGGGGAATACACTATCACTCTTTTTCAACAAAGGACTATTTACCTAAATAAGTTGAAAAACTCCACCTAGGTGAGGTAAAACTAGCACATGTAGATATACAAATAACTATAGAGAGCTTTTCTTATCCAATGTACCCATGGAAATAGAGAAGGAATATACACATTATTCCACACATATGGTTGCCTCTAATTTATGGAATGCAGAAAAGATCTATCAGTGCTTGAGGAGGAGGGACAAAATCATGGTGCCCCTTGGATTTTAGTTGCGCTATGATATCATGAGGTGTTCATAATCAAGTCTATAGCTACACTAAGGTGAGTGATGTATTACTCTATGCTTTCTATGCCACCTATAAAGATGATAGGATGTGTACCAAAGCTTATGATATTTCCCATCAAACTCTACTTGCTATACACTTTCTAGATATATGTCTAAGAATATGTAGATTGGACACTATACTCTTTTATTTTGCACACTTATCTATTAGCTATTGTTTTTTTTACATGTGCAATGCAGCTTTATGATGGTTTCCAATTATCTTTTTTGTGGTTTTTTTAGTTATGACGTTTTCTTAACTCATTAATAAAGATGAGATAAAATGCAAATACAACACTAACTTAATAAAGACAAAGCCAATATAAAATGCAAAGGTGGCACTAAATAAATGCAACACTAAAAGGTGTGATGCAAGAGGTTATTTTAAATGTTAGTTTAAACATAGTCACTTAGTAACGTTAAGATTGTTAATGTCACTTAATGTAGTTGGTTAGTAAATCTTAACTACTTAGTTAGCTAGTAAATGCAATTAGTTAGTGTAATTAACATGATTATTTAGTTAGTAAATGTAATTAGATTTTACTAATAATTAATTATTAGTTATTAATTAATTAATTTGAATAGTAATGAGTTTGTAGTTAGATTACTTAGTAAAAATTTTAACTTAATTTGATTAAAACTTAATTAATAGTTACTTCTTGATTAATTTGATTACTAATTGATTGGTAGTTAATTCAATTATCACTAATTACTTTGTTAAATTTTGATTATATGATTTAATATAATTAATTAATTAATTTTATAATTAAGTAATTAGAAGTTACTATTTAATTACTTTGATTAATAATGAATTAGTAGTTACTACATAATTAACTTGATTAATAATCGATTAGTAGTTAGTTAGATTATTAATAATGACTTTTTGTTAATTACTGAATTTACTTAGTTAGTTAGTTAGTCTTGTATAATAAATTATTAGTATAATATGAGTTCAAAATTAATTAAATATTTTATTAACATTGTTCATTAATGATTAGTGTAAAAGTTAATGAAAATTAATTAGTAATTACTACTAAATTAATTTGATTTTACCAATTAATTGTTAATCAACTAGATTATTATAAATCACTTTTTAAATTTTGATTATATTAGTTAGTAAAACTACTTAATTAATTTTATCAATAATTAAATGATAGTTACTATTTAATTAATTTGATTAATAATTACTTAGCAATTATTACTTAAATAACTTGATTAATAATGATTAGTAATTTAATTACTTAATAAAATTTCTTACTTGATTTGATTAAAATTAATTACTAGTTGCTACTTAATCAAATTGATTACTAATTAATTAGTAATCAATTAGATTATTATAAATTACTTTGATTGATTTTGATTAGATTACTTTAGTAGACTAATAATTAATTAGTAGTTATTAATTAATTATATTGATTAATAATGATTAGTAGTTAGATTACTTAGTAAATTTTCTTACTTGATTTGATAAAAAGTAATTACTAGTTGCTATTAATGAATTTGATTACTAAGTAATTAGTAGTTAGTTAGATTATTATTAATTACTTGGTTTAATTTTGATTAGATTACTTGATAAATTTGCTTAATTATTTTGATCAATAATTCAATAGTAGTGTAAGAAGCTGGGAATAGCAAATAAGTGTTAATAATGTTGATATTATGCCATGTCACACTGACATTGATATAAAAGGAGAGAAGATGTAAATTTTCACATCTTTTTGACACATTAATACAATTACAGACTTTCTCTCCCTTCTTGCTCATAGCTTCTATGGCTTCCCCTTCTTTCTTGTCTTTCTCTCTCTAAATCTAGTATTTCTCTCTCCTCGTCACTCTTATTCTCTTTCTTCCTGCAGTCTTTCTCTCTCCTATGCAGTCTTCTCTCTCCTCTTTCTCTCTCCCTGGTTCTCTCTCTGACAAGTGGTATCAGAGCTTGAGTCTTTGATCCATTATTTTCTTCCATTTTCAGTCCCATTTTCCTATTTCAAAATCAATTTCAGACAAAAATGGTACAAGACAGTGACTAGTGGAGTACTGCAGGACACCTACAGTTAGCAAGAGACTACATCTGGAGATATCCAAGGTAAGATATGGTGGGTAAAGGCTTAAATGGCTGGACGTCATCAAATTTTATGCAAAATTGAAGGTAACTAGGGTAAGGATGGTTAACCGGGCCTAGTTTGGGAACAAACTGTGGTTACTTTGAAAAGAGGGGTTTCTCTTTCCCCTTTCCTGGAGTTTCCTGCAGGTTTCATGGAAGATCAGCCCTAAAGATCAATTTATCTCTCTCAAACCCCTAAGTTTCTTGGCCAACAATTACTTGGAATAGTTCCCTTAGATCAAGACCTTCAGAATGAGCACAAGGTTGCTCAGTTTTGCCTCAGCCATGGAGCCAGAAACAGCTCCAAAAATTGCGACGCAATTTTCGGGCTGATTCCAGCCCTGCCTCCTGCTTAGCTTGCTTTATCCTCAGCCATGGCACTTCTTGCTGATCATTGGTGACCAAAATCATAAGTTAGATGAGAAGATTCAGCTCCATTAAAGGTTTCTCAGCCTCTTCATAAACCCTAAATGAACAGTCCATGGCAGCCATGAAAGCTTCAGCCCAAGCTTTCATTTCTTAACAATTTCTTGAAGATTCTTCATCCTTTTGGCCCGTGGAATCATCTCAGCAAGGATTCTTCAACAAATTGCAAGGATTAAGCACGGAATGGTTAAAGATTGACGATCAAGAGCTTCTATGGAGCAAAAATTTGGGGGAAACGGGTTTAATGCTTCAATTTCAAGCATTTGAAGCTTCAAGATTGGTCTCAAGCACCAGATAAGCAAGCCTTATGGATTATTTTACCAACATTGGACAACCGGGGGCTCTATCAAGCATTTGAGAATTGATCAAGTCATCTTCAGCCATGTCAAAGGTACTTCTCTTCAATTCTTAATCTCTCTCATTAATCCAATTGCTGAGCTTAATCCATTTGATTGAGAGATTAAAGAATTGAACATTATTCATCAAATTCTCAGCCAACCTTTGCTTGAATCCATCTATTCATGAATGCAATGCTTGCTTAATGCATATTAGTTCCAATCAGTGAATTAGAGGCTTCAATCTGAAATTTCAGCATAACACTTGAATCCTATTGACTGAATACATTGATTGATGCCTTTGTTTACTCTAATCCAATTGATTGGCTGAATTTCTTTTGCCCAAATTGAAATATTGTAAAAGGGTAAGTACTAGCAATCAGCGAGTCACTGAATTGCAGTGGTAAGATCCTTCTCCTATCCCAATTTTTCTTATCTCACCCAAAATGGTCATGGAAATGGGATTATTGGAAGAAGAGGCATTCCAAATAGTCAGTATGAAGTAGGAGAAGCTTCACAAAGGCATGATGACTATTTGGGCAGTTGGAATGGAGCCAATACTCAAGCTTTTGGATTGCATACTCAAAATTCCAGGAGTACTTTACCAATAGGAAGATTACATGGTAATTCTCAGCCACCTATTGGAAGATTTCAGTCTCAAATTGGAGGTTCTGTACTTGAAAATCCTGATCAGCCAATTTTGGGACAGCAACCCTTTCATGAAAGAGAATTCAAAGACAAAATTGTTTTAGCCAAATTTAATGGCCAGTCATCTTCACCATCAGAAGTAGAGGAATGGACCTCTAAGATGGAGTCCTACTTTGATATATACCCTAAAACTGATGATATGAAGATTCACTTTGCTTTCTTGCATTTAGAAGGATTTTCCCATACTTGGTGGAGGTATATCAAGAAAGAGAATGTACTTATTGAGAATTGGGAAGCTTTCAAGGCACTTATGGCTGAAGTCTTTGTTTCGCCTCTTGAAAAAGAGAAGCTAGCACGGAGATGGTATGGTTTGGAACAAAGGGGCCTAAGTGTAAGAGAATATACAAACCAATTCCTCAACTTGACCATGTATGTGGAAAGCATCAGTGATGAGGCCAAGCTTCACAAGTTTATGTATGGCTTAGAGCCATCTTTGTCACCTGATGTTATGGCGCAAAATCCTACTTCACTTTTCAAGGCTATTGAGCTTGCGGAGCGCTATGGAAGAAAGTATAGGAAAGAGTCTTCATTTCAGCCAAGTTATGGACAGCCAAGGACTGTTTTAAAGCAGGGACAAGTTGGTAATATTTATGGCAGCAATCATATGCCTAGTGGGAGCTTACGGGTACCAACTTATCCTCCATTCAATGCTTCTAGGTTTCAAAGTAATTTCAGGACAGCAAACAGTCCAAAGGTTGAATTTAAGCAGGGTGACAACAAGCCTAAGTCCACTTCAGCTAACACAAATTCCAAATCTATTCCCATGGATCTTTACAAGGAAAGGAAGGACAATGGCTTATGCTTCAAGTGTGGAGAAAAGTATACTCCTGATCATGCTTCAAAGTGTGTATACAAAAATGTCAAGCCAAAGCTTCAGAGTATGCTGGTTTTTGAGGACTTTGAAGATGACATAGATGAAGTTAATGCAGTGGCAATCAATGCTGAAAATGAAGATTTTGAGGATGACGGTGGACAGGAGTACTTTTATGATCCAGCCGACTCTTTTCCTTTTGATCCAGGCGGAGATGTTCCTTTTGATCCTGGTGGATCTTGTGATGAGTCGCTTGCTGCCACTAATTGTTCTATCTCTATGGATGCTTGGACGGGATCTAAGAGCCTTAATACACTTTGTATGAAGGGAAGCATATGTGGAAAGCCAGTGTTCATCCTGATAGATAGTGGCAGTACTCACAGTTTTGTCAATAAGTCCATCATGGACAAGTTGAATTGTGTTCCCACAGACTTACAACAGCCCATTAGAGTACAAGTGGCTAATGGTGAAGAGGAAATCAGCACACAGATTTGCCCACAGGTTTCTTTGCAGTTGGCTGAAAATTTTGAAGTCAAAGTAAACCTGATCACTTTGGAAATGGGGACCATAGATATTGTACTTGGTTGTGATTGGTTGATGACATTAGGCAGGATCACTATGGATTTCTCACAGTTATATATGGAGTTTATCTCCAATGGACAGCTTATCCATTTACAGGGAATTCCTAGTAGATATGATTTTCAGCTTATCACCATTCAACAACTCAAGAGAGAGTATAAGAAGCGCTCACAAATATTTGTTTTGCATTTGAACAAGGAAACACAGGATCAGCCCAATAATTCAGCAAACCATCCAGCCTTGACAGCTCTTCTTGAGGAGTATAGAGATTTATTTGAAGTACCTACTTCATTGCCTCCTAAGAGAGCGGTGGATCACCCCATTGATTTGGAGCCCAACTCAAAGACAATCAATAAGCCACCTTACATATTATCAAAATGTGAACGAGAGGAAGTAGCCAAGCAAATCAAAGAGCTTCTTGAAATGGGATTCATTGAACCAAGTTCTTCACCTTATGCATCTCCAGTCCTGTTAGTCAAAAAGAAAGATGGATATTTCAGAATGTGCATTGGCTACAGGGATCTCAATAAGATAACAGTGAAGAACAGGTATCCTATACCCAGGATTGATGATTTGCTTGATGAACTTAAGGGGGCTCGATTTTTCACGAAGATTGATTTGAGATCAGGGTATCATCAGATTCGCATGAGAGAGGGTGATGAAGTCAAGACTGCTTTTAGGACTGATCGTGGGCTCTATCATTTCTTGGTGATGCCATTTGGGCTTACAAATGCTCCAGCTACCTTTCAAAGCCTGATGACTAAGATCTTGCAACCTTTCCTCTTTCAGTTTGTCTTGGTGTTCTTTGATGACATTTTGATCTATAGCAAGACTTTACAATATCATTTGTCACATATGAGGAAGGTTTTTGATGTGTTGAGACATCATAGCTTTTTGCTAAGGAGAAGAAGTGCTCTTTCATGCAGACTGAAGTGGAATACTTGGGGTATATAGTCAGTGAAAAAGGAATACAGGCTGATCCCAAGAAGGTGCAATGCATAAGAGATTGGCCAACGCCTACTATTACTACCTCTCTTAGAGGATTTCTTGGTCTATCTTCATTCTATCACTGATTTATAAAGCATTATGCAGCAATTGTAGCTCCTTTGACTGACAGGTTGAAGAAAGAGGCTTTCTTTTGGGATGCTCTTGCAGATAGAAGCTTCAACCAGTTAAAGGAACTACTTAGTTCTGCTCCTATCCTAGTATGCCCGGATTTCTCCAAAGAGTTTACTATACAGTGTGATGCTAGTGGCCGTGGCATTGGGGCTGTTTTGCTTTAGGAGCATGGAGTAATTGCATTCGAGAGCCGTAAGCTTACAGATAAGGAGATATGAATGTTTATGACCAGGAAATGTTGGCTATCCTGCATGCAATCAAGAAATGGCACCATTACTTATATGGCAGCCGATTCAGAGTACATAGTGATCATCGGATACTCAAGTATTTCCTTACTTAGTCGAATCTCACTCCAAAGCAACGACGATGGGTAGCTACACTACAGAATTATGACTTTGACATCACTCATACAAGGGGTAAATATAACATATTGGCTGATTCTCTTTCTCGTATGTGGGCATGCAAAGTGTCAGCCATGGCAGAACTACATAATGATTGGATTGAAGAATTACAGGAGGCCTATCTTTTAGATGAGGAATTCAGCCAAATCTTTCAGAAATTACAGCAAAGTCTTATGGAAGAAAACTCGCATTACCAGCTTACAAATGGTCTTATTTGGTGGAAAGGCAAGATTGTTATTCCCTCTACTTCTTCTTTCAAGCGGAAAATTATGGAGGAGGGACTACATGGATTACCGCAGGTGATTGTCCATGATAGGGACTCAAAGTTTATGAGTAAATTCTGGCAAGCGGTATTTACATCTATGGGCACTAAGTTGGCTCCATCTACGGCATATCATCCCCAAACTGATGGACAGACAGAGAGAGTTAATAAATGGTTGGAGACTTATCTTCGCCATTTTTGCTATGATGTCCAAACCTCATGGGATTCTTGGTTACACCTGGCTGAGTTTGCTTACAACAATTCCACTCATGCGAGCATAGGAGTTTCACCCTTTGAGGCTTTGTATGGTTACAAGGTGCCCTTACCCACAGTCATCTTTAATGAAAAGATCAATCCTCATGGGAAGGGAGAGTTGGAAAGAATGCAGACCCTTCTTCAGTAATGTAAGGTGAATCTAAGGAAGGCTCAAGATCAAATGAAGATGTATGCTGATGAGAAGAGGAAGCCTTTAGAGTTTCAAGAAGGAGAGCTGGTTTTGTTGAAGGTGCCCAAATCCAAGTACTCTACGTTGAAAGATGGATCCAGTAATAAGCTTGCCCATAGGTTTTATGGCCCTTACAGGATCCTTAAGCGGATTGGAGATTTGGCATACAAACTAGAGCTTCCCTCTTCTACAAAGATTCATAACGTCTTCCATGTTAGTCAGCTCAAGCCTTATTATGGTGATCCAGTGGATATAGTTGATGAGCTACCACCTATTGATGAAGATGGTCTTGTTTAGTACATCCCAGAGGCTGTTATAGGTCAGCGCGAAAAGAAGCTTCGATCACATTCTATTGTGGAATATTTGATCAAATGGAGAGGTTTACCATCTGAAGAGGCTTCTTGGAGACCTGATTCTATATTGGATGAGTATCCATACTTGAGGGAGACATTGGTGGTGGCTGAAGCCTATTGCTTATGGAGCTAGTATTGATGCAGACTGGTTCAGGACAGCATGCTGTTTTAGAACAGTTTTTATCGTACCTAATTTTCAGAATTAAGGTATCTATATAGACTTAAAGTACTCTTCAAGAGCTTCGTTTTGATATATGGTACATCTCATTTGGACACTTCTATCAAAAGTTATGGCAGATTTGGTCCAGCAGGTACTGTTTATTCAGCAAGCTGTCTACTTTGTTCTGGGATTATTTGTTGAAGACTTTCTGGCTCCATTTGCTTCTGAAGTAATTCAAATCATGTATATAGTCGGGCCTTACTTCCGTTCTTCAAATTCAGCTCTTGTAATGGTCATTCTTCATTCATTTCCCATTTGTAAAGCTGTAAAACAGAGTAGTACTCTGTTCTATCCATTTCCTCTCTAGTTGTTTCTAGGTTTGTTTTTGAGGACAAAAACTTTTGGGAAGGGATGGATTGTAAGAAGCTGGGAATAGCAAATAAGTGTTAATAATGTTGATATTATGCCATGTCACACTGACATTGGTATAATATCAAAAGTGTTAATAATGTTGATATTATGCCATGTCACACTGACATTGGTATAAAAGGAGAGAAGTTGTAATTTTTCACATCTTTTTGACACATTAATACAATTACAGACTTTCTCTCCCTTCTTGCTCACAGCTTCTATGGCTTTCCCTTCTTTCTTGTCTTTCTCTCTCTAAATCTAGTCTTTCTCTCTCCTCGTCACTCTTATTCTCTTTCTTCCTGCAGTCTTTCTCTCTCCTCTGCAGTCTTCTCTCTCCTCTTTCTCTCTCCCTGGTTCTCTCTCTGACAAGTAGTTATTATTTCATTTATTTGATTAATTATGAAATAATACTTATTACTTAATCATTTATTTAATAACTAACTAAAGTTAGTAATTAGTTCAGTGATTATTAATAACTTTTAATTAATTAAATAATTTAGTTAATTAGTTAGTTTTACGTAAGAATATATCTTGATTAATTAGTTTTGATTAGATGCTTTAGTAAAATTACTTAAATTAATAATTAATTAGTTCTTGATTAAATCAATTAATTACTTTGATTGATTAATTTTCATATAATAATTAATTATAATAATTGTAATACCTATATTATTGTTATTAATTAATTATATTTATTAATTAGTTTTATATAATAATTAAATATAATACTTTTAATACTTATACTATTGTTATTTTCTAGCATCATGAAACTAATAATTATTTTACTTAAAATGAATGCAATTTGCTTATTTGCTTTTGTCTAATCATTGTAGGCTCTAGTTTAGCAAAGGCAACTATATTTGTCATACATACAAGCTTTGACAAAGTTAGATTCTACATTTTCCCCCTTGTTGTTAGCATTGATAGAGTAAACGAAAGCAAAAAATAGCAAAGAAAAGTCAAATCTTTCATAAAAGATGGGGGAATGACACCTTTTCCCATAATTATAAAACAACGAAGAGACCTGTGCTATCTCTTTGGCACATGCTACTTGTATAGCATGTTTGTGTGTTGTTTTTTCTAACTAGTTCGCAAACTTTAGTTCATTGTTGTTTTTAAAAAAGTTATTTAGTTCATTGTTGTTTTTTAAAAACTACAACTTCACAAACAAGTAATAGATATACAAAACAAATACAAGTTTCAATAACTTTGTTAGGCACTATCGTCATTCTTGCATGCAAACAACACACAATTGATATCATAGTGGCAAAATGTGCACTGTATGCAATACCGCTTGTAAAACCCTTTCGTCAAGTGTGCAATGGTGACAAAACTTAAAGAAGAAGCCTTGACTAACTCCGTGCCAGTAGCCGCGGTAAAACCCGGGTGGGAGGGGACAAGTATTATTTAGAATGATTGGGCATAAAAGGCACATAAGCGGTAAGTTAGGTTGAAGGTTAAAGACACTAGCCCAATTGGCGGAATGCTTACAAAACCAATTTACAAGAGTGAGATAGAGATAGAGAAGAGTGAAATTTCGTGTGTAGGGATAGAATTTGGAGATACATAAAGGAATGCCGAAGTAGTGAAGGTAGCTCTTTGGGTCTCTACTGATGCTAAGGTGCGAAAGCTTGGGGAGCAAACGGGATTAGATACCTCGGTAGTCCATGCCGTAAACGATGAGTGTTCGTTTTTGGTCAGTGGATCGTAAGCTTAGCTAATGCATTAAACACTCTGCCTGGGGAATACGATTGCAAGACTAAAATTCAAAGCAATTGACGCAGGTTTGTACAAGCGGCAGAGCATGTGGTTTAATTCAATACAACGCGCAAAACCTTACCAGATCTTGACATAGAAACACTTGGCATATGCACATTTGACATATGAACTAGTGTACTTGTTCTTAACGGGATAAGAGAAAAATTCATACAGGTGCCGCATGCCTATCATCAGCTCGTGTTGTGAGACATTTTTGGTTAACTCCTATAACGAGAAAAACCCTTGTTTCATGTTGCTAAGACATGCTGTTTACAAAGGATCCATGCCGTCTTTCATCAACCAGCTGTACAGCTCAATGGTTGCTTGAGATCGATGGTATTCTTTTTATTGGGTGTTGCACTCATGAAAAACTCCCCGCAGTTTTACTATGGAGGAAGATGGGGATAATGTCAAGTCCGCATGGCCCTTATGAGTTGGGCTACACATGTGCTACAATGGCAATTACAATGGGAAGCAAGACCGTAAGGTGGAGCTAATCCGTAAAGATTGTCTAAGTTTGGATTGCTCTCTGCAACTCGAGGACATGAAGTTGGAATTGCTAGTAATCGCGGATTAGCATGCCATAGTGAATATCTACCCGAGCCCTATACACACTGCTCGCTGTCACACCTTGGGAATTGGCTCTGCCTCTGAAGCATTGAGCATGGATCACTTATTAGTAAAGTGCATTATGCTACATATTATGGTTGGGTTAGTAATTGAGGTGAAGTCGTAACATGGTAGTCATAGGGGAACCTGTGGCTGGATGGATTCTTCCAAAAAGATGAAGATACAAGCTAAAAATCTCATATATGCATTAATTAGCCTATTTTTTATATGTTATTTTAATGATATTTTACTAATAGCTAAAGGGTATTTTTGATGAAATCATTGTGGCCATTGTTTGTAGCTCAAGGAAGGAACCTTGCCAAGGAGATCCAGATAGTCCTGCTAGAAATAAGTTTTTAAAAAGCCCACATTACGCAAATGGGTTGGTTGAAAGCTAGCCTATGAGCTTTAGAGTATGTACATAATGTGGCTATGTCATATGGCTAAAGGATCTACCATTTGCGAAATTGGGATCCTGGCATTGAAAAAAAAAGTATTGGCTAGTTGCTTAATCCATGCATAACTATATAAAATAAGGAATCTTTGATAGTAAGTTTCATATAAGGCTATACTCAAATTGCCCCCATTGTAGTTATCCATGGGTTGCCTCCATGTAACTATGGGGCAAATTGAGAAGAAACAAAATAGCTTAAAATTTTCTCTCAAAGAAAAGACGAAAGCCTCGTAACATTCCCAAAATGTGAAACCTAGAGGGTACCTGTTAAGTGGTAGAAATAAGGTCTCTAACTCAAAGGGGAGCCACTATTACGTACTTGAAAAAAAGGGTATTTGCTTTGACGAATTTGTTGTCTCTTATTGTTACACATGCTTGGTAAATTAGTTTTCAAATAACTAGGTAAGGGAAACAAAAAAGTATCTCAAAATCACGTATATGGAAGCGATACAAAAAAGGCTAAACGGCCTTAAAAGCACTCCAAACCCAGATTCAGACCGATAAGTGAAAGAGAGTAAGTTGAAATGATATGAATAAGGGATACTCCTGTGTGTGTAAAAAAAAGAGCATTACTTTCCATTATGATCGTTTCAGATATTCCTTAAAGCTAATCTACACATAAGAGAAAGAGAAACAAATGATTTAGACTATAAAAGATAGATTGGGTGAAAACATGCCGTCCTAATGTAGCCGAAAGTTTTGTCATTTCGCATTACGTAGGGTATGCCATTTTGATATTTTTTTTTTGTATATAAAAGGATAGCGGTTGATTAGGGCCTTTATTTAGACAATTGATTAAACATAGCATTGTTTAGGATGTAACCCCATTATAGCTTTGAGCTGTGTACAAAAGGTTCTTAACCTTATTGTTTGTTAACATTGAAATGAAGTTCCTTAGAGTTGGCCTTTTCGATGTAACTTTATTGACATTTATTAGTTATGAGCTTATAGGCTTAAAAGATATTAAGCTTGGTCACAACAATGGATACTGGATTATTACTTTTATGGCTATAGTATAGCGGAGTTGTTGTTGAGCTAGCTTATTTGAAACAATACTTTTGTTTCATAAAAGCTATTAGCGACCTTTAAGCAGGAAAGCAAATAGTATTTCTATTAAATCACGTAAGAGACCAATAATCACTTTCCTGGTTGAAACCACTAGCTTGAACATAAAAGCATATGATGATAGAAACAATTAGGCTCTGCTCCATATCTTAACCATTTATTGGTTGCCATATTAGTAACTTAAAGTCAGTATGGTTAAAGATACAGTCTTGTCACTTTGGTTCCATAATTTGAAGTTCTAGTTGTGTTTAGTGTATCATTAGCTAAGAGTCTAATTTCAATGGTCATAGTCACTTAGGAGTGGACTCGAATCACTTACTTAAAGATTTTCAGTCTTTTGCTCTAACTGACTAAGCTACCTAAATTGCTATAGGAATGGCAGACAAACCATTGATATTATTATCTAAGATTACTCAACAAAGCATGTATTAATAATTAAAGCTAGCCAAATAGGTTATGAAATTGGTTTATGAAAAGGACTTTAAGTTCGTTCCATTGCTTGTGACAAATTGATCGAATTGATAGTGCGCTATGGGCTTATAGTCTGAATGGTTAAAACGTGCCACTCATAATGGCAATATTGTAGGTTCGAATCCTGCTAAGCCCATATTTGTGATGGAAGCTCAATTTTTTCGTCTCTGGCCTTGCCTTTTTTTTGGGTTACCTTTCTATGGAGTATTGCCAAGTGGTAAGGCATTGGTTTTTGATACCAACAAGCAAAGGTTCAAATCCTTTTACTTTAGCTCTGTACGACTATTATTTGTTTCAAAGGATTATCATTTACCAAAAGTGTAATTTGTCCCTTTCCGCAATTCCTTTAGGCATGAAAGTTAAGAGGTTTCATTTTGCCATACTATTGGCTTTATTTCTTAGAAATGCAGAAGCTAAAGGGTTAATGCATCAAGGTATTGGTTTTAGTTAGCAAAACCATCCGAATTGCCTGACCAATAAGGATTTCATACAAAAAAGCTACAAAAAATAAAGGTAAAATAAAGTCAATTATCCACCCCAAAGGGTTAACTCTGTTATCATATAAAAAAATAAACAAGTTGCAAATATGCCACTACGAACAATAAACAGGCACGACTACAAAAATTAGAAAAAACCTGTCATCCACGATATAGATGAAGTATAATAGAATCCCTTAAATCTCTGAGTGAAGTATTTATATCTGTTAAGTTTTGGCGAATTCCTATTCCTAACTCATTATTCTCAAGGAGAATATCTATAGGTATTTTATCTAATTTTGCATATAAATCTGTTGTGTTTTGATAAAAAGAATAGTATTCGCGTAGAAGATATTTTGAGACAGGTTGATAGCACGACCAACTTGTAAACTCTTTTCAATAGATTGAGAATCCATGAGAACCCAACTAGCTAAACCATTTCAATCAACAAAGATTTTAGCTTTATTTTTATCTTCTGCAGTTACTTCTATAATATTTCCACCAAATTTCTTAACTATTAGATCATTTGCCAATTGAAGCCATTCTCTAATCCCTTGATAATGTTGGCCAGCAGCCATGATATTCTCATAGTTAAGAAAAAGACAAAAAGCATTATGAATAAAATTTGACCATTCTTTATCATATATTTTGATAGAATTATATATTTCTAAAATATTAATTAATTTCTAATAGCAAGAAAGAGACTTCATGTTATTCATTAAATTCTTTGGTTTATATGCATACAGTCCCGCAAGGAGGCAAAGCCTGCCCTTTCAATAGAAGCTTTAACAACAATGCCTTATATTTGCTTGTTTCAACATATTTTGTGGATAGTTTCTCAGAAATCTATAGCATTCTGTTGGAACACATAATGTCTTTTAACCTTTGTAGTTCTATGCATAGTTGATATTATAGCTCCAATCATGGCTACTAACAAAATAAGACTAGACATTGGAAATGGGACCAGATAATTGGTATAAAGTAAATTGCCCAATGCTTGCAAATTTGTCCAGCCCTATATCTTTTCAGCATACACTGTATATCTTGGATAGATTGTATTTGAATGGCTAGATAATAATGGGATGTAATCATTATCTAGAATGACAAATATTTCTAACCGAGAAATTAATCCAATAGTACCACCTACCAGTAAATAGTGCAATATATTTTCATGAATTTCTGCTATTTTAATGTCTAACATCATCACTACAAATAAAAATAATACGCCAATAGCGCCTATATAAACTATTGAAAAGATCATAGCAAAGAGCTCAAGACCTGACAAAAGTAGTGAACCAGAAGTGTTGCAAGAAACGAGGATGAGAAGGGAAACGAAATGGACAGAGTTTCTAGCACATGTGACCATAATAGTAAAAACTAAACTCAAGCCTGCAAAGATGTCAAAAAGTAGCATGGTTTTTTCATTTATTTTTATTATCATATATTAAAGATGGTTTGTTCTTATGTCAAATTTGACCCTAAAGATTTGGCAATCACGTAGTAGCACCAAGCTTATCATTACTTGGGGAAGACTCGATGCAATAAGGATACACAATCAAAACACAAATTGATTTGCATAACCGCAAATGGCAAGCCATCCAGGCATGTTCCATTTGGTGATGGCAGTTGTTCAGGATTGGTTTCCTTTATAGCCAAAAGTTCTCGAAAAGTATGAAAAGCTAGATGACTTTATATCATCCATTCCAGTGTGGTTGAATCTTATTCACCAGCCCGATGACTCAAAGCACACTTGTCTTTGCTACTCAGAGTTTTAAGAAAAACTACAAAAAGATGAAATATCCCCAATACAAAGACATAAAAGCCAAAACTACTTAAAGCGTTCCATTCACTGTAAGCATTTGGATAATCGGGAATGCGAAGGGCATACCTGAAAGCCCTAAAAAATGCATTGGAAAAAAGTCATATTTACACCAAAGAAAGTAATCCAAAAATAAATTCAATCCAAAGTCTCTAGATAATGAAACCCATATATTTTACCTATCTAGTAGTAAAATCTTGCAAATCAAGCAAAAACAGCTCCCATAGAAATTACATAATAGAAATGTGCAACCACATAATAAGTATCGTATAAAGCAATGTGTATCCCGGAATTAGCCAAAACTATACCAGTAAGTCCTCCAACAGTGAACAAAAAAATAAAACCTACTACAAATAACATGGATGTTTTATATTATATTGAACCTCCCCACATGATAGTAATCCAACTAAAAGTTTTAATTCTAATAGGCACATCAATAATCATAATGGCTGCTATAAAGTAAGCACATGTGTCCACATCTAGCCCTACAGTAAACATATGATGAGCCCAAACAATAAATAAAAAAACTCCAATACTAATCATAACATATACCATGCCTAAATAGCCAAAGACAAGTTTTCTAGCAAAAGTAGAAACAACGTAACTAATAATACCAAATCCCGACAATATCAAAATATAGACCTCTAAATGACCAAAAAACCAAAACAAATACTAATATAAAACAAGATCTCCCCCTCCGACAGGATCAAAAAAGCTGATATTAAAGTTCCAATCGGTTAATAACATAGTAATCGCACTTACTAATACAGGTAAAGATAATAAAAGTAGAAATGCTGTCACCAAGATAGACCAAATAAATAAAGGTAATCTATGTATGGTCATTCCAGGTCCATGCATGTTCAATATAGTAGTTATGAAGTTAATAGAGCCCAAAATAGAGGAAACACATGATAGGTGAAGACTAAAAATGGCTAAATCAACAGCTCCTCTAAAATGACTTGTTATACTACTTAAAGGGGGATAAACCATCCACCTAGTGCCACTACCTACCTCTATTAAAGCTGAAATTAATAAAAGCAATAGCGAAGATGGCAACAACCAAAATGAAATATATATTTAATCGTGAAAATGCCATATCGGGTGCACCTATAGGAATCGAAACAAACCAATTGCCAAATCCACCTATTATCGCCAACGTAACCGAAAGGGATATCGTTAAACAGGAGTGAGCGATTATTAATACATTATAAAGTTAATGATTTCCACCAAGAATTTAATGGTCAGGTTATGCTAATTCCATATGGATTAATACTAAAAGGCATGTACCCATTACTCCATCCATGGCACAAAAAATGAGATATAAAGTGCCTATATCTTTATGGTTTATGGAAAACAGCCATCTCAAAACAAAATGGTTCATTCCTACAAAAGTGTTTTTCTTATTGCACAAAATATTGATAGGTATTCGAAAATAGAGGCTGCATAATTAAATAAAAGCATATTATATTGTTCCGTCTAAAGGAAAAAGCAAAGCCAAAAAATACTTTAGTTTCGTAATTGAATATTTATTATCCATACTAAGACAAAGCAAAAACTTTCATATGCCCAATAACTATGCATGGGATGCCTAGTTAATTAATTGCAATGCTATGGTTTACATAAGACACAAAAATATTAATTTCTATACAGAAAAAGCCAATAAAAAGACACTAGATCATGTGATAAGATCTAAGCAATGCCATAATTTACATTTAAAGGCTAGAAGATAGATGAAAAGAATAGCTAATTTGTTTCTATCTTGGAATGGGTGATTTATTTTAATGAAAGTAACTAATATTGCTTCTTTTTTAAACCAAACTTATAACCTGTATTGGCATCTTCAAACATTTTTCTAATTAAACTAAAGGTTACTAGGGTTAAACCATACATCACTTTTGGTACTGAAAAGACTTTAACTGCTAGACCGATTGAACATATAAGAAAAAATCCCGTTGATGGCCCCAATCATTATTTGAACTAATCCTAGGAATAAAGGATATTCCTTCTCATTCTCAAGGGGGGAGGGGGTAAGGTGAAATCAAATAGGTAATGTGAATAAAATGTGCAAGGAAAACTAAAAAGCCTCAGTCAATGTCCAAAATAGATGAAAAACTAATTTGTGAATTGAGGAAAAATGGCATAAAATCTTGGAATGAAGGGACTGCTTGAAGGAAAAGTTTACTAATGTGCTTAAGCATCTCAAGCTAGCAAAGCATGGAGTCTTTCCTTCTGCGAGTAATTCTTTTGAAAATCACTAATGGTGAATATGACTTCATGACATGCAACCATGATGATAGGCCAATAAAAGACCGGCAAATATTGCCTTTCTCGGAAGAAGAACATGCAAAATATGGCCTCTCGATGGAGACGAGGGCTTTCAACTAGTTTAAATTTTGGCATATCTTCAACTTAGAGGATGTAGCCATCAAAGAACGGGCCATGAGGTAGATTATTGAGTAGTGAAATTTGCAAAAATACATGGAAGCAATGGGCCAAGGGGTTGATTACATCCATTGTGCGGAGTTCTTACAAACTTTTCACAAGAATCGTAGCACCATGACCATGCGAGAGGGAGAAGAAACTCATCAGGTGTAGATTGAATTAACCCCAGAGTTGGTGGAAAGAGCAGCGGGCCGCTTGGCAAAAAAAATGGAGAGAAAGTCGAAGAGAGATGTATATACCATGCTGTGGGGATGGACAATGTGAAGGTCTACACCAATGATGGCATCAGCTTGGCGGATATTCCGGATCCCAAAATCTAACTCCAAGCCAAGATGGTGTACACATTGTTTTCTAGTCAGAGGTATAACACAATCATGAGCCACATTAATGTCCCCTTGCTAGAGAGAATTGTAGCATGGTCACTGTATGAGATGAACCTCAACGGCTTTGTGAGAAAGACCATCAAGACCTTGGTAAAGGCACTGGCAATAGAAGGACATCCCGCTGGAGGAGAGTTCCCGACTACCAAGGCTAAAAGGAAAGCTCCATCTTCAAAGGCCTAAACCATTGGATTTGGTGGGGTCCTCACCGCCATCATTAGAGAAGCCTTGGGGCAAGGGCAGGGAGGAGGAGATGCAATTGATGAAATGCCGAGCAGTTTGCCACCTCACCAAGAACAAGAGGCACAATCCAACGAAAGGACGATGGGTGAGGGTGAAAAGGACAGGGAATGGAAGAGCAGTCTAGCCATGGAGAGACTAAGAAGAAAAAGAAGAAAATTGCACAGGAAAAGCAAGAAGAGGAGAGGAGGAAAAAAGAAAAAGCAACTTACAAAAGGCTCGTAGGGATTCCAAGAAGGCCGAGGAAAGACAGAGAAAGGTTGACGAAGAGGAGGAGGAGAAAAGAAAGGAGAAGGAAGATATAGCCCTTGCAACATGCAGATCCATTGAGCAACAATCCAAGTAGGATGAGCTGGAGCCTATGAGCTTGCTTAGAGATGAAGGGCTCGGGCTTAAGTGCCCACATGCCAGAACTCGTACCACCTGCAGTGCAAGAAGGCAAGGGCAAGGCCCCAATCACCCCCATTCCTACTGGTAGAGGCAATGAGTTCAAGCTCAACCATCGAGATCCACGGACCGCTTATTGTTCAAGCATTTCAAGTGAGCACTAATGGCTACCTCTCACATAGCTGATGTGCTATCCCTCTCTATGAGTGTAGTGAGCTTATCTTGATGCCCGATTGAGTTCCTTCCTTTCTCAAGCACTCCGATAGCTCCACGATTTGTGATGCATGCTTAAGCATCCTCAAGCCTCTTCCTCCAAGCTCCATCCTCCATAGCCACGTGCAAGATGAGAGAAGAGAAGAGAAGAAGAAGAAGAGAGGAGATGGTGGAGGGCTTCACCTCTAAGATCCCTCACCTTCACACACTCACTCCCTCCCTCCCTCACTCACACTCCCTCCCTCAAGCACTCACAAGCAAGCAAGAGAAGAGAAGGAGAGAAGAGGAAGAGTCTACTTTGTCACACACCAAAAGAATGAGCTCTCATTCACTTTTTGAACATTATATACATGCCTAGTGCTCTTTTATAGAGGTTTTGACTGCACCTTTATATTTAAAAGTGCACCTTTTCCTTTTTTTCGCCTTGCACTTTTCCTTTTGATGCCTTGTTTTTCACTTCCTTCACTTTGCAATAAACATTACCCCCCTCCTAGTTGAGTGCTAGTCCCATTACACTATTGGGTGGTGAGTCAGACCGTGTTGTTGGTGTAGCTAGGTGGCTTTTTGAGTTTGTATACGAGCCCTGGTTGAAGGTGTGTTGGAGGGATTTATGTCTTTGAGTTTGAACATCAGGTTGGATGGATCCCTCTGTTGGCCCTCCGCGATCCACTTCTCTTGTATTGTTGCAAATGAGCTTCTTCATTCACTTTTTGACCAGGGTTGTTGCATCTACCCCTGCTTTGTTGCACCTGCATGGTGACATGTCACATAAGATGGGGAGTGCATTGCATGGATGATGGGGCCTCTGGAGCTCGTGGTCAGGGCCTTTGTTTGTACGTGGAAAGAAAAGAAGGTGCACTACTTGGGGGTGTTTTTGCCTTACCGTGGAGTGCGTGGTGCCTGTGGTTGTGGAATTGGGAGATGGGTCTAACCTACCTTGGGCAAGCTCTCAGTGGTGACCCACACTTGAAGACCTAGTTTGTGCACAAGTGAGGTGCGATGAATGGGGCTTAGGGTGATAGATCTAACCATAGGTAAGAATTACCTTCCTAGGTATGTCTTGCCCTTGATGTGCCCTAAGCATGTGTCGTGGGGGATCAAAAAGGGCTAGGGGGTTAGACATGGCTAACCAAGGCCACCGAACGCACCTAGCTTGAGAACCCCTAGGTGCACTAACTATGATCCTTATGCATCCTTCTGTGTCTATGTGTGGTATCTCTTTTCGTTTCCATATTTTGTGATTTCCTCTTTTGCTTTGTACCTCCTTGTCTTTCTTTTTCTTCTTCTTTTCTTTCTCTCTTTTTTTTGGGGCAAGTTACATGGTTGTGACATTAGTCTTCATTATTGGAGTGGGGTGGAGAAGGGGGCCTAATAGATTTGTTAAGGAATTAGCGGCTTCGGAGGTACCCCTTGAGGTTTAGGCAGACCTGAAGGTGGTGGTGGAGAGGAATGGATGATTGCAACAGGTGAAGCAACTATCATTCATATCCTCTAGAAGAGCTAAGAAAAATGAAGGTAATAGAGTAGCTTGCATCATTAGTTGAGCCATTGCGCAACTATCTATAGCATTAGGATCAAAATGGAGTACTGGGAGGCCACGCTCCTGTGGGGTGGGGTCTTGTCTAAGGAGTATCCTAAGCAGTTTAAGGTAATTACAAGTAGTAATAAAGGCGGGGTCAAGGCATGAAGAGAATTCATTAGTGAATTAGATCAGGGTATCATACAAGTTCTTTGATGTGAAGACGAGGGCATCTTCATATGTAGTACAATGAGGATTATAGATTATAGAGAAGTCATAGCAGATGTGCAAACTGGAGCCTAAATTCACTCCCACCCTTCAAGGGTAGGGCATAAAGGTTGGGTCATTCTGCTCAAAGGGTTGAGTGTGGCAAAAGGCCATCTAAGTGTCCAAGTTGGTGTCGCAGACCCTTCTTCTCCATTTAGGTTGACATTCATAGCCAGGCACAGACCTTGGCACTTCAAAAACCTTATTTTGCCAAAATTCGGCATCTTCAATGGCCCATAAGGTGGGATTTTTCTCTCTCTCTTCTAGCCATTTCTGTCCGAGCCTACTTTTGATGTTAATCACCTCCTCCACCACCTTGATGGGCAAGACCCTACGTAATGTGGTGGGGAACTAGAAGTTAAAGTCAAAGAGGCTCCTGGATGTTTCTTGCCTCTCCTAGATTACAAGGTCATGATGGGACCCAAAATGGGCCAGCACTGGCTATGGCACTAGCCGGACCTCATGCACACAACAGACAACCCCACCACACGGCCTCGTAGGCTAGGAGCGTCTGTTATACATTGATGAATACTAGATAGACTTAATTATGCATTTGTAGCTGATATGTAGTCCAACGTTTACTTTCCCTTCTCCTCAGAGGGAAATCCCATAACGTGTAGGCATAGTGCCTCGTCACACAAACATCAGGAAGCTCCCCTCGCGGCTAATTGGCGCGGCTCCACTACGACTCTCCTACACCTTGGGGATTGGCCCCAAGATGCGTCACTCTAACATATAAGACATAACACACAAACTCCACTCTTTTTTTGTTTTGTACGATCTAGGAATATATAAATCCTCACCAAAAAATCCCAAGGAAAGTATACAACTAACCTACAACCAAGGCTCCTTTCCACTCAGCGTATAAGCCATGTCCTAGAGGAAGAAATTGCTATGCAATCCAAGACTAATACCATGTCATGCAGCATGCATAGTGCATATGATCCTAGTGCATAAACAATATTTATCAAATCAGCATTTTGTGATGTGGACAAAATAACATTTTCATGATTTTCACTAAACGTATGCTTCGATATATGGAGACTAGCACAGATTTCTCGTGCTACTAGCCCCTTAATAAACTGAATTATCACAATTCTAAATGGAATGCACAATCAAATGTTTCAAAAATTCAAATCCTCTTAGCCCTTTTAATCTCTTAACCTCACCCTTTCCCTCTAACGTTTAGGTTATGCTGCGTTGCATAGGTGTATGGTATTATTTTTGTATGTATTTTTCACATAAAACAGAAAAAACATGAACTATGAAAAATAAACAAATCCAAACTAAAGCCAAAATTCATGCCTCAGATTTGTTATACAATCACAACCATGAATCATAATTTTTTAGATTTTTATAACGTGAAAATCTTATTTTTTCCATTTTAAGCTATTTCTCTCTATTTATTTGTGCATAAAAATAGATTATTTTCTAATTTCTGATTAGTGTCTGATTATGAAAGCTGAAAGATGTTTTTTCTCAAAAATTTATCCCATGTGCATCTCTCTTCCCCACCCGAAATCAATAAAACCTTCATTTTCACACTAAAAAGGCACTTTGAGGACAATAATTCAATTATTAGGACTATTTATCATTATGGGTCTATAATTTTCTAATGCACAGCCCTCAATCATAATGAAAAAAAGATCCAAATAAATTTTTGTTCCATATGAATTTCATTTAGACCATCAAATATCAACAAGAAGCAAATTTTCTTTGTAAAAATGAGGCATACCGCTTATTTGCGTGTTGTAAGTTTTTTGATTATTTTTTTGGGTTGCCAACCAATCGACCAGAAACAAATCTTCAATGCTGAACATCTCCCCTCAGCCTTCTCTTGATCTTGGAGCAATCCGAGGCAAGCATCCTTCAACTGGTCTTCATTCTTCTTTATGTGCATGAATTGCCCCTTAAGGGGAGAGAGAGGGAGGAGAGAGAAAGGCTAAAAAATAAGATTTTAAAATCCTCCATTAAAACAGGCAAGCTTGCAGCCATCTTATTCCTCTCTCTGCCATGATCGAGAATCTCCCTCTCTCTCTCCAAATGGGTTTGAATTAGAGAGGCATTGAGCAAAAATGAGGAGGCACATTGATGCTTCCATTTGTTCAACAGTTTTTGCATTGGTTTCAAGGCTTTTATTAAGCCTAAGGTTTAAAACATTAAAATAACCGGTTTATCTTTTTGTGTTCACATTGTCTCTCTCAAGTGGATTTTTCAATTTTGAAGGCCCAAACGAACTCCAATTTGCAATCCAACTGGACAGGCGGCTTCGTGGTGTCGAACTCCATCAAGCTAGCCTCTCCCATGCACTTCACAGCTTCCCGATCTGGTAGCTACTTTATAACACCGAACCTTGCAGGGATTTAATTGGGGGGGGGGGGAGTCAAATGACGTCTGATTGACGAAGCGAGACTTGTGTTGGATTCATGATATCAAAATGCATCTAGGAAAACTCTAGCTCGACCATCCGCCTCCGTTTGATGTTTCATGAAAATCGGCTCATTGACTCGTGCCAACCATGTTTCCGATTTAAAATGAGCTCAAACTGCTTCTAGATCGGCTTAAGGTCGGCTCCTAAAATGCATCTCTCATTGGTGACCACAAGATAGGGTGACTCAGCCCGTCGAACCCCACAAACATATCTGCACATCAATACAACCACAAAGAGCATCAAGTGGATACAAGATATACTCAACAAAACATATCACAGCTGCCACCCTATCCCCTACCAAAATCAAGGCATGAAATCCACGAGGAGTAGGCCTAGCATAATCTGACAGAAAAGCCTAAAGCTAGTCACTAACCAACTGCTTCAACACGGCCAAGCTAAAAAGAACTATCAAAGAGGTCATCCTAAGTGGTGGTCTAAACTACCTACCTAACTCAAGATAACTCAACCAGGAGCTCCTCCTAGGCGAGGACTCCTATAGCCTGATCAATAGATGGTGTTTATTAGCACATTTCCCTTGTAGCCTTGGATTTTCCATACTCGGGCATGTAAAAAGGAGGGAGCTGAGCGTTGTGACCCAAGGAGAATAGGGCATCAGCCTCAGGTCCTATCTTGGTACCCAAGAACCTACCAAGCCCTTGCAAGGCGACATTTAATCCTTTTCTAACGCTCACTTTTATTTTCGCTCCAACCTTCTTTTATTTAGGTTGTTTTTTCAGCTAGTTGCCACCCCTAGGAAGACAAGGCATCATCCCTGGGTCTTGTCTCGTCCCTAGGAACCTACAAGGCCTTCACAAGGCGATAAACGACTGCTTAAATATTTTTCTTTCTTCTCTATTTTTATAGGGGTTAGAACCCCTTTTTACACACCTCTGTATTTCATAGATTTTCTTTCAAATATTTAGGGTTTTTTCCTTTTATAACATCATTTTTATCTGGCAGGCTATTCTAACTGCCTCACACTAACAGGACCTCCTAGAACAGCTACCCAGTAGATCAGCAGAATAGGGTCAATAGAACTCCCTTCTAACACAGATCTTTCAGTGATTAACAATGCCTTTACAGGAGGCAATGACTACTTAGACCTCCCCCCAGACATACAGAACCTAAACATGGGATTTCATGCCTTAATTGACGGTCCCCAACAAATAGAAAGAAAGCACCCTTACATACGCATGTATCATTATTTGATTCAGAGAAAAAGACTCAGAAGGGGATGAAACCACTTGGAATGGCCACAAGAAGCTTCTTCGTAGCAAAGGCTCCCGCCAGCGACTTCGTCAACCTGTATGATGCAATTAGTAAAACAATAAACCATTAAACGTACCTGCACCAAATAGACATAGGTCCCTCTTGGCCTAAAGAAATAGCACATTTCACTGCAAATTAACTGGCCCTCTTGGCCTAATGAAATTAAACAAAGCAACACATATAGATCCCTTCTTGGAAGAAGGCAGATACACGAAAATACACTCTATTCCAAGGGGAAAAACATGGCTCTCAGCCGCGTAGACTAAATGCATCAAGTTGTTGTTGAGATATTTGCAATCACATCTACTTCAGTCCCTTTGTGAGAAGCAGTGAGGGCTCAGGACAAAAATCCCATATGCAGAGTAGGAGAAAGTACCATTGCTCATTTCCTATAAAGCATTGTACTTGCACTCTTTTTCTAATGCAATGATAGTACTCTTTTCTTTCCAGTAAAGTATCATGTCATTGTCAATACACAAGATTGTGTTTATGAGTCCAAGTCTCAATCTTGGAACCTAATTCACTTGTGTAACAATTTGTTCTAGTCAGGGTTAATGTCTTCATGAGTTTCTTTTTCCTCCTTCAACCTCCATAGCTTCCACATCTGCCATGCTCTAGATCCTGTGCATTTCACATGGTATCAGAGCTCAGTTGAGTATGGCTTAGATCATTTTAGCAGATCTTCATCTCTGATCCATCTCTACTCAGCTCAGTCTCAGTCTATGAACTCACTTTCCATCTCCACCTTCAAGCTTGCCTTCATGGCTGCCATAGCCAGCAGCACCCTGTCAGATTGAAGCTCTTGTATCTCACTCCACAGGCCAAATCTTACTGAGCTTTCTTCTAGAGAAGTGTTCCCCCACTACTGATACTTCTATGTATCATTTTAGAACTTGACATTGCCCCATCCACTACTTAGCATTGTCCATTTTCTCAAGTTCTGTTCTATGGCCTCCATAGCCAGGCAATACCTAGGAACCTTGGAGCTTGTGGATCTCTCACTACAAGCCACCATTGATCATGATCTCTTCTAGAGAAATCATCCTTAACATTAGGCGCTCCATCCTAGTACAATAAACGTCAGGATTGATGCAGAATTCGACCAGCATTGACGAAATCATGAAAAATTGACAAAATCTGCCTATTGGTATCATTTGCCCTGCACGCTTAAATCATGCATCAATCTTGAGGAGCATCATGGGGCTTTGGTAGAGCATCAAGAGAGCTACATTTCCATAGAATTTTTTTTCAAAATGATCGTGTAGCTCCTGCAATGGCAAAAAAACTAGGCTGCTCTCAAAAACCCTAATTGTGACTCCATAGCCAAACTTCACCAAGCTTAAAAATCTCATCATTTTCTCTCTTCTGCCACTGGAACAACTCACTGCCACTCAGAATTGAAGGTCCCAGCATCAAATTAAGAAGGGGAAGATCTAGATCTGAAGGAACTTTGTAGGTTTGAAAGACTCAGGGAAGAAACATAATGTCTATTGACACTCATTTTTTAGTGATCTAAACACTTGTGTCTCTTGACACATCTCAACCAACTCCTCGACATCTTAAAATTTGATAAGTCTAAAGTTGATTTGTTGCTGGTCTCTCAAGTCGAACATGGACAAAGATTCTCCAACTACCCGTTTCAAAGGAGTCAGGTTTCATACTTGGTAGACTCGCATCAAATCGATCCTGATGAAAAAGGGCCTCTGGGCCATTACCACTGGAAAAGAAAAGAAACCTCATGATGCGAATCTTGCTGTCACTTGGCAAAAGAACGATGATAAGGCTCAGGACATTATTAAACTTGAAAGAAGCTGGGAATAAGGATTTAGTGTAAATAATATTGATATTATGCCATGTCACATTGACATTGGTATAAAAGGAGAGGACATGTAATTTTTCATATCTTTTTGACACATTAATACAATTACAGTCCTTCTCTCCCATCTTGCTCACAACTTCTATGGCTTCTTCCTCTTTCCTGTCTTTCTCTCTCCTCGTCACTCTTCTTCTCTCTCTTCATGCAGTATTTCTCTCTCTTCATGCAGTATTTCTCTCTCTTCTGCAGTATTGTCTCTTCTCTTTCTCTCTCCCTAGTTCACTCTCTGACAAGTGGTATCAGAGTATTGGTCTTTGATCCATTCTTTTTCTTCTATTTTCAGTCCTATTTTCCTCCATCAAAATCAATTTTAGACAAAAATTGTACAAGACATTGACTAGTGGAGTGCTGCAGATCATCTACAGTTAGTAAGAGACTACAACGAGGAAAGGCTATTGTAGAGAATTTGTCTCATGGCAGTGGAGTTAGTCTTATTGAGGCTGTACGTGTCAATGATGCCGAAACTTCTAATCTACGAGCCATAACAAGAGGTCAAAAGATTAAAGAGGGTGACAAAGGAACTGTAAAACTTGTCAAGGGAAACCCTAAACAAGAGGCTAGGGGAAAGCAAGTTCTGAATCATCTTGATATGGAAGGTGGACCTTTAAGGCATGTTGATAGTACAATTGATCCGGAGAAGGATAAAGGATTGCCAAGAAAGAAGGAAAAAGTAAAAAAAAGAGGCACTTGAGCCGGTCCAAAGACCAAAGGAGAGAATGGTTTGGCGTGAGAAGAGAACTTTGGCTAACTACCACCACTTTGATCTAGCAAGTTCTCTTTGCAAAGTTAAACCAGATGTGAACCTCTTGCAATTGATTAAACTTTCTCGAGGAGTACGCAAGGAATTCAAGAAAATCCTGCATATTGGGTATATTGTAGGACCTTTGGGCATAGCTAGAGTGGGAGAAGATTGGTTCGATCATGCTGAAAAGCATTGCCCTAGGGTTTCAGCATACGTGGATGGAATATTAGTAGAGCATGCTATCATGGACACTGAATCCTCTGTCAATATCATGAGTTTAGACTTGATGGAGGGGCTAGGTCTCGAAATTCAAAAAGATAGCTCCACACTTCTTAGGATGGCAGATGACAGTCTAAGATTGCATCACTAAAGTCCACGTTACAGTTGCGAGCGTGGAATGCTACCTAGAATTTAGGGTGATAAGGTTTGCAAGGTATCCTAGCTATCGAGTTTTTCTAGGTAGGCCATGGATCTTACGAGCAGATTTCCAAGTCGATATACCTGTTGGTCGAGTGATTCTAGGTAGAGATGCCAATTGTGTAATAGTGGATGCTTACCCTGAGTCTCCTCAAAGTGAGAGAGCTCCTTTATCCTCTACCAAACTAGAAAGAGTAGAAGATCCATCTGGTAGTGAGACATCATTGAGCAACAAATCTAAAGAAGAGTCCACTACAAAGGACATTTATCGGATAACATTGAATGAGCAGATAGAGCTGTACAATCAAATAAGAGATGTGGACGTAATTGAGTTGGACCTTGGTACGCCTAATGATGCACGGCCAATCAAATTAGGTTCCATGCTCATTTCAAAAGAGAGAGAGGACTATGTGTCCTTGATTCAGGAGTTCTGTGACATCTTTACTTGGAGCTATGACAAACTTAGGGGCATTCCCCCCAGCCTGGCTGTGCATACTATTCCTATAAAGGAAGGTATCCACCGTGTATGTCAGCAAGTGAGGCGCACGTCTTCTGAATTAAGGGACAGGTTGTTTGAGGAGCTACAAAAGTTGCAGAAAGTGGGTTTGATCTTCCTTGTTTAGCATACTGAATGGTGTTTGCCATTTGTGATTAGAAAGAATAAGAACAATCAAATCCGGCTTTATATAGATTTTAAAGAGCTAAATAAGAAAACAGTCAAGGACTACTACTCGTTGCTCTTTATTGACCAAATTTTGGATCAATTAGCGGGTAGGGAAGTATATTCATTCATGGATTGCTTTGTGGGGTACAATCAAATGGCAATTGCTGAGCAAGACAAGCTTAAAACAACATTTATTACTGTCTTTGGTACCTTTGCGTACATGTGATGGCATTTGGTTTGCGTAATGCACCTGGTTCGTGACAAAGAACAGTTGACAAGACCTTTGGTGACATCTCCCCAGAGGAGTTGAAAGTATTCATTGATGACCTAGGGGCAGCCACCACAAGAGAAAGGCAATTGACTATTTTGTGGAAGTGTTTTGAGCCTTGCAGACAATTTTGCATAGCTCTCAACCCGTAGAAGTGCATCTTTGGAGTCCCTTATGGGCTATTGTTAGGTCATGTGGTCAGTTTAGTGGGGATTGCGATTGACCCTGAAAAGATCAAGGTCATAGTCACCATGAGTCCGCCGTGTACTCCAAAGGAGGTACATAGCTTTTTGTCATTGGTAGGGTATTATCGGAGGTCTATCAATGCCTTGGCAGAAAGGGTGTTGCCACTGATGAACCTATTGTCCTTCAATTTTAAGTTTACATGGAGTGATGCTTGCAAAGTATCTTTTGACAATGTGAAGCAGGAGCTTGCCAAAGCATCTGTTTTAAAAGCACCTAAAAGGGGCGAAATGTTCTATATATTTCAGTAGCCACTATGCATAGTATCATCTGCTGCTTGTCCCAAATTTGGGAGGAAAAGTGGTACCATATGATAGCTTTTGCTAGTCGAAAGTTGAACATATCAGAAATTAACTATACCTATATGGAGAAGTTGTGCCTTGTGATGGTATTTGCGACCAAAAAGTTTAGGCACTACATTCTCTATGAGAAGGTGGTTTTTTAATATGAAGGCAGAAGGGCTTCGATTGTTGTTAAATAAGTTACAACCACCGGATCATTTAGCAATGTGGTTAATCACTTTACAGGAGTTTGATTATGAGATCAAGAGCAAGCCACTGAAGCTATAGGGCATTGTGGAATGTCTTGTGGATTTCAGAGAGCCCAAAGAGGTCTTGGTTGAAGAAAGTGACATGGAAACTTTGTTCAAGATTGATACGGCATCTATTCCCTCTTGGTATGCTGCTATGACGCACTATTTATCTACGGGAGAGACTGGAGCTACTTTATCCAAATCCGAGAATAGGAAAATTAAACAACAAGCACTAAAATTTTCCTTGATCGCAGGAACACTATATCGACAGGGTGTTGATGATATCTATCGCCGATGTGTGATGCCTGACGAGGTTCCATTTATCTTGGAGGAGTGCCATGACTCCGCTTGTGGAGGGCACTTTGCTACTTAGAAGAGATTCATTATAGTAGCCACTGACTACTTTACAAAGTGGTCAGAAGCACGGGTGACGAGGCAGGACAATGCAAAAGAGATTGCCAGTTTCCTACTTGAGCAAATCATTTGCCGTTTTGGTCCACCAAAGGAAATAGTATCGAACCGTGGAACTCACTTTTTGAATAAGGTGATTAAAATCTTGACTAAAACTTGGAAAATTAAGCATAACAAGAAGACTCCCTATAATCCACAGGAAAATGGACAAGTTGAAAGTACCAATAAGCAGCTTGTGGGTATCCTATCCAAGATAGTCTCTGAAAAGAAACGGGACTGGGATACAAAATTATATGTGGCGGTTTAGGTGTATAACACAACATTCAAACGAGCCACTGGCCACACCCCATTTAAATTAGTTTATGGGGAGGAGTGTGACTTGCCATTGGAAATTGAGTTGCCAACCATAAGACTCGCAATCAACCATTCTTTGGGTGATAAAGATGCCCTATTCAAGTGGTTTACGACTATAGCCCACTTGGATGAGCTCAAATTGTAGAGTTTGTTGCACCAGGAAGTGGCTAAGCATCGGATGAAGCGGTTGCATGATCTAAAAGTGGAGAAATATACCTTGCACTCGACTCATAGCCACGATCGTCTGTCTGTTGTCCCATCGGCCTAACCACTTGATTAGGCTTTGGCCATTGACCTACTGGGACAATATTCGGATTTATTGTTTGGCCTCCACCACTTAGTGGGCCTGTTTGACTAGCCATAGGCATAGTAATACTATTGGGAGGAGTTGGTAACGGCAAATTTGGCATGATACTCCCTCTACCATTCACATTTGACATGGGGTCCCCTTGACTCCCATTGGTCAATGCCAAATTATTACCATTCCAATTTATCCTTACTGCATAAGCCACTTGCAAGCGTGATTCTACTCCTTCTGCTTGGATAATAGCAGTGTCAATGTCAGCCAAAGCAACAGTACTAAGCTGCACTTGGATATTGAAATCTAATCCATGTAGGAAATATTGCAACTATGCAGCCGGTGGAATGGGGATATAAGTATTCAGTTTGCAAAGAACTTGCTTTAGCTTCTTGGCATAGGCTTGGACATTCTCATTTGGCTCTTGGCATGTTACATTCAAGACATGTAACCAATACTGTCCACCTCTCTTAGGAGAAAACTCTCTATAGAAGGCCGTGAAGAATTGGTCAGTGCTAGTTATAGTTTGGGCCTCTAGATCATGATACTATATTGCTAACCTTCCTTTTAACATCATGTTGAAGAACATCATTAGGTGTCCTTTGTCTCGGATTCGATAGTTGAACATGAGCGTTTGAAACTCCTTAATATGGAGTTATTCATATTCTTTTGCTAACCCATGGAAGATGGGCGAAGATGCTCCTAATGTCGGTAAATCTGGTATCCTTGGTGGAATTGTGATGAGTTGTGCCATAGCTACAACTGGATTGACAATAGGAGTTTGTGTAGGTAAATTGATTGACTAGAAGAGGGGAAGTGCTAAGACTTCCATTTGCGCTCAAAGGGCTACTTATGACACTCAAGTTATTAGAACCATGGCCGCTTATGTGTAGTGGGCTACTTCTTTGAGGGGAATAATGCCTTACAATCTCCAACCACCGTCTAGCCCTCTCAGCACATTCTGCTTTTTGTATTTCGGCTTGATGGTTCTTGGATTCAGAACCATTGCTTGTTGGCGGCTCAGGCAGATGCACCACTAATGGAACCTAAAATGGGTCGGTACTGGCTATGGCACTAGCTGGGGACCTCATGCACACAACAAACAATCCCACCACTACTTGTTGGTAGCTCCCGACAGATGCACCACTGATGGAACCTAGAATGGGTCAGCACTGGCTATGGCACTAGCCGAGGACCTGATGCACACAACAGACAACCCCACCACATGGCCTCGCGGGCCAGGAACGTCTGTAATACATTGATGAACACTAGATAGACTTAATTATGCATTTGTAGCTGATATGTAGTCCAACGTTTACTTTCCCTTCTCCTCAGAGGGAGATCCCATAACATGTAGGCATAATGCCTCGTCACACAAACATTAGGAAGCTCCCCTCGGCTGATTGCCATGGCTCCACTGCAACTCTCCTACACCTCGAGGATTGGCCCCAAGATGCGTCACTCCAATATATAAGACATAACACACAAACTAAACTCTTTTCTTATTTTGTACGATCCAGGAATATATAAATCCTCACCAAACAATCCCAAGGAAAGCATACAACTGACCTACAGCAAAGGCTCCTTTCCACTCAGCGTATAAGTCATGTCCTAGAGGAAGACAATTGCTATGCAATCCAAGACTGATACCATGTCATGAATCGTGCATAGTGCATATGATCCTAGTGCACAAATAATATTTATCAAATCAGCATTTTGTGATGTGGAAAAAACAACCCTTTCATGATTTTCACTAAATGTATGCTTCGATGTATGGAGACTAGCACCGATTTCTTGTGCTACTAGCCCCTTAAACTAAATTATTACAATTCTAAATGGAACGCACAATCAACTGTTTTAAAAATTCAAACCCTTTCAGTCATTTAAATCTCTTAACCTCACCCTTTCCCTCTAACATTTAGGTTATGCTGCGTTGCATAGGTATATGGTATTATTTTTGTATGTATTTTTCTCATAAAAGGGAAAAAACATGAACTGTGACACATAAACAAAGCCAAACTGAAGCCAAAATTCATGCCTCAGTTTTTTTATACAGTCACAACCATGAATCATAATTTTCTAGATTTTTGTAACGTGAAAAACTTATTTTTTTCCATTTTTAGCTATTTTCTCTATTTATTTGTGCATAAAAATAGATTATTTTCTGATTTATGATTAGTGACTGATCATGAAAGCTGAAAGATGTTTTGTCTCAGAATTTTATCCCATGCGTATCTATCTTCCCCACCCGAAACCAATAAAACCTTCACTTTTATACTAAAAAGGCACTTTTCGGACAATAATTCAACTATTACGACTATTTATCATTATGGGTCTGCATTTTTTTAATGCACATCCCTCAATCATAATTAAAAAGAGATCCAAACAAATTTTTGTTCCATATGAATTTCATTTAGACCATCAAACATCAACAAGAAGCAAATTTCCTTTGTAAAAATGAGGTATACCGCTTATTTGCATGTTGCGGGTTTTTTGATTATTTTTCCGGGTCACCAACAAACTGACTAGCAACAAATTTTCAATGCTAAATATCTCCCCTCAGCCTCCTCTTGATCTTGGAGCAATCTGGGGCAAGCATCCTTCAACCGGTCTTCATTCTTCTTCATGTGCATGAACTGCCCCTTAAGGGGAGAGAGAGGGAGGAGAGAGAAAGGCTAGAAAATGAGATTTTTAAATCCTCCATTAAAACATGCAAGCTTGCAGTCATCTTGTTTCTCTCTCTGCCCTGATCGAGAATCTCCCTCTCTCTCTCCAAACGGGTTTGAATCAGAGAGGCATCAAGCAAAAATGAGGAGGTGCATTGACGCTTCCCTTCGTTCGACACTTTTTGCATTAGTTTCAAGGCTTTTATTAAGCCTAATGTTTAAAATATTAAAATAACCGGTTCATCTTTTGTGTTCACACTGTCTCTCGCAAGTGGATTTTTCAATTTTGAAGGCCCAAACGAACTCCGATTTGCAATTCGACTAGACAGGCGACTTTGAGGTGTCGAACTCCATCAACTTGGCCTCTCCCACGCACTTTACGGCTTCCCGATCCGGTAGCTACTTTACAATGCCAAACCTTGTGAGGATTAAATGGGGGTCAAATGACCTCCGATTGATGAACCGAGACGTGTTGGATTCCCGACATCGAAATGCATCTAGAAAAACTCCAGCTCGACCATTCGCCTCCGTTTGATTTTTCATGAAAATTGGCTCGTTGACACGTCCCGACCATGTTTGTGCTTTAAAACGAGCTCAAACTGCTTCTAGATTGGCTTAAAGTTGGCTCCTAAATTGTAGCTCTCAGGTCGGCATGGAAGCTCACTGGAGCATCATCCTCGCATGGTGGTATAGGTTCTATTGGAAGAGAGAGAGAGACAGAGTGGAGCAAAAGATGAGCCTCAGCTCATTGTTGTTCTTCTTCCATTATTCTTCCATCATACTAACTGAAAGAGACTTACACACATAGGTATGACTAACTAATACTAACTGTAGTTAAGTCACTGACTACACTGACTTATTGAATGTCACACACGTGTACAGCTTTATCTAGCTAATGTCGGTCACACACATAAAGATAGACAAACTGAAGACTAACGGGAGCTTGATATTCTAACACTTCCCCTCAAGCTCAAACCATCTGATAAACTCTAAGTAGCTGTTTGAAATATATGAACTTTTCTTTACCAAGAGACTTGGTAATTATGTTTGCTACCTGGCCTTTAGTCTCTTCACATGAATCAAGTCAATCTACCCTATAAGAACCATTTCTCTGATGAAATGGTAGTGAACCTCAATATGTTTGGACCTAGCATGGTAGACAGGATTGCTAGCCAACATAACATTGCTAAGGTTATCACAATGCAATCTCACTCTGCTTTCTAGCTGTATTCCCAAGTCTTTCAACAGTTTCATTGACCAAATTGCTTTGCAAGCCGCTAAGGCTCCTCTGTACTCAACTTCGGTACTAGACACTGCAACAGTAGGCTGTTTCTTACTCTGCCAACTAATCATACTGTTGCCCAATCCAAATGCATAACCACTGGTTGACCTCCAATCATAGGCACAACCAGCCCAATCAGCATCAGTAAACCCTGTCAAGTTAAGAGATTTTTTATATGCATAAAACAACCCATAATCTGTAGTACCCTTTACATATCTCACGATGCTCCTGACTGCATCTAAATATGGTTTGCGAGGCTTCTGCATGAACTGGCTAATCAACCCCACTGCATAACATAAGTTAGGATGGGTAATAGTCAAGTTTATCAAGCTGCCCACCATCTGTCGATACATGGTCACATTCTCTATGTCATTCCCAATATCAATCTAGAGCTTGACATTCTGATCAAGAGGTGTCTCCATAGGCTTGCATTTAGTCATACCATACTTCTGTAACATGTCATGAGCATACTGCTTCTGTGTAGCAGCCATATACCTTAAGGCGTAGAGACTACGTCTCAATCCCAAGAAAATATTTTAGTTCACCAAGGTCTTTGACTTTGAATTCAGCCTTAAACATGATTTAATTTCAGCAATGCCCTCTTCATCATCTCTAGTGATGATAAGATCATCTACATAAACCACTAGAAACACATATCCATGATCTGTCTTCTTCGTGAATAGATTGTGATATGCATCACCCAATCTAAATCCATGTTGCTGTAAATAACTGTTGATCTGAGCATACCATGCTCTAAATGCTTGTTTCAGTCCATATAAAGCCTTTTTCAGCTTACATACATGTGTAGGAAAGTTCAGGTCGTAGTCTTCAGGCTGCTCCATATATACTTTCTCAACCAAATCACCATTCAAGAAAGCATTCTTGACGTCAGTTTGCCATAATTTCCAGCCTTTGGATACTGCCAAAGCAATGACAGTTTTGACTGTTGCTATTTTAGCCATCAGGCTGAAAGTCTCCTCATAGTCAATGCCATATTGATGTGCATACCCTTTTGCAACTACCCTAGCCTTATAGCGTTCTAACAAACCATCTGGCTTGCACTTAACCTTGTACACCCATTTGTAGCCAATGGGGATTTTTCCTTCAAGCAACTCAACCAATTCCCATGTCTCATTTTCAGCCAGGGCTGCATACTCCTCATCCATGGCAGCACACCAGTTATCATCTGTAACTGCACCATCAAACTTTGTAGGTTCTTTGTAACCTATCACACTAGCCATATATGCATAATGGCGGGCTGAATAACTAGTGTATGTAAACCTGCCAACTGGTTTTGTGACTCTCTCAGATCTCCATAACTGTGGCTCACTTTGAGCTTGCCTCTCATGAGGCGGTACATAACTCCAGGCGTCATAATAGACCGAATGCCCAACTCACTATCCAAACTATCACTGCTGGATGACTCATAACCTGCTATAAGTGGATCTATCACATCCTCAAGCATCTTTTCTTTTCCCTTATCCAATCTCCCCCTCACTGACATATACGTGTTAGTGGATGTAGGAGTACGACTCCGCAAGTGTCTTGATCAAGGACTTACTATAGGTGACCCATCACCTGTAGGACCACTCATAGATGTACTCATTGTAGGTGTATTTTCAGCATTACTAGTCCTGACCGATCCATCAGTAGCCACTGTAGCAGGATTACCATACCATGATGCCAACTCATAAAAAACAACATCTCTGCTAATCAATGTCTCATGTGTAGACGGTATATAACACTTGTAAGCTTTTCGGTCTTGTGCATAACCAAGGAACATACTCTTAACAACTTTAGGATCCAATTTCTTTCTCTTTTCATCAAGAACATGCACATATGCAATGCTGCCAAATACCTTCAAGTGTGAAATGTCAGGCTTATGACCATAAAACCTCTCATATGGAGTTACATCATGAATCCCTGCTGTAGGGGTTCTATTCAGTACATAGACAACAATCACTATTGCTTCATCCCAAAACCATTTGGCAAACTCTTCTCATTCATCATAGCTCTTGCCAATTCCATCAGTACCCTATTTTTCCTTTCTTCTACACCATTTTGCTGTGATGTATAGCTGTAAGTTAACTGTCTTCTGATCCCATGTTTAGCAAGATACCTGTCAAAGTAATTAGAGACATATTCTCCACCTCCATCTGATCTAAGACATGAAATTTTATAGCTCAACTCATTTTCAGCATGCTTCTTGAAGTCCTTGAATGCATCAAGCACATCATCCTTATGTTTCAGTATGTAAAGCCAAGTATACCTGCTGAAATCATCAATGAAGGATACATAGTAACGAGCACCACCAAACGAAGCATTATGAAACGAACCCCATACATCTGAATGTACCAACTACAAGGGTCATGATCTATTCTGTACATGTCTCATAAATGGAAACCGTGCTTGCTTTCCAAAGTGACATGCATCACATACATGTTCAAAGTCATGATACTTGAACTTAGGGAGTCCAAGCACAATCTCCTTCTGCTGCATAGATTTCAGCTTTTGTACATTCACATGGCCAATCTGCTTATGCCATATCTCAACATTCCATATAGAACCATCATCATGTGCAAACATGGCTGCTTTCAATTCTGGAATTGACACATCAAGAGTAAAAATTTTGCCATCTCTTCGGCCTTTAGCAATCAATTTGCAGCTGTTACCATATTCTTCAACAAAGCATCCATCTCTATTAAATCTCACTTGCAGATTCTATTCTGCCATCTGTCCAATTGACAAAAGATTATTGGTTATTGTAGGTACATGTAGTACATCATGCATGCTCTTTTTCTTGCCATCAAACATCAACAAAGGTACAACTCCTTTATGCTGAATAGTATGTTGGGTGTCATCCCCAGTACAAACATGTCCATGTGAACCTAGAACCATCTCATCAAACCATTCTCCATGGGGTGTCATATGATTCAAAGCCCTTAAATCAATGTACCATCTCTCATCTATGTTCTGCCTAAATGCATTCTTAGACACATGCTGCATGGCAAACAACCTGTCAACCTGCTCATCATGAGCATTGCTAAAAGATGCATAGTGCCCATGATATTTGCCCTTTGCCTTCATATCTCCCTGCTTCTTGTAACAATCCTTTGCAATGTGTCCATATCTGCTGCAGTAATGACAGTCCTTGTCTCTGTTTGACTGATCTGCCATGAACCAGATTCACCACCTCTACCATGGGGCAATCTCCTCCTGCCTCTAAAGCCACTAGATCCACGCTGGCCCTGTGTATTTGTGCCATGCTAGGCATTCTACTGATGCTGCCCATAAGTGTTTCGAGTGTCTCCTCGACCTCGAAAAGAGCCATGGCCTCTGGTGCCTCTACCATGTTGGCAAGAGTAAAGAACAATGTCTATGCTTTGAGACGTACAAGAACCTATATTTAGCCCAAGCTTAACTTCCTCATGCAGTAGCAAAGTAATCGGCTCATCCCAATCAGGGGATTCAGCTCTCACAGAAATAGATGTACCAAATGCTTTATACTCTTTGCCAACTCCATTCAATGACACTACAATCATATCATCCTCAGACACTGAAGATCCAATGGTGGCAAGCTGATCTGCTATGTTTTTGATCTTTGTAGTGTAGGCTTGAATGCTTCTGCCATTCCTAGACATGTTATTGAACTGTTGCTTTAGCTGAATTTTTCTTGCATGTGTTACATTTCCATAATTCTTCATGAGTATGTCCCATGCATCCTTTGGGAAACTGCATCCAATAATCTCTATAACCATAGCATCTGATATACATAAGAAAAACCAATGTAACACCTTGCATTCTCTCTTAGTCCATAGCTTATGAGCCCTTTTCTGATCATTTGTGAGATTCCTTTCATGTATTTCAGGTTCAGTCTCATCACTTGTACATAAGTCCCAATAACCTCTGCCAACCAAAAAATTCTCCATATGAAACTTCTATAAAGCAAAATTTTTGTTTTCCAGCTTTTCTCCCACAATTTGAGTGATATTGTTAGTGCCTTGAGCATTTTTCATAGTTGTTGAGGTATTTAGTGATGTATAGAACCTGTAAGTATCTGACTCTTTTTCCTACACTTGAGGACCAGTTTCCCGCTATTTAGGATAGTTTCCATCAATTCGGGACAATTTTCCTGTCAACTTGCTTGCTTTAAACCATATTCCAACAATGAAGAAACACAGTCAACTGAGCATAAACCAAGCTCAAATCAGTTCAAAACATTCTATGGTAGTGGCAAAACATCCCATCAACAAACTATCCATACAAGTATCAATGTTTGTAGTGTATGCAAGTAGCAGTATCAAATACAACCAACCCACTGATATAACCAATAGTATTTTCTCTGTTAAAACAAGAGTATTCAGATCTCAAAACAGCCCAAAACATGATAGGTATCCTTTTGCAGACAATAACTAGTCAATACCCTAGTATAACCAGCAACAAATCAGTCCAAAATTTGGACTTTCAACACTCACAATATCCCAAAAAGCATCTACCACTCAAGTGGTATGATCCAAGCATTTGTCACTAGCAAATAAGCATCATAGATACTTCAACCCTGTAGGTATATTGTTTCCAAATTTAGGACAACAACCACTTTACTGTTTCAAGCCTGCAAATAAGCTCCAAAATTGAGCATTTAACACTCCAATATCATGCTCAAATGCATGATAATAAGGGCATATACATTGTTAGGATGAAAGCCACTAGTGCCCTGGAATCACTTGCTGTTCAGTAAACAACCAGTTTGCACAGGTTTGTGCTGAATATCTCAAGATCTATGAGGAATTTGAAAAAACTTTCTTCTACAAAGTTATAGACCACGTCAAAATGGTTGCGTAATTAAGGGTCGTTTCTCTAAAAACCATTTATGTAGCAAGTTATGCTTTTGCAAAAATACGGGCTGCAAGCACAGCCTCCTTTGATGACGTTTTCTTCAAATCTGATGTCTTGATGTCAAATGGCCACTGCCAAGCCTTCAGGTGTTCAAAGCTCTGATACCATGTTGGAAGAGAGGGAGAGAGACAGAGTGGAGCAGAAGATGAGCCTCAGCTCATTGTTGTTCTTCTTCCATTATTCTTCCATCATACTAACTAAAATAGACTTACACACATAGGTATGACTAACCAAGACTAACTATGGTTAAGTCACTGACTACACCGACTTATTGAATGTCACACACGTGTACATCTGTATCTAGCTAATGTCGGTCACACATATAAAGATAGACGGACTGAAGAGTAATGGGAGTTTGATATTCTAACAGGTTCCTGGGGTGCCCTCACTCCCTTGGCATTCCATTTTCTCTTGGTCTCCTCCACCATTTGTTTTCTTCTTTCCTTCAGTGCCACTTTTCTTTCTATGAAGGTGTCTGCATGTTGCTGCTCTTCAGGCCGTGGGGAAGGAGGCAGTGGGACAAGATCTTCTTCGTGTGATCCCATTTCAAAGTTCACATCCACCTCCCTCTCTTGGCTTGGCTCTTGCTACTCTTCTTCGATGAACCCAAGTGCATCCACTTCTTGCGAGGTTAGGCCTGCCAATAGGAGATAATGGCATTGCTCTTCTAGACTTGGGCTAACTCCTCTAGGTTGTGGCGGCATCTGTAGTCTTGCTTTCAGTGCTCTACGAGCCATTCCCTGTTTCTTTCTCATTGCCTCTATGGACTCTTTGTCCTCTACTTGGGTGACATCAATAGGGTATCTAGGAAGGCACGTTATTAGGTTTGGAAACTCACTTGGGCGGCTTTCATTTTGCTTTCAGTAAGAATTTTTTATTTTTTGACTTGGCAGCTTTCATTTTGCTTTCAGCAAGAATTTTTTCTTTTATGACTTGAGTGAGACGACGTGCCAAGGCTTCAACTCTTTTTTCGTTTTGGTTAGCCCATTCTTCTGCCCTCTTGTTCATAACTTCGAGTCCTTCCCCTTGCCTTTGAGCTAGCACTATCAGCTTTTATTCTTGATATTCCATTTCTATCCTTAGCTTTTGCTGCTCTTATTGTGCTGAGGGAGCCTCTTGGGTTAGTTTCTCCACCTCTCTTTTGTACTTGCAAGCTCTTTCTTCCCTCAACTCCTCTAGTTCTTCTGTGGCTTTAGTCATTTTATCCATTTCAGCTTGCAGATATTCATAGCATGCCACAATCTCTTCATTATGCCATCGCAGGTGTTGTATGGCCTCGGTTTCTTCATTCAATTGTCCCTGCTATTCTACTTCCATCTCTTCCTTAGCTTGTAGTTGCTCCTTCAACTCGTGAACTTCCCTTTGGGCCATGGCTATCTAGCGTGTTTTCTCCAACTAGGATATAGCCATGGCCTCTTTTTTGGCCTTGAGTTATGCTATACCGCAATTTTTTTCTCCTCGGATTTCTCTAATTGAGAGAGGAGCTCCTTGACATACTCATTGTATTCTTCGGGTGGCCTCTCTGTTGTGTGGGGACACAGGTTGTGGAGCCTGCCACCTTTTTCCTCTTAGAGTCTTGCCTCAACTTGGTGTCTGCCATAGCTATTCTTTTGGTTCCTACCAGGGGGTTCCTTTTCATGATCCTTGGCCCATTTCTTTATTCACAAAGCACTAGACCCAAGCCATTAAGTTGCTAGCATCCACCTGGGTTGTAGAACTGGGAATGGAGATGGCAGTCATGGTGGCGGGGGTCAGGAGAGTGGGAATGGGGGTGATTGGGGCCTTGCCCTTGCCTTCTTGCACTGCAGGTGGCACGAACTCTGGCAATGGGCACTTGAGCTCAGGCCTTCGTCTCTAATTGGGCTCACGAGTTATGGCTTGTCATGCCTGGACTACTGCTCAATGGACTTGCGTGTGGCGAGGGTCATGTCTTCCTCCTTTTTCTCAACTCGTCCTCCTCCTCTTCTTACTTTCTCCTTCTTTCCTCCTCGGCCTTTTTGGACTCCCTACGAGCCTTCTGTAAGTCTGCCTTCTCTTGTTTCCTCCTCTCCTATTCTTGCTTTCTTAGTGCAATTTTATTCTTTATCTTCTTAGCCTTCCCCCTGGCTAGTCTACTCTTCTTATTCCTTGTCTTATTCTTTCTTACTTAGTGTCCTTTCACTAGACTGCGCCACCTATTATTTCCTAGTGAGGTGGCACTTGCTTGGTGTTTCATCTACTCCTTCTCTTGCTTCTTCCTGTCCTTGTCCCAAGGCTTCCTTGATGATCGCAGTGAGGACCCCACCGAATCCAATGATTGCAGCCTTTGAAGATGAAGCTTTCCTTTTAGCCTTAGTGGTAGGAGATTCTCTTACAGTAGGCTATCCTCCCATTGCCAAAGCTTTTGTTGAGGTCTCAATGGTCTTCCTCACAAAACCGTTGAGGTTCACCTCATCCAGCGACCTTGTGCGATGTTCTCTAGAAGGGGGACGTTGATGAGGCTCATGATGGTGTTGTAACTTTGACTAGAGAACAACACGTGCACCATCTTAGCTTGGAGTTGGACTTCGGGATTCGAGATATCCACAAAGTTGCTGCTGTCATTGGTGTGTACCTTTACCTTTTTCATTCCTAGCAAGCCATATACATCTCTTTTCGGCTTTCTCTCTACTTTGTTTGTCAAGCCCAATGCCTTCTCCACCAGCTCTAGGGTCAATTCAATCTGCACCTGACGAGTTTCCTCTCCCTCATGCATTGTTACGGTGCTGCTGTTTCTATGGAAAGTCCTTAGGAACTCTACACAGTGGAAGTAGTCCACCCCCTGGCCTACTGCTTCCATGTATTTCTGTAGATTGCATTGCTTGATGATTTGCCTCATAGCCTTGGAACCTAAACTAGTTGAAGGCTCGTGTTTCCAACCACTGAAAGTTCATATTTTGCTTGTTTTTCTTTTGAAAAAGGCAAAATTTCAGCCTTTTCTTGGCATGCCATGATGGGTGCCTGTCATGGAACCATATTTGCGATTAGTGTTATTCAAAATAATCACAAACAAAAGGGAACAATTACATATTTGTTGAACTAAATTGCTCAAGTGTAGAAATTGACTTTTCTTCTAATTAGTCTCTTGATTTCAAGTTTTATTGACCTTTTCCGCATTCACAAGTTGTTCCATCCTACCAATGTGTGCCTTTCCTTTATTTTTTTCATTATGTGTTTGGTTTGATTTACCTTACCCTTACCTTTGCCTTACCTTACCCTTACCCCCTTTCCCTTGGAATTGAGAACAATCCTTTCTAGGATTGAAGGTAAGAGTGTAAAGGATGCGCTGCTCATGGGTATAGTGCATTACTTCTGCTTGAGCCAAGCATAGAAGTTTGGATTATATTCCATGTGAGCATACCGGTCCATGTCGAAAGGTCAGATTGCCAAGCTAGGTGATGTAAGTAAGGACATCAAGCAAGAAGTCACCATAGTCCATGTGACTAGCAATGTGCAGCTCCTCCTCGATAAGGATGTGACCTAAGTAGGGGTATCCCTAAATATGTTCTTCCATGGGTCGAGCACGAATGGTCATTAATACTGTTTGGAGCAACATAAGTTGGGTCGTATTCTGATGTTTTAATTGTGCATCATTGCTCGGCATTTGTCATGACATGATATCCCTCAAGCTCCCATTGGAGGCAAAGAGTGTACCATTTTTTCAAGAAATGGGAGTTGTTGGCTGCAAGCTATTTCAAAATTTCTATCTTTTGATCATTGGCACAGGCTGCGCATTTGTCAAATGAAGTGATGAGGCATTGTTGCTGTGCTTGTTTGCGAGAAACCTCGGTGGCAATCAGCTCCGCAGATCCTTCAAAAGATTTGACAAATACGAATTCCAATTCTTTCCAAAGGAGTGTCCATATTTCTGCCGCTTACAGGTTCGTCCAAGAGTCCCAAGTCTAAGTGGTCATAGCTCTTAGCAAGCGACATGAAAGTTGCGTCTAAGCATCTAAGGCAAGCAAATCAAGTCATCCCCCATATTTTTAGCTAAGTCTGCGGGGCCAAAGTTAGAATTGATCACCGCTCATAAGAGGGTCTAAGGTCGGTAGGTGGTTGAGATTTGATAGAACTAGAGAGTTCAACAGCTAATGGTCGTAGCTTGGTTTGCCTCTTAGGTTGTAGCTTGGCGGCATGTTCGATGTGTCTGGTTGTGGCTGCAGTTGTCATGCTACTAGATATTTTTGAGGTTTGAGGGATAGCATCAACTTCAGATTTGAGCATTTTGTTAGTACCAAGCTACGATTTTGGGCAATAGATTGGTTTAGGTGTTGTTGATCTAGGTTTTGGCGATTTTATGGACTTGGCGGCCTGATTCTCTTGTGGTTTGAGTGTCTCTAAATCACTGTTTCGTGTGGTTAAGCTTGAGGGTGGTGCTTGAGTAGGAATTTTGGTTGGTTTGGATTTAGGGAGCCAAATCCAGGGGTTACCCTCATAGTAGCCTTGCGCTTGCAATAAGGCTTTGGGGACCCATCGTGGCTTGACCATGTGTCGATGTTTATGGTTTCGTCTTGGGCTCCTAGGTTTTGAGTGTGGGCCCTTAGCTTTGTGAGGGCGTAGCTGTCTGTTTTGAGGAGATAGACCTTGACGTTTAGGCACCCATTTGAACTGGAGTCTCTTGGCTTTAGTATTGGGTTCAGAGGGTTTCTAGCATTGAGGTTTGGTGAGTTGTGATGAGGCATGACTCCCCCTCCTTAGAATTGACTATGGGATTCTCTATCGGTGGCCTTGCAGACTTGGAAGGAGTCATGCTACCCTTGCTGAAAGATGTAACTATTTGGACATTGCCTATGGCTAGGTGGATACGTTGTGACTTGTAGTTGATAATACAATGAGCTTGCTTCTTGAAGGTTCGTCCTAACAGCAATTATGTGCATTCATCCTTAGTGTTGGGCAACACATAGAAGATTATCAGCATGCTTTCATAATCGATAGAAACTGCAACCTTGCACTTTCCCAAAAGTATGTAGGGTTGGCCTCCATAAGGGCTAAGCTTAGCATTAGTGGGCTGCTGCAATTGCAGTTTGCCAATTTGGGTCCAATGGTTATGGGTTAAGACATTAAAATCAACTCCCTCATCGATCAACATGTTGATGGTGCATGTGTGCTTAACAATGATCGTCATGCTTAGGTAAGCTGGTTCTACTGGTTCCTCATCCTCATCGTCCATCTTAGTGATAGTGGCTACTCATACGTGGACAGGAGGTGCTAGCATTGGGGGCTCATGCAATGGGTGCATGGGAGGGAAGTACTTCTTTATGTGGCTACCATTGAAGAAGCCTATGCCCTCACCCTCTAGGGTTTCGAGTTCCATGTTGCTAGTTCAGTTGATGGTTCGAACCTTAAAAGGTCCTAGCTCCCAAAACTTTAGCTTTTGCTTATGTCCTTTAACTGATTATAGCAGTACTAAGTCACCCTCTGTGAAGTTGTGCTACTTGACATGAAGTCAAACTAGCTTTTGTGTCTTGCCTTCTCACATATTAGCACATGGGTGGCTAGAAGCGGGGTTTCTGATAAGCGTTCAAGCTCAATTAGGCATTCCTTCCATGCCTCCTTTCCATCCCATCTTTCTTGCAAGCTGTCCTACAGCCGTCTTGTAAGTCCTGCGATAAGCCCACAGGGCCACCATCAACTTGTTATCCCAATCATTGCGTGAGGCAGAGGAGACTTTGGTCGACGTTTACTAAGAATTTATTTGTGGACTTAGCTTGACTATTTGCTTGAGGGTAATAAGGCAAATATTTTCGATGGATGAGTAGAAAGGAGGACAGGAGGTGAGCTACCACTTCATTGATGAAGTGTGTGCATTGGTCATTGACTAGTTCAATGGGGCAGCCAAACTGTGCAATCACTTGCTCCCATATGAACTTGGCAGTGGTCCTAGCATCATTTTTTCTCATAGCTCGTGCTTCTACCCATTTTGTTAGATAATCGGTGGCCACGATGATATATTTGGCTTGTGAATACTATGTTGTGGGACTAATGGGTTCGATGAAGTCAATCCCCCATTTCTCAAAGGGTTGTCGTGGGATAATTGGGGTTAGCTCCATGTGATCTTTACAAATAGGGACTTTAGTTCATTGGCACTCATCTCAATGCTTCACAAATTGTGTTGTATCTTGGAAGAGAGTAGGCCACCAGTTGGGATTGCAGCACTTTGCGGGCTGTTGTGTCTCGGGGGCTGAAATGTCCTCCTACAATTCTTCCGTATGCTTCTGTCAGTACATTATGCATCTCATTCTCACACATACATCTGTGCAATAACCCATCTTGTCCCAACTTGTAGAGTTGGCATGCTATCAATTGATAGGGTTGGATCTTCAAGATGAGCCGCCTAAGTCGAGGGACCTTTTCTATTGGTCGTTTCAGTAGTCCATGCTCAAGCACTTAAACTATGTCACCTACCCAATATGGTGTCATGTCGGCTCTAAAAGAAACCATTTTGTTGGACAAGCTGAATAGATATGCATTAGGAAATTCATCTACAATGCCTTGCCTAGTGGGTTCTCCTATGGGGATGCGAGACATATGGTCAACCATGTAATGTTGCTTCCCTTTACACACCACCACGAAGAAGTCAAACTCCAAAAGCAAAAGTAGCCATCTAGCGACGCGTCTTGTAGTGCAGGGTTTGTTAACCAGATACAACAAGACTTGATGGTCAACAAAGAAGGTAAAAGGTGTAGGTAGAAGATAATGCCAAAATTTCTTTACAGCAAAACACCATGGCCAAGCCCTCTCTCTCCGTTGTTGAGTAATTCATTTTGGTCTCAATGAGTTGTCTGCTAGCAAAGCTCACTAGGTAATCCAGTTTGTGTTCACTAGGTTGGCACAACATCACTCCTATAGCGAATTTTGAACTGTCAATGTGCACATGGAACGTGAATGCCCAATCTAGGGCTCGTAGAATTGCTACTATGGTTAGAACCTTTTTTAGTTCCTCATATGTGCATTGGCATTCCTCAGTCCATTCAAATATGATCAATAACTTGTATAGAGGTCCATCTAGTTTAACACGAACCGTCGACAATACCCTGTATATCCTAAGAAGCACTGAACGCCCTTGTAATCAGTTGGAGGTGGAAGGTTGACAATGACCCTGATCTTTGAGAAATCTGTGGCAATAATGTTTTTTGACACCACATGCCCTAGGATGCACCCATGCTTCACCCAAAATTGGCACTTCAAGGGGTTCAATGAGAGACGATATAGTCAACATTGTTTCAAAGACCGTCGGAGTCTAAGTGTTCTCTCCAAGTAGAGTGAACACACAAGTCATCCATGAAGACCTCTAACTCCTTCCTTAGCATGTCTTTGAATGTTGTACACCTTAGTCGTTGGAAGGTGAATGGCATGTTAGTCAACCCAAAAGGTATGAGTATGTAGGCAAAGACTCCCCCATTCAGTGGGCGAATTTAGTCTTATGCCTATCATTAGGATGCACTTGCACCTGATTGTATCTAGAGAAACTATCCAAAAAAACTGTAGGCCTCTTTGCCAGCCACTCTCTCAAGCATGTGTTTGGTGTACAGGCAGTAGGTAATTATCTATCTTCATAGTTGCGTTTAGCTTTGTGTAATTGACACACACTCTAATCTTTCCATTCTTCTTTAATACGATGACTATGGGGGAAACCCAATCTGTGTGTTCAATTTTGCAGATGAATCCTACTCTCATTAGCTTGTCAATTTCCCTTGACAGCATGGGCATGCTTTGGATTCATGGGATATGGTCGCTGGTTGATAAGTGTTGCGATAGGTGTGATGGGTATGTTGTGAGTCACCACATTTGGGTCTATCCCTTTGAGATCTTCTAGGGACCAAGCAAAGACGTCTGTATACTCTTGCAAGAGAGTAACAAGATTTGCTTCATCTTGCTCAGCTAAGTCATCAGCTATAAAGATAGGCCATGGGGTCTCCCCTTCCCTGGCTAAATTGACCTCTTTGACCTTGGTGGGTCCCTCGATTGGTTCACTTGCTTGTCCCTGTCGTTTGGCTCCCAGCAAGATCACCACCCTATCTCCCTTTTTAAACTTCGTGAATCGCTTTGGAAGGTCTTGTGGTTTTTGTTGCTCTTCTATTTGCGTTTCTTTAGGAAGCTTCCATCGTTCCTCCCGTAACCGTCATTGTCTTAACTCTTCATCTTTGCTAGAAGAGGGGCTCTCTCTAGGTGGTTGTAGCTCAAAAGGCGAGTCCATTCATAGCAATGGTGCATCACTTAGTTATGAGATTGGATTGCGATTGCTCTTGGTTGGAGTGCATAGGGGCAGTGGATTATAAGCAGGGTGGAATTGCCCAATCACTAGTGGTACCTGTGTTTAGGACAGACGCACCTACTGAACTACGACCACCTGGCGAGACTCCTTCCTCCAGTGAGGGCTATGAGTTCAACTCGGAGTCTGAAGTCAGTTACTAAGAATGACCCTGAAATACCCATGCCATCCAAAACCAAACACACTAGGGGGGACTTGCCGGTCCACCTAAGGCACAATTGGCTAAAGGAGGAAAGAAAGAAACGAACAAAAGAGTCAAACACAGAATGATAGAAGAAACCGTAGGACCTACCCAAATGCTTTACTAAGTTCAAGAAGGGTGATAGAGTGGTGGTCCTGCTAGGAGCAAAGAGGCATGGCCAGACCAGTGAGCCTATTGAAGGACCCTCCAAGGTCAAGGAAGTCAACCTGGCAGCACGGGAAGGTGAGAAGCCTCGACCTGTATTCATAGCAGACGACCTGATCAAGGATGAGGAGGCTAGCCTTGTTGCTCTCCTATGAGAGTATGTGGATGTGTTTGCCTGGTCTCTGGATGAACTTAAGGGAGTCGACCCCAGGGTTATGACCCACAACATCCCTATGGTCCTTGACGTTGTCCCTGTAAAACAACGCCCTTACCCCATGAATCCAAAGCACACCCATGCACTAAAAGAGGATATTGATAAACTCATGAGAGGAGGATTCATCTACAAAATAGATCACATGGATTGGGTATCACCAATAGTGATCGTTATGAAGAAAAACGAAAAGATCCGAGTGTGCGTCAACTATAAGAAAGCCAATGCCGCTATGAAGAGAGATAACTACCCATTGCTATACACCGACACCGAGCACATGCTTGAGAGGGTGGTAGGTAAAGAAGCCTACAGTTTTCTGGATGGCTTCTCGGGCTACAATCAAGTGCGAGTACATCCTGACGACAGGCACAAGACTGTCTTCGCTACAGAGTGGGGAGTATTCGCCTACATCATTATGCCCTTTGGGCTAATGAATGCACCCGCAACCTTCCAACGCCTGATGTGCACGATCTTCAAAGACATGCTCAAATGTGAGCTAGAGGTGTTTGTGGCAATCTATGCGTACACTCTAGCTAGGCGAAACACTTAGAGAAACTACGGGCGGTCTTTGAGTAGTTTTGACTTTATTATCTCTCGTTGAACCCCTTGAAGTGCCAATTTTGGGTGAAACACGGATGCATCCTAGGGCACGTGGTTTCTAAGAATATCATCGCCACTGATTTCTCAAAGATCAGGGTTATTTTTGACTTGCCACCACCCAACAATTATAAGGGTGTTCAGTGCTTCTTAGGTCACACAGGGTTCTATCGGCGCTTTGTATTGAATTATGCACTAATCGCAAGACCATTGTACAAGCTGCTAATTGTATTTGAGTGGACCAAAGAATGCTAACATGCTTACGAAGAATTGAAAAAGGCTCTTGCCACCATTGCACCCATCTTACGAGCCCCAAATTGGACCGAAACGTTCCATGTGCATATAGATGCATCTAAGTTTGCCATTGGAGTTTTTCTGTGCCAACATGGAGAACACAACCTTGATTACCCAGTGAGCTTTGCTAGCAGGCAGCTCACTAACACGGAGATAAACTATTCCACTACGGAAAGGGAGGGGCTAGCCATGGTGTTTGCCATTAAGAAATTTAGACATTATCTTTTGGCCACACCCTTCACCTTTCTTGTTGACCATCAAGCATTGCTCTATCTAGTGAACAAGCCTTGCACTACATGATGCATTGCACGATGGTTATTGCTTCTTCTAGAGTTTGACTTCTCTGTGGTTGTACGCAAAGGGAAACATCATTACATGGCAAATCACATGTCCCGCATACCCATAGGTGAAGCCATTGGACAAGGCATAACAGAAAACCTTCCAAATGTGCATCTCTTTGGCCTGTCCAGTGATAAGGAATTATTCAAGGTTGATTTAATGCCATACTGGGCTGACGATGTCATCCACGTGCTCGAACACGATCTACCCGAGAGACCTATCAAGAAGGCCAAGCTTAGGAGGCTTATTGTGAAGATCCAACCCTATTAGCTGATTGCCGGCCAACTCTATAGGTTAGGGCAAGACGGGTTGCTATGCAGGTGTGCATGCAGACATGAGATGCACGACACATTGAGAGAGGCACACGCTGGAACTGCTAGGGGGCATTTTAGTGGAGACACGTTAGCCCGCAAGGTGCTATAGTCTCGACCATGGTGGCCCATGCTATTCCATGACGCATCTAGATTTGTCTAGCACTGTGATGAGTGCCAAAGGACAAAGGTCCCTGCACGGAAGGACAAAATGGAATTGACCCCTGTAATAGCACGAAAACCTTTCGAGAAATGGGGCATTGACTTCATCGGACCCATTGGTCTTGTGGCCCAGTATTCAGAGGCTCGATATATCATCGATCATTGTAGCAACTAACTATTTGACAAAATGGGCTGAAGCAAGAGCCACAAAGAAGAAGGATGCAAGGACCACAACGAAGTTCTTATGGGAGCAGGTCATCTCGAGATTTGGTTGCCCTATTGAGATAGTGAGCGACCAGGGCACCCACTTCATCAATGAGGTGATTGCCCACCTGCTCTCAACCTTCTTGATCATCCATAGGAAGTCTTCACCGTACTATCCCCAAGCTGATGGCCAGGCAGAATCAACGAATAAGATCTTGGTCAACATGCTCACAAAGGTGGTTTCCACTTCTGGGAGCAACTGGGATAACAAGCTCATGGCAGCTTTATGGGCCTATCGAACAGCCTATAAAATGGCTGTGGGACAAATGCCCTTCAGGCTAACATATGGAACTGAGGCTATCCTGCCTTTAGAATTTTTAGGAGCATTGGGAAGGGAATGAAGGCTTAGACTAACCATCTTATCGAGTTGGAATGCCTCATTGAAACTAGACTCATCGCCACCTACTCTCTAATTTGTGAAAAGGCATGAAGAAAGATGTGGTTTGACAAGCATGTCAAACAATGTGATTTTGACCAGGGCAACCTTGTGTTGTTGTTACTCTGTGAAGGGCCATAAGCTAGAAAATGAAGTTTCGAGGGTTAGGATCTTTTAGAGTGCGTGCAATCAGTAGGACAGGCAATGTCGAACTTGAAACACTGGAAGGCCAGGGCATAGGCTTTTTCAATGGCAGTCGCATGAAGAAGTACTACCCTCCCACACATCCTTTACATGAGCCCCCTATGATAGAGGCCCCTGTCAATGTCTGTGTCACAACCATCACTGAGATAGAGGATGATGAGGAAGTTGTTGCTCCAGCTTATTACGAATCATGGCCACAGCCCAAAAGACACATTTTTTTGATGCTTTGATCAATGAGGGAGCTGACATCAATATCCTAACCCATGCTCATTGGACCTTATTGGTCAACCCCAGTTGTAGCCAATTAACGCTAAACTTAGCCCATTTGGGGGGGAATCTTATACACTCCTTGGGAAGTGCAAAGTCATTGTCTCTATTGAGTCTGAAAGTTTGCCAATCATCTTCAATGTGTTGCCCAACACGAAGGAGGCAGGCAAGGTGGTGTCACTGCTGCTAGGGTGCACTTTCAAAAAACAAACCCATTGTTACGCCGATTATGACGTGCAGTGTATCCACTTAGCCATAGGAAATGTGCGCGTCATGACAACTTTTAGCAAGGGCAGTGTGGGTCCCTCCAAGACCGCCACTCCAACAATAGAGAAGACCATGCCTAAGGCTAAGGAGGGGGATCGTGATGTGTCACACCCCACTCAGCCCACAAAACACCACCCCACCAAACCCACTCCTAAGGTTAAGCAACCTACATTTCAATGGGTACCTAAACATCAAGGCAAGCCTTCCCAAAATAAGCAAACACGACCCCGCAGACCTAGGAACTCTCATGCAAAGCCTAGAAAGTAGCCTAGATGCCAAAGCCCTAAATGCACCCTTAAGCCACGCTGGGTCCCCATAACCCTATTACATGCTCAAGGACACTATGAAGGCAACAACTGGATCTGGGGGCCCAAGACATCAGTCCTTAAGAACAAACCCCTTCCATAGCTTGCGGTCACACCTGCTTCAAGCAGCGTGTTTATTAAACAACCAGCCATACCTAAGACCCAAGCTGTCAAATCTATGACAACCACAAAGGCCGAAGCCCCAAAACCTAAGCCCATCTATGACCAAAGACACAACTCGCTAGCTCTAAACCAACCACTACTGATGCCAGAGCAAAGTCTCTAGAGACTCGACCAATCAGTCCCATGCAGTGTGAACCCACTGTCTCTCGAGATCTCACAAAACCATCAACTTACGCAGCAGCTAGATGTCCCGCAATCATCTAATGCAACCGACTCTTACATGCTCAAAGCAGCTCATGATGAAGGTTGCACGTCTTCCAAGCTGCAAGACACACAACTAACCTTCCAAGCAGATGCTCATCCCAAGGAGAAATCTAGTGGAACATCATCGCTAATGCATCCATCTAGTTCTGTTCCACTGCAGCCACCACCAAGTCGTAGGCCTTCATATGAGCGATGCTCATTTCTTGCTATGGCCAAGGACCTTGTTGCCAATTCAAGTGATGACTTGGTTACTTGCATTAAAATGCTGGACAACACATTCATGATCTTCACACGAAGTTATGAGCGGCTAGACCTTGGCCTTCTTGATGAGCCACTTGCTTCTGAAGTCCATGGTAACCATGCACCTGGGAAGAGTACGATCTCATGACCATCAAATTCCCCAAGGTTGTAGCTGAGCTTATCGCTAGAGGTGAATTCTTAAAGGAGAAAGCAATCATCAGCTGGATGCTAACCTCATACCGAAAGCCTGTCGGCTCTGCACGATTCCAAGAGCTTGAAGAGCTCATGAGTCTTGCAAACTCTACCTCTTCATTCTTACAGAAATGGTATGCCTTACGCCTCCAATGGGAGTGAAAAGGTTGCCAAATTATGATGAATGCCAAGCAGAGATGCACAATCAAGGATGCGGAATATGACCCCACGCACGTAGCTCCTATTTCTTTTAGGGTTATGGCCATCCTGCGTAACAAGCTACTTGACGACCATTTATTGGCCCATCCTTACATCAACCAAGTCCTTACAAAAGAAGAGCTACACGTTGCTAGCCGCCTCAAATCTAGCGATGTGCTACACGATGTCCTAACGTATATCATGCAAGCATCCATTAGACTGCATGAACTTGACTGTCATGCCCAATTGGAATACAACCCAAATTTCTACCAGGGCTGTTGTCAAATTAAACACACCACGATGTGCTTTAACGCTCTTGCCTCATCCTATTCAATCCTACAAAGGATTTTCATATTTCCATGAGAGGGAGGGGGTAAGGTGATCAGGAAAACATAACACAAAAGAAAAAACATAATGAAGAGTTGAACTACGCATAAAAAATTAAGAGCAAAGCGCACTTGGAAAATTCATGTCTTTTCTTTCAGTTTGTTATTTCTCAAATTTCACATTCTCATGCAACTTTTCTAATTGTTCAATTCTTTCATAATGCCATAATTCAGTCTTGCCTACCCCATCAATACTAATTATGGGTACTATTGCATGGCAAGTACCCACAAACAATGGCAGGATAGGAAAAAGGGGGTAAGCTTCCGTTCATGGAAGAAGAACAAGCCAAGTACAGGATAGGTGTGGAGACATGAAGATTTAATCAGTTCACCTTCAAGCGCACTCTAAACATGGACGAAGCCATCCTAAAGGAGCCAGCAGTAAAGCTGGTGGACAAGTGTACTCTCCGGAAGTATGTGGAGAAAGTGGTACAAGCAGTGGATTACAGTGCTTGTGCAGAGTTGCTGAGGAGTTTTTGTGCTCGTAGGAACTGTGGCACAGTGACAGTAAGAAGAGGGGATGTTGCCCACCAGGTGGAGGTACCGCTTAATGCTGAAGTGGTGGAGCCCTTGGCTTGGTCCCCAAGGCTGTGAAGCATCATAAAAGAGACATATATGCCATGCTGGGGATGAACATGAGTGAGGGGCACACAGTGGATGGAGTAAGTTTGGTAGACATCCCAAACCCGAAAGTAAAGATGCAAGCAAAGATGGTCCGCGCCCTCTTCCTAGAATAGAGATACAATGCTTTGATGAACAGGATCAATGCCCCAGTGTTGGAAAGCATAGCGGCAGGGTCCCCTGAGGAAGTGGATTGGAATGGATTCGTCATAAAGACCATTGAGACAATAGCAAAGGCCCTTGCTACGGGTGTAGCAGCAGCTAGAGGAGAGTCCCCAGCCTCTATAGCAAGATCAGCCCGCAACAAGTCCTCTGCCAAGGCTTCTACCATCAGATACGGTGGTGTACTGATGGCCATTATTCACGAGGCCACCAAGGAAGCAGGGGGAATTGAAGAGATAGTAGCACCCTCCCAGCCATTGCACCGTGAGGAAGACAGATCCAGTGAACGCACCATTAGTGTGACAGAGAAGAGCCTGAAGCACCATCCACTCAAGTCGAAGCTGGGGCACAAGGAAAGGCAAAGACTACCAAGATCCAAAAACAAAAGAAGGAAAAGTTAAGCAAGGAAGAGAAAGCTGAGTTGAAAAGAGCGCAAGAAGAGTCCAAGAGAATGGAGGAGGAATGAAGGAGAAAAGAAGAGGAAGAATTTGAAAGGATCAGAGAAGAGTCAAGAAGAACCGAGGAGGAGAGGAAGAGAAGAGCTGAAGATGAAGCTAAAGAAATGAGGAGGAAGGAAGCTGTGGATTTGGTAGAGGCAACTCACAAGTCCATGGAAGAGACCCATGGAGGGGGAGAGATGAGCCCACATCATGAGGCTGGAGTTGGTAGCAGTGTAGAAACATCCCCACTGGTTTTGCAGGAAAGGGCAAGGCCCCACTGCACCCCCTCCCCTCTTTCCTTGTGCCACTCCCAACTGAAACCACACCCACCATGACACAGGAGTTGGTGCTAGCTGTGGACACAACTCAATTAATGGCAATGATATAGCTCCTGGCTAACAAAGTGGTGGAGATTGCCCCCAAAGCAGAAACAAAGAGGCCAGCCGCAGCAAATGCATGATCACGGCAAGACCCTAAGTGGCAGAAGCTGGAAGTATCAACCACTATGGCCCCTCTCACAGTGTCACCAGTAGTAGACTATGATGCATGTGGCTGAACTCCTCACTCAGTTGAGCAAGGCCAGAGAGGAAAAGAAAGTAGCCTTGGCAGAGCTAGACGTTGAAAAGGAAACCTCGACAGCTTTGAGGCTCAACATGTCCAAGCAAGCCGTAGATCATCAAAAAGAGCTTAAGGCCCTAAAAGAGTCAGAAAATGTTAATTTAACAGTATGATGAGCTAATGGAAAGGGCTGCTCGCTTGGAGAAGCACCGGCAGGAAGAAAACCAGGAGTCGGAAGAGCAATGTCAAGAGCGAGAGGATGCCTTGTCGTTCTGGTTGTGGTATGAAATAGAGGAGCAAGGAAGACTACAAAGAGAGATCCAAGTCCTAGAGCAAGAAAGGCAGGATGCCACAGGAAGAAGCACATAGGAGCTAAAAGATGACTTGGAAAACACAAAAAAAGAGATGTGGAAGCTCTCATGGCTATGGTAATAACAGAAAGAAGACTGCATTTTGCAGAGTTAGAAAGCCGTGAGTAGATCCACGAAGAACTGTCACAGAGATTCGCAGAGGCACAACTACAGTTTACCATTGCAGAACAAGGAAGGAAAATAGCAGAAGAGCAGCTGAACCGCCACAATAAGGAGAAGACGTAGATGCTAGACTTAGTGAATGAGCAGCAACAAGTGGTAGTGATGTTGTCTCGGGAAATGGAGGAGGGAAGAAAAAATATGGAAGAGACGGCACGGCAATGGGAGCGGCACAACTTTGAAAGAGTGCATGGATTAACAGAACACCTGGCAATGAGTGAATGCGAAAGATTGTTCACGGAATCAAGAGCAGAGGCTGCCGAAGTGTGCTCAGACACTCAAAGACAAGCCGCACGGTGTTGAATGTCACACAAGTTGAAGGCGAGGACTCAATGGAAAGGATGAAGAGGAAGTTAGAATTGACATCTTGTGCCTTGAGATACAGCCTTCAATAACACACCCTTCCATCTGGCATAAGTATTACTGCGGCACAACAATACAGTTACCTAGGGTAAGCCAGCCTTTCCATTGACGAGCTCAGGGAACTAGGGTTTGAAGGACAAGTGCAACAACCACCACCTGAAGACCAGCCGCCGGCGGTAGAGCAAGCCACGGAAGAGGGGCTGCACTTTGAGCAAGAATTCGAGGAAGAACATCACAAAGAGCCCAGTTCGCCCCTGCGTGAATTGCCACTGAAAGAGCGAGAAGGGGCACAAATTCGTAAACACATGGTAGCAGCCCGAAGAAGAAGGCAAGAGCTTTGCAGAGAAAGCCTAAAGGGGAGCGAGAGTACAGCCACAACAACTCCCTGAAGAGCCCTGCCGATACGCAAGGATCCCCATCCCGTCAACTGGTCTCACAAGCTGACTGTATGGCAACAGTAGGAGTTCCAGACACGACCATTTGAGCTATCCTTTTCTTATCCATGAACTTTGGATCGTGTTCTACCCTAGAGTGTTGAGATAACAAGCTCAACACATGCAGACATTAATGATGGACCGCCTGGTTAGATGGGTCCATACGTCTATACTTAGCACGTCGGTGGTCATTATGACTCTCACATGGCCACTGACTCATTACTTATTATATTCAGGTTGTTACACCTACTTACAACTGGCATAGTTATAGCGCCAGTCGACTAGTGTAGTCAATTATGCATTGTTTGACTTAATAGGCCACTTTCCTTTATGTTGTATCTTATCTACACTTTGTGTACATTGTAAAGTGTGTGGAAGAAGAAGAAAAAACCAGTAAGAAAACGTTTTGGCCTCCATCTCTCTTCTTGTCTCTTGAGTGAGCTTCTCCTTGTGTATTTTGTGTGTGCTCGACGCAGCATCTTGAGTAAGTCCCCCCACCACACGATCCATGATATGATATTAGAGCTCCACCACTGATTGAGGCTTGTTTTGAAGGCTAAAGCAAAGGAGAGGAGCCAAGGATTCGAGCAAGTAAGCAACGGGTAAGAAGCTCTTCCATTCTCTACTTCTTCTCTTGGATAGTGCATGTGGAGGCACCGGAAGCAGGGTAGAGCAAAAATCTCAGATTACAGTGAGATTTGGTGTGCGCGAAGAGCGCTGCTATTTTGGCCATCCGAGGTCAGTTCAAGCCCCGTTTTAGACTTGCAAGGTTGCAGACAACAGTTCGAGATATCCTGCAATTTCAACTGTGTCTATCGTATGCAGGTGCACAGGTTACATATTTCAGATCTGTAAGTTCAAAGGTGTTTATTAGCGAATAAACACAAGGTTTATCTGCAAACTGGTTGCAGATTGTATGTATTGTTGAGCAGATAGTGAAAAAGGCTGTTTGGTGTATTGATGTGCACTACATGTCGAGGGTTGCATAAGATTTGCTTGCTGTTTGGTATTAGTTTTGTGATAATGGGAGAGAACAGTGGAAACCCCATCATTGAGAAGCTCAACAAGAACAACTATCCTTCATGGAAGTTCCGTGTCACAAACTTCCTTATTGGAAAAGGCCTCTATGAGTTTGTTTCAGGTGAAGAAAAGGAGCCGGAGGTGAGTGATCCTCCAACTGTAGAAGAGACAAAGGCACAGAAGGAATGGAATGCAAAGGACAAAAAGGTCATGTATTGGCTGTCTGCAGTAATTGACAATAATATGCTGGGACATATTAGAAATGCAGAGAATTCATATGCAGCTTGGACCATACTTGAAAGTATGTTTTCCGTAAATACAAAGGCACGAAAGATTCAACTCAAGCAAGAGTTGAATACATTGAAGAAAGGGAAGATGTCTATCAATGAGTATGCACTAAAGGTAAGGAGCATTGTAGATGCCTTGGCAGCGATTGATGCAATGCCCGATGATGATGATTTGGTGTCGTCTACCTTGGGTGGACTTAACAATGAAAAGGCTTGGAAGTCTTTTGTAACTTCCGTATATGTCAGAAAGCCATTTCCAGATTTCAATGAGTTGGTCTCCCTTATGATCACTGAAGAGATCAACATGCAGAGTGAGACATCTAAAAAAAGTGGTGAACAGGTCCAAGCTTTCTACTCCAGTTCAGGAAGGGGACATCGCAGGTCCTCTTCAAGAGGCCGTGGTAGTGACAACTAGCAAAACAGATTGAATTAGCAATTTGGCGGTATGCAAGTTTCAGGAGGTTGTGGTAACTTTAGAGGTAGGGGGAGCTTTAGAGGAAGAGATGGATGGCAGAACAGAGGTTCTAACAACTCTGGTATTGTATGTCACTACTATGGCAAAACAGGCCATATTACAGCCCAATGTTATGCTAAGAAAGATGATATTCACAATAGTAAGTTGCAGCAAGGAAACTATGCATCTTCTTCACGACAGAATGAAGACAAAAATGAACGTTTGTTTGTTATGTAGCATATGTTAAATGCTGTTATAGGAAAGGAAACACATGATGATGTTTGGTATGTTGATTCACGTGCATCCAATCATATGACCAGCCATGCAGAATGGTTTGGAGAGATGTAGGATTTGCAAAATACAGGTTATGTGCAGACGGGTGATGATTCATGCCACCCAATTTCACACATTGGAAAAGTTTCCTTGTCCTTGTATGATGGTAAGACAAAGAGTCTTTTAGATGTATTACATGTGCCATCTATTACAAAGAACTTGGTGTCAGTCGGTCAGATGGATATGCTAAAGGAAAAGGTGTTGTTGTAGATATTGAATTTCGGCACAAATACATTGGACATGAAAATGTATAAAGGCTGAAATTAATGCAGTCCAAAGTGTTGGTTACAGATTTACCTATATTTAGAATTGCAAAATTTCATAAGGTATGCGAAGCATGTCAGTTTGGTAAGTAGGCAAGACAACCCTTTTCACATGACAGAGATGTAAGCAGAAATATTCTTGATGTTGTGCATACAGATATTTGGGGGCCTACACAAAATGTATCTCTTGGAGGCAGTTCATACTTTGTCACATTCATTGATGATTGTTCTAGAAAGCTATGGGTATATTTTATGAAGGAAAAGAGTGAAGCGTTTGAGCACTTTAGAACTTTCAAGGCTGCAGTTGAAAGAGAAACATGCTTGAAAGTAAAGTGCTTGAGGTCAGATGGAGGGGGAGAGTACCTCTCGAACGAGTTCAGTGATTTTCTGAGGTCTCACGGGATAAAGAGATAGTTCACATGCAGGTATACCCCACATCAAAATGGGGTTACAGAAAGGAAAAACAGGCATATTGCAAAAGTTGCCGCACCTTGATGGCTGAAAAGAATATGCCTAAGCATTTTTGTTCTGAGGCTGTTCATACTACTATTTATATTATGAACAGAACTCCCATAGATGCAGTTCATGATATGACCCCTGAAGAATGTTTTACAGGTAACAAGCCTGATGTCTCACACTTGAAAGTGTTTGGCTGTATTGCATATGTTCATGTGCCAGATGAGTTGTGGAAGAAATTGGATCCAAAGGCTGAAAAGTATGTCTTCTCTTTCCACTTTTGCAATCTCGTTTTGCCTTTTCTGTATTATCTACAAAGATATACTTAGATTCCTTCTCTCTCCTCATTCAAGAAGTCATTTTCAACCAAATTTTATATTGAAAAATGAGTTAATTATGGGAGTGTGATGCTTCGTTTTCAATGCAAAGAATCCATTGAGTGATCCAGTGGTACGCAGGTCTAGCAGGGTGAGATACCCTGTTAACAGATTTGGTTTTGAAGGTTATGCAGCTCACCATTATGATTATATGGTAAAAGTGATTGAGGATGTTGAGCCCACATGTTTTGAGGAGGCTGTTGGTCATGCTCATTGGGATGCAGCAATGGATGAGGAATAGCTCCATTAGAGGCCAATAAGACTTGGGATCTAGTATCATTGCCGAAGGGCAAGAAAGCTATTGGATGTAAGTGGGTTTATAAGATTAAGCACAATGCACATGGTTCTATTAGTAGGTACAAAGCTAGGCTGGTTGCAAAAGGCTATGCCCAGACATATGGCATAGATTATGAAGAAGCCTTCAGTCCAATTGCTAGGATGGCAACTGTCAGATGTGTGATTGCTTTGGCAGTAGCCAAAGGTTGGAGGTTGCAACAAATGGATGTGAAGAATGTCTTCTTGTATGGTGATTTGCAGGAAGAAGTGTATATGGATCAACTAGTAGGTTATGAAGATTTAGAGCATCCCACATATGTATGTAGGTTGAAGAAGGCGCTCTATAGGCTCAAGTAAGCACCTAGAGCATGTCTGACAAGATCAGAGAGTATCTTGTCAATATTGGCTTTTATGTTTCTGATGTTGATCACTCACTTTATGTGAGAAAGGGAGATACAAGTTTGGTCATCATAGTCATCTATGTGGATGACTTGATTATTACAAGTGATAGTGATAGTGGGATTGCTGAAGTCAAGGACTTTTTGAAGAAGAAGTTTGAGATGAAGGATTTAGGTGAGCTAAGGTACTTCCTTAGCATTGAGGTGATCAGATGTGATGATGGTATATGGTTGTCCCAAAAAGAGTATGGCTTGGATATGTTGTCCAAGTATGGTATGATAGCATGCAAACCACTTTCAGTCCCGTTGGAGCAGAATGTAAAGTTGAGTGCTGATGTTGGGGATGAGATAGAAGACCCTACTATGTTTAGAAGGATAGTGGGGAGTTTAATCTACATGACCATTACAAGGCTAGACTTGAGCTACGCTGTCGGGCTTGTGAGTCAGTTTATGCAAGTACCTAGAAAGCCACATTTGGATGCAGTCAGACGCATATTGAGATCTGTGAAGTCCACATTACATTATGGACTTTTCTATGAGACAGGTACAGATGCACAGGTTTTTGGATACACAGATGCAGATTGGGCTCGTAGTATGTCTGATAGAAGATCTGCCAGTGGATACATGTTCTCTCTTGGTAGTGCAGCAATTACTTGGAGCAGCAAAAAGCAATTTACAGTTGCTTTGTCGAGTACAAAGGCTGAGTATAGAGGTGTTGTTGTTGCAGCATGTGAGGTAGTATGGCTGCAAAAGTTATTGGCTAATTTAGATGTGCAGGTGGAAGGTTTAGTTGTCATTTATTGTGACAACATGAGCAGTAGGAACCCTATGTTCCATGCTAGGACAAAACATATTGAGGTGCACTACCACTTTGTAAGAGAGAAGGTACTAGCAGGTGAGATTGACTTGGTGTATGTTAGCACACAGGATCAGATAGTTGGCATCTTCACGAAGGCATTGGGTACAGAGAAGCTTCAAAAGTTTCGAAGCTTAGTTGGAGTTGTAGAGATGCAGTTGAGCTTGAGGAGGAGTGTTAAGATGATAAGCTCAACACATGCAGACATTAATGATGAACCACCTAGTTAGATGGTTCCACACATCTACACTTAGCACGTCGATGGTCATTATGACTCTCACATGGCCACTGACTCATTACTTATTATATTCAGGTTATTACACCTATTTACAGAGCTGGCATAGTTATAGCGCCAGTCGACTAGTGTAGTCGGTTATGCATTGTTTGACTTAGCAGGGCACTTTCCTTTATGTTATATCTTATCTATACTTTGTGTACATTGTAAAGTGTGTGGAAGAAGAAGAAAAAACCAGCAAGAAAACGTTTTGGCCTCCATCTCTCTTCTTGTCTCTTGAGTGAGCTTCTCCTTGTGCATTCTGTGTGTGTTCGGCGCAGCATCTTGAGCAAGTCCCCCCACCACGCGATTCGTGACATGGAGACGGTGGCAAGAATCAATAGAATGGCTAATGACCTTGCCAATAGATGGATAGGTGAGAGAAACATTGTAGTTACCAGATGGAGGCAGGAACCAACAGATTATTGGCAGGACAAGGTGAACCAGGTTCCCAAGACCATCCAAGGCTATGAGGCACAAGCGAAGTGGAGGAGGAGGATTTGGGATACCAACTTTGATGTCTGGACTGCTTTCTGCAGCTCATTGCCTGAAGAGCGGAACAACCTCATCTACATGCCTTACCCCACAGACATGGAGTCAACCATGACAGGAATCTGCATGGGCCCCTTGGCTTTCCAACAATCTACAATGTCAATGCACAGACTCCAGAGCGAAACAACCCCATCTACATGCCTTACCCCACAGACATGGAGTCGACCATGACAGGAATCTGCATGGGCCCCTTGGCTTTCCAACAATCTACAATGTCAATGCAAAGACTCCAAAGGGATGCTTGGTTTTTAGATTGGAGGATATCCTTCCATCCATCAACCGCTTCCTCGAGGATTTCTCCTCATGTCCAGACCTGGCATTTATAGTAACATGTAATTACCTTAGGCTCATTAAGTTATTGCTTAAGCAAAAGCTTGCAGCTAAGGAAGCCCACCTTCCCTCGCTCTTTTTTTATATCAACTTGGGCATCGATAGCCATGCCATGGCTAGGCTCATGATGAGGGCGACCTTACTCCCCTCCTTCTATATGGAAATCCTAGAGGACATGAGTGATACCCGCTTCACGAGGTGTAACCATCCCTTTTTGTCATCAACACCTCTGAAGGTAAGAGCTAGCATCAAAGAATATTTGCAAAGCTGCGCATTTTTGACTAAGTGCTTGAGGCCATCTCGTGGACCATCCGAGGATGATAGGAATACAACATAAGAACTCTTTTTGTATTCCAGTCACAGCCAAGATCAATAAGTCATCCAAAAAAAAGAGAGAGAAAATGAAAAAGAGAGAGAGAGAGAAAGAAAGAGAAAAAAGAAAAAGAAAAGAGGCTAGTTCCAAGAATGAAAAGAAAGAGTGCACTAGAGGACAAAAAGGTGTAAGAAAGAGAAAAGCAAAGGTTTGAGCTCCCCATGAAACATCTGAAGTGCCACATTCACTGCACCTAGGGTTTCCACCTCGCCCCTTCCCCACCTCACGCTTAGGACACATCAAGGGCAAGACTACCAGACATGTCACCCTAAGCTCTGCACCGCACCCATGATGACGATGTACGAACTGGGTCCTCAAGTGTGGGACAACACCCTGGGCTTACCCAAGGTTCTACCCAAGGCTCAACCCAACTCCCAGTTCCATCGCCACGTGCACTGCATGCACCATGGAGAGGCAAACACACCCCTTAGGAAATGCACAACTTTGCCTTACAGGTTAAGATCGGGCTGTATCAAGGAGAAAGCACATCAACCAATGGATCCGCCCCAACACCATTTTCAATTTCAAGGGCAGATCTTTGTCAAAACACCTTTCCGAAGGGACCCAATTCAACACCATTTTCAATTTCAAGGATGAATCCCTCCAACACCATCCTCGACAAGGGCATGTATACAAACTCAAAAGGCCACCCAACCACCAGCACTACCACCTTCCAAGCTGCCACCCATTAGTGCCATGGCACTGGCACTAGGCTAGCAAGGGGGTAATGTTTACTGCAACATAGGAAAAAAACAGAAAAATAGAAAAATTTGAGGAGGAAAAGGTGTAGGGCAGGCATGGAGAAGGCGCCCAGAAGAATAATAACTCTGGAAAAAATCCAAAAGCATGGGAACAACCCCCACCTGGTTACAGGTTTACCCAAGTTTCAATATTCAGATATTGGTCATGTATGCAATGCTTGCCAGTTCGGTAAGCAGTCTAGACTGCCATTTGTCAGGCATGTAAGGTGGAGTACATGTCCATTGCAGTTAGTGCACTCTAATGTTTGGGGGCCAGCTCATAATGCATCTATGGGAGGTTCCAGATATTATGTATCTTTCATTGACGACTACAATCGCTATACTTGGCTTTACATATTGAAAACAAAAGTTGAGGTCTTTGCTGTTTTTCAGCAATTTAAAGCACAAGTTGAGAAGGAGTTTGAATGCTACATCTCTTGCTTGAGATTTGACAGTGGTGGAGAGTATGTATCAAATGAATTTGATGATTTCTTGGCTAAAAATGGCATTCGTAGGCAGCTAACCTGCAGCTACACTCTGCAGCAGAACGGAGTAGCTGAAAGAAAGAACAGGGTTCTGATGGAAGCTGCTAGGGCCATGATGAACGAAAAGCATATGCCGCTTTATTATTGGGCAGAGGCTATTACAAAGCCGTATACATTCTGAACAGGACTCCCACCGCAGATATTCACGAGATGACGCCGTTTGAGTGGCTGTATGGCTATAAGCTGGATGTAAGTCACATCAAAGTCTTTGGCTGTCTTGCTTATGTGTATATTCCAGATGAGAAAAGAAAGAAGCTAGATCCAAAAGCACATAAGTGTGTTTTCATTGGATATTCGCAGCAAAAGAAGGCATACAAATGCTATGATCCCTCTACCAGGGAGACTTTGGTGAGCAGGGTTGTCATCTTTGATGAGATGGGCTCTTGGTATGTATCACCAGTTGCAGTGCCATCCGATATGCCTTCCACTCATGTATCTACAATTGATTTGTAGTAGAGCACTGATATGACAGGACCTAGTAGTCAGACAGTATCCCCATGGACAGGGAGATTGAGGAGCTCACTGTCCACTGACACCAGTATGTCAGTGAGGGGGAGACATGATGTCTTGGACATCAAAGGAAAAGACAAAGCTATTGAGGATGCATCTAGTATGATGACTTCTGGCTATGAGTCTGCTGATACTTTAGACAGCGAACTTGGTATTCCAACTGTCTATACGCCTGGCACGAGGCAGAGCAGAAACATTCCGCCTCATGAGAGAGGGGAATCGAGTAGTGCACCACAGCCTAGACGCTCGCAGAGGGTCAGATACCCTGTTGACAAGTTGACATATAGTGGCTACTCTGCAAAGCATTATGCTTACATGACAAAAGTGATGGAGATCAAAGAACCAGGTACATATGCTGAAGTAGTGAAAGATGAGAACTGGTGTGTAGCCATGGACGAAGAAATGAATGCCTTGGCTGAAAATAAGACATGGGATCTAGTGCCACTGCCTGAAGGGAAAAAGACCATTGGCTGCAAATGGGTCTACAAAATCAAATGCAAGTCAGATGGTAGTGTGGAGAGATACAAAGCCAGGCTAGTCGCAAAGGGGTATGCCCAACAATATGGACTTGATTATGAGGAAACATTCAGCCCTGTTGCCAAGATGGCAACCATTCGCATTGTGATTGCCTTGGCTATTGCTAAAGGCTGGGAATTGCAGTAGATGGACGTTAAGAATGCATTTCTTAACGGTGACCTAGCAGAGGATGTTTATATGGTTCAACCGGAAGGGTATGTTCACCCTGATTTTCAGCATTATGTATGCAGGCTGAAAAAGGCACCGTACGGGCTGAAGCAGGCTCCGAGAGCTTGGCATGCTAGGATCAGTAACTACTTGCAAAGATTGGGTTTTGCTGTTGGCAGGGCTGATCACAGCCTCTTTACAAAGAAGACTGACAGTGGCTTGGTAGTGCTGGTCATATATGTTGATGATTTGATAATCACTAGTGATGATGACTTGGGGCATACAATAAGTAATGAAGATGCTGAAATCTGAATTTGACATGAAAGACCTAGGAGAACTGAAGTATTTCTTGGGCATTGAGGTAGTTCCAGCTGAAAATGGTTTATGGCTGATGCAGAAGCACTATGCCATGGAGATGCTAAAGTAGTATGGCATGGCTGAATGCAAACTATTGGATACACCTCTTGATCAGAATGTCAAGCTAGACATGAACACTGGGGCTGAAGTAGAGGATGTGACTATGTACAGGCAGATGGTTGGCAGCTTGATTTACTTGACCATGTAGGAGTCATAAGCCAGTTTATGTAGAAGCCTAGAAAGCCGCACTTGGATGGAGTTAGACGCATTATGAGATATGTTAAGTCCACTGTAGAGTATGGACTGCTCTATGTCAGAGATAAGCCCTTGATATTGACTGGATACACGGATGCAAATTGGGCAGGTTGCTCATATGATCGTAGATCTACGAGTGGATATGCATTTGGATTTGGTAGTGGCATGATTAGCTGGAGCAGCAAGAAGCAGCCTACGGTTGCTTTGTCGAGTACTGAGGCAGAGTACAGGGGGTACTGCATTGGCAGCATGCAAGATTTCATGGCTGCTCAAGCTTATGGCTGATTTGGACATACAGGTAGATGCTCCAGTGAAGTTACTATGTGATAATCTGAGTAGTGTACTCCTGGCTATGAATCCAGTCTATCATGCCACGACGAAACACATAGAGGTACACTACCATTTCATCAGAGAGATGGTTCTTGCAGAACGAGTGGATCTTATGCATGTAAAGACGAATGAACAGGTTGCAGATATCTTTACCAAGTCTTTGGGTAAAGATAAGTTCTTTGATTTTAGACAGCTGCTTGGAGTACAGATGTTGTCTTGAGCTTGAGGGGGAGTGTTAGAATATCAAGCTCTTTCATATGTGTTTGACCGACATGAGCTGGACACAGCTAGTCTAGCTATATTAGTTAGGTATATTCAATAAGTCGGTACTCTAGTCTTTATGGTTGGTGTGAACGGTCCTTTTGGACTTGTAAATACTTGACTTATGTTCCTTCAGTAAATGAGTAGAATTAGAGAGGAAGCACGTTGCTTCACTCTGTGTGTTGCTCTCTATCTGCATCCGTGAAAGTTAATAGTAAAGGGTTTAAAGTTTACATTTGGGATATGCAACTCAACAAATGCAAAGTTTTCTTATTATGCTTGCATGTATTCCAAGCAAAAAGGTGAGGAATGATGCAAAAGCATTGGGCCATGAGGACTTGCAAACTTGGTGCACCAACTCAAGACCATTTGTTAAAAGTAGAGAGCTGAAGCATGAATAAGGGTACGCATACCCCTGTTTAGATGCTATTCTTGACATATCCTTGAGTTTAAATTGTACATTTGGAATTTGCAACTCACCAAATGCAAAGTTTCCTTGTTAGTATTGCATCTGTTCCAAGAAAAAAAGTAAGCAATGATGCAAAAGTATGGGCTAGGAAGACTTGCAAACCTAGTGCAGCAACTCAAGAATATTTTTAAGTAGAGAGTTGGAGCATGAACAAAGGTATACCCCTATTAGGATCCTATTCTTGACATATCCATGACAATATGTCCAATATACAACTTGCATGCCCTAATTAGGATGGTTGAAGTTTGATTTGCAACTACAATTATATATGATTTTCTTATAAGTTGCAACCTAATTTTGAAGCCCAAGAAGTATGTGAGGAAGTTGAATTCACTAATATCAGCACCATTCAAGGCAAGTAGAAATCGTTGGGATTTTGGAAGAAGTGGTGATGTGCCAAGAAATCCATGCTTCGAAGGGCATACAAAATGAATTTTCTCACCTCAGAAGGCAAAAGAGCAAAGGAAAAGATTTCTGACCTCGAAAGGCTAAAGAGCAAGATTTATTGGTTCGATGGTAATAAAGATATGGCACATGGAAGAAATTGCACATGGATGCCCCATATCTTGGAAAATAGAGGTAGGACTTGTATTACAAACACCACTTTGTGGATTTGATTTGACAAAGTAGGCATGCTTTTACACAAAAAGACATTTAAATCAAGAGAGTGCCAAATTCAAGGGGTTGTCGATACATTCTACAAATAAATGCTTGAAGCATGGGGATTGAAAAGCATTCATCATTAAATGGTGACTAAGTAGATAAATTAAGATTACTTGTGTGTTCAATCATACATAAATTTTTCTAACTACCTTCACTTATTGATATACCATAGTCTAAATGCTCATGGGCCTTACTTTTGGAAAGGAAAAGAGTCTTGTACTTTTGGGCAAGGGGCAAAGAGAGAGAGAGAGAGAGAGAGAGAGAGAGAGAGAGAGAGAGAGAGAGAGAGAGAGAGAGAGAGATCAAATTAGCATAAGAAATTAGTAACATTTCCCTTCAATTCTGGAAGTCACAAAACACCTTCTGTATAACATTCCCTTCAGTTCTAGGAGTCAAAAAACATCTTCCATATAAATCAAGGTAGGAGGTTCTCTATATGCATTGTTGAAAATTTGTTCAATCACTAGCTATGAGAAACTTATTTTGGAAAGAATAAATAACTTTAGGATGTGAACATTAGTTTATTTTCTTATGAATCAAGTTCTACTTCCTTCAACTTACATTTATCGAATCTATTGAACTAATTTTGTGATGAGGTTTTAAAACCTTTGAGATTTCCTTGTTTGTTGTCTCCTCATTTATAGTGGTAATGTTCCTCATGGCCAAAAATTTTACAATATTTGCAAGTTTGTTGATCTTTACTTCCATAGCATGACATCAATGTTTATAGTTGAGAATGTGAGTGTATTCATGTTTAAAAGGGTGTGTTTTATTCTTTTCCAAGCAAAAGCTTTTGTCTTATGATCTATGACATCTAAAATGGACAAAGGAGGACATATTATTTTTTCAAACTATGACGTAAGGAGTACCTCCTACCCAAATCAAGATCAAAACACTTTTAGCCTGAGAAAAAGTCAAGTACACAATTTTTGCACTCATTTCACCTAATCACACCACACTTTTGTATGATTCCTCAATCAAATCATGTTAAAGATAACATGGAATACTATTGATGTTAGCACATGAAGTACATCTTTATATTTGTGTATTTCGAATCATTTGCCACTATCTCATATGGACAAGCCAATTGTTCTTTAGTTTTTGATAACTTCAGTAGGAAGCAAATTTCCAATGTAGAGTGTGATCTTTGTCTTGTTTAAATGTGAAGGTCAATTTTTTGAAGTAGGACATTGACATTAGGTCATATAGTTGGACTGGAAGTAACTTATTGAAGAAGTTTCAAATATATTGACATACCTAAGACATATCAATTTATAATTATTATTGTGTCCATCTTTTTTCAAGAAAAGACAACCAAACCTCAACATCCATAAGGGGGATACTTTCCCTCTAAAATTTAGCCAAGGAGCATGTAACGGCAATAATGGTGTGGCATGTGTTAATAAGATAGCTTGCAAGAAGAATAGAAAACTTATCTCAAACGCACTAAGATGATCTTTTCCTATGACCCTACCAATAAGGAGTAGTTAAGTGTCCAAGTGGTCAGAACAAAATGATACAAATGTAGCATGTAAACATAGGAGTTCAATCAAAAGATGCATGTGGGAAGACTTGCAACCGCCACCTTGCAACTACGAGCCCAAGTTTTAGACTACTAGACCATCACCTTTGAGACATCTTGTCTTAAATTTTTAGCTCACACAAGTTTTGCCACCATGAAAAATGATTGCATGGAGAGCAATAGGTTTCGATTTGTCATTTCTATACTCACTTTATGTTAATTTTAGTCAAATGCATACCTTTGTGGCATACCATGACATCACATGCCTTGAACTTTATGGAATTCTAAAGATGATTTAACACATGCATAACACCAAGAAAAGCCACAATAACTAAAAGTTAATATTCATAAAGATTTAGCAATGTGTATGCTTTATTATTAAAACTTGGGTTATTCTCGTCATATGCCAAATAACCTCTTAAAGCTTGATAGTATAATAAAATTTTAGCTTAATATCAACATATGGCATGCACGTCCTCTTCCATGTAAGTAGTGTTAAAGAAAGCTCTAACAACATAATTCAAAATGTTGTTACTTTAAAAGGGACACCTAACAAAATGTTCTTTTACATATGATTTACATGTGTATGAGTGCTCGCATATATGCATGCACGTGTACATGTGTGTGTGCATGCATGTGTTGCGTTGTGAATTGTTAAAGAAGCCCATACACAAACTTTAAAAGTCTCAATAGTTATTTATTTCATGAAGAGAATGTTGAGTGAGTACGTGAGACCTTGTTCATTTCCCCCCCTTCATTGACCCAACAATTCTTTATAGATATCTTAGAACTCATCCACCCATTCTATCCACATCTTCGATCTTTCACATGCCTTCTTGGCAAGTTCGTTGAGTGGACATTTGGATTCATATATTTTTAGAGTTTGAACATATCAAAGGGCTTGCTAAATTGGATGTTTGTTTTGTCAACATAATTTTTATGTAATGCTCATTTTGGATTATTTCCTAATGCATGCTACAAATTTAAGGAATAGGTTAGAATACAAGAAGATGGGTACCAAGGGTCCATCAAAGGAGACATTTTAAAAAAGGCAAAGAGATTAACAATTACATGCTGCAACAAAAAGAGTTATAAATGCACATATAAATACTTCTTACTTACAAACTTGTCAAAAATGAATGAGATATTAAATATAATGCTTCATTCCACATTTAGTGTTATTATAACATTGTCACAAAAAAAGGTAAGGTGTTGTAAGATTGGCCCCTTTACCCTAGACAATGATGAGACTCATACATACTTATATTGTGATAATAAGATAAAAGTTGAATATAGGGTTAGATTCACAAAATTGAGACAAAACAAACCATTTGTATTAAGCTTGTTAATATTGTGCATTTATTAACATAATATGGCATTCTAGGGCTATTAACACTTGATCATTCCATGTAACAAGATTAATGACGGTTAAATAGCAAGATTGGTGCATCAGATTCAATTTAAAGTCATCAAATTCATCTACATGGCAAGTGAGCAATGGCTTAAAGTAGAAGCAAAGAAGAAAATATGCCATGAAGATATCCGAGCCTTGATGGCTACTTGAAGGAGTGGCATTCTTTTGGCCACTATACTAGTAAACCTTTTAGCCACCCACTCTCACTTGGGACAACTTGATTATCTACGCTGATAGTCAACATATCAATTCGAAGCAATCTATAACATGAAGTACAAGCCAAGGTAATTTGTTAATGTCCTACTTCCACACACACACACACACACACAAAGTCAATGACCTATCAATGGCCTAGGCCACTTGACATGGCCCTATTAAGTCTTCAAAGAGTTTCAATTTTAGACTTATTAGAAGAAAGTTCACAGGAGGGCGAAGTGTTTGAAAGAGAAGACATAATTGCAACTATACTAGTAAACCTTTTAACCACCCACTCTCACTTGGGACAACTTGATTATCTACCTTGATAGTCAACATATCAATTCAAAGCAATCTATAACATGAAGTACAAGCCAAGGTAATTTGTTAATGTCCTACTTCCACACACACACACACACACACACACACACAAAGTCAATGACCTATCAATGGCCTAGGCCACATGACATGGCCCTATTAAGTCTTCAAAGAGTTTCAATTTTAGACTTATTAGAAGAAAGTTCACAAGAGGGCGAAGTGTTTGAAAGAGAAGACATATTTGCAACTATACTAGTAAACCTTTTAACCACCCACTCTCACTTGGGACAACTTGATTATCTACGTTGATAGTCAACATATCAATTCAAAGCAATCTATAACATGAAGTATCAAGCCAAGGTAATTTGTTAATGTCCTACTTCCACACACACACACACAAAGTCAATGACCTATCAATGGCCTAGGCCACATGACATGGCCCTATTAAGTCTTCAAATAGTTTCAATTTTAAACTTCTTAGAAGAAAGTTCACATGACTAATAGATATTATATTAAAGAACAATGCAAGTTACACTTGGGATTCACATGAGCTAATAAGGCAAGGCATCCACTATAGCAAAAAGTGATATGATTCCCTCAAGTAGGTCCCACTTCCATTACTCAAGAATTCCCAAGACTAAAGACTTTTGCAAGCTATGTCCTCCCATCTAATAGCTATGCAAATTGATTTTGGGCCTAGCCTCCCACATGAATTGGAGGTTGAACAATCCAATCCTCTAGACATGATACATTGAAGTTCGCCCTTCGTGCATTCCCAAGATACATTCTGAATGTAACTTAGGCTTAGATGCACTCCTCAAGCAACCTAGGCTCAGATGCACTCCTCAAATAACTTAGGCTCGCTCCTTTGAATGGGAATTTCTGAGCCTTTGGTTGCCAATTTTCAAAGGTCGTGCTTTAATGAATTCATGCTATGCACTTCCTAAACAAGTGAAGAGTTCTTGGAAGCGCGAAAAAACTAGAGGTATGTGCACTATGACCAAAAAAGTTGGGAGTTTGATATCCTTGGACGTTTGGTTGCACATAAGGGAGGGCATGACCCCTTGGCTTTTTCTTGAATCTGCCACAATACGCCTTGGACGGTAGGGTTGGGTAGTTTGACGCACATAGCATTACTTCAACGATCACATTCAATAGTCGCATGTTATGTATACTTTTCTCCTTCCCTTTTTGACAAATCTTTCTCCACAACAAACTGTCTAATTACCGAATTCTGAGCTCTTGGGTCCTTCCCATCACCATTGGCGTTCATCAAGGGGAAGGAGAAGAGAAGAGGAGCCTGGAGCCTGGAGCCTGGTATGGTGTGCCTTTTATGAGGTGCAATGAGCTCCTGGCTATGGTGGGCAGTGGCATTCACCATCCTCATCTTCATCATTGAGGTCACCAAGGAGAAGGAGAGGAGGAGACGAGAGGCCCTGCATGCTCCTGCTCCTCATCTTCCTCCTGGTCCCCGGCCCCTGCCCCTCATTGGCAACCTGCACCAGCTGGACATCGCCACCCCCCACCGCAGCTTGGCCCACCTTGCCACCACCCATGGCGCCCCGCTCATGCATCTCCGCCTCGGCTCCACGCCCGCCCTCGTCGTCTCGTCCACCGCCCTCGCTCAGCAGTTCCTTCTCAATTCCGCTGCCGACAAGCACTTTGCTTGCCGCCCCAAGTTCGAATTCTGCCGCCGCCTCCTGTATGGCAACCACAACGGCCTTGCATTCGCCGCGTATGGGCCATCGTGGAGGACGATGCGCAAGTTCTGCACCCTGGAGCTCTTCACACCCAAACGCATGCATGATTTCAGACACCTCAGAGAAGAGGAAATGCACCTCCTCATCCAGCAGCTCAGTCGTGATGATGTGCAAAATGTGAATGTGGCATCCCTGGCACGTGTGCTCATCTCCAACACAATGGGCAGGCTAGTTCTCACCCAAAGAATGTCAGATGTGACAGTAAATGGGGAGACATTGATGGACATGTTCCAACAAACCACTCGGGCTATTACCCCTACACTGGGGGACTTCATCCCTGATCTTGGCTGGTTCTTGGATCTCCGTAGCAGAAGGATCATGGACCATGCTCACACACGTATGGACAGATTCTGGGAGTGCATCATCCATAAGCGCGAAAAGGACAGAATCCTGCACCCTAGAAGTACAGGACCCTTAGACTTTCTTGATGTGCTCTTGTCCAACCCTGAGATTCAAAAGCTTGGCAGGGATAATCTCAAAGCTACTCTTATGGTAATGACTCAAAGTAGTATATGAACAACCTCAAAACTACTCCTATGTTGAAATGATTCACACAATCTGTTTTATGCAAGCATGTCCTCACTAGGCAATGGACTCTATGAGCTGCAATTGCCATGTCCCCAAACAATTGCACCATTAGTATTGTGCAAGGACTGCTAACTAAGCAAGCACCATTGCATCATGTTTGCATCAATGCTAGAGGTGTGTTTAATGTTGCCTGCCAAAGAAGATTGAAGTGCAACGCGAGTTCACATTTCTCAAAGATCGCTAAAAGCACCATTTATTGTGTGATGTTTAAGTACAATATACAGCCCAATTAGAATTGTCAAGTCAGTGCCATGTGCATCAAGACATCAAGCATGCTCACGTGGAATCGATCGGTCCTGCATCCACTGTACAGCCAAGAAGATATTAAGGTTGCAGGAACTGAAAACAAATGAAAGAGGCAGATGCACTTGCAAATAATGATGGAGCAGTAGGAAGCAATGTGAGCGATGCAACCCAGGTCTATGTAACACCATGCATAAACGAAGACATGTAGTTCAGATGCATGCACTGCACAGAAGGATCAAAAAGAGTGCTCGGATGCACGCCTAAGACAAAAATATAAGTGGAGTGCAAGTATCACAGCATGACTCAAAAGAAGTTTTGGACAAATTCCCACACTGTGAATTGCCACAACATAAAGAGCTTCTGCAAGAAGGGACAGACATCATACCTAGCTAGCCTGCCCCCACCCGCACCTAGCTAGGTATGCGGTGCCTCCCACGCAGAAGCTCCACAACCAAAGATCAGAGTAGTCATAACGACCCTTTGCCAATTTCATCAGTTTTTTGTGTGTATCTGCGCATGCGATAAAACTAACTTGCCACAGCCAGAAATTAAAGTACTGATAATGAATGGCCCTTTGCCTGAACAGGACATTTTGGGAGCAGGCACAGAAACATCAGCCATAACGATAGAGTGGGCAATGGCCGAGCTATTACACGCCCCGGAAACCCTAAAAAAGCTGCAGAAGGAGCTCGAGGAGGCACTGCCGAAGAAGGAAGGGAGGAAGCCGGTGCTGGTGAGGGAGGCAGATATAGCCGGTCTGAGGTATCTGAAAGCGGTGGTGAGGGAGACGCTAAGGCTGCACCCGCCTGTGCCATTACTGATACCTCGGGCGCTGGCCGGCGATGGAGGCTGCAGCATTGCAGGCTATAACTTCGCTCCCCGCACCCTCCTCTTTGTGAATGCGTGGAGCATGGGCAGGGACCCTTCCGTTTGGGCCCGCCCGGAGGCCTTCTGGCCGGATCGATTTGGGTCCCCCTTGCCTCTAGAGCATCTAGACTCCCTCATGGACCTGAGAGCCCCCCACGGGCCCCTCAGAATCATCCCCTTTGGTTATGGCCGCCGCTCCTGCCCCGGTATGTCCCTCGCCCTCTCTCTCATCGAGCTCGCCCTCGCCAACCTCGTCTGGAACTTCCACTGGGCACTACCCCTTGGTGTTTACCCCACCCACATTGACATGAGTGAGAAGAGTAGTAGTTCCACCACTCACAAGGCCCAACCTCTCCTAGCTCTTATAACACCAAGATGAATAATGCTCAAGCTCTAGCCTACCTTGACATGAGAGAGAAGAGGAGTAGTGTGCCCACTCACAAGGCTAAATCTCTCCTAGTTGTTATGATACCAAGATGAAGATTGCTTAAGCTCTAGCTGACCTACCTTTTGTCACCTCTAACTCATGTTCTTGGACTTCATGAGCATCCAATTGATGGCTCCTACATGTTAGTCTAAGGCTCTACCATTTGATGATTAATGCTTAGGCTCTAGCCTACTTACATTTTGTAGCCTCTAGCTCATATTCTTGGAGTCCACACGTCTGATGACTTTATGTGCATCCAATTGAGTATTCATGCACATTAGTTCAAGGCTCTATGTTTTTATCTATACATTTCATTACCACTACCTCATAATAATTATGTTGAACAACCTACAAAAACACTTTACCTTTTGTGCACATATTGGCCTTTTGATATACTAGTTCCCTACAATCTCCCAAGCTCCACAGTAACTGAAAACTAAAACAATTGATTCCAACTATGTTTGATATATGTAGTAGAGAATCTAGTGCTTGTAATGCTTTTGATTCGGGTTTTTTAATCAACTTGATTAATACGTTTTTGAAGAATGCTACAATATTACAAGCCTTTAAAGCTAGTGACTTTGGGTAGACTTTTGTTGTATTCACTTAGCCTACCCCCTTGTAGCACATATAGTAGAAGCAATATATTCTCACTGCATAACAAAAATCTTCATTTTTGTGGAAGGTACTTATGCTTGAGGTTTTGTGTCTATGAATACTTGTTCTTTATAAGCTTGGAAGATGTGTTTGTTCTTATTGAAAGAATACTCCATCTTGCATTGTTTTTTAATTGTTGTCCTATGCTTGATGTGGGTTGTCTATTGTTCTTCGGGAATACAAGAGTCCTTTGACCAAGTCATACATGTAAACATGGAAAAACAAAGTCCTTCAAACCAATAAGGGAAATATGATTGGCCTCCCATTTCTTGCCAAGCATGTAAAAGGAAACATGTATCTTTGTATGGAATGCAAGGGAAATCGAGCAAACCAACAATGGTGTTAGTACATTAGATCCATTTGCAAGCTCCATAATTAACACAATATACTGAGCAATCCACATCTTGTTGTGGTGTAGTTTCACTAAGTTTTCATACTACTAGATTACTTCTACATCATGCACACTAAGTAGCACTATACATACAAGATGCCACTACACACTTGGAAATCAATCATTTTCTATATGTTAATATTTGCTTATCAAATTTTGGATGGGAGTGTATGTTTGAAACACAAAAGATAGTCATGAGATCCTCCCCCTTAATCTAGCAAATACTAGCTTGAGTTCAATATAACAATTTGCATGGGAGTAAGTATGAGTCTCACTTTTTACTGAAATACTTTCTAACTGTAACGTATTCGCCTGTTCACTTGCAAGACACCTCTTAGCAGCCCATCGGGAAGAGAGTCTAGAAAGCGCCGCCTGGCACTCCCACGGAATGTCATGGGGTTTGCGATCTAGGTCTTCCCAAGTCTGCCACAAAGCGGAAGCATTCCAGCCGTTCCCACTTAGGACCGACCTGAATTAAGGTTTTCCTAGTGGTCAAATTCCTAGAGCGATAGCTAGCGTCAAACCGAACTACTTTACGCAAAAACGTCAAGGTTAAAGCAGATTCATGCTGCACTTGGTTCAAGGAGAATGGGAAACGAGAGGGATGCAAAGCTCGACCTCTTTGCCTGTAAGGCATAGTCCCATTCCGTTTCCCTAAAATAGCATAAATCGGGACTCTAGTAACCTAGATTCTAGGTCATTGTTCCTTGCTGTCAATTTCCTTCGAGAAAAGTTCCCACTCAACTGAGACCACCCTTCCGTAGGACGGACCTATGGTCACATCCACCGCACTTTCCTCAAGGTTACTTTAATTGTCTAACTACCTACCACATTTAGTTTGACAAGCAAAAACAGCTTTCTTAATTAGCCAATTAATCACCAGTTCCTTCACGTAATCTTAGCAGCACTGACATAGAAAAACAATGCCAAGCAAGTTCCTTTTCAACAATTGATCTTATTTATCAGTTTTTGGAATACATCATATAATCCAGCCCGAAGGCTATTCCATAATCCGCCCAAAGGCAATCCAGCAATCCTTAGGGATTACTAATCCAAGTTTTCACCCATAGACTAGTATGCGGGCCTCGAGATCCAGTCACCTCGGCCTCTTGTGTAGGACCCGGAGGCAAGGGATTTACGACCAGAGATGCCTTGGCAGCCAAGCGTCCTCCTACTCCAAGTAGCACCCACGGAGAGACCTCTCGTGCCGGGTTCGGTCCACGTACCTGGCATGGCTAACAAGCCCCTTGGTTAGGGTCAGGCAAATAATTGGGGGTAACTGATGCTGCCTCTCCCTCCAGGCCTTCAACCTGAAGCATTAATTATCTTTCCATCTTTAGTTCCTTGAGCAAAGAAGTACAAACAGTGCTCCTAACTTATACAAACACAATCAATCCAGTGGTCGTTTACTTGGCTAACTGCTAAGGTGTGAATCATTCTCTTCGAATGCATCCAGCATTCGATCCGGGATCAATTGCGACTTGGCAAGATCCCCAAGGGTTTTGTTGTTTGTTTACCCTTTTATCCTTGGGTTAGGGTTTATACCATGTTAACCCAAATTAACAAACACCTTAGCTTCCTTAAACTAAGACAGTAAATCCTGGGCAACCTTGTCGCCCCAACTTGGTTGGTCAATTGCTTGCTAGGCAATACATAACTTCCCTAACTTGGCAAATCGGTCCAAAGAAGGGTGATGTAGTAGGATGTCTACTCATCCTCTTGCAAATTAGACTTGCACTAGAACCTGCCAACCTTGTTCCAAGGAGTGACAATTCTATTTTGTGATTTAACACAAAACCATGCGACGCTGCAACTTGTTGTATAGGAGTCGCATCTGACTTACGGGATCATCTCTCCCATCAAACGGGGTTCCTTGGTCAAGAAATACGTTTGGTCAAGCTGTAGGGTTTGGGATGTCTTCTTGACCCAACCCAACCCTAACCATACTAGGCCGACAACGTTTGGCCCTAGGGTTTCTAAACTCAATCAGAAGTCTAGTATTAGGCCAATTTACCCTAGGGTAAAACCATAGATCGTTATTGTATGGGTGTCCAATTAACCCTAACATTGTGAGAATGTGGGTAGGATCCTTGGGAATTAGAAGTCTTGACTTGGCATCCCAAGTGCGATACTAGGCAGAATTTTTAGCATACTAAACTCTACCTAGCGCATTGAGGTAATCATCGTTTGAGTTACACCATTGCAAGCGGAATTACCTAATCGAACCAATTGTCTTGCGACAAGAAGTGATCTTTCCTTAAATATGCTAATACTTTTTCCTAAAAAGATGTAAATAATTTCAAAATGCAACATTCCATGCAAATACGTGGTTCATGGACTTTTTCCTTCTATGCAACTGTGAGATTTACAATGACCATTTCTTTTCCTTGCCTGAGCTATAATGATTGACAGTTTAGGGCTACTCATATAAACCCTTCGTTGATTTACATCAAGAACTATGCCTATAAACCTTTCATTTAGTGCAATTGAATTCAGGCTTTAATATGAAATGCACCCTTTTCTAAAAACAACTTTGGTAAAAGAAACCCATGCATAAGCGAATGTCATAAGACTATTATTGACTTAGTCCGTTCAACGGCACTTAACCCGACTTAAAATGCAAGCATCCTCACATGCAATAGGCAAGTTCATGGTTTCCTTTTCATGCAATGCAATTCTTTGGACATCATTCAATGGCGTCTAAGATTAACCTTTATACGAATCACGTCCATGGATTTAAATCATAAGTGCAACATGTGACAAGCTCTATCCTTCTCAGCATGATCCTTCTTCTAATTTATGCATTATACATTCAAGGAGATTGCAACTTGGAAGTGCAAGCATTTTTCAAAGGCATGATATGCATTAACTTCGTAAATGAATGGATAATTGCGTTTAAAATTTTCAAATGTATATAACTCGACTACGTGTATTAAAGATATGCTCAAATGCATTCTTTCCATGCGAAATCAATCTCTAAGAACCTAGGCATTGAGATTTGGGGTGTTATTCACACGCGAACTCGGAGTAGAAGCTCCCGCATGTGCGCCTTATGTCTTTTGTTTGGGAGCCATTTATGTAGTGTATTTTTTGTCGCAGTAGCTCCCCTTGGGTTACTCGCACATCCCAAAGACTCACAGTCCGCGATCTCCCTCTCTTGCATAGGATCAGGGGTCTTGGAGGCTTGGGTTTAAATTTCCCGGGGAAGCACGGGGGAACCAGGCCTATGGAGGCTTAAGATTAGAAGCTTCCAAGGAAGCTTCTAATGCTTCTCTGTTAGAAACGTAGAGAGAGAAGAATTTGATGGAGGAGGAGATGATGATGAGGATAATGATGGAGATGATGATAATAATGATGATGATGGTGGTCGTGACGATGAAGGCGGCAGCCTGGCGAATAGCGTGGCGCAGGAGGGCGGGATGGCGGCTGTAGCAATCGTCCGATTCCTTCCTCTCCCCCCTCCCCAAGCTTCAAGGGGGGAGTCTTATAGGCTGGGGGGGGGGGGGGGGGGGGGGAAGATAGCCTACCACGTGGCTGGCTTGCATGCCTCCCCTCCCTCATGCTTCTCCACACCACACTCCTCTTACAATTCCTCTCCCCCTACCATGCATTGGCTGAGGGGGGGGAGGTTAATAATAACTTTTTTTTCCTTAATTTTAACCATTATCCATTTGCCTTTCCCGTGAAGGGTGTTCTCGTGCGGCCTACGGGTGTTTTGAGCCTCGACCTCCTACGCTCGATGTGGTGATGTGTTTATTGAGGCACAGGGTTAAGCACTTAGCCACCACATTTACCGATGCGGGAGATTATGTTAGTTTGCTTTTTGTGAGGATTACGGGTCTTCAATATTTCGAGGCGGAAATATTACACTAACTGGGAAAACTATATGTAATTGCTAATTGAAATCTTCTTCCAATAGCTTTTGGTACCTATGCTATCTAATATTTTCCAAAAAATGTATAGTCTTGATTTTTGACACCCTTTTATGTTGCAACTAGCTTCGGTTTGTCCTCCCAATCCCCTAATTTTTCATTGTTGATTTCGTTGACCATACTTTGACCACTTTGATTAGGCCTTTGATTTCGACATTTTTACCCACCTTTTTCTAGTCTTCTCTCCTTGGAGCTAACATAACGCCCCCCCCCCCCCCCCCCCCCCCCCCTTTAGATAGTGCTAGTCCCATGGCACACCACTCTAATGTAGGGTTAAGTAAGAATTTAAAATGTTAACTCTAGGAATACAAATGATGACGAGGTAATGGTTTGGATATAGAGCTATAAAAGAAAGGAAACTAGATGTTGGTGGTTATGGTGGTGTCCTTAAGATGACCTTAAATGAAACATTGTGCTCTCACCAAGGGTGGTGTGTAAGCTAGTTGTCCTAGTGGTGAGTGGTCATGTAGTGTGATTGAGTCTCTAATGGTAGAAAAGTTGAAACTCTAGGTATGTCCCACACATGAGGACCCAATCAGTGAAGGGTAGAGATGTCTAATGAATTTCATGGGGATAGGTCTATTGAGTGAGCTTGATGTGTCTTGGCCTTGATGTGGCCTAAATTGTGTTGTGGGTGTTGGGGTTAAGGGAAAGTGCTAGCCTATGTACACTAGAGGGCATCCATCAATGGAACACTCATATACATGCATAATCCATTCTCTCTTTGGTAAGTGGAGAATAAGGAAATGCTCAAGTAGATTGCCTTCCACCAAGACCATGCCTTTTTGTGTGTGTGTGTGTGTTCTTTTTTTTCTTTGGGGGGGGTGCATGTGTGTTCCCTTGGATCCTTCCTTTGGTTTCAGAGCTCATGATTTATAGTATAGAAGAATAGTGAGTGTGATGCATGTGTTTTCATCATCAACATAGATATAATAGGTGTTGCATAAGTTGTATATTTCAATTTTAGCAACAAAGAGCAACAACAATCCAACACTATTCACAATAGGAAAGAGCATTATTACTATATTTCAACTGTAACAATAAAGAGCAACAACTATCCAGCATTATTTATAGCATGAAAGAGCATTACTATTGCCATTTTCAACAAGTATTTTAGTAGCAAATAGCCAACTAAGAGGCCATTCTCCGCACTAACAACAAGTATACTTTTAGCATTAAGAGTGGGCTAGCAACAATACCAATTTCAACTGTAACAACACATATACTATTGCTACCATTTTTAATAGCAAGTAGCAGCATTATTGCTATCGTAATCAATGATGATATCAGTATTCTTCTTGCCATTTTTGGCAATTAACATGTCACTTTTTAAGGTAGCAGTAAGTAGCCTTTTATCATAGCAAATAAGCCATTTTTCTAAGCAATAGCAAGTAGTCTTTTGAGATAATAGTCTTGCTCTTTTTTTGGGCAAGAATAGACAAACTTCTAGGGCATTAAGTAGGCCATTTCAATAGCAATAACATCATATATAATAGCAATCTGGTAGCAGCAACAATACCACTCACATGCCATTTTCAGACAATGGTAGTAACTAAAAACTAGTAAGCAACATGCCACTTTTGGACAATGGTAGTAACTAAAAACTAATAAGCAACAATAAACTTCTAAGTAGGCTTATTAATAGGTAGTTTTGTCTAAGCTAAGGCATAATCTTTGAATGTATTTTGAGCAATTCTAGATCAACTTTGAATGTGGTTTGGGAAGCTATAGACCTAAATACTAGTAGGCCATCTAATTAAGAATGTCACTCGAGAGCTAGTGGATTGGCTAACAAGAGGAAGGTTATTAACAATAATAGGGTCTAGAAGATAAATTATAAGGCTAATGGAAGTTTAGAATGTACAAAGCCAGATTGATTGCATGGGAATTTTCATAGGTTGAAGGGTTTGATTTTCAAGAATCAACTACCAAAATCACTACTATTCACATAGCACTTGTAGTGGCTACTAATAAGAAATGGCTAGTTTACCAAATGGATGTTAAATCAACGCTCTTGAATGGTGGCCTCAAGAAGGATATGTACGTGGCTCAACCATTGGGTTTGAGGATCTCCATTCTAAAAGCAAAGCTTATAAGATGGAAAATGCATTGTATGGGCTAAAATAAGCCCCTAGATTTTCATGCTAGCAAATAGATAAGTTCTTTTTAAGCTTAAACTTCAAAAGATGTACCTTAGATGTTGACTTTATGTTTATATGAGCAATGAAAAGCCTATAGTGATTGTCCTTTATGTGGAAAACCTTTGAATTAAATGTGACTATGAAGACATGATGCATCAAACTAGAAAGGTTTTGACTTTTGAGTTTCAAATAATGGACTTAGGCTTCCTGTTGGGGATTGAAGTCTAGCAAGGGCCATTAAAAATCTTCGTCTCATAGAAGAAGTATGCATGGAAGAACTTGAAAGCATTTGGCATGATTGAGTACAAGGAGATAGCTACACCTATGGAGGTCAATGTGAAGTTATCCATTGTGGATATATCAACACAACCATACATTACAAGGTATAGGAGGTTGGTCTCAATAGTCTCATCCATTTGTGGAACATCAAGATAGATATCAATTTTGATATTGGTATTTTGAGTAGGTTCTCAAACAAACCTTATCAAAGTTATTGGAAAGTTGGGACGTGGATGCTCAAATACTTGAAGAGCTCTTGACTATGGTATCACACATAGTTTCAAAACTTCTCTTTTGTGGAGAAGTATGACTTAGATTAGGTAGGAGATAGTGATAACAATATGTCAAATTTTGACTATTATTTCTCTTTGGGTTTAGTAAATTTCTCTTGGATCATTAAGAAGAAACCAATTATGGCACTGCCTTCTATTGAAGGAGAGTACAAAGCTACATGTTTTGTTCTATGTGAAGCAATATGGCTAAGAAGGATCCTATGAAGATCCAACTACGTTGAAATGTGACAACCAAAGTTGCATCACCATTGTCAGAAATCCAATGTTCCATGTGTGCACCAAACACATAGAGATCCAATATCACTATATGCATGATTTAATCAAGGATGGGATAATAGAGCTAGAATGGAGTAGATATCTTCACCAAAGCTCTTACAAAAAATATGCTATGAGCCCATCTTCAGAGACTCGATGTTGAGTTGAGGATATAGTTCACATACAACTAGACATTGAGGGGGATGTTAGATATGTTCAATGCCCCACCCTCATAAGGTGCCACCAATGATCCATGGTGCTTAATGTTGCAAGGCCCCCATTATGAGGAGAAGCCATGTGTGAACCAAATGGGTCCTGACTTGTATGTCAAATGAGGTCTATATGAGAAGATAGTACAAACATGATCTTTGTGAGTCTAACCTTTGGGTTCGATATATTAGTTAAGCTGGTAGCAACTCAAGGTACATCACATCGAATTGCAAGGTGTGGGAGTTGTCAAGTATCTCTATTTTGGGTTGGAGGGTTGTGAGAGGCCCCTAGTTGGGGGGGGTGGGGTCTTAGAGGCCTCCTTAACAAGGATCCAAGGGTAGCACCTTGGCCCGATGATAAAGGGAATACTCCCTACTGACTAGGAAAGGTTCATAATATAGTAGGCCAAACAAGCTAAGGGAGAAATGCCCACAGAGTCATTATCCATCATCTATTTAGATCTTCATCTAGCTTTCACCGTGGACATTGTTGGAGGGGTTTTAGTCAAAAGGTCATATCCATCGGGAATCAGAGAGAGAAGAAAGTAGAGAATAGAAGATAGAAGAGAAGAAAAAGAATAGACAAGAGGTACACAAGGTAAAGACAAAGCTCAATTATTCAAAGCACTATGTATTCATAGAACCCGAGAAGATAAACAAAATCCTTGTTTGAGACTACATAGAGGCAATCTCCAAGCATTAGATCTCCTAGAGCTCCTTGGTAGACCAAAAACACACACCAAACACTAGCTTCTTCTCTACTTAGATGGCAAATCTGATGGTTCCCTAGGCTTCAAAAGGGGGGTGAAACTCTAGAACACATGGTGAGACTTCTCCTAGTTTTCTCCTTCTTCTTCTCCCCATTTCAAGTACTCTTTGCTACTTCAAAACTACAATTGCACTGCACATGAATTCAAAATCCTCTTCTTTTTTGTATGAGATCTCCCAAAATTGGCTAAAAAGCCACTTACTTTTTGCATGCCACCCTATTCAAGAAGTTTTCTTCACCGTTTTAGGAAACTTACAAGAAATAATGTCCAAAATATCAAAAATAGGCTAAACTTGTCTAAAAATCCCACATTTTGAAACTATCCATATTATGGATACTAACATTAATGAATAATATGCCATTGACTCTCTAGATTAATAAGAAAGCTAGATGATGATGCACTCCAAGGTCTTTCACACTGTGTCTATATAGTGTCATGACATCTACCCTCTTTGAATTTGCACATCCTGTAGTATGTGCCAAAGTCCTAATTGTCATCAGACTTTGAGACCTCCTCATCCTCATATCCTTTGCTTCTTCATCTTCCATATCTTCATGGCTAGCTCTTGTATCATGGCCACTATTTTCTTCTAGTTCTGGCAACTCATAGGTAGTAGATTCTTGCCTCTTGAATAATTTGATTCTTTTCCTTGCTAGCAAAAGTTTTATGGTTTTCCCATCTAGCTCATTTAATGCATAAGTAGAATTATCAAACACATGTTTTACCATATAGGGTCCGAACCATTGTTTGAAGACTTTTTGCATGGTACTATGACGGTTGTCCAAACATCTATCATAAACCAACACCTAATCCCCGTCTTATATGGTTCTTGGCCTCAATCTATGTCTTTTGTCAAACCGTTTCTTGTTTTGTATCCTTGCTGCCCTTAACTTTGCAATTGTTGCCTCTATGTCTTCTAACTTTTTTTCCAACTATCTAGTATGTAAGGCCAATAACTTCTCTCAATTTATCTCCTCTTCCCAAGGTAGCACACTCCATGTGATTGTCATATTTTCTATTGCCACGATAGGTCTTTCACTATACATCAATTCAACATGCATATATCTTATAACAGTACTATGAGTTATTTTGTCAACCCACAAAGCATAAGGAAGCAATCATGGCCACTCTTTTACCTTCTCTCCACATACTTTTCCCAATTCCTTCACAATAGGTGGGTGATCTCTTTCATTTTTTCCATTTCCTTCAGGGTTATAAGCTGAAGTTAAAGCAAGCTTTATCCCCAACCATACAAAGAAATCATGGGCTTCATTTGCATCCAGTTCACCCCTATCTACTACTTTTTTCCCACACAACCATACCAACAAAAGATCTCTTCCAAGAGAAAAGTACACACTGCATTTGTTATCTTGGTATGTAGAGCTCTCCCTTCCACTTAATGAGTCAAGTCTTCATGGGCAAGTGCAAGATATCTCATTTGCCAAAGACCTGTAGGCATTGTGACTAAATCCACCACCCACTTAAAATGAAGAGACAAGGAATATATGGGCCGCAATCCATCCTGATGTCTCATAGATGAATACATTTGACATGTCATACATGTTTTCACAAAGTGAGCAACATCCTTATACATGCCCTTCCACCAATATCTTTCTTTGATCTTTGCAAAAGTACCCCAAACACCTTTATGGGTAGCCCATAATCTTTCATAAAATTCTTGCATAACATTTAGTTGTGAAGCATTGTCACCCAGAACTCGCAATGGCATACCTTGTTTCTTCTTAACATGTTTCCACAAGTATCCATCTTTTAAGAAAAACCCATAGGCTTTTCTCTTGATCTTCTTAAACTCTACATCTGACTACTTATCTCTCTTTGTTAATGTACTGAGGTATTGACCAATTCTCAGCCACTCTCCTACATATTTGTCTTCCAGAAACACTTCTACACAAGGTACATAGCATATAAAGTGTTTTTTCTTTGCTATCCAAGCTTTTGTTATATTGTAGCAACTGTTGCATTGCTAAATTCACACTTATAGCACTTATACTCGATAAACCAGTTGTTGTATTACTGCATTTATTGTTGTCCTTAGATTCATGAGAGCTATACTTGTAGTTACAATGACTATCAATTAAATTTCACCAATCAAAACATCACTTTCAGTAAAAGCAAGAAAGTCATCATCTTCCTCCTCATTCATCATCCCATCTTCATTCTCATAGCTGCATGAGATAACATGTTTACCACCAAGTTATCTCTTCTTGCAATATGTTGGAATTCAGGGTTCAAAGATTTAATGTATGCAATCCACTAGAGCATAGCAATGCTCGAGTTAGCACAACTAGTAATCATACTCAATACTGGCAAACAATCAATCTCAATGATTGCACGAGCACTTATAAAATACTCTTATCACATTTAAGGGTTGTCACAATTCCACATAATTCTCTTTTTACTTGTGGATACCTTCTCTGTCAGAGTCAGTCAATACTTTAGTACCAAATTAAATTGTATATATTTGCCCTTCCTCATCATCTTGTCTAATTACCCATCCAATCCCGATTGGGGTTGTATCAAAAGTAATACTGATAGGCTTCCCATGTGAATAATAATCCTTTCTCAATGTAGGAGCAGATTTCAAGGAGCCACTTCAATTTCTTCTCTGACCTTTCCTCAGAGCTAATATAGAGCATTAGCTACATGTGCAAAGTGAGGGATCAATATCAAATAGAACACACATGCATCCAAGAATCTACCCACCTCAACCAACTATCTGCACTAATTAGCATCCCCCTCTTCATTCTTTTCATCCACTACACACCCTTTGATTGTAAGATTATCCAAGAAGGGCATTGTCAACTGTGGTATAAAATCCATGAGTTCCCTATGCATAGCATTTGTTATGTGTGCCACAGAGTTCATTGCAACCTGAAGGAGAGTACACATTTGTACTAACTCCAAGGAAGTCTTCATGATTGTGATATCCCTACTCTCAACTGCAAGTTGAACCTGATCATACCCTGAGTAAAGATCACCCAAACAATAGATCGCTTTGCTTGCAAAAGCCTCTGCAAATTCATTAACCACAGGACGTGCACCCACATTTCTTATGGTCACTTTATTGTGGCCGGTTGCATGTCTTGAATAAATCTCAAAGCCCCATTTTTTTTGGGCACAATAAACCAATGATTTGAGTATGGGGCTTAAGAGAGCTCCAAGATCTTCATGTGAATCTTTTCATTTAGCAAATCCATTAGCTTTGGCAAGTAAGCTTTAGGCACTGGAATAGGCCTCAAGTTCCATGGTACATGTGGCACAATAAATATTACCATAGAAGAGACAACATTCGGATCCACACAACCTATTTCAGTTGGTTGAAATGCAAATGCTTTTCCATGCCTAGCAAACATCTGCATAAAATAGTCTCTTTCAGCAGGCAAAAGGAACCCTTTTGCACCAACTTTCAATTCCGTAATGTGCCAGATGTAAATTGGTGACCTATATCTTTAGGATCCCATAAGCTTGGCTTCCTTGACACTTTTTCATATAGACCTCACTTTCTGGTGGAAGCAACAAAAAAACTGGTTTTATCTTTTTGTCAACTGTCTTATAATTTTGGGGGAGGGAGTAATAAAATATGCCATCAATTTTCTAGTAACAAGAGCTAGATAGTTCAGGGTACAACTCCTTTAGGTTAAGACAATATTTGATCATGTCTCCACAACTACTTCAACCCATTGTAATCCTTCGTGCTGAGCAAACAATGCTATAACATCATACATATCCAAAGAACATACTAACAACACTCTATTTTCAACCTCATTTTCTGCATGTATAGTTTCTAAAATTTCAGCCATAGTGTCAGTAATATTCAACCCATAAAAGAGGCATGAAGTGCCTTCATTTGCAGCTAACAACCCCAATGCTCTCAGTTCCTTAATAGCCCGTTTCATAGGTATGTGTTCAGCCTTACACATAACTTCCATAGGCTTAAACCAACACAAACTATTTGTTGTAACTAAGAATAACCAGTAGTAAATACATGATTCATTCCATCAAGAGGTGAATACATCCTCTGAACAATGCTATTGTAGCCCCATATTACATCAGTGCTATATGAAAATCCTGGTCTTTGAATACCCTTGCATTTGGAGGCAAAGAAGACTCTCGAAGCGTATCCTGATTCCCTAGGATGATTAACACAAATAGTAAGAAATTGGTTTGCTTTCCTCCCATCCTTGCTTCTAACTCTTGCATAAACACAACCATCATTAGGAACCTTTGTTTCCATGCACACTCTTGTAATATAGGGCTATCCCAAAATCACTACATATGAGGAACTATCTTGCACAAAAAAGTGTTGCTCTTCTTATACATCACCAATCGTCACTTTTACATTAGGACATGCAACATAGAGCTCCCTTGAAGAATTATTTGTAGCCCTCATATGCCAACCATGATCAATGTCCACAGGCCATGCATCATTCTCATACAATCCACGCTCAATGACATTGATCTCGAACCCATGGTCAAGCAAAGAAACACAAGGAGTTTCATGCTCTCCTATTTTTACTACTGTTTCAATGGTAGCCCTTTCCTAGTGATTTCTTGTGTAATGACTCCAAGGAATAAATCCTAGATTCTCTTCCCCATATTGTTGCATTCGCCTTACTCCACCATGCATATTGCTATATGACAATGTGTTTAGCCACTTTCTTCTCTTTCCCACATACTATCCACTGATTTAGTAGCATCTTGCATAGATAAACCAATACTTACATCATGCTAATATTCAACTGCCCGAATTCCCAACAAACCATTTTCCTCTTCAAATTGCAGCAATGTACTAGTGGTATCACCAAGAAATTGATGCAACAGCTTATGTCCCGACTGCTTGCTATTCTTTTTGCCCTTTTATTTGCTATCGTGTTTCTGCTCCTGCCCAACCTCTTCCATAACATGCTCAGGAGAAGGTGGCTGATTTGTAGCTTTAGGTTGATCCACACTTCTTCTTGTCACTCTCTTATATGTCCCTGCATTATCTTCATCTCTCTTTTGTTTCTTTTCCACAAGTACATCCATGTTTTACACTTTTGCTAAATATGCATATATTGAATATGCATCTATTGGTGATTCCTAGCTAGTTATATTACAAATGTCTTGCCCTGCATGAGACATTTCACTATTAGTAACTTTCCTCTTTTCAGGCGCATGTAAAGCATATGTCCATATTGCAGTCATCGGACCATGCATTCTATCCAACTGTAGACTAAAAGTAGCAGCATGTACAACCACATAAGCATTTTGGACAGTCAAGTCTTCCAACAACTTTTGCATACCTCCCTTTCCAAAATTCAAAGAAAGAGGCAATCCCATTTCTTATGCATGGATCTTTCCATCTTTCCAAAAGATGAGCTATCATGCCAAGGCCTCCTGATAAGCATTACAAATCTTTCTTTCATACGAAAAACTATCACACCATATACAACTTTTCCTTGGTTTAGGACCTAAAGCATGTCTCCTTTTCTCTTATTGTTTATCAATCAAATTTATGACCTTCAACTGAAGATCCCACATGCCTTTAACAAATTCATCTAATACATCTTCCCTAGCAGTGGGAACATCAGGTACAGCCATAGGGTTAGAGAAGTGGGTGACTTTTAATGGGTAGATTACTATTTTCCCCATAAGAGTGGGAAAGCTAGATACATGCAATCTTTCTCTTCTTCTATGATTTTATACTAATGCATTACCAACTTCCTAAGCATGCCTCCACTCTACTTTAAGCCCATTGCGCTGAGTTGTGGGGTAAGGGATTAAAATGGGCCCCTATTTTGGGGTCCAAGGGCCGCTTCCGCGGCCCTTAGTTTTGGGGGTCCTAGGGGGGCCAGCGGCCCCCTAGCGAGGGTTCGGGGGCAGCATCCCCGACTCGATAGTAAAGGGAATATTCCTTGGCCAACTAGTGGAGGCTCATATGCTAGGTCGGTCAAGACAATCTAACTACCTTCGCGGGCTATAAAAGCTAAACCCCTTCATAGTCATCGATCATCCATCTTTCACCCAGTCAGAGTTGTTCTAGTATAGCTGGCCTTAAGCTCTTCTAGATTGCCATCTAAGCTTCACAGTGGAAGTGCATGGGTGGACAGAGCCTATCAGTTGTTTGGAGCTAAAGAAATTTTCCAATTCTCCTCTTATCTGTTGTGTACTTTCTATCTCTATCTCTTTCTCAGATTTTGTTCGCTGCACTGTGTAATTTTTTACATGGTATCATAGCCCAGAGGGCTCTAGGGATTGAAGAGTGCGCAAGAGACAAAGGCTTCAATAGCAAAGAGGAACAATATCGTCTTTTGGAAGCGGTTCTAGCGCATCAGGAAGTGGTGCAGGAGGTGGTGCTACTATACCAGCTATTCAAACATTGAAAATTCTTCCACCAACCTTCAGTGAAGGCAAGTTAGATGGTACAAACTATACCTTGTGGAAGTTCAAAATTACAACTATCCTTGATTCTTATGAGCTTTTGGAGACTGTGTTGGGGACTGACAGAGAACTGCAGCCTACCCTCGACCCATCAAATCCTAGTGTGATGATTCCTCTGAATGCAGATCTTCTACGAGCTTGGAAATGAAGGAATGTAGATGCATTATGTGCCTTAGTTACAAGCTGTTGTGACAGTGTTTTGACTTTGATTCAACATACAACCAAAGCATCGGAGGCTTGGAATGTACTAAGGAGTCAGTATGAAACGTGAAACCAAACAAGGATTCAAAACTCGGAGAATCAACTAGCAACGGAGAAGTTTGCTGAAGGAGAGACAATTGAAACATTCATCACTTGAATCAAGAATCTGTGCGAGGAGATGGTTGGTGCTGGGATATAAAAAACTAGCAAGGAGCTATCTTGGAGGTGTCTTTGGATTTGTCCACAAAAGTTTGATGGACTAATAACTACCCTTAATACTCAGGTGAGACCTCAAGCTTTGAGTTTTGAGGAGTTTTATGCATTATTGCTGGAAGAGGAGTTGAGGCTGAAAGCCCGAGAAGGAAACAACAATGGAGATGCTGCATTCTTTGCCAATGCAAAAGGCAAAGGTGGTTCCTCCACCAAAAACGATGGTGACAAAAAGAAGAAGGGAGGTAAGAAGAAGTTTCAAGGAGAGTGCTTCTACTGCAAGAAGAAAGGACATGCAATCGCAGATTGTCGTGTCAAGAAGGCAGATGAAAAGAATGGTACCCTTAAAAGTAAAGGGAAAGAGACAACCAATACGGTTGGAGCTATTCATGGAGACCATTGAGGAGGTGTGCTCCTCGGCACAAGAAGAATCTACCACTGACTCATGGGTGTTGGATAGTGGGGCCTCTCGATAAGAAAGGTCTATATAGTTCTATGCAGCCTCTACAAGAATCCATCATTATGATAGTTGGAAATGATGCAACATGCCCTTCTGTGGCGGGCACATGTACTATTTCATTTGTTGCTGCAAATGGCGATGTCAAAAATCTTTCAAATGTGTTGTATGTTCCCGAGATTAGGAGAAATATGTTATTAGTGGGGGCTGCTATAACTAATCTTGGTCATGAAGTGAGGTTCAAGAAGACAGGTGCAAAAATTTTTGACAGTGATGGCAAAGTTGTTGGCAAAGGAGAAAGAAGGAACAACCTATATAAGCTAAGTGCTCTTACAGCCACCGCTGGAGTGGGCACAAGTAAGCTTTGGCATGAAAGGTTTGGACACATAAGATTTGCAGTGTTGAAGGAGATGCACAAGAAAGGTATGGTTGCTCACCTACCTGCAATGACTGAATTGAAGGAACCATGTGAAGCTTGTATGATGGGCAAGCAACAGAGAAAGGAATTTCCATAGGAAAGCAAGAATAGAGCACATGCTTCTCTAGAGTTGGTGCATGCTGACTTGTGCGGTAAGATGCCTACAAGGGCCTTGGGGGGATCTTCTTATTTTATGTTGATTGTTGACGACTACAATAGGAAGATGTGGGTGTACTTCCTTCGTGATAAGGCTCAAGCTTTTGGTAAGTTTAAAGAATGGCTAAAACTTATTGAGAATGAAATATGGAAAAGTGTGAAGAAATTTAGAATAGATGATGGTGGTGAGTTCAACTCAAAGGAGTTTGAAGACTTTTGCAAGAGCAAAGGGATCAAGCGTCAATTGACGACGCCTCACACACCTCAACAAAACAGTGTTGTGGAACACAAGAATCACACCATTGTGGAAATGGCAAGATGCATGCTAAAGGGTAAGGGATTGCCTAACCATTTTTGGGGTGAAGCTATTAATATTGTAGTCTACATTTTAAATTGGAGCTACACAAAGGCTCTCAAGGAAAAAACACCTCATGAGGCTTACACTAGTAAGAAACCATCTGTCTCACACTTCAGAATTTTCGGATGTGAATGTTATGCACATATTCTAGATGAGAAGAGAAACAGGTTACAACCAAAAAGCAGAAAATTTATCTTCTTGGGTTATAGTGATGAGCAAAAGGCTTATGACCAAGAGGCAAAGAAGATCATTGCGAGCCGTGATGTGGTGTTCAAGGAGCAGCTACATACAATGGAGGAGGAGAAGGCAAGTTCTTCCACTTTATCATCAAGTGAAGAAGTAGTCCACTATGAACCTGTCTTGAGAGCTGTCCCTATCCTTAAGGAGGAGGAAGCATCATCTTCAAATGATGAGGAAAAAGTTCACCAACCTTACATCACCCCACTAGAAAAGCCATTTCCGCATTGGGTGAAGTAGCTCTATGACCACAATAATCCCATGCCCACATCTGTTGAGGAAAAGACAGACAGACCAAGGAGGTCTTAGAGAATAGAGGAGCGGAGGAGGGCTTCTACTCACATAGTCAATATGGCCTTGATGGCTAAGATTATGAGAGAAGTAAAGGAGACAACTGACTTAGAAGAAGCACTTGCAGATCTAGCATGGAATTCAGCTATGCAAGCCGAATATGACAACATAATGAAGAATGACACTTGGGAGCTAGTGGATCGGCTAGCAAAGTGAAGGTTATTGGCACCAAGTGGATCTGGAAGGTAAAGTACAAGGCTGATGGTACCTTAGAAAAGTGCAAAGCTAGTTTGGTTGCACAAGGATTTTCACAGGTTGAAGGGTTTGATTTTCAAGAGTCATTTTCCCCAACTGCCAAAATGACCACTATTCACACAATACTTGCAGTGGCCAGTTTACCAAATGGATGTTAAGTCAGTGTTCTTAAATGGTGACCTCAAGGAGGAAGTGTATGTGGCTTAGCCACTAGGGTTTGAGGCCCCCCATTCTGAGAACAAAGTGTGTAAGCTGAAGAAGGCATTGTATGGGTTGAAACAAGCCCCCATGGTACCAATAGATAGATAAGTTCTTTTTAAGCTTAAACTTCAAAAGATGTGCCTTAGATGCTAACTTTTATGTTTACAAGGATGGTGAAAAGTCTGTAGTGATTGCCCTATATGTGGATGACCTTCTTATTACTGGCGACTATGAAGATATGATCAACCAAACTCGAAAGGCTTTGAGTTCTGAGTTTGAAATGACAGACTTGGGCTTGCTGCACTATTGTTTAGGAATTGAAGTCTGGCAAGAGCTAGGAAAGATCTTCATCTCTCAGAAGAAGTATGCATGGGAGATCTTAAAGGCATTTGGCATGATTGAGTGCAAGGAGATAGCTACACCTATGGAGGTGAATGCAAAGTTATCCATTGAGGATACATCAGCACTAGCCAACATTGGGATTTATAGGAGGATGGCAGTTTGATCTACTTGTGTAACACCAAACCAAATATCAGTTTTGCTGTTGGTGTTTTGAGCAGGTTCTCAAACAAACCTCATGAGAGTCACTGGAAGGCTAGGATGCGGGTGCTCAGATACTTGAAGGAAACTCTTGACTATGGTATCACATACAGTTCCGAAACTTCTCTTGTGGGGAATTGTAACTCAAATTGGATAGGAGACAGTGATTCTAGGAAATCAGTTTGTGTTTATTGTTTCTCTTTGGGTTCAGGAATTTTCTCTTGGATTACTAAGAAGCAACCAATAGTGGCATTGTCTTCTACCAAAGTAGAGTACAAGGCAACTTATTTTGCTGCATGTGAAGCAGTATGGTTGAGAAGGATCCTATGGCATTATGGGAGTGCAAGATGAAGAACCAACTGTGCTGAGATGTGACAATCAAAGTTGCATCGCCATTGCCAAAAATCCAGTGTTTCATGTGCGCACCAAATATATAGAGATCCAGTATCATTATGTGCATTATTTGATGGTGGATGGGATAGTGGAATTGGTCTACTATCCAACAGAGGAGAATGGAGCAGATATCTTCACCAAAGCACTTATGAAAGATATGCTTCAAGTTCATCTTCAGAGACTCGACATTGGGCCGAGGAGATAGTTCACCTACGGGTGGACATTGAGGGGGGGTGTTAGATATGCTCAATACCCCACCCTCATAAGGTGCCGCCAATGATCCATGGTGCTCAAAGTTGTAAGGCCCCCATTATGAGGAGAAGCCAAATGTGAGACTGGATATTGGTTGAGTCATGACTTATATATCAGATGAGGTCTATGTGATCGGATGGCAAAAAGGTGACCATTATGGGTCTAATCTTTGGGTTAGATTGAGTAGTTAAGTTGATAACAACTTGAAGCACATTGTGTTGAGTTGCGGGATAAGGGAGAGAAAAGGGGCCCCTATTTTGGGGTCTAGGGGCCGCTTCCATGGCCCCTGGGGGCTGGGGGGTCCCAAGGGGGCCAGCAGCCCCCTTGGCGGGGGTTTGAGGGTAGCACCCCCGGCCCGACGGTAAAGGAAATATTTCCTAGAATATTCCCTGGCCAACTAGTGGAGGCTCATATGGTATGTTGGTTAGGCTAACCGCCTTCATGGGCTATAAAATCTAAACCCCTTCACAGTCATCGATCATCGATCATCCATCTTTCACCCATTCAAAGTTGTTCCAGCTAGCCTTAAGCTCTTCACCTATTTTCTGTCTAGATCACCATCTAAGCTTCGCAATGGAAGCACACGGGTGTCTAGATCGCCATCTAAGCTTCACAGTGGAAGCACACGGGTGGACAGAGCCATCACTGTATCAATAGTTTGGAGCTAAAGAAATTTTCTAATTCTTCTCTTATTTGTTGTGTACTCTCTATCTCTATCTCTTTCTCAGATTTTGTTCACTGTGCTGTGTAATTTTTTATAGAGGGATGTGGTGGATATAAAGAGATGAAGAGAGAAAGTGTGAAATGAAACAATGAAACAAGAACTAAACTAGTTCTATTTTAAAAACCTTAAGTTTTAAACCATTAAGGGATGTTTGCATACGATATTTAGTTATGGCTTTACTTATGTCTTTGTAAAGTTAACATGCATATGTAAATGTGTTGATGTGGAAAGTTTATAACAACTATATGATTTTGCATAAATACCATAATTTTTAAATATTGCAAGTTTGCAAGCGATAATACTCTATTGGCCAAAAAAATCCAAAAATTTATAGGTGTTGGATATTACAACTTGTGGTGCTGAGATTTTTAGGGAGACTCTACAATTTCTTAAATATGTGGAGCCACACACTTTTCTCTTCTTGTAACAATTGTCAAGAATCATGTGGTGGGGGGACTTGCTTGAGCTATTGTGCCAAACACACACTCTATACACAAGCGGAAGCTCACTCAAGAACACAAGAAGAGAGATGGAGGCCAAAACATTTTCTTGCTAATTTATTCTTCTTCTTCCACACACTATACAATGTACACAAAGTATAGATAAGATACAACATAAAGGAAAGTGTCCTACTAAGTCAAACAATGCCTAATAGACTACACTAATCGGCTGGGCGCTATATCTTTGCTAGTTTTTGTAGGTAGGTGTAAGAAACTAAATATAATAAGTGATAAGTCGGTGGCCATGTACGTGCTACGTGTAGATGTGTGGACCCGTCTAGCTAGATAGTCCATCATGAATGTCTACACATATTGAGCTTGCCATCTCAACACTCCCCCTCAAGCTCAACTCTATCTCTGCAACTCCAAGTAAGCTTCAAAACTTTCGAAGCTTCTCTACCCAATGCCTTTGTGAAAATGTCAACTATCTAATCCTGTGTGCTGACATATACCAAGTCAGTCTCTCTTGAAAGTACATTTTCTCTCACAAAGTGGTAGTGCACCTCAATGTGTTTTGTCCTAACATGGAACATTGGATTCCTAGGTAACTGTATGCTGCTCATGTCGTCACAATGAATGACAACTGAACCATCTTCCTGCACATCCAAATCACCTAATAATTTTTGCAGCCATACCACCTCACATGCTGCCATAGCAGCACCTCTATACTCTGCCTCCGTATTCGATAAAGCAACTATAGGTTGCTCTTGCTGCTCATGTAAATATTGCACTACCAAGGAAAAACATGAATCCACTAGTAGATCTTCTGTTTGACATGCTACTAGCCAAATCTGCATCTGTGTATCTAAAGACTTGTACATCCTTACTTGCCTCATACAAAAGTCCATAATGTAAACTGGACTTCACATATCTCGATATACGTCTAACTACATCCAAATGAGGCTTTCTAGGCATCTACATAAACTGACTCTAACAAGACCAACAACATAGCTCAAGTCTCTGGCCTTGTGATAGTCATGTAACTCAAACTCCCTACTATCCTCCTGAACATAGTAGGGTCTTCTGTCTCATCCCCAACGTCGGCACTCAACTTCACATTTTGCTCCAATTGTATTGAAAGAGGCTTACATGCTATCATACCATACTTGGATAACATATCCAAGCCATACTGCCTTTGGGATAGCCATATACCATCATCACATCTGATCACCTCAATACCAAGAAAGTATCTCAACTCGCCCAAATCCTTCATCTCAAACTTCTTCTTCAAGAAGTCCTCAACTTCAACAATCCCATTGTCATTGTCACTTGTAATAATCAAGTCATCCACATAAATGACTATGATGACCAAACCTACATCTCCCCTTCACACATAAAGTGAGTGATCATTATCAAAAATACAAAATTCAATATTGACAAGATACTCTCCAATCTTGTCAGACCATGCTCTAGGTGCTTGCTTCAATCCATCAAGCACCTTCTTTAACCTGCACACATATGTGGGATGCTCTAAATCCTCATAACTTGTTGGCTGCTCCATATACACTTTTTCTTGCAATTCACCATGTAAGAAGGCATTCTTAACATCCATTTTTTGGAAACTCCAACCTTTGGCTAATGCCAAGGCAATCACACATCTAATAGTTGCCATCCTAGCAACTGGACTGAATTTCTCTTTATAATCTATGCCATATGTTTGAGCATAGCCTTTTGCAACTAGCCTAGCCTTTTACCTGCTAGCTGAACCATCTGCATTATGCTTGACTTTGTAAACCCACTTACATCCAATAGCTTTCTTACCCTTAGGCAAGGGTACCAAATCCCAAGTCTTATTGGCTTCTAATGTAGCCATCTCCTTATCCATTGCTACATCCCAATGAGCATGACCAACAGCATCCTCAAAACCAGTGGGCTTAACATCCTCAACTAGTTTCACCATATAAGCATAATGGTGAGCTGCATAACCTTCAAAGCCAAATCTTTTAACAGGGTATCTAACCTTGCTAGACCTGCATACTACTGGATCACCCAATGGAGCCTTTACATTACAATGAGCTCGCTGTACACCTGCTGTCCTGACTGAAGGAATACCAAGCTCATCATCCAAACTCTCTGAACCACTAGAATCTTCATAAAATCCCAAATGACTAGTAGATGCATCATTACCATCCAACACTTTCTTCTTTCCTTTGTCTTTGCCTGCAACACTTATAGATACACGTGAAGATGTGGGGCTACTCCTTAGTCTCCCAAACCAAGGGCTCACTGTAGGTGTAGTACTAGATGATGTTTCCGGTCCACTAAGACTCTGTGATTCTTGCTTTTCTTTCTGCACATAGCTATCATGATCATTATCATCATCTAATACATCACCAGCAAGTGCATACCAACTGATCATCTCATAAAAAATAATGTCCCTGCTCACTTTGAACTCACCTATAACAGGATTATAACAACGATACCCTTTCTGCTCTAAAGAATATCCAATAAAAATACATTTTTCAGCATTTGGATCAAGCTTCTTCCGTAGCTCATCTACCACATGAACATATGCAATGCAGCCAAATACCTTCAAGTGTGATACATCGAGCTTCTTGCCAGTAAATCATTATTTGGGATCATCCCATGAACTGCAGCCATGGGGGTTCTATTCATAATATAGATAGTAGTATGAACATCTTCAAACCAAAAATATTATGGCATATTCTTTTCAGCCATTAATGCTCGTGCAATTTATGCAATATGCCTATTTTTTCTTTCTACAACCCCATTTTGCTGTGGGGTATACCTACAAGTAAATTGCCTCTTTATCCCATGAGTCCTCAATAAGCCACTAAAATCATTAGAGAGGTACTCTCCCCCTCCATCTGATCTCAAGCACTTCACTTTCAAGCCTGTATTTGTTTCAACAACTGCCTTGAAAGATTTGAAGTGCTCAAATGTATCACTCTTTTCCTTCATGAAATATACCCATAGCTTCCTTGAACAGTCATCAATAAATGTGACAAAGTATTTGGTGCCACCAAAAGATACATTTTGTGTAGGCCCCCAAACATATCTATGCACTACATCAAGTATATTTATGCTCACTTCTCTGTCATGCAAAAAGGATTATCTTGCATGCTTACCAAACTAGCATGCTTCATAGACTTTATGAAATTCTACAACTGTAAAAGAAGGCAACCATGTAACCAATCCTCTGGGCTGCATTAATTTCACATTTTCACATGTGCATGTTTGATACATTTATGCCATATTTCAATGTCTGTAACCACTCCTTTTCCTTTAGCATACATAGTAGCATCCATTGCAAGAATTCCAGCATCTAAATTGAACATGCGGCCAACTCTACTTCCTTTTGTGACCAACCTACACTTATAATTAAAATCTTCTACAAAACAACCTTTTGCATTGAATCAAACTTGCAACCCTTGCTCTACCATTTGGCCAAAAGACACTAGATTCTTTGTGATTGATGGCACATGTAATACATCTGTCAGACTCCTTGTTTGGCCATCATACAAGAACAAGGGAACCTTTCCAATGTGTGAAATTGGGTGGCATGAATCATCACTTGTTTGCACATAACTTAGATTTTGTAAGTCATGCATCTCTCCAAACCATTCAACATGACTTAGATTTTGTAAGTCATGCATCTCTCCAAACCATTCAACATGAGTAGTCATATGATTAGATGCACCTAAATCAGCATACCATACATCATCGTGTGTCCCCTTTCCTGTAACTGCATTCACCATATGCTTCATAACAAACAGATGCTCATTTTTGTCTTCATTTTGTAGTGAAGACAATGCATAGTTTTCTTGCTACAATTTACCATTGCGAATATCATCATTCTTAGCATAACAATGGGCTGCAATATGACCTATCTTGCCACAATAATGACAAACAATAATAGAATTTCTAGAACCTCTATTCTATCATCCACCTCTTCCTCTGGAACTCCCCATTGCCTCTAAAGTTTCCTTGACCTCCTGAAACCTGCATTTCACCAAATTGCTGATTGAACCTATTTTGTTGGTTATCGTTAGCACGTCCCATACCATGGCCTCTCGAAGAGGATCTACCATGTCCCCTTCCTAAACTTGAGTAAAAGCTTGGACCTGCTCACCATTTTTTTCAGATGAGTCACCGTGCATATTGATCTCTTTAGTAATCATGAGAGAGATCAACTCATCAAAATCTGAAAATGGCTTCCGTACGTATACTGAAGTAGCAAATGATTTCCATGCCTTCTCATTATTAAGGCCACTCAAAGTGGATGAAACCAAATCATCATCATCAAGCATTGCATCAATTGCCACTAAAGCATCTGAAATGCTTCTTACCTTCAAAACATACTCATTGACAGACATTTTCCCTTTCTTTAAGGTATTCAAGTCTTGCTTGAGTTGAATCTTCCGTGCCTTTGTATTTACTGAAAACATGTTCTCAAAAATTATCCAAGCTCCATGTGAAGTTTCTGCATTCCTGATATGTCCCAACATTGTATTATCAATGACTACAGATAGCCAGTACATCACCTTTTTGTCTTTTGCATTCCATTCTTTCCATGCTTTTAATTCATCTGCAGTCGGTCATCTACAGTCAAAGGGATACCTAGCTCTGGCTCCTTTTCTTCACATGAAACAAACTCATAAAGGCAATTTCTAATGAGGAAGTTCGTTGTCACACAAAACTACTATGAAGGGTAGTTGTACTTGTCGAGCTTCTCAATAATGGGATTTCCACTTTTCTCTGTCATTATCACAAAAAAAGGATACAACACAGCAAGCTAGTCTTCTGCAACCTTTCACAACAAGTGTACAATAATACACCAAGCAATCTTTTTCATTGATTGCTTGATAGTACATGTAATCTGTAACATGTTTGTAGATGAAACTTATGTTTGCTTCCTAGAAAACACCTCAAAAATTACAGATTCGAAATCTGTAACCTGTGTACCCACTTTTAGCCAATACAACTGAAATCACAGTGTACCCTGAAACTGTTGTCCATAGCCTTGCGGCTCTAAAACAGGACCTGAAACGGCCTCAGATGCCAAAAAGAACTGTGGTCAAGCTCTAAAGGGCTTATATTCAGAATATACAGTGCTCTGCTTGCAAACCAAATCTCACAGCAATCTAAGATTTTCACTCTACCATGCTTTGGGTGTCTCCACAGGCACTATCCAAGAGAGAGAGTGGAAGAATGGGAGAGCTTCTTACCCATTGCCTACTTGCTCAAAACTTGCTCCTTTTTCTTCACTTCAGCCTTCAAAATCAGCCTCTCTCGGTAGTGTCAGTAGCGTGGCTCTGATACCATTTCAAGATTCGTGTGGTGGGGGGACTTGCATGAGCTGTTGCGCCAAACACACACTCTATAAACAAGAGGAAGCTCATTCAAGAACACAAGAAGAGAGATAGAGGCCAAAACGTTTTCTTGCTGATTTCTTCTTTTTCTTCCACACATTATACAATGTACACAAAGTATAGATAATATACAACATAAAGGAAAGTGGCCTATTAAGTCAAACAGTGCATAACAGACTACACTAATCGATTGCGCTATATCTTTGCTAGCTCTAAGTAGGTGCAACAAATTAAATATAATAAGTGATAAGTCAGTGGCCATGTGAGTATCATAATGACTACCAATGTGCTAAGTGTAGACGTGTGGACCCATCTAGCCAGGTGGTCCATCATCAATGTCCGCACCTGTTGAGCTTGCCATCTCAACAATAGTATCCTCAGCTTGACTTCAAATTTTCCTGCCATCTAGTTTAAAATAGAAGCTAACAAGTGGATTCTGCATTAACATTGTAATTTCTTGGTGCATTAACATTGTAATTTCCTGGTGCAGAACCATTGTAATTTCGTGGCCCTCATAAATGATAGTAACATCCACAGCTGCACTTTCACGCATGTCTTGATTAAGGCACAACCATTTACCCTTGAGCATCCTCCATCTACAATACTTGAACACTAGGCATAAAGTATGTTGTGTGACAAAGTACCTATAATTGGAAAGGAAAGTTAGCCAATTCATCCCAAAGTAATATAATAGTCAACTAAGAAAGAAAAATTTTACTTGTAAGCCATGTCCCTTGTTGTGACTCGATACTCCACTGCGTCAGGAGTGTGAGTTATTTTTTTATGTCCAAGTTTTGTCTAGAATCCTTGTTATATAATCCTCTGATGCACTTTTTATGGCGTACATGCTTTTGGTACGTCTCAAACCCTTACATTCCTTGAACATGTGTGCAAAAATTGCAATCCATATGAACTAGCTTAGATATACATTCTTTGAGCCTGTGCTTGGCTTCATAGAATTCAATATGTCTACTGAAATTTTTGTTCTACACATATGCAAAATGTTGCTACTACACAATGGCCATTCTATGCTATTGAGATTCGATATGTGCATAGACTCAAGGGTTCCATATTCTTGACCCCCCTTGGGAAATATGTACTTGGAGTCATAGAAAAAAACAAGGTCCTTTGCAAGTTGCTTAGCTGTACGTCCCTCAAAGAGAAATCTTCCGATTTCAAGGTGGTAACACTTAAAAGAACCAGTGAAACTCTCAACATTTTTCCACTCACAGCAATCCGAATGGCATACTTCTGTAAATATGATACACGTTGTTACATAGATATCATGAAATTTCTTGTTCTAAATGAGTTGCAAATACTTACTATTTGCAATGTTTCCTTGAAAGGGCACAATGGGTGCAATATATATTTATTTTTGTATGAATATATGTTGTACAAACGCCTTTGTACAAGGTGAGAATCAACATTCCTTTGTTTGAGAGCTAAAATTTTAGCTTCCAGTACTTTGATACAGTTGTATTGCATATGATTTCACCCTGAAAGCTCCCTTCATACTTGGACGCATATGTATCCAAGAAGAGCAATGATACGTATCAGTGATCCAATTCCCTTCTTTATCTTTTCTGTTACGTACTTCTATTAAGAGAATGCTTGTTCTTCTCTTAGGCATTATAACCTACGCATTAGATGTAAAGAAGTATGTATTAACCCCTAAATAATAAGAATTTTAAGTCTGTCTGGTAATCACCAATATGCTATACAAATCAACATGGCATTAAGAGATGTTTACACTTTTGTATAGACATAAACATCGATATCGAAACACATGTGGATATGTATATTAACACAAATTATAGATTCAATTTCAAGGTATCACTTTAATCATACCATTTACATGAAATATAATGAAAAGAATAGCACAAGAATACTCAGAGAATTTTGCCAAAATAAATTTTATTGTAATGAAGAGGAATGTGATTTGACTCAATACATTGTATGAAATGTGGGTATTATAGAGTAGTTGTTACAAGGATAGCAGCCACATGGCATGCAAATCTTAATAGGCACATTGGATTGACACTTGAGATATTCTAAGACTCAATGCATTGTGTGTTAAATAGATTATATGATACAAGAGTTTCATAGAGCATTGCCAATTGGCATGGAGATCCAAATGAACGCACAGGACCAATAAAGCAGAGGATTTTTGAACCATTGACTTCTAGTAGATCTATATCACCCAGTATAAAGGAATCACTCACCACATCAAAATAGTCAATCAAGAATTGTATGCTTCACCTAAACCTTGTACAATACCTGCATGTACAAAAAAAGACATGCATGAATCCCTTTTAACAAAAATACTTGCATAAATCCCTTTTAGCAAAAAATATCTAGATAGCTGCATGAATAGAAGCAATACAAAACAAGGCCAATTTACCTATAAGCTGATCTATTGAAGATAAGATTAAATCGTTGCTAATCAAAACCCATTGTAAATCATGGACATAAGAAAATATCAATCCCATCAAACATAAAAGTCACTAATTAAATGAATAAAATTTGACACCACAAAATATGAAAGATTTACTTGTAAATTGAGCTACAGAATCTTTGCTCTACATTGTGTTAAGTGTTGCAACAACAATTGATCCTTAAGTTAGAACTAGCATAAAATCCTATTGTAAAGATAGTAGAAAAGGGATAATGCGAGAGGAAGAAAGAGAGAGTGTGTGAGGACGCGGGAGAGAGAAAGAAATGAGCACCTATCCACTCTTGCCCAAATTGATCTCTGCAAAAGACAATAGCAAGAGTTAGTATTTACATGAAGGTATACTGAAAAAACAATAGAAAAGAGGAAACACAGAGAGAGAAAGAGAGAGGGAGAGAGAGATGAGAACCTATGCAATGTCACCCAAAATGATCTCTGCAATAAAACAACAATAAGGGTTAGAACTAATATTATGTTGTATTGAAAATATATTAGCAAAAAAAAACCAAATAGAGAGAGAGATTAAAACCTTTGCCTCTTTCTCCAAATAAACTCTACAAGAAAAAAACAATTAGAACCAACATCAAATTATATTAAAAACACAACATAAAAGAGAAACAAGACATAGAGAGAGAGAGAGAGAGAGAGAGAGAGAGAGAGAGAGAGAGAGAGAGAGAGAGAGAGAGAGAGAGAGAGAGAGAGAGAGAGATGAGCACCTCTGTTTCCTGCCCCAAACAACCTCTGCAATAAAACAACAATAACAACAAGAAACGACATCAAACCCTATTGAAAAAATAGCAAACAAGAGAAAATGCAAAGAGAGATGGGCAACTGTGTTTTTTCCAAAATCTAGAGTTGCATGGAGAAGAAATTGCAGAGATAAGCAGAACGCTCAAAACCCTAATTACTCTTAGCAAGGAGCTTTAATGGAGACGAAAATTTAGGAGTATAGAGAAGAGAGGGAAAGTGGTATGTTGCTCAACTTTTGGGTCAAACTGATTTCGTGAGAGGGAAAAAAATCAAAATTGAAAATTCTCCAAAAAAAGGGGGGGAAATACGAGGTGAGAGAAACTCAAATTTTGTGTACTATTCATTCTCCCTTTTTTTAAATCCCCACTACTCCTTTTTTTAATAGAAAACCCAAGATTTGGAGAGAGAAGATTCACCCTCCATGGATGTCAACATCTAGCCTTCCTATTGGACAATCCAAAAGGCCCACATCTTAAACTATATTATTTTTAAGGGCCCATTTATGAGTTCATTTTTTTTCTAATGTGACACTATAGTGGCCCTAGTGACTCTTCATATCAGGCATATCTCTTGGGAGGCATATCTACAACCAAGAGATGGTTAGTGAGGATTATTCATTGTAATTCCAATCTACTATTGAGTGAGGATATGTGTGAGGGAGATCAAGTATGAGAGATAATCATTTCTATACTTTTAAAAACATTGTATCTATATAAGAGATTGAGAGAAGACTATGAAGACATTAAAAAATAAATACTATGTGATGAAATTCTATTTAAAGTGGAGTATTCTTTTGTGTTTTTATAGTTCTTTGATGGTTTCTAAGAAGAATATAAAGAATGTAATCAATTTTGTAAATGATTAAGTCGTGGGGGATTCTTTATATGATGTTGCATGAAGATTTGTTGTGGTGATCTTTTCCTTGTTGTGGTTACATAAAGGATGAAAACAAGCTTATTGATGAATATAAGATAGATTTTCTTATAGTAAAATAAATGCTTCCTTGGTGTTCTCTTGAGAGCTCCATGTTTTTTGTGTACGGTTGGGGAAGACTGCCATCAACAAGCACAAGAACAGAGGTTGAAAATGGAACAAGTGGGACTCTTGAAGAGTAAGAAAAACAATTGAAGATTGTAAAATTTTTGCTACTATTGAAGAATTAGAGATTTTCATTGCCAAAGCCACTTTCTACAAGAAATGCATCCCTCAATGGTGGAAGCATGTCACTATCTTGATGCAAGCTCTATGTGATAGACTAATCCCATTGTCTTTTGGAGCTACAAAAAGTTGTATGAAAATAGCCAATTGTTTTCCACAAAACTGAAAACCAAAGTAGAAACAGAGAGAATGACCATCCATGGGAGATTTGGCCTTCATTGAAGAATTTTTGGACATCATCAAGTGAGAGATAATGAAGAAGCTTCTAGGAGTCATGGTCAGTTAAAGGTCACAAGAATAAGAAGGAAAAGAGTTGGAATTTGTTTGTGGATGCTCAACAGCAAGATATGTGAGATGCTTGGTGCACTGATAACGTTTTGTTTGTCTGATTGGCAACCCATTGGAAGCTAGTAGGCAGAGTGTTCTTCACAACCTATTCTATTTAAACTCTCCAAAGTTGGTATTATAAAGACAATGGCACTGTGGAGATCCTCAAAAGAATAAATTTTGATACCTTCAAACTTGAATATCTTCCCCTCTACAGTGGAATGAAAACTAAATTTAGAGACATTGAAAAGAATGAAGTGCAAGAAATGTTGGCAAGAGAGTCCTCCATAGACTAAAGCCCTTCTAAATTTGTTCTATTGAGTACAAATGAATTGGGTGGAGCTAGCTCCCTTATGAATGACGTGATCAAGAGGTAAGCACTAGAATGAGTCCAGAGGTACGTGAGAAGAGAGAAGGAAAAAATCAAAACCGAGAATAGCAACAAAATCCTCCTTTGATGCTCTTGCGGCACTCTTTAAAGAAGTCCCAATGGTGAATCAAGGTTCCCTTCCTAGCGAGATCCATCCTAGAAATATTGATGAGACAGGCCAACAAATGTAGTCCCATTGCCAATCTTTAAAGGGAAAGTACAATGAAGACCTTGATCTTCATGTAGCTAAGTTTATGGTAGCATATGTAGCCAACAATGCTAGAACCCTCAAGTATTGGTTGGTGATATTCCCTACCACTCTCAAAGGTGCAGTGTTTCAATGCTATGAGAGACAAGAAACGAGAATTCTCGGCTCATGGGATAACGTAAAGGTAGCCTTTCTCCACTAAATTCAAGTGTAAAGGTTTTGAAGAGTAGATGCAAGAGGAGTTCATGAACTTAAGCCGCAATCCTCTAGTGACAGGGTAGAAGCATATGTCTCTAGAATGGAATCCATACTAAAGAGATAGACCAACCATCGCTTGGATTAAGGTATCCAAAAGATGTTTTTTCTTAGAGACCTACAACTAGAAGTTCATAAGTTTGCAGAGATGAGAAGACCAGTTAGCCTACAAGCTGCAGTGGAAGGTGCAAGACTATATGATGAAGTTGAAGCAAGGCTCTCCGTTACCTCAAGAAGAGGAGTCTTACCTCCTCCCATTCCAAGAATGGTATAGTCACCAACTACAATCCTAGGGATTTTATCCTATCCCTTCCCTCAAACGCAAATAGCACAGTAGTACAGTGCATCAAATCCATCATGGTTGGAAAGACAATAGCACCTCAAATGATGGTTTAACCACAATAATAGTGGCCTCCAACAATTTCCTCAATGACAACTCAACAACAACAATGGAACCCTACCAACTAGAACCAACAACCACCAGTCTCAATAGGAGCTTTGAATCAGAATCAGAATAGAGGACCCTCTAGACCAACCCAACCAATCTATGTAGTGATTATAAAGACTTTGCAAAACCCACCTGCGAGTGCTCTAGGAGGGGAAATTCATTACAAGCATCAAGAAAGAACTTATGAATGTGATTACAACATAGTTGCACACATTGAAGGTGAATACTGGCAACATATCCAATCTTGTAGAAGGTGGAAGAGATGTGGTGTGATTGAATACATGGTGCAAAAAGTGCCATCAAGCGGGACATTTAACCACTGAATGCATCCAAAAATCAACTATCCCTAGATCCTTTTGTTCGTACTATTTAAGAAAGAACAATATAGAAGATATATGCTCTCTCAAGGAGATGCATGAATGAAGAAAGAAAGATGAAGAAGCAAGATTCAACTTGCTGGAATCCAAGATGACAACCCAAGATATTGGACCAAAGCCTAGAGATTTTGGTCCTAATTTTGGCCCAATGAGATTTTCCTCTCAAAGTTACAAAGGATTGATAGTTTGGTGGTGGCCAAAGATTAAAAGTGGAGTGTTACATATGTGGAGAAAAGGGACATATCTCATCAAATTATCCAAACTCTAGAAGGTCCATGGATAACATGCCCTTATACAATTGATGCAAAGGAGAATACCACACTACAAAAGGCTATCCCAATCCAGCTCCTATGAAATCCAACACCACTAATAATCAACAGAAGACCCAAGAACCTACCTCCAACTTGGTGGAATTGGAAGTTACCGCAATAATGCATGCCAATAAGAAAGAACCCATAGTTCCAAAAGAGAACATTTCCTTTGCCAAAACGGTGAAGTTCAATCTTCCAAAAAGAAGAAAGAGAATAGTACAAAACAAAACAAGATAGTACAGAGTAGTTCGATGCCATAGAAGGATACATAGACAATTTTAGAAGCAAGACCAAAGGTTTAAGAGATAGAGGATACAGAAGTACCCCTAGTGATAGAAGAAGTGTAGATATTGTCACTTTGAGAAGAAAGAGGAAATATAAAAGTGAATGTTACCCCATTCCCTAGGTGATTGGAGAAGCCCATGGCGCCCATCAAAGAGTATGACTTGGTCAAAAACCTAGATACCTTCAAACCAAACCTAGCATTCTGACAATTTTATTAATGTTGTCTCCTAACTATTGAAAGAAATTTAAAAGCATATTGACAAGAAGACATGGCCTAAGAATTGCTTCTATAGTTGCCAGCCCCAAAGCCTATAAAAGAATTGGATGTAGCTAACATCTTCTTAGATCTTAATACTCTAGAGATTGGTGTTTGGATTGAAGGATGCTTTATTGCAGATGCATTGATTGATGGAGGTTCATCAGTGAACATAATGACAGAGGTGATAATGAAGGACCTAGGCCTATAAGATATGTAGCCTACACAATGGCTTATTAGACTTGCAAACCAAAGCAGAATTAAGCCTTTCAAATTGGGCATTCTCCCATATGTGAAGACAACTCCTGCAAAATGAGACTACTAATTGACCTATTTGGTGGTAAAACCAAATTTCTATGGAACCTCATACCCTCTTCTTAAAACAATACATGAACAAATTAGTTCAAGGGAACCCTAACCCTCGGTAGAGAACCCAATAAGGTGGTAGTAAAGTTGTATGGTTTGCAAAAAGGTAATGGATTCACCTCCATGGAAGTCTTAATAAACTCCCCAATGAAGTTACAGATGGTACATTAGTAGATGAAGAAGTTATCAAATAGATTTTTCCTAAGATAACAACAGAATAGTCCCTAACAGTGGGGACTGTAAGCCAACTCCCAAAAGAAGCAAAGTCCTTATTGATGGGTGAATACCTACCATTGCTTAAACTAGGAATGACTTTTGAAATTACTTCTGACATTGAGATAGAGGCATGGATGTATTGTTCTCCTTGTTACATGGCCATAGTATAGCTAAAGACAAAAGCATAGTGCCAGAGATAGAAGTAGAAGTAAAGGATACGACAAAGAGTTTGTTCTTTTTCTATAGATCCCCTATAGAGCATAGCCAAAGTTTGGAAATAGGATGATGATGCAAGTCAAGATAAATATAATGAAAGCAACATGGAAAAAGCTATACAACTAGAGGATAATACTATGAGGAGAAACTTCCAAAAGCACTTGAAGCTGAAGATCCCATAGTATGGGACAGAATAACTCTAATACCCTTTGGATTAGTAAATGAATCACATCATATGCAAAACCTCCATAAATATAGATTAAAAAGAATAAGACTTATTTTAGTAGTGGGTCTCTTATCATCTTAATTACCCTTCTCAAGAAAGGATGATGATGATTCTCCTTGCCAACAAATACCAGTCCTGCAGTCTAAGAAAAGCTTAGATGGTTCCTATTATGTGGCATTCCTAGAAGCATCCTCTTAAGATGAGTCCTTGAGTCAAGATATAATTAATTTACCCACAAAATTTTAGTATCCCAAGGAGCCAATCAAGTCCCCATGGAAAGAAGAAGCTTCTTCAAGTGGAGCATCAGATGAGGAGGCCACTCCCTTGAAGGAGTCGTCTATACCCAGAAGCAATTTGCAGGACCTTTATCTGCAAAATGGAAGGGGAAACACACTTAAATTTTGTGGATACAGATGGCACTAAATGTCACTTGAATATGGATACTAGCCTTCCATAAGAAAAGTTGTCAGTCCTACCCACATAACCTATTGAAGGACAACTCGAATGTGTTTACATGGTTGTATAAAGATCTAAAGGGGATTGATTCCACAATGTGTCAACATCACATTGATATTGAGGCCGACACTAAACTTGTGAGGAAAAGATAGAGGTGCATGAATCCAAATTACTCTGCTCTAGTGAAAGCCAAATTGTTGAAGCTCATTGAATCTGAGTTTATGTATCTAGTGGCCAATGGTTCACCCATTGTGGTAGCACCCAAGAAGAATTGAAAACTACAAATATGTATGGACTTCTGCAAAGCTGAATTCCAAGACAAAGAAGGATCATTTTCCTATCTTTCACAAACCAACTGTTAGACATAGTGGATGACATGAGCTCTATTCCCTACTAAATGGATTTAGTGGGGGTATAACCAAATCTAGATTGTAGAAGATGATCAATCCAAAATAACCTTTACAATAGAATGGGGAACCTATACTTATAGAGTGATGCCACTTGGGCTCTGTAACACCCCTGCTACCTTTCAAATAGTGATGATGGTTGCATTCCAAAATCATCTACATGATTTTATTGAGGTATATCTATATGAGTTTTATGTCTATAGCCTAATCTGTAAGCATTGGGACACTTGGAGCAGTGCTTTGATTGATGTCGGGAGTATGGGATCTCCCTCAACCTTGACAAATGAGTCTTCATGGTCTCTTCACGAGTTCTTCTAGGCTACATTATCTCTGCACAAGGGATAGCAATAGACCCCACCAGGTTTGAGAAGATTGTAGCTCTAACAATGCTAGCAACCTCAAATAGTTGAGGGGATTTCTGGGCCATGTAGGCTATTACATATGGTTCATCACACATTTTGCAACAAAGGCAGCCCCCTTGCATAAGCTCCTAAGAAACTATGTGGAGTTTACATGGACCATTGATTGTGAAGAAGCCTTGAATATCCTAAAGCAATGCCTAATTGAAGCACCCATTCTATAATATCCTGATTGGATGAAGAAATTCCATGTGCACACTCATACATTTGTCAAAGGGCTAGGTGTAGTCTTATGTCAAAAAGGCTCCTCGAGCTAGATCCATCCATCTATTATGCAAGCAAAAAAGTAACTAATCAAGAAAGGAACTACATAATGACAGAGTTAGAATGCCTTGCAATGGTGTTTGCCTTGGAGAAGTCTTGACACTACCTACTGTCGATACACTTCAAATTTTATGTGGACCATGAGGTACTGTCCTTCTTGATGAATAAGGTAAATATGAAAGGCCAAATGATGAGGTGGCTCCTTCTATTCCACGAGTTTGACTTTGAATTAGTTACCAATCGTGGAGCCCTCAAATTGAAGAAGAGGAGCAGGATGATCTGGACCTCCCTGATGCTGTTTTGTTGAGATGGTAACTCCCTAGTGTGAAGATACTACCCACAACAATACCCCTTGGTAAAGAGAAGAAGAAGCTTATGTTGGAATCGGCCCCCTACACTTTGCTAGGTGACACTTTGTACAAGAGAGGCAAAGATGAAGTGTTGCAGTGATGTGTTGTAGGAGATGATATTGGGATTTTGCTAAAAGTATGCCATGACAAGCCCTGTGGAGGATACTTTGTAGTAGAAGTGATAGCTAGAAAGGCTCTACTACTATGGCAGGTTATTGGTGGCCTACACTATATCAAGATACCTACGACTACTACAAACGTTATGATGCTTGTCATAGCAGATGGAAAATCCTACCAAATCCAACGCTATGCTACTATAACCATCCTTTCCTTGAAGCCATTTGAGAAGGGGGCATCAGTTTCATGGGTCCTCTCGATCCTCCAACTAAAAGGAAGAAGAATAGATACATTTTGGTATATGTAGACTATGAGACAAAGTGGTGTGAAGTCAAAGCTCTCAAACGAGATTATGGTGATAGCATGGCCCTATTTTTGTACAAGAATATCATCACTCGCTTTGGTAGTCCCTTGGAGAACTGGTCATTGATGACAAAGGTACTCACTTTCTAAACAAGATCATGGAAGAGCTAATAGAGCTTTACAAGATCCACCATTGCAAGTCCACACCCTACTATCCCAAAGCGAATAGCCAAGTCAAAGTTGACAATCACATTCTTTGCTCGATCCTAACAAGAAAAATTATTGCACATCACTGTGATTGGGACAATTGACTTACAAAGGCCCTCTAAGTGTACAAAACCTCTTACAAGGCTGCTATAGGACAAACACCTTTCCAATTGGTGTATGGCACAAAAGTGGTCTTTCCTATTGAGTCAGAGCTACCCTCTTTATGCGTGGCTATCATCGAACGCTTGGAAAATAATGAGTAAATATAGTGTTGATGGGACCTAAAATGGGCGGGCACTGGCTATGGCACTAGCTGGACCTCATGCATACGACACACAACCCCACCACATGGCCTCGCAGGCCAGGAGCATCTAAAACTCACTTTGCACTAAATGCTTATGACGATTTTGCATTTGTACCCAATATGTAGTCCAACGTTCACCTTCCCTTCTCCTCAAAGTGAGATCCCATAACATATAGGCATAATGCCTCGTAATACACACATAGGGAAGCACCTCTTGGCTGATTGCCGCGGCCCCACTATGACTCTCCTACACCTCGGGGATTGGCCCCAAGATGCGTCGCTAATACATATGAAATTTACACAAACTCCACTCTTTCATGATTCAATGTTCCAGGAGATTTTGATTTGCCTCACAAAACTTTCCCCAATGGAAGCATCCATCTAAAACTACAGCTTGGGTTTCCTGTCCTCTCAGCGTTGGTCAAAGTTTATCAATCAATTGCAATGCATTCTAGGAGATACCACGTGACATACTTGATGCAAGATGTATGAAGATTGTGCACAACCATTTTATGATTAAAAAACCAATTATGTGAGGTGTGGAAAACAGCCCTTTCATGAATTTTAACTAAGCGTTACGTGTTGCGCTATTTTAGGGACTAGCACCGGAACTTTCGTGCTACTAGTCGCCTATATTTAATTATGGAATGATCTCTAAATGCTATGCACAAAGAGGAAAATCAAAATTTGTATCTTTTTAACAATTAGATCATCGCACAAACTTCATCCCCCCCTTACCGTTTAGGTGTTGCTGCGGTGCATAGGTGTAAATAGTTGTTTTTTATCATTTTTGTATGTAAAAAGCAATAAACACATACTATAACACAAAGGACGAGGCCAAAATGAGGCTTGACCTCATGCTTTAACCTTGTCAAACATTCACACACATAAATCTTATTTTTCCATATTCTTTTAGTGCGAAAACTCTAATTTTCTCTAATTTTATTATTTTTTCATATTTATTATTCATGGAAAACATGTATTTTTTGATTTATTTATATTGGCTTATTATTTTGACTGAAACTTAACATTTTCTCTGATTTTATCACATTTTCACTCCTTTTTTCAACTCAAAATCGAAAAAACCACTAATTTTCATTAAAAATGACATTTTGTGGATTTTAAAGAATTAATAACGACTCTAAATCATCACAGGTTCTGCATTTTTGTAGTTACAGTCCTCAAACATGATGCAAACAAGGATCAAACCAAAATTCATTGCATATGAACAACATTTGGACCATGAAACAACAAAAACAATCAAATTTCTTTGTAAAATTGGAGCATACCGCGTGTCTTGCGTGTTGCGGGTTTTTTAATAATTATTTTGGGCAGCCCATGGACTGTCCAACAACCATTTTTCAGTGCTGAACCTCTTTCCTCAACCTCCTCTTCATCTTGAAGCAATCCGATCACAGCCGGACAAGCATTCTTCAGCCCCTCTTCTTCTGGATTTCTTGCACATGAATTGCTTCTATGTAGGAGAGAGAGGGAGAAGAGAGAAAGACTAGTTTTTTATCTCCACAACTAGGCAGCCAATTGACGAGCAGAGATCGGCGATGGAGAGTGAAGATAGGAAGGAGAATAGCCATGAGATTAGTTGGGGGGATTGTTTGTAGGTGCCATAATCCATATCTCCTCCATTTCTAGCCATGGTGCCTTCTTCCGCTTCAGGCGGCGAAAAAAACACAAACCCCATCCCCCCCCCCCCCCCCCCCCCCCCCCCCCCCCCTACAGTTTTTATTTTTGGGCTCCTCAAAGGGAGCCCCAAAGGGTCACACCCTTTGGGCTCTCCTAAAGTCCATTTTCACACTTGCCATTTTGGCCTTTGGCCTTCCGAGCACTCCCTTTTCCACGTCCAGTGTCCAATTCTTGGTCTGAAAAATCTTGGGCGTCCTTCTTGAATTCTTTCACTATTGGGCATTCCCTAGGGTCTCGTCTGTCATGCCAAAAAAGTATGAAAATTCTTTGACCGCCGTCCAGTGGCTCTTTTAAGCATTTCTGGGCATTGCTGCTTAAAATTGTACTGATTGCCACCGCCGCCTTCGACGAAGTCTATTTTTCCCCGGATATTGGTAAATTTTGGCTATTTTTAAGCACTTCTCAGCATCAAAAATCATATGTCAAGTGATGCCTCCTACACTTGGAATATCAGATGAAATACGACATATGGCCTTACAGTGTATGGAAGCCACATAAGCTCGACGAAAGGCTTACCATGACAGCTTCATCAAGCATAAAGATTCAAGGAAGGCGACCTAGTTCTTGTCTATGATTCACGCTTCAGCAAGTTCCCAGGAAAGCTTCAAGAGCGCTAGACCTATAAGGTACTTCTTATCAATCGTAATGGCTCTGTCCAAGTGCACGATGTGGATGCCTCTACTGATCCCTTCCTCATCAATGGCTACCACCTAAAGAAGTACTTTCCTCCCTGGGTATCCTAATGATGATCACCACTAACACTCACTCTTCCATTGCGACATCAGTGACTCTTGCCTCCTCTAATGCTATTATTGATAGATTGGATACTTTGTTTGGTGTATAGTAGTTGAAGTCTTCCAAGTATGATTTATTAATTGAATTTTTTAGAGTGGACATGAAACCTAACACATCTCTTGCAACACATTTGAATTACATGGAAAATCTCTTAACCCAGCTTACAGTAGGAATCAAAATTAAAATGGATGAAGATGTATGCATTGGTGTTTTGTTAAAAAGTCTACCTCCAAACTATGATAATGTTTCCACTACTTTAATCAACACCCCAAATCCTAAACTTGTTGACATTTAGGCCTCCCTATTGGAAGAAGAAAAGAATATAAAAAATAAAGAAGAGCCAAGTATCTCTAAGGATGAACAAGTGTTGTATGTCAGTAATAAGCACAAAGGCAAAAAGGACCAGCTAGTTTATGACTTCTACAAAAAGACCAACATATGAAAAAGTATTGTCATGCCAAAAAGAGGCATCAAAAGTCCTATCTTGCAGTTGTGAAAGAAGAAGAAGATCATGGACAAGAAGAAGAAGAAGAAGAAGAAGAAGAAGAAGAAGAAGAAGAAGAAGAAGAAGAAGAAGACCATCGGGAGCAAAAGGACAAGTCTCATCAGTCCTTCTATTCACACTACTTTGATAGTCTTTTTTGAAGCCTTGTATAACCTTACTCTAATGATCCTTTCATAAGCTTATAAACTCCTCATGTAACCTGGCACTATAGCCTATGTACACTTTGTGAAGCCGCTCTTATAGCCTCTGGATGTCCACCGCGTTTTTAGTACCCACACTTAGCTTTGCTTGCAATAGCCTTTGGATGATTACTATATTTGTGGTGTACCCACACTTTACAAGTGGTTGCTCACTAAAGCCTCTACACACTTTGTGCCTTTCTAGTTGTGATTGAGGAGGAGTGTTGAGAATTTAAACAATCACACCTAGTGTAGCCTCTTTGTATGGAGTAGTTGGGGGCCAAGGGAAATGCATGTAATCTAGGAGAAGGGATTGAAACCCATAAGCACAATGATGAAAAGTGCTACCTATCAAAAAGACTATGAAGCATTGTATTTGCTTATCATTTGAAAAAATGTCATCATACTTTTGGTCCTTTTAATTAGTGCCATTGTCTATACACACAAGATTGTGTTATGAGTCCCAATTTTCCAACTTGGAACCTAATTCACTTGTGTGACAGTCATTATCTCTAAGTCAATGTTATTATGAGTTTTCTCTTTCGCTTCCATCTGCCATAGCCATGCTCTAGATCCATGCATTTCAACAGTAGGGCAACCATAGCTATAGACTCGGAAGCTTCAATTTCTTCAATATTTGGCTCTTCTTGACTTTCAAGTCTTGAAGGCATTTTAAAGATTTTGGCATATTAAGGCTCTTGAAAGCCATATTGAGGGTTTATTTTGTGGCTTTTCTTCAAGAAGCTTGAATCTTCAACATTCATGTGTTTAAGCAAGCCCGAGGAATTGAATCTTCACAAATTCAATCTTATTCAAGCATGTATGGGATGAATTTATGGATTCTTGGAGCTTCATGATGGATTCAAAGTAGATTTCATGATGGATTCATAGTGGATTATGGAAGATTCTTCAAATGTTGGACCGAAGCTTACATTAATCATATTCTTCAAGATTGATAAAGGTATTTCACTTCCTTAATCTTTGAAATCTCTCAATATCCACTTGATTTTAAGCTTTTCCATTTGTTGATGGGATATTATTGATCAATTAGTTCTTTGAATTGATCAATAGATTGGAGATTAGTACTCTTCTCATTGATTAGAGCCTATCATGGGTACCATTTACAATGTATTGATGCATAATCCCAATTTTATTGTTTGATTTTCTTTGCCCAAGTTTGAAATATTGTAAAGGGTAAGTACTAGCCATCAATGAGTCACTGAATTGCATTGGTAAGAATAAGCCTAATGATAATATTCAGCAACAAGCAAATTAGACAAGTGTTAACCCTCAAAGGAACAAAGGTGGAAAATCCGGAAAAGCTGAAGCAGAAGACAAGGCCAAGGCAAAAGTAAAACAGAAGACAAAGGCGTGCCAAGAAAAATCTAGAAACACAAGAAGTGCAGAAAAGTCCTAAATAAGGGAAAAATGTGCACAAGGAAAAGCGCAAGTCAATACTTTTGTAAAAGAGCGCAAGCGCATCATGATTTAATTTAAGGAGCGCTGGGCTCTCACTCGTGCAATTTGTAAATGTAGACAAGCGGTGGAAAGGAAGCTAGGAAGATAGAAGGACAATGGGAAAAAGGGCCTAGGCTACGGCCGGCCATGTAAAAAAGGGGATAAGGGGATGAACGCCCGAAAGGGATTTAGGGTTTTGTATATAAAGTTGAAAAGTGAATGAGAAGCTCATTCTTGTGTGTGGCCAAAAGTGGCTCTCCTCTTCTTTTTCTTCTTCTTCTTCTTCTTGCTTGCTTGAGCTTGTGCTTGAGAGAGGGAGTGTGAGAGTGTGAGGGAGTGAGTGTGTGAGGGTGAGGGACCGGGGAGGAGAAGCTCTCCATCTTCTCCTCTCTTCTTCTCTTCTCTTCTCGTCTCTTGTCTTGTTCGCAGCTATGGAGCTTGGAGCGTGGAGCTTGAGGATGGAAGCTTGCACTTAGATCGTGGAGCTACCGGAGTGTGCGGGAGAGGAGGTAACTCGATCGAGCATCAAGGTAAGCTCACTACACCCGTAAGGTAGGCATTGCACGTCGGCTATGTGAGAGGTAGCCATGGCCGCTCAGCTTGAAACACTTGATCAATAAGTGGTACGTAGGTCTCGGGGTAGAGCTCGATAGCTCCCCTTCCATTTTGGTTGCATTTCCGGGACCGACGGAATCGAGCCTTGAGCGCCGCGCGCATCGAATCGAGCATAGAAGTAGGGTTTGGAGCCCAAAACGGTGCTCGAGATAGTTAGGAGATTTAGGAGGTTTTAATCCTTGGAGCACGTAAGTATTTTGATTTGTTGTTGAATATTAGAGTAGGACCATCCATCTCCATCTCTGGTTTTGGTTTTTGTTGCATTAGGTTAAGATTAATATAGGAAAAAGAAGGAAAACAGAAGGGTTTTGCTACTGCTAGAAAAAGGAAAATAGGGGCATAAATTCAGATTTCTGGCTGGAAGAGAGTGAGGGATTAACTTCTGAGGTTGCAGCAGGCTAGGATGGGGTAATAAGAGGCCCAGGGAACCAGGAAATACCACATTTGACATTCTGCCTTGGTGAGAAGAGAGTGAGTTGGAGAGCTAGCGAGGGAGAGAGAGAGAGAGAGAGAGAGAGAGAGCTACGGGGAGACCTCTAAAGTACCGATTGATTCGAGCGTCACAGTGATTCCAGGTATGCATGGCAGTTCCTTATATTGTTTTGCACATATTTGGAAGGCACGGGATGATTCCAGGGAGTAGGCATTGACCTTGAAGAATCGCTCGCAACCCGCGGACCGTTGCCTGTGTCGTCGGACCAGTCTGTCCGAGTCCCAGAATCGGACCATCCACTTTCTGGAGTTGGACCGTCCGACTGCTAGAATCGGACCCAGTGTCAAAATCAGATCCAGGGCCAAAATCGAACCACCCTGTCCGACTAGGGAAATCAGACCAAAGTAGAAATCGGACCACCCTGTCCGATTTTCACAATCGGACCAGCCCGGTCCAATTCTCACAATCGGACAACCCTGGCTGAGTCCCAGAATCGGCCCTCGGCCCACTACCACTCGGACCATCTGACTCGGCCCTTGGCCGACTTGGTCACTCGGCCCTTGGACAACCAGACTCGAACTGGCCGAATTCGACATTCAGACCAGTTACATTCAGCCCTCGGACAACCAGACTCAGACTGGCCGAATTTGACATTCGGACCAGTTACATTCGGCCCTTTCTACTTGGCCCTCGAACGTTGCAGGGGCCAAATCAGGGATTCGGCCCCTGCAACTCGGACTTGTTGGGCCGAATTTGGATTTTTTCAAATTTTAACCCGTAGACCTGACACTGATGGGGAGACCATACAGAACTGAAACCATATCATAGATTGATCATTGGGCTGAAACTTAGAGCAAGTAGTTCAATAAACGGTCCTCCAAATTGCACATGGTGTTTACCGTAACGGCCCTGCAGGCCAGGGGGACTGCCCCCCTGGACCCCCACAGAGGGAGCTCTGCCCCCTTCGCACCCCCGCCAAGTAGGTTGGAGAGAAAACACGCGTCGTGATAGGTCCTCCAAATTGGACCCTAGTATAGTAATTGCTCTACACAAGCATGGATTCTCATTTGCAAAAGAGCAACCAAAAGCCCATACTCGAACAAAGAGAAACAAAGACCCTAGAACATCAATGGGCCAATCTAGCCAACAAGGGCAAAAAGGCCACACTACAAAAATGCATATGTGTTGCATTCGGAGTGCATCTAGTCAAAGTGGAAAGCAACAACATCAAGCTACAACAGCAAGAATGACTAGTTATGACAGTCCTGATGATAGATGCTCCTTGAATAGCACTGCACTGATGATCCCATACATCAGTTGGAGAATCCACATCTGGTCGTGCAGTTGGAGACTCAAGGGTATTTGTCAGAAGGCTTAAATTTACATTCCAAGACCTGGAAGACAAAGACATAGTAACAGCTACTTATCTTAGGGTCAAACTCACCGCGAAAAGAGAGCATACTATCGATGCTCTGATTGATGAAGGAGCAGATTTTAATATATTGACCTATGAATCATGGACCCTACTAGGCAAACCAGATCTCACACCGACTAATGCAACTCTTAGCCCTTACGAGGGACACCCACAAGCACTCATAGTGGTGCAAAATCCTTGCGATAATTAAAACTGAAAGCTTTCCTATCCTATTTCATGTTCCTCCAAATAGTGCTAATTATGGGAAGGAAACCCTCCTAGGAAGACCCTTCAAAAGGGCGACCAAGTGTGAGGCCAACTATGTAGCATAGAGGATACACCTAACACTATTGGGTGTGAGGATAGTCACAACCTTTAGCAAGGGTGACCTCATCGAATCTCGAGGGAAAGGCAAGGAGGGTGCTAACATAACATTCAAGCCTGCTAACGAGAGCAAGGACTTGTTGGAAGAGTTGATACAAGCACATGTTGAACAACGAGAACCAGTGAGTGAGGCCATGCCTAAAACAAGAAGGTCAAGAGACAATGCCAATGATGGGACCTCAAATGGGCTAGCACTGGCTATGGCACTAGCCGGACCTCATGCTCATGACAGACAAACACACCCTCATAGCCTCGCGGGCCAGGAGCGTCTATCTACTGCTAAAGGATGAACTGTCCTTAAGCCTAATCTATGTGTTTATAGTTTTGTAGTCCAACGTTTCCCTTTCTATAAACTCCACAGAGGGAGAACCCTTACACATTGGCAATAAATGACATGATAATCACATACATGGGAGGCAACCTCAGATGGAATCACCGCAGCCCCATTGTAGCTCTCCTACATCACAAGGATTAGCCCCTTGATGCGTTGCTCAACATATAGAACAAACGAACAAACTCCACTCTTTCATTTTGAAAGTATTCCAGGAGATACCATGCGTCCTTACCAAATGATCTCCCAAGAAATAAACGTCTACCCTACGGCTAGGTTGCCTCTCCACACTCAAGCGTGGGCCATCATAATCAAAAACAGGTGCTATGCATCCAGTCCTTTGTATTCTAATACCATGGTTAACATGCACAAGCAAAAGTGGATGATCCTAAAGTGCTCAAACATAATTTCAATCAGAAACGTGTTGTGCATAACCAGGCTTTCCAATGCTCATTCACTAACTCGTTGCAGCGATGTAAGGATAGCACCAAGACAACACTCGTGCTACTACCCTCTTAATTAAAATACCACAAACTCTTTGTTATGATATGCATCAGAAAATTAGCAATAATCAGCACGCAAATCGCACCATTCAAACATAAGGGAACCTCGTCAGGCATCACACATCGGCGGTAGATATCATCAACACCCTGCGGATATAGTGTTCCTACGATCAAGGAAAACTTCAAAGCATGTTGTCTAATTTTCCTCTTTTTAGATTTTGATAAACCAGCTCCAGTTTCTCCCGTTGATAGATAATGCGTGATAGCAGCATACCAAGATGGGATAGAAGCTGTATCGATTTTAAACATTTCTTCGATATCACTTCCTTCAACCAAAGTCTCTTTCGGCTCCCCGAAATCCACAAGGCATTCCACAATCCCCTGCAACCTCGGTCGCTTACTCTTAATCTCATAATCGAACTCTTGCAAAGTGATTAACCACTTTGCCAGACGATCAGGCGGCTGCAACTTGTTCATAAGTAATCTAAGCCCTTCCGTCTTTGTATAGAAAACTACCTTCTCATAGAGGATGTAGTACCTGAACTTTTTAGTTGCAAAGACCATCGCAAGGCACAACTTCTCCATGTAGGTGTGTTAATTTCTGATATGCCCAATTTTCGACTAGCAAAAGCTATCAGATGATACCACTTTTCCACCCAGATTTGGGCTAAACAACAGCAGCAGCTGATACTATGCATGGTGGCTGCTGAAAATATGTAAAATACCTCGCCTCTTTTAGGTGCTTTTAAAACGAGTGCTTTTATTAGCTCTTGTTTCACATCCTTGAAAGCTACCTTACAAGGGTCGCTCCATACAAAGAGACAGCTAAAGGATAATGAGTTCGTTAATGGCAACATCCTTTCTCCCAAGGCATTTATAAACCTCCGATAGTACCCTACCGATGACAGAAAGCTATGTATCTCTTTCGGAGTGCATGGTGGACTCATAGAGACTATAACCTTGATCTTTTCAGGGTCAGTTGCGATCCCTACTGAACTGACCACATGGCCTAGCAATAGCCCATAAGGCACTCCAAAGACACACTTCCGTGGGTTAAGAGCGATACAAAATTGTCTGCAGCGCTCAAAGCACTTTCTTAAGATAATCAACATCCTTTTCCTTACAGTGACTACCCCCAAGTCATCGATAAATACTTTCAACTCATCTGGGGAGATGTCGCCAAAGGTCTTGTTTGATGTTCATTGCCATGATCCCGGTGCATTGCACAAACCAAAGAACATCACATGGTACACAAAAGTACCAAAGACAGTAATGAAAGTTGTTTTCAACTTGTCCTCTTCTGCAATTGCCATCTGGTTGTATCCTGCAAAGCAATCCATAAACGAATATATTTCCCTACCCGCTAATTGATCCAAAATCTGGTCAATAAATGGCAATGGGTAGTAATCCTTAATTGTTTGCTTATTCAGCTCTCTAAAATCTACACATAGTTGGATCAGGTTGTTTTGCTTCTTCCTGATGACAATTGGTGAACACCATTCTGTGTGCTGTACAGGGAAGATTAAACCAGCTTTCCATAACTTCTGTAACTCCTCAAACAGCCCGTCCCTCAATTCAAAAGGCATACGTCTTACTTTCTGACGCACAGGACGACTGCCTTCTTTTACAATAATAGTATGAACAGCCAGGCTGGGAGGAATGCCTCTCAGCTCGTCATAACTCCAAGCAAAGATGTTGCGGAATTCTTGAATCAAGGACACATAGTCCTCCCTTTCTGCTGAATTGAGCATGGAACCTAATTTAATTGGCAGTGAATCATTCGGTGTGCCAAGGTCCAAATCAATCACATCCGCGTCTCTTATCCTATCTTGCAGCTCTATCGGCTCATTTAGAGTTATCTGATAAATATCCTCTATAGTGGACCTCTCTTTAGATTCATCACTAGATGATGTCTCACTACCAGATGGATCATCTGCTGTTTCTAATTCAGCAGAGGATAAAGGAGCTCTCTCACTCTAAGGAGACTCAGGGTAAGCATCGGCTATTACTCGATTAGCACCTCTACTGAGAACCACTCGACTAGCGGGTATATCGACTTGACAGTCTGTTTGTAAGATCTAAGGCCTACCTAGCAAGACTCGATAGCTAGGACATCCTACAAATCTTATCACCCTAAAGTCCAAGAAGCATTCTACACTTGCAACTGTAACATGGACTTTAGTAATACAAACTTCTGGTTGCCTTAGACTATCATCAGCCATTCTAAGAAGGGTGGAGCTATCTTTTTGGATGCCTAGACACAACCTCTCCATCAACTCTGAACTCATGATATTGACGGAGGACCCAGTGTCTACGATAGCATGCTCCACTAATATTCCATCCACGTATGCTAGAACCCTAGGGTAATTCTTTTCAGCATGATCAAACCAATCTTCCCCTACTTGTGCTATGCCCAAAGGTTCTACAATATACCCAATCCGTAGGATCTTCTTGAATTCCTTGCATACTCTTGGAGATAATTTAATCAACTGTAAGAGGTTTACATTTGGTTTGACTTCGCAAAGAGAACTTGCTAAATCAAAATCATGATAGGTAGCCAAAGCTCTCTTTTCTCGCCAAACCATTCTTTCTTTTGGTCTTGGGACCGGCTTTGGTGCTTCTCTTTTAGCTCTTTCCTTCTTTCTTGGCACTTCCTCATCCTTCTTAGGATCGACTTTTTTGTCAACAGGCCTTAGAGGTCCACCTTCCATGCCAGGATTCAGGACTTACATCCCCTTATCCCCTTGCTTAGGGTTTTCCTCGGCCGGTTTTGCATGATCTTTATCACCCTCTTTAGCCTTTTGGCCTCTTGTCACGGCTCGTAGGTTAGAGGTTTCAACGCCATTGATGCGTACAGCCTTGATAAGGTTGACTCCATTGCCTTGTGGCAACTCCTCTATAGTGGTCTTTCCCCTTTGCAGTATTTGTATTGGTCCCTCATTTCGGTGGAGGTTATTACCTTGCGCTCTATGATTAACTGGACCTGGCTGTTTACTCCCTTGTTGGAGGGAACTAATCTTACTCCAACAGGTAGTGGCTAAGTGGCCCAACTTCCCACAAATATCACATTTAACATTTGAATAGTTTCTAGGAAAATGTTGTCCGCCACACCACTTACAGCTGAATCTTGAGGGACCACCCTCTTTAGGGCGTCGACTCCCTATTAGATTTTGCTGCTTCTTCAGAAAATTGAGTGTCAATAGCTATTTGCCGATATTGTTCAGAAATCATGTCAGTGTAGTGCTTCATCATATCCTTAACTTCGCCAAGGACATTAAAGGCACTCAACTCATAGCCTTGATCATCTATCCGTCGTTCCATTGGCCTAACAATTTGATTGGGCATTGGTTGTTGACTCACAGGAACAACAATAGGGTTCAAAACTTGGCCTCCAACATTTGGTGGAGCCAACTGACTGGCCATAGGCATAGTCACACTAGGAGGAGCTGGCAGCAAAGGTACATTTTGCACCATGCTTCCTCTCTCATTAGGGTTATTTATAGGCATCCCTTGACTTCCATTTGTCAATGGTAAATTGCCTCCAGGTACTAGACCCGCATTAAGATTTATTCGAGAGGAGTAGGCCATTTGTAATCGTGACTCTACTCCTGCCCACGTGATGGCGATGTCTATATCAGCCAAAGCCACACTGCTCAATTGTACCTGAATATTGAAATCCAATCCATGCAAGAAGTATTGCAATTGGGCAGCTGGCAGAATAGGAATATAAGTTTGTAACTTACCAAACACTTCCTTAAGCTTCTTGGCATAGGCTTTTACATTCTCATGGGGGTCTTGGCGTGTTACATTCAAAACATGCAACCAGTATTGGCCACCTCTTTCATGGCATATTCTCCTCAGAAAGCTGCATAAAATTGGTCGATTGTGGTTATGTTTCCAGTCTCTATGCTATGATACCATACTGCAGCCCTTCCTTTTAATGTCATGTTAAAGAACATCATAAGATGTCCCTCATCTTGGATGCGGTAATCAAACATTAATCTTTGGAATTCACAAATATGAAACTCTGCATCTTCTTCAGCTAAGCCATTAAAAATGGGCAAAGGCACTCCTAAAGCTGGTAGATCCGGCGTCCCTGCAGGAATTGCAATGGGTTGTGCCATGACGACAATCGGATTAACAATAGGAGTTTGCATTGATGGAATCACACCCCCACTTGAAGTGGGTTGACTTGATGGAAGAGAGGAAGAACTTGCGCTTCCTTCTGCACCCAAAGAGCTATGCGCAGCAGTTGGGTTACTAAGACCACTGCTTGTTATGTGTATCGGGCTACTCCTTTGAGGAGAATAGCGACTTACGATCTCCAACCACCGTCTAGCCCTCTCAACACGTTCTGCTTTTTGTATTTCGGCTTGACGGTCCTTCTCAGAGGACATAAACCAATTTTTGGTCGCTAAAAACCCTAGATTCGAGAACCACCACTTGTTGGTAGCTCTCGATAGATGCACCACTGATGGGACCTCAAATGGCTTCCTCTCCCATTAGGGTTATTCATAGGCATCCCTTGACTTCCATTTGTCGATGGTAAATTGCCTCCAGGTACTAGACCCGCATTAAGATTTATTCAAGAGGAGTAGGCCGTTTGTAATCGTGACTCTACTCCTTCTGCCAGCGTGATGGCGATGTCTATATCAGCCCACCAAAGCCACACTGCTCAATTGTACCTGAATATTGAAATCCAATCCATGCAAGAAGTATTGCAATTGGGCAGCCGACAGAATAGGAATGTAAGTTTGTAACTTACGAAAAACTTCCTTAAGCTTCTTGGCATAGGCTTTCACATTCTCATGGGGGTCTTGGCGTGTTACATTCAAAACACGCAACCAGAATTGGCCAACTCTTTCACAGACATATTCTCCTCAGAAAGCTGCATAAAATTGGTCGATTGTGGTTATGGTTCCAGTCTCTATGCTATGATACCATACTGCAGCCCTTTCTTTTAATGTCATGTTAAAGAACATCATAAGATGTCCCTCATCTTGGATGCGGTAATTAAACATTAATATTTGGAATTCACAAATGTGAAACTCCGCATCTTCTTCGGCTAACACATTAAAAATGGGCAAAGGAACTCCTAAAGCTGGCTGATTCGGCGTCCCTACAGGAAATGCAATGGGTTGTGCCATGACGAGAATCGGATTAACAATAGGAGTTTGCATTGATGGAATCACACCCCCACTTGAAGTGGGTTGACTTGGTGGAAGAGAGGAAGAACTTGCACTTCCTTCTGCACCCAAAGGACTATGCGCAGCAGTTGGGTTACTAAGACCACTACTTGTTATGCGTATTGGGCTACTCCTTTGAGGAGAATAGCGACTTATGATCTCAAACCGCCGTCTAGCCCTTTGAGCACGTTTTGCTTTTTGTATTTCGGCTTGATGGTCCTTGTCAGAGGACATAAACCAACTTTTTGGTCCCTAAAAACCCTAGATTCGAGAACCACCACTTGTTGGCAGCTCCCGGCAGACGCACCACTGATGGGACCTCAAATGGCTTCCTCTCCCATTAGGGTTATTCATAGGCATCAATTGACTTTCATTTGTTGATGGTAACTTGCCTCGAGGTACTAGACCCGCATTAGATTTATTCGAGAGGAGTAGGCCATTTGTAATCATGACTCTACTCCTTCTACCCGCATGATGGCGGTGTCTATATCAACCAAAGCCACACTGCTCAATTGTACTTGAATATTGAAATCTAATCCATGCAAGAAGTATTGCAATTGGGCAGCCGGCGGAATAGGAATATAAGTTTGTAACTTACGAAACACTGCCTTAAGCTTCTTGGCATAGGCTTTCACATTCTCATGGGGGTCTTGGCGTGTTACATTCAAAACACGCAACCAGTATTGGCCACCTCTTTCATGGGCGTATTCTCCTCGGAAAGCTGCATAAAATTGGTCGATTGTGGTTATGGTTCCAGTCTCTATGCTATGATACCATACTGTAGCCTTTTCTTTTAATGTCATGTTAAAGAACATCATAAGATGTCCCTCATCTTGGATGCGGTAATTAAACATTAATCTTTGGAATTCACAAATGTGAAACTCCGCATCTTCTTTGGCTAACCCATTAAAAATGGGCAAAGGCACTTCTAAAGCTGGCATACTGGGCGTCCCTATAGGAATTTCAATGGGTTGTGCCATGACGACAATCGGATTAACAATAGGAGTTTGCACTGATGGAATCACACCCCCACTTGAAGTGGGTTGACTTCGTGGAAGAGAGGAAGAACTTGCGCTTCCTTTTGCACCCAAAGGACTATGCGCAAGAGTTGGGTTACTAATACCACTACCTGTTATGCGTATTGGGCTACTCCTTTGAGGAGAATAGTGACTTACAATCTCCAATCGCTATCTAGCCCTCTAAGCACGTTCTGCTTTTGTATTTCGGCTTGACGGTCCTTGTCAGAGGACATAAACCAACTTTTTGGTCCCTAAAAACCCTAGGTTCGAGAACCACCACTTGTTGGCAGCTCCCCACAGACGCACCACTGATGGGACCTCAAATGGCTTCCTCTCCCATTAGGGTTATTCATAGGCATCCCTTGACTTTCATTTGTTGATGGTAAATTGCCTCCAGGTACTAGACCCACATTAGATTTATTCGAGAGGAGTAGGCCATTTGTAATCGTGAGTCTACTCCTTCTGCCCGTGTGATGTCGATGTCTATATCAGCCAAAGCCACATTGCTCAATTGTACCTGAATATTGAAATCCAATCCATGCAAGAAGTATTGCAATTGGGCAGCCGGCGGAATAGGAATGTAAGTTTGTAACTTACGAAACACTTCCTTAAGCTTTTGGCATAGGCTTTCACATTCTCATGGGGGTCTTGGCGTGCTACATTCAAAACACACAACCAGTATTGGCCACCTCTTTCATGGGCATATTCTCCTCAGAAAGCTGCATAAAATTGGTCGATTGTGGTTATGGTTCTAGTCTCTATGCTATGATACCATACTGCAGCCCTTTCTTTTAATGTCATATTAAAGAACATCATAAGATGTCCCTCATCTTGGATGCGGTAATTAAGTATTAATCTTTGGAATTCACAAATGTGAAACTCCGCATCTTCTTCGGCTAACCCATTAAAAATGGGCAAAGGCACTCCTAAAGCTGGCAGACCTGGCGTCCCTACAGGAATTGCAATGGGTTGTGCCGTGACGACAATTGGATTAACAATAGAAGTTTGCACTGATGGAATCACACCCCCACTTGAAGTGGGTTGACTTGGTGGAAGAGAGGAAGAACTTGCGCTTCCTTCTACACCCAAAGGACTATGCGCAGCAGTTGGGTTACTAAGACCACTGCCTGTTATGCGTATTGGGCTACTCCTTTGAGGAGAATAGCGACTTACGATCTCCAACTGCCGTCTAGCCCTTTGAGCACGTTGTGCTTTTTGTATTTTGGCTTGACGGTCCTTGTCAGAGGACATAAACCAACTTTTTGATCCCTAAAAACCCTAGATTCGAGAACCACCACTTGTTTTGGCAGCTCCTGACAGACGCACCACTGATGGGATCTCAAATGGCTTCCTCTCCCATTAGGGTTATTCATAGACATCCCTTGACTTCCATTTGTCAATGGTACATTGCCTCCAGGTACTAGACCCGCATTAAGATTTATTCAAGAGGAGTAGGCCGTTTGTAATCGTGACTCTACTCCTTCTGCCAGCGTGATGGCGATGTCTATATCAGCCCACCAAAGCCACACTGTTCAATTGTACCTGAATATTGAAATCCAATCCATGCAAGAAGTATTGCAATTGGGCAGCCGGCAGAATAGGAATGTAAGTTTGTAACTTACGAAAAACTTCCTTAAGCTTCTTGGCATAGGCTTTCACATTCTCATGGGGGTCTTGGCGTGTTACATTCAAAACACGCAACCAGAATTGGCCAACTCTTTCACAGACATATTCTCCTCAGAAAGCTGCATAAAATTGGTCGATTGTGGTTATGGTTCCAGTCTCTATGCTATGATACCATACTGCAGCCCTTTCTTTTAATGTCATGTTAAAGAACATCATAAGATGTCCCTCATCTTGGATGCGGTAATTAAACATTAATATTTGGAATTCACAAATGTGAAACTCCGCATCTTCTTCGGCTAACACATTAAAAATGGGCAAAGGAACTCCTAAAGCTGGCTGATTTGGCGTCCCTACAGGAAATGCAATGGGTTGTGCCATGACGAGAATCGGATTAACAATAGGAGTTTGCACTGATGGAATCACACCCCCACTTGAAGTGGGTTGACTTGGTGGAAGAGAGGAAGAACTTGCACTTCCTTCTGCACCCAAAGGACTATGCGCAGCAGTTGGGTTACTAAGACCACTACTTGTTATGCGTATTGGGCTACTCCTTTGAGGAGAATAGCGACTTATGATCTCAAACCGCCGTCTAGCCCTTTGAGCACGTTTTGCTTTTTGTATTTCGGCTTGATGGTCCTTGTCAGAGGACATAAACCAACTTTTTGGTCCCTAAAAACCCTAGATTCGAGAACCACCACTTGTTGGCAGCTCCCGGCAGACGCACCACTGATGGGACCTCAAATGGCTTCCTCTCCCATTAGGGTTATTCATAGGCATCAATTGACTTTCATTTGTTGATGGTAAATTGCCTCGAGGTACTAGACCCGCATTAGATTTATTCGAGAGGAGTAGGCCATTTGTAATCGTGACTCTACTCCTTCTGCCCGCATGATGGCGGTGTCTATATCAACCAAAGCCACACTCCTCAATTGTACTTGAATATTGAAATCTAATCCATGCAAGAAGTATTGCAATTGGGCAGCCGGCGGAATAGGAATATAAGTTTGTAACTTATGAAACACTGCCTTAAGCTTCTTGGCATAGGCTTTCACATTCTCATGGGGGTCTTGGCGTGTTACATTCAAAACACGCAACCAGTATTGGCCACCTCTTTCATGGGCGTATTCTCCTCGGAAAGCTGCATAAAATTGGTCGATTGTGGTTATGGTTCCAGTCTCTATGCTATGATACCATACTGTAGCCTTTTCTTTTAATGTCATGTTAAAGAACATCATAAGATGTCCCTCATCTTGGATGCGGTAATTAAACATTAATCTTTGGAATTCACAAATGTGAAACTCCGCATCTTCTTTGGCTAACCCATTAAAAATGGGCAAAGGAACTCCTAAAGCTGGCAGACTGGGCGTCCCTATAGGAATTTCAATGGGTTGTGCCGTGACGACAATCGGATTAACAATAGGAGTTTGCACTGATGGAATCACACCCCCACTTGAAGTGGGTTGACTTCGTGGAAGAGAGGAAGAACTTGCGCTTCCTGCTGCACCCAAAGGACTATGCGCAACAGTTGGGTTACTAATACCACTGTCTGTTATGCGTATCGGGCTACTCCTTTGAGGAGAATAGTGACTTACGATCTCCAACGACCGTCTAGCCCTCTCAGCATGTTCTGCTTTTTGTATTTCGGCTTGACGGTCCTTGTCAGAGGACATAAACCAACTTTTTGGTCCCTAAAAACCCTAGATTCGAGAACCACCACTTGTTGGCAGCTCTCAGCAGACACACCACTGATGGGACCTCAAATGGCTTCCTCTCCCATTAGGGTTATTTATAGGCATCCCTTGACTTTCATTTGTTAATGGTAAATTGCCTCGAGGTAGTAGACCCGCATTAAGATTTATTCGAGAGGAGTAGGCCATTTGTAATCATGACTCCACTCCTTCTGCCCATGTGGTGGCGGTGTCTATATCAGCCAAAGCCATATTGCTCAATTGTACCTGAATATTGAAATCCAATCCATGCAAGAAGTATTGTAATTGGGCAGTCGGCGGAATAGGAATGTAAGTTTGTAACTTACGAAACACTTCCTTAAGCTTCTTGGCATAGGCTTTCACATTCTCATGGGGATCTTGGCTTGTTACATTCAAAACATGCAACCCGTATTGGCCACCTCTTTCATGGGCATATTCTCCTCGGAAAGCTGCATAAAATTGGTCGATTGTGGTTACGGTTCCAGTCTCTTTGCTATGATACCATATTGCAGCCCTTCCTTTTAATGTGATGTTAAATAACATCATAAGATGTCCCTCATCTTGGTTGCGGTAATTAAACATTAGTCTTTGGAATTCACAAATGTGAAACTCCGCATCTTCTTCAGCCAACCCATTAAAAATGGGCAAAGGCACTCCTAAAGCTGGCAGACCCGGCGTCCCTACAGGAATTGCAAGGGGTTGTGCCGTGACGACAATTGGATTAACAATAGAAGTTTGCACTGATGGAATCACACCCCCACTTGAAGTGGGTTGACTTGGTGGAAGAGAGGAAGAACTTGCGCTTCCTTCTACACCCAAAGGACTATGCGCAACAGTTGGGTTACTAAGACCACTGCTTGTTATGCGTATTGGGCTACTCCTTTGAGGAGAATAGCAACTTACGATCTCCAACTGTCGTCTAGCCCTTTGAGCACGTTCTGCTTTTTGTATTTCAGCTTGACGGTCCTTGTCAGAGGATATAAAACGACTTTTTGGTCCCTAAAAACCCTAGATTTGAGAACCACCACTTGTTTTGGTAGCTCCCGACAGACGCACCATTGATGGGACCTCAAATGGCTTCCTCTCCCATTAGGGTTATTCATAGGCATCCCTTGACTTCCATTTGTCAATGGTACATTGCCTCTAGGTACTAGACCTGCATTAAGATTTATTCAAGAGGAGTAGGCCGTTTGTAATCGTGACTCTACTCCTTTTGCCCACGTGATGGCAGTGTCTATATCAGCCAAAGACACACTGCTCAATTGTACCTGAATATTGAAATCCAATCCATGCAAGAAGTATTGCAATTGGGCAGCCGACAGAATAGGAATGTAAGTTTGTAACTTACGAAACACTTCCTTAAGCTTCTTGGCATAGGCTTTCACATTCTCATGGGGGTCTTGGCGTGTTACATTCAAAACACGCAACTAGTATTGGCCACCTCTTTCAGGGGCATATTCTCCTCGAAAAGCTACATAAAATTGGTCGATTGTGGTTATAGTTCCAGTCTCTATGCTATGATACCATACTGCAGCCCTTCCTTTTAATGTCATGTTAAAGAACATCATAAGATGTCCCTCATCTTGGATGCGATAATTAAACATTAATCTTTGGAATTCACAAATGTGAAACTCCGCATCTTCTTTGGCTAACCCATTAAAAATGGGCAAAGGCACTCCTAAAGCTGGCAGATCCGACGTCCCTGCAAGAATTGCAATGGGTTGTGCCATGATGACAATCGAATTAACAATAGGAGTTTGCACTGATGGAATCACACCCCCACTTGAAGTGGGTTGACTTCCTGGAAGAGAGGAAGAACTTACGCTTCCTTCTGCACCTAAAGGACTATGCGCAACAGTTGGGTTACTAAGACCACTGCCTGCTATGCGTATTGGGCTACTCCTTTGAGGAGAATAGCGACTTACGATCTCTAACCGTCGTCTAGCCCTCTTAGCACGTTCTGCTTTTTGTATTTTGGCTTGATGGTCCTTGTCAAAGGACATAGACCAACTTGTTGGTCCCTAAAAACCCTGTATTCGAGAACCACCATGTTAACCCCAACACGAAGAAAGAAAAAGAAAGCGGGAAAGACGCAGGGCAAAGGCGAAAAAAACAAAAAGAAGTAGCCCGACTGAAGTAGGAATAGGAGGGTGCATTTTAAAATATAAAGGCGCACCCTGAAATCTTGTAAAAGAGCATCGGGCTCTCACCCGTGCAATTTGTAAATGTAGACGAGCGGTGGAAAGGAATCTAGGAAGATAGAGGGACAATGGGAAAAAGGGCCTAGGCTAATGGCCGGCCATGTAAAAAAGGGGGACAACCGCCCATGGAAATTAAGGGCATGTATATAAAGTTAAAAGGTAAATGAGAAAAGCATCCTCGTGTGTGGCAAACAGCGCCTCCTTCTTCTCCTCCTGTTTCTCACCTTCGTGCCTCCTTGCTTGTGCTTGTGAGAGGGACTGAGAGCGTGAGAGTGTGTGAGGGAGTGATCATGGGAGGGCAAGGGAACTTGGAGAAGAAGCTCCCCATTCTCCCTCTTCATCTTCTCCTCCCCTCCTCTCTCCTCTGGTCTTGAACGTGGCTATGGGGGATGAAGCTCATGGGAGAGGGATTGAGGTTGCTTGAGCTCGCCTCAAGGATCGTGGAGCTGCAGGGGTGCAAGAAAGAGGAAGGTACTCGATCGAGCATCAAGGTAAGCTCACTACACCCGCAAGGTAGGCGTAGCGCGACGGCTATGTGAGAGGTAGCCATGGCTGCTCAGTTCGAAACACTTGAGTAATAAGTGGTCCGTAGGTCTCAGGGTAGAGCTCGAAGAGCTCCCACATTTTGGTTCCATTGCCGGGACCAACGGATTCGAGCTTTGAGCGTCGCGCGCAGCAGATCGAGCATAGAAGTAGGGTTTGCAGCCTGAACTAGTGCTTGAGATAACTAGGAGACTTAGGAGGTTTTAATCTGAGGAACAGGTAAGTATTTGGGTTTGCTGGAAGCATTAGATTAGGACTACTGTTCTGCATTTCTGTTTTTCATATTGGCTGCACTAGATGGAGGTTAGATTAGGGTAAAACTAGATAAAACAAAGGTTCTGGGTGCTGCTGGAAATAGGAAAACAGGGGACCAGACTCAAGCTTCTGGGTGAACTAGGGACAAGGAACTGGCTATAGGGTTTTGCAGTGCTGGGAAAGAACCTTAAGAGGCCTGGGAGGCCAGGATAGACCTCATTTTCTTAGTTGGCTTTGTTGTGAGAGAGAGAGAGAGAGAGAGAGCTTCTGGTTCAGAGGACGAGGAAATGCAACCCCGATTCCAGGCGCATTCGATTCGTGCCACTTCAGGTGAGTCCAGTGAGTTCCAGTAGCGCTCTGATCGGTTATGGGATGCTTTGTGATGATTGAGTGCAAAAGACAGTAGGGAGGATTCAAACGCGCCAAAATCACGCCCGCCGCCGATGCAGTCGGACCAACTCGCAGTGGTCCGATTCCCTAGGATTGGACCACCTGAGTTCTGGAGTCGGATCGTTCGATTGCGAGTGAGTGGGACCAGTCTAGTCCGATTGCCAGGATCGGACCAGCCCGATCGAACGTGCCACGTGGCACTCGGACTGCCCCTTATAATCGGACACCCAACTGGCCGCTCGAACCAGCCTGTCCGATCAGACACCTCGCCCGATCGAAGGAATCGGACCCACCCCTGTCCGACAGTCCAGAATCGGACCAACATCGTCCGACTGTTAGAGTCGGACCGCATCGGTTTGATTGCCAGAGTCGGACCGTCCGACTCTCAGAGTCGGACCACCCCGGTCCGATTCCCAGAATCGGACCATCTTGCCAGAACACAAAGATAAGGATCTTTGCTGACCTGACCACAGACCTGACCCTAGGATGCAACCCTGAACACCCCCAGAACCCAAGTTGGTCATTAGAATCTCGGAGATTAATCGAACTCAGGGTGCGGAAAGACCATAGAATAGCCAGGAACCGAGTGGGAAACTCAAATTAGACTAAGAACATGGGTAGAAGCAAGGTGGAGTTTGCATTAAACTCTTTTTGCATCGGCATTTCACTTTTGTGCTCCACTAAACCTACACAGTAAGAAGAGAGAAAAGCATGTTTTCGCACCAAGAACCACGAAAGCACTAAGCACAACATGCGAGTAAGGATCGATGCTGCTTTCAAATAGCAAGGAACACATTTGGATACCTAATAACATTAAGGAACCCACTAGTAGGAGGAGACCCCAAGACTTAGACAGGTGCCTGAGCACCCCACTAGTAGTGCCTGGAGAAAACACAAGGACACGGGAAGCAACAAGATAGAGGAGTGGAAGCCACCGGAGATGATTGGATTGATCGACGACCTCGTGGAGCTGGAAACAGAAACAATGTCGGGATCAAGAGGCGATCAAGGGGAAGACCAATTAGACCTAGGAGAATTTTCAACTTCGGTCCAAGAATTGGTCCACGACTACGATCTACTCACCAGAACTGAGATCCAAGGTTGACATGTAGAAGAAGTGGTGGCTAACCTGGAAGAAGAGAGAAGAGCTATCAAGAGAGCATTGGAAGGCATAATTGCCTACAACCATGAGCAAAGGGCTAGAAGGCTGCAGCAGGACGTGGATATGTACGAGGCTAGAAGAGCGCTAGACTTAGCAGGGGCAACCAAGTCCAGACCTAATGTAAAGAGGGAACGGGCAGCAGAGGCTGGCATGAAGTTGAGCGAACTGGTGGCAAAGTGACTCATGGACAATACATCCATGGAGCAAAGTGACTTTGCTACTACCCTAGCCACCGCACTACTGTCAAGATTGGGAGTCACGCAAGGGGCTAAAGGGCAGGCTAGAATCCCTATAGTAGCGAAACAACTAGCTCGATACGAACCTAGCAGTGACCCGTATAGCTTCATGGAGCAGTTCGAGCAAGTATGTGAGGCAAACGGTCTTACTGACCTTGCGCAGAGAGCCCAAGCCTTCGGCCTGTGTTTAGGCGATAAGGGGAGGACCTGGTACTCTAGTCTGGATGATGCAAAACGTACAAACTTCGCTCGCCTTATGGGCCTCTTTATCAAAAGGTTCTCAGAGGCAGGGTATTTGGACAACTTCATTGTTAGATTAATGAATATCAGTCAAAGGGAGAAGGAGGATGTTAGGAATTATGTTACTCAAGTGCGTAGCCTCTACAAGAGAATCCCTGCCAACAAGCAACCTACCGAAAGGGTAGTGTCTACAGTGTTCATGAACGGGATTCGGAGTGAGGAGCTCTACAAGGCTCTGGCCAGTAACTCCACCTTACAATGGGGCGTGCTAGCTCGAGTCTTCGAGGAGGCAATACATGTAGATGATCAACTTAGAGAGCAAAGCATGAGGGCTACCACCTGGGATAATGCAAACCAGAGGGACCCTGAGAGATCAACCCCCTTAGGGGAAAAAGCAACTGCTAGCGCACAAGACAAGGGAAAGAGTGCAGACCATGACCAAGGGATGGCAGAGATGAGAATGGAGATTGCGCAGTTACAAGAGCTCGTTAGAAAGCCGGTGAGATCGCATGTACAATGTGTGTACTGTGGCGACAATCACCTCCCAGTGGAGTGCCAAGATCCTAGATCTCGGCTGTGATCAAATTGCGGTAGATTCGGACATGATACATCGCATTGTAGAATGCCAAGGAGACTCCTGTATACACAGCAGTACAACCCTCCATACTTAGGCAGTAGGCCACCTAATTTCTTGGGCAGGGGAACCCAGCTAGCTCTTCCAGCACCAACTGACCCAAGATCTATCGTGCCTAGGCTGGAGATGAACCCGACTGGCATACCTAGGCCACCAGGGCCTTTTGTGACTCACCCACCTAGTGACGCTCCTGTCCACTTTGTGGAGGACCCCAATGAGGAAGAGGCATATGTCAATCCTTATGTATCCTACGACAAGGAGGGCAACCCAGTCCTGATGGACTACCGGCCAGTGCCGGTGATGGCCTTAGGAAGAGGACGAGGCAGAGGCTTTGGGGGGCCAAGCCAGGATCCGATCACATGCTGGACTTGCGGCCACCCAGGCCACATTTCATCACGCTACCCAGAGCGAGAACAAGCTAACAAGGACAAAGTGGATCTCTGATGCACAGAGTGTGGAATCACACACCTGTTTCCTGACTATCCTAGGCAGAAGCCATTAAGGGGCGCTGCCAACATGCCATCGGTGCCCTTGGGGCTCTTCGGAGTTGAAACTTTCGGTAGTGAGGATATGCCTATCCCACTACATGCTATGACGCGAGCTCAAATGAAACAAGCAGGCATCTCCTTACTAGGGCCAAGCAACCTTGATGCAACCTCAATAGGGAAGAAAAGCTGGAGGAGACGGAAAAAGAGTACTTATGCGAAGATAACCCTTAAAACTGAGGAAACGACTATGCTGGTGACGGGCAAGAGGGTCACAGACGCAGAGGCAGAGACCTCTGCTCCTAAGACAGCAGAGCTAGGGAGTGCCAAGGTAGGAGAATATCCCCATCCCAAACGACAACTCGAAGCTATAACCAAGGTCAAGGAGTAGGTCAAGGAGGCCCAAAAGCACCTTGAAGATGCTGAACCCATATTGGAAGACCCCATGGACGACTTCTCTAGTTTTAACACACCAGTCTCACCCTCAAAACCACCGGCTGGGAACATGCCTGCACCCCTAAAGGCGGCTCAGCAGCAAGGCCGAGGGGAAGCTTACCAGGGCAGACAGGATGCATGGCCTAGAACTACCAGCCTCAGAGGAAGACAAGGGTCCAATAGCCTCCTCACAACTTTGCTGTCCGCCCCAGTAACTCTAAGCCTAGAGGATCTACTTAGGCAAAATCACTCCTTGTGGTAGGAGTTAAAAGACTTGATCGAGGGACACGCGGAGTTGGTGGGCACTAATCCGCAAGATCACGATGCAGTTGCACAGATCCCAAGTCTAACTCTACACACAGATCCTAAGTCTTTGCACATCAATGCTTTTTGGGAGGGCACTGAAATGCACACAGTTTTGCCTGTCCTAGCCTTAGGGGACATGACTCGGAAGGGAATTGTAGACACAGGTGCCGGTGTTAGTGTGCTAAACCATGCAGTCCTAAAGGCATGGGGAAACCCTCCCGTAGAGATCGCTAGATTCAACGTCACACTAGCAAACGACATGAAGGTAAGACCATTTGGGGTCTTAAAGAATTGGCCGGTAAAGATTGCCAGTGTGCAATTCTCGGTAAACTTTATTGTCATGAAGGGAGTGGATTACGACATACTATTAGGCCGACCTTGGATGAGGAATGCACGAGTCATAGAGGATTGGAGCAATGGATTGATTTTCCTAGGGAATAGAACTAGTGCAGTGAGGGTAGAGATGGACACTTGGACGACGACGTCTGTTGACCTGGCTGCCATCTTAGCCATGCTAAAAGGCAATACTCAACTGACCAAGCCCTATGGATCGCTAGCTAGATATATTCCCTGCCCTGAGGATGAGAGGAGTTGGATGCACGTGCTGGCAACCATTGACCTACCATTCTCGAATGAGGAAGGACCACCTCAGCAGGCTGCTAAAACCGCCACGGTACCAACTGAAGAGCCAGTTGTGCCACTTTGCATGATGGTAGGAAGCTCGCTCAACCCAGGCAAACCAGCCTCGTCTCGCACCCCCAACGACAAACTAGAGCTTCAAGAGATCGTAGAGTATCTGTTCGATAAATTGAACGGCAATTTGGCCGCTAACTTAAAGCCTCTACGTGACCTTCTAGCTAAACCAGAATGGAAATGGAACAAAGTCCATGACCTGAACTTGTGAATAGGGAAGCTTAGGGGATGATGAGTAGTCAGAAGAATAGGACCTGGATGATGAGGAGTATGAGGACTGTCACTCTATGGAAGAAGAGAGTGAAGAAGAGGTAGACACGATAGAGTACGACACAGAGGGAAAGGTGATAGAGCAAATCAGGGCAGACTTAAGGCCTAGGAAGGAAGGGCTCAGTCGAAACGAAAAAGGAGTCATACTAATGGAGTGTGACAGATCCTGGTTGGAACAAATAGAAACCGTAGATTACGGGCAAGCTGGAGTGGCACAATCGTGGGTAATCCCAATGCTCAAGACAGATTCCCCTACCGAACTAAGACCCCCTAGGGAAACACCTTCCTCAAGTGAAGGATGCGAGTTCAACTCAGAGTCGGAAGTTAGTACTGAGAGTGATCCCGAGATACCGCAACCATCTGAGGTCAAACGCACCAAGGGAGACTTGCCAGTCCACCTGAGGCACAGGAGGCTAAAAGAGGAGGGCATGAAGCAAACAATGGGCTCAGAAGCGGAAAGGCAGAGGAAACCACAGGATCTGCCCAAACGGTTTACAAAATTTAAAAAGGGTGACAGAGTGGTGGTCCTGCTAGGTGCAAAGAGAGAAGGTCAGACTAGTGAACTGATAGAGGGACCCGCCAAAGTCAAGGAGGTTAACTTGACTGGAAAAGGCAAAAAACCAAGACCGGTATTCGTCGCAGATGACTTGGCGGAAGAGGAAGAAACTAAACTTGTTGCAATCCTGCAAGAGTACATCGACGTGTTTGCCTGGACGAACTTAAGGGAGTCGACCCTAGGGTTATGACCCATAACATCCCAATGATTCCAGATGCAGTGCCAACCAAACAACAACCTTACCCCATGAATCCTAAACACGCCCATGTAGTGAAGGAGGAGATTGACAAACTCATGAGGGCAGGTTTCATATATGAGATCGAGCACACGGACTGGGTGTCACCTATCGTGATTGTCATGAAGAAAAATGGAAAAATCTGAGTGTGTGTCAAGTACAAGAAAGTGAATGCCACTACGAAAAGGGATAATTATCCTTTACCTTATACCAAGCACATGCTGGAGAGGGTAGTAGGGAAGGAAGCCTACAGTTTTCTGGATGGCTTCTCGGGCTACAATCAGGTACAAGTGCACCCCGACGACAGGCACAAGACTGCCTTTGCCACGGAATGGGGCGTATTTGCCTACATTGTCATGCCTTTTGGGCTAATGAATGCACCCGCAACTTTCCAGCGCCTAATGTGCACCATCTTTAAGGACATGCTCAGGCGCGAACTGGAAGTGTTCGTTGATGACCTATGTTTACACTCTAGTTGGGACGAACACTTGAAGAAATTGCGAGCTGTCTTTGAAAGGTCTAGACTGTACCACCTCTCGCTAAATGAAAGGTGAGAAGGATCGAAGCTTGCACGCGAGCTATGGCGGGAGAGCAAGAGCAAGAAAGAGAGAGACAAGAAATGGGAACTCCAACAGTCACAATGTGTGACCGGGCCTTCCTTTATTCAAACTGTCACTAAAAGAATAAAGAATAAAGTGACGTGACGGGCGCCCGCCACCTGCAGTGTGCAGTGGTGGGTACTGTCAGTGTAGTAATACACGGGGCGGCACGGCGGAGGCGCCTTTACCCCCAACAACCTCCCACTTAAAGGCGAATCTGCCCTAGTGAGAGAGAAAAGAAAAAGAAAAGACAGTACAAATGTACATAGGTACAAGGGATGAGGAAAGGTGACATCTCATCCAACGCCCATCAACCTCCTGAGGAAGGCAAAGCGCTCAGTAGTGAGGCTCTTCGTGAGCAAATCTGCAGGATTCTCGTCAGTGGAGATCTTGACAAGGTCAACAGACCTGTCCTCCACGACACCACGTATGAAGTGATACCTCACCTGAATGTGTTTCGTCTTCGCATGGAAGACCGGATTCTTAGCCAACTGAATGGCACTCATAGAATCCGAATGCAGTGTAGGTGTAGCATCAATCCCAAGGTCAGCAACTAGACGGCCTAACCATATGGCCTCCTTGCAAGCCTCAGTGGCTGCAACATACTCGGCCTCAGTGGTAGACAAAGCCGTACACTTCTGAACCCTGGACATCCAAGAGATAGCCCCTCCAGCATAGGTGAATACATAGCCAGAAGTGGACTTCCTACTATCTGCATGTCCTGCATAATCGGAGTCAGTGTACCCCACGACCCCTGTATCCTGGCTGCCATAGCAAATACACATATCTGCTGTGCCCTTCAGGTACCTCATGATACCCTTCATGGCATCCCAATGTCTGCTGCCAGGTGTAGCCATATAGCGTGCCACAACACCAACTGCATGTGCAATATCTGGACGAGTGGCTATCATGGCATACATCAAACTGCCCACCGCTGATGCATAAGGGATCTTGGCCATCTCGGCCCTCTGCTCATCTGTCTGCGGACAATTGGCCTGTGATACCTTCACATAAGAAGGTAATGGACAGCCAATAGGCTTTACGTCCTGCATGCGAAAGCGCTCAAGGACTTTATGAATGTACTCCCGCTGTGAGAGATACAAAAGTCCCTGATGCCTATCGCGCTTAATGCGCATCCCAAGTATATGTGAGGCCTGTCCCAAATCCTTCATCTCAAAGCTCTTCTTTAGCTGAGATTTAAGAGGATCTAGCTCATCATGAGCTTTCCCTACTATCAGCATATCATCAACATAGAGTACCAAGATAAGCAAACTGCCATCACGGGCTTTCTTCGTGTAAAGACACGGATCCATAGCACTCCTGCTGTAGCCCTGTGACTGCATAAAGGCATCAAACTTGTGATACCATTCCCTAGGTGCCTGCTTCAAGCCATACAAGCTCTTCTTCAACTTGCACACTAGGTGCTCCCTGCCAGGTTCTGCAAAGCCCTTAGGCTAATCCATATAGATCTCATCATGCAAGTCCCCATGTAGAAAAGCCGTCTTGACATCCATCTGATATAGATCTAAGTCAAGCTGTGCAACCAAAGCCAAGACTAAGCGCAGGGTGGTCATCTTAACCACAGGAGAGAAGACCTCATCAAAGTCCACACCATGTTCCTGCTTAAAACCCTTTGCTACCAATCTAGCCTTGTATGCCGGCTTGGGGTGTCCAGGGGTACTTTTCAGCTTGTACACCCACTTGCATGGCAAAGCCTTCTTGCCCTTAGGCAAGGCAACCAAATCCCAAGTCTCATTCTTATGCAGGGAGTCTATCTCAGACTGCATAGCCCTCTCCCAGGAGTGACTGTCACCCCTGCGCATAGCCTCATCATAAGTGAAAGGCTCTCCTGCATCTGTAACCAAAACATAATGCATAGAGGGCTGAAATCTGTCAGGTGGACGTCTATCTCTAGCAGACCGTCTCACCGCAGGCTCTGCTGCCTGTCTAACTACCTGTCCAACATCCTGGCCCTGTGGAGGAACTGCTGCAGGCTGTACTACTGGCTGTGCTGGAGCTTTAGGCTCCTCCTGAAAGATCACTCTGCGGATCTCAACCACCTTCTCAGGCTGCCTGTGCATCTTGTCTTCATGGAAGACGACATCATGGCTGCGTACTATTTTCCGCGCCTGCGGATCCCATAGGCGATAGCCCATCTCTCCTGACTCACCATAGCCAAGGAATATGCATTTAATGCTCTTTGGATCCAATTTACTCCTCTTGTCCTTGGGCACATGGCAGAATGCCTCACATCCAAAGACACGGAGATGCGCATAAGAGGGTGGCTTACCAGCCCAAACTTCCTCTGCAACCTGGAAATCCAATCCACTGGAAGGCGATCGGTTTATGACATGCACTGACGTACTAACTGCCTCAGCCCAAAAACTCGGGGGTAGGCCTGCATGGCTAAGCATAGAGCGCACACGCTCCTGAATAGTCCTGTTCATGCGCTCAGCCAAACCATTCTGGGGTGGGGTGTAAGGGGCGGTCAACTGACGCTTAATACCCCTGTCATCACAAAACTGCTCAAAAGCATGCGAGACATATTCTCCCCCATTATCTGTCCTAAGGCATTTCAGCCTATACCCAGTCTGGTTCTCAACAAGAGCAAGCCATCTCTGAAAAACTGCCAAGACATCGGACTTCTGCTTTATGGGATAAGCCCACACTTTCCTAAAAAAATCATCAATGAAGGTAACGAAGTACTTCGCGCCACCCATAGACATGCAAGGCATAGGCCCACAGACATCGGAATGCACCAATGCCAAGGGCTCACTCATGCGTGGCCTACCCGATTTCTTATGCGTAGACCTATTCTGCTTACCATAAAGACAATGATCACACGAGTCAAAACATGCATAATCCAAAGGCGGAAGATACTGCAAACCAGATAACATTTTCATTCCTTTCAAAGACATATGCCCCAAACGGGCATGCCAAAGTGATACATGTGGGATAGAGCCCACTGCCAAAACATGGTCTACAGAAGACCCAGATACAACAAGAGGATAGAGGCTGCCAGCCTTGGCGCCTCTAGCAAGCACAAGTCTGCCTTTGGTAATCTTCCAGGTAGAATCCCCAAAACAGACATGAAATCCTGCATCATCCAACTGTCCTGTAGACATAAGACTACGCGTAAGCACAGGTACATGACGTACATCCCTGAGCAAAAAGGAACTGCCAGTGGAAAACTGCAACTGAATATCTCCACAGCCCACAATATCAAGAGACCTGTCATCTCCAAGTTTGACTGATCCAGATACAGTACGGTAAGAGTGAAACCACTCACGGTAAGGCGTCACATGGAAGGACGCACCTGAATCCAATAACCAGCACTGTGCATACATACTAGGTGTCTCAGTCAAGTGTGAAGCATCAGAAGAACTAGCTGCAAGTATAAACTCATCACCACCATCGGACTCTTCAGTCTGCGTGACATTAATTTCCTCAATCTTGACGTTGGACTTCGCAGGTACTATGCTGCGATCAGAGGACTTCTCCTGCACTTTATCTTTCCCCTTATCCTTGCGCTTCTCATTGCGCAACTCATGACACTGTGGTCTAATATGGCCCTTTTTCCCACAATGATGACAAGTGACATTTGCATTGCGTCCACGCGACTTACTACGCGACTTGCCACCACGAGATTTAGACCGACCCTTCTGCGAGTCACGGCCTCGGCCATTACCACGGTCATACCTGTCATTCCTGCCTCTAACTGTCAAAGCATGACTACCACGAGAGGCATCCAAGTTTTTGCGATTCACCTCTTCCTGAAGAAGAGCACTCTCAACATCTGCCAATTTTAGAGTAGCACTAGAGGCACAAAGAGCAGTGCGGAATACATCCCATGACTCATTCAGAGTTCCAAGCAAGAAAAGAGGAGTTACTTCCTCTCCAAAGGTGATATCCTGCGAAGTCAGGTTCTTCAGTATAGCATGGAACTGGCTCAAGTGAGCAGACATAGTCGCATTATCCTTCATGCGCAGATCCATAAGCTGCTTCAACCAGTACATCTGACTCGCCGGACTTTTCTTATCATAAAGATTCTTGATCTTATTCCATAGATTCCATGCACTCTGTGCTTCCTCAAATACATTATAATGTACCTGTTCAGTGAGAGACAATACAATCGTGGACTTGCATAGCTCATCAAGTTCAAGCCAGTCGTCAATGTCCATAGTTTCAGGCTGCTCCCCACTCAACCGAAGTGGCTTAATCTGAGATTTCTGCACCAAAACCTACCATATTTGACTCTTCCAGTAAGAGTAGTTGGTACCATCCAACTTTGTAATGTTAAAGATGGCACTATCATGCGAAGATGACGCCATTATGCAGGCTGGAAATGCCCAAACAGTCCAAAACTGCTTGCTGTTTTACTGCAGAAACTGCCCAAAAATGACCAAAATGGGGTCCAAAGGGTGAGCAAAGTGTGCCAAAAGTTGCTGCCCACTTAGTACTAGGTGCGGTACACCAAATCAGGATATTTCAGCATGAAAAGTACACCTCAGTCCACCAATAACTGCTTGCTGTAATAAATTGCAGGTATGCAGTCTAGAGAGCAAACTGTCCCAAAATAGGATCCAATGTCAAGCAAACAATGCTAGGTCCAAAGCCGGCATGAAACGGACATAAGCAAGGCCAATGACAGTGAAAAGAACATGAGCTCAACACCAAGCATGTCAAAATAACATCTGCCAGTGAAAGGCACACCCCCAGACACTCTAGGCAAAGTGTTCCTGTAACTGCCAAAACCTGACACAAATAGGTATCTGCTCAAAGAGAAAGATTCAAATATGAGACTCAGCTCATAAGCATCCTGTGAACCAAGAGTACATCAATGCATATCCATAAAGATCGGAGTATGATCCCAAAGTCTCAATGTGTATGTAGCTGCTCAAGACATAAACTGCTCCAAATACATGTAAGTGCTCCAATAGCATGCAACTGTCAAAGGTCAAGAAAGCATGTAAAATGCTCCCACTGGCACAAAAGGCATACAAAGCGAGCTCAGAAGCTCAAACAACCCAAGAGAAAGCACCAGTGATAAGTGACCCTGTCAATGCATCAAGCGTATCCGAGAGAGCATGACATACATGAAGCACCGGTCGTATTAACCATGAAGCAATACATAAGCCCAAATAAGCTCTCGGTCAACTCAATGACATCCAAATAGCAACCAAGATCAGTGATCAAGTAAGCCGGGAATGCTCAAATACATCCAAATCCAAGCTCCAAATGTCGGTATGGCATACACGAACCAAATAGCATATGTCACGAACCAAAGCATGTAATGCAAAAGCCTAACTGTCAAGCAGAGACATGAGGCATAGGCGGTCCACGAGCATGCCGAGTCGGTCCAAATGCCAGTGAAGACGGAGCTAATGCGAAGCTCAAAAGCATCCCATAATCTCATACATATGCTCCAAGTCATCCCCAAATGTCAGAGATATCATGCCAAAGCTCAAAGCATACATCCGGTATCGGTAGGTAAGTGCCAAAGCATGTAAAGTACCTTCAGCCCACTGTTATTCCAGCATGTATTTACTGTTCTAAACAGTAGATTTCAGCCCCGAATTCAAGCCAAAATCATGGTCAAACCAAAAGCATACATCCCCAATACATCCGGGTAGGAAGTAGACCGCATACGGGCATCAAACAAGGTAACCGGAGTAGAGTATAAGCATCAAATGCCAATGCCAAGTGTGGCTGCCCTGTTTCCAGCACTGTATAACAGTAAATAACAGTCCCCAATCAGCGAATATTTCAAGCCAAAATCATGGCATAATCATGTGCATACATTCCCAAGGCACTAGGCATCATGTAGACCGCATACGGGCATCAAATAGCACAACCGGAATGGAGTATAAGCAACAAATGCTAATGCCAATGGTGCTGCCCTGTTTTCAGCCTGTTATGACAGTTTATGACAGTCCCAAATCTGAAGAAATCAGCCCCGAAAGATCAAGACCAATACCCAAAGCTTGAATGACATCAAACATGAAGTCTATAGCCCTCTTGATCAAGGTAGAGAGCAAGAAGCAATGGCCAAGTGTGGAGCTGAAGTAGATGAGTGCTCACAGCCTGGAAAAAAATGATGCAATCTGCCCTGTTGGTGCTGAACTTGCTGTTGCTCCACATGGGCTGAAAAGGGGGTAATGGGGGGCTCAAGAAGGGCCTATCAAAGGCCTATGACAAGCCTCTTTGAGCCTTGATAGGTGTAAGGCACAATATGAGGGGAATAAGCTTCAAGAGTTTGAAGCCATGGCTGCCCTTGCTGTTTGCAACCTGTAGACTAAAATAAAACCGTGAAAGAATGATCAAATACCTCAGTATCAATGCCTTGAAGGTGCCTCAATAGGCTGGGAAGGTGCTCGGGAAGCCGGGGAGAGTCGGGAGCTCAAGAGGTCGGCTATGGCTGCCGGGATGGAGACCCAATGCGTGAAGCGAGTCGATGCGAAGGTCGGGAAGCACCGAGTCGAGCTCGAGCAAGAGAATGCCAAGCTCTGATACCAGTTGAAAGGTGAGAAGGATCGAAGCTTGCACGCGAGCTATGGCGGGAGAGCAAGAGCAAGAAAGAGAGAGACAAGAAATGGGAACTCCAACAGTCACAATGTGTGACCGGGCCTTCCTTTATTCAAACTGTCACTAAAAGAATAAAGAATAAAGTGACGTGACGGGCGCCCGCCACCTGCAGTGTGCAGTGGTGGGTACTGTCAGTGTAGTAATACACGGGGCGGCACGGCGGAGGCGCCTTTACCCCCAACACTAAACCCCTTAAAGTGCCAATTCTGGGTAAAACACGGATGCATCTTGGGGCATGTAGTGTCAAGGAACGGCACTGCCACTGACTTTTCCAAAGTCAGAGTCATTGTTGACCTACCGCCACCTGACAACTACAAGGGAGTTCAGTGCTTCTTGGGACACATTGGATATTATCGACGATTTTTGCTAAATTATGCATTAATAGCTAGACCTTTGTACAAGCTGTTGATGGTGTTTGAGTGGACAGAGGACTGCCAGCGCACATATGAAGAATTGAAAAAGGCTCTTACGACTGCACCAATCTTGCGAGCCCCAGACTGGAACGTAACGTTCCATGTGCACACAGACGCCTCTAAGTTCACTATTGGAGCCGTGCTATGCCAGCTTGGTGAGCACAATTTGGATTAACCGGTGAGTTTTGCCAGCAGGCAGCTCACAGAAACCGAGATGAACTATTCCACGACAGAAAGGGAGGGGTTGGCCATGGTATTTGCGGTAAAGAAATTTAGACATTACCTATTGGCCACTCCCTTTGTCTTCTTCGTTGACCATCAAGCCCTACTGTATCTTGTGAACAAGCCTTGCGCTACAGGGTGCATAGCTAGATGGTTACTCCTTTTACTGGAGTTTGACTTCTCTGTGGTTGTACGCAAAGGAAAGCAGCACTACATGGCCGACTACATGTCCCGCATACCCAAGGAGAAGCCGCTGGACAAGGCGTGCCTGATGATTTATCGGATGGCCATCTTTTTAACTTGTTTAGTGAACGAGAATTGTTTAGAGCTGATCTGACGCCTTATTGGGCCGATGACATAGTGCAAGTGCTAGAAAATGGACTACCGGAGCGGCCCATTGAGAAGGCCAGGCTGAAGAGACTTATCCTGAAAATTCATCCCTATCAGCTGAGCTAGTCAACTCTACATGTTGGGACAAGACGGTTTATTGCGCAGATGCGTGTGTGAGCACGAGATGCACGACGCATTAAACGAAGCACATGGCGGAATCAGTGGGGGACACTTTAGTGGGGACACAACAGCCCGAAAGGTGCTACAATCCCAGCTATGGTGGCCCACCCTATTCCGCGATGCAGCTAAATTTGTAAAGCACTGCGATGAGTGCCAAAGGACCAGAGTGCCTGTGCGGAAGGACAAGATGGAACTGAGCCCTGTCATAGCCCGACAATCCTTTGAAAAATGGGGCATCGATTTTATTGGGCCTATCAGTCCCGCAGCACAATATTCCCAAGCTCGATACATAATTGTGGCAACCGACTATTTAACGAAATGGGCAGAGGCACGGGCCACGAGGAAGAATGATGCTCTGACCACTGCTAAGTTCCTGTGGGAGCAGGTCATTTCACGGTTTGGTTGTCCAATCGAACTTGTAAGCGACCAAGGCGCACACTTCATTAATGAAGTAATTGCCCACTTGCTCTCTACCTTCCTAATAATTCATCGGAAGTCCTCTCCCTATTACCCTCGGGCTAATGGCCAAGCCGAGTCCACAAACAAAATTCTAGTTAATGTGCTTATAAAAGTCGTGTCTACTTCGAGAAGTGACTGGGATAACAAGCTAATGGAGGCTTTGTGGGCCTATCGCACTGCTTATAAAACAGCTATAGGACATACGCCCTTTAGGCTGACTTACGGAACTAAAGCCATTCTGCTTGTAGAATTCTTCATCCCTAGTTTGAGGCTAGCAGTCCAGGAACGTTGGGAGGGCAGAGAGGCTTGGACCAACCGCTTAGCAGAACTTGAGTGCTTAATGGAGACCCGACTCCTCGCCACTCACTCTCTGATTTGCAAAAAGGCTCGACGAAAGATGTGGTTTGACAAGCATGTCATGCAGAGAGACTTCGAACAAGGGGACCTTGTTCTGCTGTACTCGGTAAAAGGACATAAACAGAAGATGAAGTTTCGGGGGCTAGGGCCTTTCAAGGTATGCGTATCGGTAGGACCGGAAATGTTGAGTTGGAGACACTTTTTGACGGTGAGGGAATAGGCTTTTTTAATGGCAGCCGCATTAAGAAGTACTATCCTCCTTCACATCCATTACATGAGCCGCCCATGTTAGAACCCCCACTGAACGTCCGCATGGCTACTCTAACCGACCTGACAGATCAGGATGAAGAAGTAGTGGCACCGGCATACCTGCGAATTACAGTTACAGCAGGAGCGGTGTATTCTTTTGACGCCTTGATTGATGAAGGTGCTGACTACAACATCCTAACACATGACCATTGGACACGCATTGGTCAACCGCAACTACAGCCCACTAACGCTCAACTCACCCCGTTTGGGGGCACCGCTTACCCACTCCTAGGGAAATGCAAGGTGGTCGTTTCCATCGAATCTGGAAGTTTATCGGCCTTCTTCCATGTGTTGCCTGGCACCAGAGACGCTGGTAATGTATCGCTGTTAGGTCGCACTTTCAAGAAACAAACCAATTGCAATGTGGATTACAACCTAAATCACATACATCTTGCCATTGGCAATGTGCGCATAGTGACGACTTTTAGCAAGGGCTACCCTAACTCCCCCACTTTTACGAAGCAGCCGATAGAAACCCCCACGACCAAGCTTCAACCCGGGTCTAAACAAACGGAAACCACAGTCTCATGCCAAGTTCTCAACCCCAGACCCATGGCCACCAGGAGCGCTCACAAGGCCAAAGAGTCCAAGTTTCTATGGGTGCCGAAACGGCAAAAACCACATCAGGGTAAACCACCCAGGTGTGACCCTAAACGTCCAAAGTATCAACCGTCCCGACCCAAGAGGCAGTCTAGGCACTACCGCTGTAGATGCACAACCACGCTGCTCTGGATTCCCAAAGACCTCTTGCACGCACAAGGATACTACGAGGGAAATCCCTGGATTTGGGTGCCTAAAAATGGCCAGCTAAGAAGCTCATCTACAATCAATCTATTCCTAACAAGAGAGGCTTACACCAGTGGTGCCCAAAACACAATTAACAGGCCAGGGCCAGTGGTGGCTAACAAGCCTCAACTCATCTATCGACCAAAGCAAATGCCCCAGGTCCTGAACCTACCTAATCCTGAGAACTTGCAAACAACGATTACTACTAACTCAGAACCAAGTACAACCCTCGTGCCTCTAGAGCTTCCTACAGCATCTCAAAGGGCTTCCCAGTGCGAGGCCCGACCCGTGACACCGATGAGGAAGTCACAATTATCTAGTCCCTGTGCACCCGCCCCACCAGAGGGTCTTAAACCTTCATACGCAATATGACATTTCCTCTCTTTGGCTAAGGACCTTGCCGCAACTTCTGGGGACGATCTAATAGCCTGCATTAAAATGTTAGATGAAACTTTCACTACATTTGCTAGAAGCTACAAGAGGCTAGACCTAGGTCTTCTTGACGAAATGCTTGCTTCGATGGTTCGTGCACTACCATGCACTTGGGAGGAATACGAACTTATGACCACTAAAGTTCCCAAAATTGCTGCCGAACTGATAGCAAATGATGAAATCTCGATGGATTAGGCTGCACTCAGAAGGCTTATTACCTCTTATCGCAAGCCTCCACATTCTGCTCCTGAACAGGAGCTGCAAGAGCTCACGCAGATGGCAAGCTCACCTTCCACATTCTTACAGCAGTGGTTTATGCTAAGATCCAATGGGAGAAAAAAGGTCGTCGCATAATGACCAATGCTGAGCAACGTAGGGCAATCAAAACTATTGAATATGACCCCACGTACGTGGCACCTATCTCGTTTAAGGTCTTGGCCATCACCCGTAATCAGCATCTAGATGACCATGTGCTCGCCCACCCCTACATTGACCAATTCCTCACCCAAGAAGAATTACATGTTGTTAGTCGCCTCAGTACCGGAGATCTCTTCCACAATGTTTTGACCTACATTTCCCAAGTCTCCATCCAACCATCCACTCTGGATTGTCATGCCCAACTCGAATACAATCCAAACTTCTACGATTGGCTATTACCTAGGTAATTCAACCCACACGAACAAGTGCTTCCCTCGTCCTTCCTGTCCTAATCCTAGGAAGGATTCTTTGCAAGATTCCTGAGGGAGGGGGGAGCAGGACCAAGAGCAAAGCAAGGATGAAAAGTTATGTTATCTAGCTAGCAGATAGTTAATTAAGAAAGTTTCTATGGAGGAATGTTGCAGAATAAAACAATAGCAATGGTCAAACCCCTAAGCAAGTGTGCCCACTTTAAGCCCATCTATTCTTCTCTTAAACTTAGTTCTAATAAGAAATGTGCCGATTGTTAGGCATTAAACATTGGCATGGTGTGTTGACAGGCCACCGCCATGGCAGGACAAGACAAAGGAGGCAAACTACCATTCTCAGAAGAGGAAATGACCAAATTCGACATCGCCATCGAGACGCGCGGATTCAGTCACTTCACTTTCAAGCACACACTGAATCTGGACGAAGCCATCATGGAGGAACCCGCTATCAAGGACTTAGTGGACAGATGCCATCTCCACAAGTACGTGGAGAAGGTGGGACAGGCGGTGGACGACAGCATGTGCACGGATTTCCTGAGGAATTTCGACAAAAGTAGGAACTGTGGCACCATCACAGTAAGGACAGGGGAGCAAGAAAGGAGAATCGAAGTGCCCCTCAATGCAACGAGTGTAGAAAAGGCCCTGGGGCTTGTGCCAAAGAAAGAGAGAAGGCCGAGGTGAGATGTTTACACCATGCTGGGAGTCAAGAAAGAAGCGGTGCATACTGTGGATGGAATCAGCTTGGCTGACATCCCTGACCCAGTGGTGAAACTACAAGCAAAAATGATCCATACCCTCTTCTCGGGCCAGCGTTACAATGTGCTAATGAGCAGGATCGGGGTCCCACTATTGGAAAGCATAGCAACAGGAACCCCTGAAGAAATAGACTGGAATGGATTCGTACAGAAGACCATTCAAAGTTCAGCTGCCCTCCTCACTCCGGCGGAAGCACCAGTAGAAGGAGAGTCCCCTGTCTCAACAGCGCGTTCCGCAAGGAAGAAACCGGCGTCGAAAGCAGCTACAATCAGATATGGGGGAATTCTGACAACCATCATAGACGAAGCAATAAAGAATGAGGGCGTCATGGAGGGGGAAGCGGTGCATCAAAGCTCAGCTCACCATGGTGGAGGGAGATCGAGCGAGAGAACAATGAGTGACGAGGGAGAGTAGGAAGTGCCACCTCCGCAAGCAACCAAACCCGCAGAACAAAGCAAAAGTGATAAGAAACAGAAGGAGAAAAAAGAGAAATTAAGTAAGGAAGAACGGGCTGACATCAAACAGGCTAAGAAAGAGTCTCGAAGGGCTGAGAGAGAAAGGAGGAGGAAAGAGGAGGAGGAGTTCGCCAGAATAGGAGAGGAGTCGAAGAAGGCGGAAGCGGACAGGAAAAGGAGGGTAGAGGAAGAGGCTGAGAAGCAACGACTCCAGGAACTGGCCGAACTGGCAGAAGCCACCCGAAGGTCGGTGGAAGAGACCCATGGGGATGGAGAACTCGAACCCGCAAGCCCCGGCCATAAAACCGAAGCCAATGCAAGTGTGGAGGCAGCACCAGTGGTTGTAGGCAAGGGCAAGTCCCTCCTACATCCACTCCCTCCCTCCTTTGTGCCAACAACAGCCGAAATCACGACCACCACCGCTGCACACCCCACGCCTCCTCTAGATGCGGCACAGCTCATGACCATGATGCAGATGCTTGTGAGCAGGGTGGCCGAAATTTCCCCTGAAACTCGATTGAAAAGGCTCGCCGTCGCAGATGCAGAGTCTCGGCAAGATCCCAAACGACAGAGGCTAGAGGCATCGACCACCACACACAATACTCCCATACCTGCCGCGTAGACTATGATGCATATGTGGCCGAGTTGCTAACGCAACTGGACAAGGCAAAAGAAGAAAAGAAGGTGGCGCTGTTGGAACTAGAGAAAGAAAAGGAGACGTCAACAGCCCTCAGGCTAGAGGTCTCAAGGCAGGAAGCTGATAGACGGAGAGAGATGAAGGCCCTACGAGACCAGCTAGAAGAGAAAACGAAGCAAGCCCAAACCAATGAAAGCCATCTTAGGCAAAGGCTGGAGGATGAGGAGCAGAGCCTGGTAGCGGAACAAAGGAACATAAAATTTATGATGCAGCAATACAGTGATCTCCAGCAAAGGGTGGCCCGAGTGGAACAGCTCTACTGGGAGGTTCAGGAAGGCAAAGCCGCTATTCCACAAGAATATGCAGCGGAGCCCCAGTCATGGCACGAGCAAGAGGAACATGACAGGCTAATCACGAAAATCGAATTCCTAAAAATGAAGGGCCGGGGGTCTCAGCAGCTGAAGCCAAACGACTACAGGATGAAGTGCAGAGACTGTAAGACGCGCTGGAGACCTCCCAGGAGGACGTGGAAGCCCTCATGGCCATGATCTTTAATCAGAAGAGGCTGCTCCGTGCTGAAATCTAGAGCCTAGAACAGTTGGTCCAAGAGAAATCAGAAATCCTGATCGAAGCGCACCACAGGCTCAACATTGTTGATCAAGCAAGAGGGATCACTGAAGAGCAGCTCGCTCAGAAACTAAACGAAAGAAACCAGTTATGGTTCTATTCAAATGAGCAGCAACAGGTAATAACCACCCTGGCGGGCCAGCTAGAGGAACAAAGGCAAAAGATGGAGGAGAGAGCCATGGAGTGGGAAAGAAAGAACTTTGACAGGGTGAGGGATTTAACAGAACGGCTTGCAGTGGCAGAGTGTGAAAGAATGCTGGCTGAGGCTAGGGTTGAGGCTGCAGAGATAACAACTAAGACCCAGCGACAGGCCTTTCTCAACACGGTGCTCCACGTGACGCAAGCCAAGGGCGATGATACAGTGGAATAGGTAAAAAGAAAGTTGGAACTAAGCACCCGGGCGCTACGATACGGCCTCCAAGAGTGGGAGCTTCCAACAAGTATAGGAATAACTAAAGAGCAACAATTCCACTACCTGTGCTGTGCAGGCCTTTCCACTACGGAGCTCGAGGAGTTAGGTTTTCAGGAACAAGATCAGCCACTGCCACCACCACCAGTCCTCCTATGGTAGCGTGAAATGCGGACTTCGAGCAAGATGAGGAAGACGAGCCGCAAAGGATGCCGAGTCCGCCTCAACCAGAGATCCTACAGGAGGAACCTGCCGATGCCGAGCTACCTGAACGCATAATTGCAGCAAGGAGAAGGAGACAAGAGTTAGCAGAAGAGGCCCAACGCCGAGCGCGCATACTTCCATGACAACTTCCTGAGGAGCCCATTGCACTGCGAAATGATACACATCCGGTAGATTGGCCCCAGGAGTTGGTCATATGGCGCCAGAGAGAGCTATATAAGAGGCCATTCAAGCTCTCATTCGCTTTTCCACGATCCTTGGACCGGGCCCTATCTCTAGGAGTCATAGCCAAGATCAAAGATCTGGCTAACGAACTCGCAAACAAATGGATGGAAGAGAGAAGCATAATAGTAACCAGGTGGAGGCAAGAGCCACGAGAATACTGGGAAGACAAGGTCGGTCTGGTTCCCAAATCCGTCCAAGACTACCAAGCACAGCCAAAATGGCGGAGGAGGATTTGGGACACCAATTTTGATGCCTAGACCGCATTTTGTAGCTCCCTCCCCGAAGAGCGCAATGATCCTATCTACATGCCCTACCCCCATAGGCATGGAGTGGATTACAACAGAGATTTGCATGGGGATTTTGACTTCCCGAGAATCTATAATGTAAATGCTAGAAGCCCGGAGGAATGCTTAGCATTTAGGGCAGAAGATATACTTTCCTCCATAAATCGTTTCCTTGTAGATTTCTCCTCCTGCCCCGATCCATCATTCTTAACCACTTGTAATTACCTTCGACTTCTCAAATTCTTGCTACTCCAGAAACCTGCCGCAGAGGAAGAAGCCCATCTCCCTCCACTCTTTTTTTATCTTAACCTAGGAATAGATAGTAGAGCCATGGTGAGGTTGATGATGCGCGCTACTCTCCTCCCGGCCTTCTGCTTAGAACTATTAGAAAATATGAGTGACACCCGTTTTGCAAGGTGTAATCACCCCTTTTTGTCCACCACTCCTCTAAGAGCTAGAGCCGGTATTAAGGAATACCTACAAAGTCGTGCATTTTTATCACAATGCTTGCGACCACCCCATGACTAAAGGGGTGCCCCATGCATCGCCCAATGCCCTCTCTCTCATTCACCACAAAAAAAAAAAGAAAAGAAAAGAAGAAAAGTGCTTGCTGCCTTCCTTCACTATCGTGGTGCACCATACTCACTGCATCTAGAGTCCTCTCTAGCCCCTCCACTTCATGCTCAGGGCACATCAAGGGCAGGACTTTCGGACCTGTCACCCTAAGCTTCGCATCGCACCTCAGAAGCCGCACAAACTGGGTCCTCAAGTGTGGGACATCACCAAAGGCTTGTAGACCCATCTCCCAGTTCCACTCGCACGGGCACCATGCACTGCACAGTGAGACAGACACACCCCCTAGGAAGTGCACCACTTTTCTTGCAGGTTATCTTCATGTTTCCAAAACGGGCTGTTTGGCTGAAGGCAATCGTCTACTACATCCTCCAATGACAAGGAATTTTTCCAGAAGTCCGACATGACCCTGTTACTGCAACTTCAAGAGCTTCACTGCGAAGGTTTTAGTAGCTCCACAGATTTCATGCTGACAACCATCCGCCCACTGATGGGCTGCCATTGGCATAGATCTTGGAACCTCACTGTCCGATGATCCATGCCCATTACATCAAGATCTACAGATCACTTATTAGCACCACAAGCCTGAAGAGTTTCACCTCAAAATCGAAGATCCTCTCCTCCCAGACAAGGGTTTTTCAGCCCATGCCACGGCTTTTCACGACAAACAGCGTTCGGAGGGTTTCTCTAGAATAAATCCCCCCAATACCATCTTCCCAAGGGACTACTTCTTGTTTTAAGCATTTCGGATACTCAAACGACGACCAGTTCCAGAGGGGCGCTAGAACAGTGAGACAGATGCCGCAATTGTCAGCAAGCCTAAAGCACGCTGGAATCTCTCTTGGGCATCGTCATCACACCCCATCACCTCTCATTCACAAGCCTCAGTGTCCTCCAACCACCAATCACACCAACCACTAGCATCCTTTATCCCACTACTTCCCGCCGCAGTGCCATGGGACTGGCACTCGTCTAGGAGGGCGGTAATGTTAACCCCAACACGAAGAAAGCAAAAGAAAGCGGGAAAGACGCAGGGCAAAGGCAGAAAAAACAAAAAGAAGTAGCCCAATTGAAGTAGGAATAGGAGGGTGCATTTTAAAATATAAAGGCGCACCCTGAAATCTTGTAAAAGAGCGACGGGCCCTCACTCGTGCAATTTGTAAATGTAGACGGGCGGTGGAAAGGAATCTAGGAAGATAGAGGGACAACGGGAAAAAGGGCCTAGGCTAATGGCCGGCCATGTAAAAAAAGGGGACAACCGCCCATGGAAATTAAGGGCATGTATATAAAGTTAAAAGGTAAATGAGAAGAGCATCCTCGTGTGTGGCAAACAATGCCTCCTTCTTCTCCTCCTGTTTCTCACCTTCGTGCCTCCTTGCTTGTGCTTGTGAGAGGGACTGAGAGCATGAGAGTGTGTGAGGGAGTGATCATGGGAGGGCAAGGGAACTTGGAGAAGAAGCTCCCCATTCTCCCTCTTCATCTTCTCCTCCCCTCTTCTCTCCTTTGGTCTTGAACGTGGCTATGGGGGATGAAGCTCATGGGAGAGGGATTGAGGTTGCTTGAGCTCGCCTCAAGGATCGTGGAGCTGCAGGGGTGCAAGAAAGAGGAAGGTACTCGATCGAGCATCAAGGTAAGCTCACTACACCCACAAGGTAGCCGTAGCGCGACGGCTATGTGAGAGGTAGCCATGGCTGCTCAGTTCGAAACACTTGAGTAATAAGTGGTCCGTAGGTCTCAGGGTAGAGCTCGAAGAGCTCCCACACACCACTTGTTGGCAGCTCCCAGTAGATGCACCATTGATGGGACCTCAAATGGGCCGGCATTGGCTATGGCATTAGCCGGACCTCATGCTCATGACAAACAAACACACCCTCACGGCCTCGCGAGCCAGGAGCGTCTATCTGCTAGTAAAGGACGAACTGTCCTAAAGCCTAATTTATGCGTTTATAGTTTTGTAGTCCAACATTTCCCTTTCTATAAACTCCACAGAGGGAGAACCCTTACACATTGGCAATAAAGGCCACGATAATCACATACATGGGAGGTAACCTCTCGGTGGAATCACTGCGGCCCCATTGCAGCTCTCCTACAGTCACAGGGATTAGCCCCTTGATGCACTACTCAACATATAGAACAAACAAACAAACTCCACTCTTTCATTTTGAAAGTATTCTAGAAGATACCATGTGTCCTTACCAAATGATCTCCCAAGAAACGAACGTCTACCCTACGGCTAGGTTGCCTCTCCACACTCAAGTGTGGGTCATTATAATCGAAAACAGATGCTATGCATCCAGTCCTTTGTATTCTAATACCATGGTTGACATGCACATGCAAAAGTGGATGATCCTAAAGTGCTCAAACATAATTTCAATCAGAAACGTGTTGTGCACAACCAGGCTTTCCAATGCTCATTCACTAACTTGTTGCAGTGATGTAAGGATAGCACCGAGACAACACTCGTGCTACTACCCTCTTAATTAAAATACCACGAACTCTCTGTCATGATAAGCATTCAGAAAATCAGCAATAATCAGCATGCAAATTGCACCATTCAAACATCCCATCCCCCTATGTTTAGGTATTGCTTTCGTTGCATAGGTGTAGGGGTTCATTTTGTCATATTTTGATGTATGAAAAGCAATAAATCACTAACTTTGACAAGGAGATAGGGCAAACTAAGGCTAAACCTCATGCTTTGCCACTACTATACATCCACAAACAATCATTAAAATTTTCCTTATTTTTTAGAGGCGTATTTCTATTTTTTCACTTATTTTTTTATTTTCTTAATTTATTTGGCAATAAAATATGTTATTTTCTAAATTTTTCTTGTTCCAATCACTTCAACATACTAATATTCAATTTATCTTCCATTTTTCCCCCATAGGAATACATTTCACCCACCCGAAACGACAAAACTACCATTTTACAGCTTGAAAACCTCATTTCGGGTTTACGGCAATTAAATAGCGCATGTAAATCATTGTAAAATCGAATTTTTTTGATAAACAGCAATTAATCATGATGCAACCAGCACTCAAACAAATTTTCATCCAATCAGAACATCATTACCATCATAAAGTACCAAAAAACTTTATTTTCCTTCATAAAAATGGTCATACCGTGTTTTTACGAAACCCGAGACGCATTAAATGCATGCATGACCAGCGGACGGAGCCTCCATTGCTCTCAATCCAATGTTGCACATCAATCTTCAGCATCTCCATCAATCTCCATCACCGTTTGCTTCAATCTCCTTCCCGATTCCTCCTTCAAGATGGTGCACATGAACAGCCCATAGAGGGGAGAGAGAGGGAGAAGAGGGAAAGACTAGATTCTGATCTCTTCATCCAGACAGCCATATCTCGCACGAAGACCGGCGATAGAATCAGGAAAGATGGAGAAGTTGCCGGGCAATGTCGGTTGCATGGGTTCTTTGCAGCCCCACAATCGATTTGGGGGGGGGGGTGGGCGATTTTTGAGCCCGTTGTCTGCATGAAGATGCCGCCATATCTCCACGAAAAGTTTGGAGGGGGGGGGGTTAAAGTCCCAAAGGGCACCCCCCCTTTGGTCCTAATCTTTTTGTCCACCTTTTCAAATCTTGGCCAATTTTTGGTCTCTTCCGCGTACGGGCTCTGTTTCAGCCTCTGAAAAATCTTGCACGTACGTCTCGGCATCCTGCACTGACTAGCAGCTCCCGCATCCCGCACAGAAATGAAAAAATTATCAAAAATCCGCAAGTGTTGCTCGGGCGCCTTTTAAAAGCCGTCTTTCACTTGGTGCTTAAAATCGTCCTAGCCTGCAGTCGCCGCCTTCGACGTGGAATATTTTTCCCCTAAATTCTAGATTTTTTGGCTAATTTTAGGCACATCCCAGGCTCAAAACTCCACTCTCAGCCAAGGACAGGCTTTGGACTTACAAATATCGTGGAAGACCCCAGAGGAAGCCCAAGCCTTATAGACGAAGGCATCGAGGGAGGATCAACACAATGCCACGATGGATATCCAAAGCATTGCTACGTTCTCAAGGGTATTACGCAGGTAACCGATGGATTTGGGTGCCAAAAGCCCTTGCTAAACCTCCCTTGTCAACTGAAGGCCAGATCGTATCAAGATCAAAGAAGCGTAGGAGGAGATCTAAACAAAAAACCAAGTCTCGAGTCAACAACAGTGGAGTGACCGAGCCCCTCATGGTCGAAATCAAGAAACCAAACGGGACCAATCAGAGGGTAGATCCTCAACCTAGCGTGCTTGACAAGTAGATATCAAATGTCATAGTTGAGCATATGCAAAAGCCACTAGTGCCCAAGGATCCTTTGATTCCCCATGATGATAGTAGGCATCATAGGCACAACATTGCTCATGGCAAGGTTAAATGCTTAACAAAGCAAATAGCAAAATCATCTAATAGCCACGAGCAAATCTCCCTGCTAGTGTCAAAGCCACTAGGGAGTCCCAAGTCTCCTACGCCCTCTTCCCCTAAACGAAAACAGGAAGCACAATAGTCGTCAAGTGCGGCTACTCAATCCCAATCTCTACCTACATCAGAGCTTCCAAATGTCCAAAAGGCAGGGCACGACACCACCCTTAGCTCTCAACCTAAGGATATGCCTATGCAATCCACCGTGGCTAGCTCAACTGATACTCGATATATGCAAGTGAGTGCTCTAAGGGAAACAAAAGACACAACAACTTCCAATCGACCTAAGGACTTGACGCCGCAATCCACCAATACTAGCAAGTCCACTGAACTAGCTGCTACTACTTCCAATCAGGGATCACAGCAGTCACAGCCCTTGGCCGTGACAATGCCACTTGCGGAACGTGTCCTTAATAGGTTTCCTCTGGAGGAGGTGTCACAACCAACTTCATTAACAACTACAGCACTTCCAAAGTGCCTAAAGTCTAGGCTAGAGGAGTTAAACAGAAGGGAAGAGCTAGACTCTCGGAAAAGGGAGGCAGCTGTACCCTCACAACCTAGCGAGGCTATTTAGCAAGCCACGGATATGTCCCATAAGGACACACTAGAGAAAGAGAATGCCGAGGCCCAAGCAAGTACATCAATGGTTGACCTAGTCTAGGGTCCTAAGTCGTTGAGAGATACACCTTCATTGACCAAGAAAAAGAGGAAAAAATAACGAATATAATAGTAGTTACAGGTGGTTGTGGACCCCAAGAACATTGACACTAAGAGCGTTGGAGAGCTGAGGAATAAAGCATCGAGTCCATCCACCAATGACCCCATTGATGCCTCTCCTAATAGCGATGAAACCTCAGACACATCCGTGTGCTCTGAAAAATCAAAGCATTCATTACCATCAACGATTGCTTGCAACACTCAATCCACTGACAACAGAACTCGCATTGACCAATCAAGAGTGGATACAACGTTGTCACAACAGGGTGACAAATTTATACCAATCACATCCAAGGAGAACCATGACACAATAACGAAGCCTTAGGAGAAACATGGAAACCCCAAGAGTGTAATAAATCCTAACGTTGACCAATCTTGCTCGCCTAGGCCTGAGCTCCTAGCTATGCTAAAGCCTAGGCAAACTCGTAGAACCCTGCATGAGATAGCAACCGAGCAAGCCCTCGCTGAACATAGAAGTGTCGCAGAATGCTTAACCGAGTTGGATGCTAAGCTCAAAGTGTTCGCACACGTCTATGTCCTGGCAGACATGGATGCATTCCCTAAAAAGCAGCTTGAAGAATACTTGCCATTTCCCTTATCCTGGGAAGAGCAAGAACATCTTGACGAGCACTATAACAGGCTCCTGCATGAACGCATGCGACTCATCTTTGACAAGGAAGCCGACGAATTACGCTTAACTGTAACACTCAATGATGTGCTCTACCAACCAAATCTCTTAGAGATAGAGCAACTAAAGCGACAATTAGAGGGTCGAAGTCAATTTTGAACAACGTTGGTGTGAAAACCGTGTTGTAATGGCCAAACTAGGAGCCCAGATCATGACAGTCTCAGAGGAGCGATTGGCCAAATGGCGGTCTCAAAGAGACCCAACCTATGTGGCACCAACTTCCTTTCGAGTGCTGACTGCCATTCGGGGTACGAACTTAGCTGAAACTAGCCAAGAGAACTCTCTGTCTAATAAGGTTCTCACTAAGGAGGAGTTACATGTTGCCAGTAAACTCGGACAAGGTTCCATGCTACTTGATCTTGCAAAATATCTATCAGTATTGAGTAAGCTGCCACGAGTACTAGATGTGTGTGCCACACTCCAGTACAATCCAGAGTTCTACAATTGGCTTTTATCCTCATGAAGTGACATGGATTCGTAGATATGTATATAAATAAACAATGACTTTTGTGACCCTGTATAGACAATATCAACACACACAAGCAATGATAGTCAAGCACAAGGAGAAGAGTTGGGTTCAACAGGCTAAGCTCCTCAGGTCCTCCTCTCACCACACATTTAAAAGTTGTGTGACCATTCCCGCCTCCAGGTGGAGGGCATGCAACCCTCATTACCACCATAGGAAGCCCTGACCAACATCTCTGATGATGTAGACAGGGTATCATCCCTTTCTATACACCTTTTCCCCTTTCTGATCTATCCTTCTGAGGATGAGCCCTGCCCCACTCCATGACAACCAGTCCACGCAACTTAGCATGAGCCAAGATCTACTAATGGATGGAGGCCAAATGAACATCATCATGGGGGCCATCCCTCTACAACAAACACTGCATGCCTCACCTCTCCCCTTCTCTTCATGTGCACTTGATAACCCACTGTATAATCCCTTCCATGCGAATAGTTTTACCCTACCTCAAGGCCTAATCCTTGGTTTGCATTTTGGAGATCCCCCTACGGTAACCGACATGGAGCACCCAATGCAACTGGCTTGCAAGGATGCTATCCACCGTCGAAGGGAGCATGCAGCACAAGCGCCCCTACCAGAACACTACATGCCTACTCTAAAGAGGTACGCACCGAAAAGAGGCCCTAAACGACACCGCCCAGGACAGGCCAATAACCCCACAAGCCAAGAGGACGAGGGCTCAAAGGAGCACATAGGGTGTGCCAACACCAACCGTGCAGGCTCCCACCAGACGCTCGGGCACCAAGTGCTCGAAAGAGGAGAGGGTAGCTCGGGACAAGCAGGAATTTGACGCATTGTTTAAAAGCATTTTGAAAACAGTTGTGGCCAAAGACTACACCATTCAGGTCCCGGCCGACATTTTTCCCGCCTAACCTCACAGGAGCCCCTCACCAGCACAGCCTCAATCGCCCGACCACCCAAACTCGCCTCGCCTCGTACAAATAGAGTAGCCCCATGTTGTATAAAAGGCTTATCAAATGCTCCCTGGCCATGACTTTTTGTCTTAAAATATGGTTAAGTGCTGACATGTTCCCCAATTGTACAAACTTTTCATATCTACGTTTAATATATTTCATGTCTTTAGCAAAAGAAAAAGCTAATCAGGCATAGGTGATAAGTATCGAAAGTCAACACCATGGAATTCAGATAAGTGATATCTCCTTGTGTTGCATTGGTTTATTATAGTTGCGGCATATGCCGTGCATGTACTCTCATGAAGTGAGAAGTGGATGTAGGATGACACAGGTCTTTGTGAGAAAGTGTTAAATGCCCAAGTCACCGCAAGACCACCGACCCCACAAAGAGCCGCGACAAAGCCCACTGCTGAAAACAAAAATCACCCGTGCGAGTGCCCACGTCGCACAATCTACGTCGGGCAATCACGACAGCTGTTACCCCAATTGTACCAACATCGCAAGAGGGTTGCAATATCTCAAGTGTATCTCCCCATCTCAACGACTGCTTCTCTAACAACGAGGCTAGGGCACAATCATCACTGTAATATCCATTTCCTGAGCCTTCAAAGTTTGACATTTCGCAACCCATTGAAAGGCTGATAGCCTCAACATATTGCAATGATTGTACTCAGGCAAGTCCAAAAAAAAAGGAGAAAAGATAAGAGAAAGATAGAAAGAAAGAAAGAAAGCACAAGAAAAAGAAATGAAAAAGAAAACGGAAAAGGAAAAAAGAAAAGAAAAGAATGAAAATATATGAAGCACCCACGATCACAACACAACACCTAGGGGTCCTCAAATTAGGTACGTCCAGTGACCTTGGTCGGCTAGCTCGTCCCTAGTCCCCTAGCCCTTTAGCATCACCCACAATTGTTCAGGGCACATCAAGGGCAGGATATACCTAGGGAGCTTATCTCGCCTATGGTTAGACCTGTCACCCTGTCCCATTCGCACAATTCCCTGTTACACTCTGCCTTAATACCATTGCAATCAATTGTGGTAAGCACCGCACCAATGGCCATGAAAAGTACACTGTCCTCATCACGCAGGTCCAATAGCTACCAGCTACCGACAATGCAGTGTCCTTGTGTTCAATTATGTTACGTCGTGCAGACACAATGCAAAGGATGTTGCATACACCTTCACGTGTACTTCTTCTCAACATGGACGACTTTGCTTCATCCACACATTGTTACGATAAACCAACCGCGGTCTTCTAAGTATGTAATATCTAAGTATGCACGAGCACTCACATAATATTTGCACCGAAATATATACACAGTTTGGGTCCTTAAGTGTAGGACAATACTCTCAGCTTGCTTAGAGTTCGACCTGGCTCCCAAACTAATTTAACTATGTCTTGTGCATGATAAAGAAGACTAGCAATACCCCTAGGGAGAGACTACCTATGAGAGGTTTTCAATTGCAGGTATTGAAGACTCCAGCGAAAGTGTCATTCGCTCTTTATCGACACCCAACTCTGAACTCTTATCCTTTATCATCTTGCAAGCCTGCCAAAGAATCGTCATGTGCAGAATCGCCAACAAACCAACACTTGTGTTGGCCATCAATGCAATCCCCAACAAAGAATAGCCCTACCACCAACTCCAACAGCCCTACCACCAGCCACCTAGGCCACCAACATGCCCCCAACAACCTTCCTCCACACCACCACCAATACTCCTCCACAGCAACCATCGATGTCCCTTTCACCCACGTCCTCATCAGTGCATGCCAAAGCCTGCTACCCACAACGGTGAGTGCCATGGGACTGGCACTCGTCTAGGAGGGGGGTAATGTTAACCCTCAAACAAGCAAAGGTCGAAAATCCGGAAAAGTTGAAGCAGAAGACAAGGCCAAGGAAAAATTGAAACGGAAGATGAAGGTGTACCAAGAAAAATCTAGAAACACAAGAAGCGCAGAAAAGTCCTAAATAAGGGAAAAAGGCGCACAAGGAAAAGTGCAAGTCAATACTTTTGTAAAAGAGTGCCAGCGCATCACGATTTAATTTAAGGAGCATCGGGCTCTCACTCGTGCAATTTGTAAATGTAGACGAGCGGTGGAAAGAAAGCTAGGAAGATAGAAGGACAATGGGGAAAAGGGCCTAGGCCACGGTCGACCATGTAAAAAATGGGATAAGGGGGATTTATGGTTTTGTATATAAAGTTGAAAAGTGAATGAGAAGCTCATTCTTGTGTGTAGCCAAAAGTGGCTCTCCTCTTCTTCTTCTTCTTCTTCTTCTTGCTTGCTTGAGCTTGTGCTTGAGAGAGAGTGTGTGAGGGAGGAGGGTGAGGGACCGGGGAGGATAAGCTCTCCATCTTCTCCTCTCTTCTTCTCTTCTTTTCTCGTCTCTTGTCTTGCTCGCGGCTATGGAGCTTGGAGCGTGGAGCTTGAGGATGGAGCTTGCTTGAAGCTTGCACTTGGATCGTGGAGCTACCGAAGTGTGCGGGAGAGAAGGTAACTCGATCGAGCATCAAGGTAAGCTCACTACACCCGTAAGGTAGGCATTGCGCGTCGGCTATGTGAGAGGTAGCCATGGCCGCTCGGCTTGAAACGCTTGATCAATAATAAGTGGTCCGTAGGTCTCGGGGTAGAGCTCCATAGCCCCTTCCAACAAGCACGTAAGACAATAGCTGAGGCACATCAAGATGAGGAAGATTTTCAAGAGAATGTGGCACTTATAGTACTTCTTTTACCACTCTTTGTAACCATGAGGCTAGGCATTCCATTAGACATGGAATTAGTATCTAAATTGGATTAGGTTGTTGAATAGTTGGTTCAATCAAACATGTAGATCAATGGAGTCGTGGAGCATATAGCAATTTAGTTTTCCATTAGAAGAAGAGACAAAGATAGTAGAGATAAATAGTCCTTTTTAGCCATCAAACAATAACGCTCAATCAAGTATTATTGCAAAAAAAGGGATATCACATACTCACCACATAGCATTATGAGATTAGGCATACTTTTTTTAGAGCCGATGAGTCTATTTTGAGCATTCATGGATCAAATCCTCTTTAAGCCACTAGAAACCAGCCAACTATTCCTCCAGGTAGGTTCAAACCAACTATCATAGCAGGAGTGCCTCTAATCTTTCAAACCCCAATGGTAGTTACATGGACATGCAACCCCAAGTAACTACTGGATAGTAAGCCTTTGTTGAGAGGGAACTCCATGATAAGATTGTGTTAATAACCAAATATAGTGGTCATTTATCATCACCGACTGATTTGAAGGAGTGACTTCCAAGTTGGAGTCCTAATTTGATATTTTCCTAGGTCACATGACCAAATGATTCACTTTGCTACTCTTCACCTTGAGGGCTTTTCTCATACATGGTGGAGGTACATAAAGAGGAAAAATCAACATGTTGATAGTTGGGGGAATTCAAAGTTAAGATGGCTTGAGTATTTGTATCTGCCATTGAGAAAGAGAAGTTGGTAAGAAGATGGTATCAGTTGGACCAAAGGAGCCTATCAATTAGAGAGTATAAAAATCCGTTTTTGAATTTTATCATGTATGTAGAGAGTATGAGTAATGATGCAAAGTTACATAAGTATATCTATGGTTTGGAGCCTAAGTGGTCAGCCTAGAAATTTTCAACACTATTTCATGATATTGAGCTAGCTAAGATATGCTCGTAAGTATAGGAGGGACATTCCTATGCATGCTTCTTTTGGAAAATAAAGGGTTATTGCTAAACATGGAAACTTTGGTGGCAATTATGGAGGTTTCAATACTTCATTTAGCAGTCCAAAAGTCCCTACATACCCTATTTTCAATGCCTCAAGACAACAAAGTGGTTCAAAGCTAGCAATCGGCCATAAAGTGGAGCCTAGGCAAGGTGACAATAGACCCCAAAATAATTTAGCAAATAATGCCAAATTTATACCTATGGATATTTTTAAGAAAATAAAGTAAAATGATCTATGCTTCAAATGTGATGAAAACTATATAGCCGACCATGCATCAAAGTGTACTTTCAAGAATGCCAAGGCTAAGAATTATAATATGATAGTACTTGAGGATGGGAATGATGAGGTTGTTGATGAACCAATAGTCAGTGCACAATATGAATTTAAAGAGCACGATGAGGATCTTGAACCCAATCAATCTTATGAGGTTGCGGATGGATTTCCATTTGACCCAGGTGGGTATATTCCTTTTGACCTGCTGGAACAAATTTACCTCTTGCTGCCATTACCCTTTGTTCTATTTCCATGGATGCTTGGATAGGTTCAAAGAGCCCTAATTCACTCCACATGAAAGGTACCATTCATGGAAATGATATGTTTATCCTAATAGACAGTTATAGTACACACAGTTTTGTAAATAAGTCAATTATGGATAGGTTACATTACTTTTTCATTGATTTATAGCAACCCATAAGAGTACAACTAGCTAATGGAGAAGAAGAAATCAACACTTAAATGTACCCATAGGTTTCCATGCAGTTAGCTGAAAATGATGAAGTGTATATGAATCTAATTGATAAATTGGAAATAGGGCCCATTGATATTGTACTTGGTTGTGATTGGTTGATGACTTTAGAAAAGATTACTATGGATTTCTCTAGTTGTAGATGGAGTTTTCCATGGATGGAAACTTATTCATCTACAGGGAATCCCATGTAAATCTAATTTTTAGCTTATGGAGATCTTGAGAGAACACCAAGGAAATAGGGAGTTTACTGCAACAAAAGCTATCTTGTGTTCATCAACAAGCTTGTTTTCATCCTTTATGTAACCACAATAGGAAAAAGAACACCAAGCACAACAAATTTTCATGCAGCATCATATTAAGAATCTCCCATTACTTTGTCTTATACAAAATTGATTACATTCTTCATATTCTTATTAGAAACCATCAAAGAACTACAAAAACACAAAAGAATGCTCCACTTTGAATGGAATTTCATCACATAGTATTCATCTTTCAATGTCTTCGCAGTATTCTCTCAATTTCTCATATAGATACAATGTTTTTTTAAAGCATAGAAATGACCATCTCTCATACTTGATCTCCCTCACATATATCCTCACTCAATAGTACATTGGAATTACAATGAATAGTTCTCAATAACTCTCTCTTGGTTGTGGATACCCCTCCTAAGAGAGGTAAGCCTGATACAAAGAGTCACTAGAGCCACTATAGTGTAACTTGAGAGCTCACTATTGTCACTATCACCGTAGTCTTCACTTCAAGTTTTCTTTAGTACTACACAGAAAAAAGTGACATGTCTAGTGGTAATGGTAGAGACCCATCCTGTGTGTGCATAAGGAGATGGAAATGTACTTAGCACTAGTGTCGTAATGTCTCTCAAACCTCACCTCTTAGCTGATTGAAGGGAAAATTGGTCACACTCAACTCCCCTCTATCTCACGCTCTGTTGATGAATACAAGAGGGCAACCCAATTCCTGATACCCATTGATATAATCCTCACAATCACTTGTGTTGGCATACAATGCAAATGGAAGGATAGGGGTCCTTATACTACCATGCACAGGAAGAGATCATACTCTCTTCATTAGCGGCCCAACTCGATCATACAATGCTCCATTCACACATCTCACCTCTCATTTTCATTGAAGGAAAAAAACTAGTCAATCACCCCATCCTCTATCTCACACTCATCTGATAAGTATAGAGGATATCCCATACGTACATCTCTATCCTATTAGGATGAAAGTTCACAGCACTCAATGAGTTATCGATGAATATTGACATTGGCTTGTTAATGATGTCAAAAATGTCTATTGAGAAAGGGCTATACCCAAGGAAGTAGCCAACAAATTAGGAACTTGTGGATATAGGAGGTTACGTCTACTGGAGGAATCAAATGCTTGGCAAAGAGACGTTGCAGGATATAATGTACCAAGGGAGGTGGATTGGGAACTAGATCCTAGAAGTTTGACATGGATTTGATGTGGTCTTCATTTGAGCAGTTCTGAGAATATGTTTCTCTAGATCACTCCTTTTTCATGCATTATCAGTAACAAAAGTTGGCTTTCTAGATTAAGCTTTCAACGATGGATTTACCTCTTTCAAAGGATGGTTGGAGTGGGGCTTGGTCTTCTGACTTGTTGATTGAAGTAGTCCGAATGGTTTTTGAAGACATTGTGACTTTGGATACTATGATTTTATATTATATGTATTTGAGAGGTGATTTGTTGATTCCAAATGATGAAGATTTAGCTTGGTATGTTGGGGATGTGGTACTACAAGTTGATTTGTATGTCAGACATTTGGAGTTACGGTTAGATGAGATGTTTCAGTATTATTCCTACAAAGTGTCTGATTGTCTCCTGAGAGTTCGTGGCATACCATGATTGACCTTGTCATTTTGAATCAACGCCAAATTAAAGCTTTAGCTCATGCACAAAATATTAACCAATTGAGGGTGAATCTGTTAGCCCATCTTTCCAAGCAACCCCCATTTGATTCCTCCTTTTTTGAAGCTTATCATCATAGATCTGCCTTAGGTCCATCAGTACCTTGTATATCTCATTATCAATAGATGGCCCATAGGTATGACACTTATCTTTCCCTTTATCAATCTAACCCCTAGGTCATTTTACCCCTTCTATTTCAACCTCGCGATGCTCCTCAAATTCCTATCTTTACTCATTGTTCTTACATTGAAGATCGTGTCTTTTCCCCTCCTTTGTCTTGTCCTTTCCCATCTATAATGTTTCTCTCTACTTTTCTTGCCTATCTATTAACACCCTTTCTTAACAGATTCTCCTAAATTTTCAACTAATCCCTCTTTAGCTCATTCCTCATTTTACGATTTTTCCCACCCATCTCTTCATCCTCTTTCACTAGTTCCTCTTCCATCTCCTACCACTTCTATTCCTTATCCCCCTCAGTTGGTTAGTGGATATGCAGGGTTTGATTAGAAGATTCTTAAAAGACGGGGGTGGATTTCAGCTGATTCTCTTACTAAACCTTAGATTAATAGGTCATTGATTATAGGGGAGTGGACGACTACTAGTCAAGCATATCAGAATTATCTCCATTTTGCTCAACAATATTCTCAGACTACAGATCCTTTAGTGATATTAATTGATCACTTTGCTTGGTACCTAGCGTATATGCAAAAGCATTCACATAATGATCCGAAGGCCATTTCAAAGTTATGCATGAATGTAAATGTGAACATTGATTCCCAGCAACTGGATGTATTGTATTTTCATGCCCTTTGTTTACCTAGCAGATACCTTGTCTTGCTAGAGAGGATGTGTTGCCTTCAATTTTTCCAAAATCCTCCAAAAACTTTTGTGGATGAATCCTTATCCATGGACCATTTTTGCAATCACCAAGCCTTTAAGAGGGATCATCTTCATTTATACCTCTGGATGTATCTTTCATGATTCATAATGATATATCTCTCTTTTGGAGGTGCCATTCAAATGGTTGTTTTGTATTTAGTGTTGATGCTATGTGTTAATTTATATGTGATGGGTTCATGGTGGTTGGATATTTGATTTGTTCGAGAGCTATAATTTTGGAGATTTGCAGTGATGGTGATGTTGGATGGATAGCTCCAGATGCAAAGATACAAAACCTCTTATATCCTTTACGAGTTTATCATGTATCTCATCTGCTTTTCTAATAGCTATATCAATGTCAGCAAGAGAAACACTGCTCAAGTGCACTTGAATGTTAAAGTCTAGCCCATTTAAAAAGTATTGCAACTAAACATCACTTGGAATAGGAATATAGGTTTGCAACTTACGAAATATTTCCTTCAGCTTCTTGGAATACCTACGAATATTTTCGTGAGGTTCTTGATGTGTTGTTACATTGAGAACAAGTAGCCAATACCGACCTTCCCTTTTAGGGAAAAACTCTATTCGAAAGGCTACAAAGAAGTCAATCATAGTTATGGTTCCAACTTTTAGGTTGTGATAGCATATTGCAGCTCTGAAAGGGAGAGAATGACCAAAGCTTGGACTCGAGAGCTATGGCGGGAGAGCAAGAGCAAGAAAGAGAGAGACAAGAAATGGGAACTCCAACAGTCACAATGTGTGACCGGGCCTTCCTTTATTCAAACTATCACTAAAAGAATAAAGAATAAAGTGACGGTGACGGGCGCCGCCACCACCTACAGTGTGTAGTGGCGATGACTGTTAGTGTAGTAATACACGGGCGGCTAGGCAGATGCGCCTTTGCCTCCAACAAACTCCCACTTAAAGGTGAATCTGCCCCAATGAGGAGTGAAAAGAAAAAGAAAAAAAGACAGTACAACATGTACACATGTACAACAGGATGAGGAAAGACGTCATCTCATCCCACGCCCATCAACCTCCTGAGGAAGGCAAAGCACTCTGTAGAGAGGCTTTTCGTGAGCAGATCTGCAGGATTCTGATCAGTCGAGATCTTGACAAGATCAATAGACTTGTCCTCAATGACCCCTGTGGATGACTTTCCATGCCTGCGGATCCCAGAGACGGTAACCCATCTCGCCTGCATCCCCATAACCAAGGAAAATGCATTTGACACTCTTAGGATCCAGCTTACTTCTCTTGTCCCTGGGCACATGGCAAAATGCCTCACATCCAAAGACACGGAGATGCGCATAAGAGGGAGATTTTCCAGTCCATACCTCCTCTACAACCTGGAAGTCCAAACCACTAGAAGGTGATCTGTTTATGACATGCACAGTTGTACTAACTGCCTCAGCCAAAAAGATCTGTGGTAGGCCTACATGGCTAAGCATACTGCGTACACGCTCCTGGATGGTTCTATTTATCCGCTCAGCCAAACCATTTTTGGGGGGTGTAGGGGGTGGTCAACTGATGCTTAATACCCCTCTCATCACATAACTGCTCAAAAGCACGTGAGACATACTCACCCCCATTATCTGTCCGTAGGCATTTTAGCCTATACCCCGACTGGTTCTTAACCAATGCAAGCCATCTTTGAAACATAGCCAAGACATCGGATTTCAACTTAATGGGATAAGCCCAAACTTTCCGTGAAAAATCATCTATGAACGTAACAAAATACTTTGCACCACCCATAGACTGACACGGCATGGGTCCACAGACATCCGAATGTACCAATACCAAGGGCTCACTCATGCATGGCCTACCAGACTTCTTATGCGTAGACCTAGTTTGCATGCCATAAAGACAATGCTCACATAAATCAAAACATGCATAATCAAGGGGCGGTAAGTATTGCAAACCAGAAAGCATTTTCATTCCCTTCAAAGACATATGGCCCAAATGGGCATGCCAAAGAGATACATGTGGGATAGATCCCACAGACAAAACATGATCAAGGGAAGAAGCTGATATAATTAAGAGGTAGAGACTGCCAGCCTTGGCACCTCTCACAATCACAAGTCTACCACGAGTGATCTTCCATGCAGAGTCTCCAAAACATACATGATATCCTGCGTCATTAAGCTGTCTAGCTGACACGAGACTGCATGTCAAAGTAGGTACATGACGTACATCCTGTATAACAAAACAGCTGCCAGAAGGAAACAGCAGCCTAACATCACCAATGCCCACAATATCAAGAGAGCTATCATCACCCAAGTGCACAGTACTCGAAACAGTATGGTATGAATGAAACCACTCTCGGCAAAGTGTCACATGAAAGGATGCACCTGAGTCTAAGAACCAACACTGTGCATACATAGAGTGTATCTTTATCATCTGCGAAGCACTAGAAGAAGCTACTAGGATATAATCATCATCATCAACATCCTCAGGTTGCATAACATTGATCTCTTCAAATTTAACACTGGACTTTGCAGGCACTATGCTGCGATCAGAAGACTTATCCTGCACTTTGTCTTTCCCCTTATCTTTGCGCCTTTCATTGTGCAATTCATGGCATTGTGGCCTAATATGCCCCTTTTTCCCACAACGGTGACAAGTAACATCTGCATTCCTGCCACGGGATTTGCTACGTGACTTCCCATGAGACTTGGACCGAGATTTCTGAGAATCCCGTCCACGGCCACTACCACTGCCATGCTTTCCATATCCATCATTCCTGCCTCTAACTGTCATAGCATAAGACACACGAGAGGCATCCAAATTCTTACGGTTAACCTCTTCCTGCAGAAGAGCACTCTCAACATCGGATAATTTCAAGGTAGCAGTAGAGGCACATAATGCAGTGCGGAATACATCCCATGACTCATTAAGAGTACGAAGCAAGAAAAGAGGAGTGACATCCTCTGCAAAAGTGATGTCCTGCAAAGTCAAGTTCTTGAGTATAGCATGGAACTGGCTCAAGTGAGCAGACATAGTCACATTCTCCTTCATGCACAGATCCATAAGCTGCTTCAACCAATACATCTGACTCGCTGGACTTTTCTTGTCATAGAGATTTTTTATCTTATCCCACAAAAATACCATGCACTCTGTTCTTCCTCAAAGACATTATAGTGAACCTGGTCTGTGAGAGACAATACAATAGTGGACTTGCATAACTCATCAAGCTCAAGCCATTCCTCATTTGGCATAGTTGCAGATGGATTCCCGCTTAACCTCAAAGGTTTGATCTGCGATTTCTGCACCAACACCTGCCAAATGTGGCTCTTCCAATAAGAGTAATTTGTACCATCAGGCTTAGTGATGTTGAAAATAGCATGATTAGTGGACGAACTCGGCATAATGCAGGCTGGAAGACAGTAGATAGTTCAAAACTGCTTGCTGTTTACTACAGACAATGACAAAAATATCACCAAAATCGAGGGAAAATGGCAAGGAAAGTGGAACCAAAGCTGCTGCCCACCAAGTATTAGTGAAAGTACATCATTTCAGAGTGTTTCAACATGAAAAATCCATGTCAGTCCATACATATATGCTTGTTGTAATAAATTTTAGATTTAAGTAAAAGAGAGCTAACCGTGTCAAAATCGGATCCCAAGGCAATTAGATACTGCCAAGACCAAAGCCGGCATCATGCGGGCATAGCATAAGCATATGACAGTCGATAAGCATGAATCCAACATCCAAGTATGTCATACAAACATCTGCCAGTGAGTAGGCACACCCCCCAGTCAATGGGGCAAAGTGTTCTTGCCACTACCAAAACTTGACATAAGTAGGTGTCAGTTCAAAAAGATACGGATCCAAAACTGAGACTTAGCTCGTAGGCATACAGAGAACCAAGACATATGATGTATCATCCCAAAGGTTAAGTCCCAAAGTGTTAAGTGTATGTAGCTGCTCAATGGCATGTAACTGCTCAATGCATAAAAGTACCGCCTGCTCAATGTTTGATAAGCATTCAAGAATGCTCCCACTAGCACAGAAGTCGTATGTATGAGCTCAAGAGCTCAAGCCAAGGCAAGACACAGTGCCAATGACATAAGTCCAAGATAATACATCAATAGTATATCTCAAACATGTAGGCGGTAGAGCATCCGTATGTAGCATCCGTAAGCATGTAAGACATCAAATACATCCCAATCCAAACTCTGACAAGCCAAGTAACATCTAAGACTACTCTAGATAATCCAAAATGCATCCAAGGTGGAGTTTCAATGAGCACTCAAGCTCAACGTATGTATAGGGTAATCAACCGTGACATGAGCATCAAGCCCTAGGCAACGGGTATGCATAAACCCAAGAAGCATCACTGTCAAAGCATATACCAATGTCAATAAGTGCGGGCTGAAATAAGCTCAAGCTTCCAAAAGCATCCGGATTCAATGACAAGCTCAAAGTCGTCCCTCGATGATCAATACATCATAGCATAACCCAAGACATACATCCGAAACCAATAGGCATATGTCAAAGCATGAAAGATAGCTTCAGCCCAAGAGTATTCAACATGCATTTACTGTTATAAACTATGTATTTTTAGCCCCAAAATCAGGCCAAAATCATAGCATTACATGTAGCTTCAATCCCCCAATCAATCGGGATGCAATAGGCATCAAACCGATTATGTAGTCATGCCCAAACAAGCATAGGCATACAAATACATGCTGTCTCAGACTTGAAATCTGTTGTAGAATATCTTGTCATCAGAATTTGGCAAATCTGACATCCCCATCGTGTCCGGAGCGTGACAAAACCCCAACTTAGACTTTTACCTTGCCTGAATCGGGTTCCGAATGCCTGAGATATGACAAAAAGAGTGATTTTTGGGCCAGATTTTGAAACAGGTGCAAAAAAAAAAGTGAGCTGGCTAGGGAGTCTGCTGTCCCACATGTCAACAATGGGGCCCAAAGGGGGCACAAATGAGGGCCAAAGAAGCCTACACCAAGCCTCAGCAAGCCTTGATAGGCTAGAAGCAAGATCCACGTGAAGGAAGCTCCAAGAGGTGTGAGCTATGGCTGCCCACAACTTGTTTACAGCCTATGAGACTTGAGAACTGAAGTAAAACTCTGAAATAATGAAGCAATACCTCAATGACAATGCCTTGATGGTGCCTCAATAGGCCGGGAAGAAGTTTGAGAAGCCGAGGAGTGACGAGAGCTCAAGAGAATGAGCTATAGCTGCTGGGAAGGAGACCTAATGCGAGTGGGGAGTCGATGGGAAGCTGAGAATGCCATGAACCAAGCTCAAGAGTCGGGAAGTCAAGCTCTGATACCAGTTGAAAGGGAGAGAAGGACCGAAGCTTGGACTCGAGAGCTATGGCGGGAGAGTAAGAGCAAGAAAGAGAGAGACAAGAAATGGGAACTCCAACAGTCACAATGTGTGACCGGGCCTTCCTTTATTCAAACTATCACTAAAAGAATAAAGAATAAAGTGACGGTGATGGGCGCCCACCCTGCAGTGTGCAGTGGCAGTGACTGTCAGTGTAGTAATACACGGGCGGCTAGGCAGAGGCACCTTTACCCCCAACAAGCTTGTCCTTTCAAAGTCATATAAAAGAACATCATCAAGTGTCCCTCATCTTGAATTTAACAGTTAAACATTAACTTTTGGAATTTATTGATATGAAGTTTTGCATCTTCCTTTGCTAGCCCATTAAAAATGGATAAAGGAAACCCTAAGGCTGGAAAGTCCCAACCTCCTTGTTGGAATTGCAATGGGTTGCACCATGGTGACAATTAGTTTTGTTAAAGGAGTTTGAACAATTGGGACTATTACTCCACTTGAAGTGGACGGACCAACTGGAAGAGGGGAAGTGCTAGAACCTCCTCTTCCTAATGGACTATGCATCGAACTAGGGTTACTAAGACCTTGCCCTTGTAGGGATATTGGACCACTCATTTGTGGAGAATGTCTTCTAATAATTTCAGCTCACCATCTAGCCCGGTCAGCTCTTTCTTACTTCTGAAGTTCGGCTTGATAGTCTTTTGAATCTATCTAATTGCCTTTTGCATACACTAACACCATATTGGGAAATATGGGAATTTCCCATAAATTTGGGACACGTGGTCAAATCTTTGTATTTGTCATAACTTGAACACTATAACTCCAAAACGAGCGCTCTATAGCTCAATAGATTCCATTTTTCAAGCGTTTTTCAATGATAGGTCACATAATGTGGTTTTGAGAAAATTATGGGCATGTTATCTGGGTGCCACATTTTTAGTATTAAAAACATGGGAATTGGGAGATTCCCAAACTCACTAATTTGGTGCTCACTAATAAACTGGTCCTTATTGATCGAGATTCAAAAACTGCCACTTATTAGCAGCTCCCCACAAAGGTAGCACATGTTGGGACCTAAAACGTACTCAACACTGGCTCTAAGGCACTAGTCATGCCTCTACTACTCACCTAAAATCACATCACATGGTCTCGCAGCTAGGAGCATTGTTGGGACCTAAGATAGGCCCGGGACACTGGCTATAGGCACTAGCCCACGGGCCTCTCTAACACTCATAAGACAATCCCACATGGCCTCGTGGCCAGGGGCATCCAAGGGACATGCTACTCTAATCACTACTGTAGATATTGTGTTTGTAGTAGAACGTAGTCCAACGATTGCTCTTCCCTACTCCTCAGAGGGAGATCCCATACATCTTGGTATGTCCATAGTTTCAAGCTGCTTCCCACTCAACCGAAGTGGCTTAATCTGAGATTTCTGCACTAAGACCTGCCAAATTTGACTCTTCCAATAAGAGTACTTGGTACCATCCAACTTTGTAATGTTAAAGATGGCACTATCATGCGAAGATGACGCCATTATGCAGGCTGGAAATGCCCAAACAGTCCAAAACTGCTTGCTATTTTACTGCAGAAACTGCCCAAAAATGACCAAAACGGGGTCCAAAGGGCGAGCAAAGTGTGCCAATAAAAAGTGATATTTTTTTATTTATGTGTCTTGACTAATCATATTGATTGAAAACTAGTTTTTATTAGGTTTTTATCCCATATAAACTTCATTCTCCAACCTAAAATGGAAAAACCCTCATTTTCCTTCATTCAAGAAGCATTTCAGGTTTTAAATGATTAATTACGACTATGTACGACTATGGGTTCTGCATTATATCATGTATAACCCTCAAACATACTTCAAAAATGATTCATACAAATTTTATTTCCATGCACACATCATTAAAGCCATCAAATATCAAAGCAATGAGATTTTCTTTGTAAAATTTGAGCATATTGGGTTTTGGGGAGCCAATGGACTCCTCATCAGTTCCCCAACAGCGTTGGACATTTCCTCTCATCCTCCTTTCGATCTTGGAGCAATCCGGTCTATGCCAAACAAGAATCCTTCATCTCCCTTCCTTCTTGATTTTCTGTGTATGATCAGCCCCTTAGAGGAGAGAGAAAGATTGAATTCTGTGCTCTTCATCCAGGCAGCCATTACACGAACGGAATGCGGCATTAGGGAGCAAAAAGATCAAGGAGGAGATTGCTATGATCGATTCCATGGCTTCTTTTCAGGTCACCAATGCCTCTCCCTCCCAACTCATCACCATGATGGGGGGTGTCACATTTTTTTTGGTGCCGCCCCCCCCCCCCCCCCCCCCCCCCCCACGGGCCTATAATCACAATTTTATTTTTAATTAGGGGGTCCCAAGGCCCCACAATGCCCATGCCCAAAATTTGTTGCCCTTTGGCCCTGCTCGGCTTCATTTCTTGATGCCCTTCTCACGTTCCGTAAATTTTTGCTAGTTCGTCTTGAGGTCTCAAACTGCTAATCACTTGCTCTAGCTCGATCCAACGTCTGGAGAAATTATGAAAAATCCGCAATTGCTCTTCAAAATTGCTTTGAAATCCCGTCTTCCATGGCTCGTAAATATCACCAAATTTATCTATTCTGCTTCTGACAAGGTTCAATTCCTACCTTGAATTTGCACTTCTCCACTTCTTTCCCGCACTTTAACGCAGTCTTTAAATTCCGCTCTCAAGTGTCTAATAAATTTTCTTTTGTATGGTTTTGTAGTCAAACGAATGATTCTTTCCCCTCTTCTTAAAGGGGGTCCCTAAACATCTTGGTGTTATACACCATGTAGCACACACACAGGGAGCACCCCTTAGTTAACTACCGCGGCTCCACTATGGCTCTCCTACACTTGGGGATTGGCCCCAAGATGCATTGTGAACATGAAACACATTCGACACAAAGTCCACTCTTTCAATTAAATGATACAGGAGATGATAGATAAACCTCACCAAATAACCTCCAAGGAATCAAATATCTAGACCTACAGCTTGGGATACCTCACACTCTCAGTGTTAGTCATCACTCATACAGATAGGTGCTATGTATACAAGATATGATACCATGTGGTGCATCAATGCATGTGTGTATATGACCATCATGCTTAGATATATTTATTCATTGAAAATTAACAACGTGAAAGTGCAAATACAATTCTTTTTCATGATTTTCTTTTATTGCGATAGTGCTTCGTTGCTTAGGGTGGTTAGCACTGAGCTTCCTCATGCTACTAGTCCCCTTAAGTTTTAAATAACCACGAACTCTATATGATATGCATCATGAAACATCAAAATTTAATGCACTTTATCCACTCAACAATCTCCTACCCTTTACTATTTAAAATTTTGCATTCGTTGATATGTATAAGGCATGGTTTTTATGTATTTTTATTTATTGAAAGTGATAAAAACTCACTTTAACAAAGAGATAGGGCTGAACCGAGGCTAAACCTCATGCTTCAGTTCCATCATATGTTCACACACATAAATCCTATTTTTCATTATTTTAATGATGCAAAAAACCTAAAATTTTTCCTTTTTTTAATTTTTATTTATTTATATAAAATTACTAAAATTTATTGATTTTTAGGTTTATACTGGTTGCTCTTATATGGAAAATGATTTTGTTAGCATGTTTCATTCCATGGGAATGGTAAATGCACACAAAAAACCCAAAAACTGCATATTTTTTCTTGAACCGCCTAATCTTGGGTTTTGCGTGTTTAGCATAGAATTATTGTATGATTGATTTTTTTGTGATTTCTTCAACATGGCTGATCAAATAGAGTATGGGCAATCAAATACAATCATTGTTAACCATTTCAAACAACAATTGAACATAAAATGATAAAATCTACATTTTTCTCATAAAATGGCCATTATGATGCGCGTTTTTTGAACTTGAGACCCCCTGACGTCCTTTTACGACCATTGACAATTGTTCCAACCTTGATTCACGTCTCTTTCCACTCCCACATCATTGCATGATAAAAAACGTCCATCTTAGTCCATCTCCCTCTCTTTTACATCGATCCATGAGAACAAACCACAAGAGGACAGAGGAGAGAGAAAGACAAATTAGATATTACTATAGAATGCATCATTTTCGACCATTTCTGAAGTGATGGAGGGGTAAGAATTGATGCAACTTGATGGCAAGAGGATTTCTCCTAATGCTGCTCATCCAAAAATGATAAAAAAATGGAGATTTGGGGGTGCCAAAAAAATGGTGCGCCCTCCCCTCCAAAAACGTTTCACAAATCGTAGCTTTTCCTATCTACAAGATTATTTAATCTTTAATTTTTGGTTTAAAAAAACTAGTTCAGCATTTTTGTGTTCGCACTCTTTGCCAAGTGGTCTCGGAGGAGCAAATAAGCTCGGATTTGAGATTCGTCTGGATGGCTAGCTTCGTGATGTCCAAATCTATAGAGTTAGCCACCGTCATGCACTTTATGGCTCCCAAATCATATAGCTACTTCATAACATGAAACCTTTCGGGAATTAAATGGGGGTTCAGATGGACTCCGATCGACGAACTGAGACTTGTGTTGGGTTCATGGTATCGAACTGCATTTAGGAAAACTCCAGCTCATCGATCCGCAACTATTTCATCTTGCATGAAAATTTGGTCTTTTACGGTCTCCCGGGCTCTTTTTTGCTTCAAAAATAGCTTTTAAAATCCACTCTCACACTTGCAAGGCGGCAAAGCCCGCTTTCCACTAGGCAAGGAAACCATATCCTACGTATGATTCTTATGCATTGGGTCAATCTCAGACTACATAGCCCTCTCCCAGGAGTGATTGTCACCCCTGCGCATAGCCTCATCATAGGTGAGAGGCTCTCCTGCATCTGTAACCAAGACATGATTTATGGAGGGCTCATAAGAGTCAGGAGGTTGTCTATCTCTAGTAGAACGCCTCAATGTAGGCTGTGCTACCTGTCCAACATCTTGTCTAACATCATGGCCATGAGGAGTGCCTGCTGGTGCAAGCTATCTAGCTGGCCGTGTGGGAGTAGGGGGATCCTCTTGAAAGACAACCCTACGTATCTCAACAACTTTCTCAGACTGCATATGCATTTTTTCCTCATGGAACACAACATCATGGCTACATATCACTTTCCGCACCTACATCCCAAAGACAAAATCCCATCTCACCTACATCTCCATAGCCAAGGAAAATGCATTTCACACTTTTAGGATCTAGTTTATTACATTCATCCTTGGGCACATTCATACGCTTAGCCATACCATTCTAGGGAGGGGTGTAAGGGGCAGTCAATTGATGCTTAATACCCCACTTGTCACAAAACTTCTCAAAGGCACATGAGACATACTCACCCCCATTATCGGTCCTTAGGCATTTTAGTCTATGTCCAGACTAGCTCTCTACTAAAGCAAGCTAACGTTTTGAAAGACTGCCAAGATAATGATCAACATGGGAAGGACTCTTAGAAGTCTTGGTTTAAGTCACATGGATGCGGCAAGTCCTGTGGACATAAGTTTGATCTTACATGCCATTATTGTGGGAAAGCAAGACACATATGGCCACAATGCCATAAGATGCATGATGGAAAGCGCAAAGAAAATGGGAAATTTTTAGTCAAAAGAGCACTCTCTACATCTTTCAATTTTAGCCCATCAAGTTTGTTGGTACAGATTGCAGTGCGAAATACATCCCAAGACTTAGGTAAATTGCCAAGTAGAAACAAAGGATGCAGATTATCTTGAAACTCAATACCCTATTGAAGTAAATTCTTCATGATAGAATGAAACTGGATAAAGTGAGTAGATAACGGGGTCCCCTCCTTCATGTGGAGATCCATCAACTGTTTAAGCCAATATGTCTACGAAGCAGGGCTCTGCTTTGCATAAAGTTCTTGAATCTTTTCCCATAGATTCCATGCACTCAGATCTTCATCTTCAAAAACATTATTGTGGACCTCTTTAGAGAGTGATAAAATGATAGTGGACTTACCTGGTGCATCTAAATTAGCCCAATCATCATCATCCATGTTCTTGGGTTTAATATCTTTGTTTCTTAGTGGCTTAACCTACAATTCCTACACTAAAACTTGCCATTTTTGAGACTTCCAGTAGCCACAATTGATGCCATCTAACTTGGCAATGTTAAACAAAGTTGTAACTTTGAGATGACCAGCCATAATGATTCAAACAGTGGCAGACTATGCAGAAAATAGCCTATTGTAATTAGTAGTAAACATGCCAAAACCATTGTCAAAACAAGCTGAAAATAAGAGAAATTGCTAAAATGATCAACTATCCACCAAATAATACCAAAAGTACACCAAAATGACATGATTAAGCTAAGTAAATGCATCACAGTCCACATAAAATCTAATAAATCATAGTAGTGTGAAAAAGAGAGTAAACAATGAGCTAACGGTGATCCAAAGTCAAGTATGACTGCCAGGTCTGATCTTGCATGAAGTGGGCATGTAACAAACATTGTAGAAGCCAAGAACCATGAGCCAAACACCCAAATGTGTCAGAAAAATCTTGTCAATAGCAGGATACAAGCCCTGGCATAAAGAACTTAGAGAATAAGCTAAGCTAGGACTTGACAAAGGTCAGTGTATACTCAAAGAGAAGACATATCAAATCAGCCCAAAATTATCCAATGTAGACAAGTGTCTATCAAGAGCATAGACATCTAAGAGATCCTAGTCTCATCTACTCAAGAAGCTCAACTGCATAAACCATAAGCTCTCTACAATACCGAGAGATAGCATGAAGCTCCCACTGGCAAAAAGATCGATGTTAATCGAGCAACCAAGCTCAAAGATAGCATGTGAATGCATAAGGCATCATGGAGCCAAGATTGTATATCAACGGAGCATCTAGAGCAAGGGATCAGTTAAGCATCACCTATAACATCCAGTACATCATGTAACAGTCAATGTCAAATCTCTAACAATCCAAATAAGCATCCAAGAGCTTCAAAGTATGCAAATGAACACCCAACTAAAGCTCCAAGTGGCAATCAAACACAGACAATGTAAGGAGCATGCATTTCTGACATATGCATCAAAGCACGTACCAAAGGATCAAGCATAGACCATAGGCATAATGACTGTCACAAAAAATGCCACTATAGACCAATGTCAATCAAATGCCAACCAAGACGGAGCTTGATCAAAGCTCAAAGGGCATTATAGAGCAATACAAGACATGTGCCAACCTCTGTATACATCCATGTAGTCATATGAGTCACTCGGGAAGCACCCATGACCAATAGGCAGAGCATACACTGACCAAATAGGCTTCAAGCCTGGTTAATATAGTAGTAAATTCACTCTCAAATCTAAGTAAATGAATTCTCAAATCAATCTCCAAGCCACCTCAAATCATGGGCATATGATATACTAATGTACTAGCATCAATGGTACACACATCAGTAGTGCATGTAGAATACCCAAATCATAGCTAGGAGGAGCAATAAGCATATAAATCCCTGTTAAAAGAGGTTTAGCCACGATGTATACAACAATGAATACAATGTCAAACCAAGCTATTTTAGTACCAAAACTAGCTCCAAATCCAACCAAATAACACGGGTATAGCATTCCCGTACATGTAGACATCACCCTAGCATAATCGGGCATCATAAGACCAACAAAGTTGACCATAGAAGTATCAAATAAAGTGTTTCCCTATATTTCTAGCTAGCAAATCTCAACCAAAATAGAGTAGATGAAGTGGTTAAATCAGTCAAAAATCAACTCCAAGCAATGACATAGCATCCCCGAATATATATGCATCAACTGAGCACAACCGGGCATCATCCAACTAGTGCTGCATACTTTTCCTCAGCCTTCTCTTCATCTTGGAGCAATCTAATCACGCTAGACAAGCATCCTTCATCCCCTCTTCTTCTTGATTTCTCTCATGTGAATCACCATTTGGAAGAGAGAGAGGGAGGAGAGAGAAAGATTGATTTCTATTCTCCTCATTTGGGCAACTAATTGCAAAGGCAAGAGTAGCGATGGAGAGCGAAAACATCAAGGAAAAGGCTGATATCATCAATTGGTATGGGTATGTTTAGGTGCCATAGCCTCTCTCTCAAATCGTCGACAGTGCGTTGCCCCCTTCTTCTTTTTTTCCACCATGAAAAAAAATAGTCCCCCCTTCTCCTTGACGCAAAAATTCGGGGCCCAAGGGGCCCCCAAGGGTCACACCCCTTCTAATCAAAAGGCCCATTTACATAAATTTTTTCCTTGGCCTCCACTGTGGGCACTGCCTCTTTCATGTCCTTGATGATTTGAAAATTTCTGCCTGACCGCTGTCCCGGGGTCCCCAATAGCTAACCACTTCTAGGAGTTTGATCCGACACCCAAAAAATTTATGAAAATTCCGCAACCGTTTCTTGGTGGGTCTTCAAAGGTCATTTGAATTGCTTGCCACTTAAAATTGACCTAACTACCTCTGCAGCCTTCGACGGGATCCAATTATCTCCTAAAATTCTGATTTTTTGGCAAATTTGTAGCACTTTTATGGGGCAAAAATCCATCACTTATTGGCGACCACGGGATAGGGTGACTCAGCCCGTTGAATCCCACGAACAAATCTGCACAAACATAAGCACAAAGAGCATCAAGCTAATACAAAATAGAGACACAATAAAACACATCACAGCTCTCGCCCTACCCTTGACAAAACCAAGGCATGAAATCCACGAGGAATAGGCCTAGTATAATTTGACAGAAAGTCCAAAGCTAGTCACTAACTAATTGCTCCAACACGGCCAAGCTAAAAAGAATTATCAGAGAGGTCATCCTAAGTGGTGGTTTTAACTACTTATCTAACTGAGGACAACTCAACCAGGAGGTCCTCTTGGGTGAGGACTCCTATAGCTTGAGCAATAAATGTTTCTATTTAATACATTTTCCTGTAGCTTTAATTCTTCCATACTCAGGCGTGTAAAAAGGAGGGACTTGAGCGTAGTGACCCAAGGAGAACAAAGCGTTGGCCTCAGGTGTCCTGTCGTGGTACCCAAAAACCTACTAAGCCCTTGCAAGGTGACACTTAATTATTTTTCCTTTTCATCTTCTGCTCACTTTTTTTTTTGCTCCGATCTTCTCTCATTCTTATTTTTTCAGCTAGATGCCACCCCTAGGAAGACAAGACATTGACCCTGGGTCTTGTCTCGGCCCCCAAGAACCTACCAGGCCTTCACAAGGCAATGAACAAATACTCAATGATTTTTCTTTATTTCCTTTTCTATTTTTATAGGGGTTAGAATCCCTTTTTGTGCACCTCTGTACATTTTAATTCTTCAGCTATTTAGGATTTTGCTTCTTTCCATATATTTGTTTTGATAGGCTTTTCTAATTGCCTCACAACTAATAGAAACTCTTAGAATGGACGCCTAGTAGGTTAATAGAACAGGGCACTAGGATTGCCTTCTAAAATAGGTTGTTCAGTGCCCGACAATGCCTTTGCAGGAGGCAACAACCACTCAGACCTCCCATAACATGCCTAACCTAAACTTGGGATTTCCTGCCTTGATTGCTGGTCCCCAACAAACAAAAAGAAAGGAACCCCTTCATACACATATATCATTATCTACTTAAGGGACAAACTCAAAAAGGGGACGAAACCACCTAGAATGGCCACCAGAAGCTCCTCCTAAGCAAAGGCTCCCTCCAGTGACTTTTTCAACCTGTGTGATGCAATCACTAAGACAGAAAACCATTAAACATACCTACACCAAATAGACATATGGCCCTCTTGGCCTAAGGAAACATTACATTTCACATCCAACAAAACTGGTCCTCATGGCCTAAAGACATCAAGCATTTAAACTCGACAAAATCGGCCCTCTTTGCCTAAGGAAATCAAGCAAACCAGCTTGTATATGTCCCCCCTGGTAAAATCCTTTTAATATACAACAAGATGCTCCATCCCAAGGAGGAAATAGGGCTTCTAACCTAAACTAAGTGCATCAGATTGTGACCCATACTTCCTGCATAAATAGCAAGAGGTGTACGCATAACATGTCGTCTAACCAACCTATGGGTCCAAGATAACAAAGGCAAATGGGTCTCGGCCACCCTTTGCATCACCCATACTAACCATCACCTGCCATATAAGGCATGTTCCGATAGAAGCCCCCATAATCGATCGGGTCCTATCTCATCATCAATAGAGATATCCAAACTAGGACCACAGTTAAAGAAAATGTCTTCTTCATAAGCAAAGTTTGATAATGAGTCCTCAAACTGATTCCAATAATGTGGAACCAGTTGAAGAGACACTCTCTCAAAGTCATTGAGCAAGGTCATTGCAGTGTGATAATACATAGAGAGAATAGGATTTCGAACTATGTATGTCCCATTTAGTTGGTTCAATACCAACTGGGAATCCCCCTTTACTAACAACTGACGGATACCACCTTTGTTAGCAATATTTAATCCCATTATCAAAGCTTTGTACTTCGCCATGTTATTGGTAAATCCTACCCCGAGATAAACAACTAATTTCATCACAACTCTACGTTGGGGATCTCGAATAACTACACCTATACTCCCTTGCTTGGTGGGATCCCTAGATGCTCCATCAAAGTACATTGTGTGTATGTCCACAATGGGTTCACATAGCCTGCCATTGTCACCTCTACTCGAAATTATGATAATCAAAATTTAGCATATTTAGAGGATGCACTGAAGGCTCCATCCCACCTTCTTCATTGAATATAATAGGGATGCGTGCCAGAATTCATAAGTAGTGATGACATAAGACTTTGATTTCCCAGATAAATGATCCATCCTCTTGCTCAATCACTTTATATCCTTTACTCTACCAGATAAGCTTCCCTCGATGATATCTATGCTCCAAGTATGGGTGTTCCAAATAAGGAATCTCAGTCACCCCATCAACCTCTTTCATCTCTTGTAGGTTCTTCCTGATCAGCCTAGTATTGACTTGCAAGGCATTTATTTCGTTAGTGCATTTAGATATAATAAGATTTAATCTTATGTTTAAATTCTACTCCGTCAAGATTAGCCAGTAATGCCGTGGACTTATTTTCCCCTATTCTTATGATCTTGTAGGGACCGTCCCATTTGGGCTCAAGTTTTCCTGAAAACAGTTCTCTACGTGCATCATAATATAGAACTAACTATTCCTTCTTAAAGGTATATTTCTTCACTTTTAAATCATGCAACTTCTTCATCCAACACTTAGCCATTTCCTGGTGCAACAAACTCCCCAATTTAAGCTCATCCAAGTGGGCCAAAGTCGTAAAACGCTCGAAGAGTGCATCCTCATCACCCAAGAATGATTGCAAATCTTATAGTTAGCAACTCAACCTCTAAGGGAAAAAAACACTCCTCCCCATAAACTAATCTGAAGGGGGTGTGGCCAATGTCTTGTTTAAATGTCGTGTTATATGCCCACACCACCAAATATAATTTCTTATCCCAGTCTCACTTCTGTTCGGACACTATTTTTGATAGAATACCCACAAGCTACTTGTTAGTACTTTCAACCTGCCCATTTGCCTGTGGGTTATAAGGAGTCATCTTGTTGTGCTTAATTTGCCATGCTTTAGTCAAATTTTTAATCACTTTGTTTAGGAAATATGTTCCATAGTCTGATACTAATTCTTTGGGTGGACCAAATCGGGCTGCTCTAGTAGGAAACTAGCAGTCTCTTTTGTGTCATCCTTCCTTGTCACTCATGCTTCTGACTTTGTAAAATAGTCAGTCACCACTATGATATATCTCTTCTACGTAGAAGACGACAGGTTAACATGACCCACAAAGTCAATGCCCCACTTCTCAAATGGAATTATAGCCATAATTGGGGTAAGTGGTCGCTTTCTATTCCCCCTATTGTCATATCATTGACAAGTATTGCATCTCTTAACATACTCAAATGCATCTTGAAAAATGGACGGTCACCAATATCTAGCTCTTAAAGCTTTTTGGGTGGGTCAGCCGCTGTGCAAAATTCCCTCCGTAAGAGGAGTCATGGCACTCTTCCAAAATGAATGGAACCTCGTCAGGCATCACACATTGGTGATAGATATCATCAACCCCCTGCCAATATAGTGTTCTTGAGATCAAGGAAAATTTCAAAGCATGTTGTTTAATTTTCCTATTTTTTGCTTTTGATAAACTAGCTCTAGCCTCTTCGGTTGATAGGTAATGCCTGATAGCAACATACCAAGATGGGATAGATGCTGTATCAAATTTAAACATTTCCTTGGTATCACTTCGTTCAACTAAAGTCTCTTCTGGCTCCCCGAAGTCCACAAGGCATTCCACAATACCCTGCAGCTTAGGTGGCTTACTTTTAATCTCATAATCAAATTCTTGCAAAGTGATTAACCACTTTGCTAACGATTAGGCGGATGTAGCTTATTCATTAGCAATCTAACCCCTCTGTCTTTGTATAAAAAACTACTTTCTCATAGAGGATGCAGTCCCTAAATTTTAAGTCGCAAATACCATTGCAAGGCACAACTTCTCCATGTAGGTGTAGTTGATTTCTTATATGCCCAACTTTCGACTAGCAAAAGCGATAGGATGGTACCATTTTCCCTCCTAGATTTGGGATAAGCAATAGCTGATACTATGCATGGTGGCTGTGCTGAAAATATATAGAATACTTAGCCCATTTTAGGTGCTTTTAAAATTGGTACTTTTACTATCTCCCGTTTTACATAATTAAAAGCTACTTGACGTTTGGACAATTTCTAGGGTAGTCTTAGCCACCACACCATTTACAACTAAGTCTCGAGGGTGCACCCTCTTCAAGGCGTCGACTCCCTATTAGATTCTGTTGTTTTTTAAGAAAATTAACATCAATGGCTATTTGTCTATATTATTTGGAAATCATGTCAGTGTATTGCTTCATCATGTCCTTAACTTTGCTAAGGACATTTGATGCACTTGACTCATAGCCATGATCTTCTATTGGTCGTTCCAGTGGCCTAACAATTTGATTGGGCATTGGTTGCTAGCTCATAAGAACAATGTTAGGGTTCACTACTTGGCCTCCAACGTTTAGCAGAGCCATCTGACTAGCCATAGGCATAGTCACATTGGGAGGAGTTGGCAATAAAGGCACATTTTTTACCATGCTTCCTCTCACATTCAGGTTAGTCATAGCTATCCCTTGGTTTACATTGCCATTGGTCAATGCCAAAATATTTTCTGAAACTAGGCCCATATTAAGATTGGTTTGAGAGGCATATGACGCTTGTAGTCGGGATTCTACTTCTTGTGCTCGGTATCTACATTCGGCAAAGTGACACTACTCAACTGCACCTGAATATTGAAATCTAGACCATGCAAGAAATGTTGCAATTGGGCAGTTGCTGGAATAGGGATAGAGGCTTGCAATTTGTGAAAGACTTCTTGGCATATGCTCGGATATCCTCATGTGGCTCTTGATGTGTCACATTTAGTACATGTAGCCAATATTGACCACCCCTTTCAAGGGCAAACTCACTGTGAAAGGCTTTGAAAAATAAATCAATAGTGGTTATGGTTCCTGCCTCTAGGCCGTGATACCATATGGTACCTCTTCCTTTGAGAGTCATGTTAAAGAACATCATTAAATATCCTTCATCTTGGATATAACATTTGAACATCAACTTTTGAAATTCATTAATGTGCAGTTCTGCATCCTCTTCCACTAACCCATTAAAGATGGTCAAGGGAAAACCTAAAGTTGGAAAATCTCTTGTTCTAGTAGGTATAGCAATAGGTTGTGCTACCATGGTAACAACTGGATTCCCTACTACTACAGGGGTTCGAACAACCAGAACTAGAACTCCACTCAAAGTTGAGGGACTAATTGGAGGGGGGGAAGAACTAGAGCTTCCTCCCCCTAATGGACTATGTGCCGAGCTAGGGTTATTAAAACACCGCCCTTGCAAAGCTATTGGGCCACTTTTTTGCGGAGAGTATCTTATGTTTATCTCAGCCCGTCGACTAGCTCATTCAGCCCTTTCTTGCTTTTGGAGCTCTACTTGACGGTCTTGTAAGTCTAGCTCACTAATTTTTGGCATACACCAGATAATAGGTCCCAATTGACCAAGGCATGGAAACCACCACTTGTAGGCAGATCCTAGCAAATGCAGCACCTATCGGGACTTAAAACAGGCCTAACACTAGTTCTCTAGCACTAGTCGGGATCTCTCAAACTCTAAGACAACCCCCACACACGGCCTCACTGCCAGGAGTGTCTAAGGGACATGCTACAGTAAACCCTAATATTGATCTTGCCTTTGTAACAGGACACAATTCAACGTTTTCCCTCCCCTACTCCTCATAGGAGAGATCCCATACACATTGGTATAATATACCAAGCATCACATATATAGGAGGCAACCTCTCGATTGAGTGCCGCGGCCCCATTGCAGCTCTCCTACATCTCAGGGATTGACCCCTTAATGCGCTATTCCAATATAAAGAACAAACGTACAAGCTCCACTCTTTTGTATATCGAACGATCAAGGAGTTGATATTTCTTCACTAAACTTACCCCAATCATCTATCCTACAACCTAGGAATCCTCACAGACTCCACGTTGGTCATTTATTTAGGCAATCAAGTGATATGCATCGAGGTTTTATACCATGTGGCATGCAAAATGCAGAAGTCTATGACGATTGTGTGAAACCATTTTATGATTAGAAATCATCCACATGGTGTGCAAAACAATCCTTTAATGATTTTTAGACTACGAGTTATTGCGGCATTGCTAGAGCCTAGCACCAAATTTCCTCGTGCTACTAATCTCTTTAACCTTAAATTATTATCGGCCTATATGATGTGCATAAACCAAATGAATCAAAATTTGATGTATTTCCAACAATTTCTCACTTTTACAATCCCTCTTTCCCCTAACGGTTTAGGTTTAACAATGTTGCATAGGTGTAGGGTTCATTTTATATGTCATTTTTCATGTAGAAAGCAATAAAAACACACTCTAACATAAAAACAAGGCTGAACTGAGGCTTAATCCTCATGCCTCAACCTTGTTAAACATTCACAAATATTAAATATATTTTTTCTTAATTTTTAAAGCACAAAACCCCATTTTTTTCTTATTTTCCCCTGTTTATTTATTCATAAAAATAGGATATTTTGTGATCTATGATTCTTCACTGATTATGATAGCTGAAAGATAGTTTTTATTAGAATTTTATCCCATGTGAATTTTGTTTCCCCACCCAAATCCAACAAAACTTTCATTTTTCCTCTAAAAAGGCACTTTTCGGGTTTAAATTTAATTATTACAATCATATATCATTACCGGTCCTGCGTTTTTTCATGTACAACCCTCAATCATGATGCAAACAAGTTTCAAACAAATTTTCATCCCACACGAATTTCATTTTGAAGTAAGATTAGTACAACACTAAGGAGTTTCTTCTATGTTCTTTAAAAATCAGAGAAAGGCTGGTGGAAGAAATTTTTGAAGGCTGAAAGGAAGCCACCTCCAAGTATCTGTGTTTGTGTTGAGCTTTTGTCTCTTTGCTTACTCTGCTCTTCGTATTCATGTCCACACTATTGTGCACACCTCAATTTGTGAGGGTTATCGAAGTAGGGAAAACAAGTTTATTGTAGGGATCATTTTGAAGCCAAACCTTCAGCAGATATTGTTATCTTGTTGTCATGTGTACTCTAGGGTTTTGTAAGGATAAAGAAAAGCCCAAAGAAATTGAAGATAAAGCTCAACTCTCCATCACATAAAGTACCAATGCCATGGATATGATCTCTTTGTTGATTAAGCTCTTCCGATGGAGTTTCCTACTAAGAACAATGAAGAATTTTCCTGCTGTCCTGAAGCAAAAGTTTATTAAACACTCCATAAAATGGTGCTTGATCTCCTCTAAATCACAAATGGAAGGTCCTCCAACAACTCCTTAATCTTAGTAGGTGAAGATGAAGGAGAAAAATGAAGTAGAGCCTGTGGTCTGCCATGAAACTTGGGAGAGGTTTGGGAAAGTTGAAGAAGAAGAAGAAGACTCTTTGAAAAGTAACTATGTTTAAGTCTTCCCTGACTTCAATGAAGCCTCTTTCTTCAAAAATGCCTGTCAAAATTTACCTAAAACCAAGTGACAACATGCTATTTTGATCATCCACCACCATATCTATCCCAAATATCTCCAAATATAGTCTTCTTCTAATTGTAGATGTCTTGCAAGCCAGTGCTAGTCACTGTCCATGTCTTGTACCTGTAGTACTTGTCTGAAATTGGTTTTTACGGTGAAAAAATTAGACTAAAATAGAAGAAGAATGGATCAAAGACAAATGCTCTAATACCACATTTCAAGAAGTGATCTAGAGAGAGAATATTGTAGAAGAGAGAAGTGTAGAAGTGAGAGAAAGTGACAAGGAGAGAGATATTAGAATAGAAGAGAGAAAGACAGGAAAGAAGAAGAGAGATGACTGGAAGCCATGAAAGGATAGGAGAAGCTAGAGAGAGATGAAGGAAAAAGATGTATTATTGTGTAAAAAATTGATTCATGTACATATGGACTCTTCCCTTTTATATGCCCTAATTCACCTCTTTATAGAAAATTTGTACATATATTTTATATTGATAGTAAATATATCTTTTACTTAGTATCATTGCATTGTATATTCTTCTCTCTTCTTGTCAAGAAGTGAACTAGAGAGAGAGAGAGGAAAGGGAAGACTATTGAAGAGAGAGAAGAAGAAGTACATAAATGAGAGAAAGAGAGTGACGAGGAGAGAGAAACTAGAATAGGAGAGAGAAAGACATGAAAGAGAAAGAAACCATTGAAGTTGAGAGCAAGGTGAATAGGAGAAGAGCAATAATGTATTAATGTGTCAAAAGATGAGAAAAACTACATGTCTTCTCCTTTTATACCAATGTCAATGTGGCATGGCATCAATATTATTTACACACTAAATCCTTATTCTTCCCAACTTCTTACAATCCATCCTGTCCCAAAGGTTTTTGCCCTCAAAAGCAAACTTACAAAGACTAGAAAAGGATGGATAGAACATAGTGCTACTCTATTTTTTGCTTTACAAATAGGAAAATGAATGAAAGATGACAAACATATGGATAGAAATGGAAGAATAAAAGTAGGCCGCAGCTATATACATGATTAGGAATGCTTCAAAAGTATTTGGAGCTGTAAAGTTTTCAACTAATGAGCTCAAAATGAAGTAGACAGCTTGTTGTGTAGAGACCATGTTGGACCAAATCTGCCATAACTTCTAGTAAAAGTGTCCAAATGAGGTGTGCCACATGTCAAAACGTAACTTGTGAAGAGTACTTTGAGCTATGTAAGTGGCATAATTCTAAAAATTAGGTAGAATAATTTTTTTTTCTAAAATAGCTTACTATCAAGTATTTGTCTGTGCCATAACTAGCTCCATAGTTAGTACGCTTCATCCACCAATGTGTCCCTTAGGAAAGGAAACTCGTCTAATATTGAATCAAGCCTCCAAGAAGCTTCCTCAGGTGGTAAACCTCTGTATTTGATCAAATATTCAATGATGGAATGAGATCGAAGCTTCTTCTCATGCTGACCTATGACATCCTCTAGGATGTACTGAATAAGACCTTCCTCATCAATAGGTGGTAGATCATCCATTGTATCAACAGGATCACCATAGAAAGGCTTGAGGTGACTAACATAGAATACATTATGAATCTTAGAGGGAGAGGGTATCTCCAATCTGTATGCCAAGTTTCCAATGCACTTCAGGATTTGATAAGGGCCATAAAATTTGTGAGCAAGCTTATTACTGGATCCATCTTTCTAAGTAGAGTACCTAGACTTGGGCACTTTCAATAAAACCAATTCTCAAGCTTCTTGGAACTCTAAAGGTCTCCTCTTCTCATTAGTATACATCTTCATTTGGTCTTGATCTTTCCTAAGATTCATCTTGAACTATGGGTAAGGGCACCTTATAGCCATACATAGCCTCAAAGGGTGAAACTCCAATGCTAGCATGGGTGGATTTGTAGGCAAACTCAGTCAAGTGTAACCAAGAATCCCATGAATTTTGGACATCATAAGAGAAATGGCGAAGATAAGTCTCCAACCACTTATTTACCCTTTTTGTTTATCCATCAGTCTGTGGATGATAGGCTGTAGAAGGAGCCAATTTAGTGCCCATGGATATGAATACTGCCTGCCAAAAGTTACTTATGGACTTTGAGTCTATGTCATGAACAATCACATGCAGTAATCCATATAGTCTAAAAATCTGCTCCATGAAATGACTGACCACTTGAGAAGTAGTAAACTGGGGAATGAAATGGGCTACCTTGGTGAGTCTATCCACCACCACATATATACTATTCCATCCATTTTTGGTAGTAGGCAAGACATCAATGAATTCCATGGTAATGTGCATCCATTTGCCTATAGGAATGGGTAATGGCTGCAACAAACCACCTGGCTTATGGGTGCCGTCCTTATTCTGTTGATAAGACATACACTTCATGACAAAGTCTTTGATATCTTTCCACAGCCCTTTCCAATATAAGCTTATGCTGACCCTATCATCATAGGTCTTGAAAACTCCAAGGTGTCCAACTAAAGGTGAAGAATGCAACTCCTCCATAATTTTCTGTATAAAAGAAGAAGAAGAGGGAATGATAATCTTGCCATTTAACCAGATGAGGCCATTTTTAAGTTGATAATGTGAGTTATCTTCCATAAGACTTTGTTGTAATTTTTGAAAAATATGGCTAAGCTCTTCATCCAAAAGATAGGCCTCCTGTAGTTCTTCAATCCAATCAATATGTAGCTCAATCATTGTTGAAACTTTGCAAGCCCACATATGAGAAAGAGAATCATCCACTATATTGTCTTTGTGATCGGCCAAAGACTAAGCCACTTTTACCCAGGTTGTCAAGCCAACTCCTAGGAGTTGTTGCACTAAATAAGTGGTATTGGTAACTAATTTATATGATTTACTCTAGCCTTCCTCAATAATTACATCACTCGTTCGTAGTAGTCCAACTAATCTAATACTGAGAACTCAATAAGCTTGCATATTCTCGCACTTCGTCTCTATTTCTATACTGAACAATTAAATACTAACCCTAGGATTTTAATTCCTTCGGGAATCAACTTCAAAGCACAAATCCAATAGTTCTATTTAATTCTTTTTATTATCAAATCAACTAACATTTCTCAAACCTATAAATTTTAATTTTAAAAAAATATTTCCCTTGTCCAATGTTGATATAACTTAATACCTCGTCAACACTTTTAATTTGCATAAAGTTAGACACATCATATTTTATATTAATAATGTTCAAAGTAATAACTAACATCGATTTTTTTTTCTAATCCCAATAACATTTCATAAAGCATTCAAAACTATATTCTTAGGTTTTTTATAGAAGATCCTAAATTTTTTTACATTAAAAACATGATTTTTATTCAAAAAATATTGTAGTGTTTATCCAAAATAACTATTTTTGATTTTTAAGACATAGTAAAAACATTTTAAAATTTCTAGAAAAATTTTTAAATACTTCTAGCAGTACATAATTTAGTAGAAAAATATCACATCTCATAATTGTTTAACCAAATATTCTATAGAATTTATCTATACAATTTTAGGCATTTTAACTAATTTTTATTTTTAAAATATAAAATAAAACCTATATAAATTCTAAAAACTATCAAGAGTTGAAACTGAGATTCAAATGAATTTTATAAAAATTATAAACCAAAGAAATATTTATATGGAATCATACGTAAAGTACGAGAATCGTGATTGTGTCTTTGGAAGCTGTATCCTTTGCAGTCCAGCCAAGGGGAGTCTATCAAGTCATTCCCAATGGTAAGCTCATCATTTTCCCTCTCTTGAGAGATCCATTGGCCAATTGCATTGTTGCCATAGGAATAGCAAATTGTAACTCTTTTAAGACTTAATCTTGATTAAGTCCAAGCTTAAGAGCTTAGCCTCCATGGTTTTATGTTGATGACTAAGAGAGGAGAGGAGAGTAATGCAATATCTCCATCACCTGTCCATAGAATCAGGACATAGCTTCTGCATTGCCATGTCCTAGATCCATGTTTCTACAACTATCACATGGGCACAAAATTGAGAGTAAGATAACCATCACATATACATGTCTAAAAGCAATCACCCAAAAAGTAGTTACATCACACTAATAATATAGAAGCCCACACTTGAGATTTGGTATACCTGGAGACTGGCAAGCATAAGGACTGTGTTATCAATGCACCACAAGTTGCAACGAATGCATTTCTCAAGGGATAGATTAATACATATATTTTTGGGTGTATTGGAATGTTAGGTTGAGAGGGCAAGAAAGTGATATATTCTTCTTATAAAGGAGAAAGGTGAGAAAATTATTTGCTTTATGATGGTGATTAGCCCAGAAGAGCCATGATGGGAAATAGATTCATAGCATTTTTAGACTTTGATAAAATATACAATATAAATAGAGTTAGGGAGGTCAATGAAGGCTTCTTGGGAAGAATTGACAATCCAAAAGGATTGCAATTTTTTGAGCTCATCCACAAGATGCATAATCAAAAAATTGCAACTTTAAGAATTCTAGCGAGATTTTTGGTATAGTTAATGTAGACACAATTTTATGCATTTGTGAGCCAAAGAAATTTTTTTGTGGGCTTTAATGACCATAATGTAGGGGAGACATTTGGAATTCGAAGAAAGTATTTTTAAGGGAAGAAGCAAAGTATGGATGTGAGAGTGAAGAGTAGCCTCATTAAGATGATTATCTTCAAAACCATATTCATTGAATATATCCAAGACAAAGGATAGGAGTAGCCTTTTATAGAAGGTAGAAAGATTGCTAGGAGCTTTATCTATATCATCAATTGAGAAACTTGCTTAACAATGTAGAAATGTTTTTGGGCTAAGGAAGAACTACATCTAGTGGCTATTTACATTGCATGATTGCATTAAATTTATTGTCTATATAGCCTCAAGTTTCATAATGAAATAATGCATATCAATTATGAAGCAGGAGATGAACCCATCTATTAAGCCATGATTTCAAATCAATTAGCTTAGTTGGAATATGCTTCATGACTTTAGTAAGTAGAGTATGAAATGTGGAATCTTGTATATTATCCCGAATTGGTAGTACAAACATGAGAATAGTCTTTGAAATTAGATCTACTATTACATAGCTAGCAATTACAAGAGAAATATGTAGTAGTGAAAGTGTCATGGAATTGATACAAAAATTATTGTAAAGGAAGGTAGCTATTTCCAAGCAAAAGTGACTTTCTTAAAAATGTATGGTGAGAGAGGCGAGTCCCTAGGATAGAAAATTTCTTGAAATCATGCTTTTGGAGAAATCCATTCAAAGAGAGCATTACAAAAAGTGATGTGGGCACTAGTATGCTTGGGTATGGTATTATAAAGGACCAAATGGACATGTTGCAAAAGAGTAGAAACCTACACTATTAGTTAAAGATTGAGTTCTAGAGAGTTGAGTTGTCATCCTCAGGATTAACACCTTTTCTTTTCAAGCTTCGGGAAGTACTATTAGAAATGTTGGACTCTTTTTGTCCAAGCATTGATATACACATCAAGATGGAAAGTACAAGGGAGAATCTTGGATTTAGGGTTGCAAAATGCAAGTTTACAACTTTTGGACAAGAAGAAGCTTGAGAGAACACGACTCAAAGTATATTGAGAGGTATCCATAGAGAAGATTTACAAGGCTAAGTATGCTCTAAAAGTCAATAGGTATATATACAAGGTCGAGGGAAAAAAGCCACCTAAAGAGGGGAAAAAACACCCCAACAATCATAACTATATTCACACACATCACTACCAGAATATGGCAACTTATCTCCTCTAGAAGTGATGCAATGTTGGGGTATTTAGCATGTATAGCCAAAAGCTACTAGGACTCAAGATAGAAGAGCTTGAATCACAAAGAGAAGAAATTATATATAAGTAGAAATATGAAACAATAAGAATCCAATAGATAGAGAAATCCAAACTATAGAGTAAATTTATTGCATAAGAGCTTGTGCTCAACCCTTATATAGCATATACTTCAACATATAGACCGTAAATTGAGGCTATGGCTTAGTATAAACCCAATTATATTCAGCCCAAATGCATTAGTGTTTTCCATTCATGAGGTTAAGCAACAAACAATGTATCTATGGCTCAAAAAAAAGCCTATACATGCATAGAACCATTTTAATCTATGCATCCCACATAGACATAAAAAACCCTATTTTGGAATCCCAAAATACTCCTCTTCTAATCCAAAGCTTCAATCTTGTAACCTACTAAAGCAATAGATCAAGATACATCAAAATGTCCACCATATTTGAGATAGCCAAGAGCAATCTTTTACCACAAATTTTTGATAGATCAAAGAAAGATCTTTATGAACAACAGTAGAGAACTTGAAATTCTTGTTTAGATTATTCCATAGTAGTGAGAATCCACATGTGTCAATCCATCTTCACACACAATGTAGCTTTTTATTGAGTCAAAGCATGTAATAAAGAGCTTTTTCCCTATCACTTTCCCTATAGCAATAAGCGCCTTATAATAACTTAGATTTTGCATTGAAAAACATAAGGGCTTCCATATAACCCATTCACACTTCAACCACGTCTAAATCCTGTCCACTATCACTATTTTGGTCCTCTTTGCTACCCATTGAAAGTACTTGTCATTGTGCACTTCAATTGAAATGTAAATTCAGCTTCAACTTCATTATGCATGATCACAGATAGTATATATTTGGCATAAACATAGGTAGCTTAGTCCCACATGCACACAATTTATGTTGTCACTATTGAACTTCCTTAGAGTTTTCAACCATTAGACATGCATCCACAAGGCATCATCTTCCTCTAGCTAAAAGCCACTGGGACTTGGGATAAAAGAGCTCAAAGCATAGAGAGAAGGTATGAAACAAAAGGAATTCAATAGACAAAGAAATCCATGTATAGAGTAAATTGATTGCATTAGAGCTTGTGTTCAACCTATATATAGCATATACCTCAACATGAAGTCCATAAACTAAGGCTATGGATCAATAAAAACCCAATTATATTTGGCCCAAATGCATTAGAGTTTTCCATACATTAGGTAAGCAATAAACAAAGTATCTATGGCTCAAAAACAACTTTGTACATCCATAGAACAATAAGGAATCTATGCAACCCACATAGACATTTAAAAACCCTATTTTGGAATCCCCAAAGAACCCACTCCCAACCCAAAGTTTCAATCTTGTAGCCTACTACAACAATACATCACATCAAAATAATCCACAATATTCTCCTATTCAAGATAGCCCAAAGTAATCTTGTACCATGAATTTGTGTGATAGATTAGAGAAAGATCTTCATGAAAAACAATAGACAACTTGAAATCCTTGTTTAGATCAATCCACAATAGTGAGAATCCACATGTATCAATCCACCTCACACAATGTAGCTTTCCCTGTTGTCCCCTTGACTTCACGTTGTTTTTTCTTAAGTCAAAGCATGTAACAAAGATCCTTTTCCATACCACTTTTCCTATAATAATAGAGCATGTTAAGTTTTTTTAAAATTTAGAATTAAAGTAAAAGATGGATGGAATTTTTTGATTTTTTGGATTTTTTTTCTTTTTATTTATTTTTTCATGCTTTTAAAAATAATTTTTAAGTGAATATTGAAGTTTTTGAATTTTTTAAATTTTTGTAATTTATTTGTGAAATTTCAACATTTGGAAATAATTAAAAAAGTGTCCATTTGATAAAAGGAAGTTTCAGCTATTTTTCCTTAATATTTTATGATTTTAAAGTTTGTTTTTCAATTTTTATGTGTTTTTTAAGTTTTTAAATGAAAAATGGGGTACCTAGCTGCGTGTGAACAGTAGCTGCGCACACCCACGAAAGAGGCCAACGCGTGTCCTCATGCGTGAACAGTCACACTGGAAAAACCACACGGAGGCACGCACGAACCACGCGAATGACCTCCAAACGGACGCCCGCGCAATGCCACGCACACGCACACGCACATGGGAATACATGAACATGTGTAGGGGGGTGGGGGTGACCATTTGGAGGGGGATGGTGTGGTGTAGGGAGCTGGGGGGGGGGGGGTTAGGGGGAATAGGGTTAGGGAGGAATGGGAGTCGTGGGGGAAAGTGGGGTTAGGGTGGAGTGGGGGGAATGAGGTTTACTGAGGAAGTAGTGGGGTGGGGGGTTAGGTTGAGGGGTAATGGGGGGGCGGGGGGGAGGATAATTGTGGTGGGGGGATAAAGTTAAGTGGGGGGGAAAGTAGGGTTTAGTGGGGTGATGGTGGGGGTTAGGTTAGGGGAAGGGAGAAGAGGGTTAGGGTAGGGTTTAGTGGAGGGGTACTAGGGTTTAATGGGGTGATGGTGGGGTTTAGGTTAGGGGAAGGGAGAAGGGGGTTAGGGTAGGGTTTAGTGGGGGGGGGGGGGGAGGGTTTAAGGAGGGGGGTTATGACGGGCAAAGCACGATGCTTCTATGGATTGTTCGATGGCATGGCGGTGGAGGCAAGCTGCGCAACGACCAGGGTGGCGGCGTCTTCAGTATGACGACGCAGCAAAGGCATCTAGTACTCCCTTTAGCAAGGCGGGGTGGCCCGACGGTGGCAAGGTGGCATGGCCCTACATTGACCAATGACTAGGGCATGGTGGGGTGAATCTGGGGCATGTAGAGAGGAAGGGGGGGGAGAAGAGGGAGGTGGAAGGAAGAAAGGAGAAGAAGAGGAGGGGCAAGAGTGAGGGAAGAGAGGGAGGAGAAGAGGAGGATGAGGGGAATAAAGGAGGAGAAGAGGAGGGGGATGGAGGGAGGCAAGAGATGGGAGATGGGAGATGGGGGAGGAGGATGAACGTAGGGGGGGGAAGAGAGAGAGAGAGAGAGAGAGAGAGAGAGAGAGAGAGAGAGAGAGAGAGAGAGAGAGAGAGAGAGAGAGAGAGAGAGAGAGAGAGAGAGAGAGAGAGAGAGAGAGAGAGAGAGAGAGAAGGAAAGAAGGAGAGAGAAAGGGGAGAAGGGGAGGGGAGGGAAAACCGTCGGGTGGGGGAGGGTTGAAAATTGGGGTGTGAAAAAGAAGAAGATAAGTAATTGATAATAATAAGAATAATAATAATAATAATAATAATAAAGGAAAAACAAGGAAACCTCCTGGTCCCGCGCATAAGCATGGGGCAAGGTAGAAAAATTTGCAGTGGCGGAAAGCAACGGGGGCGAGACGGTAGCATGGGTGCATCATGATGTGATAGACACGACAGCATGAGGAAAATTTGAAAAAAAAAACGACGATCACACGTGGCGTGAGAGGCACGACAGGTGCAAATTGGACGGAAAAAATCATAAAACCCAAACTGTGCATCGGAACGAAATGGTATAAAAAGGAAAACTGGGCTGGAAGTTGAGGAGGAGATAGTGGAAGAAGGCAACAGGGTGTTCAGGAACAATTCAGGGCAGGCACATGGGAAAAAGGCAAAAAGCGGGCCCGAAAACGCATACGAAAATTAATATAAGAAAATCCAATTGCCAAAATGAAGCGCTGGAAAAAGGAAAAATGTGGGAAAAGGTAGGCCGGACAGGCCTATCATGTCAGAACACAATTCCGACGAAGATAAGACCCGGTCATAAGGAAAAACCCATATAAAATTATAAAGAGAGTTGGTGACTTGGCTTATAGCTTAGAGCTCCCCTCCTCAACCAAGATTGATTATGTGTTCCATGTCAGCTACTTAAAGTCCTTCATTGGCATCTTAATGGTAGATATTTTCAATATGTTATACTCTTCAAGAAATAGAAGCATGCACTAATATAGGGGACTTTCTTGAGCTTTGCCCAACTTCCACTTCAAGAATTTGAAAGCTTAGGCAAAGCTTTCATGGATACCCATGAAAAATCCTTCAAATTTGTGATCCATGTCTTGAATCTCAAGAAACTTGACCAAGGGTGGTTGTGGATAGGCCTTGGGGGTGAGAATAAGAGGTTTCTTGAAGCTTTGTGAGCTTAAGGTTGAGTGACTGTGGCTGCCCTTTGCTGTTCACATCAAAGTTTTGCCTCAAAGATGGGGAAAATGTTAAGAAAGGAGGAGAAGAGGTTCAATGCTGGTTAGAAGGATGCCATTTGCCTAAGGAAGGAGGGCTGAAAGCATGGGCAAGTGGAGGGGAGTAGCTAAGAAGAAGTAGAGGATCAACATGATTTGCACTAAAATTTACAAGCTGCCTCCTATTCACTCACATGGTTCAAATATGGTTGTCAATCATCTCCTCCTTGCTTGTAGAGTGTTGTTATGGGGTCCTCTGCTTTTGGAAGTGAAGATCAATGGAGGGGAAGCAAGATTTATTCTAAGGCATCCATGATAGCTTGGCAAAAAGAGGAGAGAGAAAGTTCAATTAAAAAAGAAACTATAGTCTGTCCCTCTCTAACATTTGTGGTGGCCTCTTTTACCAAGAACCTCTAAAAATTATGTGAAACTTAGTGACGCCTACTAAGATAGTCATACTACCTCTAGATATATCCAAAGCTTTAGCCATAGCTCCTGTGTGTCTCCCAAGAAAGTTGTCGGTGAAGTGTAGTTTTCCTTGTTGTAATACTACATGTTGTCTTGAGTAACTAGGATTTCCTATTTTGAGATTGACAAAAAAAAGGGAGAAATGACCAAAGCATTGAGCTTTGATACCTACTGTAATGAAGAGGACTGAAGAGGGAGAATAGAGGAGAGAGAAGATTGCAGAAAGTAGAGAGAAGGAGAGAGAATATGAGAGAAAGACTAGACAAAGAGAGATAAAGATAGAGAGAGAAAGAAGGAGAAGCCATGAAAGCTTGGAGAAGGTGAAGAGACTAGTTGATTTATTAATATGTGGATGCCCTAATTGAGTCCTTTTATACCTTTTATACCACGTCAGTGTGACTAGGTATTTCCCCTTGGTTTTCATGTGATATCACTCTTTACAAGCTCAATGAAGCTGAGTGGAGTTCCAATCTTATACATTCCCTATGACCATGGAAGGAGTGCAATCACATATGGCCTTATCTTGTAGGGTTGAAAGGTCCCATCCTAGGTGGGACAACTTTTGACCACTCTTATAAGAGTTAAAGTTTTGCAATAAACTTCTTAAATTGCAAAATTTTTTTCTTACTTTTTCATGTGCTTAAATGTCTTGTTAATAAATCTTTTATGAAGGATTAATAATATGAATCTATTTTGTTCACACATTATGGTAGCATGCCTTGCTTAATTAAATAGCTAAAACAAAAATGTTGACGAAAGTGGGAGGTCTCAATCCATCGATCAAAAGCATATGGCTAGGTGGACTCAATAGGCTAGGTAACTTTCCTAAATGCTAGATAGAGCTACTAGAATGTGACCCCCCAAGTCAATAGGATAGAATTGGCTTAGAGGACCAAATTGTAGTTGAGTATTTTGGTTCTAATAGCCATGGAAGTTTAAAAGACTGCTCTACTCTCTTTGAACCAAGTGTGATGTTAACCCACTCTTATCTTTGATTGGTTGTAAAGTGACCCTTATTAGATGGGTATTAAATTGCTATTAGGGGTGTTGTCCTATACTTTGCCTATGAAGTAGACTCGGAATTCCCATGTCCAATTAAATCTATCATTTATTGAAGAGATATTGGATAGTGTTTTGCATCATGGACTTAAAGTTTCAATTGACTTCTAGAGGACTCCTTTGGGTTTTCAAGGAGGCACCTCACCTGTGGTATCAAAGACATGGTTAAAAATAGGAAAATTGATGACTAAAAAGAGTTAACTAAGATAATAACACCTATTTGGATTGAAATCTTGATATTGGTTTCCACTAACTTCTTGGGGTGCACACCAATAGGAAATTGGAGATGAAGAGGTTATTTGGTTGAGAGGCATCTTTCCTTTGATATAGAAAGTGGAACAAAGCTCAGAGAACTAGTTATAATACAAAGCCGTGTTTGAGATTAAGAAAAACATGTTTATTACTCTAGATGTTCTATGCCCTTGAGGGACTGGTATATGCTTGAGTTTTTACTATAGAATGGGACACACATGGAAATCTATATAGGCCAAAACTAGCTACTCTACTATAAGCTATAAAGAGTCTACTAGGTGAAAAGATTGAAGATAGTGACTGGTCATTATCTATATCCTTCATACATGGAATGATTTCTTGATATTGGTGTCCGGGCCCTGGCTCTAAGGCTCTAGCAACTTCTATGCTTGACCAAAACACCCCATGGCCTCGCAGCCACCACTAGGTGCATCTAGAGGCTACATACCGATCTAACCTCTAATTTAAATATTTTCATTTGTATGGATCTTAGTCCAATTGATAACCCTACAAAACTCCTCACAAGGATCCCTTGAACATATTGGTGTTTTCCACCACGTAAAAAAGACACAGGGAGTACCCCTCGACTAATTGCCACGGCCTATGACTCTCCTACACCTCAGGGAGAATTGGCCTCTAGATGTGCCATGAACATATAAAGAATGTATGATATATAATCCTTCCTTTTAAAAAATTATTCTAGGAGATGAAAGATAATCCTCACTAAACACTTCCCAACGGAAACTAACCATTAACCCTACGGCGGCTTAGGATACCTCACTCTCAACGTGGGTCAATGTTCATGAAGACAATTGCCATGCATCTAGGATGATACCATGTGTTGAGTGCAATGCAATTGTGAATGATTCATAGTGCTCAACCATTTCCTCCATTTCAAACATCATTGTGACAATGCAAAACCATTTATTTTCATGCTTTCATTCTAAATGTAATTGCTATGTTATGTGGGGTCAACACCGAGCATCTTCATACTACTGAACCCTTTAATTATCAAAACATAAGTACCCTATATGCAAAATACATAATAAAAAATCGGGCTCACTGTTTAATCGACACTTATTACCCCATCCTCTCCCTACCATCTAAGGTTGTGCATTTGGTGGTAGGTTTAGAGATCGTTTTGATATATTTTTCTTCATAAAAAGCGATAAATACTCAATTTAACATAAAGATAGGGATAAACTAAGGTTAAACCTCATGCTTCAACAATACCATACATCCACGAACACATATACTAATTTTTCTATTTTTAAAGCGTAAAAACCCTATTTTTCTCCAATTTTCTTGAATTTACTCTATTTATTTATAAAATTTTGATATTTCTTGATTATCTAATATGATTTGATTAGATTTATTGATAATTATTATCATTCCTCATTTTATCCCATGCAAACACCATTAACACATCAAAACCCCCAAAATCCATGATTTGTCTTAAAATCGCAAATTTACGGGTTTTGTATGTTTATAGAAAAATTAATAGACGACTACTTCTCGCTGATTTTCTTAATGTGTCTCATAGAACAGATCACTGATAATAATAAACAACTATTTTCAACTATTTGCAATCGAGATTTATCATAAAACGATGGAAACCATCACTTACTCATAAAATCGTGCTTTATCTCACACGCATCTTACATTTGGAAGGCTGTGCTAATTATTAGCAACTAACACTCTTTCAAACATTGATCTACACTCCATCATGTCTCAACATCATCTACCAATCGAAATCTCTCAAATCAGCCCATACCCTTCTCTCATAGAGATTGATACGTAGAAACAGGCATTAAGAAGAGAGAAAGGGAGGAGAGAGAAATATTGAATTTTGCAATTTTGGAATGGGTAGCCATTCTACATGATTCAATAGGCAATTGGGAGTGAAAAATTGAGAGAATACAATGATGTGATTAGATTGATGCCTTGCAGCCTCTTCACCCTTTCTCCACCAATAAAAACGATGCCAGGGGGAGGGCGACTGCTCATGCCATTTCAAAAATGGCCCCCCCGCCTAGTGAAAAAATTGGGGCCCTTTGGCTCCCAAAGGCCCATGCCCATTGTTTTTTTGAACTTTGATAAATTTTGACTCTTTAGATGTTCTCGGCCTCTCGTAGTTCCTCCATCCTTGACAATATGAAAAATCCTGCATGTTCGACTTGAGGTCCCGAACGTGAGAAGTTGTCTTGCTTCAATCTGGTAGTCAAAAAAAGTATGAAAAATCTACAACCACCACAATGGTCGAAATTTGCACTCGCATCTCCCACTGTCTCTTAAAATTGTTGAATCTTCGCCTTCTGCTTCCATCGACTTTGAATTTCCATATAAACTTTGCATCATTCTACTCCTTTCTATATAGTGGGTGTTTAAATTCTGCTCTCATTGGCGACCATGGGATGGGATGACTTAGCTTGTCAAATCCCACGAACTGATGTGCATAAACAACAACCATAAAAAGCATCAAAACAAAGCACAAACGCAACTCTCACCCTACCCCCTGACAAAATCAAGACATGAAACCCATAAGAGATATGCTAGCATAATCTGATAGAAATCTAGAGTGAGTTGCTAACCAACTGCTCTAACACAGACTAGCTAAAAGAACCTTTAAAAAAAAGTCATCCTAGGTGGTGGCTTGAACGACCTACCCAACTTAGGGCAACTAGACCATGAATTCCTACTAAAGGCAAGGACTCCTATAGTTTGGTTAGCATATATTTTCATTTTATGATATTTTTCCTTCAAGCTTCCATGCTCAGGCATGTAAAAAGGAGGGAGCTGAGCGTAGTGACCCAAGGAGAATAGGGCATTGGCCTCAAGTCCTGACTCGGTACCTAAGAACCTACCAAGCCCTTGCAAGGCGATATTTAAATCCTTTCTTTGTGCTCACTTTTATTTTCACTCCAACCTTAGTATTTTTCCTAGCTAGATGCCACCCCTAGGAAGACAAGGCATCCCCAAGTCCTCGATGCTGATCAAGTGCTCTTGAGATTTTTCTTTTCTTTTCTATTTGAGGGTTTAGAACCCCTCTTTACACATCTTTGTATTTTTATATTCCAAGTATAGTCAAAATGTTCTCTTCTTTTATTTTGGCAGGCTTCTCTAACTGCCTCACTACTAACAAAAGCTCCTAGAAATAATGCCTAGCATTCTAGTAAAACAGGGTCACTAGGACTACCTTCCAAAACAATTCTTAGAATGCCTAACAATGTCTTGATGGGAGGTGGATAACTACAGACACCACACCACACCTAACCTTAAAACTTCATCCCTTGATTTGCCGGCCTCAACAAAAGAAAAAATTCCCACAAGTACATAAACACATATAGCACATAGAGAAAGTACTCATAAATGAAAAATATCACCTGGACTTGGCCACAAGAAGATTTTGCACAATAAGAGGCTCCCCCAGGTTCCATTGAATTTGTATAGCACAACACTAAAACAAAACCATTGACCGCACCCGCACTAGATAGACACATTGCCCTCTTGGCCTAATGAAATATAGCACTTTACTACAGAATAACTGGTCCAGTTGACCTAGCAAAATAATTCCTAAAATGACCACTCAGCAGTGTAATGTTGAAACAAACCCTTGGTCCTAACATAACTTTCTTGCATAAGACCAACCAAGGTGAGGGCTCCTCCGGCCCTACACTAAGTGCATCAGGTTATTGGCTAACTGGCTAACCCCTATATAAATAGCAAGGGTGTCCGAAAAATATGACAATAAACTATCCTATGCGTCCATGACAAAATAGGAAGGTGATCAACCACCACGTGACTCATAATCCATACTAACCAACGGTGGCCAAAATAGGACATATCAGTTAGAAATCCCCAAAGCAGCCCTGAGCTGATATTAGGAGGCAATTGTAAGAGTGCCCCAGGACCAAAATTGAAAAAGATATCCTCAACAAAAGCATAATTGACCAGGGAATCCAAAAACGATTCCATTGTCGTGGAATAAGCTGGCAAGTCACTTCGTCAAATATATGCATCATATCCAAGGTTGCATGGTGGTATATAGGTAGAATAGGATCTCTCACACTATAGGTCCCATTTAATTGATTGATCACTATCTATGAGTCACCTTTTCCCAATAATGGACATATACCACCATGTCATCAGGCTACATTCAGTCACATGATTAAGGCCTTGTATTTTGCCATGTTATTTGTAGAAACAATGCCAAGATATACTCCCATTTTCAAAAGAACTCTATGCCAGGGATCTTTAATGACCACACCAACACTTGCATGCTTAGCGGTCCCTCTAGAAGCTTCGTCAAAAGATGGAAGTAAAGACCCATTCTTCATTGATAGGCCATGCCATACTGTGATTAGCTCACTTGTACTTATGATAATCAAAGTCAAGCTAAGAGAGAGGATATATAATAGGTACAGTCCCTCCTCTTGGTTGAACTTGATGGGAATACTTGTAAGAATCCTTTGACAATGGTGGTAGTAGACCTTAGTATCCCAAGCGAAAGATCCGTCTTACCACTTAATAATTTGATAATCTTTACTTCACTAGATCACTCAAGCTTGGTAGTAATGACGGTTTGAATATAGATGGTCAAGATAGGGAATAATTCTTCCCATTCAATTGTCTTAGTACCTACTACAAGCTAAAGCTAAATCCTAAAGGACCTGCATGGGCACCAAGCCCAACATCAGTCCTTACATGTAGTAAGGGCTTCAAATGATTAAAGTTTACCTTATTTTTAAACTCTACCTCCTGTAAGTCTGCTAAAAGGGTAGTAGAGCCATTCTTCCCTATATGGGCAATTTTATATGGCCCATCCCATTTGGGCTCTAGTTTACCAGGAAATAGCTCATGACGAGCATCATAGTACAGCACCAACTGACCCTTTTGTTGAGTGTTGAAATGACTTGTTTTTTGGCTGATTTTTGTTGTTTTTGAGAGCTGAATGGTTGATTTTATGGGATGATTGATTGATTTGGAAGTGGTTTGAGAGTGTTTTGGATGATATTGATTGTGTTTTGGAAGATCATGATGTTTGTTGATGTTTCTGTGATGTTCTGATAGGTTCTGATTGGTTCTGTATACCTTCTATTTTGTTCTGTTTTGGTCTGTTTTTGTTGTGATTGTCTTCTGTAAAGAGGGATGGAGTATTGATTGATGAAGAATGAGATATTGTGAAAGCTTAGTGAATGGTTTGTGAGAGTTTTGAATGATTTGAGAGTGAGTTATGTAGTTCTGATGACCTTCTGTAACCTTCTGTAGGTCTTCTGTAGAGCTTCTGCTTCTGTTCTGTTCTGTACTGTAACTGTTCTGGTACTGTTCTGTAGACTGTTCTGTAAGTGTTCTGTGGAATGTATGTGTGATTTTTTGGGAAAGTTTTCTAGCCTTGGAAAGAGGTGAATACAAGTGCAAAAGAGCTGAAGGAAGTGGAAGAAGTAGCTGTTGAAGACTCAAGTGAAGACTAGAGTGAAGTGACAGTAGTGAGCTATGAAGAGACACTGTAGTGGCTCTGGTGACCTTTCATATCAGACATACCTCTTGGGAGGGGTATCCACGACCTAAGAGTGATTATTGAGAGTAATTTTAGAGAGATTGTAGTGAGGATATGATGTATTATTGATGGAGTGTGTGAGAGAGAGTCAGAGATAGCCAATTCTACAGAAACAGAGTGATTGTATATGAGAGATTGAGAGAGAAGACTATGAAAATATTGAAGATGAATACTATGTGATGTATTTCCATTCAAAGATGGTGTACTTCTTTGCTTTCTTTGTGATATTGGTGGATTTTGTGAAGATATTGAAGAATATGGTTGATTCTATTAAAAACCGTGGGAGATTTACATGATGCTGCATGAAGATTTGTTGTGCCTGGTGTTCTTTTCTTCATTGTGATAATATGAAACATGATAAACAAGCTTGTTGATGTTACAAGATAGATTTTCTTGCAAGAGAATTCCCTTTTCCTTGGTGTTCCTCTCGGGGCTCCATGTTTTTGGTGCGCAGCCGGGGAATCTTGCCATCAACAAGCACCAAAAGAGGCTGAAAATGAAGGAATTGGCATTGCCAAGAAGAGAAGAATTCAATGGATGTTTGTAAAGTTCCTTCTTCCACAAAAGAGTTGGAATTCCTCATAATCAAAGCCATTTTCCACAAGAAGTTTATCCCACAATGGCGGAAACACATCACCATCATGATGCATGCTCTATGTGGTGAACAATTTCCTCTTCCTATTGAAGCAGCAGAAACTTGCATCTTGGTGGCAAACTGTTTGGGAACAAACTGAAGAACAGAAACAGAGAGAATGAACATCCATGGAAGATTTGGCATTCATTGAGAAGTTTCCAGACAACATCAAGTGGGAGATTGTGAAGAAGCTTCAGGAGTCTTGGTCTGTAGAGGTTCACAAAGACAAGAAGGAAAAGAGTTGGAATTTGTTAGTGGACGCTCAACAGCAAGATACATGGGATGCTTGGTGTACTGATAATCTTCTGTTTGTTCAATTAGCAACCCACTAGAAGTTGGTAGACAGAGTGTTTTTCACAACATACACTGTTGAAACCATCAGAAGCTGGCATTACTATGATGATGGCACCACCACAATGCTCAGACGTATGCATTATGACACCTTCAGAACCGAATACCTTCCTCTGTGCAGTGGCATGAAAGCAGAATCTAGGGACGTTGAAAAGAAAGAAGTAGAAGAAATGTTGGCAAGAGAGTCCTCTAGAGACTGAAGCCTTCTGTTAACCCTCTGTGGAGCACTAACAACATAGTGGAGTCAACCCCCTGATGAATGACGCAATAAAAAGGCAAGCGTTAGAACGAGTCCAGAGGTACGTGAGAAGAGAGAAAGCAAGAATCAGAGCCGAGAGCGAGCTCGAAGCAGAAGCCGCCTTTGACGCCCTTGCGGAACTCTTTACAGAAGTCCCAATGGCACATCAAGCCCTTCCTCCTCCTGCTGGAGGTCCACTTCCAAGCCAAATCCGTCCTGGAAATATTGATGACAGACCAGCGAATGTAGTCCCATTGCCAGTTTTTAAGGGAGAATACAATGAAGACCCCGATCTTCATGTAGCAGAGTTTATGGTAGCGTGTGTGGCTAACAATGCCAGAACCCCTGAGCATTGGTTGGCAATATTCCCCGCCACTTTCAAGGGCACGGCGTTTCAGTGGTATGAGAGACAAGCAGCAGGAACTTTTGGCACATGGGACGACCTGAAGTTGGCCTTCCTCACTAAATTCAGGCGTGAAGGTTTTGAAGAGCGGATGAGAGAGGAATTCATGAACCTAAGTCAGTCCTCTGGAGAAAGAGTAGAAGCTTATGTCTCACGAATGGAATCCATCCTGAAGAGATGGACTAACCATAATCTAGATGATGGCATTCAGAAGGGAGTGTTTCTCAGAGGATTACAACCAGAAGTCCGTAAGTTTGTGGAGCTACAAAGACCAGCCACCCTGCAAGCTGCAACAGAAGGTGCAAGACTGTACGATGAAGTGGAAGCTAGATTAGCAATGAATACAGGAAGAGGAGTCCTACCTCCTCTGGTGCCAGGAATGATGTACCCACCAAATGCAGTTGCAGGGACTGTTCCCTATCCCTACCAACAGATGCCCCCGGTATCACAGTACAGTGCACAAAATCCACAATGGCCACAATCTATACCTCAAATGATGGTTCAACCACAACAACAATGGTCCCAACCAATCTCCTCAATGCAAAATCAGCAGCAACAGTGGAACCCTACCAACTGGAGTCAACAGCCAACAGTTCAAACAGGAGCTCTGAATCAGAACCAGAACAGAGATCCCTCTGTACCAGCCCAACCCGTTTATGCAGTGATTACAGAGCCTCCTCAAAACCCTCCTGCCAGTACGCCCGGAGGAGAAAGCTTGAAGGATTATTTATCCAACTCAGTTGCAAACATAAAAAAGGAGTTGATGGATGTGATTACAGAACAACTACAGACGTTGAAAGTGAATACCGCTAGCATATCCAACGTTGCAGGAGCAGGAAGAGATGTGATGCGGTCAAATACTTGGTGTGGTAAGTGTCATCAAGCAGGTCATTTAGCCACTGAATGTACATGAAAACCAACAATCCCTGGAGCCTTCTGTTCCTACTGTTTGCGGAAGAACCATACAGAGGACATTTGCTCTCTGAAGGAAATGCATGATAGGAGAAGAAAGGAAGAAGACGCAAGATTTAACTTGCTGGAATCCAAAATGACAACACAAGATATTGGACCCAAGCCTAGAGAGTTTGGTCCTAATTTCGGACCCAGAAGATTTCCTTCTCAAAGTTACAGAGGCAGACAGTCTGGCGGTGGTCAGAGATCAGAAGTGGAGTGTTACAGATGTGGAGAAAAGGGCCACATCTCACCAAATTGTCCAAATCCTCGAAGGTCAGTGGATTACAAGCCCTTATGCAGTCGATGCAAAGGAGAAGGCCACACTGCAAAAGACTGTCCAAGCCCAGCCCCAGTGAAAAATAGTGCTACTGATAGTCCAGCCAAGGTCCAAGAGCCTACCTCCAATTTGGTGGAATTGGAAGTTGCTGCCATCACGCGTGCAAAGCAGAAGGAACCACCTATCCAGAAAGAAAATAACCCTCCTGCCAGAACAGTGAAGTTCAGTCTTCCACCAGAAGAACAGAACAGAACAGAGCCTAACAGTGCCGTACAGAGCCCTACAGTGCCACAGAGAGTTACAGAGACAATTACAGAGACAGGACCAGAGGTCCAGGATACAGAAGAGGAGGAAGTGCCACAAGTGGCAGAAGAAGCTCCTGTAATGCCTCTGTTGGAAGAAAGAGGGAAAATGAAAATGGGTGTTGTCCCATTCCCTAACCGGTTAGAGAAGCCAGTGGATCCTATTAAGGAATACGATCTAGTTAGAGATCTAGATACCTTTAAACCAAACCTCACATTCCGACAATTATTGATGTTGTCTCCTAGTTGCCGGAAAAGATTCAAAAGTATATTGACAAGAAGACGTGGTTTAAGGATTGCTCCCTCAACAGTGACAAAGTCCAACAAGGCTCCAGAGCCTGTAAAAGAAGTGGATGTGGCTAATGCTTTCCTAGATCCGGGTACCCCAGAGACTGGCGTGTGGATAGAAGGCTGCTTCATTGCAAATGCACTGATTGATGGAGGTTCATCAGTAAACATTATGACGGATGTGACGATGAAGGATCTAGGCTTACAAGGTGTGCAACCAACCCAATGGCTCATCAGACTGGCGGATCAGAGTAGAATCAAGCCTTTGGGCATTCTCCCATATGTGAAGACTACTGTGGCTGGAAAAGATTATTGGCTAACCTATCTGGTGGTGAAGCCAAACTCTTATGGTACATCCTATCCTCTGTTACTAGGTAGACCATGGCTTTTTGAAGCCCGAGCAAGGACGGATTGGTTTAAAGGAACTTTGACCTTGGGTAGAGGACCCAACAAAGTGGTGCTGAAACTGTATGGTTCTCAAAAAGGACATGGATCCACCTCCTTGGAATTATCTTCTGACTCCCCTAATGAGGCTACAGATGGAACATCAGCAGATGAAGATGCTGTCAAACAGATCCTTCCCAAGAAAACAGTGGCACATTCTTTAACAGTGGATACTGTAAGCCGACTTCCAAAAGATGCAAAGCCATTATCAATGGGTGAATACTTCCTGCCTGAACCAGGAATGCCTTCTGAAATCACTTCTGACAGTGAGATAGAAGCATGGATGTACTACTCTCCCTGTTATATGGCCACAGCAGAGGCAGAGGCAGGAGAGGAACTAGAGAATCTATTCTTCTGTTACAGAGCTCCTACAGAAGTAGAAGCAGAAGCAGAAGCAGGAGCAGAAGCATCAACAGAGACAGAAGCAGAAGCAGAGACAAAGACAGAAGAGGATGAGTATGATATGGACGAAGAGAATGATGAAAGTGAGCCAGAAGAGTCTATCCCACCTGAAGAGGATACATTTGAGGAAGAAGTTCCAGAAGCATCAGAAGCCGATGAGCTCATGCTATGGGACAGAATGGCAATGATACCATTTGGTCTGGTAAATGGATCTTCTCATATGCAAAACCTTTATAAGAAATGGATTAAGAAGAGCAAGCCGTCTTTCAAGTGTGGCTCCTGCCGTCCTAACCCATCCTTGCCAAAGAAAGATGATGATGATGCACCGTGCCAACAAGCACCAGTCCCACCAACCCAACAAGCATCAGAGGGTCCCTGTTATGTGACGTTCCTGGATGTATCATCAGAAGATGAGTCTTCAAGCCACGAGGTAATTAACCTTGAAACCAAATCCGAAACGGCGCTTATCCCATTCCAACGTCTTAAGGAGCAACCTAAGTCTCCACCAAAAGAAGAAGTTGATTCTAGTGGGACATCAGAAGAGGACATCACTCCCTTGAAGGAGTCGGATCTATATCCAGAAGCAGTCTGCGGGACCTTCATTCGTGAAGTAGAAGGTGAAAGGCAGTTAACCTTTGTGGATGCAGAAGGCACTGAACGCCACTTGAAGGTGGGTAGCAGTCTCCCAGAAGAGGAGTTGTTAACCTTGTACAATTTGTTGAAAGAAAATTTGGATGTGTTTGCGTGGTCTTACAAAGACCTAAAGGGGATTGATCCCACAATATGTCAACATCATATTGACTTGGAGCCTGATGCCAAGCCAGTACGGCAACGACAGAGGCGAATGAACCCGAATTATTCCACATTGGTGAAAGCGGAGCTGTTGAAGCTTCTAGAAGCCGAGTTCATTTATCCAGTGGCAAACAGTGAATGGGTTTCACCCATCGTGGTTGTACCCAAGAAGAATGGCAAATTGCGAATATGTGTGGATTTTCGAAAGCTTAATTCCAAGACGAAGAAGGATCACTTTCCTATCCCTTTCACAGACCAACTGTTGGACACAGTGGCAGGACATGAGCTTTATTCCCTTCTGGATGGATTCAGTGGATACAACCAAGTGCAAATCGCAGAAGAAGACCAATCCAAAACAACCTTCACCACAGAATGGGGGACCTACGCTTACCGAGTGATGCCATTTGGGCTCTGCAATGCCCCTGCTACTTTCCAACGAGTCATGATGGCCGCATTTCAAAATCATCTGCATGACTTTATTGAAGTATATTTGGATGACTTCTGTGTTTATAGTTTGATCAGTGAACACTGGGGACATTTGGAACAATGCTTTGGCCGATGCCGGGAGTATGGGATTTCCCTCAACCCCGACAAATGCATTTTTGGGGTCTCTTCTGGAGTCTTGTTGGGCCACATTGTCTCTGCACAAGGGATATCAACAGACCCTGCAAAGATCGAAAAGATCTCAGCTCTGCAAGCACCCACCAACCTCAAACAGTTGAGGGGATTCCTAGGCCATGTGGGTTACTACAGAAGGTTCATAGCCCATTTTGCGACAAAGGCAACCTCCTTGCACAAGCTCCTGAGGAAAGATGCAGAGTTTACTTGGACAGAAGAATGTGACAAAGCCTTCCACACTCTGAAGCAGTGTCTGATAGAGGCACCCATTCTGCAACCTCCTGATTGGACGAAAGAGTTCCACGTACACACTGATGCATCAATTGAAGGCTTAGGCGCAGTCCTTTGCCAAAAGGGCTCCTCGAAGCTGGATCAACCGATCTATTATGCAAGCCGAAAAGTCACTGATAGGGAACGAAACTATACAGTGACAGAGCTGGAGTGCTTGGCAATGGTGTTTGCCCTGGAGAAGTTTCGCCATTACCTCCTATCTACCCACTTTAAATTTTATGTGGATCATGAGGCCCTGTCCTTCTTAATGAACAAAGCAGATGTGAAAGGACGATTGATGAGATGGCTCCTTTTATTCTAGGAGTTCGACTTTAAGGTGATTACTAAGCCTGGTCGTTCCCATGTTCTGGCTGATCATCTGTCGCGTATCCCACAAACTGCAGACGAGGAGCAGGATGATCCAGACCTCCCTGATGCTTCCCTATTCTTGGTAGAAACTGTCACTCCCTGGTATGCGGATATTGCCAATCTGCTGGCAACCCAACAATACCCTCCTGGTATCTCCAGTCGGGAAAGGAAGAAGCTCATGCTAGAATCAACCCCATACACCCTGCTAGGTGGTGCACTGTACAAGAAAGGCAAAGATGAAGTACTCAGAAGATGTGTTGCAGGAGAAGAGATTGGGATTGTTTTGAAGGCTTGCCACGACGAGTCATGTGGAGGTCACTTTGCAGGAGAAGCTACGGCCAGGAAGGCTCTGCTAGCAGGATATTGGTGGCCTACCATTCACAAAGATTCCTATGATTACTGTAAAAGATGTGATGCTTGTCAAAGAATGGGGAAACCCACCAAGACAAGTGCCATGCCGCTGCAACCTATCCTTCCTTTGAAGCCGTTTGAGAAGTGGGGCATTGACTTCGTAGGTCCAATCGATCCTCCCACCAGAAGGAAACAGAACAGATACATCCTCGTATGTACGGATTATGTCACAAAGTGGTGTGAAGCTAAAGCCCTCAAGCGGGACGATGGTAATAGCGTGGCCCTGTTCATGTACGAGAATATCATCACCCGTTTTGGCAGTCCCTTAGAGCTGGTAAGTGACAGAGGCACTCATTTCCTTAACAAAGTCATGGAAGAGTTGACAGAATTGTATAAGATCCGCCATCGCAAGTCCACTCCCTATTACCCCAGAGCCAACGGCCAAGTCGAAGTCACCAATCGCATCCTTTGCTCGATTCTGACAAGAACAATTGCTGCACATCGTCGTGATTGGGACGATCAACTTACAGAGGCCCTCTGGGCGTACAGAACCTCCCATAAAGCAGCAACAAGACAGACACCTTTCCAGCTGGTGTATGGTACAGAAGCTGTTTTTCCTGTTGAACTGGAACTACCCTCTTTGAGAGTGGTGATCAAAGAGCGTTTGGGGGATGACGATTCACTGCAACGCCGTCTCCTGCACCTGGAATGTTTGGACGAAATTCGTCGGATGGCTCTACAGTGCATGGAAGCCACGCAAGCTCGACGTAAGGCTTACCGTGACAGCTTCATCAAGCACAAGGAGTTCAAAGAAGGTGATTTGGTCCTAGCCTATGATTCACGATTTGGCAAGTTTCCTGGCAAGCTCCAACAACGGTGGATGGGCCCCTATAAGGTACTTGCAGTCAACCCTAATGGCTCTGTCCAAGTACAGACCTTGGATGCCTCTGATGATCCCTTTCTGATCAATGGATATCGCCTGAAGAAGTACTTCCCTCCTTGGGGATCTTGACAATTACGGACACTTGATCCTTTCCCTCGTTGGCGCAGCACTGTACTTCTTATGATGCTACTTCTGATAGCCGTTCTTCAATCACTCCTGCTGAAGTGGATGCAACCCTCTGTTCCCTCAAACCCCCCTTCCAGCCTTGATCTCTTATCCTCTATTTTCCATCAGTGACAGTGGCAAGGTGGGTTCTGACAAATGGTAGTTCTACCATTCTCTTGCTCAATTCGAAAAAAAAAAAACAAAAAGAAAAGAAAAGAAAGAAAGAAAGAAAAAGAAAAAAACAAGAAAAAAAATATATCGGTCATGGGAGAAAAGGACTTAGGTCCCTGTCATGCCGACCTATTCTTCGAGAAAAGGTGGAAACAACCTCGGGAATAGGGAAAAAAAAGGAAAAAAAAAAAGAAAAAAAAGAAGAAGAAAAGAAAAACAAAAAAAAACAAAACAAATTTGTTATGAGAGAAAAGGAAGCAATTCCCTGTCATAGCAGGCCTCGTTCCAAGAAAAGGTGGTAAACACCCTTGGGCGGGAAGCTGGCTGTGGAAAAGGTGGTAACACCCAACAGTCCAGAAAGTGGATTCATTAATTGATATCCCTCGGATCCAATTCCGAAGCTGCCTCCCTTGGTACGCTGTGTCCTGGGTCTCTTTGCAAAGTGAGTACCTGTCCTCCAGCAGACGACATATTCCTATCCAACACAATGTTCGAATTTGATGGCTACCTCCCTGGGTACGCCTCTTCAACAACTGATGACGCGATCTTCATCGACAACCCCTTGAGTGATGTGAGCTTTCATCCTAACCGGATGGGGACGTGAGTATGGTTGCCCTCTGTAACTATCAACAGAGAGTGAGACAGAGGGTGGGGCGAGAGACCAGTCTTTTCCCTTCCAATTGAATGAGAGGTGAGAAGTATGAATGAAGTGTTGCATGCACGGGATGGGCCTCTCAATGCACAAAGCACAATTTGTTTCTGTGCACTGCACCATAAGGCTCCCTGGCCTTCCTTCTCGCACCGTATGCCGGCACAGGGCGGGATGCACAGTTGCACCATCAAATGCGCACAAGGCATACACTTTTGCACAAGTGACTGTGAGGATTACATCAATGGGTTTCAGGAAAAGGCTACCCTCCTGTATCTATCAACAGAGAGTGAGACAGAGGGTGGGTTGAGTGTGACTGGAGTTTCTTCAATCATTTCCCGAGAGGTGAGATTGAGGGACATTACGACACTTGGAGTCAGGTATGTTCCTGTTTCCCTATGCACCCACGGGATGGGTTTTTGCCATCATCACAAGACACATCACCCTGTTCTGTACACGGCACTGTAAGGCTCCCTTGCCTTCCTCCTTGCACCTATGCCAGACGGGTTGGACGCACTAATGCACCGTCAATCGTGCACCCTGGCATACTCCTTCTGCACCATTTCCCCCTTTGTCGATTCCTCAACCGGGTATGAGATATGGGTTTTAATCATTCTTTCTCGTGTGATATTAGTCATGGGGCGAGTGACTGTTCTTTCATTTCGTTTGAGTGATTGTGAGTTGAGTGCAATATCCCTCATCATCGACAACGAATTTCCTGCGATTCCTTCCATCAGCTACCTCCCTGGGTGCTGCTGCGTGGTCCCTGCCATGACGAACGTGTGCCAAGAAGATGCCTTGGTCCCTCTAGCGCCGACAACAACTCTGGACGTGCCGTCGACACTCCACCTTGATTCTTGACGAAATGGGCCAAGTTTTTCTAACCCTACAACTTCTGTTTCTTAGTGATGGTCATGTTTTAAGTGTGGGGAAGTTAGTGGATGGTCTGTGGCATGGTCCTAGGTCCCTGTTGCTCGGTTAGCCCTATCCGTTAAGGTCTTAAGTGTGGGGACGCGTCCCTGCGCGTCTACGTTGCATATCCTTTGCATATGCCTTATCTTGCTCATGCATGAATGCCTTGACTTGCTTTTACCCTAATGGGATCCCTTCCCACCCTTCCGGTTATGTTCCACCCACCCTTGGGGCTGTTCCCCTGCAGTTTTCCTTCATTCCTTGATTTTGAGGTCCTACCATGTGAATGCACCCTACGTTCACTTAAATCCACATCCAACCTTATAGCCCTGTTTCTCCCATTGACCTGACCATTTTTCCTTTTTACCTACCCCTGTTCCGGTGCACGGTTTTTGAGTTATTAATTTTTGAACCATTTTACACAATTCAGACGGTTTTCCATGTGAACGCGCTTTTCTTGCTTCGAAACCATGATTTGACATCATAACCCTGACCAACGCTTTTCCCCTGATATTTTTCCTTTTTATTCCGCATCATTCCGATACATGGTTTGTCCGTTATTAATTTTTCGGGTTTTCACGACTTTTTCGTGTGTATTTTTGACATCTTTCCATGTGAACTATTTGCATCGGAATTCCAATTTGATTTGACAACCGTGTCCCCTGTGCCTTCCCCTACCTTTTTCCTTTTTCCTCCACCCTTTTTCGACTTCTGGATTTTTACTTATTAATTTTTAAATGAGTTTTCGGGAGTATTTTTGGAGTTTTTCACATGTGAACCCCTCCTATTCCCGCCGGAACTGCGGTTTAATGTGATCACCCTGTGCCACTCCTTTCTGTGGACATTTTTCCCTCTTATTGCATGTCATTCCGGTGAACGGTTTGTTCGATATTAATTTCCGATCCCATTTTCGGGTTTGTTTTTTGGGTTTTTCCCGTGTGAACGCGTCTTACCTTCGTCGGAATTCTGCTTTGACAGGATAGGATTGTCGGGCACAACTTTCTGCACAGTTTTCCTTTTTTTCCACACCTCATTCCGATGCACGGATCTTTCGATATTAATTTTTAAATTGCGTTTTTGGTTCGTTTTTTGTGTTTTTTGCACGTGACCGCCCTTTACCCCTCCCGGAACCTCCGTCCCATATTTTTCTTGTTTCCTCCCTGTCGTCCTGCCCACTTTTTGTTTTTACGCTATTTCGTTTTGACATCCGGATTGGGAGTTATTAATTTTTCTGTATTTTTGCGTTTTTTCTTGCGCTTGTTGTGCGCGTGAACGCGCCCGTTTTCGATTTAACGCGTCTCCACGCGCCCCGGTCGTGTCCGCGTACCCCGTACCGTCATCCCAGCGTAGTTTCAATCCCATCACGGCAAATTTTTTTACCCCGCCCCGCGCACGTGCGCGGGACAGGGATCCGCCTCCTCTTGAACCCGCCCATCCTCCTTTACCCCTGCCCGCCCACCTTTTATTTCAAAAAAATAAAAACAATTTATTTCCAAAAAAAAAAAATGGATACCCCCTCCCGCCAACCGTCTCTCTCTCTTCTCTCTCTTTTTCTTTCTCTCTCTCTCTCTCTGTCTCTCTCTCTCGTGTGTTTTTCTTGAGGATCGCTCTCTCTCTCTCTCCTCTCCCTTCTCTCTCCTCCTTCTTTCCTGCCCGCCATCGCCCTCTCCTCCTTTCTTCCTCCTCCCTTCTTTCTTCTCCCTTCTCTTCTCCTTCTCTCTCCCCTTGTTCTCCCTCTCCCTCCTTCCTTCCTCCTTCCTGCCGACCTTCTCCTCCTTTTCTTCTTCCCCTCTTCCTCCCCTTTTCCTTCCTCTCCTCGCCACGCCGCCCCGTCGTCGCAGGAGGCCGCGCCATCGCCCGTCAGGAGGCTCTGCGCCTCGCCGCCGCCAGCAGCTGCCCCGCTGCCCGAAGCCGCTGTCGTCGCAGGAGTCATCGTCGCCCGCCCCTCCGTCTGGCGTCCGTCGCCGTCGCCGTCGCGCCCGTCGCTGCCGTCCCGCGCCGCCAGAGCCGCCACGTCGCCGCCACGGTTGCCGTCGCCACCGGTCGCCTCGCCGCGCCACCAACCGCCCCGCAGCGCCGCCCGAACGTCGCCCTCCACCTCCCTTCTCCTTCCACTCCACCTCCCACCTCTAACTAACCTAGGTTAGTAACTAACTAACCTAAGTTAGTCACTAACTAACCTAAGTTAGTAACTAACCTAACTTAGTTACCACTTAACTAACCTAACTTAGTTAAAACTTAATTAACTCACTTAGTTAGACTTAACTAACCTAGGTAGTTTTTCCTGACTAACATGACTAACCTAACTTACGTAATTTAAGTAACCTAAGTAACTTCAGTAACTTAAGTGACTTAAGTGACTTGTGACTAATGTGCTTAATGTGACTTAATTAATCACTACATTAATTTTTCCCTAAAAAATTTCAGAAAAATTTCTAAAAATTCCTTCTGCCAGTTGCCAATTTTTGGAACTTTGTCTGCTAGGAATTGCCTTTCCTATAATTTCAGAAAATCCATCTTTCCTAAAATTACCCCTAAATTGCCAAAAAAAATATGGAAAAATCATTTTAAAATTGTAAAAATTTCTAAAAACCTTCTAAAAAATTCCCCTCACCTCCCTTGCTCATTTTCCATTTATTCAAATAGACAAAAATTACAACTAAAAATACAATAAAATAAATAAAAATAAAAACCCAACATCAATCAACTTAATACATCTGCTAAGGTGTTATTTGTTGTTTCATCAGTGCTTTTTGCTTTTCCTTTCCTGGGACTCTTCCGTGCGCATTCTTGCATTTCATACACACCCTGCCAGGTATTTATTTTCTGTTATTTATTTATTTATTTCCCCCCTTAATCACAATTAATTGTTAAAATAAACCCTTTAATTCACCCACAGTTTCCACGCGCATTCGCGCTAAACACACATTTTTTTTAAAATTAAAATCAACCAGCCGTTCACTTAGCACGCGCTACGTGTGCTAAAGAGGCACTCTAAAATTTTAATTAAAATAAACCAGCCGTCACATGAGCACGCGCTGGCAAAAAAGCGCTCCACATCACCTTAATTTATAATTAATGAATTGCATTTAGAGACCCAATCGAGAATCGAAGTCCGGGAATCGAATAACTGCACCGTTTAATCTAATAATTGGTAAATAAATTTATAATAAGGAACCGCCGTTTTCTTATTAAGGTTTATCACCTAATACACATTCACCCATTTTTAATAATTGATTCAAATGAACCCTTCATTAAGTTAAATCCCCCTTCACTGCACTTAATCCCCTTTTTAATGAACCGTTTCGTGGGATGGGTATACGCGGTCATTAGTGTTGTTTTCCATGGTCCAGTCTTGGTTCTATCACAGATGTCGTATTGATATGTGTTGGATATGGTATGGTTTTGGTTTCATGTCTTAGTTACGGTTACGGGTACGGTATGTAGTTTTTTTCTTTTATTGCCTGATACGGGGTTCAGGGTGTTTGTTTGATGCATCGCATGAAGCTTTCGGTCGCATTTGTCTCAAGGTCATGTCAAATTTTTTCTAGGATGTGGTTTGCCTGGGGTTAGTAGGTCGTGTCACGTCTTGATTGGTAATTCTCTTATCCTTCGTTTTTTGTCTGTTGGTTTGCAGGCATTCTCTTTGATTGTCTGTGTTTGTGGTGTGTGTGTAACCATCTGAATGGCGCCTTCTCATGCTCCTCCCCCTATTCAATACGTCCCACTAGTTAGTAGGGATTACTCGTCCCTACTTACTTTTGAGCCCCTCACGAAGGCAGGACTTGCTGCTTTTGTGGCCACTCCTTTTCCATTACTTCCAGAGGATCCGTCCGTATGTGATGAGTTCCTGGCCTCTTACAGCAAGAAGACAGGAGTAGTCCAAGGCATGTCTATGACATTGACGTCTCGAGGCTTAGGGAAGGCTCTGTCCTTACCCTCCAAAGGAGAACCTTTTGTGACCACTCGACAGCTCTTCTCTAATGAAGAGATTCTCAAGCTGTTGCAGAAGCAGACAAGGGAAGTCCTTGATGTTAAGAAGGTGATAAACTCTTCAGGAGTTTCGTTTTCTATGATTACTGATCCCGTATGGAAAACGATGTGTCAGTTCCTTCAGGACAGGTTCATGCCTGCCAAAACGCCATCCCATTATTTGTCCAAAGAGCTTTTCACAGCTTCCAGGATGGTGCTAAAAGGAGTTGCCATTGATTGGAGCACATACCTCCTTACTAAGATGGATCAGCATTTTGTTAAAGTCACGAGGGGTAATGTTACCAATGTTACCTATGGATCCTATTTGTCTGCCTTCTTGACCTATTCAGGTTTACAGAAGACTGTACCTCCACCTCCTCCATCAGATCCAGTACCTCCTCCTCCACCTTCAGAAGAGTCAGCACCTATTGACATTGAGGATGATGATTCTCCGCCTCCCCTGGTCATACAGCGCAAACGCTTGAAGAGGGTAGCGGACAAAGCCCCTGCTGTACTTCCCTCAGTGTCTATCCGTGCTACTTCTGGCAGTGAACTCCCTAGGTATCTCACTTGCAATAACCTGTTCAGAGCACATAGAGAAGGATCCTTGGATATCTCAGTTCCCTCCCTGAACAGTCTCGTTTCAGGAGATGCCATTCCTTTCCTCTGCAAGGATATTCAAAGTTCCATTGAGTTGTCAGTGACAGCCTGTGTTCAACAGCTGTACGCATCTTTCTATGAGGAGCTCATGCAGTCCAAAGACCAGTTGCATAAGGCAACATCTGAGTTAGCTTCTGCTAAGGATACCCTAGCAGATCTATTTAAGCAAATGGAATAGAAAACCCAACTGGTTGCCACTCAGAGTGATGAGATTTCTTCATTGAAAACCCAGTTATTCGAGGCTCAGTCACAGGTTACTAGCCTTTCAGTAGAGAAGGAGAGGATGTCCAGTGAAGCGAAGGAATTCCAAGTTCTTTTAGATGACAAGCTTTCAGCTTTACAGATGGCTAATGACACAGTGGCCAACCAAGCCTCCCAAATCCAGCAGTTGCAGGATCAGCTTGCAAAGTCCCGCTCTGTTCCTCCAAGCCCTCCTGTTCCATTAATTCCTTCTCTTTCACAGCAGGACTTGGCTGCCCTACAGAGACAGGCTACTTTGTGCCCTCTATTCCAAGACAAAGTGGAAAGATTGCAGTCCAGAATGGACTTGTTATGGTCTACCTTTGAACAGTTTCAGGACTTTGTCTTACCTGACCATTCTTTCTTTGTCCACTACCACTTACAGAAGCTGGTCTTCTATATGAAGCTTTCCACGATGGATTTACCTTTTCCAGAGGATGGCTGGAGTGGGGCTTGGTCTACTGAGTTGTTGACAGAGGTAGTTAGAATGCTCTTTGAAGATTCTGTCATGCCAGACACCATGCTGATGTCATACATGTATCTCCGAGGGGATTTGTTAATTCCAGATGAGGTAGATATGGCATGGTATGTGGGGGATGTGGTCTTACAGGCTGTTCTCTATGTCAATCATTTGGAGTTGCGCATAGCTGATATGTTCCAGAGATATTCCTCCAAAGTGGCTGATTGTCAGGATAATTCGTGGCATCCCATGATTGATTCGGTGGTCCTCAATCAAAGACAAAACACAGCTCCTACCTTTGCCCAGAGTACTAACCAACTGAGGATGGATCTCTTAACCTATCTTTCCAAACATAATCCATTTGATGCTACCTTCTTTGATGCCTATCAGAGACGATCTCTCTTAGGACCTTCTGTTCCTACCCTCCTCTATTACCAACAATTGGCTCACCGTTATGCTATATATTTTTCCCTTTGTCAAACTCATTCCACAGTAATTTTACCACTTCTTTTCCAACCTTCCAATTTCCCTCAAATTCCTATTTTCACTTACTGTTCCTTTATTGAGGATAGGGTATTTTCCCCTTTTCCACCCTGTCCTTCACCCCTCATTAATGTACCCTCTACATTTCCTATTTATCAGTTAACACCGTTCCTTAGTGATTCCTTACAAATTTCTGCCACTCCTTCTTTAACCTTTTCTTCCTTTTATGATTTTTCCTATCCTTCCCTACATCCACTTTCCCTTATTCCATTACCCTCTCCTAACACTTCCATATCTCAACCACCTCAGTTGGTTAGTGACTGTGCCGGTTTTGATAATCAGATTTCCAGAAGAAGGGGATGGAGTTCAGATGATTGCCTTACAGGACCGCAGATTAATTGGCCAGTAATTCCAGGGGAATGGACAGTTTCCAGTCAAGCTTATCAAAACTATGTTCATTTTGCCCAACAATATTCACAGTCTGCAGATCCCTCAGTGAGATTAACTGCTCACTTTGCTTGGTACCTGGCGTATATGCATAGGCACTCTCATACTGATTCAAAGCCTATCCCAAAGTTGTGCATGAACGTCAATGTTAGCATTGATTCCCAACAGCTGGAGATACTGTATTTTCATGCCCTTTGTTTGCCTAGCAGATACTTGGTCCTGTTGGAAAGGATGTGTTGTCTCCAATTTTTTCAAAATCCTCCTAAAAACTTTGTAGATGAATCCTTATCTATGGATCGATTCCGACAACATCAATCTTTTAAGAGGGATCATCTTCATTGATGCCTTTCCAATGTATGGTGCAAGCTTTTTAATACCAAACTCTTCTTTTTGAAGAAGTCATTCAGATGGTTGTGTTGTGTATTCGTATTAGTGTTGTGAGTTCATGTATGTCAAACGAACGTGGTGGATTTTGTGTACGAGCTATATTTTGGAGATTTGTAGAGATGGGGTCGTGGTTGGAGAGTTGAAGCAGATGAAGATGATGAAGAAGAAGCAAACTCTTATATCCTTTACAAATTTGTTGTGATTTTTAGTTTGATAAGAGGTGTTAATGTCAATAGAGTTTTTCTTTCTTTGTATTTTTATATCAGAAACAGGTTATAAGTTGGGGTCGTGGTGGATGGATTCTTTATGAGAAGATATTAAAGATCAAAGTTGAGCTTTTCAATGAACTTGTATTACCTTTTTCCTGGGTCGCGAGGACGCTTCCTTATTAAGTGTGGGGATATGTTGAGTGTTGAAATGACTTGTTTTTTGGCTGATTTTTGTTGTTTTTGAGAGCTGAATGGTTGATTTTATGGGATGATTGATTGATTTGGAAGTGGTTTGAGAGTGTTTTGGATGATATTGATTGTGTTTTGGAAGATCATGATGTTTGTTGATGTTTCTGTGATGTTCTGATAGGTTCTGATTGGTTCTGTATACCTTCTATTTTGTTCTGTTTTGGTCTGTTTTTGTTGTGATTGTCTTCTGTAAAGAGGGATGGAGTATTGATTGATGAAGAATGAGATATTGTGAAAGCTTAGTGAATGGTTTGTGAGAGTTTTGAATGATTTGAGAGTGAGTTATGTAGTTCTGATGACCTTCTGTAACCTTCTGTAGGTCTTCTGTAGAGCTTCTGCTTCTGTTCTGTTTCTGTTCTGTTCTGTACTGTAACTGTTCTGGTACTGTTCTGTAGACTGTTCTGTAAGTGTTCTGTGGAATGTATGTGTGATTTTTTGGGAAAGTTTTCTAGCCTTGGAAAGAGGTGAATACAAGTGCAAAAGAGCTGAAGGAAGTGGAAGAAGTAGCTGTTGAAGACTCAAGTGAAGACTAGAGTGAAGTGACAGTAGTGAGCTATGAAGAGACACTGTAGTGGCTCTGGTGACCTTTCATATCAGACATACCTCTTGGGAGGGGTATCCACGACCTAAGAGTGATTATTGAGAGTAATTTTAGAGAGATTGTAGTGAGGATATGATGTATTATTGATGGAGTGTGTGAGAGAGAGTCAGAGATAGCCAATTCTACAGAAACAGAGTGATTGTATATGAGAGATTGAGAGAGAAGACTATGAAAATATTGAAGATGAATACTATGTGATGTATTTCCATTCAAAGATGGTGTACTTCTTTGCTTTCTTTGTGATATTGGTGGATTTTGTGAAGATATTGAAGAATATGGTTGATTCTATTAAAAACCGTGGGAGATTTACATGATGCTGCATGAAGATTTGTTGTGCCTGGTGCTCTTTTCTTCATTGTGATAATATGAAACATGATAAACAAGCTTGTTGATGTTACAAGATAGATTTTCTTGCAAGAGAATTCCCTTTTCCTTGGTGTTCCTCTCGGGGCTCCACCTTTACAAATTTATATTTCTTAGCCCAAAGGTCATGAAGCACTTTCATTCTCTTCTTCCTTACCTCTTGATGTAATAAAGCCTACAAATCAAATTTCATCAAGATGCACAAGAGAAATAAATCTTTCTTGCAATGCTTCTATCTCACCTAATAATGATTAAGAGCAAATCACACAATGGGTAGCTCTATTTCCAATGGTAAGACACATTCTTCCCCATATACCAGCTTGAATAGGGTGTGGCTTGTAGCTCTCTTAAATGTCATATTTGTAAGCCCAAACCACCATGGAAATTTTCTTACCCCAGTCTCGGTTACTTTCAGATACTATCTTGGATAAGATCCCTACAAGCTGTTTATTCATACTCTTGACTTGATCATTTGCTTGTGGATTATATGGGGTGGTTTTATTGTGTTTAATCTTCAAAGCTTCCATTAACGCTACTATAACCTTATTCAAAAAGTGTGTCCCTTGGTCAAACACTATCTCCTTAGCTAGACCAAAATGGTAAAAAATTTGCTCCATAATAAAACTGGTTGTCTCCTTAGCGTTATCCTTCATCACTGCTTGAGCTTCATACCCCTTTGAAAAGTAGTTCGTCACTACAATAATATAATGCTTCCAAGTGGTCGATGAAGGGTGTAATCAAGGGCCCCATTTTTCAAAGGATAACATAACTAAAATAAGATTTAGTGGCCGCTTACGATTCTCCCTAACATCATGTCTTTAGCAGACATCATAGCGCTTAACATAATTGAAAGCATTATGGAAAATCAAAGGCACAAATATCCAACACATAAAACTTTCTAGGTAGTAAGCCGTGTAACAAAATGTCCCCCACATGCTGAATCATGGCATTCCTCAAGAATGAATTGTACCTCATCCGGTACTACACATCAATGATAAATGTCATCCACACCTTTTTGATACAATACACTTGTGATAATTGAAAAGCGTAGTGCTTGCTGCTTAATCTTTCTCTTCTCTAGCTTTGATAGAGCAGGCCCAACCTCTCTTGTAGATAAATAATATATTATAGCTACATAATACTAGGAAGGGATGAAAGCTGTATTGATTTTGAATGCACCTTTGATGTCACTTCCTTCAGTTAGAATTTCATTTGGCTCCTCGAAATCCACAAGATATTCCACAATGCCATGCAGCTTCAATGGCTTACTCTTAATTTGGACTCTTGCAAAGTGATTAACCACTTTGGCAAGCAGTTAGGCGACTGCAACTTATTCATCAATAGTTCAAGTCCTTCCACCTTCTTAAAAAATACCACCTTCTCATAGAGAATATAGTGCCTTAATTTCTTTGTTGCAAAAACCATTCCAAGGCACAATTTCTCCATATAAGTATAATTAATTTCAGATATCCCCAATTTACGACTAGCAAAGGCAATTGGATGGTACCATTTCTCTTCACAAATTTGGGCTAAACAACAGCTAATACTATGCATTGGTAGTGCTGAAAATATATAGAAAACCTCACCTCTTTTGAGTGCTTTTAAGATTGGTCATTTTGCTAGTTTATGCTTCACATTCTCAAAAGATACCTAACAACCAAGATTCATTCTAATTAAGTAGACAATTAAAAGATAACAAGTTCATCAATGGTAATGTTCTTTCTACCAATGCATTGATAAATCTTTGATAATATCCGATTGATAAATGGCAATATTCTTTCTGCCAATGCATTGATAAAACTTTGCTAAATCTTTTTACCAATGCATTGATAAATCTTTGATAATATCCGATTGATAAATGGCAATATTCTTTCTGCCAATGCATTGATAAAACTTTGCTAAATCTTTTTGCCAATGCATTGATAAATCTTTGATAATATCCGTTTGATGACAGAAAGATGTGTGTATCTCTTTTAGAGTGTGTGGCGGGGTCATAAAAACTATGACCTTTATCTTTTCAGGATCAGTGACAATACCAACCGAACTAACCACATGGCCTAGTAATAGCCATAGGGCACCCCAAAGATGCACTTTTGTGGATTAAGAGCAATGCAAAATTGTCTGCAATGCTCAAAACATTTTCTCAAAATGATCAAATGTCTATCACTATGGTGGTTGCCCCCAAATCATTGATAAAAAATTTTAACTCCTCTGGGGAGATGTCTCCAAAAGTCTTATAAGCTATTCGTTGCCAAGAACCAAGCGCATTGCATAACCCAAAGGCCATCATGTGACATGCAAAGATATCGAAGATAGTGATAAACATCATTTTTTGCTTATCTTCCTTTGCAATAGCCATTTGGTTGTGCCCAGTAAAGCAATCCATAAATGAATAGATTTCTCTCCCCACTAATTGATCTAAAATCTGATCAATGAATTGTAATGGGATAGTAATCCTTAACCATCTATTTATTAAGCTCTTTGAAATCTACGCAAAGCCAACTTTGAATATTCTTCTTCTTCTTGATAACGATTAGTGAACACCACTTTGTGTGTTGTACTGGAAATATCAGGCTAACTTTTCATAATTTTGTCAATTCCTTGAATAACCCGTCCCTTAGTTCAAAAGGCATATGCCTTACTTTTTGCCACACAAGATGGCTACCTTCCTTTAGGGGAATGGTATGAATAGCCAAGTTGAGAGGAATACCTCTCAAGTCATGACATCTACAAGTAAATATGTTGTGGAATTCCTAAATCAAGGACACATAGTCCTCCCTTTCTTCTAAGCTGAGCATGGACTCTAATTTAATTGGCCGTGAATCATTCATCGTCCCAAGGTCTAACTCAATTATGTCTGTGTCTCTTATATTTTCTTGATCCTTTATTAGTTTATTCAAAGTTACTAGTAGATATCCTCTATTGTGGAACCCTCTTTGGAATCATCACTTGATTACTTCTCACTAGTAGATGGATCATCTAATGCATCTAACTCTGAAATGAAGATAAAGAAACTCTCACTTGGAGGAGATTCAGGCTACGCATCTACTACTACTTGTTTGGCACCTCTACCAAAGATCAATTGACTAGCAGGTATATCAACCCTCTGACAGTCCACTTGTGAGATCCATGGCCTACCTAGAAATACTCAATAGCTAGGCTACCCTGTGAATCTGATAACCCTAAAGTACAAAATGCATTTCACATTAGCGACAATTAGGTGGACTTTAGTGATGCAACCTTTAGGTTGCCTTAAATTATCATCAGCCATTCAAAGAATCGTGGAGGCATCTTTGAATTTCTAACCCTAGCCTCTCCATTAATTCCAAACTCATAATGTTGATAGAGGATCCTGTATCCACAATAGCATGTTCCACTAATATGCCATCAACATATGCTACTATCCTTGGACAATGCTTTTCTGCATGCTCAAACCAATCATCTCCTACCTGCACTATGCCTAAGGGATCCATGATGTGCAAAATATTCTTAAACTCTTTATGCACTCTTGGGGATATCTTGATCAACTATAAGAGATTTACATTCAGCTTAACCTCGCAAAGAGAACTTGCTAAATCAAATTCATGTTAGTTAGCAATAGCTCTCTTCTCTCGTCAGACCATTCTCTCCTTTGGTCGTTGAACATGCTTTGTGCCAAAGATGAGGATCTAGAGCATGGCTATGGCAGCTTGTAGGCATAGACTGAACTCATGATGACATTGACCAAGGACTGAAGACCAATTGTTACGCAAGTGATTTAGGTTCCAAGATGGAATCTTGGACTCATAAGGACATTCTTGTGTAAGGAGACAATGACACAAATACTTGACAGAAAGAGACAAGCACTATTGCATTATCATATTGTGTGAAAGTTATAGCTAAGTACATCATTTTATAGAGTAGCTTGATAGCACTTTATATCCAATGTGCCTATGGGATTTGTCTCTCTTTCTAGAATAAACTGCATCTTCCTAGCCTAGCTGTTCCATACAAAGGGTCATACACAGGGTGTGATTGGCAGATTCTCAACACCCCTCCTCAATCACAACTAGAAAGTACAAAGTGTGTAGAGGCTTTAGTGAAAGCAACACGTTGTCGTGATGTTATGAGGACACAGTGTGAAAAATTATGGAATGCATCATCATCTGACTTCTTATTAATCAAGAGAGTCAATGTGATCTAATTCATTAGTATTAGTGTGAGTTGCATGGATTATCCAAAAATACTAGATTTTTGGATAATTTTAGCCTATATTTGATATTATTTATTGTAAAAATCCAAAAAATATAAAAAAGCTTCTAGATTAGGATGACATGCAGAAAGTAAGTTGCTTTTTCAGCCAGTTAGGATATTTTTCATAAAAAAGATAGATGGACGAAATCGCGCGCATTGCGATCGCTGTAAACAGGTTGAAAACTGTAGATTGAACTAAAAGAAGAAGGAGTGATCTAGGAGATCCATGATCAGGTGTCCTGGAGTTTTACCCCCCTTTCGGAGACAACGGAGCCATCAAATTTGGGTTCCGAGCAGTAGAGAAGGAGCTGTAATTTTGATGCACGTTTTGTCCTACGAAGAAGCTCCAGGAGATCAAATGCTTGGAGATTGCTTCTGAGTAGTGTGAAGATTCCAGGTTCTTTCAATACATATTGATTCAATTCATTGTGATTTGTTTTCGTAGTGTTTACCACTTGGGTATTCTTTATATTCTCTTCCATCTCCTATCTCTACTTCCTTCTACTTCTGATCCTCAGTGGATTCAACCTTTCGACAAAAACCCCTCCGACATTGGTGAACCCGACGTGAAAGGTCGTCATAGAAGAAGGAAAGATAAGATGGGAGAACCTTCGAATACAATCTCCAGTGATGTTTTGTAATAATTGGTGCGAAATATGAATATGCTTATGCATGTACAACAACAACAACAACAACAGGTGATGCAAGCTTCAACTCAAACAGAAAGTGTTGTGACGAATGCTTTGCAAGCAGTTGAGTGTGAGGTGAAGTTATTCAATGGCAGGAATGTATCTGCATATGTATATACCTATGCTCAGAAGATGGAATTCTTTGGGGTGGCTCAATCTGCATGGAGCTGGTATTTTGTACGTGTTACTGTTCATGAACTGAAAGCATGGATTACTGAATTATGCTTGTAGGATGCAGACTGGGTAGCCTTCAAGAAGACACTTAAGGAAGAATTTTACATTGAGCACACCAGTTTGATTGCGCGCAAGACTTTTCAGGAGTGGGCTATAGAACCCAATAAGGGTCTTGTGGCTACAAAATTGTTAAGAGAATTTGAAACTCGATTTGAGCAATTGGATCTCGCAGAACAACAAGCTCTTGCAAGTCAGAAAATTGAATTGTTTCTACAAGCAGAGCTGATCCTGAGCTTCAAGAGAAGCTTGATGATTTGCTGTAGGATTAGACTACAGAAACAGGTTTGAAAATAGAGTGGAGACATGTCAAGGAAGTTGTTATTGTGCTTGTGAAGAAGCATAGAAGAAGAGAAATATTGCATGTCTCTAGCTTGCCCACTGTTACGGGCAAAACAATTGAAGTATCTAGTAAGCCACCCGTTTCTGTGGCTAACCCTATGGCTACACCTACTACGGAAGATGTCTTGGATGAATTGGTCAAAGGGATGTGGGATCTTCAATTGAAGGTTTCATTGGACGAAAAAGGACAAGAGGAAAGGGAACGAGCAGCAGCCCCTAAGCCTGGAAAAAGATGTATGTGGTGTGACAGTTTGCAGTACGAGAGAAAGGATTGTGTTGCCTATCAGGAGGCCTTGGCACGACAGCTTATATTTTGGAAAGATGGCAAGATCCATGCACAAGAAACAAGATTGCCTCTTGCTTTGAATTTTGGGAAGGGAGGTATGCAGAAGTTGTTGGAAGACTTGGCTACCTGAAATGCTTATGCGGCGGTACATGCTTCTACTTTTGGTCTACAGTTGGATAGAATGCATGGCCAAGTGATGGTTGGTCCAAAGGCTGAAATATGGACACATGCTTTACATGCAGCTAAAAAGAGAAAGGTCACTGATAGTGAAATGTCTCATGCAAGGCAAGACATTCGTGGCATAACTGGTTGGGAATCACCGGTAGATGCATATTCACTGTATACATATTTAGCAAAGGTACAAAACACGGTTGTACTTGTGGAAGAAAAACGAAAAAGAGATGAAGATATTGCAGGGACATCTAAAAGAATGACAAGAAGAAGTGTGGATCAGCCTAAAGCTGCAAATCAACCTCCTCCAAAGCATGTTATGGAAGAGGTCAGCTCAGGAGCAAAAACAGGATAACAAACAAATGGGCAAAAAGAAGGGCAAGTGACCAGGATATAAGTTGCAATCTGACATTGAGACAACCACAGATCTTAAGAAGGTTCTTGAAGAACGGATCTTAAACGGTCGGGTGGAATTTACCTTGGGAGAGGTGCTTGGCATTGCCAAGCAAGAATTTCATGATGAGATCATTGACATAATTAAAAGGAAGCATCAGTTTCTTGGTGATACCACTAGTGCATTGCTACAATTTGAAGAGGAAACTAGTTTGTTGGGTATTCGGGCTGAATATGAGCATGAAGTAAGTATTGGATTATCTATGCAGGATGCTACTAACCAGTGGTGGACAACATGTGGAAAAGAGAAGAAAGTGGTTGAAAATGCATTGTCTTGTAGCAATATGCATGGTGGAGTAAGGCAAATGCAACAATATGAAGAAGAGACTCTAGGATTTATTCCTCAAAGTCACTACACAAGAAATCATTAGGCTAGAGCTACCATTGAAATGGTAGTGAAAATAGGGGAGTGTGAAACTCCTTGTGTTTCTTTACTTGACCATGGGTCTTAGATCAATGTCATTGAGTGTGGATTGTATGAAAATGGTGCATGGCCTGGAGACACTGATCATGATTGGCAAATGAGGGCTACAAATAATTCTTCAAGGAAGCTCTATGCTGCATGTCCTAATGTAAAAGTGACGATTGGTGATGTACAGGAAGAGCAACACTTCTTTGTGCAAGATAATTCCTCATATGCAACAATTTTGGGATAGCCCTATATTGCAGGTGTGCGTATTGAAACAAAGGTGCTTGATGATGGTTCTACTTATGTAAGAGTTAGAAGCAAGGATGGGAGAAAAGCAATCCAATTTCTTATTATTTGTGTTAATCATCCTAGAAATCGGGATACGCTTCGAGAGTCTCCTTTGGTTCCAAATGCAAGGGAATTCAAAGACCTAGATTTTCATTAAGCACTATTGTAATGCTATTTAATGGGTGTACCTGCCTCTTGATGAAAAGAAGCATGCATTCACTATTGGTAATTCTCTGTTTATAGCAAATAGTTCGTGTTGGTTTAAGCCTATGGAAGCTATGTGTAGGGCTGAATGCATATATATGAAATGGGCTACTAAGAAACTGAGAGCATTGGGGTTGTTAGCTGAAAATGATGGCATTTTAGGCATCTTTTATGGGCTGAATATTAATGACACTATGGCTGAAATTTCAGCAACTATATGTGCAGAAAATGAGGCTGAAAACAGAGTGTTGTTAGTATGTTCTTTGGATATGTATGATGTTATAGCATTGTTTGCTTAGTAGGAAGGATTAAAATGGGCTGAAGAACTTGTGGAGACAAAGTACAAGACAATTGACAAAAAGGTGAAGCCAATTGCCTTGCCACTTCCACCAGAGAGTGAGGGTATGTATGAAAAAGTGTCAAGGCAGCTAAGCTTACGGGATCCTAAAGATATAGGTCATTAGTTTACATCTAAAACATTACAGGAATTGAAAGTTGGTGCAAAAGGGTTTCTTTTGCCTACTGAGAGAGACTGTTTTATGCGGATGTTGGCTAGACATGGGAAGGCATTTGCATTTCAGCCAAGTGAAATAGGTTGTGTGGATCCAAATGTTGTCTCTCCTATGGTCATATTTACTGTGCCACATGTACCATGGAACTTGAGGCCTATTCCAGTGCCTAAAGCTTACTTGCCAAAGCTAAAGGATTTGCTAAATGAAAACATTCGCATGAAGATCTTGGAGCCCTCTTCAGCCCCGTACTCAAATCGTTGGTTTACTATGCCCAAAAAGAATGGGGCTTTGAGATTTATTCAAGACATGCAACCGGTCAATAAAGTGACAATAAGAAATGTGGGTGCAAGTTCTGTGGTTGATGAATTTGCAGAGGCTTTTGCAAGCAGAGCAATCTATTCTTTGGGTGATCTTTACTCGGGTTATGATCAGTATCAGCTTGCAATTGAAAGCAAGGATATCACAACCATGAAGACTCCTTTGGGGTTAGTACGGATGTGTACTCTCCCACAGGGTGCAACAAACTCAGTGGCATGCATGACAAATGCTATGAATAGGGTACTCAGGGATTTTATACCACAATTGACTATGCCCTTCTTGGATGATGTTCCAATCAAAGGGTGTGTAGTGGATGAAAAGAATGAAGAGATGAATGCTCATGGATGCAGACAGTTTGTTGCAGACCATATTGTTCAAATTCATAGAGGCAGATAGATGTTAGACAGAGTGAAGCAGCATGCTTTCTCTCACACACTTCATTATTCATTCAACACTGTATAGTGAAAGTACAACCTAAGGTCATAAGACCATTCACACCAGTAGTGGCACCGACTTATTTAATGTACCTAACTACTATGGCTAGACTAGCTGTGTCCAGCTCATGTCGGTCAACACACATAAATGAGCTTGATATTCTAACACTCCCCCTCAAGCTCAAGATAGCATCTGAATTCCAAGCAGCTGTCTAAAACCACAGAACTTATCTTTATCCAAGGACTTGGTAAAGATATCCGCCACCTGTTCATCTGTCTTTACATGCATAAGATCAACTCGTCCTGCGAGAACCATCTCTCTGATGAAATGGTAGTGTACCTCTATGTGTTTCGTCCTGGCATGATAAATTGGATTCATAGCCAGGAGTACACTACTCAGATTATCACATAGTAGCTTCACTGGAGCATCTACCTGTATGTCCAAATCAGCCATAAGCTTGAGCAGCCATGAAATCTTGCATGCTGCCAATGCAGCACCCCTGTACTCTGCCTTAGTACTCGATAAAGCAACCGTAGGTTGCTTCTTGCTGCTCCAACTAATCATGCCGCTACCAAATCCAAATGCATATCCACTTGTAGATCTGCGGTCATATGAGCAACATGCCCAATCCGCATCTGTGTATCCAATCAATGTCAAGGGCTTATCTCTGACATAGAACAGCCCATAGTCTACAGTGGACTTAACATACCTCGTGATGCGTCTAACTGCATCCAAGTGCGGCTTTCTTGGCTTCTGCATAAACTGGCTTATCAGCCCTACAACATATCTCAAGTCAGGCCTAGTGATGGTCAAGTAAATCAAGCTGCCAACCAACTGCTTGTACATCGTCACATCCTCTACTTCAGCCCCAGTATTCATGTCCAGCTTGACATTCTGATCAAGAGGTGTATCCAACTGTTTGCATTCAGCCATGCCATACTTCTTAAGCATTTCCATGGCATAGTGCTTCTGCATCAGTCATAAACCATTTTCAGCTGGTACAACCTCAATACCCAAGAAATACCTCAGATCTCCTAGATCTTTCATGTCAAATTCAGATTTCAGCATCTTCATTGCATGCTGAATTCCCATGTCATCATCTCCAGTAATTATCAAGTCATCAACATATATGACCAGCACTACCAAGCCACTGTCAGTCTTCTTTGTAAAGAGGCTGTGATCAACCCTGCCAACAGTAAAACCAAGACTCTGCAAGTAGCTGCTGATCCTAGCATGCCAGGCTCTCGGAGCCTGCTTTAGCCCATACAGTGCCTTTTTCAGTCTGCACACATAATGCTGAAAATCAGGGTGAACATACCCTTCCGGCTGATCCATGTAAACATCCTCTGCTAAGTCACCATTGAGTAAGGCATTTTTCACATCCATCTGCTGCAATTTCCAACCTTTAGCAGCAACCAAAGCAATCACAGTATGGATAGTTGCCATCTTGGCAACACGGCTGAATGTTTCATCATAGTCAAGCCCATACTGTTGGGCATATCCCTTTGCGACCAGCCTTGCCTTATACCTTTCCACACTGCCGTCAGATTTGCATTTGATCTTATAGATCCATTTACAGCCAATGGTCTTTTCCCCTTCAGGCAAAGGTACCAAATCCCATGTCTTATTTTCAGCCAAAGCATGCATTTCTGTATCCATGGTTGTGCACCAGTTCTCATCTTTCACAGCTTCAACATATGTACCTGGTTCTTTAATCTCCATTACTTTTGTCATGTAAGCATAATGCTTTGTAGAGTAGCCACTGTATGTCAACCTGTCAACACGGTATCTGACCCTCTGTGATTGTCTAAGCTGTGGTGCACTACTCGATTCCCCTCTTTCATGAGGCGGAATATACCTGCTCTGCCTTGTGCCAGGCGTATAGACAGTCGGAATACCAAGTTCGCTATCTAGAGTATCAGCAGACTCATAGCCAGAAGTCATTTTGCCAGGTGTCATCATACCATATGCATCCTCAGTAGCTTTTTCTTTTCCTTTGCTATCCAAGATATCATGTCTCCCCCTCACTGACATACTGGTGTCAGTGGATGGTGAGCTCCTCAATCTCCCTGTCCATGGGGATACTGTCTGACTGCTAGGTCCTGTCATAGCAGTGCTCTACTGCAAATCAACTGTAGAGACATGAGTGGAAGGCATATCGGATGGCACTGCAACTGGTGAGACATACCAAGAGCCCATCTCATCAAAGATGACATCCCTGCTCACCAAAGTCTCCCTGGTAGAGGGGTCATAGCATTTATATGCCTTCTTCTCCTGCGAATACCCAATGAAAACACACTTATGCGCTTTTGGATCCAACTTTTTCCTTTTCTCATCTGGAATATGCACATAAGCAAGACAGCCAAAGACTTTCATATGACCTATATCAGGCTTGTAGCCATACAGCCTCTCAAATGGCGTCATATCATGAATACCTGCAGTGGAGTCCTGTTCAGAATGTATATAGCTGTCGTAACAGCCTCTGCCCAATAATAAAGTGGCATATGTTTTTCATTCATCATGGCCCTAGCAGCCTCCATCAGAACCCTGTTCTTTCTTTCAGCTACTCCGTTCTGCTGCGGAGTGTAGCTGCAGGTTAGCTGCCTACGAATGCCATTTTCAGCCAAGAAATCAGCAAATTCATTTGATACATACTCCCCACCACTGTTGGATCTCAAGCAAGAGATGTAGCATTCAAATTCCTTCTCAACCTGTGCTTCGAACTGCTGAAAAACAGCAAAGACCTCATCTTTTGTTTTCAATATGGAAAGCTAGGTATAGCGACTGTAGTCGTCAATGAAAGATACATAATATCTAGAACCTCCCATAGAGGCATTATGAGCTGGCCCCCAAACATCAGAGTGCACTAACTGTAAAGGACATGTACTATGCCTTACATGCCTGACAAACGGCAATCGAGACTGCTTACCAAACTGGCAAGCCTCGCATACATGACCAATATCTGAATATCGGAATTTGGGTAAACCTGTAACCAGCTGTTTCTTTTGCATAGTTTGCAGCCTTTGCAAATTGACATGCCCCACTCTCTTGTGCCAAATTTCCAAATCCCTAACAGTTCCAGAACCATGAGCAAACATAGCTGAATTCAGCTCTGGCAAAGAAGCATCAAGAGTAAACATTATGCCGTTCCTGTGACCACGAGCTATCAACTTGCAGCCATTGCCAAACTCTTCAATAAAGCAACCATGCTTATTGAATCTAACCTGCAAGTTCTACTCCGTCATCTGACCAACAGACAATAAGTTCTTCGTAATTGAAGGGACATGCAAGACATCATGCATATTTTTCTTCCTGCCATCATGAACCACCAGAGGCGCTTTTCCTTTATGCTCAATGCTATGCTGCGTGTCATCACCTGTGCATACATAGCCATGCTTTTCAGTCACCATATCAGTGAACCAATCACCGTGAGGGGTCATGTGATTCGATGCCCCTGAGTCAATGTACCACACTGCATCATCAGATGATTTTTCAGCAGCCTTATCTTTGACATATTGCATGGCAAACAGTCTATCACCAGAGTCATCTGCCTGACTGGACATAGCATAGTGTCCATGTTGTTTACCCTTCTGATTCCCCTGCTTCTTCCAACACTCCTTTGCAATATGTCCATACTTGCCACAGTAATGACAATCCTTGTCTTTGTTTGGATTGTCTGACTGACGCTGCTGCTGCCATGAGCCTCTACCACGGGAGTTAGATCTCCCCCTGCCTCGAAAATTTCCAGACCTCTTGCATTTGATGACTGCTGATTTTGAGTGCCATAGGATGCATTCTGCTGGCCTCCTCTGCCAGATCCATAACCCCTACCACGGCTGCCACGGCCGCGCTGATTCGAGTAAAAAACTGCGCCCTTATTCTTTGAACCGCTTGACCCTGTAGCTAACCCAAGCTTTACTTCTTCATGAATCAATAATGCAACCAACTCATTAAAGTCAGGCTTTTCAACCTACACAGACACTGAAGTGTCAAAAGACTTGTATTCAGGACCCAATCCATTTAAGGCCACTGCAACCATATCTTCATCTTCAACCTGTGAACCAATAGATGCCAACTGATCTGCTATGGTCTTAACCTCCGTGACATAATCCTGTATGGATCTGCTCTTCCGGTCCATGTTGTTGAATTTCTGCTTCAACTGTATCTTCCTGGCACTTGTGGTTGTGCCATAGTATTTGCCAATATGTTCCATGCATCTGCTGGGCTCTTACAGTTCATGATCTGCATCACCATAGCATCCGAGATACATAATGACAGCCAATGTAAAACTCTGCGAGCTCTTTCCGTCCAAGCTCGATGCGCTCGTCTTTGATCAGCTGTAGGATTCCTTTCTGGAAGTTCAGGTTCAGCCTCAACACTTGTCACTAAGTCCCAGTATCCTTTCCCAATTAGGAAGTTCTCCGTTCGAAACTTCCAGATGGCATAATTATTGCTATCAAGCTTCTCCCCCACAATCTGGGTTATGTTGTCCGTTCTATCAGCATTTGCCATTTTATAGACACTGCCTGACTACCTGCAAGCCAATAAGACAACTTGTCCGACTTCAGCCCGGAACTATTTATGACAGTTTTCTGCACTAAATTACAAAAAAAAACCAAGGTATTTCAACCTACTGGCACCCCAAAACAACCCACAAACAAGTGGTCTCAACTGTAGATATCACTGTCAATACATAAGCTATGTGTTTGCTTCAGCTTGAGCTTTGGTAAACTCACTGCCAGGGTAAATACATGCAGTCTGAAAACTGTAAACTGTAAATAATCAGCAGCACTTTCAAGTCCAAAACTGCGTGGTAATCATTTCACACATGTCCCAAAACCTCCCAGATAGCTGCTAGTACACTTGGCAGTCATGACATGAGCATAGAGTCACAGAACAGTGCATAACCAGCACATACAAGTGTCAACAAATTCAGTGGCAGGTTGCAGTCAACCAAAGTTCAGCGTATCAAGTTCCAATCAGCCCCAAACTGTCTTCCAATCATGTCATACATTTACTTCGTAATGACAAGGTCAATACATGAGTATCTGGGTATACATAGGCAACCTGTTTTCACTGACCAAAGCATAAAACTTCATGAACCATTTGTACTTGACCAAGACAATATGTCTGCATTTACTTCAGCTCTAGACTTCAGTTTTCAATGATGCTCATTGCATGTTTCAAGCCTCCATACATCCAGCATGTATATGACAGCTCTCATAGGTGATAGAGCTCTAAAAATGACCTGTATTGCATCAGTAGTATCCAATGCTTATCACTGACAGTATATGACAGTTTTCAACAGTGAAACAGTTCTCAGATCTGAATATTTTAATGAGAAAATTCAGCTCAAGTACTTCACATCAAGTACATATGACTTCTTGACTTGTGTTGTCTGCAGTGCACCATAGGTGACATTTGTGACATTTCCTCTGGTTACTTTGACAAAATGTTGGTCCATCTTTGTAAGCAGGTAAGTACTCCAATCAATAGCCACCCCTTTTAACACCATCCTGGAAGCTGTGAAGAGTTCCTTGGACAAATAATGGGATGGTGTTTTGGCAGGCATAAACCTGTCTTAGAGAAACTGGTAGACTAACTTCCAAAGAGGATCAGTCATGGAAAAAGATACTCCTGAAGTGTTTATCACTTTCCTGAAATCCAGAATCTCTTTGGTCTGCTTTTGTAACAGCTTGAAAATCTCATCGTTGGAGAATAATTGTCTAGCTGTAACAAAGGGCTCTCCTTTGTATGGAAGAGACAAAGCCTTCCCTAACCCTCGGGGTGTCAATACCATGGAAGTACCATGAACCAGGCCGGATTTCTTGTTGTATGATGCAAAGAACTCATCACATAGGGATGGATCATCTGGAATCAATGGGAATGAAGCAGCCACGAAAGTCGCAAGTCCTGCTTACACTATAGGCTCAAAAGCCAGTAGGGAAGAATAATCCCTATTGATGAGCGAGACATACTGGATAGGAGGAGGAGCGTGAGGCGCCATTCAGATGGAAAACACACATACCACAACATAGGCAATAACAAAGAATGTCTGCAAAACAACCAAAGGGCTATCAAAAAGAAATCAATCAAAAGAAGGACACACATATAGACGTAACTAACCAATTTACCACCCCAAACAACCCATATTCTAGAAAAAATTTGGCATGACCTCTACACATATGCGACCGAAAACTTCATGCGATGCAACAAGTAGGCACCCAAAACCCCGTACTAGGCACAAAAGAGAAAAAACTACAAACCGTACCCGTAATCGTAACACATAAGCCAACCATAATACCAAAAAAATCTAATCAGGACCCGACCATAACTTTGACCAACAATTTCAACTTAGAGGACTTTACGCACCCATCCCACGAAGCGTGCTTATTAAAAAGGGAAAAAAAGTGCAGTGAGGGAAAATTGTTTTAATGAAGGGTTCATTTTAAGAAATTATTAACAATGGGTGACATTTTATTAGGTTATAAACCTTAATAAGAAAATGACGGTTCCTTCTTAAAATTTTAATTACAATTTATTAGGGTAAAACAATGCTTTAACGAAACCCGGACTGCGATTCCTAGACTGGGGTCTCTAAATGAAAATTCATTAATTAAAAATTAATGGTGATGTGGAACACTTTTTTGCCAGCGCATGCTTTTTTGTGACGGTTGGTTCATTTTTATTAAAAATTAAGGTGCCTCTTAAGCGCACATAGCGCGTGCAAAGTGAACGGCTGGTTGATTTTAAATTATTAGAACATTGTGTGTTTAGCGCGAATACACGTGAAAAGGTGTTTGAATATAGTTCATTTAAGCAATTAATTATGGTTAAGGGATAATGAAAATAAATAAAACTAAAAAATAAATAAATATCTGGTAGGGGTGTGTATGCAATGGATTGAAGGCGCACGGAGTAGTCCCCAAATGCAAGGAATCCTGTAAAAAAAGAAAAAACACCACTGACTTTAAAAAAAATAAAGCACCTTAGTATTTTTATTGATTTTTATTTTTATATATTTTTATATTTTATTTGTTTGTGGTTTTTTAAAAATTATTTTAGGTGTGTTTGTATTTTGTATATATTTTGGTTCAGTTTATTTGTTTTATTATTATTTTTTTCTATTTTTTAAAATAATTAAATCAAGACATAGGACACAGGAATATGTTGTGAAGTGTAAGGGTGGAATTTTAGCAATCCAGCAAGTGTCAACAATGTGTTGTACTTTATCCATGATTTTTCAAGTGATTTTTGAAATTAAAAATAATTTTTCATGAGGTGAAGTATTAAAATTAGGATTTTTGGCTTCAAATAATATTTTGGCCTTTTATGGAAGTATTTTTTATTGAGAAATTAGTGGAAAAATGGGCAAGGGGGTTTGTGGAAAAACAGAAGGTGTAGGATTAGAAGAACTTGGCCCATATTGCCGAGGAGTAATGTCGATTATCGAAATTGTGTCTTATATCATTGTCCGCTCTGTAGGAGGTAACAAGGTGTCTTCACAGGACACGTCCTGCATGGCAGGGACCACGCGGCAGCACCCAGGGAGGTAGTTGGTTGAAGGAATCGCCTGAAATTCATCGATGACGAGGGATATTGCACTCAACTCATGATCACTCAAATGGAATGAGAGAGCAGTCACTCGCCCCATTACTAACATCACTTGAGGAAATAATGATGGGACCCAGATCTCACACCCAGTTTAGGAATCAACAAGGGGATGGTGCGGAGAGAGTATGCCAGGGTGCACAATTAATGGTGCATCAGTACATCCAACCCCGTCTGGCATAAGTGCAAGGAGAAAGGCCAGGGAGCCTTGCAGTACAGTGTACAGAACAGAATGACGTGTCCTGTGCTGATGGCAGAGACCCATCCCGTGGGTGCATAGGGAAATAGAAACGTACCGAACTCCAATGGTTGTAACGTCCCTCAATCCTCACCTCTTGATAATTGATTGAAGAAACACTAGTCACACTTAGCCCACCCTCATTCTCACGCTATGTTGAAAGATACAAAGGGCAACCCATTCCTGAAACCCATTGATGTAATCCTCACGGTCACTTGTGCAGAGGTTGTATGCCTTGTGCGCATTGATGGTGCAACTGTGCCTCCCACCCTGTGCCGGCATACAATGCAAGAAGGAAGGCCAGGGAGCCTTATGGTGCAGTGGACAGGAACAAATCGTGCATTGTGTATTGAGAGGCCCATCCCGTGCGTGCAACACTCCGTTCACACATCTCACCTCTCATTTGATTTAAAGGGAAAGACTGGTCACTCACCCCACCCTCTGTCTCACGCTCTGATAGATATAGAGGGCAGCCCATACTCACGTCCCCATCTTGTTGGGATGAAAGCTCACATCACTCAAGAGGTTGGTGACGAAGATCATGACGGTTGTTGTTGTCATCAGGATCTTGAAGATGAGGCGTACCCAGGGAGGTAGCCTACAGGTCTCGTACTTCAATGACTGGTAAGAAAGATCGTCTGTTAAGAAGGGCAAACAGATTGATATTGTAGAGATAGCGCACCAAGGGAGGGGGCTTCAAATTACTTGCTGGAAGGGTTCCACTGGTGATGAGTCAGCTATCCTAAATTGCGGGGTGTTGCCAACTTTTCCACAGTCAGCTTCCCGCCCAAGGGTGTTTCCACCTTTTCTTGGAACGAGGCCTATTATGACAGGAATTTCTTCCTTTTCTTCCATAACAGTTTTGTTTGTTTTTTTTCTTTTTTTTTCCGTAAGAATGAAAATGGTAGAAATACCATGTGTCAGGACCAACCTCGCCATCGTTGTTGGATCAGATGAGAAGATCGGGTTGAGAGGTATCTACGAAGGGTTAGCAAAACGAGACCACTTTATGAGGAGAATCATAAGGGCTATCAGAAGCACGACAAGAAGGACAATGTGACACCCAAAAGGGAAATGGTAGGTCGACTGTGATTGTCAAGATCCCCAGGGAGAGAAGTACTTTTTCAATCGATAGCCATTGATTAGGAAAGGATCATGAGAGGCATCAACGGTCTGTACCTAAACAGAGCCGTTAGGATTGACAGCAAGTGCCTTGTATGGGCCCATCCACTGTTGTTGAAGCTTGCTAGGAAACTTGCCAAATCTCAAATCATAAACCAGAACAAGATCACCTTCTTTGAACTCCTTGTGCTTGATGAAACTGTCATGATAGGCTTTGCACCGCGCCTGAGTGGTTTCCATGCACTGTAGGGCCATCCACCATATCTTATCCAAGCATTCCAAGTGCAGGAGATGGCATTGTAGTGACTCATCATCTTCCAAGCGTTCTTTAACTGCCACTCGCAAAGAGGGCAATTCCAGTTCAACAAGGAAGACGGCTTCTGTACCATACACTAGCTGGAAAGGGGTTTGTCCTGTAGCTGCCTTATGGGAGGTTTTGTACGCCAAGAGGGCCTCTGTAAGTCGATCGTCCTAGTCGTGACGATGTGCGCGGCAATCGTTCTTGTCAGAATCGAGTAGAGGATGAGATTGGTGACTTCAACTTGGCCATTGGCTCTGGGGTAATAAGGAGTGGATTTGTGATGTGGAGGATCTTATACAGCTCAGTCAGCTTCTCCATGATTTTGTTAAGGAAATGAGTACCTCGGTCACTTACCAGCTCGAGGGGACTACCAAAATGGGTGATAATATTCCCATACATGAACAGGGCTACGCTGTTACCATTGTCCCGCTTCAAGGCTTTAGCTTCACACCACTTTGTGACATAATCTGTATATACTAAGATGTATTTGTTCTACTTCCGTATGGTGAGTGGATCAATGGGATCCACAAAATCAATCCCCCACTTCTCGAACGGCTTTAGGGGAAGAATGGGTTGCAATGGCATGGCACTTGTTTTAGTGGGCTTCCCCATTCGCTGACAAGCATCACATCTCTTGCAGTAGTCATATGCATCCTTGTGGAGGGTTGGCCAACCAGTATCCTGCTAACAAAGTCTTCATGGCTGTTGCTTCTCTTGCGAAGTGTCCACCACATGGTTCATCATGGCATGCTTTCAATACTATGCCGATTTCATCCCCTGCAACACATCTTCGTAGCACTTCATCTTTGCCTCTCTTGTACAGTGCACCGCCTAACAAAGTGTAGGGGGCTGATTCTAACACAAGCTTTTTCTTCTCATGGCTTGAGATGCCAGGAGGATACTGTTGAGTTGCCAGGAGGTTGACTATGTCTGCATACCGGGAAGTAATTGTTTCAACTAGAAACAAGGAAGCATCAGGAAGGTCTGGATCATCCTCTTCCTCGTCTTCTGTTTGAGGAATCCGTGATAGATGATTGGCTAGGACATGGGAACGGCCAGGTTTAGTGACCACTTCAAAATCGAACTCTTGGAATAGGAGAAACCATCTCATCGGTTGTCCTTTAACATCTGCTTTGTTCATTAGGAAGGACAGGGCTTCATGATCCACATAGAACTTGAAATGCGTTGACAATAGATAGTGTTGAAACTTCTCCAGTGCAAACACCATTGCCAAGCACTCAACCTCTGTTCACTGTGTAGTTCCGTTCCCTATCAGTGACCTTTCGGTTTGCATAATAAATTGGCTAATCTAATTTAGAAGGACCCTTTTGACATAGGACATCACCTAGCCCTTCAACTGATGCATCTGTGTGCACATGGAACTCCTTTGTCCAATCAGGAGGTTGTAAGATAGGTGCTTGGATAAGGTATTGTTTTAGGGTATTAAAGGCTTCTTCACAGCCATTAGTCCAAGGAAAATCCGCATCTTTCCTTAGGAGCTTGTGCAGAGGGGCTTCCTTGGTTGCAAAATGTGCAATAAATCTTCTGTAATAGGCCACATGGCCAAGAAATCCTCACAATTGCTTGAGGTTTGTTGGTGTTGTTAAGGCGACAATCTTCTCAATCTTTGCCAGGTCTGTTGCAATCCCTTGTGCAGAGACAATATGGCCTAAAAGAACTCCTGATGAGATGCCAAAGACACATTTGTCGGGGTTGAGAGAAATTCCATACTCTCGGCATCTGTCAAAACATTGCTCTAGGTGTCCCCTTTGCTCACGGATCAAACTATAGACACAGAAGTCATCCAGATACACCTCAATGAAATCATGAAGATGATTTTGGAAGGCAGCCATCATTACTCGTTGGAAGGTGTCAAGAGCATTATAGAGCCCAAATGGCATCACTCTATAGGCATAGGTCCCCCATTCTGTGGTGAAGGTTGTTTTAGATTGGTCCTCTTCTGCGATTTGGACTTGGTTATATCTGTTGAATCCATCCAAGAGGGAATAGAGCTCATGGCCTGCCACTGTGTCCAATAGTTGGTCTATAAAAGGGATAGGGAAATGATCCTTCTTTGTCTTCGAATTCAACTTTCGGAAGTCGACACATATTCGAAGTTTACCATTCTTCTTGGGTACTACCACAATGGGTGAAACCCATTCACTGTTAGCCACGGGATAAATGAACTCTACTTCAAGAAGTTTCAATAATTCAGCCTTCATCAGAGTAGAATAATTAGGATTCATACGCCTTTGTCTTTGCCTTACAGGTTTGGCATCCAGCTCTAGGTCAATGTGATGTTGTCATACTGTGGGATGAATCCCCTTTAGGTCTTTATATGACCAAGAAAACGCATCTTGAGTAGGTCTCGCAGGACCACTAGTTCTTCTTCTAGAAGATTGAGACCCACTTTTAGGTGACGTTCAGTACCATCATTATCCAAGAACGTTACTTGTCTTTCACCTTCCACTTCGCAAATAAATGTCCCACGGATTGCTTTTGGATAGAGGTCTGACTCTTTCAAGAGAGTCATATCCTCGTCTGATGTTCCACTAGAACCAGTGTCCTCCTTTTGAACAGATGACTCATTTGTCTCTTGAGGTTGCTAGAAGGGTATTAGAGCTTTTTTTGCTTCTGTATGAGTGGTAATTTCTTCTGGACTTAAGGATTCATCTTCAGAGGATGCATCCAGGAACGCCACATAACACGGACCTTTTAGAGGTCGTGGCTCTGAGGGCTTTGGATTTTGTTGACAAGGGGCATCATCATCGTCTTTTCTCTGGACTGAACAACCAGGGTGATAGGATGCTTTTAATCCATTGCTGATACAGATTCTGCATACTTTGTGGTCCATTGGCCAACCCAAATGGAACCATGGTCATTTCATCTAGCACCATGAAATCTTCGGCCTCTGAGGTCTCTGCAGGGACATCAACAAGATCATATGCTATCAAAGGAAATTCTTCATCTGTACTTTCATAACTTGCTTCGTTTTCTTTCTCATCATTTTCATCCTCTTCCTCTGGAGGCTTTGTCTCTGCTTCTGTAGAGGCTCTGTAGGAGAAGAACAGATCTTCTGCCTTTGCATTTGCTTCTGCTTCTGTCATAGCTTTTGACTTTGCTTCTGCCTTTGGCTCTGGCTCTGGCTCTGTGTTTGTTACTGTCTCTGTGACTGTCTCTGTATCCGCTCTGTCTCTATTCTGTCTCTGCTCTGTCTCTGTATCTGTTACTGCTCTGTATCTGTTCTGCCTCTACTCTATCTTTGCGACTATCATGTAACAGGGAGAACAGTACATCCATGCTTCTATTTCACTATCAGAGGTGATTTCAGAATTTAATTATAGTTGAGGTAGGAGGTATTCTCCCATGGACAAGGATTTTGCTTCCCTCGGTAGTTGGCTTATAGTACCCACTGTTAGGGACTATGCCTCTGTTTTCTTAGGAAAAATCTACTTAACAACCTCTTCTTCTCCTGATGTACCATCTGTTCTGGTTGGAGGAGTCAGTTATGACTTCAATGGATCTGGATCCATTGCCTTTTTGTGATCCATACAGCTTCAACACCACTTTGTTGGGTCCTCTGCCTAGGGTCAGGGTCCCTTTGAACCAGTCCGTCCTGGCTCTTGCTTCAAAAGCCAAGGTCTTCCCAACAGCAGAGGGTATGAGGTCCCATAATAATTTGGTTTGACCACCAAATATGTCATCCAATAGTCTCTTCCTGCAAGGGTTGATTTTACGTATGGGAGGATGCCCAACGGTTTGATTCTGCTTTGGTCTGCCAATCTGATAAGCCACTGTGTAGGTTGAATTCCTTGCAACCCTAAGTCCTTCATTGTCACATCTGTCATTATGTTTAATGATGAGCCTCCATCAATCAATGTATCTGAAATAAAGCATCCTTCTATCCATACACTAATCTCTGGGGTTCCAGGATCTAGGAAGGTGTTAGCCACATCTACTTCCTTTACAGGCTCTGGGGCCTTATCGATCTTAGTCGCTGTTGAAGGAGCGATCCTTAGTCCACGTCTTCTTGTCAAGATACTTTTGAATTTCTTTCAGTAGCTAGGAGACATCATCAACAACTGTCGGAATGTTAGGTTTGGTTTGAAAGTGTCTAGGTCTTTGATCAAGTCATAATCTTTGATAGGATCCATAGGCTTCTCCAGCCGGCTGGGGAATGGGGCTACACCCATTTTCATATTTCCTTTTTCTTCTAATAATTGTAGCATCGGCACTTCTTCTATTTCTGGAAGTGCTTCTGTCTCATCTATCTCCTGGACCTCTGGTCCTGTTTCGGGGACTGTCTCTGTGACTCTCTGTGGCACTACAGTGCTCTGTACTGCACTGTTCTGTCCTGTACTTCTCTGTCCCTCTATTGGTAGGTTGAACTTCACAGTCTTGGCAAGAGAGTTATTTTCATTCTAAATAACTGGTTCCTTCTTCTTGGCGTGCATGACAGCGGCAACTTCCAACTCTACCAAATTGGAGACATGGTTTTTATTCATGTACAACCCAAGAGGAGTTCCCTGTCATTGGGGGAATTTCAAAAATTGTGTTTGAGGTATTGCGGACCCTACAAGATCCTCAAATTCCTAGGGCCCAATGCCTACAAACTCCAACTCCCTAAGAATGTAAAGGTTCACAATGTATTTCATGTTACCCTATTAAAGAAATATGTATTGGATGAGAGGTTGCAAAGCCGAGGATAGATTGAGTGGTTAATGGGGCCTCCGATGTTGGTGGTTGATTGCTTATCCTTAAGCAATCCTTAAGCAAGCTTATGGTGTTGTCCCATACTTGAGGACCTAGTTTGTGTACAAGGGGAGGTGTTGTGGATGTGACTCAAGAAGATAGGTCTAATCCTACACGACTGTAAAATCCCTAAGTATGTCCCAGCCTTGATGTGCCCTGAGTATGAAGTGGGGGAGGGGACTAGGGATATAATGGTCTCTAGGTGCACTGATGTGGCACTCACCTCTTTTGGTGCTTGTTGATGGCAAGTTTCCCCAGTCGCGCATCAAAAACATGGATCCCCAAGAGGAACACCAAGAAAAAGGGGATTCTACTTCAAGAAAATCTATCTTGTAACATTAACAAGCTTTTATTTCATTCTTTTGATGGTCAAAACAAAGGAAACAACAAATCTTCACGTAGCATCATAGTATATATCTCCCACGGATTTGATACAATCAACCATAATCTTCAACATCTTCATAAAATTCTTCAATATAACAAAGAACATAGAAGAATACACCATCTTTGAATGGAAATCAATCACATAGTATTCATCTTCAATGTCTTCATAGTTTTCTCTCTCAATCTCTCTTATACAGCTACACTGCTTTTATAGAATTGACTATCTCTGGCTCTCTCTCTCTCTCTCTCTCTCTCTCTCTCTCTCAATAGTACATCATATCCTCACTACAATACTCTCATAATAATTGTCAATAATCCTTCTTAGGTCGTGGATGCACCTCCCAAGAGGTATGTCTGATATGAAGAGGTACCAAAGCCACTACAGTGTCTCTTCACAGCTCACTACTGTCACTGTCACTCAGTCTTTTCTTCAGTCTTCAGCAGTTGCTTCTTCCATTTTTTTTAGCTCTTTTGAACTTAGATTCATCCTTTCCAAAAGGTAGAAAATTTTTCCAAATTCACACATACATTCTACATAACACTTACAGAAGGTCTACAGAACAGTTACAGTACAATACCAGAGCAGCTACAGAACAGTTACAGAGCAGAGACAGAGTAGAGACAGAGGCTCTACAGAAGGTCTACAGAACCTCATAACTCATACTAAAACCATTCCAAACTATCAAAAACTATTCAATAAGCTTCCAAAAGATCTTAATCTTCATCCATCAATCCATGCTTCATACAAAAGAAAATCAAAACAAAACAGAAGCTATACAGAAGGTATACATAACCAATCAGAACCTCAACAGAACCTATCAGAACATCACAGAGCTTCATATCTCTACTGAGAATCATCATGAACTTCCAAAACATAATCAATATCATCCAAAACACTTTCAAATACTTCCTTTAATAACCATACATCACTCAAAATCCATCAAAAATCAATCATTCAGTCCTCAAAATCATTCAAAAATTCAGTCTTTTTCCACTCTCAATAGTGGCCCTTATGGGCGAAGGCCATCACCAGCAAAAATAGATGGGATTGATCGAATGTGAGATGTATGCACAAATGTATCAGAGATACGTAGACTCTTGGATGCATGTGTATTCTATTTGATATGGATTCCTCACTTTGCACATGTAGCCGATGCTCTTTATCAGCTTCTAAGGAAAGGTCAGAAATTTCATTAGGAAAGGAAGCATCCGATAGCAATGAAGAAATTGAAGCAACTCTTAAAATATGCTCCTACGTTGAGAAAGGATAACTATTCACATGAAAAGCCTATCATTATTACTGTTTATACAAGCCCAATCGGGATTGGATGGGCAATTGGGCAAGATGATGAGGAAGGGCAAAGATACATAATACGCTTTGGTGCAAAAGTATTGACTGAATAACAGAGAAGATATCCACAGGTAAAAAGAGAATTATGGGGAATTGTGACAACCCTTAAATGTGATAAGGAGTATTTTATGGGTGCTCATGTAGTCATTGAGACTGATTGTTTGCTGGTATTGGGTATGATTACTAGTTGTGCTACCCCGTACATTGCTATGCTCCGGTGGATTGCATACATCAAATCTTTGAACCCTGAATTTCAGCATACTACAGGAAGAGATAACCCAATGGCAGACATGTTATCTCGAGTATGCTATGAGAATGAAGATGGGATGATGGATGAGGAGGAAGAAGATGACTTTCTTATGGCTGAAAATGATGTTACAAGAGTGAATTTAGCAATGCAAGGTGTTGCTATAGCATTAACAGAAGCTTGGACAACAAAGAGTAGACACTTTAGATGTTTTGCATCTTGTGTAGAAGTGTTTCTGGAAGACAAATATGCAGGAGAGTGGCTGAGAATTGGTCAATATCTTAGTATATTAACAAAGAGAGATGAATTGTCAGATGAGGAGTTTAAGAATATCAAGAGGAAAGCCTATGGATTTTTCTTAAAAGATGGATACCTATGGAAACATGCTAAAAAGAAGCAGGGTATGCCATTGTGAGTTTTGGGTGATAGAGCTTCACAAGTAACTGTTATGCAAGAATTTCATGAAAGCTTATGGGCTGGTCATAGAGGTGTTTGGGGTACTTTTACAAAGATCAAAGAAAGATATTGGTGGCAGGGTATGTATAAGGATGTTGCTCACTTTGTGGAAACATGTACGACATGTCAAATGTATTCAACTGTGAGACATCAGGATGGATTGCAACCCACATATCCATTGTCTCTTCGTTTTAAGTGGGTGGTGGATTTGGTCACAATGCCTACAGGTCTTTGGCAAATGAGGTATCTTGTGCTTGCACGTGAAGACTTGACTAATCAAGTGGAAGGGAGAGCTCTACGTACTAAGATGACAAATGCCATATGCACTTTTCTCTTAGAAGAGATCTTTTGTCGGTATGGCTGTGTGGGAAAAATTACAACAGATAGGGGTGAGTTGGATGTAGATGAAGCTTATGATTTCTTTGCACGGTTGGGGATAAAGCTTGCTTTAACTTCAGCCTATAACCCTGAAGGAAATGGAAAAAGTGAAAGAGGTCATCCACCTATTGTGAAGGCATTGGAAAAAACATTTGGAAAGAAGGTAAAAGAGTGGCCACGATTGCTCCCTTATGCTTTGTGGGCCGACAAAACAATTCATAGTGCTATTACAGGATATATGCCTGCAGAGTTGATGTATGGTCAAAAACCTATCATGTCGATAGAAGAGATGACAGTCACATGGAGGTTACCTTGGGAGGAGGAGTTGAATCAAGAGGAGTTGTTGGCCTTAAGCATTAGACAGTTGGAAAGAAAGTAAGAAGACATAGAGGCAGCAACTGCAAAGTTAAGGGCAGCAAGGATACAAAATAAGAAACGGTTTGATAAAAGACATAGACTGAGACTAAGAACCATACAAGATGGAGTTTGGGTATTGGTTTATGATAGCAGTTTAGATAACCAGCATAGTGCCATGCGTAAAGTTTCCAAAAGATGGTTGGTAAGACAGGTGTTTGATAATGCTACTTATGCATTAAATGAGCTGGGTGGGATAGCCATCAAACTTCTGGTAGTAGGGAAAAGAATCAAATTATTCAAAAGGCAGGAATCTACTGCCTATGAGTTGCCAAAATTGGAAGAAAATAGTGGCCATGATACAGGGGCTAGCCAGGAAGATATGGAAGATGAAGAAGCAAAGGATATGGTTGCAGAGGATGAGGACTCAAAATCCGGTGACAACTAGGATTTTTGCACATACCGGAGGATATGCAGGTTCAGAGGGGGTGGATGTCGTGATATTATGAGGACACAGTGTGAAAAAGTATGGAATGCATCATCATCCGACTTCTTATTAATCAAGAGAGTCAATGTGATCTGAGTCATTAGTATTAGTGTGAGTTGCATGGATTATCCAAAAATACTAGATTTTTAGATAATTTTAGCTTATATTTGATATTATTTATTGTAAAAATATGAAAAAGTTAGAAAAGTTTCTAGATTAGGATGACATGCAAAAAGCAAGCTGCTTTATCAGCCACTTAAGAGATTTTTCATAAAAAAGATAGATGGACGAAATCGTGTGCATCGCAATCGATGTAAATAGGTTGAAAACTGCAGATTGAACTAAAAGAAGGAGTGATCTGGGAGATCCGTGACCAGGTGTCCTTGAGTTTTACCCCCCTTTCGGAGCCAACGGAGCCATCAAATTTGGGTTCCGAGCAGTAGAGAAGGAGATGTAATTTTGATGCACGTTTTGTTCTACGAAGAAGCTCCAAGAGATCTAATGCCTAGAGATTGCTTCTGAGTAGTGCGAAGATTCCAGGTTCTTTCAATACATATTGATTCAATTCATTGTGATTTGTTTTTGTAGTGTTTACCACTTGGGTATTCTCTATCTTCTCTTCCATCTACTTCCTTCTACTTCTGATCCCCGGTGGATTCGACCTTTCAACAAAAACCCCTCTGACAACGTGCAAAGTGTTGGTACACCATTAACATGGCAAAACACCAAGGATTGTCGCAGAAAAGGCTAAGTGTGTGTACCACAAACATGATGGCCTTTCAGAGGCTGTAACAGATGCCTCACAAAGTGTACAGAGGCTATAGTACATGGCTACATGAGGAGTTTACAAAGCTTATGAAAGGAACATTAAGGTAGTTACAATGCTTTTTAAAACAGAAAATGAGAGACAAGGACCGATAGGCCCTTGTGTTCTTTTTCAACATAAACATTCTCTTTGTTAGCATGGAAAATCTTCTTGTCTTTCATATTTGGTTCTTCTTCTTGAGCTTTGAATGACGTGGTCTTTTGGTCTTCATGGCTGATCTTCTTCTCTTCTTCATGGTCTTTTTGGTCTTCTTCTTTATGATGAACTTTGCTTGGTCTGATCTTCATGTTCATGTCTATGTCCCCCTCAAGCAAAAACATCGTCATCTTTGAGTTTTGCACGATGACTGAAGCAGTTGGAGTGTCTTTAAAATCTTCTAATGGATTCATTGATAGCTCTTTAGAACAAGGAAATCCATCCATCCCTGCAGGTAGTACAAACAAGTCTTCCATATAGTGTTGATAAGCAACATGAGTCATGCTACTCTTCATGAAGTGTATCCACATAGAAATATTCTTGCTTGTCATTGACATGGCCAGAAATTAGTACCCACAACGTGAGAATAACCAACAATGAGTTGATCTTTGTATGTGTCAAAAGACATAAGCAATGGCAATGTACTATAAAATATTCTAGTTTGAAGTTTGATGTTTGTTGCTTGAGTTTAACTTGATGATCTTCAAAAAATCTTCACAACTTACCTTTCTTGCTGATTTGAGTGAGGAATCTTGTTAAGTTTTTAGTGTGATAATAGGTCATAGTGACAGTAAGTTTCTTAGACTAAGAGGGATAAAGAAATGAGAACAATTATGAGCTTTTGGTGCTTGTGGCTATGGAGGACTAGGTCTTCTGACAAAAAGGCGACTGATCTTTTGTTTATAGCAACATGTACAAGCGATCATTGTGGAAGATCTCTGGTGGGTAGAAGTCTTATGAGGTTGCCTTCAAAATCCCTAAGATCGCAAAGAGTATTACATCGCATAGAAGGAGATCTAGCTATATGAACAGAACATGCACAAAAATAGGAAGCGATGTCCAATTTCTGAAATGCTAGCTTGAATGATCACCAATGTTTAACTATGATGTACTAGGGAGCTGCTTCCTAAAGTGATGAAGAGATCCTCAAGAGACGTTGTGAGCTAAAATGGCCTCTATGAAGAGATCCAAGGGCTCAAAAGAGGCAGGGTGCAGACTGGCGATGGTTGCCACAAGGGCTCAATGAAGGCAGGGTGCAAATTGGCTATGGTTGTGCCCTAAAGTGATGAAGAGATCCTTAGAAGACATCGTGAGCTAAAGTGGCCTCTATGAAGAGATCCAAGGGCTCAAAGGAGGCATGGTGCAGACTAGCTATGGCTGCCACAAGGTTTGACTAAGGATTGAAGTTTTAAAATGAAGTCATACATTGATCCTGAGGTGTCCGAGGATGAAGAGGAGCTGAAGGACCGGAGAGGATACCTGAGACATGCTAAGCCATGCTCACCTAAGCTCTGATACCATGTCAAAGATGCCGATCTACAGTATGGCTATGGCGGCTTGTAGGCATAGACTGAACTCATGATGACATTGATCGAGGACTGAAGACCAGATTGAAGACCAACTGTTACACAAGTGAATTAGGTTCCAAGATGAAATCTTGGACTCATAAATGCCTTCTTGTGTAAGGAGACAATGACACAGATACTCGACAGAAAGATACAAGCACTATTGCATTATCATATTGTGTGAAAGTGATAGTCAAGTACATCATTTTATAGATTAGCTTGGTAGCACTTTATATCCATTGTGCCTATGGGACCTGTCTCTCTTCCTAGAATAAACTGCATCTTTCTAGCCTAGCCGTTCCATACAAAGGGGCATACACAGGGTGTGATTGGCAGATTCTCAACACTTTAGTGCCTCTTTCTTGGCTTTTTCCTTCTTCTTTGAAAATTCCTTATCCTTCTTGGAGTTAGCATTACTTTCAACCACTTTTAGAGGTCCATCCTTCATGCCAGGATTAAGGACTTGCGTCCCCTTATCATCTTGCTTAGGATTCCCATCAATAGATTTTACCTTGTCTTTATCACCATCTTTACCCTTTTGACCTTTGTAATGACCCTTAGATTAGAAGCTTCAGTACCATTGACACACACATCTTCAGTAAGGCTAACTCCATTGCCCACTAGGCAGCTCTTCTATAATAGCCTTCCCACTTTGCAGTATTTGCTTTGGTTCCTCATCTTGGTAGAGATTATTCCCTTGTGCTCGATGGTTGATTGGACTTGGTTGTTTACTTCCTTGCTAGAGCGAGCTCATCTTGCTCCAACAGGTATTAGCTAAGTGGTTAGACTTGCCACATATGTCACATTTAACATTTGCACAATTCTTAGGGAAATGTTGGCCACCACACCACTTACAACTGAATCTTGAGGAGGCACCCTCTTCAGGGTATTGACTCCTTATCAAATTCTATTGGTTTTTAAGGAAATTGATATCAATAGGTATTTTTCTATATTGTTTAGTGATCATGTCAATATAGTGCTTCATTATTTTCTTAACTTCACTCACTAAGGACATTTGAGGCACTTGACTCATTGCCTTGATTGTCTACTTGTTGTTCCATTGGCCTCACCACTTGATTGGGAATTGACTGTTGATTCCCTAGAACAACATTAGAATTTGTTGTTTGGCTTCCAACATTTTGTGGAGCCATTTGTCTAACCATAGGCATGGTCACATTGGGAGGAGTTGGCAACATGGGAACATTCTGAATCATTATTTCTCTTACATTGGAAGTACTCATGGGTGTCCCTTAACCTCCATTGGTCAATGCCAAAGTTTTCACTAGTACCTAGACTTGGATTACAGTTTGCACTAGAGGTATAGGCTGCTTGTAACCATGTGACTCTACCTTCTTCGCTTATGTAACAGCTGTATCAATGTTGGCAAGAGCAACACTACTCAATTACACATGGATATTAAAGTCTAGCCCATGCAAAAAGTATTGTACCTCAGCATAAGCTAGAATGGGATTATAAGTCTGCAACTTATAAAATACTTACTTCAGTTTCTTGGCATAGCCTCGAACATTCTCATGAGGCAGGCTGTGATACCATACTATAGCTCATCCTTTTAGAGTCATATTAAAGAACATCATCAAGTGTCCTTCATCTTGGATTCCACTGTTGAACATTAGCTTTTGGAGTTCGTTAATATGAAGTTTTGCATCCTCCTCTACTAACCCATTTAAAATAGGAAGAGGAAATCCTAAGGATGGCAAGTCTGGCATTCCTACTAGGATTGCAATGGGTTGCACCATTACACTCCAATTCGCTAATAGAGTTTGATCAGATGGCACCACTACCCCACTCAAAGTGGATTGACTATCTGGAAGAGGGGGAAGTATTGGAACTTGCTTCTCCTAACGAACTATTCATGGACCTAGGGCCCCTCCCTTATAGGGGTAGGGTATGTGACCATTTTGCTCATGAGAATATCTTCTAATAATCTTGGCACCCACTGTCTATCCCTTTCAACTATTTCTTGCTTCTAAAGCTTAGCTTGATGGTCTTTTGGATCTATTTCACTGTAATTTTGTCATTCACTAATAAACTGGTCCCTATCGACCAAGGTCCAAACATCGCCACTTAGCGGCTCTTGGAAAATCCACCACCTATTGTTGAAACCTAAAATGAGCCTGAAGGCTCTAGCCAGAACTTTATGCTTGACCAAAATACTCTATGGCCTTGTAACCACTAGGGGCGTCCAAAGGCTACACACTGATCTAACCTCTAATTTAAATATTTGCATTTGTATACCTTGTAGTCCAACAAATAACCCTTTCCAAGATCCTCACAGGGATCCCCTAAACATATTGGTATTGTCCACCACGTAAAACAGACACAAGGAGCATCCCTCGGCTAACTGCTGTGGCCCCTCTACGACTCTCCCACACCTTAGGGAGGATTGGCCCTGAGATGCACCGTGAACGTATAAAGCATGTACGATAAATTATCCTCTCTTTTAAACAATCGTTCTAGGAGATGAAAGATAATCCACACTAAACACTCCCCAAAGGAAACAAACCACTAACCCTACGGCTTAGGATACCTCACTCTCGGCATGGGTCAATGTTCATGAAGACGACAATTGCCATGCGTCCAGGATGATACCATGTGTTGAGTGCAATGCAATTGTGAATGATTCATAGTGCTCAACTATTTTTTCCATTTCAAACAACATTGTGACAATGCAAAACCATTTCTTTTCATGCTTTTAGTCTAAACGTAATTGCTGCATTGTGTAGGGTTTGCACCGAGCATGATTGTGCTATTGAACCCTTTAATTATCAAAACGCATGTATTCTATACGTAAAATACATGAGAAAAAAGTAGCATCTAATCGGTGTTGAGATATCGAGCTCCACTCATGATATGCCAGGGTGACCGTTGTGCATTTATGTCACCGACGTGTCAGTTGTAGATGCGGTTGATACACCGCTCATGAATAATAGCTAGATGACAGCTATCCTTATGTACTCTAGTTCGTGGCTCAATTAGTATGCCACCTTAGTTAGTTGAGTTCGGTTTGAGACCCATATATAGGGTTCTTCTATTTCTTTGTACTAGAGTTCTTTTGGCTTACACAACTAAGAAGAGGAAAACTATTTTCAGCCTCCACCTTTGTGTGTATTCCCCCATTGTGCAAGCAAGAAAGCCACAAGTGAGACTCCTTCCTTCTCTCCCACAATCTTGACATGGTATCAGAGCCTTGTTCGTGGTAAGGAGCTCAAGAAAGCAAGCCAAGCTCGCGGTGTTCTGGTAAGAGGAGCAGTGTTGCTTTCATTTTCTGTTTTGGGAGCAGATCTCTGTAGGCAGCACAGCCGGAAATTGCAAGAGTGCATTGTCTCAGGTTGAGACGCCCTTCGCGGTGAAGCAAGAGGGCAGTATATGCTGCGGGAGAGGGCGTCCCTGTTTTTTTGATTTGAGGCCATTTCGGGGCCTGTTTTGGAGGCGGAAGTTTTCTGCACGCACTCAGGAAAAACCCCTGTTTTATGCTGTGCGACCACTGTTCTACAGGTCGGTGAAAAGTTACCACAGATATTGCACCATATGCTCGTGTGCCGAGACATTGGGAGTTACAAAATCATCCTTGGTTCCTGTATATGCAAAATCGTCACTAGGAAGTGACTGTGTGGTCAAATACCACTTTCGCCAGTTTTGCAGATTTGCCCTTGTGAGGTTGAAGTTGTGTTCTTTGCAGTGACAGAATTTTTTGCAGTGTTCTATAATGGCGTCTGATTCTCTTTCACAGATTGTCACTGAAAAGCTTGACAAGAACAACTTCCGAGCATGGAAGTTTAGAATGACGAATTTCCTTATGGGAAAAGGATATTGGGAATTCTTTGCAGGAAATGAAGAAGAACCAGTTCTTCCTGATGTTCCCAATCAACAGCAAATGTAGGCATTTAAAGCATGGCATGAGAGAGCCAGGAAAGTTATGTATTGGCTGTCTATCAGCATTTCAGACTCTATGATTGTGCATATTTAGGATGCAAGTACGCCAAAGGAGGCATGGGATACTTTGTCAAAAATGTATAGCACAAATACGCAAGCCAAGAAAATGCAGCTCAAGCAAGAGTTGCATAATGTGCAAAGAGAAAGTATGAGCATCAATGACTACCACATGAAGGTGAAGAAGATTGCAGATGCACTTGCTTCCATTGGGTCGCCAGTGGAAGATGATGATTTAGTTTCTGTGACCTTGAATGGTCTAGGAAAGGATTATGCACAGTTTCGGACATCCATTTTAGTTCGTGAAAGATTTCCTGATTTTGAGGAGTTGATTGCTCTTCTAATTTCTGAGGAGCAAAGAAATGGTGGTGCATCTTCTTCAGGAGGAACTTCAAAAGAAACTGTCTTCTACTCAAATGTTGGAAGAGGTAGAGGCAGAGGTAGAGAAGGCCGATTTAGAGGCCGTGGTAGAAATCAGAATATGCAGCAGACTCAAGAAAACCAGTCCTATAGAGGAGGACGTGGTAACTCTAGAGGCAAGGGGAGCCAAAGAGGTCGTGGTGGATGGCAAAGAGGCCAAAATGCAAACAGTAATGTTGAATGCTACTACTGTGGTAAAATGGGTCATATGGCTAAAGACTGCTATAAAAAGCAGAATGACATCATGAATGGAAAACTGCAACAAGGAAATTATGCATCTTCTAGTAGACAGGGTGATGACACAAATGAGCATTTGTTTATGGTGCAGTACATGAACAATTCTGTGACAAGTGCAGAAGAAAGCAATGATGTGTGGTATGTTGACTCAGGTGCATCAAACCACATGACAGGTCATGCAGAATGGATGGAGGATGCAAGGAAAATGGAAAAACCAAGATTTGTGGAGACTGGTGATGATACTGCACATTCTATTGTGCAGATTGGAAAAATTCCTTTGTCTATGCAGGATGGGAAAAAGAAATACCTGTCCGATGTATTTCATGTCCCGAATATCACCAAGAATCTAGTTTCTGTTGGTCAAATGGTTGAGCAGGGCTTGCAGGTCAGATTTAATCCTCATGGATGCTTTGTTGAGGATATGAAAAATAAAGGTCGCTTGATAGCAAAAGGAAAGAAGAAGGGCAGAATGTTTACATTGGATGCAGACATGCCTGAATTGAGTGCAGCAATGTTTGCACATGGGACTGGTGTAGTTGCAAATATTGATATCTGGCATAAACGCATTGGTCATGTTAATGTACAACGACTTAAATCAATGCAGGCCCAAAATATTGTTGCAGGATTGCCCAAATTCAAGGTTGCAAAAATGCATAAGGTATGTGAAGCCTGTCAGTTTGGAAAACAGGCAAGGAAACCATTTCCTAGACATGTTCAAGAGAGTAAGAAGCCATTGGAATTAATCCACTCTGATGTGTGGACTACTAAAGCTGCATCTCTTGGAGGCTGTCATTATTTTGTCACTTTTATTGATGACTATAGCTAAAAAGTTTGGGTGTATTTTATGAAAAAGAAAAGTGAAGTTTTTGGGCACTTCAAAACTCTTAAAGCTATGATTGAAAAAGAAACAGGCCTGTAGATAAAATGCCTAAGGTCAGATGGAGGGGGAGAGTACCTCTCAAATGAGTTTGCAAGGTTCCTACAGGAGCATGGCATAAAGCAGCAATATTCATGCAGTCATACCCCACAACAAAATGGAATTGCAGAAAGGAAAAACAGGCATATTGGAGAGGTATCTCGTGCCATGCTCAATGAAAAAGACTTGCCAGACTTTTATTGGGCTGAAGCAGTTGCTACAGCAGTCTACATAATGAACAGGACTCCCACTGCAGCAATACATGGGATGACTCCAGAGGAGAGGTATACTGGTAGGAAACCAGATATTTCTCATTTGAAAATTTTTTGTTTCATTGCCTATGTACATGTGCCAGATGAGTTGAGATCCAAGTTGGATCCAAAAGCTGAGAAGTGCATCTTTATTGGTTACTCTCTGCAGCAAAAAGGGTATAGATGCTATAACCCTTCTACTCGTAAGTTTACAGTGAGCAGAGATGTTGTTTTTTATGAGATGAGTAGCTGGTATAAACCAGTAAATGTGATTGATGATGTAGATGCACAAAATGGTAATGCTGCACAGAATTCACAGCAGCAGTCACAAAATATTAGTGGACCTGGAGCGTCCTCTAGCAGTGGTTCACATTCTTCGCCATGGACAGGCAGATTGAGATCAGGAGAATCTTCTCAAAGCAATGCAGATAGTGGTATGCAGGTATCACGAAAAGGAAAAGAGAAGGTTGATCAGCCCATGTTTGATGTGAATGCAGGTCACTCTTATGTGGATGGTGAATCCAGTGGCTCAAAACAGAGCATTGATGATGAGTTGGGTATTCCTTCTATTGTTACACGTGGAGTAAGGAAGACCAGGGATGTTTTGAGAGCACCTGTGAGTGAACCTATTTTGCGCAGGTCTACGAGAGCTAGGTATCCTATGGATAGGCTGAAATATGATGGATTTACAGCCATTCACTATGCATATATGGTCAAAGTGATATAGGAACCAGAACCCACTTCTTTTGAGCAAGCCATGGGAAAAGAAAAATGGGAGAAAGCCATGGATGAAGAAATGGATGCCTTGGAAGCAAATTCTACATGGGAGTTGGTATCTTTGCCTAAAGGTAAAAATGCAATTGGCTGTAAGTGGGTTTATAAGGTGAAGCACAATGTAGATGGTTCTGTGAACAGATACAAGGCAAGATTAGTAGTCAAGGGGTATGCACAAACATATGGCATTGACTATGAAGAAAACATTTAGTCCGGTTGCAAGGATTGCAACCGTAAGAGCAGTCATTGCTATGGCTACATCAAAGGGATGGTCTTTACATTAGATGGATGTAAAGAATGCCTTCTTGCATGGTGATTTGCAAGAAGAGGTATATATGGAGCAGCCACCAGGTTATGTGCATGCTGTTCATCCTGAGTTTGTTTGCAGGTTGAAGAAAGCATTGTATGGCTTAAAGCAAGCACCTAGAGCATGGTTTGACAAGATAGGACAGTATCTTGTCACTATTGGCTTTCAGATTTCCAAGGCAGATTTTTCACTTTATGTGAGAAAAACAGAGAAAGGTATTATGCTGCTTGTCATTTATGTTGATGATTTGATTATCACAGGTGACAGTGATGAAGATATCCTTCATGTGAAAATGCTATTGAAGCAAAAGTTTGAGATGAAGGATTTGGGAGAGCTGCATTATTTCTTGGGCATTGAGGTGATTAGATCACCAAGTGGGATACAACTCTTGCAGAGGCAGTATGGATTGGACATGCTGTCCAAATATGGGATGACAGGCTGTAAGCCTATTTCAATTCCTTTGAGCAGAATGTGAAGCTGAGCGCAGATGCAGGTGAGCTTCTGGAAGACCCTACTATGTACAGACGCATAGTAGGAAGCTTGATTTATATGACTATTACCAGGCCAGATTTGAGCTATGCTATTGGACTGGTAAGTCAGTTTATGCAGGCTCCAAGGAAACCGCATTTGGATGCGGCTAGACGCATACTCAGGTATGTGAAGTCCACATTGCAGTATGGACTACTTTATGTGACTGGGATTCAGATACAGTTGCATGGATACACCGATGCTGATTGGGCTGGTAGTATTTCTGATAGACGATCTACAAGTGGATATGTGTTCTCTTTTGGGAGTGCTGCAGTCACTTGGAGCAGCAAGAAACAGCCTACAGTTGCCTTGTCGAGCACAGAGGCTGAGTACAGGGGTGCAGCAATGGCTGCATGTGAGGTAGCTTGGTTGCATAAGCTACTTTATGATATGCATCAGTCTACAGATGGGCCAGTTGTCATTTATTGTGACAACATGAGAAGTATACACTTGGCAAATAACCCAGTCTATCATGCTAGAACAAAGCACATTGAGGTGCATTATCATTATGTGCGAGAGAGGGTTTTACTAGGTCTTATTGATCTAGTTTATGTCAGTACAGAGGATCAGGTAGCTGACATATTCACGAAGGCATTGGGCGCAAAGAAGCTGCGCAAGTTCAGAGACCTGCTTGGTGTGCAGGAATTGGGATTGAGCTCGAGGGGGAGTGTTGAGATATCGAGCTCCACTCGTGATATGCCAGGGTGACCGTTGTGCATTTATGTCACCGACGTGTCAGTTGCAGATGCGGTTGGTATACCGCTCATAAATAATAGCTAGATGACAGCTATCCTTATCTACTCTAGTTCGTGGCTCAGTTAGTATGCCACCTTAGTTAGTTGAGTTCGGTTTGAGACCCATATATAGGGTTCTTCTATTTCTTTGTACTAGAGTTCTTTTGGCTTACACAACTAAGAAGAGGAAAACTGTTTTTAGCCTCCACCTTTGTGTGTATCCCCCCATTATGCAAGCAAGAAAGCCACAAGTGAGACTCCTTCCTTCTCTCCCACAATCTTGGCAATCGGTACTTATTACCCCCTCCTCTCCCTACCATCTAAGGTCGTGTATGCGGTAGGTTTAGATAGTGTTTTGATGTATTTTTCTTCATAAAAAATAATAAACACTCACTTTAACATAAATAAACTCAGGCTAAACCTTGTGCTTTAGCCATATCATACATCAACAGAAACATATATTATTTTTTATATTTTTAAGCATAAAAAACTTATTTTTTTCTCATTTAACTCTATTTATTTATTAAAAAATACTAATATTTCTTGATTCTCTAATATGATTTGATTATATTTTCTAAGAATTATTTTTATTCCTCATTACATCCCATGCGAACACCGTCAACACATCAAAACCCCCAAAATCCATGATTTACCTTAAAATCGTAATTTTACGAATTTTGTGTGTTTATAGAAAAATTAATAGACGATCACTTCTTACTGATTTTCTTAAAATTTTTAATAAAAAAGATAATTGATAATAAAAAATAACCATTTGCAACTGAGATTTATCATAAAATGATGGAATTCATCACTTACTCATAAAACCATGTTTTATCTCATATGCTACTTGCATTTGGAAGGCCATTGATGCTAATTAATAGCCATTAATGCTCCTCCAAACATTGAAATATGCTCCATCATGTCTCAGCATAATCTCCCAATCGAAATCTCTCAAATGAGTCCACCCCCTTCTCTCATAGATTGATGCGTAGGAACGGGTATTAAGAGGAGAGAGAAAGAGTGGCTTTTGCAATTTTAGATTGAGGAGCTAGTTTGTGCGATTCAACAAGTGATTGGAAGTGAAAATTTCAGAGAATACCTTGATGTGATCATATTGAGCCTTGCATCCTCTCGATGCCTTCTCCAACAAAAATGATGCCATGGGGAGGTGGCAGTGGCTCACCTCATTTCAAAACATGTCAAAAAATTGGGGCCCTTTGGCCTCCTAAAAGGGCCATGCCCGTTTTTTTTTTGAACTTTGGTCAAATTTGACCCTTTAGATGTTCGGCCTCCCGCAGTTCCTTCATTTGGTCACCGATTGACAAAATCAAGAGTTGTTCCTTTCCTTGCACGTGCGTCCTTGGTGGATGGCTTGCTGATTATATGCCTCACAAAATTAGTACGTGGGAATCCCTCTCAAGGGGGGGAATCTTGGAAACTTTTGGAAGCTTCTGCTCTCTCACTCCTTCTCTTTCTCTTCTTGGGTACGCAGCTCTAGGGGAGGGCAGGGTATCCCATTGTCCTCCATAAGGGGGGGAGAGGGAAGGTCTTTATAGGGAGAAGCAAGGGGGTTGGTATGGGGGTGGCTGTGCCTCTCTTCTTACCCTCCACCTAACAGTTGCATGGCAGTGGCTAGTTTCGTACTGCCCAGGTGGAGGAGTTGGGGGAGGGATAGTGGGGGGAGGGAGGTGGCACACGTGCGCCCCTCTTCCTTATCTTCATTGTCATCTCTTTTTGTTTGCTTCCCCTCCTCCCGCTAGTTGCTAGCGTCAATCGAGGAGGGAGTAAAAAATTTTGAAATGAAATTAATGAAAAATTACATTTAGGGAGAGAGGGCTTCTTATGGAACACACAATTTGGGGGGGGGGGGGTTACAGTAATCTAAAAGTATTCTCCATAAACTAACCAACCACTTGAGAAGCAGTAAATCGGTTCTTGGTTGGAATGAAATGGGCTGCCTTGGTGAGTCTATCCACCGCCATATATATACTATTCCATTCCTTTTAGTAGTAGGCAAGCCAGTAATGAAATCCATGGTAATGTGTGTCCATTTTCTTGTAGGAATGGGTAATGGCTACAACAAACCACTTGGCTTATGGGTGCTATCCTTATTCTACTAACAAGGCATGCATTTCATGACAAAATCTTTAATATCTTTCCACAGTCCTTTCCAGTAAAAGCTTTTAGTGATCCTATCACAGGTTTTGAAAACTCTAAGGTGTCCAACTAAAGGCGAATGATGCAACTCGTCCATAATTTTCTATGGTAAAAGAAGAAGTAGAGGGAATGACAATCCTGCATTTAACTAGACTAGGCCATTTTAAATCTGATAATGCAAGTTATCTTCCATGAGACCTTGCTGTAATTTCTAAAAAATATGGTTGAGCTCTTCATCTAAAACATATGATTCTTGTAATTCTTCAATTCAATCACTATGTAGCTCAGTCATTGTTGAAAGTTTATAGGTCCACATACGAGAAAGAGAACCATGCACTACATTGTCTTTGGCCCTCATATGAGTAATGTCAAAATCATAATTTTGTAGTTTAGCTACCCACCTACGCTGCTTAGGAGTAAGATTGAATTGAGTGCTAGCATACAAATAACGGTGCCATTTCTTTATTGCATGCAAGATAGCCAATATCTCTTAGTCATAAACATTCACAGCCATTTCCTTGTCTGTAAGCTTGCGACTTTCAAAGGCAATCACTCCATACTCCTGTAACAAAACAACCCCTATGCCTTGGCCACTAGCATCACATTGTATGGTAAACTCCTTAGAAAAATATAGGCATACTAGAATAGGAGCATAAGTAAGGAGTTCCTTTAACTGGTTGAAGCTACCATATCTACAAGAGCATCCCAAAAGAAAGCTTCATTCTTCAAAGGAGTTGCAATAGCCACATAATGCTTGATGAATTGGCAATAAAATAAAGATAGACCAAGAAATCCTCTAAGTGAAGCAATGGTAGTAGAGGTGTTGGCCAATCTTTAACACACTGCACCTTCTTAGGGTTAGCTTGGATCCCTTTTTCACTGACAATATATCCCAAGTATTCCACTTTAGTCTACATGAAAGAATTTATTCTCCTTAGCAAGGAGTTTGTGTTGCCTCAATATATTAAAAACCTTCATCATGTGTGATAAATGGTCATGAAGGGTCTTACTGTAAATCAAAATGTCATCAAAGAAGACCAGGACAAACTGAAAGAGGAAAGGCTACAAAATCTTATTCATCAGACTCTGGAAGGTAGTTGGAGTATTTGTAAGCCCAAATGGCATCACTAGGAAATGGTAGAGCCCTCGATAGTTGCAAAAGCAGTATTGATTTCATCACCCTCTCACATGCGGATTTGATGATACCCTGAACTCAGGTCAATCTTTGTAAAGAATCTAGCCCCCTTGATCTCATCAAGAAAATCATCAATTCTAGCTATTGGGTACCTATTCTTTAGTGCGATCTCGTTAAGATCCATGTAATCAATACATAGCCTGAAAGATCCATCTTTCTTTTTAATTAACAACATCGAAGATGCATAGGGTGAAGAACTAGGTTCAATTATGAGTCCCATTTCAAGGAAGCTCCTTGATTTTCTTAGCTACTTCTTCATGCTCACACTTGGACAATCTGTAAGGTGGCTTATTAATTGGCTTTGAGTTGGGCTCCAAATCAATTGGGTGATCTTCTACTACCATAAACATAAGTGTCTTGAATGCATCCTCAACCATAAGTGTCTTGAATGCATCCCAATTCTCTACAAGTATGTTCTCCTTTATAATGTATCTCCACCAAGTATGCGCAAATCCTTTCAAATGCAAGGATGCAAAATAAATCTTCATATCATTAGTTCTGGGGAATATATCAAAGTAAGATTCCAATTTTGAAAGCCATTCCTCTAGATTGGATGGTGAAGATGATTGACGATTCTACTTTGCCAAGATGATCTTATCATTTAGCTCTGTTTCATGAAAGGGTTGCTGTCCCAAAATAGACTAATTTTGAGTATTAGGCATGGAACCCCCAAAATAAGATGGGACTCTCCCAATAGGTGGATGAGAACTAGTATGAAACCTTTCCATTGGTGGAGGACCTCTAGGAAGTTGGGTATTCAACCCAAAAGCTTGAGAATTGGCACCATTCAAATTGCCCAAATAGTCATCATGCCTTTGTGAGGTTTCACCTACTTCATATTGACTATTTGGAATACCCCTTCACCCAATGATACCATCCTTGACCATTTTGGTTAGATGGCTGAAGTGGGATTGAGGGTTCACTGTTTGAATAAGCTTTCTCCTTAGCTTCCTTGATTCCCATTTGTATTTGCATCCATTGGGAGAATTGAGCCATTATTTGAGTATTAGATTCTACTAACTTGTGAATCGAATGAACTTCTCAATGGAAGACTTCATATGACTAGTAGACAATAACATCTACTCCACTCTAGATAACAGCTCCATATGTCTTTGGGCATGCCTATTCTCATGTTCACACATGGTATTATTGAGTGCACTGATTTCCCATAAAATTGAGGCTCTTTAGGGCCCTCTTGAGGTGTATTATCCTTCATGGAATCTCTGATTTGTTGTGCATACTCATCATGGGCCTTATTCTTGCCTTTATAAGTTGCCACAATAGTGCAGTCTTGTAGTACACCCTATCAGAAAATTGGATATAGCTTGAGCTAGGAAAATTTGATTCCCAAAAATTTTGATTCAAATAAAAGCCAATGATACCCTCTTAAGATGAGCTATACATGTCATAATAGGTTTACAGAAAATTCTGCAATTCAATCTTTGAGTCTGAATTGTCCAAGCCTACACCCTATTTCAACCTATAAGTACCCTATTTCCACCTAAGAATAAAATCGTGGTCCCAAATAGCTACCAAACCTTGTAGGAGGCTAAATACGTGAGCTTCTCCTTGTGCATTCTATGTGTGTTCGGCGCAACATCTTGAGCAAGTCCCCCCACTACGCGATTCTCGACATGGTATCAGAGCTGCGCCACTGAGAGAGGCTGATTTCGAAGGTTGAAGCGAAGGAGAAGAACTAAGGTTCGAGCAAGCAAGCCACGGGTAAGAAGCTCTCCCATTCTTCCACTCTCTCTCTTGGATAGTGCCTGTGGAGGCACCGGAAGCAGGGTTGAGCAAAAATCTCAGATTGCAGTGAGATTTGATGTACGCGAAGAGCGTTGTGTATTCTGTAGATTACCCCTTTAGGACTTTCCTGCAGTTATTTTGGGCATCTGAGGCCGTTTCAGACCCCGTTTTAGAGCCGCAAGGTTGCGGACAACAGTTTCAGGGTACACTATGATTTCGGTTGTTTTAACCAAAAGTGGGTACGCAAGTTACAGATTGCGAATCTGTAATTCTTGAGGTGTTTGCAGGAAGCAAACATAAGGTTTATCTGCAAACAGGTTGCAGATTGCATGTATTGTTGAGTAGACAGTGAAAAAGGTTGTCCGGTGTATTGCTGTGCACTACAGGTCAAAGATTGCAGAAGATTTGCTTGCTGTTTGGTATTAGTTTTGTGATAATGGCAGAGAACAGTGGAAGCCCCATCATTGAAAAGCTCGACAAGAACAACTACCCATCATGGAAATTCCGTGTCACGAACTTCCTTATTAGAAAAGGCCTCTACGAGTTTGTTTCAGGTGAAGAAAAGGAGCCGGAGGTGAGTAATCCTCCAACTGCAGAAGAGACAAAGGCACGGAAGGAATGGAATGCAAAAGATAAAAAGGTAATGTATTGATTGTCTGCAGTAATTGACAATAATATGCTGGGACACATTAGAAATGCAGAGAATTCATATGCAGCTTGGACCATACTTGAAAGTATGTTTTCTGTAAATACAAAGGCACGAAAGATTCAACTCAAGCAAGAGTTGAATACATTGAAGAAAGGGAAGATATCTATCAATGAGTATGCACTGAAGGTAAGAAGCATTGCAGATGCATTGGCAGCGATTGATGCAATGCCCGATGATGATGATTTGGTGTCGTTTACCTTGGGTGGACTTAACAATGAAAAGGCTTGGAAGTCTTTTGTAACTTCCGTATATGTCAGAAAGCCATTTCCAGATTTCGATGAGTTGGTCTCCCTTATGATCATTGAAGAGATCAACATGCAGAGTGAGACATCTGAAAGAAGTGGTAAACAGGTCCAAGCTTTCTACTCCACTTCAGGAAGGGGACGTGGTAGGTTCTCTTCAAGAGGCCGTGGTACAAGACGTGGTAGTGACAACCAGCAAAACAGATTGAATCAGCAATTTAGTGATATGCAAGTTTTAGGAGGTCGTGGTAACTTTAGAGACAGGGGGAGCTTTAGAGGAAGAGGTGGATGGCAAAACAGAGGTTCTAACAACTCTGGTATTGTGTGTCACTACTGTGGCAAAATAGGTCATATTGTAGTCCAATGTTATGCTAAGAAAGATGATATCCACAGTGGTAAGTTGCAGCAAGGAAACTATGCATCGTCTTCACAACAGAATGAAAATAAAAATGAACGTCTGTTTGTTATGCAGCATATGTTGAATGCTATTACAGGAAAGGGAACACATGATGATGTTTGGTATGTTGATTCAGGTACATCCAATCATATGACCAGCCATGCCGAATGATTTGGAGAGATGCAAGATTTGCAAAATGCAGGTTATGTGCAGACGAGTGATGATTCATGCCACCCAATTTCACATGTTGGAAAAGTTCCCTTGTCCCTGCATGATGGTAAGACAAAGAGTCTTTCAGATGTATTATATGTGCCATCTATTACAAAGAACTTAGTGTCAGTCGGTTAGATGGTAGAGCAAGGGCTGCAAGTCAGATTTAATGCAAAGGGTTGCTTTGTAGAAGACTTCAATGACAAGTGCAGGTTAGTTGCAAAGGGAAGTAGAGTTGGACTTATGTTTACTCTGGATGCTGGAATTCCTACTATGAATGCTACTATGTATGCTAAAGGAAAAGGTGTTGTTGCAGACATTGAAATTTGGCACAAACGCATTGGACATGCAAATGTACAAAGGCTGAAATTAATGCAGTCTAAAGGGTTGGTTACAGGTTTGCCTACATTTAGAGTTGCAAGATTTCATAAGGTATACGAAGCATGTCAGTTTGGTAAGCAGGCAAGACAACCCTTTTCACATGACAGAGATGTAAGCAGAAATATCCTTGATGTTGTGCATACAGACATTTGGGGGCCTACACAAAATGTATCTCTTGGAGGCAGTTCATACTTTGTCACATTCATTGATGATTGTTCTAGAAAGTTGTGGGTATATTTTATAAAGGAAAAGAGTGAAGCATTTGAGCACTTTAGAACTTTCAAGGCTGCAGTTGAAAGAGAAACAGGCTTGAAAGTAAAGTGCTTGAGGTTAGATGGAGGGGGAGAGTACCTCTCAAATGAGTTCAGTGATTTTCTGAGGTCTCATGGAATAAAGAGACAGTTCACATGCAGATATACCCCACAACAAAATGGGGTTGCAGAAAGGAAAAACAGGCATATTACAAAAGTTGCACGTGCCTTGATGGCTGAAAAGAATATGCCTAAGCATTTTTGGTCTGAGGTTGTTCATATTGCTGTTTATATTATGAACAGAACCCCCACAGCTGCAGTTCATGGTATGACTCCTGAAGAATGCTTTAGTGGCAAGAAGCCTGATGTATCACACTTGAAAGTGTTTGGTTGCATTGCGTATGTTCATGTGCCAGATGAGTTGTGGAAGAAACTTGATCCAAAGGCTGAAAAGTGTGTCTTTATTGAATACTCTTTAGAGCAGAAAGGGTATCACTGTTATAACCCTGTCACATGTAAGTTTAGAGTGAGCAGGGATGTCATCTTTGATGAAATGAGCAGTTGGTAGCATCTAGTGGTGATGCATTGGATGATGATGATGATCATGACACTCATGTGCAGGCTGAAAAGCAAGAATCACGGACTCTTAGTGGACCAGAGACATCATCTAGTAGTCCTTGGTCTGGGAGGCTAAGGAGTACCTCTACATCTTCAGGTGCATCTAGTAGCACTACAGGTAAAGACAAAGGAAAGAATAAAGTGTCAGAAGGCATTGATGTAGTTCTTGATGGAGACTCTAGTGGCTCAGAGAGCTTGGATGATGAGCTTGGTATTCCTTCAGTGAGGACTCTAAGTGTGCAGAGAGCACGTGTTAATGCAAAGACTCCATTGAGTGATCTAGTGGTACGCAGGTCTAGCAGGGTGAGATACCCTGCTAAAAGATTTGGTTTTGAAGGTTATGCAGCTCACCATTATGCTTATATGGTGAAACTAGTTGAGAATGTTGAGTCCACATGTTTTGAGGAGGCTGTTGGTCATGCTCATTGGGATGCAACAATGGATGAGGAGATGGCTGCATTAGAGGCCAATAAGACTTGGGATCTAGTATCATTGCCAAAGGGCAAGAAAGCTATTCGATGTAAGTGGGTTTATAAGATTAAGCACAATGCAGACGGTTCTATTAGTAGGTACAAAGCTAGGCTGGTTGCAAAAGGCTATGCCCAGACATATGGCATAGATTATGATGAAACCTTCAGTCCAGTTGCTAGGATGAAAACTGTCAGATATGTGATTGCTTTGGCAGCAGCCAAAGGTTGGAGGTTGCAGCAAATGGACGTGAAGAATGCCTTCTTGCATGGTGATTTGCAGGAAGAAGTGTATATGGATCAGCCAGTAGGTTATGAAGATTTAGAGTATCCCACGTATGTGTGCAGGTTGAAGAAGGCGCTCTATGGGCTCAAGCAAATACCTAGAGCATGGTCTAACAAGATCAGAGAGTATCTTGTCAATATTGGCTTTTATGTTTCTGATGTTGATCACTCACTTTATGTAAGAAAGGGAGATGCAGGTTTGGTCATCATAGTCATCTATGTGGATGACTTGATTATTACAGGTGATAGTGATAATGGGATTGCTAAAGTCAAGGATTTTTTGAAGAAGTTTGAGATGAAGGATTTAGGTAAGCTAAGATACTTCATTGGCATTGAGGTGATCAGATGTGATGATGGTATATGGTTGTCCCAAAGACAGTATGGCTTGGATATGTTGTCCAAGTATGGTATGACTGCATGCAAACCACTTTCAGTCCTGTTGGAGCAGAATGTAAAGTTGAGTGCTGATGTTGGGGATGAGATAGAAGACCCTACTATGTTCAGGAGGATAGTGGGGAGTTTGATCTACATGACCATTACAAGGCCACTTGAGCTACACTATTGGTCTTGTGAGTCAATTTATGCAAGTACCTAGAAAGCCACATTTGGATGCAGTCAGATGCATATTGAGATATGTGAAGTTCACATTACATTATGGACTTTTCTATGAGGCAGGTACAGATGTATAGCTGTTTGAATACACAGATGCAGATTGGGCTGGTAGTATATCTGATAGAAGATCTACCAGCGGATACATGTTCTCTCTTGGTAGTGCAGCAGTTGCTTGGAGCAGCAAAAAGCAATCTACAGCTGCTTTGTTGAGTACAGAGGCTGAGTATAGAGGTGCTGCTATTGGAGCATGTGAGGTAGTATGGCTACAAAAGTTAATGGCTGATTTGGATGTGCAAGTGGAAGGTCCAGTTGTCATTTATTGTGACAACATGAGCAGTATACAGTTGGCTAGGAACCCTGTGTTCCATGCGAGGACAAAACATATTGAGGTACACTACCACTTTGTGAGAGAGAAGGTACTAGAAAGTGAGATTGACTTGGTGTATGTCAGCACCACAGGATCAAATAGCTGACATCTTCACGAAGGCATTGGGTACAGAGAAGCTTCAAAAGTTTCGAAGCTTACTTGGAGTTGCAGAGATGCAGTTGAGCTTGAGGGGGAGTGTTGAGATGACAAGCTCAACACATGCGGACATTGATGGTGGACCGCTTGGTTAGATGAGTCCACATGTCTACACTTAGCACGTCGGTGGTCATTATGACTCTCACATGGCCATTGACTCATTACTTATTATATTCAGGTTGTTACACCTATTTACAGCTGGCATAGTTATAGTGCCAATCGACTAGTGTAGTCGGTTATGCATTGTTTGACTTAGTAGGCCACTTTCCTTTATGTTGTATCTTATCTATACTTTGTGTACATTGTAAAGTGTGTGGAAGAAGAAGAAGAAATCAGCAAGAAAACGTTTTGGCCTCCATCTCTCTTCTTGTCTCTTGAGTGAGCTTCTCCTTGTGCATTCTGTGTGTGTTCGGTGCAGCATCTTGAGCAAGTCCCCCCACCACGCGATTCTTGACACCCTACATGGGCTTTGAATCATGGAGAGGTGGGCAAAGTTTCCCCTGAGTTGGTCAGTTGCACCCCTTTGGGGTCTTTAATAGTGAGGGAGAGTCAACTCTCTTTTGTCTCACTATCTCCCCTCGCATCTACCTTTTTCCTCGCTGGGAATATCAACATGGCAGTAGCATACTACTCTAATCAATCAGCATGAGATGCATTACCAAAATATCAATTCAACCCTTTTCATGAAATGCAATAGGATAAAATTTTTGACAAAATGGATGGGAAGAGGATCTTACCAATGTAATTCAATGATTCACTAATTTCTAGTACTTAGTCTTTACAATATTTCAATCTTGGGTAAAGGAAATCAGTCAATCAAGTCAAGGTTATTCATCAAAACATTGTAAATGATATCCATGATGGAACATGATTGAAATGAATGCTGAGATTCAATGTAATAGGCTCTGATTAAAAGAAAGTACTAATATGTAATCTATTGATCAATTTAGAGAATTAATTGACCAATAATCTCTCACCAACAAGTGAAAAATATAAATTAAATGGATTATTGAGAGATTTCAGAGATTAAGCAAGTGGAATACCTTGATTAAACTTGAAGAAGATGATTGGGACTAGTTTCAATTTAAATAATAGAAATGCCCTCCACAATCCACCATAAAGCTTGAAAAATCCTTAAAATCAGTCCATATAAGCTCAAATATGGTTGAATCCATGAAGAATCAATTCTTTGATCTTGCTTGAACACTTGAATGTCAAAGATTCAAGCCTCTTGAAGAAAATCCCCAAAATAAACCTTCAATATGAGCTTCAAGATCCTCAATAGGTTGAGAGCATTGCAATGTCTTCAATCTTGGAGTCCATTCTGCTTCAAAATGATGGTAGAGAGGCTTTGGAGGTTGGGAAAGTCCAAAGATTAAAGAAATTGAAGCTCCTAGGTCTATGGCTATGGCTTCCCTGCTATGTTTTAGGGTTTTTAGCAAAGGGAAGGAAGACTAGGACTCAAATCTTGTAGCAACTTCCTAGAGATGTTTCCCACTGAGCATACCAAGGTTGTTTGACAAGCCAGGAAGAGATTAGGAGTAGGAGGAGTATAAAGCATGAGTAGGAAAATCAGCAAAATCTGCACCAAAAAATGTGGGTTGTTCCTAGAGAAGATTACTCAGCATGGTTCACACTATGGTGCTCTATTTGATGGGGCCAAGAGTTGAAGAATCTTTGCCCCAAGCTTAGACATGAGTAAAATGCCATTGGAGAGTAGGATTATTGAATTTCTTGGTAGCCACCATGGAAGCTTTAGCCAAAGCTTGGAAGAGAGAGGAAAGAGAAGCCTCCCTTGAAAAGTAACCACAGTTTATTTCACTACTCAGCCTATTAACTCCCATTTGACCAAGTTACCTCAAATTTGCATGAAAATTTGATTATGACATGCTATTTTAGACTTCCACCGCCATATCTATCCTTAAAGATCTCCAGATATTGTCTTCATCTAGTTGTAGATGTCCTGCAAGCCACTGTTAGTCACTATCCATGTCTAGTACTTATAGTACTTGTCTGAAATTGGTTTTTAATGGTGAAAATTTGAACTGAATAGAAGAAAAATGGATCAAAGACCAATTCTTTGATACCACTTGTCAAGAAGTGAACTGGAGAGAGACCAATGGTGTTAGTTTGGAAAATGGAGAAGTTCAGTGAACTAAGGAGACTAAGTACAGCTAATCAGAGTCAACTGGAGTACTTGAAGACAAAGTTGGAGGCATCATGGACAAAATAACAAGTTTTGCATCAATAACATGCTATTTTGGAGGTAAAATGGTTAAAGATAGGGTGAATAGAGTTACTTTTGATTAGAACTTCAATTACTTTTCAAGACATGCTTTCTCTTTTCTCTCTCTTTCAAGCTTTTGGTTGAAGCTCTCATGGTGAACAAAAAAGATTTACTTCAGTTGATCATGACCAATAGATGAAAACCCAAAAATTGTGCCACATTTTGCACTAAATTTCTTGATCATCTTCTCCAGCTGATTAAGTCAATAAACTCTCCTCTATTGCTTGCCTACTCCTTGGACAACTTTTCTATGCCATTCTTAGTAGGGATATACACTTCTTATCCTCTAAACTTCAATCTCTTGGTTGAAAACCCTAATACATAGTAGGTGTTGAGAATTTAGGCAATCACACCTAGTATAGTCTCTATATATGGAGCACTTGGGCCAGGGAAATGTAGACAATCTAGGATAAGGGACTGAATCCCATAAGCACAGTGGTAAAAAGTACTATCTACCTAAAAAACTATAAAGCATTGTACTTGCCTATCATTTGAAAAAATGTCATTGTACTTTTTGTCCTTTTAGTCAATGTCATTGTCTATACAAACAAGATTGTGTTCATGAGTCTAAGCTTCCATCTTGGAACCTAATTCACTTATGTGACAATCATTATCTCTAAGTCAATGTTATCACAAGTCTTCTCTTTCTCTTCCATATGCCATAGCCTTGCTCTAGATCCATGCATTTCAACATGGTATTAGAGCCATGGTGAGCATGCTTAAGTTCATCACACTCCTCCTTCATCTCTTCTTCATCTCTGGTCACCCCATGAGTTCATTTCTCACTCCAACTCCACTCTTTTCTTAATGGCAGCCATAGCCAACTTGCTCTCATATCTCTTCATACAAGCCAAATATCATTGAAGTTCCATCTATAGACCTCTTGTTCTACTCAGTGGACAACTTCTCATCATCTTACACCTCAACATTGAGCACTTTGGAGCTCAAAATTGCAAAAATTGGAGCTTGCTTGGCTGATCTACACCTGTTTTTATTTTTATTGCTTGCTGTGCTATGTGTAGGTCACGATCTTGATGATTAACATAGGGCAAATGAAGACCCATATCTATGCTCTCTCCCACTCAAAGGGTTTCCCAAATGACACCCTCAATGAGTTGAAATCAATAAAAAAACCAAGTTCCTATTTGAAACCCTAAAAGGGTAGCCATAGCCACTTCGCTTGAAGCTCAAAATCCCATCATTTTCTCACTTCTCCAAGCCTATTGGAGTTCTTATCACTTTGATTTGAGTTTCTACTCAGTTTCCAAGAGACATTTGGGCATTAAACCAGCAAGGAGGGGAAGATTTATGAAGATTTGAAGGATTAAAGCAAAAAAAATCAAGTTCAACTAGTATCTCTTGATATTATTTACCATTGCCATTGATTGTGTCTCTTGACACAACCAAAGTCAACTCATTTTTTAGAGTTTTTTTGTACTAATTTGATGTTGTTCTAGTCACTTCAATATGGGCAAAGACTCAACAACATTTTACTTCAAAGGAATTAGGTTTCATACATTGCAAACACGCATAAAGCTTATCCTGATGAAGAAGGGCCTATGGGCCATCACTAGAGGAAAAGAGAAGAATCCCTGGGATGCAACTCTTGTAGTTGCCTGGTAGAAAAGTGACAACAAGGCTCAAGCCATCATAAAGCTTGAACTATTGAGGTGGATAATTCCTTTTATCCCCTCAATTCCACCTCTTGATCCTACTCTACTACATTCTCGTCTAATCTCACAGAGGTGCCATGGATGGTTCTCATCATAAGTAATGTTCCACTCATGTGAGAAAAACAAAACAAAACAAAAATTGGTTATGAGAGAAAAGGACTCCTTGTTATACCAACCTACTCTTCAAGAAAATATAGATACACTTTTAAGAGTTGAGTAAAGAAAGAAAAGAGAGAGAGAAAAATGGAAAAAAAATAGAATTGTTATGGGAGAAAAGGAAGAAATTCCCTATCATAACAAGCCTCACTCCAAGAAAAGGTGGTCAACACCCGCAAGGAGTCCACCTATAAGAAATCACTTATATAATGTGTGTTCAAAGGATATTAAGAAACACCCTTTTTTAACATGCTGTAAGGTCTTAAAATGAACCTTTTTACTTTACTAAACTTATGGTTTTTTTTTTCAAATTGTAATTAAAATTTTCCTTTTGTAAATATAATCATGTAAATTTTACTAAATATAATACCCTTTCTTTTAAACTCACGTGATATCTTACATGTTCTATAAGGTGGACTCCCCGGGCCAACACCCTTGGGGTGAGAAGCTAAATATAGAAAAGGTTGCACCACTGTGCCTGAAACTTGAGCCAACTAATCCTTGAGTTGTTGAATTTGAGCATTGCTCTAGTCTAGGATAGTTGTAGTAGATTTAAGCATCTCTGTTTGGGTAGCTATCATAGCCTTCATCTCTTGAACCTCCTTATGTAACCTATCCCTCTCCTCTATTCCAATAACAACTTGGGACTGAGTTTATGCCAACTGAGCTGTCAAAGTAGAGATTTCATCTTTCTGTATATCCACGATCTTAGTTTGCTGCTCCATTTGTATACAGAGATCAAAAAATTTCTCTTGAGCAGAAGCTAACTCAGTATTAGCTTTATACAACTCCTCCTTATACATCTAAACTTCTTCATAAAAAGGGAAGAAATCTGCTGGATACATGTAGTAACTAAAAGTTTAATTGAACTCTGGATATCCTTGCACAAAAAAGAAATGGCATCTCCTGTTACCAAGCATTGCACAGAAGAAATAGAAATGTTGTCCAGCATACCATCCCTATGGGCTCTGAAAAGATTTGGCACTTGAAGAAAGGCAAGCAGTGTGCTGCAAGATTGAGCAGGAATTGTAACTGGAATTGAAGGAGTAGGAACTATCACTGATTTAGCAGCTTGTTTTAGGTGCTTTCTTTGAATGACTAGAGGTGGGGGAGAATCATCATCCTCAATGATCAGATCATCATCTTCATGAGCAGGAGGAGGAGGAACCTCTAGAGGATCAACTGGAGGTAAAGGGACTTCCTTTGCAAGGGCAACATGCATCATGAACACATAAAGGTATGAATCAAATGTGACATTTGTCACATTTCCTCTAGTAGCTCTAATGAAATGTTGATCCATCTTTGCAAGGAGATAAGTATTCCAATCAATGGTAATACCTTTCAGGACCATACGAGAAGTTGTGAACAACTCCTTGGTAGGGAGGTAATATTTTTAAATATTCAATAAAATTGTGGATTGAAAGCTAAACACAAAGGTCCAATAGATTTTTCAGATTTTTCAACAAAAAAAGTCATTTTCAAAGTGGAAAAATAATTTATCAAAGAATTTACATGTTAAATAAGGGTTTCTTATTCAATTAATTGGTTTTCAATTAATTTTGATCATTTAAGCACATGCAAGTGATCCAAAAATATGAAGAAAATGAGTATGACTTTAAAAAAATTGGATTTTTTATTTTTAAAATTATTTTTCAATCATTTTGGATAAATTTTCATGAAATTAAAGGTTTTTAATTATTTTGATATTTTCAACTAAGAAAAATTCTAAAAATTTTCAAAAATATCAAATTATTTTAGTAAAATTTAAAAAATAATATTTATTTGGTATTTTTATGGATTTTTGTAAGTTTTAATGTGTTTTTTAATTTTTTTCGATTTTGGGTGAAAGATGAGTGATGGATGGCTGTGAAGGGGTTAGCTTTTATAGCCTACGAAGGCCGTGAGGTTGGCTTGACCGACCTACCATATAAGCCTCCACTAGTTGGCCAAGGAATATTCCAGGGACAGGGGCCGCTTCCGCGGCCCCCGGACCCCACAGTAGGGGCCCCTTTTAACTCCCTTACCCCGCAACTCGATGCAATGTGCCTCAAGTTGCTACCAACTTAACCACTCTGTCTAACCCAAAGATTAGACCCACAACGGTCACCTTTTTGCCATCCGGTCACATAGACCTCATCTGATATACAAGTCAGGACTCAACCAATGTCCGGGATCACATTTGGCTTCTCCACATAATGGGGGCCTTACAACTTTGAGCACCATGGATCACTGGTAGCACCTAATGAGGGTGGGGCATTGATCATATCTAACAATGATGTCCATGTGGATTTGTTGATGAAGAGGCATATAGTGGGAGGTAGCCAACAAGTCCAATGCTTGAATTGCATAGGAGAAATAACTTTTGTTGGAGGAGCTAGAAGCACTTGATGAGGTTACAGGATTCAACACACCAAGGGAGGTTGCTTTGAAACTTCTACTGCAAGAGGTCTGCTAGAGATTTAGTTATCCTAGACTACAGGGTGTTACTACCTTTTCCACAGCTAGCTTTCCATTCCAAGGGTGTGTGCCACCTTTTCTTGGAACGAGGCCTATTATGACAGGGGAATTTCTTTCTTTTCTCCCATAATAGTTTTGTATTTTTCTTTTCTTTTATTTTCTTTTGCCCTACTCTCGAGGGTGTTTCTACCTTTTCTCAAAGAAAATAGGTCAGCATGACAGGGACCAAAGTCCTTTTCTCCCATGACCGATATATATATATGTATATTTTTATTTTTTTATTTTTTTCTTTTTTCCTCTTTTGAAAGAGGAGAATGGGGCATGAATGCTATGTATCAAAACCATCCTCGCCACCTCTGATGCATCAGTCGAAAAGAAAGCCAAGGAGGGAGGGAAGGTGGTTATGAGGGGCTAATAGAATGAAGCCACATCATCAGGATCAACAAGAGGGTTATCAGGAGTATTAGGTAAAGCTGTATCGACCGTCGTGCAAAGAATGAAGGAGCTATCGATAGTGATTCTCAAGATCCCCATGGAGGATAATACATCTTGAGGCGATAGCCCTTAATCAAGAAGATCGTCCGAAAGCATCGACTATCTAGACTTGGAAAGAGCCACTAGGGTTGACGACAAGTACCTTATAAGGGCCCATCCATCGTTGTTGAAGCTTGCCTGAAAACTTGCCAAATCGTGAATCATAGGCTAGGACTAAGTCTCCTTCTTTGAACTCTTGCTTGAGGAAGCTGTCATGATAGGCCTTTCTACGAGCTTCTGTGGCTTCCATGTATTGTAGAGCCATCCTATGAGTCTCATCTAGACATTCCAAGTGCAAGAGATGGCATTGCAAGGACTTGTCATCTCCCAAGCATTCTTTGATAGCCACGTGCAGAGAGGGTAGCTCGAGCTCAACAGAAAAGACAGCTTTCGTTCCATACACCATTTGGAAAGGGGTTTGTCCTGTAGCATCCTTATGGGAGGTTTTGTATGCCAAGAATGCCTCTGTAAGTCGATCGTCCCAATCATCGTGATGTGCGGTAGTTGTTCTTGTCAGAATTGAACAGAGGATGCAATTGGTAACTTCGACTTGGCTGCTAGCACTGGGGTAATAGGATATGGACTTATGATGGCAGATCTTGTACAACTCTATCAATTCTGCCATAATCTTGTTAAGGAAGTGAGTACCTCTATCACTAAAGAGCTCTAGGGGACTGCTAAAATGGGTGATGATATTCTCATATAGAAACACGGCCACTCTGTTGCCATCATCCTACTTCAGAGCTTTGGCTTCACACCACTTAGTCACGTAGTCCATACAGGCCAAGATGTATCTATTATGTTTCCTTTTGTTTGGTGGATCAATGGGACCAATGAAGTCAATTTCCCATTTCTCGAACGGCTTTAGTGTAAAGATGGGTTGCAGTGGCATAGCGGTGGATTTGGTAGGCTTTCCCATTCTCTAACAAACATCACATCATTTGTAGTAGTCATAGGCATCCTTGTGGAGTCGACCACCAATATCTCGTGAGCAAGGCCTAGTTGTCGCTTCTCTTGCAAAGTGTCCACCATAGGGCTCGTCATGGTATGCTTTTAGCACTATTCCAATCTCTTCTCCTGCAACATATCTCTGCAATACCTCATCTTTGTATTTCTTATATAGAGCACCACCTAATAGGGTATAGGGGGTTGATTCAAACAGAAGCTTCTTCTTCTCATGGCTTGAGATACCAAGGGGATACTGTTGGTTGCTAGGAGGTTGGCTATATCTGTGTACCATGGGGTAATAGTTTCAATTAGAAAAATGGAAGCATCAAGAAGGTTTGGATCATCCTACTTTTCTTCGTTCATCGCTCTGAGGGATTCGTGAAAGATGATCAGCCAGGACATGGGAGTGACTGGATTTGGTAACCACTTCAAAGTCAAACTCCTGAAACAGAAGGAGCCATCTCATCATTCTTCCCTTCATATTGGCCTTGTTCATCAAGAAGGACAAGGCCTCATGATCCACATAGAATTTGAAGTGCATCAACAGTAGGTAGTGTCAGAACTTCTCCAAAGGCAAACACCATTGCTAGGCACTCAAGCTTCGTCACTGTGTAGTTTTGTTCTCTATCGGTTACTTTCTAACTTGCATAATAGATGGGTTGATCTAACTTTGAGGGTCCCTTTTGGCATAAGACTACACCTAGGCCTTTGACTAATGCATCAGTATACACATGGAATTTTTTCATCCAATCAGGAGCCTGCAGGATGGGTACCTCAATCAGGCATTGTTTCAAGGTGTGGAATGCCTCATTACAATCATTGGTCCATATAAACTCTGCATCTTTTTTGAGGAGTTTATGCAGGGGGTTACCTTTATTGAAAAGTGTGCAATAAACCTTCTGTAATAGCCCACATAGCCAAGGAATCCCCTCAATTGTTTGAGGATAGTTGGTGCTGTCAAGGCCGCAATTTTCTCGATCTTTGCAGGATCTATTGCTATTCCTTATGCAGAGACAATATGGCCTAAAAGAACTCCTGAGACAAGACACCAAAGACACATTTATCGGGGTTGAGAAAAATCCCATACTCTCAACATCTGTCAAAACAATACTCTAAGTGTTCCCAATGCTCATGGATTAGGGTATAGACACAAAAGTCATCTAGGTACACCTCGATGAAGTTATGCAAATGGTTTTGGAATGTGGCCATCATGACTCATTGGAATGTAGGAAGAGCATTACACAGCCCAAATGGCATCAGTCTGTAAGCATAGGTTCCCCATTCAGTTGTAAATGTCATTTTGGATTGATCTTCTTATGCAATCTGGACTTGATTGTTTCCATAAATCCATCCAAGAGAGAACAAAGCTCATGGCCTACCACTATATCCAATAGTTGGTGCGTGAAAGGGATAGGGAAATGATCCTTCTTGGTCTTGGAGTTCAACTTTCAGAAGTCCACACATATTCGTAACTTCCCATTCTTCTTGGGTACTATCACAAGGCGAAACCCATTCACTATTAGCCATGGGATAGATAAACTCATCTTCAAGAAACTTTAGTAATTTGGCCTTCATTAAGGAAAAATAATTCGGATACATGCGCCTTTGTCTTTGCCTCACCGCCTAGGCATTAGGCTCTAGGTCGATATGGTGTTGGCACACTATGGGATCTATCCCCTTCAGATCTTTATACAACCATGAGAACACGTCCAAGTTCTCCTTCAGTAGGTCATGCAGGTCCCAACAACTCTTCTTATGGAAGACTACACCCACCTTCAAGTGACGTTCAGTACCATTTGCATCCTCAAACATTAATTTCTTTTCACCTTCCACTTCACTGATGAATTCCACGGATGGCTTTTGGGTATATATCTGACTCCTTCAAGGGAGTAGTCTCCTCTTCTGATGATCCATTGGAACCAACTTCCTCTTTCAGTGGAGACTTAGCTCGCTCCTTGGGAAGCTGAAAGGGTATTGGAGCAGTTTTGGGTTTGTTTTGGGGATGAGTTACTTCTTGGCTCGAGGACTCATTTTTCGAGGATCCATCCAAGAACATCACATAATAGGCACCTTCTGAGTTCTGTTTGAGCTGTCGAATTGGGGGTTGTTGACACAATGCATTGTTATCATCTTCTCGTGAGAGGTGTGGATTAGGGCGGCAAGAACCATTGCTGAAGGAAGGCTTATTCTTCTTAATCCATTTCTAATAGAGGTTTTCTTTAATGACGTGACTCATTAATCGATCCAAAGGGTACCAAAGTCATTCTGTTGAATAGCAAGGGATCTTCGACTTCTGAGGCTTTTGGAACTTCATCCTCATCACTAGCTTTTGCAAGTAGGATAGACTCTTCTAGATCACTTTCATAGTCTTCTTCTTCACTGTCATCGTCATCCTCTTCAAATTCTATTTCTGCCTCGGTGGGGGCTCTGTAAGAGAAGAACAAACTCTTTGTTATGTCCTCTGATTTTGCTTCTGCGAAGACTATCTTTGTCTCTGCTACAACCATGTAACAGGGAGAACATTACATCTATTCTTCTATCTCAATGTCAAAGGTGATTTCAGAAGTTAATTCGGGTTTAGGTAGGAGGTATTCACCCATTGATAAAGACTTTGCTTCTTTTGCTAGTTGGCTTACACTACCCATTGTCAGGGACTATGCCTCTATTTTCTTGGGAAATATCTTATAGTCCATAGACCTTCTAGGGTTTGGACATTTCGGTGAGAGATGACCCTTTTCTCCACATCTGTAACACTCCACCTCTGATCCCTGGCCACTGCGAGACTGTCATCCTCTATAACTCTGAGAGGAAAACCTCCTTGGAACGAAATTAGGACTGAACTCCCCTAGGCTTTGGTCCAATGTTTTGCATTGTCATTCTGGTTTCCAACAAGGTGAATAGTCCGAGGAGATTTCAATCACATCAATATTCATGTTCCAATGTAGGACATTAGTACTAATGTCACTACATGCCTTTTTAGTGCTTAGAAGCACTCATCTCAAGATTGGGATGTTTAGGTATTTACCTTGTCAAGCTTAGTGAGATACTTGACTCATTACCAGTGTTGAGAGCACGCTTCTCAGTGAACTTATGATGTCCCTCGAGTGTTGAAGCTACTCATAGATCAGGAACACACTTCAGAGCATATGCTTTAGTGATTAGAATCACTATTAATGATTCCATATTGAAAAAAATGAGAATGGAAAAGCTTGAAGCTTTCCAGCTATGGCTGCCAGGAGACCCACATTAAGTTATGAAAAATCCAAAGATTTGACCACGTGTCCCAAACTTATGGGAAATTCCCATATTCCCAAATATGGTGTTTTCCTCAAATAGTATGAAAAAAGAGCTCCAGGAGGAATGGCTGGTTTTCAAGTACATTCAGTGACTAAATGTCCTACTTGATGGCACTTTCCACACCATGTATTAGAATGCATCACATCTCTCCCACCTCCCACGAGAGTGGATATGTTGGTGGTATTCACCTTTAGCATATGTACCTATTCTATAATCACATCCATAAGCTCCTTCTTGATGCTTACAGCTGAATTGGACATGTAGTCCTTCAAATTTTCACTTTCTACAAGACTTGTAGTAGGGTTTTGGGAAGCCTCTATAATTACTACATACACTGGTTGGGTTGATCCAAAGGATCCTTTGTTCTGGTTCTGATTTAGAGCTCCTGTTGAGACTGGGGGTTGTTGATTCTAGTTGGTAGGATTCCACTGTTGTTGAGTCACCAATGGGGAAATTGTTTGAGGCCATTGTTGTTATGGTTGAACCATCATTTGAGGTATTGTCGTATGTGGCCACTGTGGATTCAGTGCACTGCACTATGGCAGTGTTTGCATCTGGGATAAGGGTAGGGAACTGTACCTGGGATTGCATTTGATGGGTATACCATTCCTAGCATGGGAGGAGGTAGGACTCCTCTTCTTGAGGTCATTGAAAGTCTTGCTTCAACTTCATTATATAGTCGTGCACCTTTCACTGTAGCTTGCAAATTAATTAGTCTTCTCAATTCCACAAACTTGTGAACTTCTGGTTGTGTAGGGCTCTAAGAAAAACTCCCTTCTGGATACCTTCATCCAGATGATGGTTGGTCCATCTCTTCAGTATGGATTCCACTCGTGAGACATAGGCTTCTACTTGGTCCATCTCTTCAGTATGGATTCTACTTGGTCCATCTCTTCAGTATGGATTCCACTCGCGAGACATAGGCTTCTACTTATTCACTAGAGGACTGACTTAGATTCATAAACTCCTCTCACATCCACCCGAATTTAGTGAGGAAGGCCAATGTGCCAAAAGTTCCCACTACTTGTCTCTCATACCACTGAAATGTTGCGCCTTTGAAAATGGCGGGGAATATCACCAAACCAATGCTTAGGATTTTTGGCATTGTTAGGTACACATGCTACCACAAACTCTGCTACATGAAGACCACGGTCTTCATTGTAGTCTCCCTTAAAGATGGGCAACAAGATTGCATTCGCTGGCATGTCATCAATATTTCAAGGACGAGTCTAACTAGGAAGGGGACCTTAAGTCGCCATGGAGACTTCTATAAAGAGTGCCGCTAGGGTGTTAAAGGAGGCTTCTGTTGTTGCTGCTAGCTCATTCTCAGCTTTGATTTTTTCCTTCTCTCTTCTCAGGTACCTCTAGATTTGTTTTAATGCTTACCTCTTGATTGCATCATTCATCAAGGAGTTAGCTCCATCCAGTTGGTCTATACTCAATCAAAACAGAATCAGAGGGAGCTTCAGTCGTTAAAGGACTCTCTGGCTAACATTTCTTCTACTTCCTTCTTTTCTACGTCTCTAAATTCAGCTTTCAAACCACTACAAAGGGGAAGATATTCGATCCTGAAGGTATCAAAACTCATTCTTCTAAGCATCATTGTGGTGCCATATTCATAGTAATGCCAACTCCTAATGGTTTCAAAGGTATATGTTGTGAATAACACTTTGTCTACTAGCTTCCAATGGGTTGCTAATTGGATAAATAGGAGATTGTCAATGCACCATGCATCCCACATGTCCTACTATTGAGCATCCACAAACAAATTCCAACTCTTTTCTTTCTTCTTCTTGTGAATCTCCACTGACCACGACTCCTAAAGCTTCTTCACTATCTCCCACTTGATGATGTTTGGAAACTTCTCAATGAATGCCAAATCTCCCATGGATGATCGTTCTCTCGATTTATGCACCTCAGTTTGTTCCCAAACAACTTGCCACCAAGATGCATGTATGTGTTGCTTAATCGTGGAGAGGAAATAGTCCACCAAATAGAGCCTGCATCATGATAGTAATATGTTTCCGCCATTGTGGAATGAACCTCTTGTGGAAAGTGACTTTGGCAATGAGAAACTCCAATTCTTCAATGGTAGAAAGAACTTTGCAACCATCCATTGAATTCTTCTCCTCTTGGCAATGCCATTTCCTTCATTTTTAGCCTCTTCTGATGCTTGTTGATGGCATTTTTCCCCTGACTGCGCACGAAAAACTTGGAGCCCCAAGAGACACCAAGGAAAATGGGATTTCTATTGCAATAAAATCTAGCTTGTACTTTCAACAACTATCTTTTTCATATTTGATATGATCTCAACAAAGAAAAGAATATCTTAACTACAATGACTTTTCATAGCTCATCACTGTCACTTCACTTCAGTCTTCTCTTGAGTCTTCAGCAATTGCTTCTTTCACTTCTTTGAGTTCTTTTGAACTTGCATTCACCTCTTTCCAAGGCTATAAAACTTTCCCATACTACACCCTCATCCAACAATAAAACACATACAAAAGCATACAAAACATAACATAATAAGAACAAGGCTCTACAAAAGTTCAACAGAGGGTTACATAAGGTTAATAGAAAGCATTCAGCTCAACTAAAACCAATTGAAACCATTAAAAATCATTCAATGAGCTTTCAAACAACCTCAAACTTCATCAATCATTACTCCATCCTTCATATAGAAGAAAAACAGAACAAAAGAGAAGCTATCAGAACCAATTAGACACTATCAGGATATCAACAAAACATCATAGAACCTCATATCTCTATTGAAAAACATCATGATCTTATCAAAACCATTACACCCTATCCAAAACACTCTCAAACCACTTCCAAAATAATCAATCATCATGTAAAATCAACCATTTAACCCACAAAAACAACAAAAATCAACCAAAAAAATAGGTCATTTCAGCATTCAACACTGGTTGAAGGAAGTGATATTGAAGGTCTATTCAAGATTGATATAGCTTCCATTCATTCTTGATATGTAGCTATAATGCATTATTTATCTACATGAGAACTTAGGGCTGCTTTATCAAAGTCTAAAAAGAGGAAGATTAAACAATAAGCATTACGCTTTTCGATTATAGCGAGTGTTTTGTATAAGAGAGGAGTAGATTACATTTATCGGCGTTGTATAGTACCTAATGAGGTACCAGTCATTCTTGAGGAGTGCCATGATTCAGCATGTAGGGGACATTTTGATGGCCAACTTATTGCCCAAAAATCTCTTCGTACTGGCTTTGGTGGCCATCGATTTTCCAATATGCTTTCAATTATGTTAAGCGATGTGATGTCTATCAAAGACACGATGCGGGAGAGAATCATGAGTGACTTGTAAACCCTATTTTGGTTACGTTACCCTTTGAGAAATGGGGTATTGATATTTTGGAACCAATATACCCTTCATCGACTACATACAAGCGATATATTATTGTATTGATAAACTACTTTACAAAGTGGTTTAAACCTTGAGCAACGATGAAGGATAATGCTAAGGAGACGACTAGTTTCATTATGGAGCAAATTGTTATGTTTTGGTCCACCTAGGGAGATAGTGTTTGATCGATGCACACACTTCTTGAATAAAGTTATCGTAGCCTTGACTGAAGCTTTGAAAATTAACCACAATGAAACTACTCCGTATAATCCTCAAGCCAATGGCCAAGTTAAGAGTACAAATAAATAGCTGGTCGAAAGCTTATCCAAGATAGTATCGGAAAGTAAGCATGATTAGGATATGAAATTATATGTGGTAGTTTGGGCTTATAACACCACATTCAAGAGAGCTACCGGCCATACCCCGTTCAAGCTAGTATATGGGGAAGAGTGCATTTTGTCGTTGGAAATAGAGCTGCCCACTGTGAGTTTCGCTCTCAATCATTCATTGGGAGAGGCAAAAGCATTACAAGAAAGATGCACTTCTCTTACACATCTTGATGAGATTTAGTTGTAGGCTTTACTACATCAAGAAGTAGGGAAGCCAAGAATGAAAGCCCTTCATGACCTTCAAGCTAAGAAATATAAATTTGCAAAGGGTCAGTTGGTGTTGTATTATTATGCTCATCATGAGCTATTTCTAGGTAAGTTGGAACCTAAATGGGATGGACCATACAAAATTGTACATTTAGGAAAGAATGGCTCTATAGCCCTTTTAGTAGATTTGTAGGGGGTAGAGTTTAAAACTAAAGTTAACTTTAATAAGTTGAAGCCTTACTACGTGTAAGGGCTAACGTTGGGCTTGGTGCTTGTGCAAGTTCTTAACGATTCAGGTTGAACTTGTAGTAGGTACCAAGACAATTGGATGGGATGAATCATTCCCTATCTTGAGCATCCGTATCTAGAGCAGTGTTACCACCCAGGTCGAGTGATTTGGTGGAGTAAAGGTTATCAGGTCATTGAGTGGCAAGATGGATCTTTTACGTGGGAAATTAAGGTCTACTACCACCATTGTTAATGAATTCTAACTAGCATTCCTATAGAGTTTAGCGAGGTAGGAGCAATTGTACCAGTTATGCATCCTCTCTCTCGGCTTGATTTTGATTATCATAAGCATAAGTAAGCTAATTAGTATGGCGTGGCCTATCACTGAAGACTGGGTCTATACTTTGTATTTTGGCTGAGCCTCTAGAGGGCCCGCTAAACATGCAAGCATTGGTGGGGTAATTAAAGATCCTCGACATCGGGTTGCTATGAAGATGGGAGTCTATTTAGGACCCTCTTTTACTAATAATATGGTAGAATACAAGGCCTTGATCATGGGATTGAATGTAGCTTGATGTGGTGGTATCCGTCGATTATTTGTTAAAGGTGATTTGCAGTTAATAATCAATCAACTGAATGGGACCTACAATGTGCAGGATCCTATTCTATGGATGCACTATCGTGCAGCCTTGGATATGTTGCATGCTTTTAAGACGGTGACTTGTTAGTTAGTTCCTTGACAATGGAATCACTTTGCAAATCCCCTGGCCAACTATACTTTCATTGAAGATGTATGTTTCAATTGTGGTCTAGGGGAGCTTTTACAATTGCCTTCTAGCATTAGCCCTGGACTACTTTAGGGTCTTCTTGCTTGCACGTCCTATTTTGGCTACCGATGGTTAGTTTGGGTTATGAGTCAGGTAGCAATTGATCACCTTCCTACTTTGTCACGGATGCATAGGATTTTGTATCATCATATTCATCGAACACCCCCATTTGTTGTTTATGTAGGGGGATTAGCTAATAACCTGATGCACTTAGTGAAGGACCTGAGGAGCCCTTATCCTTGGTTGGTTTTGTGCCATCATAGAGACATGTTGGGACCAAAAGATCGTTTCAGTAGTACGCTACTGAATCGTAGTAAAATAGCTTATTGCATAAGGCCAAGAGAGCCATTTCTGTTAGGTTCTACTATTTTCTTCCTTAAGGCCAAGAGGGCCAGTTTTTGTGGGTTGTGAACTATTATATCCCTTTAGGCCAAGAGGGCCATGTGTCTGTTTTGGGTGGGTACATTTAATCGTTTTCTATTTTAGTGATTGCATTAGACAAGTTTGACAAAGTGCTTGGAGGGAGCCTTTGCTACACAGGAGCTTCTTGTGGCCATTCCAGGTGGTGTTGTCACCTTTTTGAGTTTTTTCCTTAAGCTTACAATGTTTTATGTATATGTGGGAGTTTATTTTCTTTTCGTTTGCGGGGATTGAAAATCGAGGCATGAAGTCCTAGGGTTTGGTTAGGTATACTTGGGGGAGATTCGTGTAGTTGTCTACCTCCTATCAAGACATTGTCAGGCATTAAGAGTCCTGTTTTAGAAGTCAATCCTAGTGACCATGTTTTGCTAGCCTACTAGGCAGCTGTTTTAGGAGTCCCTATTAGTGTGAGGCAATTAGAGAAGCCTGCCAAAGTATAAAGAAGAGAAGAATTTGACTATACTTGAAACATAACAATATAGACGTGTGTAAAAAGGGTTTCTAATCCCTTAAAAAGAAAAAGGGAAAAAAAAATCCTAATAGTAGTTGATTATCACCTTGCGGAGGCCTGGTAGGTTTCTGGGGACAACCTTAGGGTAGCAGCTAGCCAAAATAAAGAAATAAGGAAGGTTGGATCGAAAATTAAAGTGAGCGACAAAAAAATGGATTAAGTGTCGCCTCGTGAGAGCTTAGTAGGTTCTTGGGTACCGAGTCAAGACCTGAGGTCTATGCCTTGTTCTCCTTGGGTCACTCTATGCTCAGATCCCTCTTTTTTACATGCCCCAGTATGGAAATTTTGAAAGAAAGTGCATTAAAAGACAATAAATGATGACCAAGCTATAGGAGTCCTCGCCTAGTAGGATTCTGGTTCAATTGTCCTTAGTTGGTAGGTAGTTCGGGCCACCACTAGGATAACCTCTTTAATGATTCTTTCTAGCCAGTTTGTGTTGGAGCAGTTGGTTTGCGACTTGCTTTGGATTTCTGTCAAATTATGCTGGGTCTATCCCTTCAGGATCTTTATGCCATGATTTGGTCAAGGGGTAGGGTGCGAGTTGTACTTGTGCTTTGTTGAGTATATTTTTTGTGGCAGCTTGATGCTTTTTATGGTTGTTATTTGTATAGATCAGTTCATGGGAGATTCGACGGGTTGAGTTGCCCTATCCCATGGTCACCAATGAGAGAGGATGTTAAAAGCTATTTTTGAAGTGGAAAAGAGCACGAGAGGTCGTAAAAGACCAATTTTCATGCAAAATGAAACGATTGTGGATCGATAAGTTGGAGTTTTTCTAAATGGAGTTCAATGACAGGAACTCAAGCAAGTCTCAGTTCGTTGATCGAAGTCTATTTGATCCCCCATTTAATCCTCGAAATTTTTCACGTTATGAAGCAGTTGTATGATCCGAGAGCCAAAAAACGCATGATAGTGGCCAAGTTTATAGATTTTGACATCACGAAGCCAGTCGTATAGACAGGTCTCGAATCCAAGCTCGTTTGTCCCTTTGAAATTAAAAAAACCACTTTGGCAAAGAGTATGCATACAAAAATGCTAAACTAGTTTTTTGAAACCAAAAGTTAAAGCTTAAATAAGCTTGTAGATAAGAAAAGCCACAATTTGTGAAATGTGGGTGGGGGGAGGAAGGAGGCACCATTTTTTTCGACACCCCCAAATCTCCATTTTTTATCATTTTTAGATGAGCAGCATCAGGAGGAATCCTATTGGCAGCAAGATGCATCAATTCTTCGCCCTCCATCGCTTCAAAAATGGTCGAAAATGATGCATTCTATAGCAAGATTTGATTTTAGTCTTTCTCTCTCCTCTTGTGGTTTGTTCTCATGGATCGATATAAAAGAGAGGGGGATGGGTTGAGATGGACATTTTTTATCGTGCGATAATGCAGGAGTGGAAAGAGACATGAATCGAGGTTGGATGGATCATCATTAACTATGAAAGAGCGTCAAGGAACCTCCAAGTTCGAAAAACTCGTGTCATAATGAGCGATTTTATGAGAAAAATGTAGATTTTAACTTTTTATGTTCAATTGTTGTTTGAAATGGTTAGCAATGATTGTATTTGATTGCCCATAATCTATTTGATCAGTCATGCTGAAGGAGTCACAGAAAAATCAGTTCTATAATAATTCTATGCTAAACACGCAAATCAAGACTAGGCAGTTTAAGGGAAAATATGCGTTTGTTTGGCTTTTTTGGTGTGCATTTGTTGTTCCCATGGAATAAGACATACTAAGAAAATCATTTTTCATGAGAGAAATCTGTATAAGCTAGAAAATCAGTGGTTATCAGTAAATTTTTTATAAATAAATAGAAAAAATAAGAAAAAAAATAAAAAATTTAGGTTTTTTGTATCATAAACATAAGAAAAAATAAGATTTATGTGCATGAACGTATGATAGAGTTTAAGCATGAGGTTTAAGCCCTATCTCTTTATTACAGTGAGCTTTTATTGCTTTCAATATTTAAAAAAACATAAAAACCATGCCTTACACCTATCAACACATGCAAAATTTTGAACGATAGGGAGTAGGGGGTTGTTGAGTAGATAAAGTGCATTAAATTATGATGTTTCATGATTCATATCATATAGAGTTTGTGGTTGTTTAAAACTTAAGGGGACTTGTAGCATGAGGAAGCTCGGTGCTAGCCTTAAGCAACAAAGCACTATCACAGTAAAAGAAAATCATGAAAAGAATTGTCTTCGCTCTTTCATGTTGCTGATTTTCAATGAATAAATTTGTTTGAGCACGATGGTTATATACACACATGCATTGATGCACCACATGGTATCATCCTAGATACATAGTACTTGTTTATATGAGTGATGACCGATGCTAATAGTGTGAGGTATCCCAAGCCGTAGGGCTAGATATTTGGTTCCTTAGGGGTTATTTTGTGAGGTTTATCTATCATCTTCTGGATCATTTAATTGAAAGAGTGGACTTTGTGTCGAATGTGTTTCATCTTCACGGTGCATCCTAGGGCCAATCCTCGAGCTGTAGGAGAGCCGTAGTAGAGCTGTGATGATCAACAGAGGGGTGCTTCCTATGTGTGTGCTACATGGTGTATAATACCAAGATGTTTAGGTACTCCCTTTGAGGAGTGGGGAAAGAATCATTCGTTGGACAACAAAACTTTACAAATGGAAAATTATTAGACGCTCCTTGCCGTGAGGCCATGTGGGGTGATTTTAGGTGAGTAGTAGAGGCATGGCCAGTGCCTTAGAGCTAATGTGTTAGGCCTATTTTAGGTCCCAAAGTGGGTGTACAAGTTGAAAAGTACCCTTGGACACCCTAGGCCAACATACAAGGCTAGATTGGTAGCAAAGGGCTTTAAGCAAGAGCATGGTGTTGACTTTGATGAGGTCTTCTCTCATGTGGTTAAGATGGCCACCCTACGCTTGGTCTTGGCTTTCGCTACATAGCTTGACTTGGACTTGTATCAGTTGGATGTCAAGGCATCTTTCTTACATGGGGACTTGCATGATGAGATATATATGGAGCAGCCTAAGGGCTTTGCAGAGCTTGGCAGGGAACACCTAGTGTACAGATTGAGGAAGAGTCTTTATGGCTTGAAGCAGACAGACACCTAGGGAATGGTACCACAAATTTGATACATTCATGATGCAATCACTTTGCTACAACCATAGTGCTATGGACACCATGCTTGTACATGAAGAAAACCCATAATGATTCATTACTGATTTTGGTACTCTATGTGGATGACATGCTTTTAGCAGGGAAAGCTCATGATGAGCTAGATAGTCTTAAGGCTCAGCTCAAGAAGAGCTTTGAGATGAAAGATCTGGGACATGCCTCTCATATACTTGGTATACGCATTAAGAGTGACAGGTCTCAAGGACTACTCTATCTGTCACACATAAGGAGTATATCTATAAGTTCTTCAGTGCTTTCGTATGCAGGATGTGAAGCCTAGTTGGTTGTCCATTGCCTTCTTGTGTGAAGGAATCATAGGTTGATTGTCCACAAATAGATGAGCAAAGGGCCGAGATGGCCAAGATTCCCTATGCATCTGCAAGGACAGTATTATGTATACCATGATAGCCACTTGTCCATATATTGCATTTGCAATTGGTGTTTTGGCCCGTTATATGGCTACACTTGGCAAGAGGCATTGGGATGCCATGAAGGGTATCATGAGATACCCGACGGGCACTATTGATATGTGCATATGTTATGGTAGCCAAGATACAGGAGTTGTGATATACACTGACTTTGACCATGCAGGACATGCATATAGTGGGAAGTCCACTTCTGGCTATGTGTTCACTTTTGCTGGAGGTGTTGTTTCATGGATGTCCAGTGTGCAGAAATGTGTGGCCCTTTCTATTAACAAAGGCCAAGTATGTTGCAGCCACTGAGGCTTGCAAGGAGGCCATTTGGTTGGGTTGTTTGGTTGTTGACCTTGGTATTGCATATACTATCCCTATACTACATTCGAATTCTATGAGTTCTATCCAATTAGCCAAGAATCCAGTCTTCCATGCAGAAGATGAAACACATTGAGGTGAGATATCACTTCATATGTGAGGTCATTGAGGACAGGTTTGTTGACCTTGTCAAGATCTCAATTGACTAGAATCCTGGAGACTTGCTTAGAAAAGCCTCTCTACAAAGCTCTTTGCCTTCCTTAGGAGGTTGATGGGCGTTGGATGAGATGGCATCTTTCCTCATCTTGTTGTATCTATGTATATGTCATACTGTCTTTTCTTTTTTCTTTTCACTCCTCACACTAAGGCAGATTCGCCTTTTAGTGGGAGGTTGTTGGGGGTAAAGGTGCCTCTGCCTAGCTGCCCATGTATTACTACACTAATAGTAACTGCGCCTACACATTGCACGTAGCGGGCACCCATCATTTTCACTTCATTCTTTATTCTTTCAGTGACATTTGAATAAAGGGAAGGCCAGACACACATTGTGACTATTGGAGTTCCCACATTGTGTGTGTGTCTCTCTCTTGCTCTTGCTCCTTCCACCGTAGCTCTTGCTCTTGCTTGTGCTTCCACTTCAGGGCTCACCCTCCCTTCATCAGGGCCTTCAAGAGATTTCAAGTGGAAACCTAAAAATGGCACAATGGAAAGAGACTCAAAATGTATCAATAAAATATGCTTGTATTATTCAATACAAAGGCACAACATATAGAGCACGCCCCTCTAAACTACACCCTTTTGATGCCATATATTGTGAGGGTCCACCATAGAGTATGGAAATCACTTTGGGATCCCTATCTTAAGCACAACACTACCTTCATATAGGTGGATTTCGCTCCAAGTCCAAACCAGATATGTAAAGCCCCAATTTGGGGAAGGGGGAGAGGGGCCTCAACAACCCCACCCCCTTGTGCCCCCCCCCCCCCCCCACCCCGCCCCCCCCTAAAAAAAAAAAAAAAAAGAAATGACCAAAAGTCTAGATCTATTAGAACAGTGATGAGATGCAATGTTGTCCCTTCTTCTCTTGCCTCACAACTCATGCAAGCCTTGCCAAACCAAGCCAAAGATCTTAGACTTGGGGAACCACTTTCTCGTGAAAGGATAAGGAAGAAAAGGAGTCTATTGGTCTTAGATTCTGAATCTTCTATCTTAAGCATCTTTCTTGCTTATCAACTACTATGATCAAAGACCATGATGTTGGATACCATTAATGATGGCCATTAGATTGCCACAAGAATGATCGAAATAGTTTCGTAATCCTCTCCTCAACCAATTTGCTAAACTTAAAAGTAAAAGTGCAAACATCATTGTTGCTATAAACTAAGTACAATCAATTTGCCCTTAAAGATCAATGGAGTGGCTACCCATTTAAGACCCTTTACATCGATCTTACTTTGTATCTATCTTGAAACCACATCATAGAAGCCATTCACTTAGCCCCATCCCACATGAGGTAAACAAGTTCAATCTTTACTTGACAGAGGCTAATAGTTTTAAAAATCATTATCAACTTATAGCAAAGCATTGATAGAAGCCTTATTTTCTTCTACTAGGTTAGAATTGTTATTAACAAAGAACTTTGTTGCAAAATGTTGGGCTTTTGCTACTGGCAAGCCTTTTATGACAGCTTTCTACACCCTCAAATCTACTTTATATAGGAGAGGGTTTGTGATAATGGCAAAAAGGAGTGGGGCTAGTGGACAACCTTAACTCATTAACCTTTTAAGGGAAAAGGGAGAAGACATATCACCATTGATAAATGCCTTGGTTGAAATGTTCCTAAAGAATACTTGTAATATATTCATAAATCCTTTGGCAACGCCCAACACTTTTAGCATTGTTAAAAGAAATACCAACTAATATGCCCATGTCAAAGTCCATATTCACTTTGTGGTCTGTCATGGTAAAAATAGCTCAAAAAAAGGGAAATAAGTATGTTGAAATCAAAGTCACTTTAAAAAGTGACAAGCCAACTAGGCTTCTAGAGCAATCAATTGCTTCGAATGCACAGTGTTGCTATTAAACCTCAAACTAAAAATGTTGTCACTATCAAAGTAGGTGAATACCTAACCTAGAGCATTAGTCAGAGGTGATTGACAAGGTTAAGCATTGGGTTAAGGAGGTGTAAGTTGAATTCCAATATTAGGAGGTAGTGAGAGACACGAGTGTGCTTGTGTATCTAGTGCAACACCCCTGTCAACCCCCATTGGCCCTCACACCTTTGGCATACCTTCCTTAGAACCATCTAATTAAGAGGAGCAGAAAGGTATGCCTTTACAAAAGGCATAGCCACAACACAAGGACACAGAACTTCCAGTTCAGAGAAATAGACCCCTTAATGTTATGGAGAGTTTTAGTTTGGAAGCTCCCAACAAAATACAAAATGAAAATTGTAGCTATTGCTTTAGCTTGCCCCTTTATAAGAGAGAAGATGAAACTTTGAAACATATTATGTGGGATTGTAGAGAGGTCTATAAATGCTGGAAGTATGTTATGAATATAATGGAGAAAGCTTACACTAGAAGATATGATGGAAGTAAGCCATATTTGATGATAGAGGGAATCTAAATGACATGGCTTACAAAGTGTGGGCATTGGTTAGAGCTATTATTATGGGATTGGTGTGGCTATGTAAAAATGCTACCTTGTTTGGGAGGAAAATTGATGTCAAAGTCTTAGACTTTGTTTAATCTTGGTTGTACGGAATTTTGGGAAAAAAGAATCAACCTTCAAGGTGGTTAAACAATTGCTTCTAGGTTTCCAAAGTGATGGCCTAGTGGTAAGGCTTGTGCTTCATAACCTAGAAATCCACAATGGCCTAGTTGTAAGGCTTGTCTCCAAAACCTAGAAGTTGTGGGATCAAGCCCCACAATATCCATCATGGGTAGGGGCACGTAGGTTCACATGGTGTGTTGGTGGGAATGGGACTCTTGTCCCTTGATCACTTGGGGGAACCCTACTCTTTCGTGGGTGATTTGAGGAGAAGGATAATCCTGTGTCCTTAGGAGATGCCTACCTTGTTTCATAGCTAATATTTGAAGGGGATGTGCAGTCCCTTATGGGCATTAGGTGTGCGAGTTTGAAGGGAAAAAAAAAAGAAATTGCTTTGAGATGCCTATGTTGTTCGAGGCAAAACGCCTTTGGGTTTTCCATGTATGATGTTGGCACTTTGGTGTGAGAATAAGCTTCGATAAAAAGACTGGATAAGGCAGGTCTTGAGCGCGGATCCACAAGAAAGGCTGTGCTTTGGGGGAGGGAAGAGGCCACGTGTCAGCCTACAGACTCACCCAACCATGGAATGCGTCACTACACGAACAAAATGTCAGAATAAATATTGCGGGGAAAAAAGAGGACCACGAGGCTTAGCCCCTTTTTTTCCCTTGGAAAATTTCCAATTAATTTTGTAGCCCATTTTTGAAACAGACAGAGATAGAGGGCTTCCATGGTGTGGCCTCTGTATTGAGACAGCTCTGTTTCTGTGTGCCCCTGGCTATGGCTTCCTCCCTTGTTGCCCGCCTTCCTGCATCCCCTGCCTCCACCTCCTCCTCCTTCCTCCAGTTCCACTCCATCCCTGCACAGCCCCTGCCCTCCCACCATGCCCCACATCGCCAATTCAGACTCCCCGTCATCGCCTCCGCTTCCCCGCCAACAGGAAACGCCTCACCTGACAACCCGTCGCCGCCTTCGGACACCCCCCAGGAGCCTCCTTCCGCCAGTTCTTCCTCATCGTCCACTGTCACATCGGTAGCCACATCCAGCAAGCAGCAGACCCAGACCCCCTCCGTGTCCCTCACCCTCGAAGACGTCAACCCCGTCGGCCTCGGCCGGAAGTCACGTCAGATCTTTGATGATGTGTGGCGTCGCTTCACCGAGCTCGGGCAGCTTGCCCGATCGCCCCGCAGCACCGAGGAGTACGACAATGTCCTAGTGGGAGGACCCATGTGTGATTTCACCATTCCTGGTGCTGAATCAACCACCGTCCTCGTCGCAGGAGCCACTAGTAGGGTGGGCCGTATTGTCATCAGAAAGCTTCAGCTTCGAGGTTACAAAGTTAAGGTAATGGTGAAGCTTGAATGGTTAGCCAGTTCCCTGAGATTGTATTAGGACTCAAAAGTTTGTTTAGGCAGTCCTTGCTATGTTGGGGCATTCTTGGATTTATCAAATGTTTTAAAATTGCCTTATAGCTTTTCAGTCGGACCTGAAACTTGTTTAGTGAAGCCTGGCTATGAAGGCAGTCCTTGCTCTATTGGGACATTCTTGGATTGATCAAGTGCACAGTTGTTTTGTCATACCTGAAACTTGTTTAGGGGGACCTTGCTTTTAAGTTTGTCCAGGCAGTCCTTGCTCCATTGGGACATTCTTGGATTGATCAAGTGTTCTCAAACTGTGAAACTGCCTTATATTTGTCAAGTCAGACCTGAAACTTGTTTAGTGAGACCTTGCTTTATAAGCTCACTCTTTGATCAAATGATCAAGCTGCAATGTACAGCACACGTAGAAGGTTAACTCCCTCCCAACCTCCTACCTTTGAATGTTCAGTCCTGCAATAGATCTTGCATTGTATATGGGCCAATGGGGATCGATCATGTAAATACGTATGAATTTCTTCACATGTGAAGTTCAAATTATTAACATTAGTTGGTAGGCACACTAAACATTCTTTGTTCAACATTAGAGAAATCTTACTAGGGATAGTAACTCCTGTGCAGGCTCTAGTCAGAAAGGCAGACACAGAAACCCTTGAAGCACTACCTAGATCAGTGCAAATTGTTGTCGGTGATCTTGGAGAGCCTTCCACACTTATACCTGCGGTGGAGGGATGTAATAAAATCATTTTCTGTGCAAGAGCACGCTCCACCATTACTGGAGATCTGAACAGAGTTGATCGACTGGGTGTTTATAACTTGTCAAAGGCCTTCCAGGTTGGACTTCATTATAAGCATTGAAGTGATCGGTTATCCTGTTGTTGCGGGACAGAGAAATAACTGCATTTAAGTGTTACAGGATTACAATCACAAGCTGGCTCGAGCACGAGCTGGCCGAAGCAGCAAGAGCAAGCTTACCATAGCAAAATTTAGTCAGCCGAAAGCAATGGAGGGGTGGACAGTTCGACAAGGAACATATTTTACTGATGACATTGCTGTCAAATTTGATGGAGGAATGAGTGCTCAATTTGAGTTGGTGGAAGACCAGAATGCGGCTTTTTCAGGTCACCTTTCAGTTAACTCTTGAAAGCATTGACATGGCAAGTTTAGTGGCTCTTTGGCTCCTGTTGGGTGTTGTTGCCATTCTGTTGTTGAAAGGTGTGCAGGACCATTTCCTGCATTAGGAAACCCTTAAATCATTTTGATGATGTTGCACTGCTTATAATGTTGCAGGTTATGTGTTTACAAGAGGAGGATATGTAGAAGTGGCAAAAAAGCTCTCTCTTCCTCCTGGTGTATCTCTTGATAGGTATGCTTGACAGAGGCACTAAGTCTTATTGGTTATGGTTCTGGAAACTTCCCACACTGATTAGACAAGGGTTGCCTTAACCTTGTCTTTTGAAGTGCAGATATGAAGGGTTGGTCTTGTCGGTTTGTGGAGATGGGAAGATTTACAGTCTGATACTGGAGGCATGTTCAATGGATGATCCTTCCCACAAAGTGCTTTATTTCTCAAGATTTTCCACTCGGGTTGGCTACAGCAGGGTAAGCAGTTTTTCTTGAGTTTTGCATGATTATAAGTGTCTGAAGATAGTAAAAAATTATGATGCTACACTTCTACAGGTGAGGATACCATTTACTTCTTTTAGGCCAATTAATCCTGAAGACCCAGTGCTTGATCCTTTTTCCGTGCATACTCTAGCTATCAGATTCGAGCCACGAAAACAGGTTCGTAAATGTGAATGGCATGCAAGTATGTAAATAGGATGACACATGATGGATTTCCACTCTGTTCTCAATGCATTTATATTATGTAGCGGCCTGCATTCACTCGCAGTGGAAGTGCCACTGCAAGTTCGCCGACCTTGCGGGATAACAACAGCTTCAACTTACTAATAGATTACATCAAAGCCTTGCCGGTATGCCTCTAGGCTGTATTCTCTGCTGTCATTTTCAACATTCTTCAAGATGACCATTGATATTGGTACCAATATGCAGGGAGGTCAAGAAACGGATTTTGTGCTAATCTCCTGCACGGGATCTGGGGTAGACCCTGAATCCCGAGAGAAAGTCCTCAAGGCCAAGCAGGTGTTTACCACCACTGTTCTCATTCCTGTCAGTTAAGGTGGTTTTCACTTTGTGTAGTTTATTGAACCTTGACACATGTTAAAATTGTGTATGAAGGGTGGTGAGGCAGCTCTGAGAAACTCTGGCCTGGGCTACACGATAATTAGACCAGGACCATTGCAGGTATGCATTTTCTGGTTTCGAAAGGACATTCAATCTACTGGTTTTCATTTGCACTCCTACATGTGAATCACTGTGTTGTTTGTCCCTCTGCCATTGCAATTATTCTGTCTGCATTTTGTTCATACAAGATTTACATGTTTCATGTTTCAGAGTGTATTAATATGCAATGTTAGTTGCTATTTGTGACCACAGGATGAGCCAGGCGGTCAGAGGGCTCTTGTTTTTGACCAGGGTAATAGAATTTCACAGGTTAGTTACATAACGTCGTTTATGAGTCTCTGGATCTTGTTAGACAATCAGTTCCATTTTGGGCTTGTGCTTACTCCATGGCTTCTTTATCAGGGGATCAGCTGTGCTGACGTTGCAGACATTTGTGTGAAAGCTTTGCACAATCCAGCTGCAAGAAACAGAAGTTTTGATGTGAGTGTTGTATGGAGAGTTGAAGGAAACACACATCACATCTATTTGTTGATATGCCAACTAACAAAGTTTCTTTTTTAAGCAGGTGTGTTATGAGTATGTTGCTGAGCAAGGACAAGGATTATATGAACTGGTAAAACACACACACACACACACACACACACACACACACACTCTCTCTCTCTCTCTCTCTCTCTCATAACACTTGCAATTCTGATTTATGTTTTCTTCCAACTTATTGGGGTTATCCACATACTAATATAAAGTAGTAGACTGGCATCATTGAGTCTAGACCTAGTCCTAGTCCAAATCCTGCAAAGCAGTGACTCTCCAGGGTTTACTAGTACAGCCAGATTACATTATTCCATAGCATTACAGAGACTACATATAAGTAAATCACTTGTAGTGTGTGTGCTTTTGAGTGTGTTGCAGAGTGACATCCGTTTGCTGATAAACATATTTAATAGAAGGCTTGGCTTGTTTGCAAACAGGTGGCACATTTACCAGACAAGTCAAACAATTATCTGACTCCTGCGCTGTCTGTCTTAGAGAAGAACACATGAAGCATGGAACATGCTTTGTATTCTTACAACAATTTTTCATTTTTCATGTAAGAGAATGAACCAGGCAAAGCAGTCATGGTGATCCTCAAAACACACGCAGCAGTTGCTGGCTTGTAACATTAGACACAATTATGGTGCAGGAGGTTGAGTGAAGGTCATACCCAGTCATGTGCTAGCTCTGCTGTACTTATGATATCCCTACAACAAGAGTGTAAATAAACCTGACTCGGTAGTACCATCACCTGTTCCTGTAAATACACGTGGGTCAGACTGGCTACAGATGGATTTTTCACAAGACAGTAGGAACGGTGGGCCATCGAATGCTGTGCAATTGAAGCAACTGTGCTGAGACTGAATGTTCCAAGGTCGAAGCCAGATTGGCAGATGACTTCTACTGTTGTACTCTACTATAATGGACACCCCATGATGAATGCAAACATGAACTGTCATTTCATGATACAACTGAGCATCAGCTTGTAAGATCTGAGCATGAAGAGTTTCCAAAAGCTTGTGCCAATACATACCCAACATCTTTGGTTTTCTACTCAGAGTGTCCTACCACACTTGAGTGCGCATAAAAGCAGCTTCATTAATTAGTCCATCCCAAAAGGGTTGTTCGATGGGTTTAAAACTTACCAACATCATCGGTCAATGAATCGGTAAATTGGATGAATGCACACTTGTCAAAGCAACTTCGTTTAATAGTCCATCACAGAAGGTTTGTTCAGTGAGTGTAAATCATACCCTACATTATTTGTCAACTACCATTCCATGCATGCGTTGTGTGCACGGAACGTCCGCTTTGCGGCAGCTTTGTTGTCTTGAAGCAATAAGTGATAGCACAACACACCAAGTCTTGCTCAACAATTTATTTCTCCTCTTTCTCTCTCCTTTTTCCCTCTTTGTTTCTAATTTTTTCCTCTTTTCAATTTCCTACGTCTAAATTTTTCCCTTTTTGCTTTCTATTTTAGTTTATTTTTTCTCTCGTTCTCTCTCTCTCTCTTTTCCTTCTCTCTCATTCTCCTCTTTTCTCTCTTTTTTCTTCTCTTTCTTTAGTTTCTTTTTAAAAATTTTCTTTACTTTTGCTCACTATCTTCTAAATTTTATCTTCTCTCTATTATTCTCTCTTGATGTTTGTATTCTCGCTTCTCTCCTCACTTTTCTCTCTCTATTTTTTCTTCTCTTTTTAAATGGTCTTTTCTCTATAATTCTCTCTCTCTCTCTCTTTTTCTCTCTTTTCTTTTTTCTCTTTCTTTTCTCCTCTTAGTCTTTCTTAAAGTATGTAAATTTTATCTTTCCTCTATATATAATTCTTTTTATATTCATATTCTCTTGTCTTTGTCTCATCTTATTCTCTTTGTTCCCTTTTCTCTTTTTATTTTTCTTATTTTTTTCTTCATTTCTTTTAAATTTGTTCTCTTTCTCTTTCTCTCTCTCTCTTTTTTCTCAAAAAATGTTTAAATTTTAATGACTTTTTTTTCTTTTTTTATCTTTTACTTTTTTAAATCTTTCTTTCTCATTATTATTTTTTCTTTTTTTTTCCTTATCTTTATTTTTTTCTTTTAAATTATATTTTCTCTGTAACTTTATGTGTTCAAATTCTCTTTTATTCTCTTCTCTTCTCGCTTTTCTTCGTTGTTTCTCTTCCCTCTTTTCTTTTCTTCTTCTCTCTCATCTTTCTTTTTTTAATCTTTTTCTCTTAAATTTTATATTTTTGTGTCTTTTTCTCTCTTCCTCTCTCTTCTTTCTTTTTTGCGTTCTTTATATCTTTCACTTGATTTCTCTCTCTGCGAGCTCTTTTTTATTTTTATTTTTCTCTTTCAAGTTTTTTTTTTCACTCACTATTTATATATTTTTCTCTATTTTTAATTTCTCTTATATTTTCTTTTTCAAATTATATATTTTCTTTGTCTCGCTCTCTCTAAGTAAAAAATATAAAAAAAGGTTTGTTTTAAAAAATGCAATTCTCTTTCCTTTTTTTTCATTCTCTTCGTATTTTTCTCTTTATTATTATCATTATTATATTTTTCTCTCTTTTTTCTCATTTTTCAATCTTTCTCAAAGTATGTGAGAAATTGTTCAATTTTTTAATATTTTTTTTAAAATAATTAATTAAAAAAAGCTTAAATTAGAGAGGGGAGGAATTTAATTTAAAAAAAGGGGAAAGAGAAAGGAAGAGATTGTACGTGAGAGGGAGAGTTTTAATTTGAGAGAGAGAGAGAGAGAGAGAGAGAGAGAGAGAGAGAGAGAGAGAGAGAGAGCGCTTAGGCTCTACAATGAGAGAGGAGGGGGAGGGGAGGCTTTAATGAAAAAGGAAAGGGTGAAGAGAAATAAAAGATTACACGTGAGAGAGAGGGGAAGGGAGGGTTTTAATTAAAAAAAAGGGAGGTTTAGAAAAAGAGGTAGGTCCGGGAAGCCCTCTGGAGGTTATCTACAACCAAAATAATCTTATTTATCTCTCTTTCTTTTTCTTCTCGCTTTTCTCACTTTCTATTCTCTCATCTTTATTTTTTATTCTCTTTTTAATTCTTTTTTCTTTATAATTCTCTTTGTATGTTTACACACATATACACATATTTTTCTTTGTTTTCTTCTATTTTTCTCTCAATCTCTCTTAAAGTATGTAAATTTTATTTTTTTCTTATATATAATTTTCTTTATGTTCATATTTTTCTCTTTTTCTTCCCCTCTATCTCTCTCCGTCCCCTTTTTTTCTCCTTTTCTTTCTCCTAAATTTTTTTTCTCTTCCTCTTCCTCTCTTTTAAATTTTATATTCTCTCTCTCTCTCTCTCCCTCCCTCTCTTTCCTCTCTAAAAAAATGTTTACATTTAAAAAAGACTTCTCTCTCTTTCCCCCTCTCCCTCCCTTCCTCTTTTCCTTTTTCTTATTATTCTTATTCTTATTATTCTCTCTCTCTCTCTCATTATTAAAAAAATGGAGGTTTGGAAAAGGGGGTAGGTTTGGGAGCCCTTTAGAGGTTCGGGCTTTTTGAATCCACAACCAAAATAATATAGTAGTAGGATGAAGCAGTATAGATGCACACTCTTGTTTCCAAGAAAATGGACCTCTAGCTAGAATTTAATTATCTTATACCCAATTGGAGAATGCAAAAAATGTCTCACCATATGAGATTTTATATATATCTCATGTGTTTAAGGTATAATTATATATATATATTTTTTGCTTATTTGACTCCTTTCTTCCACCCATAATTTCTCATGATAAGAAGTAGCGTAAAGGAGCTAATAAAGTGTGATCTAATAATTTTCTTTCAACTTTTTTTTTTCTAAGTGAGCTTTATAAATATTTTTAAATTATTTATATCATATAGAGCTCAGAGAAAAAACATTGGGCTATTTTGATTTTTTAAATAAAGTAACCTTAGTTATAAACAAAGGGTGCATAAAAGAGTGACAAGGAGGGGCTAATAGAGTGAGACTCAAGGATGCATTACTTTAAGGTTATACGAAATCCAAAATATTAAAAAACTTATATGACTCAAATTCTTGACTCACAATAAGATCATTTGTAATTTTAAAAATTTTTATACCATGTTAAGGAGCTAAAAAAGTTGCAATTTTTAAAAACATTATCCCACTTAAGTAATATATATATTTTGACTCTGAAGTCTCTTTATACATAGCCTCTCATTTATTTATTGCATACATAGGATATAGACTTAGTATATGTTATATTTCTCATCATTCCCTCTCAAGCTTAAAACGAGCTTGCAGATACAATACCCTAAGTGCACATCTAAAGTACTCAAATTTATCTTTACCTAATGCTTTGGTAAAGATATTTGCAACTTGTTCATTGATTTTGATGTGTGCCTAGTTTATGTTCCCATCCATAACTCTCTCTTATGAAATGATAGTGCACTTCAACATGCTTCATCCTTATATGATATATTATGTTCTTTGCCAACATGATGCTGTTAATGTTATCACAATACATGATAACTCTATTGTCTATCTCAATCCCCATATCACATAGAAGTAGTCTCAGCCATGTCTACTCATATGTTGCCAATGTTAAAATATCTCTATATTTTTCTTTTGTAAGTTACTTCTTATTGCTCCAACTCATCATGGTTGAAAAATGTGGGTTACTTCTTGTTGCTCCAACTCACCATGGCTGAACCAAATGAAAAAGCATAACCACTAGTGGATCTCCTATTCATAATACTTAATCCCAAGTTTACATTTGTGTATTCAAGCAATGTAGGTTTGATTTCTTTCTCATAGAACAAGCCATAGCTATATGTCTTTTTTCATATATCTCAAGACTCTCCTCACTACATTCAAATGTGACTTACATAGGTTTTGGATGAATTGGTGTGGCTTATTACTTTCACCAAATAACTCGAGTCTGCATCTTGTTATGGTTAGGTAGATCAAGCTACCAACTATCTTTTTGAACATAGTAACATCCTCAACATATTGTCCATCATCCACTATCTTTATGTTTTGATCCAATGGTGTATTCATTGGCTTACATGCTATCATCCCATATGTCTACAATATCTCCAAAGAATATTGTCTTTGTACCAACCAAATTCCATGTGGAGTGTCAATCATTTCAATGCCCAGAAAGTACCTCAATAAACCAAGGTTTTTGATGACAAATTCCGTGTGTAGCCCATGCTTTACTTTAGCAATCTCTCTTTCAACAATAGTACTTGTAATGATAAGATCATCAACATAGATGACCACAACCACCATTCCATCCTCTGTACATTTTAAATAGAATGAATAAACAACCGTGCTTTACTAAATCCCATCCTACATAATAATTTGTTGATCCTCTAACACGCTCTAGGTGCTTGCTTCAACCCATATAATGCATTTCTTAAGTGCGCACATAATGTGGACATTTAGGGTGTACATAATCTTTTGACTGCTCCACATATACTTTCTCTTTCAATTTACCATTCAAGAAAGCATTCTTGGCATCCATTTGATATAATTTTCAGCCATAAATTGAAGCTAAGGCAATCATTGATCTCACTATAGTCATCTTTGCCACTCAACTAAATGTCTTCTCATAATTTAATCCATATGCTTGTGCATAACCTTTTGCAATCAATCTTGCTTTGTATCTTTCCAATGATCCATCTGTTGACCTTATACATCCACTTGTAGCCAATTACCTTCTTGCCATAAGGAAACTCAAATAGATCCCATGTCTTGTTCTTAGTCAATGTTTTCATTTCCTCATCCATGGCTTCTTTCCAATATTTGCTTCCAACTACTTTTTCAAAGCAAGTAGCCTCTACATGCTGAATATAAGATACCATGTATACATAATGCATATTCATAAAGCCACTATATGTCAAGCCGTCAACTGGATGTCTTACTCTATCCGATCTCCTCAACTGAGGTGCATTAGATGATGTCTCAACTATTCTTGCATGTGGTGGTACACATACTTTCTTGCACTCTTTATTCATGCAGTTCTAGCATGCGGTATTCTAAACACATTATCCATATAATCATCCTCCAAACTTTTTCCAATAGGCTTCATTCCTTTCCTTGTGCAATTTCTGCCCTCTTTTGTACACTCAACCTTCCACTCCATGGACTATAACTCATACTTCTTTTTTCATGATCTTAATCTCAATTATAACTTTAGGTTTATACCAACACTTATGTTCACTAAATCTTATACCCATGCTTATGTAGATGTCTTTCGTGACATGATCATAGAATTTGTAACTCTTCTTCTCATCTAGATAGCAAAAGAAAATGCATTTGACAACCTTTGATCCTATTTTCCTCCTCAAATCATCGAGGACATGAACATAGCATACACAACTAAACACCCTAAGATACACAATTGTAGGTATTCTTCCATATATATTCTCATACAGTGACATGTGATGGGTCAAAGATGTAGGTCACTTGTGTCTTCCACAATGATTCTATTCTTTCTTTCTCTAATACCATTATGCTATGTTGTACATTTGTATGTAACCTATCTCTTAATCCTATGATCTCTTAAATAGTCAGAGAACTCACTTGACATATATTCACCTCCATTATCCAATCTCAAGCATTTTATATAACTCCCATATTTACTTTCTACCACAGCTTTGAACTCCAAAAACTTCTCAAAAGCTTCACTTAATGTTGCAAAAAATAAACCTATGTCATTCTATTGAAATCATCAATAAAAGTGATAAAATCTCAAATATCTGAATGTACCATTTCCAAAGGATATGAGCTAGCTCTTCTCTTTGAAAATGGGAGTCTATAGACTGCTTGCCTGTTAACCCTCAAAATGACATAAGGCACAAAGATGCAAAACAACACAAGGCGCAAAGAGACTTATGAAGGAGAATGAAAAGACAGCTTGTTGGAAAAAGAAGACCAAGAAGCATGTAAAAAATGTTAAAAAAACAAGTCACACAAGGAATAAAGCACATTTTTGTCCTTTGTAAAAGAACACTAAGCTCCCTCTTGTGCAAGTTGTAAATGAAAAGACACATGTAAATGAGCCATGAGAATATGAAAAGAATAGGAAAGAAAGTAGAAAAGAGAACAAGGCCGGATAGACAATCATGGAAAAGGGATGGATGCCCAAGGAGAGAAGGGCATGTATAAAAGTCAAAAAGTGAATGGATAAGCTCATTCTTGGTGTTGGTGCAAACTAGCTCTCTTCTTGTTCTTGCTCTTGCTTTCTTCTTGTGTATGAGAGAGGGAAAGAGAGAGAGTGAGTGTGTGTGAGAGTGAGGGACTGTGGAGAAGCTCTTCTTCTCCTCTCTTCTCCTCCTCCTCCTTCTTGTCCCTTTTCTTGCGTGTGTGGCTATGGAGATTGGAGCTTGGAGCTTGGAAATGGAGCTTGCTTGAGCGAGCGCTTTGAATCATGGAGCCATCAAAGGATTCAAGAAAGAAGACTACAACGATCAAATTCGACGGTAAGCTCATTGCATCCTTGTGTGAGAGTGTGTAGTGAGAGGTGGCCATTGCCACTTGCTTGAAACACTTGACTTGATAAGTGGTTCGTAGGGTCTCGATGGTTGCTAGTGATAGTGATGACATCTTGCTTCCTTTTGTTGCCGAGACCAATGGATTCAAGCTTGGGTGCTTGCACTCTCCAAATCAAGTGATAGAGTAGGGGTTCATCTCTGAAACAATGCTTGTTTTAGGTAGGAAGCGAGTAAGTTGAATCTCCTTTGCCAGATAGTTTAGGTGTTGGAAGATTCAGGAACTTTAATTAGATCAGTGGTAGGAAGTTTTTCATTAGTAGGATGCATTAAGGCTTGGGAAATAGGGAAAAAGAAAGAAAATATAAGTTTCTATAACAACCAGGAAATAGGGAAACAAAGAAAGAAAGGAAAAAATATTTTGAATGTCTTGGAAGGAAAACAAAGGGTAAGGGAAGAAATAGAGAGCACATTAAAAGGAGAGAAAAAAGGGGGGGGGAAAGCTCATTTCAGCTTGTGAGAGATTGAGAGAGAGAACAACCAAAGGAGTAGTAGAAATCCGTGTGTCCTTGCCCTTGGTGGTTCCAAGCATTATCAAAACCCTCCTGTTGCTGACCGATGAATGAAGACAAGATCATAGTTAGGCATATGTGTGGTTAAGTGAATCATTGCCATCAATTTTGTGTCATTGCGCATGTTTTTTCCATCACTCAAATAATGTCCCCCAGGCCTTGGACGACCGAGTCACTTTAGTCCACTCAGACACCCCCCACTCGGACTTAGATAGCTGAGTTCGTGGTCCACTTGGACACTAAAAGTCCACTCAGACGACTCAGTCAATCCACTCTTGGGGATGGCCTCGAATGGCTGAGTTGTCCACTCGAACACGTTTTTTCAGAGTCAATAGGCACCCTTGTTCGAGTCAGTGGACCTGACCATTTGGACAAGCCAAACTCACCCCCTCAGATGGTCGAATCTGGGACTCTAATGATTAGAGACTTGCAACTAGGATGCACGAGTTGACCCATAGCACTTTCTTAGGGACTATTTAGACCCCCCAAACTTATCAAAGCCTGTGAGCTAAATATCGAGTGATCCTAGTTGGGATCCTAGACCTGCGAGTGTGACCATAGAGCTGACCAACACTAAAATTTTTCCTGAGGAAAGGCTCAAGAATTGACCAAATCAACCGATCACTTACAGCTTGCTACCTAATAGAGACACTGTTTGACTACTTGGTGGGCGTGTGAATGATTTCATTAAAGGTTGCACATTGCATTTAGGCACTTAGGTGCATGAGAAAAGTGGAAAGTCTAATTGTGCACAACTCCATGTTGCATCACACCATTTGAGTGTATAAGTAGGCACAAATTGGTGAAGTAATCTCATTAACAAGGAACACACTAAAAGGGAATTAAGCTAAGAAAAGAACCCACTAATAGGACTTGCAACACCTCTAGGACCATGAAAATAAACCAAGAAATCCATCACTTAGACGTGAACAGCCTCAAACCACCTGAGAATTGAGTGAAGAAAAGAATAAACCAAAATTAGAGATGTGTCATTAGCTGACCTAATCACCCTCATTGGCACCTAAGTGGTTCAAGAGACTGCTAACCTAGCAGGTACTAGCACATACACATGTAATCAAGACCTTGACCTAGGTGATTTTCTAGTTGACATACAACAACTCATATCATGATATGACCATCAAATTAAAATAGTATACCATGTGGGAGATCTACATATGAAATCATAACTGATCTCGAGGAGAAGAGGAGGCTAGGAAGAGTTGCCTTGCAACACTTAGCCAGCTACAACTAGGAGCAACATGCTCAGAGGCTATGCTAGGAGATAGAGCTCAACGAGGTTCAATGAGTTCTGGCCATTGCATGCAGGAACAGAGTTGGAAGAAATGCTAATAAGGAGAGAGCGTTAGAGACTGATCTCACATTGAATGAGCTTCTCATCACGAAGTGGCTGTTAGATAACACTACCATAGAACAAAGCGGAGTAGCCCTAACAGCTTTGTTGCTATCTAGTCACCCCAAACGCTAGAAGCTAGACCAAGATACCTATAGTTGCAAAGCAAGTTGAGAAGTATAAGACATGTAATGATCCTTATAGCTTTTTTGAGTAGGTATGCGAGGAAAACAACCTCATGGACCCCCTCAACATGCTCAAGCTTTTGGACTTTTCTTGGGAGACAAGGGACGAACTTGGTTTACTAGCCTAGACAACGCTGAGCATGATAACTTCAGTAACCTAAATGAACTTTTCATCAAATGTTGGATATTTAGACAACCTCATTTTTAGGATGATGAATATCAACCAAAAAGACAAGGAGGAAATTCGAGACTATGTCACTCATGTGAGAAGTCTCTACAAGAGGATCCCAGCGACAACGGAGCGACCCAATAAGAGAGCAGTCTCCATTGTGTTTATCAATGGATTCTAAAATGAAGAGCTCTATAAGGCCTTAGCTAGTAACTCAAACTTGCAAAGGGACATGTTAGCCAGGGTCTTTGAAGAGGCAATATGTGTGGATGACTTGTTGAGAGAGAGAAGTTCAAGAGCCACACTACAAGAGAATACTACTCCTAGGAATACTGAGAGAACTACAATCCCTAGTGATAGGTCAAGCCATGGCACACAAGGTAAGGGGAAACAATTGACCAAAACTAAGAAATAGCTGACTGGAAGTTAGAGTTGGCCAAGCTACAAGAGAGAAGGCCAGTGCAACCCCATGTGCAGTGTGTGTATTGTGGTGGGAATCATCTCCCAGCTGAATGTCCTGACCCCAAATCATGGCGTTGTGCTAACTATGGTAGGTTTGGACATGATGCATTGCGGCTGCTAAGACGGCTCCCATATCCACAACCCTATACTTAGCCCTACTATCCTAGGACTAGGTAGCCCAACTTTGGAAGGGGAGCTCCATTAGCTCTATCAGCATTGCCTAATGACTCAAAGCCAGTTGCCTCTAAGATGGACATAAACCCCATGGGAATCCCAAGGCCACTTGGATCCATAGTGACCCATCCATTGAGTGATGCTCTTGTACATTTTGTAGAGGAGCCATTGGAGTATGTAATTCCCTATGTCTCCTATGATGAGGAGGGTAATCCTATGCTAATGGATTTTTGGCCGATGCCAGTTATAGCTTTAGGGAGAGGAAGGGGTAGAGGCCTACGAGGGGGCCCAAACCAAGAGCTAGTAGCATGTTGGACTTGTGGACATCCCATGCACATTTCATCTTGTTGCCCTAAAAAGGAGCAAGCAAATAGTGTTGAAACATGGATCTAGGACATGGCAATGCGGAAGCTATGGAGGTTGAAAGATGAATCCCAAACTCATGAAGACATAGACACAAACAAGACCAACTATCACACAAGTGAATTGGGTTCCAAGATTGAGACTTGGACTTATAAACAAAATCTTGTGTGTGGACAATGACATAGACACTTTATTCTAAAGAAAAGAGTACTATCATTACATTGAAAAAAGGAAGCAAGTATAATGCTTTATAGGAAAGCCTAGGCAGCACATCCTCCTACTGTGCTTATGGGATTCTTGTCATGAGCCCTCATTGCTCCATCCAAAGGGACTGAAGTAGGTGTGAGTGCAAACGTCTCAACACCCCTCCTCAATCACAACCAGAAGTACAAAGTCTGTAGAGGCTTTAGTGAGCAACCACCTGAAAAGTGTGGGCACACCACAAACTTGGTAAACACTAGAGGTTGTCGCAGAAAAGGCTAAGTGTGGGTACCAAGGACATGGTGGACATCTAGAGGCTATAATAGGGGCCTCACAAAGTTTATAGAGGCTATAGTACAAGGTTACATGAGGATTTCACAAGCTTATGTCAGAAGCATTAGGGCTAGGCAATACAAGGCTTAAAAAGTCTATCACAATAGAAGGATTGATGAGGTTTGTGTCCTTCTCCTAGTGGTCTTCTTCTTCTTCTTCTTCTTTTGCTCCATGGTATTTTTCTTCTTTAACAGTAACTAGATAGGCCTTTCGAGACCTCTTCCTAGCATGATAGAACTTCTTAGTGTGTTTGGTCCTTTTGCAAAAGTCACAAAATAGCTTGTCCTTTTGCAAAAGTCACAAAATAGCTTGTCCTTTCTTCCTTTGTTCATGTTACTGACATACAACATTTGTTCACCTTTAGAGGTGCTTAGTTCCTCCTTTGACTTTATCTTCTTTTCCTCCTCTAGCAAATAAGCTTTAATGTCAACCAATTTAGGGTTTGGCATGTTGATTAAGGTGGCTGAAATATTATCATAATCAGAAGGAAATTTTTTTAGCAAAACACCCATACAAATATCTTCATCCATTTTGAGATTTATCCTTGCAAGTTGGGTTAGGAGACTTTCCATGTAGTTCATATGAGATGCTAGGGATGTATTAGAATTCATATCAAGTCGAAAGATTTCAATCAGGAAACCATACTTTGAGGACTTGGACTGTGCACCAAACAATGTATCTAATCTATCCCAAGTGTCATGGGACGTGTCACAAGCATCTACATGATGGATGTAGTTGGCATCCAACTACAATTTGATGATGGCCTGTGCTTTGTCATCATTCTTCTGCCAAGTAACTGTAAGAGTTTCATCTCAAGGCTTCTTTTCTTGTCCATTGGTAATGGCCCATAGGCCCTTCTTCATTAGGATGAGTTTGATGCGAGTTTGCAAAGTGTGAAACTTGACTCCTTTGAAGCGAGTTGTTGGAGAGTATTTTCCCATGTTGGATGGCTGGAACAATAGAAAATCAACACCAAAATTCTCAAATTAGATAAGCAAATGAGCTGATTGTGTCAAAGGACACAAGTGGAAAAAGTCACTGAATGAGTGTCAATAGACACTATACTTGCATCTTCTTGGGTCTTCCAAAAACTTCAAGATCTTCCAAATCTAAATATTCCCCTCCTTGATTTGATGCTGGAAAATTCAGATTTAGTAGGTTGGAACTTAAGTTGACTGGAACAATGAGAAACTTAAGTGAAAAAGAGAGCTTGAAATGAAATGGCTATGGAGTCTTCATTAGGGTTCTTGTGTTGGCCTGGTTTTCTATTCATCGTGCATTGTAGACTTGATCATTTCCCAAATATTTTACATAGGTAGAAAACTTATCTCATCGGCTTTCAAAGCTCCATGGTGGTGGCCCAGATCACAGCATGTAGGAGGTGCAGGGACAGTACGAACAGGCTGCGCCTGTTCAGAGACATGACAGTGAATTTCTGAAATGCTGGAGGTATGGTTGGCCAATGTCGGGCTAGGGCATGATAGGGAGCTACGCCAAGAGTAGAAAAACGTTTTCATAGAAGAGAACTTGTGAAAATATTTCTTGGATGGAGAGATCAAGGAGCTCCAATAAGGCAGGGTGCTAACTGGCTATGGCAGTCAAGAGAATGTAGTGAAGATGGAGTGAAGAGATGCACTCATGAGATGGACCTGAGTTGAGAGGAGTGAGAATGGAGTTGGAAGTGAAGTCATGAGCTGAGCTAAGCTAGGCCATGCCCAACCAAGCTCTGATACTATGTTGAAACATGGATCTAGGACATGGCAATGAGGAAGCTATGGAGGTTGAAAGAAGATGAAGAACAAACTCATGAAGACATAGACATAGACAAGACCAACACACAAGTGAATTAGGTTTCAAGATTGAGACTTGGACTCATAAACACAATCTTGTGTGTGGACAATGACGTAGACACTTTACTGGAAAGAAAAGAGTACTATCATTGCATTGAAAAAAGGAAGCAAGTACAATGCTTTATAGGAAAGTCTAGGCATCACATCCTCCTACTGTGCTTATGGGATTCTTGTCCTGAGCCCTCATACTGCTCCATCCAAAGGGATTGAAGTAGATGTGATTGCAAACATCTCAACAAATAGGGATAAGGCCGACTTGAGATGTCCAAAGTGCAAAATTACATATTTGTATGACGATTTCCCTAGATGGAAACCCTTCATTAGTACAACAATTGTGTCATCATCACCCTTTGGACTCTTTAGTGTTGAAACACCTGATGATGAAACCACACCAATCCTACTCAAGGCCATGACCCGAGCCCAAACAAAGCAAGCCGGTATGTCATTACCTGAACCTAGCAAATTAGATGCAACATCTGGGGGAAAAAGAGTCGAAGAAGGAGAAGGAAGAGGGTGAACACTAAGATAACACTCAAAACTAATAGTGCCACCACACTGACAGGAGGTTATGGACGCAAAGGTAGAAACCACACTCCTAAAAGAGTGGAAACACGTGTCAAGGTTGGAGACTACCCCCACCCAAAACACCAATTAGAAGTTGTGGACAAAGTCAAAGAGCGGGTGAGAGAAGCTCAAGCACACCTACAAGATGCAGAGCCTATCATGGAGGCTGAGATTGATGAGCTCTCTAGCATGAGTCCACTAGTCTCCCCTATGCACCTAAGATCAAGAAGCACGTCAATAGCCCATGTAGCACCACACAAGAAGAACCCAAATGCCACACAAACAGAAGAACCCCCAAGGGCTTTGCTAGAAAGGCCTTGGATTAAGGGAAAAGACAAAGGTAAGCGATTTTCTCACAACACTGATATAAACTCTTGTGACCTTTCCATTAGGAGAATTACTTAGGCAAAACCTCCTACTATGGAAAGTGTTTGCAGTGGGAGGAAAGGCTTGATGGGCATGGAGTGATGGACTTGCCAGATTATGACAGAGAGATGCATATACCAAGCTTAACCTTGAATCCATTATCTAAAGCTTTACAAGTGAATGCCTTTTGGGAGAACATAGAAAAGCACATAGTCTTACCTATTGTTGCATTAGGTGATGTCACATGGAGAGAAATTGTGGATACATGAGTAGGAGTTAGTGTGCTTAGCCATGCAATTCTATAAGCATGGCGAAACCCACTAGTGGAAGGTGCATGGTTTAATGTTACACTAGCAAACGAAATGAAAGTCAGACCATTCGGAGTGCTAAAAGATTGGCCTTTGAAGATAGTAAGAGTTAGATTCTTGGTCAACTTCATAGTCATGAAGGGGGTGGACTATGATGTTCTATTAGGCAAGCCATGTATGAGAAATGCCCGAGTGATACAGGATTGGCATAATGGTTTGATATTCTTGGGAAATAGGATAGAAGCTGTTTGAGTAGAGATGGACACTTGGAAAACCTCACTAGTTGACCTTGATGCTATCTCTACAATGCCAGAGGGTGACTCACAAGGGAAGCACAAACATGGACCCTTGACTAAGTATATTCCTTGCCCTGAGGATGAGCATGATTTGATGCATGTATTAGCAACCATTCACTTGCCATTCTCAGATGATGAGGATGACTATCGGCAACCTATAGAAATGGGTCAAAGATGTTGGATTTAATGATGGGATAACAATATAAGGATGAGGGCACTAAAAACCCTAAGTTTGGAACCTCTTTTGAACAATGATATTGGAGGATGCTTAGACTGAAAGGAATGTACAACTATTTGGTAAACTCTCAAAAGGGAAGGGTTTAATGGATGGTACTAAATTACTTAGGAAGGAAATTCTAATAGCCTCTAGAGCTATTCATTCTAGAACTCTACTCCATAAATTATTATTTACTAAAGTGATAATGCCTCAGGGTTTATGGATGGTACTAAATCACCAAGAAGGAAACTCTAGTAGCCTTCACATAGGTTCAATCTAGAGCTCTAGTCTATACATTCCTCGTTGGCCCTTGTTTGGTGGTCTTTTGAGTCCACTGGCCAAGTATGTAATTGTGCTCTATATGGGAGGAATCCTTTGTCACTTTTTTTTTTAGACTTGACCTAAAGACATCAATGATTACATAAATATATCTACACATTATTAAAATGTAAAGCCTTTGTATTTGAAGAATTTGACATGGTTGTTGTTAAACATTCAAACTTGAGAGTTGAAACTCAACATACAACACTTACAATGGTTATGGCACATACAATGGTTTGCAACTTGAACTTCACCATCAATTGCAAGCCACATCTATTGTTAGTGGCAATCGCAACTCTTGTATGTGAAAATTTTACCTAAAGATTTCATCTACTAGATGTTGCTATTAAATAATGAATTACTATGCCACTGGCATGGCGACTTCACTTTGAATGAAACATTTTTTTATGATAGAAGTGAAGTTGTCATGCTACTACCTCGATAATATTGTTTCATTTGCAACAACTCCTTATGCAAGCTTAGATCCATATCAAAATTTTAACTATAATTATATAATTATCTTACCTTCCTATCAAAAAGGAATTGGTTGGTATACTCTCTTACACTTAGACCTCTTTGCTCTAAACCATACCACCTTTGTGCCAATTTCTCTTTTTTAGGAGGGGGGACAAATACTTCAGTCATAAGTGACTTGAAAGCTTCCCAATTCTCTACAAGTATGTTTTTCTTTTTAATATACCTCTACCAAGTATGTGCAAATCCCTCCAAATTCAAGGAAGCAAAGTGAATATTCATATCATCAGTTCTAGGGAATATGTCAAAGTAATATTCCAATTTGGAGATCCACTCCTCTGGATCAGATGGTGAAGATGATTGACCATTGAACTTGGCCAAGATGATCTTATCTTTTAGCTCTCTTTCATGGAAGGGTTGCTATTCCAAAATAGAAAAATCATGAGTACTAGGCATTGAGCCCCCAAAATGCGATGAAACTCTCCCAATAGGTGATTGACAACCAGTATGTAACCTTCCCATTGGTAGAGGACCTTTAGGAAGTTGGGTATTCAACCCAAAATCTTGAGAGTTGGCACCATTCAAACTGCCCAAATAGTTATCATGTCTTTGTGAAGTCTCACCTACTTCATATTGGCTACTTAGGATATCCCTTCATCCAATAATTCCATGGCTTTGATCATTTTGGTTAGGTGGCTGAAGTGGGACTAAGGGTTCACTGTTTGAATAAGCTTTCTCCTTTACTTCTTTGGATCCCATTTGCATTTGCATCCATTGGGAGAATTGAGCCATTATTTGAGAATTAGATTCTACTAACTTATCAATAGAAGCCTTTGTTTGGTTAGTTGAATCAATAACTTCTCAATGGAAGACTTTGTTTGACTAGCAGACAATACCATCTGCTCCACTCTTAATAATAGGTTCTTATGACGTTAGGTATGCCTATTTTTATGTTCACACATGGTATTATTAAGTGCACTGATTTCTCCATGCACTTGAGGCTCTTCAAGGCTCTCTTGAGGTATATTCTCTAGCATAGGATCTCTGATTTGTTGTGCATAATCATCGGGGGCCTTATTTTTGCCTTTATGCCTTGCCATAATAGTGCAGTCCTGCAGTACCCCCTATCGAAAAAATGGCTATAACTTGAGCTAGGAAGCTTCGATTCCAATTTTTTTTGATTCAAATGGAAGCCAACAATACCTTTTTAAGAGCTATAGAACGCTATAACAAGTTTAGGATAGAAAATTCTACAATTCAATCTTTGAGTCTGAATTGTCCAGACCTATATCCTGTTTCAACTAGTAAATACACTATTTCCACCTCTAAGGTAAAATAGTGATTCCAAATGGCTACAAACCCTGTAAGAGACTAAGTAGGACTTCTAGGCACCCTATAGTATGTGCACCTGTACTTCAATAATGAAGTTGGTACCTGTAAGGACTTGTAAATATCTTGGAATGTCTTGTAAAGTCCTTGTTTTACCCTATTTTTCTCCTAAAGGTACTTAAGTCTTTGAGAACACTTCAATCTTCAATTCTCCACTCGTTGTACGTGTGCGAGGGATAAAATGGTAGGATAGGCTCCCTACACAGGCTCCAAATCACCGAGAGGTGGGCAAAGTTCCCTCGGGTCGGTTGTGGTTGCACCCCTTCAAGATCTTCGATAGTGAGGGGGGGCCACCTCTCTTTTGTCGCACTATCTCCCCTGGAATCCACCTTTTTTATCAATGGGTATATCAACATGGAATTAGCATGCTACTCTAATCAATTAGCATGAAATGAATTTGTAAAATATTCATTCAGCCTTTTTCATGAAATGTAATAGGATGAAAATTTCAAAAGATTGGATGGGAAGAAGGTCTTATGAATGCAATTCAATGACTCACTGATTACTAGTACTTACCCTTTACAATATTTCCAGCTTGGGTAAAAGAAATTAGCCAATCAAATCAAGGTTATGCATCAACCTTTGTAAATGATATCTATGATGGAATAAGATTGAATGAATGCTGAAATTCGATGAAATAGGCTTTGATGGATAGAAAAAGTACTAATATCTAATATATTGATCAATTCAAAGAATTAATTGATCAATAATCTCTCATCAACAAGTGAAAAAGCATAAGCAAGTGGATTATTGAGAGATTATGTAAGAAAGATACCTTGATTAACCTTGAAGAAGATGATTTATGTCAGCTCCAATCCAAATAATGGGAGAATCCTTCATAATCCACCATGAATCCATCATACAGTTTGAAAGATCCATAGGATTAGTCATATAAGCATTAATATGATCAAATCCATGAAGAATCAATGCCTCGAGCTTGCTTGAACACTTGAATATCAAATATTCAAGCCTCTTGAAGAAAAGCCCCAACATAAACCTTCAATATGAGCCCCAAAATTCTGAATAAGTTGAAATTCTTGCAATGTCTTCAATCTTGGGAGTCCATTTAGCTTTAAAATGATGGTGGAGAAGCCTTGGAGGTCAAAAAGATCCAGAGATTGAAGAAATTTAAGCTTCTAGGTTTGTGGTTATGGCTGCCATGTTGTGTTTTAGGGTTTCCAACAAAGGGGATGAAGATCAGGGCTTCAATCTTGCTAAAATTTGTTGAAGGTATTCCCACTGAGTGCATCAATGTTATGCAACCAATATATAGAAGATGTGCAGCAGAAAAAGGAGAAGATTAGAGTAGGAAAATCACACAATTTGTAGCGCAATTTTCGGTCAGTTTATTGATCCATCTTTTGCATCAACTGCTTGATAATGGTACTCCATCTGATGAGAAAAAATAAGGAATATTTGGCCCATAGTTTGGATAGGTGAAATGATTAGTAGAGAAGCTTTAGCCAAAATCTTGTAAGAGAGAGAAAGAGAAGCTCCACTTGAAAAGTAACCACAGTTTGACTCTCAACTAAGCCCAGTTAATGCCCATTTGACCAAGTTACCTCAAAATTACATGAAAATTTGATGATGACCTACTATTTTAGCCTTCCACCACCACATCTGACCCTAAAGATCTCTAAATATAAACTCTTTCTAACTGTAGATGATCTGCAAACCTCTACTAGTCACTATCTAGGTCTTGTACCTATAGTACTTGTTTGGAATTATTTTTAAATGGAGAAAATTTGGACTGAAATAGAAGGAAAAATGGATCAAGGACCAATGCTCTAATACTACTTGTCAAGAATTTAATTGGAGAGAGAATACTATTGAAGAGAGAGAAGAAGAACTGCAAAAGTGAGAGAAAGAGAGTGACGAGGAGAGAGAAATACTAGAATAGGAGAGAGAAAGACATGAAAGAAAAAGAAGCCATTGAAGCTAAGAGCAAGGTGAAGAGGAGAAGAATAGTAATGTATTAATGTATCAAAAGATTAGAAAATTTACATGTCCTCTCCTTTTATACCAATGTCAGTGTAACATGGCATCAATATTATTTACACACTAAATCCTTATTCTTCCTAGCTTCTTACACTCCTTGTTGATATTTGTAAAAAAAATATGACAAATGTTTGTTAATCACAAAGTGGAATCAGATATGCACCTAAGTGGATATAATATGATATAAAAACTTATTTATTTATTATTAAGTTGGAATACAAATGACCATGGTAGTTCAATGTCTTCATTTTGTAAATCCATGCTCACTTGATGTAGCGTACATGATGATCTAACCTTTAGGGTTTCAATAATGTCCTCATTAAACCAAGCATCAAGATCCACTATAGGATCTTTGCTAAAATTATAAAGATTTTAGTCTAAAGCAACCAGACTACCACTTACATAATCCCATCTACTATAATAAAAGCTAATGATGAAATTTTGGATAGCAATAATATATGTACAAGATATGGAGTCTTCTTCTATATTTATATAATTTTTCCTTCTATCCTAGTATCCCATCCTTCATCAACAAATTGTATGACATGACCATATGTTAGTCTCTTCATTGAAAGCATGGCATTTGCTCTGCTTATCTCACCACTAGAAAAAAAATAAAAATATATATTAATAGGCATAAACAAAGTAACTTTTCTTAGCCTACTTGAGATATTAGGTTTTAATACTTTATGTATCTCAGAAAATATTTTACATCTATAGTTCTCACCAGTAGAGCTGGACTTGGCAAAGGCCACTTAAAGCTTGAAAAATTTGGCAAAGGAAGAAGGGATATTGATCCCCATTGGCTACATTGCATGGGGACAATATAATAATGGTAATCATAAAAGAATATTCAATTCTCTACAAGCTCTTTCTTCTTTCTACCTTTGTACATTTCTTCTCCAATCAAACCATGCATTACATCGATAACATCAACGATAGACTTAATTGATTGCCATTTCTCAAGATTAGAGGGGTAGATATCTACAAGACAAACAAATGTTATAATGGAAAACCTTAAGCCAAGTTCAAGAAAAGAAAGACTTTAAGAATCAAATTATTATAATTTGGTTTATCCATTGGAAGATTTGAAGTTCCAGGTTCCAAATATAGTTTTACATGCATAAACACATGTTGCACCAGTACATTTTTAATGCTATTCTTATTTACTCCAAGGTTGAAATCTCAGATTCTACCCTTCCAAATAGAGATAAAGGAGCTCTCATATCTTCATCTTTAACCACATTTTGCCTGCTCCATGGTGATCCAACTACCTTTGCTAATGATAGTAGAAATCCATCTTTCATCTATTTGGAATGAGTTAAACACTGATATGGATGTGATTTGGGAGCTTGGATGCCTTGTTGAAGGTCGAATTTTTGTATGCATGGCACGTAGAGAGAGAGAGAGAGAGAGAGAGAGAGAGAGAGAGAGAGAGAGAGAGGACTAGGCTACCACAAAGGAGGGAAAAACACCAAAGGAATAAAAGAAAGGAGGTAAAAAAGTGAATGCCAATCTTTTTACTAATTTGAATTTAGATTAAAATTGTCATTATCATTATTCCATGTCATCAAATAAAAGTGTTTGAGAATATATGCCATTAATGTAAATAATATCATAGTCACAAATATAAGAGGCTTAAAATAGATTTGGATAATACAAATTCATAATATTATTATGTATATATCTTTTTGTGAAATTATTTTTTACCTTTTTTAAAATAGAAGTTCTCCTACTACGGAGGCTTTGCTCCGATTGGTCTAGAGTACTCTCTCTCTATCTCCTAAAAGGCAATTTTGATATCTCAAAACTCCCCTAATGACCATGCTGTACACTTGATACAATGAAGAAGAAGTCCCAAAACTCCCTCTTTTTTATATAAAAATCTTATTCTCTTGAAGTAGATGCCAAGATACATGTAAAAGTGTTAAAGAACACCCCAATATTGAAATTAAGTGCCCAAACCTTTGCATAGATGATCTTTGCCCTGCTTATAGATGTCCTTTGGAATTCTCAAATTTTCCTTCTCAAAAGTGTGTGATCAGTCTCTAAAGCAAACACTTAAAGCCTTATGCTTTATACAAAGCTTAAACAATTGAAAGCATGATGTTTTTGCTCTTTGTAGCATTGTGAAGAAGTCATCCATATCGTGGAATCAATTGTGGTGATCAAATTCATACTATGGGTATCCTCAATCAATACCTTGTATCCATCGGGATTAGTCTCTCTCTGCTCTGAAAATTGTCCATCAAGACCACCCTGTAAAAAACTGCTCATAACCTTTGATCCATAACTTGGATCACTGAGCTTTTTGAAGCAAAATTTGCATCCCAATTTCCAATCTAAAACTTTTGTGAAGACACTAGGATCAAAATTTGAAAGCTTCACCCCCAAAAACATTATGCGTAGCTTGTAACTCACTTTTCTTGCACATAGTCCATTGTAGACATCAAACATTTGAACCCTTTGTCTTCCACATACTAACGTGGTTAGCAATAAAACTTGGTAGGCCTATTTCTACATGTAAAAGATAAATATAGATATGTTAGTTACCATTAGAACCTCTCCTATTGACACCAAATTTTAAAATACCAAATCTGCCCTAAATTATCAACTTTATTGAAAAGCTTCCATAACCTCATCCTTGGTCAAATGGCCACATCATAATTTTCCAATAAGTCATGCATACAAACCACATGATTTCTCCTAGTCCATACAACTCGAATATCATGCATAGCAACACATGGGGACCACTAGGATCAAAAGTCTACTTTATTTTCTTGCATAAGTCGACCTCATGAAAACATTTGGATCATAAACCTGAATATTTGTATCTTCCATAATCATGCATTCAATCCATCTGTGATTATACACACAAATTTATGGTCGTTTGCATATAATCATCCTACTTTTCTTACCTTTCATAGAAGAAAATATTGGTGAAATGTATTTTTCCACCCTTGCTTTGCAACATGCATCCTCAACTTGTCTAGATACTATATATCTTGCATAATTCACATCTTCAACTTTCTGCAAGCATTTTGACTCCTTCCTATCAAAACGCAGCAAAGCATCCATCTTATTTACATTTGCATTGTATCATTTGCATCTACAAGATCTATAACATTTGTACTTTTAGTCATAACATCTTTAGTCTACATATCCTCATCAAGTAAAACATGTATATCATGTACAACATCTGTGAGAAATGCGGGATCTAGGGCATGGCAGTGAGTTATGGTGGATGAAAGGAGAAGTGTGGACTCATGATGGAGAAGACAAAGACACTGTTTGTTACACAAGTGAATTAGGTTCCAAGATTGAGACTTGGAATCATAAACACAATCTTGTGTATGTGGACAATGACATTGACACTTCACTGAAAAGAAAAGAGTACTATCATTACATTAAGAAAAGGAAGCAAGTACAATGCTTTATAGGAAAGTAGGAAACTGCAGTAGGCACCATTGTGCATATGGGATAGGTTAGCTGCATGTCCTTGACCCTGAAGCTCCATACAAAGAGGCTGTTTAGTGAGTGTGATTGCTGAATCTCAACACCCCTCCTCAATCACAACTAGAAAGGCACAAAGTGTGTAGAAGCTGTAATGAGAGCCACATGCAAAGTGTGGGCACACCACAAACATGGTAGACACCAGAGGCTGTTGCAGAAAAGGCTAAGTGTGGGCACCAAAACATGATGGACATCCAGAGGCTGTAACAGGGGCCTCACAAAGTGTATAGGGACTGTAATGCCAAGTTACATAAGGAGTTTACAAAGCTTATGGCAGGAAGCATTAGGGCAAGGAAGTACAAGGCTTTTAAAACAGTCTATCATAGTTATGAGAGTAGAAGGACTGATGAGTCTTGTCTTTCCGATCCTGGTGGACTTCATCTTCATCTTCTTCTTCCTTTGCTCCATTTTCTTCTTCTTCTTTGACTGCGACTAGATAGGCCTTTTGGGATCTCTTTCTTGCGTGGCAGAACTGTCAAGATTGTGGGAGAGAAGGAAGGAGTCTCACTTGTAGCTTTCTTGCTTGCACAATGGGGGAATACACACAGAGGTGGAGGCTGAAAATAGTTTTCCTCTTCTTAGTTGTGTAAGCCAAAAGAACTCTCATACAAAGAAATAGAAGAACCCTATATATATGGGTCTCAAACCAAACTCAACTAACTAAGGTGGCATACTAACTGAGCCACGAACTAGAGTAGATAAGGATAGTTGTCATCTAGCTATTATTCATGGGCGGTGTACCAACCGCATCTACAACTGACAAGTCGGTGACATAAATGCACAACGGTCACCCTGGCATATCACGAGTGGAGCTCGATATCTCAACACTCCCCCTCGAGCTCAATCCCAATTCCTACACACCAAGCAGGTCTCTGAACTTGCGCAGCTTCTCTGCGCCCAATGCCTTCGTAAATATGTCAGCTACCTGATCCTCTGTGCTGACATAAACTAGATCAATAAGACCTAGTAAAACCCTCTCCCGCACATAGTGATAATGCACCTCAATGTGCTTTGTTTTAGCATGATAGACTGGGCTATTTGCCAAGTGTATACTACTCATGTTGTCACGATAAATGACAACTGGCCCATCTGTAGACTGATGCATATCATAAAGTAGCTTATGCAACCAAGCTACCTCACATGCAGCCATTGTTGCACCCCTGTACTCAGCCTCTGTGCTGGACAAGGCAACTGTAGGGTGTTTCTTGCTGCTCCAAGTGACTGCAGCACTCCCAAAAGAGAACACATATCCACTGGTAGATCGTCTATCAGAAATGCTACCAGCCCAATCAGCATCAGTGTATCCATGCAACTGTATCTGAACTCCAGTCTCATAAAATAGTCCATACTGCAATGTGGACTTCGCATACCTGAGTATGCGTCTAGCCACATCCAAATGCGGTTTCCTTGGAGACTGCATAAACTGACTTACCAGTCCAACAGCATAGCTCAAATCTGGCCTGGTAATAGTCATATAAATCAAGCTTCCTACTATGCGTTTGTACATAGTAGGGTCTTCCAGAAGCTCACCTGCATTTGTGCTCAGCTTCACATTCTGCTCCAAAGGAACTAAAATAGGCTTACAGCCTGTCATCCCATATTTGGATAGCATGTCCAATCCATACTGCCTCTGCAAGAGCTGTATCCCACTTGGTGATCTAATCACCTCAATGCCCAAGAAATAATGCAGCTCTCCCAAATCCTTCATCTCAAACTTGTGCTTCAATAGCATTTTCACATGAAGGATATCTTCATCACTGTCACCTGTCATAATCAAATCATCAACATAAATGACAAGTAGCATAATATCTTTCTCTGTTTTTCTCACATAAAGTGAGAAATCTGCCTTGGAAATCTGAAAGCCAATAGTGACAAGATACTGTCCTATCTTGTCAGACCATGCTCTAGGTGCTTGGTTCAAGCCATACAAGGCTTTCTTCAACCTACAAACAAACTCAGGATAAACAGCATGCACATAACCTGGTGGCTGCTCCATATAGACCTCTTCTTGCAAATCACCATGCAAGAAGGTATTCTTTACATCCATCTGATGTAAAGACCAACCCTTTGATGCAGCCATAGCAATGACTGCTCTTACGGTTGCCATCCTTGCAACCGGACTGAATGTTTCTTCATAGTCAATGCCATATGTTTGTGCATACCCCTTGACTACTAATCTTGCCTTGTATCTGTTCACAGAACCATCTGCATTGTGCTTCACCTTATAAACCCACTTACAGCCAATTGCATTCTTACCTTTAGGCAAAGGTACCAATTCCCATGTAGCATTTGCTTCCAAGGCATCCATTTCTTCATCCATGGCTTTCTCCCATTTTTCTTTTCCCATGGCTTGCTCAAAAGAAGTGGGTTCTAGTTCCTGTATCACTTTGACCATATATGCATAGTGAATGGCTGTAAATCCATCATATTTTAGTCTTTCCACAGGATACCTCGCTCTCATAGACCTGCGCAAAGTAGGTTCACTCCCAGGTGCTCTCAAAACATCCCTGGTCTTCCTTACTCCAGGTGTAACAATAGAAGGAATACCCAACTCATCATCAATGCTCTGTTCTGAGCCACTGGATTCACCATCCACATAAGAGTGACCTGCATTCACATCAAACATGGGCTGATCAACCTTCTCTTTTCCTTTTCATGATACCTGCATACCACTATCTACATTGCTTTGAGAAGATTCTCCTGATCTCAATCTGCCTGTCCATGGCGAAGAATGTGAACCACTGCTCGAGGATGCTCCAGGTCCACTAATATTTTGTGACTGCTGCTGTGAATTTTGTGCAGCATTACCGTTTTGTGCATCTACATCATCAATCACATTTACTGGTTTATACCAGCTACTCATCTCATAAAAAACAACATCTCTGCTCACTGTAAACTTACGAGTAGAAGGGTTATAGCATCTATACCCTTTTTGCTGCAGAGAGTAACCAATAAAGATGCACTTCTCAGCTTTTGGATCCAACTTAGATCTCAACTCATCTGGCACATGTACATAGGCAATGCAACCAAAAATTTTCAAATGAGAAATATCTGGTTTCCTACCAATATACCTCTCCTCTGGAGTCATCCCATGTATTGCTGCAGTGGGAGTCCTGTTCATTATATAGACTGTCGTAGCAGCTGCTTCAGCCCAGTAAAAATCTGGCAAGTCTTTTTCGTTGAGCATGGCACGAGATACCTCTCCAATATGCCTGTTTTTCCTTTCTGCAACTCCATTTTGTTGTGGGGTATGACTGCATGAATATTGCTGCTTTATGCCATGCTCCTGCAGGAACCTTGCAAACTCATTTGAGAGGTACTCTCCCCCTCCATTTGACCTTAGGCATTTTATTTGCAGGCCTTTTTCTTTTTCAACCATAGCTTTAAGAGTTTTGAAATGCCCAAAAACTTCACTTTTCTTTTTCATAAAATACACCCAAACTTTTCTGCTATAGTCATCAATAAAACTGACAAAATAATGACAGCCTCCAAGAGATGTACCTTTAGTAGTCCACACATCAGAGTGGATTAATTCCAACGGATTCACATACCTTATGCATTTCTACAATCTTGAATTTTGGCAATCCTGCAACAATATTTTGGGCTTGCATTGATTTAAGTCGCTGTACATTAACATGATCAATGCGTTTATGCCAGATATCAATATCTGCAACTACACCAGTCCCATGTGCAAACATTGCTGCACTCAATTCAGGAATGTCTGCATCCAATGTAAACATTCTGCCCTTCTTCTTTCCTTTTGCTATCAAGCGACCTTTATTTTTCATATCCTCAACAAAGCATCCATGAGGATTAAATCTGACCTGCAAGCCCTGCTCAACCATTTGACCGACAGAAACCAGATTCTTGGTAATATTCGGGACATGAAATACATCGGACAGGTATTTCTTTTTCCCATCCTGCATAGACAAAGGAATTTTTCCAATCTCCACAATAGGATGTGCAGTATCATCACCAGTCTCCACAAATCCTAGTTTTTCCATTTTCCTTGCATCCTCCATCCATTCTGCATGACCTGTCATGTGGTTTGATGCACCTGAGTCAACATACCACACTTCGTTGCTTTCTTCTGCACTTGTCACAGAATTGTTCATATGTTGCACCATAAACAAATGCTCATTTCTGTCATCACCCTGTCTACTAGAAGATGCATAATTTCCTTGTTGCAGCTTTCCATTCATGATGTCATTCTGCTTTTTATAGCAGTCTTTAGCCATATGACCCATTTTACCACAGTAGTAGCATTCAACATTACTGTTTGCATTTTGGCCTCGTTGCCATCCACCACGACCTCTTTGGCTCCCCCTGCCTCTAGAGTTACCATGTCCTCCTCCATAGGACTGGTTTTCTTGAGTTTGCTGCATATTCTGATTTCTATCACGGCCTCCAAATCAGCCTCCTCTACCTCTGCCTCTACCTCTTCCAGCATTTGAGTAGAAGACAGTTTATCTTTCACGAACTGAAATGGATGTCTGAAACTATGCATAATCCTTTCCTAGACCATTCAAGGTCACAAAAACTAAATCATCATCTTCCACTGGCGACCCAATGGAAGCAAGTGCATCTGCAATCTTCTTCATTTTCATGTGGTAGTCATTGATGCTCATACTTTCTCTTTGCACATTATGCAACTCTTGCTTGAGCTGCATTTTCCTGGCTTGCGTATTTGTGCTATACATTTTTGACAAAGTATCCCATGCCTCCTTTGGCGCACTTGCATCGTGAATATGCACAATCACAGAGTCTGAAATGCTGATAGACAGTCAGTACATAACTTTCCTGGCTCTCTCATGCCATGCTTTAAATGCCTGCATTTGCTGTTGATTGGGAACATCAGGAAGAACTGGTTCTTCTTCATTTCCTGCAACAAATTCCCAATATCCTTTTCCCATAAGGAAATTCGTCATTCTAAACTTCCATGCTTGGAAGTTGTTTTTGTCAAGCTTTTCAGTGACAATCTGTGAAAGAGAATCAGATGCCATTACAGAACACTGCAAAAAATTCTGTCACTGCAAAAAACACAGCTTCACCCTCACAAGGGAAAATCTGCAAAACTGGCAAAAGTGGTATTTGACCACACAGTCACTTCCTAGTGATGATTTCGCATCAACAGGCAACATGGATGATTCTGTAACTTCCAATGTCTCTGCGCACAAGCATACGATGCAATTTCTACAATAACTTTTCACCGACCTGTAGAACAGTGGCTGCATAGCATAAAACTGGGCCTTTTCCTGAGTGCGTGTAGAAAACTTCCACCTCCAAAACAGGCCCCGAAATGGCCTCAAGTCAAAAAAACAAGGTCGCCATAGGCTAAAGCCCTCTCCCGTAGCATATACTGCCCTCTTGCTTCACTGCGAAGGGCGTCTCAACCTGAGACAATGCACTCTTGCAATTTTCGACTGTGCTGCCTGCAGAGATCTGCTCCCAAAACAGAAAATGAAAGCAACACTGCTCCTCTTACCAGAACACCGCGAGCTTGGCTTGCTTTCTTGAGCTCCTTACCACGAACAAGGCTATGATACCATGTCAAGATTGTGGGAGAGAAGGAAGGAGTCTCACTTGTAGCTTTCTTGCTTGCACAATGGGGGAATACACACAGAGGTGGAGGCTGAAAATAGTTTTCCTCTTCTTAGTTGTGTAAGCCAAAAGAACTCTCATACAAAGAAATAGAAGAACCCTATATATATGGGTCTCAAACCAAACTCAACTAACTAAGGTGGCATACTAACTGAGCCACGAACTAGAGTAGATAAGGATAGCTGTCATCTAGCTATTATTCATAGGCAGTGTACCAACCGCATCTACAACTGACAAGTCGGTGACATAAATGCACAACGGTCACCCTGGCATATCACGAGTGGAGCTCGATATCTCAACAAGAACTTCTCGGTGTGTCCGGTCCTTTTGCAGAAGTCACATAAGAGCTGATCCTTCTTGCCTTTGTACCTATTGCCAACATATAATGCATGCTCATCTCTAGAAGTACTTGGTTCTTCCTTAGTTTTTAGCTTTTTTTCCTCTTCTAACAGTGATGCCTGGATATCAAAAAGTTCAGGATTTGGCATGTTGATTAAAGTTGTTGATACATTATTATATTCAGGAGGCAAACTCTTAAGTAGAACACCGATGCAAACATCTTCATCCATTTTAATGTTGATTCCTGCAAGTTGGGTTAGGAGTCCTTCCATATAATTGAGATGTGTGGCAAGTGATGTGCTGGACTTCATTTCAAGCCTAAAGAACTCAATCAAGAGACCATACTTTGATGATTTAGATTGTGCACCGAACAGGGTGTCAAGTCTTTTCCATGTATCCTGTGAGGTCTCACAGTTATCCACATGGTGGATATAACTGTCGTCTAGCTCCAGTTTGATAATGGCCTGGGCTCTGTCATCATTCTTTTGCCAAGTAGTTGCAAGATCCGTGTCCCGAGGTTTCTTCTCTTTGCCATTTGTGATGGCCCAGAGACCCTTTTTCATCAAGATGAGTTTGATGCGGGTTTGCCAGGTGCGAAACCCGACTCCTTTGAATCGAGCATTTGGAGAGTCTTTTCCCATGTTGAGGTTGGAAGATCAGCAGCAAATCAACACCATAATTCTGAGATTTTATTAGTAGAAGAGCAGAATGCAGTGTGTCAAGAGACACAGTTGGTGAAAGTGTGAAAACACACTATGTCAGTGTTGATGTTGAGCTTGATTCTTCTTGTTCGGGATCGTTCGGTCGTTCTTCAATCTTCTCAGGTCCTTCCCCTCCTTGATTTGATGTTGGGTTAATGGATTAGAGTGGGCTTTAGCTTGGTTTAGTGTCAGGAGTGAGAAAAACTGAGGAAAAAAAAGCTTGAGAAATTTTGGCTATGGTGGAATTAGGGTTTCTGAGACAGGGGCCTGGTTTTTCTCATATTGCAGGAGCTATACTTGATCATTTTCAAAAAATTTTACATGCCTAGGAAGTTGACTTCATGGGCTATCAAAACCCTATGGAAATCGATTAGATTGCAGGCAGTATGGCGCGCGTAGGCAGCTCGATCAAATTCGGTGCAGTTCAGGACAACGATGATGTATTTTTGTAATGCTGAGGTCAGGGCGCAGCAATGTGGCCGATTTATGTGCCAGGGTGAAGCATCTTGAGTAGAGGAACAATCCTCTAGAAGAAATTAAGAGCTGAAGTGGCCTGATTGAGAAGTTATTGAAGCTCCAAGTGAGGTAGGTCTTGTCTGGCTATGGCAGACACAGAGCAGAGATTGAGAATTTTCACAATGCTGAGCTTCAGATAGCCAAATGTCATGGATTGATGTGACACAGGGAAGCTTTGTGAGTTGGGAAATACTTTTCCAGAAGGAAGCTCCAAGAGATTTGACCTGTGGAGTGAGATATAAGCAGCTCAATTTGACAAGGTGCTGCTGGCTATGGCTGCCATGGAAGCTTCAGTGAGAGTAGAGTTGGGAGATGAAGTCATGAGCTGACATTGAGCTAGATTGAGGTTGAGAGGAATCAAGAGAGGCTGGGGAAGCAATGCCATGCCCAACTGGGCTCTGATACCATGTGAGAAATGCGGGATCTAGGGCATGGCAGTGAGTTATGGTGGATGAAAGGAGAAGTGTGGACTCATGATGGAGAAGACAAAGACACTGTTTGTTACACAAGTGAATTAGGTTCCAAGATTGAGACTTGGACTCATAAACACAATCTTGTGTATGTGGACAATGACATTGACACTTCACTGAAAAGAAAAGAGTACTATCATTGCATTAAGAAAAGGAAGCAAGTACAATGCTTTATAGGAAAGTAGGAAACTGCAGTAGGCACCATTGTGCATATGGGATAGGTTAGCCTGCATGTCCTTGACCCTGAAGCTCCATACAAAGAGGCTGTTTAGTGAGTGTGATTGCTGAATCTCAACAACATCAGTATCTACAGTATCCTATATCAAAGCATCCTTTCTTTTCCCTTTTCGCTCTTTCTAGCCTTTATTTTTCTCTTCATGTTCTTCTCTTTACCCTTTTAACTCTTTTTTTTTCTCTTTTTTTTTTCTTTGCTATTTTGGTACTTCCTCCATGACATATTCAAGTCAACCCTAGTAGGAGATGCAAACTTCTTGTTAGGTCAAAATGTAGTTGTTCTACCCACCAGCACACACAAGATTTGATCTAAAGGGTTCTTCTCAAGATCGATCGATAGATAGAGGTAAAGCAGATGAAATCAAAATATTGAAATGTTTGGATTTGGAACATGCATTCTACTTGGATTCTTCTCTCTAGAGTATGTTAACTATCCTAGCTAATTGTTTGCCTTTTCTAGATCCAACCATTGTAGTTGATGTGGATATGTTTATTTGTTATTGGTGGGTATTTAGATTAGTAGCATTTATGGGCTCAATGATGGAGGATTTAAAAAAAGAGTAATAGTCAATGCATGTGTCTATTGATTTCATTCACTCAATGTGTATAGAGGATATAGAAAGACTATTATAGGCTCAATGATTAAGAGTATCCATATTCTGGGTTGCTACCCAAGACTATTCAGTGCTTATAATTAGGACACACATGTCATTCATCATTTGTCCATCATATCATAATCTCTTATTCCATCACTCTCCTCTTCATTATTTAGCCTATCCACAACTATTGCCTACACCTTAGCATAAAGAACACCTCAGTTTATGGATAACTATCTTATGATGTCTAATGTTGGTTCCATGTTCCATCATCTTCAAGCTATGCTTTTAGGGAAATGTTTTTGGGGCTACCTAGCTACTACTACACCCTTGACTCATGGGCGACCTTCTTTCATGACATCAAATTGTATATTGATAACCATTCTCTATTGATAACCATTCTCTAGGCAATCTGCATCTGTGTTTTGCTATCTAGCTCCCAACCTTGGTTTCCAGCTATTGTCATTTTAATGCGTGTGTACTTGGATCCACGGGAATGTTTTTCTCAATAAGCACACTATAAGTTCGAGTTGCAAAATATATGTGAATATATTGTTTTGTTTGAAGCAAATGCTAAATAGTGGATTATTGGTTGTAGATATCTCTCCATCAACAAGTTTTGAGTGGCAACATGTAGAGAGCCCTCACGTAAGTTACTCATGTATATATGTGTGCTTCACATGGGTTCAAAATAAGGTATTTTTAAAATACCATTTTCATACATTGTTTACATACAGAAGGGTGTTATATAAAGGGGTTATTTACAGATTGAATAGAAAATGGTTATGTTTTATTTATGAAAATTTTACAGATAAGGATATTTATAAATAGGCCTTGAACGCACATGATGTAGAGGATATATATATATAGTAACTTTCTCGAGAGAGAGCCTCGACGGAACATTCCATGCCATTCATAAAGAATTTACAAACATTATTTATGATGATCAAACTAGGGGTTTTTTCATGAAAGTAGAATTTTTGTGTATTATGTGTAGTATGTGGTTCCCTCAAGAGCAAGTGTGTATGGATACCTCGAAGATTTGCAATTACCAAGTCTCTCATCTTTGGATTGGGAGATGCCTAATGAAGCAACAATGGAGAGTTTTAAACTCAAAATTGCTCAAGATATTCAAAAGGTTATGACTCCTAGAAGGATCTTGAGAAGAGTATGCTTATCGTAGTTTTTACCCTTGCATGTTTTTGTAGCTTGCTTCAAAACAACATGTTTACAAAGTACGAAGGCTTCATGGCTAAATAGAAACTTTTCAGACGAAGATTTGGACAAAATTTTAGGTTTGTCTTGGAAAGCCAAGGAATCTGACCACAAAGGTGACTTTATAAGGTGCAATGTATGCCCTCAATCATTGGGTTTATCCTATAATATATATCAACAATCCCTTGTCATAGGTTTTTATTACAAATGATACAAACTTAGAGTGGTTGCTTGGGTTCCTTTACATTCAGAGATTGATTGTAAGACATTGAAACTTACGATGCAAGTTACTGCACAAGAAGTAAAGGAGGTAAATGTCACTTCAAAGTGGAGTCTTAAGGATGTAAGAGACACCTTGGAGTTTCTAAACGATGTTATTCCTAGATATAAGTTCAAGGTAAATGGTTTCATAATTGGAAAAAGAGTTGAGTGCTGTTTATCATGTATGAGTTGTTTGCTCCTAGTGTTGTGACTTTCAGACCATGAATATGCACGTATAAATAATTTTAAATTTTTCTTTTACTCATAGATATTGTTGCCAAAAACATGGAATTATACATACTTATAAGTATTATAAAGGAAATCTTGGTATAAACTTTGCATTGATTCTATAAATAACAAATCATCTTTCATGGAACAAAATGATTTCATTATATCATGGGTTACAAAATCATAGTACAATTTTACAAGAAATGATTGGCATGAACTTTACAATTCTTTGTGATTCTATGAACACAAACTCATCTTACATGAGTAAGACCAAAATGAGATTTCATTACATCATGGGTTAGAATATTGTACTACAAATGTACAAGGGGAATTTATTGATGTAAAAATAGAAAAATGGGCTATTCTTTAGCTTATCTTTGATCTTCAGCTTCTCCACCCTCGGGCTATTCTTTGGCTTCTCCTTGGTCTAAAGCTTCTCCACCCTCAAGCCAAGCTTCTCTCTGATCTTCAACTTCTCCACCCTCAAGTCTTTTCTCCTTCTTTGGAATAGTTTCTTCATCTTCATCACTTTCATTCCTCATCACTAGTTTCCTCTTAGTAGGTGTTTTCTTTGGTTGCTCAAAGAACTTGGTTTTCTTGGGCACTCTTTTCTCCTAGGGCTTTAGAGGAGATGGATTAAATTTCAATGGAGAAAGCTTAGGCATCCCCTTCTTTTTGGACCCCTTCCTTTTTGACCTTTTGTGGTTGTCTTTTTCTTGCCTTTGCCCTTTGTTGTTGCATATTCCTTGGAATTTTTAGATGGGAGAGGGGAGTCGGGGTCCACTAAAGTAATTGCCCTATCCAAAACTAGTTCGATACACCTCTCCTATATCCACCACATGTATGGCTCAAGGTAGTCTCTACACTGCAACAAAGTATATAAGCTATTTGAATAGAAAGAGACTTTCAAAATGAAAAAGACAAGACATAGGAGACTTACATTCAATCCCTCTACATTCAATAAATTTGAATCTATTTTCCTCGAAGCATTTGAAATCACTCTCCATCCACAACTATATATGTCATTTTGCAATGTGACCTCTTGAAGGAGAAACTTGAAAGGCATTTGAGGATCAGCAATATTTTCAAAGTTGGTGTCCAAGTGGGTAGTAACAAGTTTAGCAGCACTGTAAATATTAAGTTATTAGCAAATAGTATAAACTTTAATCAATAAAAGACAAAATAAAGAGTGTCCATTGACAATACATCTTTGATTGACTTTGAAATCTTAAAAGAGAATTCATAAAGATGACCTCTCTTACGGGAATGTCAATATAGATTAGGCTCCAATGCTCTATGGGAACCAAAACACTAGTGAGCAAAACCCTAAAGACAAATCATCAAGAGATAGAACATTGAAGGGATGTACCTTTCAACTTATGGAAAAATATATGATGGTTTGTGACACTATCAAAATGCTTTTAAAAAATTGTAATATTTGAACTGGATTTTGAAAACAAATCCACAGAGAGAAGTGGATCAACAACAAATATACTCTTAGCAATATCGTTGCTATAAGAGAAGCAATATATGACCTGTATACAAAGTAAAGAACGAATAAGAGAATGAATGCAATGTAAGGACCCTTGAAAAAATTCAATATAAACAAAGAGAAGCCAAAGACCTTACCTCAAACAACATAAAACTACTAAATTTGTTAGTTGACAATCCTTTTTCTCAAATAGGCCTTATCTTCAGGAGAGATGCTGATGTACTCTTCTTTTTCAGGATTAATAGAAACATTTACAACCATTTGGCAGTACAGTTTGCCCATCCTCTCATAGTTCACATGGCCAAGAGACTTGATCTTTCTTTGCTAGATCACATCTTTGTTCTCTATTATCTCTTTCTTATTCTCCTCCAAGACAGCCTCCCACTCACTTGCAATCCTTTTAGGATACAAGTGAGTAACATCCTCAACCTTGGGCATCGGTGGCTCCTCTTGTTTTGTTTTCTACACACCTTGGGTGGAATATTGAGAATTTCAAATGCCTTTTGATTAGTGGTTGGCAAAGGATTCAAAACTTTGTCGAACCCATACCTAAGTCTACTAACCATACTAAAGTCCTTATTCATCAATGTACTTCGATGTGCATGAGTAGCTACAATGTATGTATAGTTCAAAAAATCAATTAAAAAATCCTCCGCTGCCTCTTGTAAGTAGAGTAGGGCAGACAACTACCATTTCTTATTGAGGCCCTCCACAAAAGCAATTGAAGACAACCTATCCTTGACCACTCTGAAAAAAGGAGCCTTAGCAATGAGATGGCAACTGGACTTTTGAGATTTCATGATCTCAAAATATATTTGCATGTAGAACCATCTAGATTTTCTCTTTCTCTTCAAAGGGGCTTCTTGGGAAGGATTAAAAAGAAGGGAACTTGAAGGTTTAACCTCACCAACTGACTTGGAGTTCTCTGAGGATTCACCTTCACCTCCAACACCAGCAGGGGTAGCAGGGCAAACAATATCTTCACGTGTCTCCTCGATTGTTTCCTCTTCACCTTCCCCTAAAGGTTTCTTCAGGTAAACCTTCATTGCAGATTGCTTTGTCCTAGCCATCATTTGTGCAGGCTAAGGGTCAAGAATACCTGGGGTAGATTTGACAATATGACACAATGAGATGAGGCTCCTGATGCAGAACTAATGCTATTGTGCCATATCAGAAAAAAATGCTAATATGACGCAATATAGGGGCCCAAAAGAACTCCATTGTGCATTAATCATGTCATGGCACTTCTTGAGTGTTATCACGATTGTGCGCTTGCTCCTCTACTATGTGCACTTGGGGATATTTTATTACTTTGTCTCTTGCAAGACATTGAATCTTTTATTAAAGATATGGAACATAATAAAGTTTCGAGTATTAAGGTGAAACCAAGGGCTGAAGAGCCATAGCTTTTGCATGTAATCCCCCACCTTTGCCTACTTGAGTGCTCTTAAGAGGAAGCAAAAGAGAGAAACTATGACCATGATAGAAGATGTGGATGGCAAGATATATTTTGATGATGAAGGTATCTTCGATGTGTTTAAAAAGTATATGTGTGCTATAGTCAATCTCCCCTTTGTAGTTTTGGATGGAAATGTGGAACTAATGCCTTCCTAGAGAGCATGTGGATGCTTTTGTCAATTATTTGATACTTTAGCCCTATTGAGGCCTTTTACCACTAATGATCTGCTCCTCACTATGAAATCCATGCATAAAGGTCGAGCTCCCCATTTGGATGGCTTCCCTGGTGGAGTTCTTCTTAACTATTTGGGATGTCTACTCACAAGACCTATGCGATATGCTAAATCAGTTTGGGGTATCCGACTCTATGACTAAGTTTGCCAATCAAGACCTATGTGATACACTCAATCAGTTTGGGGTATTGGGCTCTATGATCAAGTTTGCCAATCAAGCTATCATCAAGAAACTCGTACCCAAGGTAATTGAATGATAGAGACCATGGCATTGGTGGCCTCTCATTGTGGTGAACATACCCTACAAGTGAATGGCTAAAACCCTAGCTAATTGAATCAAGTTTTTTCATGGGCAGCATGTTCACAAGCATCAATATGGATTTATTCACAGAAGGCACATCCATGACACCATCCTTAATATTCTCTTTGGTATGGATTATACACTTTCTTTGAAGGAGGATTATATACTACTAAACATGGATATGGAGAAGGCTTATAATGGAGAATGAAGCGCACAGCTGTGATACGACTCAACTGCAATGCACAAGCCAAGAATGCCAATTTAGCTTGTGAATGGTATAGCTTTCAATCTAGCCATTTTCAAGCCACTAAGTCTCAATCTAACAGTCTCTCCATACCTCTAAAAGGATCTAATATGGTGTGAGTGGTTGTGCTAGAGGATTCTGTGGGGCTAATATTCGTGTTGTATCGTGGGAAGGTCAGATAGAATGCGATGAATGGAACCAATTTCTTTCAACCTCCCTTAATTCGCATCATATCAAAACATGGATTTAGAGGTTTCTTTGCGATGTGATCAAGGGCCTCTGAGGTGGTTTGGGAGAACACCTCATGCTGTATAAGCTCTATCATACAGATGTTAGAAATGGTAAGCGTGTCGGAAGTGTGACACGAACAACAGAAGGAATTGGTAGGAGTGTCGAATGTATGACAAGGAAGACGAAAAGCATGAAATGGGCTTTGCGCAAAATGGGAGGCCCTTATATATGCACAGGAGTTTTTGGACATGTGTCATTTTGCTATTCATTCTCTAGTTAGGGTTTCCCAACGGTTCGAGAGACTATTCCACACGACCTATATAATGAATCGAGGTCTCACTACGCGCTTTTTCACGATTTTCTATCATCGTTGTCCAAACTCCCGTCCTCATTGGCACATTTTTGCACTTCTCCATGTAGCCTAATCTTCACGTCAATGTGTTGTCCATGTGTCCGTCTCCATGCCCCATCTCCGTCAACATGTCGTCCCGTCAGTCACTCTAACACTGCTCTAATGCTCATCGTCTTCTCTGGTCATCCCCCTTTCCATTTTTACCTCTAATTTATGTCATCTTCTTGCCATTGCCATATTCTTTCGTCACCACTTTAATGCTCTGTCGCCCAGGCCGCTCTGTTGCCTCTTCTTGTCCACATGATATTCTCCATCAACAGTGTTGTCCTTATGACCTGCCCATGCTCCTTTGTGTTCAATATGTGCGGTAGCTTCTAATACAATGCAAATACATGGGTTCTTGTCTTTTCACATGCGACGATCATGTCGTGTTGAGGTTTGTCTAATACAACATGATAAGAATACATTCCAGGTCTTGTATACTCCCTTCATGTTGTATCAGCTTGAAGTAGCATTGTATCATTAGCTCGAGGTAAGGATTGACACGAATAGTGTTTTTGAGCCTCTTGCAGGAACTTCTTTCGCTCCGTCTATTTGTGCTAGTTCAAAATTTCAAGTGAGAACCCACCCATGTCACCCTCCACAATTGGAAAATGTAAAAAACTACTTAAATCCACATTGTCTAGGGAATCTGTTGCCTCAGAAGTTTCAGTCAGTGAGACAAGTGTTGGCACTACAAAGAAGGCTTCAAAAAAGGGAAAATCTCCTGTGAGGACTCCAAGCCTTAGTCAGATTACAAAGGTTAGAGCCTCAAAAAGACTTTTGGATTCCCTTATTGAAGACAATATCGACTTATCCTTCTTTGCAACAGCCAGGGAGATTTTCAATCCAGAGTGGGATCTTGATCAGGTTGTGAACTACTCAAAGGACTTTTGCAAGGAAGACTTTGCAGAGTTTGAAGAGTTGGCATATCCTATTGTTCAGTTGGATTCCAAGGATTATGTTTACACTCCTATTGGGAGGTCAACCAAGAAGTCTTCCTTCACCAAGAGATGTGGTTATCATTCTCTTGATAGATTCTATGCATTTGAGTTATGCTCTTTACGCCCCAAAAAATACAGGCTTATGCTTAAGTCTGTTGCACTTATTATATTTACTCTCGTGAAGTATCCCATCAAATCTAATGAAAAGCTTAAGGAAACCTTAAAATTGTCTAGTTGTTGTCTTCTTAAAGAGTTAGCAAATGATGTGGATGTTGAGGATCAAGTAGACCCATAGATGGAGGCATCAATTGCAAAAGACCCAGAGATTGCTCAATTTAAAGTAGAGACAGTAACTGAAGAGAGCAATGCAGAGGTTGATGAATTATCTGATGCCCCTTCCAACTTCATTGTTCCATCCTTGCCAACTTTCCCAATTAAAGAAAAAGAGTACATATTATTGCTTGATTTAAAAATCATTTTCAATTTGAGGGAGGATTATTGCTTGGCAGTTATTGCAGAGGCATTTGTAGAGATGCAGAAGTCATAGTGGATGTTAAGAATGAATCCAAGGAGGACTTCCTAAAATTAGATACTCAAGTGTCAAATGCTAAGTTTATAGATGCATCAAATGCATTTTCCCTATGTTTAAGCAAGGAAAGAGATTTCGAGAGAGAGTTATAGGTTCCTGAGAATGAGTTTGACCAATTTCAAGAGAAGCTTGGAATCTCCAATTTTGGAAAGGAGAGTCAAAATATGTTAAGGAACTCAAGGATATCAAGGAGACTTCAATTAGTTTATGGAATCCAAGTAAACTTGAGAGTGATGAAAATCAAACAGTAATGCTTTCTTCTATTTTTGTGAAACCACATACATATTTTCATTTTTTTCATTTTGACTTTTAGTTTTATAGTTGGAGATTGTAGATGAGGATAATTTCCTAGGAAGAGGAAAAGGATCAAGAATTTGTAGTAGTTCCCTAAAGGATGTTGCACTTGGGCATTACATATCAAGGATTGATCCCAATGTTCTATTGGTTTTTCATAGCACTTTCTCGGAGGAGGCCTCATGGCCAATTGTCTGTGTCAAAGCACTTACAAGGCTCCTTGGGTACTTCATGGAGTTCCTAGTCGGGACTCTTCTTCTTGGGGCCACAAAGTACTCAATTCTTTGGATCCTAAACACTCCATATAATAAATACAAGTATATTTTGCATTGGCCCCATTACTTACTCCAAGCATACATTTGATAGTTTTCAAGTTAGCACACTCATATGCCACTCAACATTAAAAATTCTAACACCATTTACCATTAACATTTCCCCTTCACTTTGAGACTTTATAATATTAGGAATACATGTATGAGAGAACAACCATTTCAGGATTTCATAACTTTCAGTTGGTACTTGGGCCGCACCAATCCACCAAAGTTCCATCTCGGATTGTATCTTAAATTGTTGTTCTTGTCCCCTGCCATTACTATAATCCAATGCCCTGTTCATGATACAAATGCTGACTCTTTCTATCTTTTGTCTTTGAATCTGTGCTTCATCCAATTTTAGTACAAACTTCAAAATAACATCACGTTCTTGAACTAGAAAATTTATACATATGGACCATTGCAATTTAACTCTTTTAAGATCAACCCAAATATTATTAAATGTGTTGTATTAAAAAAAACATTTGTTTTATGCTTTTCATAGGGCATATATCCTTATATATGAATATACTCCCCAAAGACATTTGGAATCCTATGATTCATGGTTATCCTAGCAATTGAAACTGCACAAGGTCAAGGCAAACCAAATGCACTTATCCTATGACATCTAAGGTTTGTAAACCACAATTTTGAGAGAGCATGATAACCTTTACATATGATACCTATACTATCACTCGTCTCCACTATTTCATTTGGTTTGATTGCTCCTTTTAAATCTTTCACTAACTCTTTCAGAGTTTGGCTTCTCAAGTCTACATTTTCAGGTGATTTTAGAATCCTAAAAATGTCCTTTGCCATGGTTTCTTTAATAAGCTTAATTCTCTTATTGTTCTCTCGAATATTAATGCATGAAATATTAGAGACACATCTCTTCGCAAGATTTAGTCTCCTTTTTTTCACCCGGCTACACAAGTACGTTATATTTTTTAGCAGTCTTTTTCTCTCTCTAAATCCTGTTGGAGTTTCTCTTCAAGCGTAGTACTTTTTCTTGTAATGACTTGTTAGAAATTTCTAGAACACCATTCTTGTTCATCAGCTCAAAAATAGTTTTTTGTGCCGATGTTAATGATTCCTTCATTTCATATATCTATTCTCTAAATGCATAAGATGCAGAATATAACCTCATACAATAGCCAAGCATCCCATCACAATCATCTCCAACATACCTTATGAAGTCATGAATATTGTAAAAAGGAGGATGTTTACCTATAGAAGGGTCCGATGGATAAATATTTCCATCCACCCATAAGTCTAAATGCTTATTTCCTTGTAATCGTAACGTGTCAACTTTGTCCTTGTCCAACAATGCTTGATGGTGTATACTCCTCCAAGATGAATAAACATGATCTAGTTGAATAGTAAGTTTATCCTTGCATGGTGGGGCTATGCTTGTGTTGCTAGAAGAGATACTAGTGAACATTTTGGTGGAGAAACCTCAATGTCGCAGAGAAGGAAAAAGAACAGAGGTATAGAAAATGAATGTTGAAGAATAAACAAGTGTCTTTTGGTGTGAAAATTCAAAAATACAAAATTTTGCAAGTTCCAAGAGAATAAAACTAAAAAGGTGACCCTTAACATCCATTACAGAATGAAGATATTTAATGATTGACCTCTTCAATGAATCATATATTTTCTCAATAATCACATCGAGGTAGCCAAATTTGGAGGGTTTTTTCTTTCAAAACCTCCTCTAATTAGCAACTCAACCATTTTCTTACAAGTGCCATTTTGAAACGTTTTTGGCCCTAATGATGTACTATTGTATGTGATGCACCCAATGATTCTTGAGGTGTTATATGTGAACAAATGGAAATGCTTGAATCATAACAATCTCATCAAATACAAAACAATCATGATTATGGCTTATGCTATGGATAGGATGGCAAATGTATAAGATGACTGTAACTACCTCTATCCATATTGGATTAAACCTAAAATTATGCAATCCAACTCCTTGATATATACATTTAATCTTGTCGTGGAGAGCATGTATATTGTTGTATCTATTGGCTCTATTAGGCCACTACTATGAATGCCTTTTATTGTAATTTACCTATAGACTGACTTGCAACTTTGGACAAACTAGTTGTCATTAAATACTCATAAATTGCTTGCTAAAATAGCATGGATAGATAGAGAATTACATGTCAAATCATATTCAAGAAGATGAATGATATAAAATTAATTTGGAAGTATAAATACAAATTGGTTTAAAAGAAGATGCAAGCTAGATGTGCTACAAGATTACTGCATATGCAAGAGGAATCAAGGGAAAACCTAATCATACACAATAGGATACAAAAGAATTGGGAGAAGGGGAAGCCATCGCAACCACCTCCTCTCAAGTTTCAACTTCTAGCCACACTCGAAGCAATCAACTCAACATCAACTTACATTGCCTCTATCTAAACAGCTCCATGCCTTGCCTTGCCTTACTATAGAAGTAGCTTTTGTGGTAGCATTGAGAGATGCTTCAAGATTTGCATGGGAAGGGAAATCTCCATGCTAGTAGAAGAGAAAATCTCCAAATAGGATGAAACTATAAGGTGACAACAAGCATTCCATGTTCTTGACCTATGAAGGATCAATGCAAAATCTAAGCCCAATTCGCCACTCTAAAATTTGATTGACCATGTTTTAATTTGAATTGTATAGAAGGAGCCATGAAAATGCACATTCTCTTTAACTTTTAGATTTACAAAGGAATACGATTGTTGCCTCCAAAATTCATAGAAGGGGCATATAAAATGATGAAAATTTTGTAAAAAGGGGGTTTTAAAGTATCTTTTGAATGCACATTATATAGAGGGACTCTATAAGGTGATCCCCCTAAGCTCATTTATTTCCTCAACATTGTGCTTTTTTTTCTCTATATCACCCCCTCCCTCTCCAATTGCCTCATTGCATTGTTGCCCCTTAGATATAGACATTCAATCCTAGAATAACCAAGAATTTTCAAAGTATATCTTAAAAGAAATGACTTACCAAATTCTTTATATAGTGTTTTCATGCTACTAATGCTTTGTGATGATGTTGTAATGCCATAAGTTTGCCCATGTATCGAACCTATTATGATGACACTTATAGCTCATCTTGCAACTAGTGGGTAGTCAGTCAACAAGACCCAAGTGCAAAATAAAATCACCAAGAATATGAGATACAATCAACTTGAAATAGTCACATATAAAAGCTAAAATAAAAAAGTAGATACTTACAAAGTCTACCTTTCATATATCAACATCTCCTAACCCAAAATATGGCAAACCAAATTGCTCCATTTTGATTTGTCATGCCTCATTATATTGTGGGCTAAAGACCCCATGCTCCACCATGCTTTGAGCCTCTATCCACTCTTGGCCATATGGCATGATTGGAATTGTCTTGGGATCCAAGCCATATGCAATGATTGGAATTGTCTTGGGATCCAAGCCATGCTCCAGCCTCCTCTTATTTTTCACTTCTTTTTGTTTAACCATGGCCCTTTCATGCAATGATTGGAATTGGCTTGGGATTCAAGCCGTGCTTCACTCCAGCCTCCTCTTATTTTTCACTTCTTTTTGTTTAACCATGGCCCTTTTGTTAGAAATTGCCTTTTTTATTCTTTCTCGAGTCCACTCATGTGTGAACCTCATATGTGGGGGATTGGGAAACTTCTCATGCACTCTAGCAATGGTCTCTTATATTATAGCTAGGTCTTGCTTTTTGAACCATAATAATTAATCTCTATAGTTTGCATACACTATGGAATGCAAGTAACTCATGACATTCTTTCCCACTGTTTAAACCATAAAAAGTAATCTTTATAGTTTGTAGATACTACAAAATGCAAGTAACTCGTGGCCTTCTTTTCCATAGCATTGTGGAAGATCCCACTCAATGTATTTAGATGATAATATGCATTTTCCTGGGATTTTACACCTCTCTCTTCATGCTCCAAGGCTTTTACTAGTCTCTCTTTATATTGTTGGGGGCTTCTACCGGTCTCTCTCTATACTACTATGGAGAGGGGCTTCAACCATCACCAAAATAGCCTCTACTAGAAAACATATGGCAAGGTGCATAGGTCCATGGCTGCTACTACTAGCACTTTGGGTGGATGGCTCATACTCTGGGGGATTGTGGAACACTTGCATCTTGGAAAGGCAAAGTTATAACTAAAGGAGTTACTAAGGATTGTCTAGAAGCTTGTAGTAGTGAGAAAGCCAAGGGGTGCTCATGTACTCATATAGCTTGGGTGCGTTGGAAGGATGCCCAAAGAAGACCTCTACCTCGGCCATAATTCTCTCTCTCTCTCTCTCTCTCTCTCTCTCTCTCTCTCTCTCTCTCTCTCTCTCTCTCTTTGTGTGGTGTGCATATCGGATGCTAGATGCATGCGTAGTGAATGCCGGAAGGTCCCCAAGAATAAAGAACTCTACAAACCTTCATAATTTCAAGTACAAAGCAAAAGCAAATTTGAACGACATGAGACAAAAAGACAAACTAGGTGCAATCTCCCCCCATGCCTTATGTGAGTGCTTCACAAGGCATGTATTTATAGATTTATTTATCTTCAAGCTAAAAAATAGCCCACTTTACAAATAGCATGCTTTTGCTTTTGTGTTTGTGTTTGCCCAAATATAAAGTAGGGCGTTTGGGCATCCAAAAATTAGGCTGTGCCCAAATACAAATATCAAATAATGAAGTATTTAACCGAACGCCTATGTGCATACAAGATAATAAATGTTTTGTCAAGCGCTTTAATAAATAAGAGTGCTTAAATAAATATTGGCACCACGCCTTTAGTGATAAGGCACGCACCCATCAAAGATAGTAATTCTTCTAGGCGTTTGGATTCACGATATTGCACGCTGCTACCCAATGCCACCGTCGCATACTCTACACATCAATTGAAGTATTCACAGTTGTTAGAAAATAATTAAATAAAACCCAAAAAAAGTGAATACCTAGAAGTCTTCAACTGTAAAATAATTAAATAGGTTGGAACTCTTTCCTAACCTTAACTTAATTCGAGTGCGCACTCTAAACTCGTAAATGTCCATTATTTTAATATTTATTTTATGGAATCACCCGCTATGGAATCACCCACCTACACATTAAATTAATATGATGCCCAAAAAGGACAGGTGTCCTCGTCAACTTCTCGCACAAGGAATCCTCCTTATGTACGAGCTCTGGAAAATAAATAGTTTTACAAAATCCACTGTGAAATATGCCTCCTGGCATCATACCCCCACGAGGTGGGATATCAATTGTCCTCAATTGCTATTAGCTCAATGTGGAGCTAGCAATGAGGGGTAAGCACTTAGGTCACAGGCGTGCATCCATTGGGCCTCTTTAACATGATGATTTTTTACCTTAACCAAATATCTAGAATGTCTACGACCAGTTCTAATGGTCATAAAGTCTGTGTCTAGAATAGTTTTAGGTTCAAGGATTTCAATTTCTTCTTCTAACAAAGGAGGATTTTCATAGACAGGGTGGACGGGTAATTGGCCTCTAAAAGGTCGTAACAAACTGATATGAAATGTATTATGGATCTTTCAATGTTTGGGTAGTTCTAATTTAAATGCATTGTCATTGATCTTGTGAACTATTTTGAAAGGTCCATAAAACCTAGGTGCTAATTTAACAACAAGGTGTTTCTCAACACTTTTCAATCTTCTCTTTTCAATGTGTAATCAAACATAATCACAAACATTGAAACTCATGGCTTGTCTTTTGTTATTAGCTTGTTTAGTGTATGATTGTTGGGCTTTTGCAATCATATCTTTAACTTGAGCAAAAATAGCAGCATGCATATTGGCAATATCATCAGCAGCTTTAACTTTATTCGACAATGATGTGACATGTGTAGGCAATCTATGTCCATAAATGATTTCAAAAGGTGCTTTATGAGTAGCTGTGTGTGGTGTATTATTGTATGTAAATTGAAGTAGATGAAAATGTGTGTCCCATGTTTGTGGTTTTGAAATTGTGTATGCATGCAAAAGATCTAGAATTGTACTATTAGTAGCTTATGTTTGCCCATTAGTTTCAGGATGGAATGCAGATGAGAAATCAATCTTAGTACCCAAATTAGCAAACAAAGTAGTCCAAAAATTATTACAAAACCTAGAATCACAATTAAAAAAATAACTTTTGGCAAACCATGATTAGTGAAAACAGACTTCAAAAACAATTGTGCAGCTTGAGATGCAGTCAATGTTTACTTGCATGGTAGAAAATATGCTTGTTTACTAAATCAATCTACTATAGTCCAAATCATATCACGATTAGCTTGTGTATTAGGCAAACTAGGTATAAAATCCATTGAAATATGTTCCGATGGATGGTTAGGAATCGGTAAAGGCATTAACAAACCATATTGCTTACCATGGTGTTGCTTAACTCTTTGGCAAATTAAACACTCAAAAACAAAGTTAGAGGCATCAGATTCCATTTGCGGCCAATAAAAATCTTCAACTAATGTTCTTAAATGTGAAAATAATGCCTCTATGATCTTGATATGGAGGATTATGAATTTCATACAACACAAATGATCTAAATTGAACATTGATACACAATCTTTTCTCATAAAACATAAATCCATCATAATAAGACAAAGAATTAATTTGAATCCATTTACTAGCAACTAATTTGTTCTAATCAACTTGAAAAATGGGGTCATGGTTATAGGTATCCTTCATAGGTGTAAGGGAATCAAAGGATAGGATGTAAATATTATGGATACTTGGTCTCCTACTCAATGCATTGGCAACAACATTTTCTCTTCCTGGTTGATATTGGATAAGTGGATGAAAACTTTGAATGAAAGCAACCCATTCAATATGGTGGTAAAAAATTTGAGGTTGACCAAGGAGATGTTTGATACTTTGCTTGTCTCAGTTTTAATCATAAATTCAGATCCCATCAGATAGTGTTTCCATTGACGTAAGGCTCGAACTACATCTAACACTTCTTTATCATAAGTGGAATACTTCAACTCAGAAGGTTTAAGTTTGCAACTAGAATATGCTATGGGATGCGAATCTTGCATGAGGACAGCTCCTATTCCATATCCGCTAGCATCAATGACTATTAGGAAGAATGGTCAACTAAAATTAGGTAATTGCAAGACAAGTGCATGTGTTAAAGCATGTTTCAACAAATCAAAAGACTTTTGCCGGTTGTCAAATCATTGATACGCAACACCTTTCTTTAACAATTTTGTCAAAGGAAATGCAAGCAATGAAAAATTTATCAGAAATTTTCTATAAAAATTGGCAAGGCCTAAGAAAGAACGTAACTCATGCACATTTTTAGGGATTGGCCAATTCAAAATTGCCTCTATCTTTTTAGGATCAATGCGAATACCATTAGAAGAAACAATGTGGCCTAAGTATTCAATCTAAGTTTGGAAAAATTCACTCTTATCAGGGTTAGCATACAATTGATTCTCTTTCAACAATTTGAAAACTAAATATAGATGTTCACAATGCTCATTCTCATCCTTTTTGAAAATCAAAATATCATCAAAGAAAACAATCACACAATTCTAATACTTCAAAAATATATGATTCATCATACGGCTGAATGTAGCATTGGTTAAACCGAAAGGCATAACAAGAAATTCATAATGACCAAACTGCGTTCTAAATGCAGTCTTAAAAATTTCAGATGTATCCATGTGTACTTGATGATATCCAGACTTGAGATCTATCTTGCTAGAAATAGTGGCCCCTTGTAGTTTATCCATGAGGTCGCCTACCCTAGGGATTGGATATCTATTCTTAACAGCGATTTTGTTTAGGGCACAATAGTCAATGCATATCCTATAGGTATTATTTCTCTTCTTAACTAATAGGACACATGCACCACCAAAAGGAGAACTACCGGGCCTAATGAGTCCTCAGTTCAACGGTTCCTCAACCTGTGTTTGGATTTTTTTTTTGTTCAATCTAATTGTGTCTATAAGGTGCTTTACATGGTGGTTGAGAACGTGGGATTAAATCTATTTTATGGTCTTTAGGACATGTAGGTGGTAAACCAACTGTCTGGTGAATCAGCAACAAAACAATCTTTAAATTGTGAAAGAAATTGTGCATGCCTAGGATGCATATTATTTTTCTTAGCTTCAATATCATTCACCCATACTAAATACGATTTACTACCTTTTCTCAATGCATGTTTAGCCTGTGTGTGACTAAGCAGTGGAAAATTATCAAAGGTGTACAATCCATGTAATGTGATTTGGTTTCCGTTAAAATGAATTTTCATAGAATGTGTGAAATAATCTATGTCAGGGTTATATTTGTATTACCAAATAATTCCTAAAATAATATCATTAACTTACAAAGGCACAACCAAGAATTTTTTGCACTCAACATAATCACTGATTTTAATCTCTAAATCATGCACTTCTTGTGTACCATTGTATCTAGTGTCTAAGAATGCAGCCTTTATGCGATAATGAGTTGGAAAAGTAGATAAATTCAAATCTTTTACCAACTTTGTGAAAATAAAATCATGTGTGCTTCCATCATCATGCAAAACAATCTTTTCTTGACCATGCACAAAACATTTCATTGTTAATAATGAATGAGGATTTGGTATACCTGGTAAAGTATCTGAATCATCGTTGATATCATCATCATCTTCAGTGAAGTCTGGCATATCTTCATGGTCCTCATCATCTGTTGCTCCCACATGATTCATTAAAACAGCTTGCTTCTTGGACTAACAGTTTGCTGCTAAGTGTCCAGGTTAATGACACTTATAGCAAACCATAAGCTTTGCTTTGGAGACATTGTTGGTAAGGACTGGAAGTTTGGGTAGATTGGGATTTGTTAGATGAAGGGAAGGCTTAGGGTTTGAATTAGTAGTTGCTGGTAAAGCAGGAGGTCGAGTCTAGGGTTTACGGAAAGAAGAAGAAGCAAAGTGATTTTGATTGAATTTTTTGAAATTAGAATTGAATTGCTTTGTACTAAGGTTACCATTAACCAAAAATTGTTGCGGTCTCTTTTCTTGTCCACAAATTTTATCCTCCGCATCATGCACTAAAGAAATTGCATCCTCCAAATTCTTTGGCTTGAACATATTCACTTTTGCATAGAAGTGACCAAGTAAACTGGACATGTACTTGCACGTGTGGGTCGCCTCAGGAACATCTTCAAGCATTCGAAGTTGAAGCACTCCAGAAATGCTCAGTGTATTGCAGGATGGATTCATGATCTCTTTGTTGCAGGAGATCCCACTATTTGATAGCTTTCTCATGGAATTGAGGTGGAAGGAAATTCTACAAAAATTTCATTTGGAAGGCTTCCCAAGAAGAAGGACAATCAACACTCTTGCAGACAATAGTCCACCATAATGATGCTCTCTGTCTACTAGATGGTTAGTGATGCATTTAGGTTTATCTTTTTCAGCATCTTGCTCTTCATGAAAATAGTCATCAAACTGACTAACGAAAGCAAGAACAATTTTGCCATCATGTTGCCCACTAAAAGTGCGGAATTTAAAATTTCTTTTACTTATCTTGTCCTCTTTCCTAAGAGCCTGTGTATCGGATGTCGCACCAATAGTACATCGAATGACATCTTTAGGTTGCGCTCCGTCTTACTCGACAACGGATTGTTGAGGTGCAGCCAATTGTGCTTACAAGTTTTGACGTTTCCTTCGCTCTTCTTGAAGCTGCATCATGAGTAGATCCAATTTATGTTCCACAGGCTTTGAAAAATCGACTTCGCCCATAAAATCATCCATATTATGGTCTGACATCCTGGATTTGATTGAAGATCCATCATTCATCCTCTAGTCATGTGTGAATAAGACCACCACGAACTTGCTTTGTTTATTAATATGCTTTTGATTTTACGATCTTGCTTTTCTTAAGTACGGCAATTGAAAACGTTCTTCTTCCAAGCAAAATAGTCTTTCGCATAGACTGTTGTGCGTGACAACCTACTTGCTGTAAATTTGTTCAGCCAAGTTGTAAGTGGGAACAGGGGCTTATTGAAGCTTCAAAACAACCGGTTTGGGAGTACCACAATATGAACACCTGCTATGTAAAATATTGGTAGTTAAGATTTAGCTTAAGTTAAGCTTAATAGCTTAAAACCTTTAAAAAGCTTAAATGATTGGAATGATCCGCATAGGACAATGACATGCCTTTGATCTAATGGACGTCAGTGAGTACATGCTGAAGTCCTAGTGTGAGGAGTTTTGAGCTTAAGCTCTCTAAGCTTAAAAATAAAGCTTAGCATTGCCATTGCTTTCTCTATCTCCTCTCTAAAAATCAATGACTTGTAAAAGAAACTTCTTGAGTGGTCCTCCGCCCGCAGCTACGAGAGGTCCTTCACGATTAAAGGGTACACCACGGGGTTCTTCACCGCCAGGAACATGCTAGTGTTATTAGTTCGTTGCGAGACAGCTGTAGAGCCTATTTGTTCCAGGAGCTTCGCCTTCGCGTGAGATGGCAAGAAATTGGAAGCTCTTGATCTCACCTCCGCTCTGATACCACTGCTGCACATATCGGATGCTAGATGCGTGCATAGTGAATGTCGGAAGGTCCCCAAGAACAAAGAACTCTACAAACCTTCATAATTTCAAGTACAAAGCAAAAATAAATTTGCACGACATGAGATAAAAAGACAAATTGGGTGCAATCTCCCCCATGCCTTATGTGAGTGCTTCACAAGGCATATATTTATAGATTTATTTATCTTCAAGCTAAAAAATAGCCCACTTTACAAATAGCATGCTTTTGCTTTTGCGTTTTTGTTTGGCCAAATATAAAGTAGGGCGTTTTGGCATCCAAAAGTCAAGTTGTGCCCAAATACAAATATCAAATAATGAAGTATTTAACTAAGCGCTTATGCGCATATAAGAGAATAAATTTTTTGTCAAATGCTTTAATAAATAAGCGTGCTTAAATAAATATTGGTGCCATGCCTTTAGTGATAAGGTGCGCACCCATCAAAGATAGTAATTCTTCTAGGCGTTTGGATTCACGCTATCACCTAATGCTACCCAACGCCATTGCCACTGCCTGCTCTACACATCAACTGAAGCATTCACAGTTGTTAGAAAATAATTAAATAAAACCCAACAAACATGAATACCTAGTAGTCTTTAGCTACAAAATAATTAAATAGGTTGGAACTATGTCCTAACCTTAATTTAATTCAAGTGCGCACTCTAAACTCATAAACGTCCATTAATTTAATATGTATTTTATGAAATCAACCACGTGCACATTAAATTAATCCAACACCCAAAAAGGACATGCATCCCTGTCAAATTCTCGCACAAGGAATCCTCCTTGTGTATGAGCCATAGTAAATAAATAGTTTTAGGGAATCCACCGTGAAATATGTCTCATGGCATCTCTCTCTCTCTCTCTCTCTCTCTCTCTCTCTCTCTCTCTCTCTCTCTCTCTCTCTCTCTCTCTCTCTCTCTCTCTCTCTCTCTCTCTCTCTCTCTCTCTCTCTCTCTCTCTCTCTCTCTCTCTCTCTCTCTCTCTCTCTCTCTCTCTCTCTCTCTCTCATCCTTAGCATTGGGATCTTGAGATGATGAGCCCTAGTACATCAACATTACATTCAGATGAAGAGAAACATCTATAAAAAATGAAGTATAGAAACTTGATTATCACTATAGCAAACTATGATTAAACCAAATAGCAAAGTAAATATAAATACCATACCTTTGGTTAGTTGATGATTTTTCTTTCCTTTTCTTCAAGCAACAAATAGCATAAATGGTGCACCCTAAACATATCAAAAATAAAAAATTAGATAAGTTAGTAAAGTAAACCATTTAAGTATATATTTATTTAACTCAACAACTAGATGACTTTGCATGAGCAAAATGCTACTTTTAATTCATTATATGTTTAATAGAGTGAAATAGTCTTCTTAAATGAATCAAGGCTATTAATTCCTCCCCAAAACATATAGATTTCAATCCCATATAATTTATCATATCACACATTTTGTCTTTAATTGCTCCATGTATGCTTAGTGAAGCCTAGTATAGCTTACCCCAAGTGTAGCCAAGCCTAGCATGGCTTTTGGTCACACTTAGCATAGGTAAGTGTAGTCAATCCTAGTAGCTTGGCACAGCATTACCTATAGTTAGTCTATACCTATATTTAGCCTAATCTTAGTGAGTCCTAGCCTAATATGGCTTTTTCTTTCTCACACTTAGCATAGGCAAGCATAGCCAATCCTAGTGGCATATCATGATCTATAATTAGCATATGCCCATACTTATCCTAAGCTTAGTAAGACCTAGCCTAGCATGGCTTTTCTTGCCTATACTTGGCATAAGCAAGCATTTTCCAATTCTAGTGGCATAGCCTGACCTATAGTTAGCCTATGCATATATTTAGGCTAAGCTTAATGATGCATAGCCTAATTTTTTAACTTGCCCACAATTTGATATAAGCAAGCATAGCCATCTTAGTGGTATAACCTAGCATACAGTTAGCTTATGTCTATACCTAGCCTAAGATTAGTGAGTCCTAGTCTCACATAGCTTTTTTACCCACATTTAGATAGTCAAGCATAGAGAATCCTAGTGGCTTGGCATAGCCTGCTGACCTATAGCTTAAGCTTAGTGAAGCCTAGCCTAGCATGGATTTCCTTGCCCACACTTCATATAGATGAGTATACCTAAGCCTACCATCATTGGACATAGTATAGCCTATGCTTAGCTTGCATCTATGTTTCGCATTGGCTTTACAAGCCTAGCCTAGTCTAGAAGATGATAAGCTTGGCTAACTTATCCCTAACTTAGCCATGCCTAGTCTAGAAGATGATGTAGTAAGTAATTGATGATATGATAGGTAGTTGATGATGAAGCACATTCTATGGTTTGGCTATACTTATCCTATACATGATTTTGGATTTGGCTTAGTGAACCTTAACCTAGTTTACACTTAGCCTACAATTAGTGTGTGATTATAGTTAGCTCACACATAGCCAACTCCTACATGTAGCTTATGCTCTCTCTCTCTCTCTCTCTCTCTCTCTCTCTCTCTCTCATCATATAACATTGTATATGCATATAAAGCTACTTGTTTACACTTATATTTAGCATGTTAGTATGTATTTATTTTAATCAACAAGCTTAATAAAAAATCCTTAAAGAATCTATCTAAGAAATTGGAAATACTTGTCTAATGCATCAAACAACCTATCACAACAATCCCATCAGCTAGTTTTGTAGTGTGTTTATCCTCACAATAGAGATTTTGTTTTCTCTATAGTAAGCCATTACTATATTAATTAACTCAATAAAAATCATGTAAAATAGGATACTAAAAGCTTTAAGAATACTTGTAATAACTTATGCATTTAAATATCATCCATAGCCAAGTTTCTATAGACAAAATTATGTTCATAGAGATGGTAATACCCACGTTCACCTGCACAAAGAACCTCCCTAAACCTTGCAGTGATAGCACCCTTCATGCTCACGCAAATTACAAGCAAAATATTTTTGTAAAACGATGGAAAGGTTACATTATAAGCTTCAATAGAGGATGTGCCCTCTTAGGTGTCATTTTGCAACTCCTCTTGAAAGATAGCTCTGTGTGTGTGTGTGTGTGTGGGACACGTCTTAGCAGCCCATCAGGAAGAGGGTCTAGAAAGCTCCGCCTGGCACTCGCAAGGAATGTCACAGGGTTTGCGATCTAGGTCTTCCTGAGTCAGCCTCGAACGGAAGTGTCTGGCCATTCCCACTTAGGATCGACCTGAAGTCAGGGTTCCTTTCCTATCAGCAAGGTCTCTAGGAAGTAGCTAGCGTCGAGCTCCAGATGAACCACTTTGTGTAGGAACAGCAGAGTCGAAGTGGATTCATGCTGCACTTGGTTCATGGAGAATGGGAAACGAGAGGGGTGCAAAGCTCAACCTCTTTGCCATAAGGCATAGTCCCATTGCTTTCCCCTAAAATAGCATAAATCGGGATTCTAACTCTACTGATGCTAGGTCTTCATAGTTGTGTTATCCCATCTTTTGAGAAAAGTTCCCACCTAACCGCGACCACCCTTTCGTAGGACAGACCCAAGTCACGTCCACCGCACTTTTCTCAATTTGCTTAATTATCTAATTACCTACCACATTACGTTTGACATGCAAAAGCAGCTTCCTTAATTAATCAATTTAATCACTGGTTCCTTCACGTAACTTAGCCACTGACACAAAAACAATGTCAAGCAAGTTCATTTTTCTCAATTATCTGTTCTTTATTTATCATAATCCCGGAGTAACATGGGATACACATCTACATTTACTTCAGTTTGCATATAATAATACACCACATACAACTACAAAGAAAGCACCATTTGAAGTTATTTATGGATATGGATTGCCTACACCTGTTGCATCATTATCAAACAAAATTCAAACTGCTGATGATATTGCTAACATGCATACTACTATTTTTTATGAAGTTAAAGATATGATTGCCAAAGCCCAGCAATCATATACAAAACAAGCAAACAAGAAAAGACAGGCTATGAATTTTAAAGTTGATGATTATGTTTGGTTACGAATAGAAAAACGAAGATTACAAAGTGTAGATAAACACCCAGTTGTGAAATTAGCACCTAGATTTTATGGACCATTCAAGATCATACACAAAATCAATGACAATGCATTTAAACTAGAATTACCACAACATTGGAAAATCCACAACACCTTCCATATCAATTTATTACGACCTTTTAGAGGCCAACTACCTGTACACCCTATCTATGAAAACCCTCCTTTACTAGATGATGAAACTAAAATCCTTGAGCCTAAAACTATTATAGATACTGACTTTATGACCACTAGAACTGGCTGTAGATATTCCATATATTTGGTCAAGTTTAAAAACCATCCTGTTGAAGAGGCCCAATGGATGCATGCTAGAGACTTAAATGCTTTCCCCACTCTGTTAGCTCCACATTGAGCTAATAGCAATTGAGGACAATTGCTATCCCACCCCGAGGGTATGATGTCATGAGGCATATTCCACGGTGGATTTCGTGAGGTTTTGTGGTGGATTCCGTAAAATTTATTATTACCGGGGCTCATACACAAAGTGAATTCTTTGTGCGAAAAGTCGATTAGGGGACGCCTATCCTTTTCGGGCGTTTTGTTAATTTTATGTGTACATGGGTGATTCCGCAAAATACATATTTAAATTAATAAATGTTTATGAGTTTAGAGTGCGCACTCGTAATAAATAAAGGTTAGGATTGATTTCTAACTAATTTATTTTAGTAGCTAAAGACTGCTAGGTATTCACTTCTGTCGGTTTAATTGTATTATTTTTCTAAAAATTGTGAATGCTTCAGTTGATGTGTAGAGCGAGCAGAGGTGGCAGTGGGAAGCATTGGAGGATAGCGTGTATTCAAATTATCATCAATTTTTTATGGGCGTGTATCTTAGGCATGGCGTCTATATTTTGTCGCTCTTATTTATCAAAGCGCTTGATATTTATTTATTATTTTTATATGTGCATGGGCGCACGATTTAAATACTTGTATTGGACATTGTATTTGGGTACCGCCTGACTTATTGGGCGTCCATTAGCTTTAATTCTTTATTGGCACAAAAGCAAACTCAAAAGCTAAAGCGTGCTATTTTGTAAATTGGGCTATTATTTGAGCTTGAAGATGAATAATATATTAAATACATGCTTTGTGGAGCGCTCACACAAGGCATGGGGGGAGATTGCACCCAATTGGTCTCTTGTTCATGTCATGCAAGCTTTCTTCAATGGTTTTTGTGTGAAAAGTAGAGTTCTTTTGTTCTTGGGAACCTTCTGACGCTCACTACGCGCGCATACGGTGACTGATCTGTGCACCATACAACCACATATCCCTCTAAATAATGATCACTTACTTGAGTGTTTTGGGAGGTTAAGGAAGGTGATGTGGATAGAAACATGCATTTGGATTGTAAACATATGCTCAATGCACATGAATTACATTGTGCCTCTAGCTGCTCCTTGACAAATGGAAAGGCTCTAAGGTGTGGGAAACTTTCATGCTTCTACAATGCTTGCATGCAAGGTCTTTGGAGAAGGTGTTCTAAAAAATCACATGTTTCCTCACGAGAATATTTTACCCCTAGAACCTTTAGACAGTGTAGATGATGAGGATGAGATGGAAGATTTAGCATATGAAGGACATCATGATGCTTTGACCAATGCACTTTGTGTTGGTGATGATTTCACAGTAATAGCTACACATAACAATGAAGAGCTTGTGGATTTCTACATCTTTTCTTGAAGATGCACTGGGGAATACACGCTCATTAGTTGTCAGAGGGGTTTGGAACTAATAAGCACAATGAAATCCCTATGAATTCAAGCTCTTACAATCAAAGCATGAAGTTACATTACAATCCAACCTTATCAAAGCTATTAAGTTTCCAATGCAAAAAGCAGGACGTGGTAGAAAATTTCTACTATTCACAGAAGTATATGAGGCTATTTACAATAGCATTCTATTTGATTTACAGCATTGCTCTATCTAGCCAACATTGGTTTCTCTATTGCTCCTAGTTGTCCATGTTATCATCATGAATAAACACTATATAAGCTTGTTTTCTAGAGGTTTTTATCTATATTGCTTCTATACCAAACATAATGTCACACTTTTTGTTTCATTTTTACACATTTATGTATAAAAACAGAATTTCAAAATTTATGATTTAATAACATTAATGGGGAGAACAATTGGTTAGCTTTCAAGTACCTCCCAATATGAGGACACAATTTAGGTTGTTAGTTATTAAGAAAACTCCAATTTCATTAACTAGAAGAAGGTGCTACCAATGTAGTAGAGATAGCTACCAGCTTGCACTGATAGCTACCAATTGGACTAATAGTGATAGGTAACAACAAGAAATTGATAGCTACACCAAGAAGAAACTTGTAGTACTAATAGGAAATTGTTACCTATTTATATGACAGTGGCACCCACTAATGTGTCAATGGTAGCTACTAGCATATGGTGGTAGCTACTAGCAACATAGAGATAGCTATCAACATGCAATCATTGCTACCAATAGGACAAATCTACTTACCAACTAACAGCAAGATATTGATAGCTACCAAGATCAAATAGATAGCTACCAGCAGGAAAATGGTAGCTATTAGTATGATAGTGGTGCCCACCAAATGTATAAGTGGAAGATACCAACATAGAATGGGGCTACCAGCAACATAGAGGTAGCTACCTAGAGAGTGGAAGTTAGCTAAGTAACAAGTAGAATTTGTTGTTCAACCATGTGAAGCCTCGCACAAAATTTGACAAGAGGCTCAATAGTCTATCACTTTTTTTCGACTCAAGATTCTAGATTTGCAATTGCAAGTGACAAACATATAAACTCCCATGTCCATTGCCATAAAGGCTATAGGTAGATGATAAACAGTAGACACTAAAAAAAGACTTAACAAAGTTCAATCCACACACCGATGAGGAATGGAACACACTCTATCTGTGCTTCTTGGCTTGCAACTCAATAGAATCCATTGTTGCAATAATACTTTTTGCAAACAATGCCCAATCCATCGAGCCCTTCAAGTGCTCGAACAAAAGCCTCGAGCAAAGGCTTTTATAGCCTCCATGCCATAATTCCCTGGTGACTCTTAATAAACTAATGTAAACAATTTTATAAAACTTAGTCCATAATTTTGGATTTACATCCTTGCACTTGACTTTTCTTCCCCTCTTTGGTACTTCCACGAAGCAAGTCAACTAGTTGAAGGGTATGAACTCCACCTCAGTAAGTGCTCAACGATCCTTCCTCAAGTCAAAAAGGCCATATACTTCATGGGCTTGGGATTTTGTCATGCAAAAGACCATCTTCCTTTCAAATGGCATTGATGGCATTAGACACCAATGCAAATTTCCCTATCTAGAGAGAACAATCCTTGATCAAAATGTAATAATAAAGAAATAGAGTGATAATGAAAATGTGTGCAACAGATCAAATTACTAACATGCTGTTGAATGCTAAAATGACTAGATTTTTTGGTTGATTTTTGTTGTTTTTGAGGCTTGAATGGTTGATTTTGATTAGGAAAAAAAATATAGTTGATTTTGATTAAAAAAATATAGTTTAAAATGTGGGCCTTTTGGATTGTCCAATAGGAAGGCTACATGTTGACATCCATGGAGGGTGAATCTTCTCTCTCCAAATCTTGGGTTTTCTATTAAAAAAAGGGGTAGTGGAGGATTTTAAAAAAGGGAGAATGAATAGTGCACAAATTTGAGTTTCTCTCACCTCGTATTCCCCCCCCTTTTTGGAGAATTTTCCCTCTCATGAAATCGGTTTGAACCAAAAGTTGAGCAACAAACCACTTTCCCTCTTTTCTCTATACTCGTGAATTTTTGTCTCCATTGAAGCTCCCTGCTGAGAGTAATTAGGGTTTTGAGCGTTCTTCTTACCTCTGCACTTTCTTCTCCATGCAACTCTAGATTTTGGGCCAAACACAAGTGCCCATCTCTCTTTGTATTTCTCTTGTTTGCTATTTTTTCAATAGGGTTTGATGTCGTTTCTTACTGTTATTGTTGTTTTATTGCAGAGGTTGTTTGGGGCAGGAGACAGAGGTGCTCTCTCTCTCTCTCTCTCTCTCTCTCTCTCTCTCTCTCTCTCTCTCTCTCTCTCTCTCTCTCTGTTGTTTCTCTTTTATGTTGTGTTTTCAATAGAATTTGATGTTGAGGCAAAGGTGTTAATCTCTCTCTTTGTTTTTTTTTAAAATATCTTTTCAATACAACATAATGTTAGTTCTAACCCTTGTTGTTGTTTTATTGTAGTGATCATTTTGGGTGACATTGCATAAGTGCTCATCTCTCTCTCCCTCTCTCTTTCTCTCTTTGTGTTTTCTCTTTTCTACTATATTTTTAGTATACCTTCATGTAAATACTAACTCTTGCTATTGTCTTTTTCAGAGATCAATTTGGGAAAGATTGGATACGTGCTCATTTCATTCTCTCTCCCACATACTCACACACTCTCTCTTTCTTCCTCTCTGCATTATCACTTTTCTACTATCTTTACAATAGGGTTTGATACTAGTTCTAACTTAAGGATCAATTGTTGTTGTAGCACTTAACACAAGGTAGAGCAGAGATTCTGTAGCTCAATTTATAGGTAAATCTACCATATTTTGTGGTGCCAAAATTTATTCATTTAATTAGTGACTTTTATGTTTGAAGGGATTGATGTTTTTTTATGTCCATCATTTGCAATGGGTTTTGATTAGCAACCATTCAATCTTATCTTTAGCATATCAGCTTATAGGTAAATTGGCCCTGTTTTGTATTCCTTCTATTCATACAGTTATCTAGATATTTTTTGCTAAAAGAGATTCATGCAAGTATTTTTGTTAAAAGGGATTCATACATGTATTTTTTTGTACATGCAGGTATTGTACAAGGTTTAGGTGAAGCACATAATTCTCGATCGACTATTTTGATATGGTGAGTGACTCCTTTATGTTGGATGATATGGATTTGTTGAAAGTTGATGGTTCAAAAATCCTTTGCTTTGTTGGTCCCATGTGTCCATTTGGATCTCCATGCTAATCGGCAATGATCCATGAAACTCTTGTATCATATCATCCATATAACACACAATGTGTTGAGTCTTAGAATATCTCAAGTGTCAATCCAATGTGCCTATTAAAATTTGCATGTCATCTGCCTACTATCCTTGTAACAACTACTCTATAATACCCACATTTCATACAATGTATTGAGTCAAATCAAACTCCTCTTCATTATAATAAAATTTATTTTGGCAAAATTCTCTGAATATTCTTGTACTATTCTTTTCAATATATTTCATGTAAATGGTATGATTAAAGTGATGCCTTGAAATTGAATCTATACTTTTTGTCAACGTACATATCCACATGTGTTTTGATATCGATGTTTATGTAGGTTTACAAAAGTGTAAACATCTCTTAATGTCATGTTGATTTGTATGGCATATTGGTGATTACTAGATAGACTTAAAATGCTTATTATTTAGGGGTTAATACATACTTCTTTATATCTAATGTGTAGGTTATAATGCTTGAGAGAAGAATAAGCATTCTCTCGATAGAAGTACGTAACAGAAAAGATGAAGAAGGGAATTGGATCACTGATACATATCATTGCTCATCTTGGGTACATATGCATCCAAGTATAAAGGGAGCTTTCAGGGTGAAAGCATCTGCAATTACAAATGTATCAAAGCACTGGAAGGGTAAAATTTTAGCTCTCAGACAAAGGAATGTTGATTCTCACCTTGTAACATAGGTATTTGTACAACATGTATTCATGCAAAAACAAATACATATTGTGCCCACTGTGCCCTTTCAACAAAACATTGCAAACAGTAAGTATTTGCAACTCATCGAGAATGAGAAATTTCATGATACCTATGTAACAACTTGTCTCGTATTTATAGAAATATACCCTTCGGATTGCTATGAGGTGGCAAAATGCTAAGAGTTTCATTGGTTCTTTTAAGTGTTACCACCTCGAAATCAGTAGATTGCTCTTTGAGGGGCGTACAGCTAAGGAGCTCACAGAGGACCTTGTTTTTTTCTATGACTCCAAGTACATATTTCCCAAGGGAAGTTAAGAATATAGAACCCTTGAGTCTATGCAATATCGAATCTCAATAGCATAGAATGGCCATTGTGTAGTAGCGACATTTTGCACATGTGTAGCACAAAAATTTCAACATACATATTGAATTCTATGAAGCCAAGCACCGGCTCAAAGAATGTACATCTAAGCTAGTTCATACCGATTGTAATTTTTGCACACATGTTCAAGGAATGTAAGGGTTTGAGACGTACCAAAAGCACATACGTCATAAAAAGTACATCAGAGGATTATGTAACAAGGATTCTAAGCAAAACTTGGACATCGAAAATAACTCACAGTCTTGACACAATGGAGTGTCGAGTCACAACAAGGGATATGGCTTTCAGGTAAAAAATTTCTTAGTTGACTATTATCTTACTTTGGGATGAATCGGCTAACTTTCCTTTCCAATTACACGTACTTTGTCACACAACAGACTTTATGCCTAGTGTTCAAGTATCATAGATGGAGCATGCTCAAGGGTAAATGGTTGTGCCTTGATCAAGACATGCGTGAAAGTGCAACTATGGATGTTACTATCATTTGTGAGGGCCGCAAGCCCCAAGTGTTGCAAATGGAGGATGATTGGCCCTTAAGTATAATACACTAGGAAATTACAATGTTAATGCAAAATCCACCTATTAGCTTCTATTTTAAACTAGATGGCAAGAAAATTCGAAGCTGAGCTGAGGATACTGTTACCAGCAGAAAGTATGTGGCTCCACATATTTTAGAAATTGTAGAATCTCCCTAAAAATACCAACACCACAAGTTGTAATATCCAACACCTATAAATTTTTGGATTTTTTTTGCCAATAGAATATTATCGCTTGCAAACTTGCAATATTTAAAAATTATGGTATTTACATATGCATGTAAACTTTGCAAGACGTTAGTAAAGCCATAACTAAATATCATATGCAAACAACCCTTAATGGTTTAAAACTTAAGGTTTTTAAGGTAGAACTAGTTTAGTTCTTGTTTCATTGTTTCATTTCACACTTTCTCTCTTCATCTCTTTATATCCACCACATCCCTCCTACCTGCTATGATGGATGCTCGCGCACACTTTGATGAGTGGATCCACGAGACTATTTTTGCCAGCCAAGGTGACGAGATATTCCAAGTTTTCTCTAAGAACTTCAACCTTGAAAGCATGCTCTCATTGTTGGATCCCCCCCTTTAGGTTTTGGAAAACTTTGTGAGCACCATTGCTACCTGCACATACTCCATCGAGGGATCCAACATGACTTGGGTGCCTCTGGAACAGCTCATGGTATTTCAAGTAGGGAAGAATCACCAAAAAGGGGTGAATAGGTGTCTGGACCATGTGGATCCTTTGCACAGAGTATGCACTATTCCCATGGGCAATGCACCAGGTACAACACCTTTGGATCTCGTGGAGTGTGATTGCACATTGCCAATTTATCTCTTTGCATTGTATACACCCCTAGAGGAGGAGAGTAATGAAGATACAACTCCACATGTTATTGCTATCACATACACAGGAGAATAACCGATTGAAGAGCTGAAGAGGAACATCGAGTGGTGGCAGAGCAAGGGTTGGCTCTCATAGTGCCATCTTCTTCAAAACAACCACAAGTCGATAAACCTTGCCTCCTTGACACCCATTGAAGTAGATGGTGTATAATACTTGCTTCTATTAGATGTGCTGCAATACTTGGAAATCAAGGAAGAAGAGTTGTTTTCCATCCTAGTCAGAGATTCGATGGAAGACTTGATCAATTAAGATTACATGGATGTGCATCCAACCATGGCAGAGATTGGAAGATATGATGGCACAAGCTTAGATACAGTGAGTGCCATCATAGCAACACATGAGCATATTACCTCGATTGAAGAAGATTATCTTGTGTCGGATGCTGAATTTGAAGCACTATAGCATGATTTGTTCAGACCAAGGCCCTAGCTTCCTACCAAGGAGTTTGTAGATCCCTCTACCCAAAGAGATGCCTTGCTAACACATGAGGAAATGACGATACAAGATGATCTGGAGAAGGTGAGATTTCTAACTACCATATATTTTTATGTGATGGAACTTGACGGCAGGGTGTGTCAAGTCCTGCAGAGTCCACCGGTGAAATCTTTGGGCCAAAAAGTGGCCCAAGACATCAAACTTTGAACACAGGGCAAGTGCAGGCATCATTTTTTGCCAAGATTTCACCGATGGACTCCGAGGGACCCAAGCACCGTATTGTCAAGTTTCATCGCTTTCTAATAACTCTAAATTAGTCGCTAATATATAGTTTGATTTGACTTTGTCATTCAGGACATACTGTATATAGATGAGTTTGCATCAAGGCAAGGAGGAGCTCAACATTCGGATCGACGGAAGGATTCAACTCTGAACGAGTACATTGGCAACCTTGTTGCAGACTTGGTGGTCTTCCATAAGAAGTGCTCACCAGGAGGGCAAGAAATAATTATGAAAATTTAATCTTTGACCAATTTTGGACCTTTTTGAGCAATACTTGTGACATCTAGCTTGGAGAAGGTGGTGCTGATCAAGTGGTCAAAGCTTCTTTACTTATTTGACCAAGCATGTGGTGGAGCAATGTGTGTGCTTGCTACATTAGGTGACCTTACTAAAGTGTCAGATCCGCTTCTCCTGGAGAAAGAGCTGAAGGGGGAGCGCATCATTTTTGAAGCAAAGAAGGAACTTATATTTCATTGGAAGCTGACCCCTCCTCTCCATCGATGAAAAAGCCAAGGAACAATTGAGAGTTCTTGTTGGCTATCGACTTTTTGTATCTACCATCACTAGCAGCCATCGCATGTATTTCTCTTGATGAATATGAGATTTTTTACTTTGTCCCTATAAATAAATATTTATTGAATAAATGTGTGGTTCGTATAAGTGTGATGATAATGTGTGGTACGTGAATGATGCATTCGCATACGTTAACATAATTCAATGCATAGTATTGTACTTGCGATCGTGTAAGAGTGACGATAATGTGTGGTACGTGAATGATGCATTTTCATACATTAACATAATTCAATGCGTAGTAATGCACTTGTGATTATGCAAAAGCAATAACGTAACTCGTATCCGTACGTATTACTACTTTTGATATGTTCGTACGTTAAACAAAAATTAAGAGTCATGCGTTTCAAGAAACAAAATAAAACAACTTTACTCAATTATTTGAATTCGGTACATATCGTATGAGATATTATGTATACATAAATAAATATTCCAATGTGGCATAGTATACAAAAAAATTTGGCCTTCCAAGGTGCTATGGTGCTATAACACTATTGAAATTGATAGTGCTAGCAAAAACTATAAGTAAGAATTAAAAACTCAGCGAAGATGCATAGTCAAAGTTGAGAGTGAAGAACAAGAGTAAAATTTTAATTCATATTTTAAGGTCGCATACAATAGTTTTGCACTGGGACATAGTCATATGTCCAATGCACGATGATAACACTATGCCAAAAAAGATAACATTACAAGCTGTGTTCATTCAATTGGAACGAATGCATCCTTCATTACTTGAAGATTTCTTACAACTTGGAAGTCCTTGGGAGTTACAGTGATGCACTTCGCATGTATTGCACAACGCTGAGCATCAATCATCAAATCAACTAAAAAGGCCTCTACAGCACACTGTAGAGCATGAAGACATTCTTTTGTGAAGCAATCAGGTCTATCTTGACCTTGTACCAAAAACCACCTCCTGCTTTTTGTGAGAGAGAGGTCTTGCACAATCTCGCGAATAAGTAGAGTGTTGATACCTTCTAATTTCTCTCAAGGCCACTATACTACATGGCTTTCACTTGTGTTTCTTATGGGGACGCTGAGGAGGATGCTTGTGAGGGTAGTTTGAGGAAGATGGGTTAGGTTGAGAATGTTGAGATATCGAGCTCCACTCGTGATATGCTAGGGTGACCGTTGTGCATTTATGTCACTGACTTGTTAGCTGTAGATGCGGTTGGTACACCGCCCATGAATAATAGCTAGATGATAGCTATCCTTATCTACTCTAGTTCGTGGCTCAGTTAGTATACCACCTTAGTTAGTTGAGTTTGGTTTGAGACCCATATATAGGGTTCTTCTATTTCTATGTACTTGAGTTCTTTTTGGCTTACACAACTAAGAAGAGAAAAACTGTTTTTCAGCCTCCACCTGTGTGTGTATTCCCCCATTGTGCAAGCAAGAAAGCTACAAGTGAGACTCCTTCCTTCTCTCCCACAATCTTGACATGGTATCAGAGCCTTGTTTGTGGTAAGAAGCTCAAGAAAGCAAGCCAAGTTCGTGGTGTTCTAGTAAGAGGACCAGTGTTGCTTTCATTTTTCTGTTTTGGGAGCAAGTCTCTGCAGGTAGCGCAGTCGAAAAGTGCAAGAGTGCATTGTCTCAGATTGAAACGCCCTTTGCGATGTAGCAAGAGGGCAGTATATGCTACGGGAGAGGGATTTTTCCCTTGGTTGCTCTGTTTTTTTTATTTGAGGCCATTTCGGATCCTGTTTTGGAGGCGGAAGTTTTCTGCATGCACTCAGGAAAAGGCCCTGTTTTATGCTGTGCGACCACTATTCCACAAGTCGGTGAAAAGTTACTGTAGAAATTGCATCGTATGCCTGTGCGCAGAGACATTGGGAGTTACAGAATCATCCTTGTTGCCTGTTGATGCAAAATCGTCACTAGGAAGTGACTGTGTGGTCAAATACCACTTTCATCAGTTTTGCAGATTTGCCCTTGTGAGGCTGAAGTTGTGAACTTTGCAGTGACATAATTTTTTGCAGTGTTCTGTAATGGCGTCTGATTCTCTTTCACAGATTGTCACTGAAAAGCTTGACAAGAACAACTTCCAAGCATGGAAGTTTAGAATGATGAATTTCCTTATGGGAAAAGGATATTGGAAATTCGTTGCAGGAAATGAAGAAGAACCAGTTCTTCCTGATGTTCCCAATCAACAGCAAATGCAGGCATTTAAAGCATGGCATGAGAGAGCCAGAAAAGTTATGTACTGGCTGTCTATCAGTATTTCAGACTCTATGATTGTGCATATTCAGGATGCAAGTACACCAAAGGAGGCATGGGATACTTTGTCAAAAATGTATAGCACAAATACGCAAGCTAGGAAAATGCAGCTCAAGCAAGAGTTGCACAATGTGCAAAGAGAAAGTATGAGTATCAATGACTACCACATGAAGGTGAAGAAGATTGCAGATGCACTTGCTTCCATTGGATCGCCAATGGAAGATGATGATTTAGTTTTTGTGACTTTGAATGGTCTAGGAAAGGATTATGCACAGTTCCGAACATCCATTTCTGTCCGTGAAAGATTTCCTGATTTTGCTCTTCTAATTTTTGAGGAGCAGAGAAATGGTGGTGCATCTTCTTCAGGAGGAACTTCAAAAGAAACTGTCTTCTACTCAAATGCTGGAAGAGGTAGAGGCAGAGATAGAGGAGGCTGATCTGGAGGCTGTGGTAGAAATCAGAATATGCAACAAACTCAAGAAAACCAGTCCTATGGAGGAGGACGTGGTAACTCTAGAGGCAGGGGGAGCCAAAGAGGTCGTGGTGGATGGCAAAGAGGCCAAAATGCAAACACCAATGTTGAATGCTACTACTGTGGTAAAATGGGTCATATGGCTAAAGACTGCTATAAAAAGTAAAATGACATCATGAATGGAAAATTGCAACAAGGGAATTATGCATCTTCTAGTAGACAAGGTGATGACAGAAATGAGCATTTGTTTATGGTGCAGCACATGACCAATTCTGTGACAAGTGTAGAAGAAAGCAACGATGTGTGGTATGTTGACTCAGGTGCATCAAACCACATGATAGGTCATGTAGAATGGATGCAGGATGCAAGGAAAATGGAAAAACCAGGATTTGTGGAGATTGGTGATGATACTGCACATCCTATTGTGCAGATTGAAAAATTTACTTTGTCTATGCAGGATGAGAAAAAGAAATACCTGTCGGATGTATTTCATGTCCCAAATATCACCAAGAACCTGGTTTCTGTCGGTCAAATGGTTGAGCAGGGCTTGCAGGTCAGATTTAATTCTCATGGATGCTTTGTTGAGGATATGAAAAATAAAGGTCGCTTGATAGCAAAAGGAAAGAAGAAAGGCAGAATGTTTACGTTGGATGTAGACATGCCTGAATTGAGTACAGCAATGTTTGCACATGGGACCGGTGTAGTTGCAGATATTGATATCTGGCATAAACGCATTGGTCATGTTAATGTATAGCGACTTAAATCAATGCAAGCGCAAAATATTGTTGCAGGGTTGCCTAAATTCAAGGTTGTAGAAATACATAAGGTATGTGAAGCCTGTCAGTTTGGAAAACATGCAAGGAAACCATTTCCTAGACATGTTCAAGAGAGTAAGAAGCCATTGGAATTAATCCACTCTGATGTGTGGACTACTAAAGCTGCATCTCTTGGAGGCTGTCATTATTTTGTCACTTTTATTGATGACTATAGCAAAAAAGTTTGGGTGTATTTTATGAAAAAGAAAAGTGAAGTTTTTGGGCATTTCAAAACTCTTAAAGCTATGGTTGAAAAAGAAACAGGCCTGCAAATAAAATTCCTAAGATCAGATGGAGGGGGAGAGTACCTCTCCAATGAGTTTGCAAGGTTCCTGCAGGAGCATGGCATAAAGCAGCAATATTCATGCAGTCATACCCCACAACAAAATGGCATTATAGAAAGGAAAAACAGGCATATTGGAGAGGTATCTCGTGCCATGCTCAACGAAAAAGACTTGCTAGTGGGCTGAAGCAATTGCTACAGCAGTCTACATAATGAACAGGACTCCCACTGCAGCAATACATGGGATGACTCCAGAGGAGAGGTATACTGGTAGGAAACCAGATATTTCTCATTTGAAGATTTTTTGTTACATTGCCTATGTTCATGTGCCAGATGAGTTGAGATCCAAGTTAGATCCAAAAGCTGAGAAGTGTATCTTTATTGGTTACTCTCTGAAGCAGAAAGGGTATAGATGCTATAACCCTTCTACTCGTAAGTTTACAGTGAGCAGAGATGTTGTTTTTGATGAGATGAGTAGCTGGTATAAACCAATAAGTGTGATTGATGATGTAGATGCACAAAATGGTAATGTTGCACAGAATTCACAGCAGCTGTCACAAAATATTAGTGGACCTGGAGTGTCCTCTAGCAGTGGTTCACATTCTTCGCCATGGACAGGCAGATTGAGATCAGGAGAATCTCCTCAAAACAATGCAAATAGTGGTATGCAGGTTTCACAAAAAGAAATAGAGAAGGTAGATCAGCCCATGTTTGATGTGAATGCAGGTCACTCTTATGTGGATGGTGAATCCAGTGGCTCAGAACAGAGCATTGATGATGAGTTGGGTATTCCTTCTATTGTTACAAGTGGAGTAAGGAAGACCAGGGATGTTTTGAGAGCACCTGGGAGTGAACCTACTTTGCGCAGGTCTACCAGAGCTAGGTATCCTATGGATAGGCTGAAATATGATGGATTAACAACCATTCACTATGCCTATATGGTCAAAGTGATACAGGAACCAGAACCCACTTCTTTTGAGCAAGCCATGGGAAAAGAAAAATGGGAGAAATCCATGGATGAAGAAATGGATGCCTTGGAAGCAAATGCTACATGGGAATTGGTACCTTTGCCTAAAAATAAGAATGCAATTGGTTGTAAGTGGGTTTATAAGGTGAAGCACAATGCGGATGGCTCTGTGAACAGATACAAGGCAAGATTAGTAATCAAGGGGTATGCACAAACATATGGCATTGATTATGAAGAAAAATTCAGTTTGGTTGCAAGGATGGCAACCGCAAGAGTAGTCATTGCTATGGCTGCATCAAAGGGATGGTCTTTACATCCAATGGATGTAAAGAATGCCTTCTTGCATGATGATTTGCAAGAAGAGGTATATATGGAGCAGCCACCAGGTTATGTGCATGCTGTTCATCCTGAGTTTGTTTGCAGGTTGAAGAAAGCCTTGTATGGCTTGAAGCAAGCACCGAGAGCATGGTTTGACAAGATAGGACAGTATCTTGTCATTATTGGCTTTCAGATTTCTAAGGCAGATTTCTCACTTTATGTGAGAAAAACAGAGAAAGGTATTATGCTGCTTGTCATTTATGTTGATGATTTGATTATCATAGGTGATAGTGATGAAGATATCCTTCATGTGAAAATGCTATTGAAGCAGAAGTTTGAGATGAAGGATTTGGGAGAGCTGCGTTATTTCTTGGGCATTGAGGTGATTAGATCACCAAGTGGGATACAGCTCTTGTAGAGGCAGTATGGATTGGACATGCTATCCAAATATGGGATGACAGGTTGTAAGCCTATTTCAGTTCCTTTAGAGCATAATGTGAAGCTGAGTGCAGATGCAGGTGAGCTTCTCGAAGACCCTACTATGTACAAACGCATAGTAGGAAGTTTGATTTATATGACTATTACCAAGCCAGATTTGAGCTATGTTGTTGGATTGGTAAGTCAGTTTATGCAAGCTCCAAGGAAACCGCATTTGGATGCGGCTAGACGCATACTCAGGTATGTGAAGTCCACATTGCAGTATGGACTACTTTATGAGACTAGGGTTCAGATATAGTTGCATGGATACACTGATGCTGATTGGGCTGGTAGTATTTCTGATAGACGATCTACCAGTGGATATGTGTTCTCTTTTGGGAGTGCTGCAGTCACTTGGAGCAGTAAGAAACAGCCTATAGTTGCCTTGTCGAGCACAGAGGCTGAGTACAGGGGTGCAGCAATGGCTGCATGTGAGGTAGCTTGGTTGCATAAGCTACTTTATGATATGCATCAGTCTCTACAGATGGGCCAGTTGTCATTTATTGTGACAACATGAGTAGTATACACTTGGCAAATAACCCAATCTATCATGCTAGAACAAAGCACATTGAGGTGCATTATCACTATGTGTGGGAGAGGGTTTTACTAGGTCTTATTGATCTAGTTTATGTCAACACAGGGGATCAAATAGCTAACATATTCACGAAGGCATTGGGTGCAGAGAAGCTGCGCAAGTTCAGAGACCTTCTTGGTGTGCAGGAATTGGGATTGAGCTCGAGGGGGAGTGTTGAGATATCGAGCTCCATTCGTGATATGCCAAGGTGACCGTTGTGCATTTATGTCACCGACTTGTTAGCTGTAGATGCGGTTGGTACACCGCCCATGAATAATAGCTAGATGACAGCTATCCTTATCTACTCTAGTTCGTGGCTCAGTTAGTATGCCACCTTAGTTAGTTGAGTTTGGTTTGAGACCCATATATAGGGTTCTTATATTTCTATGTACTTGAGTTCTTTTTGGCTTACACAGCTAAGAAGAGGAAAATTGTTTTTTAGCCTCCACCTGTGTGTGTATTCCCCCATTGTGCAAGCAAGAAAGCTACAAGTGAGACTCCTTCCTTCTCTCCCACAATCTTGACATAGAAGGGGGTGCATTTGAGCTAGTAAATGCTCCAAGGGGCTGAACACAATATGGGGCTCTGAGCGAAAGCTTATTTGCAACTACCTTAGACCTAGCCATCTTTCCTACACAAGAGATGTGAGAACTCAATGAATAAGATAGAAAGTGAAACCCTCTTTTATATAACCCTAAACTGTAAGACTCATTCACATAGATGCACATTCTCTCTTTCTCTCTTAAACTATGAATTGTATTCACACTGAACACATTGTTCATCTTACTATCTTAGCTCTCTTCAAACCCATTTGTTGCCTTGTCGAAGCCTTTTTTCTAGCCACTTGGCATGGTTTTCTTTGTCACTTGAGGCTTCATAATGCACTCTTTTAGTGACACAACATGATTCCATCATGTCTGCAGTCCATTCATCAGCACTTTCATTTGCTCTATTTTGTGAGAGTTTAGCTTCATCCGCTACTATAATCCTATACCACCAAGATAGCAATTGGATCATTGAATTGCTACCATTCACCCCTCCACCATGATCAATTTTTCTTTGGTATACACCACACGCTATCCAATGTGAATTTTTCATCCCTTGTGTGGACCAAATTTTGATGCTTCCCTTTTCCGCAGAGTATGGCCTATGTGTCTCAAGGATATGCTACAAAGACACATATCACACATGAGTAAAACTATGCTCAATAGTTTATACAATTCATACAATTTTAAAATATTAACTTAGTACGCACCATGTAATGTGTAACTTAGTATGCACCATGTAATGTGTGATATAGCTTTCCTGATCTCTTCTCATCTTTTTCAATCGTCACTTGATGCTTGTGTAGCCCAATTTTTTATAGCACTTGCTCCACATTCCTACACATTGCAATGGCTTCTTTTTCTGGCTGCATCCTATAAGCAAATCAAATGTATTCATATACAAGTTTCTCCATGATTCTGACAAAAGCATGCAATGAACAAATGTGAGTACGATCCAATGGAATGTTGAAGTTGGGCTAAGTGGGATCTTCTCTATTGCACGTCAGTGCAGCACTTGTCACCCTTTGCCAATTCTTCTTTCCGTCCTTTCCTTTTACCCTCTCTGTCAAGCAATATAGGCATGAAGTTGTATTTGTTTTCAAGTCTCCTACAAGATGCCATTCAACCAAGTATTGACCATACCCTTCAACTGAGATCATCTCACTATGTTCCTAACAATCGATGATGCTTGGAATGCTTGTGTGCATAAAGAATAGTTGTAGCACCTCAAATGTTTCCTTAGGAACTTCAGTCTTCACACCTTTGAATATCTTTGAGTAAGTCATTGTGCTAATACCGGCCATCATAAATAGATTGTGCATCCACATCTGAGAACTCATTTGACACATCTTTTAATGTGCACTCAATCACCTTTTCCTTCACAGTCTTAAACTTAGGATTGCTCAAAGCATTTTTCAATGTACTTGCATTTAGTAATGTACTAATACACGATCCAACCTCACCCTCACCTAGATTCTCTTTTTAAGCTACCTTACATGCTTTGATACGTCGCTTCCACTGGCCGTTATTCACAATTAGCTCATTGATTGGCTTATTCTTTCATTTGCGCTCATGTGTTAGCTTGCTGTTGATCTTTCTCAAGTCGTCCAATTGTGCCTTTGCCTCCTCATATGAGATACCAATGTCATGGATAGTGTCCTACATTGAAATAATTTGATTGTTTTGTTGAATGATGGTGTCATTCAGCTGTACCACTTGTCCTATGAGCTGTTGTATATGAAGTTGATGTGTAGGGATCACATCATGGCAATTTTTTATGGTTGCTTGGCAAGTTGTAAATACTTTGAACTCGTGATCATTGAGCCACCTAGTATAATCGAGCAGCCCATTTTCACCCTCGCACAGATACTTCAATAAATTTTTTATTTCTGAGAAAGTTAGAGGTCTATTGTTTAAGGGATCAATTGGGTAGATTCCCCCATTAACCCACAAATCCACATGTTTCAATCCCATTTGCATGTAACTCAACAAAATCTGAGGGTTGATAATGGTACGTTGGGTTCTTTTGAATAATGGGGCATATTCAATCTCTACCTCAATATGCAGCTCCTCCTTTCATGTATTCATTTTACTTTTAATAGAAATGGGGAGCCTACTTGGTTATCACAGGAGGTAGAGTGGAGATGCATAGAGAGGCACACAAAGGTGACAAGGGAAAGAAGGGTGTAAATAACTCACTATGTTAATGAAGGTTGCATAAACACATAGAAGAGATCACAATAGAGCCATGAGAGAGTATAGATATGGGAAAAAATAGCTCAAAGGGTAGGGATGTCCAAGACTTTTCTTATTTTAGATAATTCTATTTTACCTCCAAAAACATCTCCAAAAAACACAAAATATAACCAGTTGGTTTGTTTTTTGACCAAAAGATAGAATATAAAAAATCCCCAAAATATCTTAAAAGTAACTTTCAAATTTTCATTTTCTTATTCTCAATTAAAAAATCAATTACATTGTATCTATTAATCATTTTGCATTGAAAACTAAGCATCACACTCCCGTAACTAACTCCTTTTTTAATATAAACTTTGGTTGAAAAAGACTTCTTGAATGAGGAGAGAGAAGGAATTTGAGTATATCTTTGTAGATAATATAAAAATGCAAAATGAGATTGCAAAAGTGGAGAGAGAAGATGATTATTTTACTATTCTTCTCTCCTCTTTTCCTTGTTTTAAGGAGGAGAGAGAGGGGGCTAAAAGACCCATTTGTGAGTTCATTTTTTTCCTAATGTGATGGATTTTGAGTGATTTTTAGTTATTTTGGAAGTGTTTGAGAGTGTTTTGGAAGATATTGACTATGTTTTGGAAGCTCATGACGATTCTCAATAGAAATATGAGATTTTGTGATGTTTTGGTTCTAATACCTTCTGTTTTGTTCTGGTTTTCTTCTATATGAAGCATGGATTGATGATTGATGAAGGTTGGGGATGAGGTTCTGATTGGTTCTGATACCTTTTGTTTTGTTCTGATTTTCTTCTGTATGAAGCATGGATTGATTATTAATGAATGTTGGGGCCTTTTGAAATATCATTAAATAGTTTTTGATAGTTTGGAATGGTTTTAGTATGACTGATGAGATTCTGATGTTTTCTATTGACCTTCTGTAACCCTCTGTTGAGCTTCTATAGAGCCTCTATTCCTGTGCTACTCCTATTCTGTTTTATTTTGTATGCCTCTATAAGTGTTCTGTGGAATGTATCTGTGACTTTGGAAAGGTTTTCTAGCCTTGGAAAGAGGTGAATGTGAGTTCAAAAGAGCTCAAGGAAGTGGAAGAAGTAGCTGGCTGAAGACTCAAGAGACTAAAGCCTTCCGTTATCCTTCTGTGGAGCACTAACAACTTAGTGGAGCCAACCTCCTCATGAATTATGCCAAAAGGAGACAAGCACTAGAACGAGTCCAGATGTATGTGAGAAGAGAGAAGCCAAGAATCAAGGCCGAGAACGAGCTTGCAGCAGAAGCCTCCTATAACGCCCTAAAAAAACTCTTTACAAAAGTCCCCGTGGCGACTCAAGATCCCCTTCCTAGTCAGATTCGCCCTGGAAATATTGATGACATGCCAACAAATGTAGTCCCATTGCCAATTTTTAAGGGAGAGTACAATGAAGACCCTGATCTTCATGTAGCAAATTTTATGGTAGCATGTGTAGCTAACAATGTCAGAACCCTCGAGCATTGGTTAGCAATATTCCCCGCCACTTTCAAGGGCGCAACGTTGCAGTGGTATGAGAGACAAGTAGCAGGAACTTTTGGCACATGGGACAATTGGCCTTCCTCACTAAATTTAGGCGTGAAGATTTTGAAGAGAGGATGTAAGATGAATTCATGAACCTAAGTCAGTCCTCTAGAGAAAGAGTAGAAGCTTATATCTCGTGAATGGAATCCATCCTGAAGAGATGGACCAATCATCATTTGGATAAAGGCATCTAGAAAGGAGTGTTCCTCAGAGGCCTACAACCAGAAGTTTGCAAGTTCGTGGAATTGAGAAGACCATTCAATCTGCAAGCTACAATGGAAGGTGCAATATTGTATGACGAAGTTGAAGCAAGGCTGTCAATGACCTCAAGAAGAGGAGTCTTACCTCCTCCCATGCCAGGAATGGTATACCCATCAAATGCAATTCTAGGGAAGTTCCCTACCCCTACCCCCAAATGCAAATAGTGCCGCAGTACAATGCACCTAATCCACAGTGTCTGCAGACGACAATGCCTCAAATGATGGTTCAACCACAACAATAGTTGTCTCAAATAGTTCCTCTAATGGCGAGTCAACAACAGTGGAATCCTACCCATTGGAATCAACCCTCCCAAGTCTCAACAGAAGCTCTAAATCAGAACCAGAACAGAGGACCTCCTGGATCAACCCAACCAGTGTATGCAGTAATTACAGAAGCTTCCTAAAACCCTACTACAAGTACTTCAGGAGGTGAAAATATGAAGAACTATCTATCCAATTCAATGGCAAGTATCAAGAAGAAAGAGCTTATGGATGTGATTACAAAGCAGCTATAGACACTGAAGGTGAATACCGCCACCAATATATCCAATCCTATGGGAGGTGGGAGAGATGTGATGTGTTCTAATATATGGTGTGAAAAGTGCCATCAAGCAGGACATTTAGCCACTGAACGTACTCGAAACCAACCATTCCTGGAGCCTTCTATTCGTACTATTTGAGGAAGAACCATACAGAGGATATCCGCTCTCTGAAAGAGATGCACAAACGAAGAAAGAAATATGAAGATGGAAGGTTCAACTTGCTGGAATCCAAAATGACAATGCGGGACATTTGGACCAAATCCTAGGGAGTTTGGTCCTAATTTTGGTCCAAGGAGGTTTCCCTCTCAAAGATCAAAGGTGGAATGTTACAGATGTGGAGAAAAGGGTCATATATCACCAAATTGTCCAAACCCTAGAAGATCTATGGATTACAAGCCCTTATGCAGTCAATGGAAAGGAGAATGCCGCACTACAAATGATTGTCCAAGTCGAGCCCCTGTGAAATCTACTTCTAATACCCAATAGAAGACCCAAGAACTTTCTTCCAATTTGGTGGAATTGGAAGTGGCTGCCATAACACGTGCAAAGAAAGGAGAATCCATAGTTCCAAAAGAGAACGTTCCTTTTGCCAAGACTATGAAGTTCAACCTTCCTCAGAAAAAGTAGAATAGTGCAATCCAGAGTAAGAAAGTACAGAGCACTACAGAGCCAAGAGAGCTACAGAGACAGTTGTAGAGACATGACCACAGGTCCAAGAAATAGAGGATGCACAAGTACCTCCTCATGAAGAAAAGGCACAGACGTTGCCATTCCTAGAAGAAATAGGGAAGATAAAAGTGGAAGTGGCCCCATTTCCCATCCGATTGGAAAAGCCTATGGATCCTATCAAAGAGTATGATTTGGTCCAATACCTAGACACTTTTAAGCCAAACTTAACCTTCCGACAGTTGTTGATGTTGTCTCCCAGCTATCGAAAGAAATTCAAAAGTATACTGACAAGAAGAAGAGGCATAAGATTTGTTCCCTCCGTGGTGACCAAGTCCAATAGAGCCTCAGAACCTGTGAAGGAAGTAGATGTGACCAACACCTTTCTGGATCCTGGAACCCTAGAGATTGCCATATGAATAGAAGGATGCTTTATTGCATATGCATTGATTGATGGAGGCTCATCAGTTAATAGTCATGACAGATGTGATAATGAAGGATCTAGGCTTGCAAGGAATGCAACCTACACAGCGGATTATCATATTGGCTGACCAAAGCATAATCAAACCGTTGAGTATCCTCCCATATGTAAAAACAACCCTTGCAGGAAGAGACTATTGGCCGACATATTTGGTGGTCAAACCAAATTCTTACGGGACCTCGTACCCTCTGCTATTGGAAATATCTTAGCTTTTTGAAGCAAAATCAAGGACAGACTAGTTCAAAGGAAGCCTAACCCTAGATAGAGGACCCAATAAAGTGGTATTGAAGTTGTATGGATCGCAAAAAGGCAATGGATCTACAACCATTGAAGTCATAACAGATTCCTCCAATGAAGTAACAAATGGTACATCAGGAGACGAGGCTGTAATAGATCTTCCCTACGAAAACAAAGGCACAGTCCCTAAGAGTGGGCAATGTAAGCCAACTACTGAAGGAAGCAAAGTCTTTGTCCATGGGAGAATACCTCCTGCCTAAACCTGAATTGATGCCAGGAGGCATATTCCACGGTGGATTCCATGAGGTTTTACAGTGGATTCCGTAAACTTAGATGACCGGGGCTCATACACAAAGTGGATTCTTTGTGCGAGAAGTTGATGGGGACGCCTGTCCTTTTCGGGCGTTTCATTAATTTAGTGTGTACATGGGTGATTCCATAGCGGGTGATTCTGCAAAATGCATATTAAATTAATAAACGTTTATGAGTTTAGAGTGCGCACTCGTAATAAATTAAGGTTAGGATTTATTACTAACGATTGTGAATGCTTCAGTTGATGTATAGAGATAGCAGCAGTGGCGGAGGAAAGCATTGGAGTTTAGCGAGTATTTGACCTATGGATTATATTTTGATAGGCGCCACGCCTATATTTTGTCATGTCTATTGAGGCATCGATTATTTATTATTATTTTGTATGCACCTATGCGCACGGATATGTTATTTCTATTTGGACATTGTGTTGGGCGTGCCAGACTCTATGGGCACCGTCCATTAGCTTTATTTCCTATTTTTTGTAAAAGCAAACTCAAAAGCTAAAAGCTTGTCATATTTTTGTAAATTGGGCTATTATTGAGCATGAATATGGAAATATACATAAAATACATGCTTTGTGAAGCGCTCACACAAGGCATGGGGGGAGATTGAACCCAATTGGTCTCTTGCTCTTGTCGTTCATGCTTTTTACATTATTTTTTGTGCAAAAAGGTAGAGTTCATTGTTCTTGGGGACCTTCCAGGATTCACTACATGAGCATACTGCGACCGATCTGCGCACCATGAATTGACTTCTGAAATCACCTTTGACAGCGAAATAGAATCATGGATGTATTGTTCTCCCTGTTACATGGCAGTCACAATCGCAGAGGCAGAGACAAAGTCAAAGACAGAGTCAGAGGCAAAGACAGAAGCAGAGACAGAGACAGAGTCAGAGGCAGAGGCAGAAGTAGAGGACATAACAAAGAGCTTGTTCTTCTCTTATAGAACACCCGCAGATGTAGAAACAGAACCTGAAGAGGATGAAAGTGATAATGCAGATGAAGATTATGAAAGCGAGCTAGAAAAATCTACCCTACTCACAAAAGGCAGATATGAGGAAGACATTCCTAAAGCCTCAAAAGCAGGATATCACTTTCTGTTTGACAGAATGATTGTGGTACCCTTTGGACTGATCCATGAATCATGTCATATGCAAAGCCTTTATAAGAAATGGATTAAGAAGAATAATCCTTCCTTCGATAGTGGCTCTTGTCATCAAAAGTTACCCTTTCTTAAAGAAGATGATGACAATGCACCTTGCCAACAACCCTTGACCTTGTAGCTCAAACAGAATGCAAGAAGTTCCTGTTATGTGACATTCTTGGATGCATCTTCAGAAGATGAATTCTCAAGCCAAGAAGTAACTAATCCCTAACCCAAACTTGAAACTTCAATGATACCCTTTTAGCCTCCCAAAGAGCGAGCTAAGCCTCCATTAAAAGTCAATAGTAGTTCCAGTGCATTATCAAAAGATGAGACCACTCCCTTGAAGGAGTCAAATCTTTACCCAGAAGCAATCCGTGGGACATTTATCCATGAAGTGGAAGGTAAAAGGCAATTGACGTTCCTGTGGATGCTGACGGTACTAAATGTCACCTGAAAGTAGATCTAAATCTTCCAAAAGAAGAACTAGTGGTCCTATGAGACCTACTAAAGAATAACTTAGATGTGTTTGCATGGTCATATAAAGATCTAAAGGGGATTGATCCTACAGTATGCCAACACCACATCAATCTAGATCTTGATGTTGCCAAACCTGTGAGGCAAAGACAGAGGCACATGAATCCAAATTATTCTGCTCTAGTGAATGTTGCATTATTGAATCTCCTTGAAGTTGAGTTCATTTATCCCGTGGCTAACAGTGAATGGGTTTCGCCCATTGTGATCGTACCCAAGAATAATGGGAAACTTCAAATATGTGTGGACTTTCCAAAGCTGAATTCCAGGACGAAGAAGGATCATTTCCCTATCCCTTTCACAGACCAACTGTTGGATACAGTGGCAGGCCATGAGCTCTATTCCCTCTTGGATGGATCAGTGGATACAACTATGTCCAAATTGCAGAAGAAGACCAATCCAAAACAACCTTCATAACAGAATGGAGAACCTATGCTTACAGAGTGATGCCATTTGGGCTCTATAATGCTCCTGCTACCTTCCAACGAGTGATGATGTCTGCTTTCCAAAACCATCTACATGATTTCATTGAGGTTTATCTTAATGCCTTTTGTGTCTACAGCCTAATTCGTGAGCATTGGGGACACCTAGAGCAATGTTTTAATAGATCCAAAGAGTATGGGATTTCTTTCAATCCCGAAAAATGTGTTTTTGGCGTATCACCAGGAGTTCTACTGGGCCACATTGTCTTTGCACAAGGGGTAGCAACAGATCCTGCTAAGATTGAGAAGATTGCCGCCTTGATAGTCCCAACTAACCTTAAGCAATTGAGTGGATTTCTTGGCCATGTGGGCTATTATAGAAGGTTCATTGCACACTTTGCGATGAAGGCAGTCCCTTTGCATAAACTCCTACAAAAAGATACCGAGTTTATATGGACCACTGATTGTGACGAGGCATTTAATATCCTGAAGCAGTGTTTGATTGAAGCACCCACCATGTAGCCTCCTGATTGGATAAAGGAGTTTCATGTTCACATTGATGCATTAGTTGAAGGTTTAGGTCCAGTCTTATGGCAAAAGGGCCCCTCTAAATTAGATCAACCAATATATTTTGCTAATCAAAAAGTAACCAACAAAGAATGGAACTACACAGTAACAGAGCTTGATTATCTAGCAATTTTGCTTTGGAGAAGTTCCGACGTTATCTATTGTCAATGCATTTTAAATACTATGTGGACCATGAAGCCCTTTCCTTTTTTATGAACAAGGCCGAATGCATGGAAGCCACACAAGCTCGCAGAAAGGTCTATCATGACAGCTTCATCAACAAGCAGGAGCTCAAGAAAGGTGACTCAGTTCTCGCTTATGATTCCCGATTTGGCAAGTTTCCAAGCAAGCTTCAACAATGATGGATGGGTCCTTATAACGTACTTGCCATCAATCCAAATGGCTCAGTCCAAGTCCAGACAATTGATGCCTCTGATGATCCCTTCCTAATCAATTGCTATCACTTGAAGAAGTATTTTCCTCCTTGGGGATCTTGACAATCACAATCGACCCACCCTTTCCCTTTTGGGCATCGCATTGTCCTTCTTATGCTATTGATAGCCATTACGCTCTTCTTTATGAGGTGGGATCCTTCTGTTAGCCCCTCCCAGACACCTCCCATCCTTACTCTTCTCTCCTCTCGTTTAATTCAGTAGTGGTGGTGAGGATGGTCCTGATACATGATATTTCTACCATTCTCTTTATTAAAGAAAAAAAAGATATATCGGTCATGGGAAAAAAGGGCTTAGGTCCCTATCATGCCGACCTATTCTTCGAGAAAAGGTGGAAATACCCTCAGGAGTAGGAAAGAAAAAAAAAAACAAACAAGAAAAGAAAAAAAACAGACAAATAAACTGCTATGGGAGAAAAGGAAGCAATTCCCTATCATAGTAAGCCTCGTTCTGAGAAAAGGTGAAAACACCCTTGGGCAGGAAGCTGGCTGTGGAAAAGGTGGTAACACCCCGCAATCCAGAATAGCTGAATCATTAGTAGACACCTTTCCATAAGAAATTCCAATGCCACCTCCCTTGGTGTGATGTCTCTCTACTCCCCGCAGATTCCCTCACCCATACAATATGACCTCCAAAAAATCTACATTACCAGATATATGGGCTACCTCCCTAGGTACGTCTCATCTTCAACACCCTGATGACAATAATAGATGAAGCGATCTTCATCGACAAACAATTGAGTGATGCAATCTTTCATCCTAACAGGATGGGCTGTGAGTATGGGCTACCCTCTGTATTTATCAGTAGAGTGTGAGACAGAGGGTGGGGTGAGTAACCAGTCCTTGCCCTTTACATTTAACAGAGAGATGTGATGTGTAAATGGAGTGTCGCACGCATGGCTTGGGCCTCTCAATACACAAAGCACGATCTATTCCTGTGCACTGCACTATAAGCCTCATTGGCCTTCCTTCTCACACTGTATGCCAACACAGGGCGGAATACACTGTTGCAGCACCGTCAAATGTGCATAAGACATACAACCTTCGCACAACAGACTATGAGGCTAACATCAGTGGGTTTTAGGAATGGGTTTCCCTCTTATATCTATCAGCAGAGTGTGAGACAGAGGGGGGTTGAGTGTGACTGGTGTTTTCTAAATCAATTATTGAGAGGTGAGGATTGAGGGACGTTACGACAATTGGAGTCAGGTATGTTCTCATTTCCCTATGCACCCACAAGATGGGTCTCTGTTGTCATCACAGGACATGTCACCCTGTTTTGTCACTACACCATAAGACAGTATGAATGGTATTTTCTAAATCAATTATTGAGAGGTGAGGATTGAGGGACGTTACAAAAATTGGAGTCAGGTACATTCTCATTTCCCTATGCATCCACAAGATGGGTCTCTGTTGTCATCACAGGACATGTCACCCTGTTCTGTCACTACACCATAAGGCTCCCTAGCCTTCCTACTTACACCTATGCCAGACAGGGTTGGATGCACTAATGCACCATCAATTGTGCACCCTGGCATACTCGCTCTGCACCATCCTCCTTGTCAATTCCTAAACTAGGTATGAGATCTGGGTTTCCATCAATATTCCCTTGAGTGATGTACGTTATGGGGCGAGTGATTGTTCTCTCATCCCATATGAGTACCCATGAGCTGAGTGACTATCCTTCGTCAACAACACTTACCTTGAATGGCTTTATCAACCAGCTATCTCCATGGGTGTTGCTGCATGGTCCCTGCTATGCTAGCTGAATGGTGGAGCGACGAGCCGTGGTACCTCCTGCAATTGACTCCAACCCTTCTATATAGCAGTGGTGGTTCCTTCGACCATACACGAAACGGGCCAAGTTTTTCTAACCCTATCCTTATGATTGCATGTGTATGTTATGTGTTAAGTGTGGGGGCATCAGCAATTGGTCTGATATGTGTCCTAGGTCCCTAACGTTTGGTTTACTCTTTCCGTTAAGGTTTTAAGTGTGGGGATGCGTCCCTGCGTGTCTATCATGCATACCCCCTGCATATACCTCAATTTGATCTTGCATCTATGCCATGACCTACTTTTACCCTGATGGGGTCCCTTCCCTACCCACCCGTCCACTTTCAACCCACCGTTGTTGGGACTGTTTCTTCTATCTTTCCCTTTATCCCCTTGTTTTGAAGTTTTTTCGTGAGAACTCACCCTATGTTCACTGGAACCCAAATTCAACTTTTCAGCCCTTGTTTTGCCAGACGATTCTTGAGATATTAATTTTTGAACCATTTTTTGTCAATTGGCTATGTTTCCATGTGACCACATCTTTTTTCTTTGGAACAACAATCTGACATGAGAGCCCTGCCCTACATCTTCCATCTAACATTTTTTCCTTTTTACACCCTGTCATTCTGATGCACGGTTCATCGGTTATTACTTTTTACGGATTTTTGGGACCTTTTCATGAGTTTTTTTTACATTTTTCCATGTGAACATGCACTATTTTAACCAGAATTTCCATTCAAGTTGCCAACTATGTCCAATCAACCTTTCCCCACCTTTTTCCTTTTTGCTCTACCCTATTTTACCCGTTGGTTTTTTAGTTATTAATTTTTCAATGTGTTTTCGAGCGTCTTTTTTGTGTGTTTCACATTTGCACCCCTCCTCATTCCCTCGGAAATGAGTTTTGATGTGCCAGCCCTGTGAATCCCTTTCCTATGGCTATTTTTCCTTTTTTTTGCCCTTCATTTCGGTCCTTGGTTCTTCCCGTATTAATTTTCGAGTCTGTTATTTGGGTTTTTCCCATGTGAACACATCCTATCTCAATCGGACCCATGTTTTGATATGCTCGGTTTGATGGGCACATTTTTCCTTCTTTTCACCCTGCATTTCGGTGTGCAACTTTTCTGATATTCATCCTCGTATGTATTTTTGGGCTCATTTTTCGCATTTTTCCCCTGTGATCGCCCCGCTTTCGCCATGGACACCTTGTTGCACTTTTCCATAACTTCCTCTCACTGTCTGGCCCATTTTTCCTTTTTATGAAATTTTGTTCTGATGCACGGTTTGCATGTTAATAATTTTTATTTTCTTTGTCATGCTGCCATGTGCCTCGCGTTGCACATGACCGCGTGTATTTTTGCTCTTACGCGTCTCGCAACGTCCCCGTGGCATCGGCGACTCCCCCGCCATCGTCTTGGCCCCGCCTGATCGTGCCGCCGTCAATTTTTTTACCCCCGTCTCGTGCTTGTGCGCAGGACGCAACGGGGGGCTCCCTTGTTTTCTTTCTTTCTTTCTTTCTTTTTTAAAAAAACCTTTATGTTCTATTTTTTAATTTTTAATTCAAACAAATTAACTCCCTCCCCCCTTCCCAACGGTTCCCCCCCTCCTTCCTCCCTCTTCCCTCTCCTCTCCTTCTCTCTCTTTCTTTCTTCTTCTCTCTCCCCAACCCCTCTCTCTCTCTCTCCCTGCTCCTGCTCTCCCTCTCTCTTTCCTTCTTCTTCTTCCATCTCCTCTTCTGCTTCTCTCTCCTCCTCCTCCTCCTCCTCCCCCTCTTCTCTCTTCTCCTTCTTCTTCTTCATTCTTCCTTTTCTCCCACTTCCTTCCTCTTATTCTTCTTCTTCTTCTTCCCTCCTCCTCCAATCCTTCTCTTCTCCTTCTCCCCACTCCCTCCACCTCCTCCTCCTCCCGCCTCCTACTTCTTCTTCTTCTTCTTCTTCTCTTTCTTCCGTTCCCACTCTCCCTCCCCTCCGTTGTGGCCGCCGTGCAGAAGCCGTCGCCGCCCCACTCTATTTGTCACCACCGCGCCGCCGTGTCGCTGCTCGTCGCCTACACACACCACCCTCCCCCTCCCTTCCCGCCCCACCACCCTACCCACCCGCCCTCCTACCCTACCCCCCTTTTCCCCCTGTCCTACCCGCCCACCCCCTACTAGTCCCCCCTTACCCCCCCCCCATACCCCGCCACCCCCACCCCTTTTCCCTTCCCCCTTAAATCCCCCTTCCCCCCTTTTTCCCCCACCCCGGTCTTTTAACCCCAATTCCCTCACCCCCTACCCTATCAGCACCCGCACACCCTCACCATCCCCTTGCATGTTCGTGGTTGTGCGCGCGCGTGGGCGTCCTCGCTTGAATCCGTGCTGCGTCCGAGGGCTGATTCGTGGCTATTCACACACACAGCCGTGAGTGGTCGGTGTGGCTATAGTCTTCACGGGTGTTCACGTGTAAGGATGCGCATCAAACTCGTTCGTGGGTGTGCGCAGTCGTTGTTGTCACATGCAACCCGAGTACCTCCTTTTATTTTCCAAAACCCGAGAAAATACGTAACAATACTTTAAAACACCTAAAAACACTTAAAATATTTAAAATTTTCATAAAATTTCATATAAATCCAATAAAAACCCCAAAAAATATGTGAAAAAACCTTTAACAAATTGGAAAAATTTATGGATTATTTTCTTGGTCATAATTGCAAAAAATTAAAAATATTCAAAATCCTTTTAAAATTCATTTTAAAACAATAAAAATACAAAAAATTTCCAAAAATCCCCCCAACTCATTTGAATATTTTTGCAATGTTCAATTCACTAAAAATGATGTACCCAATGGACAAAATATTATTTTAAGACCAAAATGCTCAATTTTTTTTACCTAAATTCATAAAATTTTCATTTTACATTCCAAAAATAAGGTGAAAACTACTAAAAATTACAAACACATTGTTAAAACTGGATGGTTTAATTCTCACTCAGGGTTGATTGCAAAAAGCTAGTTATTACTTTTTTAATTAAAAAACCATCATAAATCAAAAAATTCAAAAAAACAAACAACAAAAAAATAAAATAACCACATAAGTAATAATAATAATCATCATCATCATCATCACAATACAAACCTTAATTACAACTAACCAAACTCAATAGGACCACATTAACCTTGCCTTGCTATTTTCTTTTTTTTTAATAGGGTGTTTCATTTTTTTTTTCAGTTAGTGGCTTTTGCTTTTTTGTTGGACTCATTGCATCTTGGGACTAATTTATGCACCCTCAGTTTCTTGCATGCACACCCCCTCTAGGTATTTATTTTTTGTATTTTCTATTTTATTTATTTTTTATCACCCCATAACCACGGTTAATTGTTAAAATGAACTTTGATTACCCACTTTTCCACATGCGCTCACGCCAAACACACATTTTTCTAATAAAATAAAATAAACCACTCGTTCACTTAACACGCGCTTCGTGCGCTACAGACACATCTAAGTTAATTTAAAAATGAACCCAGTGTCATAAGTGCATACACTACACAAAAAGTGTTAAACACACACTTAATTTTTAACCAATGAATTTGCATTTAGAGACCTCAGTTTGGGTATCAAAGTCCGGGTTTCATTTAAAGCACCGCTTCACCCTAATAATTTGTAATTAACATATTAAGAAGGAATCACCATTTTCTTTTTAAGGTTTAACACCTAATAAAATTTCACCCATTTTTAAAAATTTTCTTTAAAAAAACCATTCATTAAAATGCATTTTACTGGAGTTCTGGTTATGTTATGAGTGGATTGTTGTTGTATTATGATTTGGTTGTTATGACACGATTACGGGTATGGTCTATAGTTTTCTTTTTTGCTTGATATGGGAATTCATGTGTTTGTATGGCTTGCATCGCATATGAAGCTTTCGGTCACATATGTGTAGAGGTCATGCCAAATTTTTTCTAGGATGTGGATTGTTTGGGGTGATCAGTCGATCAATCACGCCTGTGTGTGTTTCTTATGGTCGATCTCTTATTTATGGTTATTATGTTGTTTTGCAAGCATTCACTATGATTGTCTCTGTGTGTGGTATGTGAGTAATCTATTTGAATGGCGCCTCAAGCTCTTCCTCCAATTCAGTATGTCCCATTAGTGTCTCACGATTATTCCTTATTGCTGGAGTCCGAATTTATTGGCAAAGCAGGCTTAGCCAAGTTCATCGCACTCTCATTACTACTCCCCAGGGAATACTGATACTTGTGATCAGTTTCTAGCCTCTTAAAGCAAGAGGTCTGGTCCTATCAGAGGAACAATTATCCAATTGACACCTAAAAGTTTGGGCACGGCTCTATCTTTATCCTATCGGGGAGACTCTTTCCCTACTGCTAAAAAATTGTTTTCGAATGAGGATATCCTTAAATTGTTGTAGAAGCAGACCCAAGATGTGTTGGATCCCAAGAAGGTTCTTACCACTTCTGGTATCAATGTCTCCATGATCTCCAATCCTATGTGGAAGCAGCTATGCCATTTCCTTCAGGATAGGTTTATGCCTGCCAAGACACCCTCTAATTACCTTTCAAAGGAGCTGTTTACAGCTTCTAGAATGGTGTTGAAAGGTATAACGATTGATTGGAGTTCCTACCTTTTGTCAAAAATGGATCAACACTTTGTCAGAGCCACAAGGGGTAATGTAATTAATGTTACATTTGGTTCCTATATTTCTATCTTTTTGGCATATGCCACCTCTTCAAAGGAAGTTCCTACCTTGATAGTTGATCCACTAGAAGCTCCTCCCCCTACTGAACACTCTGATGTTGTCATTGAGGATCTTGATCCTATCCCTCCTATGGTAGTTTAGAGGAAACGCTTAAAACAAGTGGCTAAATCAGCCCTAGCTCCTCTTCCAGTCTCCGTTCTTGATCAATCTAGTAGTCACCTAACAGCTTTCTTCATAACACCAGAGCATATCGTGAGGGTACTCTGGAGATTTTCATCCTTTCAGTACAACACTTGGTAGCTAGAGATGCAATTCCCTTCCTATGTCAATATGTTCAGCGTTCTATTGAGCTCTCACTAATGACTGCATGTATCTAGTAGCTCTATTCCTCTTGCTATGATGAAGTCCAACAAACCAAAGAAGATCATTGACGCTCAAAAAATGGACCTTTCTAGTTTGCAGACTCAGTTGGCTAACACAAAAACCCAAGTGGTTAATGTGACTGAGGAACGAGATAGATTGTTGAAGGAATCTCAAGAGCTTCAAGCTTTACTAGCCGCCCAAACAGAGGAGCTTAAGATAGTCGTACCACCTTAGAATAGAGCAGAATCCAAATTCAGCAACAACTGGTCCAGTCACGTTCTTCTACACCAAGTCCTGGGCAACGAGATCCTTCGTTGACCCCTATAGACTTCGCAGTTCTCCAACAACATGCCACATTATGTCCATTGTTCCAAGCTATGGTGGAAAGACTGCAGTCCAAGATGGACTTATTATGGTCTTCATTTGAGCAATTTCAGGAGTATGTTTCTCCCAACCATTCCTTTTTTGTCCACTATCAGTTACAGAAGTTGGTCTATATTAAGCTCTCAACGATGGATCTATCTCCTCTAGAGGATGGTTGGAGTGGACCTTGGTCTTCTGATTTGTTGACAGAAGTAGTCCATATGGTCTTTGAAGATTCTATGACTTCGGATACAATGTTGTTGTCTTATATATATTTATGAGGTAATTGATTGATTCCTGATGATGAAGATCTGGCTTGGTATGTAGGGGATGTGATCTTACAAGCTACCTTATATGTCAAAACATTTGGAGTTGAGGATAGATGAAATATTCCAGTGCTAGTGTTCTAAAATGGATGCTTTCCCTAACACTTTATGGCATATAATGATTGATTCTGTCGTCCTGAACCAATGCTAGAATAAAGCCTTTACTCATGTGCAGAGAACACTAACCAACTAAAGGTGGATCTTTTATCTTATCTTTCCACGAACCATCCCTTTGATTCATCCTTCTTTGATTCCTACCATCAACGGTCTGCTTTACGTCCCTTCGTTCCTAGCTTATTTTATTATCAACAAATGGCCCATCGATATGATGCTTTATTTTTCCTTTATCAATCCAAGTCAACAACCATCTTACCTCTCATTGTCCAACCTCAGGGTGCACCTCAAATTCCAATATTTACCTATTGTTCTTTCATTGAAGATCGAGTATTTTTCCCTTCTCTGCCTTGTCCTTCTCCGTCTATTCATATTCCTTCTACTTTTCCTGCTTATCAATTAACACCTTTCTTAACTGATTCGCCTAAATTCACAACTGATCCTTCTTTAGCTTATTCCTCATTTTATGATTTTTCCTACCCATCTCTTCATCCTCCTTTACCCATTCCTCTTCCATCTCCTACCACTTCTATTTCTCAACCCCCTCAGTTGGTTAGTGGCTATGAAGGATTTGATCAGCAGATTCCAAGAAGACGAGGATGGAGCTCAACTAATTCTCTTACGGAACCACAAATTAACTGGCCATTAATTTCAAGGGACTGGACAACTAATAGTCAAGCATACCAAAATTATCTCCATTTTGCCCAACAATATTCACAATCTCCTTGACAACCCACTTTGCTTGGTACCTAGCATTTATGCATAGGCATTCATAATGATCAAAAGTCCATTCCAAAGTTATGTATGAATGTCAATGTGAACACTGATTCCTAACAATTGGATATCCTATATTTCCATGCCCTTTCTCTGTCTAGTAGATGCCTTGTTTTGCTAGAAAGGATGTGCTGCCTTCAATTCTTTCAAAATCCTCCAAAATCTTTTCTAGATGAATCCTTATCCATGGATCCTTTTTGTAATCATCAAGCTTTCAAAAGGGATCATCTTCACTAATACCCCTGGATGTATCTTCTATGCTTCTTAATGATATATCTCTCTTTTGGAGGTGCCATTTAGATGGTTATTTTGTGTTTGTGCTTTGTTAATTTCTATGTGATGAGTTCATGGTGCTTGAATATTGGATTTTTTCGAGAGCTCTCTTTTCGACTATTGACAGTGATGGTGATGGTGGATGGAAATCCTACAATGCAAAGCTAAAGAAACTCTTATATCCTTTACAAATTTGTTATGACTTTCTATTGTTTATAAGATGTGTTGATGGATAATGGTGTTTTCCTTTAGTTGTACTCTTTCTTAGATACAGGTGACAAGTTGGGGTCGTGGTTGGGTGGATTATTGAAGATACTAAAGAAGATCGAGTTGAGCTCTTTAATGAACTTATATTACCTCTTTCTTAGGTTGTGAGGACGCTTTCTTATTAAGTGTGGGGATATATTGAATGTTGAAATGACTAGATTTTTTGGTTGATTTTTGTTGTTTTTGAGGCCTAAATGATTGATTTTTGATGGATTTTGAGTGATGTTTAGTTGTTTTGGAAGTGTTTGAGAGTGTTTTGGATTATATTGATTATTTTCTAAAATCTCATGACGATTCTCAGTAGAAATATGAGGTTCTGTGATGTTCTGATGAGATTCTGATTGGTTCTGATACCTTCTGTTTTTTTCTAATTTTCTTTTGTATGAAGCATGGATTGATGATTGATGAAGGTTGGGGTCTTTTGAAAGCTCATTAAATAGTTTTTGATAGTTTGGAATGTTTTTAGTATGAGTGATGAGGTTTTGATGTTTTCTATTGACCTTTTGTAACCCTCTGTTGATAGAGCCTCTATTCCTGTTACGTTCTTGTTTTGTTCCTGTTCTGTTCCTATTCTGTTCTGTTCTGTATGCCTCTGTAAGTTTTCTGTGGAATGTATATGTGAATTTGGAAAAGTTTTCTAGCCTTGGAAAGAGGTGAATGTAAGTTCAAAAGAGCTCAAGGAAGTGGAAGAAGTATATGTTGAAGACTCAAGAGGAGACTAAAGTGAATTGACAGTAGTGAGCTATGAAGAGTCACTGTAGTGGCTCTGGTGACCTTTCATATCAAACTCACCTCTTGGAGAAGTTGGTTCTGCCACGAAAAATTGTCAATTCACAAGGGGCATTCACGATCTAAGAAGGATTATTATGAGTGATTATTGAGTATTGTAGTGAGGAGATGATGTACTATTGATTGAGAGAGGAAGAGAGAGCCAAAGACAGCCAATTTTATGCAAAACAATGTATCTATCTATGAGAGACTATGAGAGAAAACTATGAAGACAATGAAGATGAATCATATGTGATTATTTCCATTCAAAGTGGTATTTCTTTTTTGTTCTCTTTTTTAGTTGATTAATTCTATGAAGAATATGAAGAGAATGATGAATTTTGTTGAAGATAAAACCGTGGGAGATATCTACTATGATGCTGCTCGAAGATTTGTTATTTTCTTTGTTGTGGTTCTCTAAAGGATGAAACAAAAACTTGTTGATGTTACAAGATAGATTTTCTTGCAGTAGAAACCCTTTTTCCCTGGTGTCTCTCTTTGGGCTCCACATGCATGCATGCATGCATGCAACAACATCCATGGATGCACCAACACCATCATGCAATACCTCTATGCTCGGGGTGTTCAAATCAACCATGTTGCACTTCTACTTCTTTGAAGCACTAGGCTGATGAGGGTGAAGATATGGAACTACTCTTTCTCTTCTTGTTGGATGGTAGGGGAGTATCCAAATCACTCCTAGAAGATGTAATGGATGCAAGTGAGTAGGCTAGAGAGGGAGAGGAAGGTACAGATCTCTTTAAACTCCTTGAAGAACATTGAGGGGTAGTTTTACCTTTGCCATCCTTTCAATTCTATTGTGTAGATGAATTCTTTTCCACATAGCAAGTTCCTTGTTTTTGCTTCATGCTATTGACTCATAAAGATGGTTTTGTGGTGGTGCAAGCCTTTACCTTTAACCTTCAAGAGCTAGTCACACAACAAGCTTGTCGAGCACTAGAAAATTCTCTTTTCACATTTGTAACATTTAATGATATCATTTGGAGGGTTATCCAATATTCCCAAGGGTAATATTAAAGTGTTTTTTCTCTTTAAAAATTTAACATTTCTCTTCTCTAGAATTCACTACCTACTAGAGCACTAAACCTCTTGTCACCACCCCCATTAATAGGTAGCCAATGTACCACACCTTAACATGCATACACCCAAAAGACTATCCTAAATCCATTGATTAGATGAAAATGATAAAGAAAGGTTCAAATTTGGGTGAAGGGATTTGAAACGAGGTTAAAACCTATATCAAAGAGGACAAAGGATAGTACTTGAGACACATTGAGCACTACACCACCAACTAAATCTAGGAGAGTTGAATCTCTGAAGGATGAGATTATGATACCTTAGGAACAAGCATAGTCATAGAGTCAAATCACCCCTACCTAAATAGACCTAGAGGGCATAGGTAAGTAAGGAACCACAACTTTGAGGAGTTGACCCAAGTCTAGAAGCTCAATAGCTTCATCTCCAATCACAATGTCCTTACAAGTTTTGCCAAGGGGAGGCTCAAAAATGTAGAAGGACCTCAAGGTTCAAATAAAGATAAAAAAGAGACAACAATTGCAAAATATTCATCAAGAAATCAAACTTAGCAAGAGAAGCATAAACTGCAAAAACATCTAATAGACCATCATGATATCAAAGATGAAGATGAATGCCTAAGAATCTACTCACATTACTCAAGAATCTACTTACATTACTCAAGTTGCTACAAGGGAAATCAATGGATTTGTCCCAAGCACAACATTTATACAGCTCTTGTAGTCAAGAGCCCCATAATCTTTAAAAAGCTAATCAACCATACACAAGAGAACAATATCACCACAAGAGATAGAAGCAATGAATCATAGCTAAGATGGAGGCCTTGATATCCAAAAGTAATGAAGAAACCAAGGAGTAACTATGCCAATGAGAGAACCCTTCAAAAGCAAATACCCCTAAGTAGAAAAGAAGTTAGAGCTTATGAAAACCATAGCCATGTACAAGGCCAAGGAGAAAGTTAAGCACCAAATTTGTATTGTTTACAAGTTAGTGACAATCAAAGAGCCCAAGATGACATCATCTCTGAGCACAAAATCCACAACGACAAAGCAAGAGACAATGGAAGGTAATAAAAAGTTGTAGTTATGCATTGTCAAACCTAACCGACCAATTGTTCTTAAACATGATTACATTAGGAGATCTTTCAACACAATCGCTAAGAACTAGTTGCAGAGATTGAGTTATTGTTTCTACAACACTTTAAGCAAGATGATTCGTTTGATTTTTTAGCACAAGTTTGTGAGGCATATGATGTAGCAATAGCCAACACTAAATTCATCCTCTCAACCAGAACCTATACGTCTTTTAAGAACAATAAGAACCCATTCATACCTACCAATTTAAAACAATTGAGAAATATTTATTCAAATTTACACTAGAACGAGCTCTAAGACTTTCCACAATACCTTTTATCTTCCACATGTATATATGAAATGTGAGCTAGAGCTTACAAGGAAAAAGACTACATCAATAACTAACCTCAAGAATAGCATGATATATGTTAGGAGATAGCAATTTTGGACTATAAACTAATCATAAACAAACAAAAATATCAAGTGCAAAGGCATGTATCACCCTACTTGCATTATGCCAACCAATACACTGCTAATCTCCCAACGGCACAATGAGAAGCTTCTCAAAAATGGTATCTCCTACCTATTCAATAGCACATTAATCAATGGACATTATATGTGTTTCATTGATCTCTCTCTCTCTCTCTCTCTCTCTCTCTCTCTCTCTCTCTCTCTCTCTCTCTCTCTCTCTCTCTCTCTCTCTCTCTCTCTCTCTCTCTCTCTCTCTCTCTCTCTCTCTCTCTCTCTCTCTCTCTCTCTCTCTCTCTCTCTCTCTCTCTCTCTCTCTCTCTCTCTCTCTCTCTCTCTCTCTCTCTCTCTCTCTCTCTCTCTCTCATGTTCTTATTGCACCCTCTCTTCATATTAATCTAATCATAAATTTTCTTTATGATATTGGAGGCATCTCTCCACTAGATCCTCTTCAAACCTCATCTTAACCAAAGCTCAACTCTAGGCATTCAAGTTAGCTATTGGAACTCACAAAATCTTAGCACACTCTTCATGCCAGAACTCTCTCATTTCATAGTGACTCGGTTGGGTTTTCGTGTTGGAATTTTGTATCATTAGATTGAAATTTGCATGTCACCTTATGTAACTACACTTCTTTGGTCATGTATAACAAATTGCAATACTATGGATGATGATGTGTAATAAAACATGATGTCACAGATATAAACCATGGTACAAAATCTCTCCAAATTTTCAATTAATTTGTAAAACCTCACCTAGCTAAGCTCGCTAAAACATTTCCCTATTTTTGCCTACAATGTTGCCTATAAGAAGATAGTAATTCGAGATCTATATTGCTAGGAATATTTATTGTCACTCTTGAAATTCTCTTATCTAACTTTCAAATTCAAAGCCTCAAAATCCATCTTAAAGAGATAGACTACAAGAAAAGGCTATTCATTATAGGGCATCAAGACCTATTCAAGACCAAGAAAATGGTTTAGTACTTCCCAAGTAATATATCTTTTGTTTGCATTTAATTTTTTTTAATAAACTATAAGATTTCATAAAACATCCATATCTTTGGTTTGATTTAATTCCTTTTTGAAATTCCATCTCAAAGTAATTTTGCTAATTCACAAATTTTCTATGAAAGAAATCTTATCGCAATTTCATTTGTGATCCTAGTTGGTTTGGAGCTCTCCTATATTACATACTTTTTTCATCTACTTTTAATCCTTGGAACTTACTTTTGTCAAAATTTAAATATTAATTCACTTTTAGTAAACCTTTGTGCTAGTCTCTACACTTATCTTAGTATTCACTTGTGTTTACATCACCTTGTTTTCCTTGTGATCCACCATGTGGTCCTTAAGAAGAGTGTCCACCAATATATACATGCCCTTGATAACAATGCATTTTCTAGTTATTTTCTCTCCCAATGTGGCTTGCATTTTTAGCATGGTTGAGTCCCATGTCCCACTCCAATGCACCTTCATATTGACAACATCAAACATTTTAGCCATGCTTGCATCATTGCCATTCCCATCAACAAAAAATAAGGATGTATGTCCACATCATCCCCTACCCCAAAAAAAAAAAAAAACATATGTAGACAATATCATCATTGACATATGGAAATGCAACATAGTGGTCCATCCAAAGTGCATACAAGAATCTTTACATGAGATGATATTTTTAAATAAAGCAAAAATATTATTTGTGCCTACTACACATCTTTCTTCTTCATGCAAAGACTATTTGAATCCATACCACATAGTGGTCCATCCAAAGTGCATACAAGCATCTTTACATGCGATGATATTTTTAAATAAAGCGAAAATATTATTTGTGCCTACTACACGTCTTTCCTCTTCATGCGAAGACCATCTAAATCCATACCACATAGTGGTCCATCCAAAGTGCATACAAGCATCTTTACATGAGATGAGATTCTTAGATAAAGAAAAAATATTATTTGTGCCTAGTATACATCTTTCTTCTTCATGTGGAAACCATATAAAACCATAGTTCCTCAAGAATGGATGGATTTTCAATTATAGAGGGCAAAATCTTTGGCCCTTTGAATTCTTTGACTTTTGCTATGAATTATTGCATGCTATCAATGACTTCTAGCAGTCATCTCTTTCCTCCCTTTAGTAATCACCATGATCTTTTGTCGCATCTAGTGTTCAGATCCTAAGAAGCATGAAGGTGACTAGCCCCATAGCTCTATGAAATCATGTAAGCTTAATATAGACAAGCAAGTCCAGAAAAACATACAAGTGATTGTTGAAATCAATCTTGGATAAGATAGCTCATATGAAGGGTTGTCCATCAACCTAGTGAACTCATTGGCCTTGCAAATTTAATGATACATTTTGGCACACATGTAAGAATATAAAAATAGAATAGTGTTGAGCCACAAACATGTGAAGCTCAACATCTCAAAATTCCCATAAAACATTAGGAACCATATTCTTGGGATCTTACATAATTGTCATACTACATAGTCATTATCTTTACCTTTCATACTATGGAATCCTGATTGATGATGATACACACATTCTGGTCTAAAAGACATAAGCACTTGACCCTTCATGTAAAACCTATGAAAATGTGACCTCATAAAGGGGTTTTTCATATCTATCATTTCATAACCTCATTCTTGCACTCATCCATATAGGTAAATGAGTATGTTTTTCCCCTTGTTTACCTAGCTAAACACAAGTAGAATGTCTTGAAGAGGAAATGCTAATCAAGATCAGCATGATAGGGTGTCATGAGTGATAAGAGAGAGGGAAATTGGTTAATGCAACACACATTATGTCCATTAATCAAGTTGCCACCACATTTGCACAACCCATAATATTATTCCACCTTGCTTGGGGGATGCTCCCCTATATTAACTCCATCTTGTTTCGCACAAAGAGTCACAGGTCTTTCATACTTGTATAATAGTTTCCCATTGATTCTACTATTCTTTAATGCTAAGATCCTTAATGAATCTATGTAACTATTCTACTCTAGCATTCTCAATATCCCCCTCAATGACAAGCTATGTCAATGTTTTCAGATTGTATAATGAGAACCACACACAAACTTGCTCAACACATTGGTCCTAGTTAACATTCTTTGTTGGATTACAAGAGATGAATTGATGGTTGTTGTTCATAGAGATTTAAGATACCCAAATAACCCCTGGACTTTTTTGTCTCACACATTGTCTTCTTTGTGTTGCAAATTATTTACATGTGGCATCCTTTGATTCTTTGGTCACAATAGGCCTATCAATGATTTTAATTACAATTAAGAAAATTTATATGAAGATGAGATAGAAATTATAATTGATTTCCTTTTTTAAGGCATTATCTTCAAAAATGTTAATTTAATTCCTCACAATTTCAAACCTTAATCACTTTAAGTAAAAGGATTTAATTTTCAAGATTTAGGGATGGAGTCTTCTACTTCTATTAAACATGTCTCTCATGGAGATCAAATATCTGCTATTATAGTGATTCTGGTCTTCACAACTAGCATGAGGGTCTCTCAACAATTTAACGCTTATGCACCTAAGGGGGAATCCCAAAGCTAACATTGGAAGATATGTACAAGTTGTATCTTTGAAAACATCACGTGTAACACATCTCATTGTAGATTTAATCAATCAATGGATTATTTGTGTTGACAATGGCAGCACTAATCATGGGACTTTATGGCATGTTAATTGGCTTATTAGATGAGAGTTGAATTTTAGAGCCAAATTTTGAAGCGCAAAAGCAGCTCAAAATTCATAAAAGAGATGTGTTTGGCAAAAAATGGAGAACGATCACAAATTAAGAAGTTGGATTTTTCCTAGATGTATTTCAACGCTGAGAATCCAAAGCAAGTGTCTGTTTGTCAGATCGAAGTTCATTTGACCCCCATTTAATGGCTGCAAGGTTTGGCATTATGAAGCAACTACTAGATCTAAAAGTTGGAAAGCAAGTGACAAAGGCCATGTAATAGATTTCTATGCCAGAAAGTCGCCCGTCCAATTGGATCGCGAATTCGAGGTTGTTTACCTCTCCATCTAGACTAAAACCACTTGCGAGATAGTGTAAACATGGAATGAGTCAATTCTTTTGGATATTAAGTGATAATGATAATTAAAAGAGGCCAAAACTCACAAAATCATATTGTGAGGAGGGAGGGGAGGTAATTTTTTTGCACCCCATTTTTTAATGAGAATTTTGATTTTTGCAACTCTCCACATCAAGCATCCTCCTCTTAGGGCTAAGATGTTGCAATTCTTCACTCCAAATCATTCTAGACCATGCACAATTTGACTCATCAAATGAAAAGATCATATTTTAGTATTTCTATCTCCTCTTTCTCTCTCGCCATAAGTGTGATTCATATGGGTTGAGAGGATGAGGGGGAATGGGTACTAGTTCATAACGAAATGCGAGAAATGGATTAAGGAAGCACAAAGGAGGCGTCAACAACTATCATTAGCCATTGTAAACAAGGTTCACTAACTTCCCGTTTTTGAAATTGATGTGAATTATAGCATAAGCACCTTTTATTGAATTTTTATCATGAATCTTTCGTTTTGTGATGGAAAATGATTAGAAGTGGTTGAATATGCTTGAATATGTCTAAAATCATCCAATAATCTATCATTTCTAGCAAGTCACATAATGATAGTCAAAACTGTAAAACCTGTAATTTGGGATTTAATAGAAAAATGATAATTTCATGGGCTTTTATGCCTCAAATGGTGTTCTTATAGTGATATTGAATGTAATGCTAAATCGCAATCCACATAAGCTTCATAAATCTAAATTAGAAAAAATAAAAAGTTATATTAAAATAGATAATAAAAACCATTAAATATATTTTAATTAAAAAATAATTTAAAGGTGATAAAATTTATTAAAAATTAGAGGAAGGTTCATGAGTGTATAATGGTTACACTAGGGATTCACTAGTAGTAATAAGGAGATGTCACCTATGTGCAAGAAATATATGAAAATACCCCTTATCTACCCCCTATTTATGGGACCTTACCTTATAAAATGTACCTTTCTTCCCTTTAATAACCCCCCTCCCTTACACTCACATGGTACCATACGATAAACCCTAGTGGTACCTCGGGAATGGTTATAGAGCATGAGGTTGGCCTCAATCTACATCCATTTGTGTGTCAAAGTGGTCATTTAGAGGGTGTTTTATGAGAAAAATATCGTGAAGTATGGAAAACACCCTACATAATAAATAAACACATAAAGAAGCTAAAACATTAAGAATTTTACATAGAAATATAAGTGTTTGTGCATTGAAATGAAGCATACAGGACTCTTAGAAAGGAAACATTGAAAGAACATTTTTCACATGACACATTGGTTGATTTGTGGTTCATGGTACCAAGAAAGAGGAAGTGTGAGGATCCCTAACCTGTAGGATAGAACAATTTCCTTTGGAGACTCTTTGTGAGAAAATGAAAATATCTCTTGAAATGCTTTATCAAAAGAGTAGACAATATTACAATTGTGTTATATATTTAGACAACGCATCCTAGGACCAATCCCTAGGGTATAGGAGAGCCATAGGAGCCATAGCATTGACTAGGGGGCACTCTGTATATGTGTGTGACAAGGTATTGATCACCTATATATGTGGGATACTTCCTCTGTTGGAGTTGAAATAGGAAAAATCATTGGACTACAATTAATACAAATGCTTGATTTATTTAGAGCAATGTATAGCCTTCAAATGCTCCAAGCCTCGAGGGTGGTTTGGTGAGCATTAAGAGGCCTGGCTAGAGCCCTAAAGCTAGTGTCGAACCCATTTTTGGTTCCAATAGGTGGTGCATTTTTTCAAGAGCCCTTGATAAGTGGAAATTTTGTGAATCTTGGCTAATAGGGATGATATCTTCAGTGTATACCAAAGAGTATTAAAATAGATCGGTTATTTCCTGATAAACACCATCAAGTCAAGATCCAAAGATAAGGAAAAATTGAAAGGACATAATGGTGAGCTAAAATCCTTAGGAGGTATTCCCCTCAACGTAGTAGCCCGATACCCCTACAAGGGAGAGGTTTTAATGAGCCACAAATAGTTTGTTAGGAAGAGGAGAAAGCTTTAGCACTCCCCTTCTCCAAGTAAGTCAACCCACTTCAAGTGGGGGTGTAGCCCTATTGCTATGAACCTCTATAGCAAATCCAATTGTTATCATTATGGTGCAACCCATTGCAATACCTCCAAGAACATTGAATTTTCTAGTCTTAGGTTTCCTCTATCCATCTTTAATGGGTTAGCAGAGGAAGATGTGGAGCTCCACATCAGTGAGTTTCAGAAATTAATGTTCAATTACCAAATTCAAGATGAAGGACATCTCATAATGCTTTTCAATATGACTTTGGAAAGGAAGAGCTACAATGTGGTATCATGGCTTGGAAGTTTGGACCATAACAACGATCAACTTATTATTTATGGCCTTTCAAAGACAATTTGCCCCTAAGAGAGAGGTGGTCCATAGTATTGGCTGCGTATTTTGAATGTGACACATCAAGAGCCCCATGAGAATGCTCGAGCATACACCAAGAAACTAAAAGAGGTGTTTCAAACATTGCAAACCTCTATTCCTATTCCACTTATTGCCCAACTACAATACTCTTTACATAGGTTAGACTTCAATATTCAAGTATAGTTGAGTAATGTTGCTCTTACTAATATAGACACAACTATTACATGAGCAGAGGAGGTAGATCGTGCTTACAAATAGCCTATGCATCTAGGGCTAACCTAAATTTGAGTCTAGGTGCTATAAATAATTTGTCTTTGATCATGGAAGTCAAGGTGTGACTAGTACACCTATGACCAATTTGAATGAAAGAGGAAGCATAATGCAAAATGTGCCCGTATGCTGCCAACTCCTCTTAATGTTGCTATGCCAATGGCTAGCCAAATGGCTCCACTAAATAATGGAAGCCAAATGACAAACCCTAATGTCATGCCAACAAATTAGCAGTCAATCCCTAATCTGGTGTGGTAGACTAGTTGAAGGACAAGTGGATGATCACGATTATAAGTCTAGTGCATTAAATGTTCTAGGAAAAGTCAAGGACATGATGAAGCATTATACTAATATGACAATGAAACAAAATAGATAAATAGTTGTAGATGTTAATTTTCTAAAGAAATTGCAAAACTTGATAGGAAGTCGATGTCCTGGAGAGGGTGGTCCATCAAGATTTAGTTGTAAGTGAGGTGGTGGTTAGCACTTTTCGAGAAATTACTCCAATGTCAAATGCGATACATATCAAAAGTTCGGCCATCTAGCTAGTACTTATTGGAGTAAAAACAACTCTATTTAACAAGGAAGTAAGCAGCTAGGTCCAATTAACCATCGAACACAAGGGAATAACCTTCAACAAGATGATGGACCAAAGAAAATATTGCAGAGAGAAAAAGCTATCGTTGAAGAGTTTCAAGTGGTAGTGATGTTAGCCTTATCAAAGTTATGCATGTCAACACCACTGAAGCTTCCAATTTATGAGCCCTTACAAGAGGACAAAAGGTTAAAGAAGGTGAACCCTAAATAGAATGATATTCTTAAACTCTTTATACACTCTTGGCTTTGCCATCAACAAATTTTAGAGGATCAGCTTCCACGTGTATATTATCAAACCCTTGGGAATAGCCCGTGTGGGAGACGACTTATTTGAACATACTAAAAAGCATTGTCCAAGGGAGGCAACATATGTTGATGACATATTAGTGGATCATGCCATTGTGGACACGGGATTCTCCATCAACATTATGAGTTTAGAATTGACAGAAAGGCTATGATTATAAATCCAAAAGGATACATCCACAATTCTCTAAATGGTTGATGATAGTTTAAGGCAATCGGAAGGTTGCATTACAAAATTCCACATGATAGTTGCTAATGTGAAATGGATTTTGGACTTTAGGATTATTAGGTTTGTAGGGCGGCCAAGCTATTAAGTATTAGTAGGAAGGCCATGGATCTTGCAATCCAACTATCAAATTGATATACCTTTGGTTGTCTAATTTTTTGCAAAGGTGGTAGAAGCGTAATAGTGGATGCATATCTCGAATCTCCTCAAAGTAAAAGAGTCCCCTTATCTTCAACAAAATTAGATGAATTAGAGGACCCACCCTTCTAAAAGAAAGACTTCATCAAGCAATGAATCAAGAGAGGAGACCACTACAGAAGGTGTCTACCGGGTGACTCTGAATGAGTCGAGACAAAATCAAACCGTGGATGTGTTTGAACTAGGTTCTCAATAAGTTGGATGAGCCATGACTGATTAAATTAGAATCTATTCTTAGCTTGGAAAAGAGGAAGGACTACATGTCCTTGATCCAAGAATTTCATGATATTTTTTCCTCAAGCTATGATGAGCTGAGTGGTATTCCTCCTAGTCTAGTTGTGCATACTATTCCCCTGAAGGAGGGTAGTCGTTTTATTTGATAAAAAGTGAGGTGCACACCTTTTGAGCTAAGGGACGGACTATTTGAGGAGCTACAAAAAATGTGTAAGGCTAGCCTAATATTTCCTGTACAATACACAGGGTGATATTCACCAATAGTTATCAGGAAAAATAAAAATAATCAAAACTGGCTTTGAGTAGATTTCAAGGAGCTTAATAAACAGATGGTCAAAGATTACTATTCACTGTAGGTAGGGATATCTATTCATTTATGGACTACTTTGTTGGTTATAACCAAATGACTATCATAGAGGAAGACAAATTGGAAACTATATTTATTGTTGTATTTGGCACCTTTACATATCATGTTATGGCTTTTGGATTATACAATGAGCCAAGTCTTAGCAACATACGGCTGATAAAACTTTTGGTGATATTTTTCTAGAGGAGTTGAAAGTCCTTATTCATGATCTAGAAGTAACTACCATAAGGGAGAGACAAGGGAGGGACTACCACATGCAAAAATTATGACTTAGGAAGGTCTTTCAAAGCAACGAAGAAATTCAAGTGCTACATTCTATATGAAAAGGTAGTATTTTATATGAAGGTGGGGGGGATGAGACTATTATTGAATAAGTTGCAACTGCTTGACCACCCAGCAAAGTGGTTGATCACTTTGCAAGAGTTTGACTATGAAATTAGGAGTAAGCCATCGAAGTTGCAGGGCATCGTTGAATGTCTTCTGGATTTCGGGGAGCCAGTGCATTGAATTGTCTCAATCTATGTTAATGTGTGTAGTCTTTTCTTAATATGGAAAATAATTTGTGAAACTAGCGTGGCTAAGAGTATACAAGAAGGGCACAAAAAAACTAGAAAATTGTTGATTGTAGATCTATGGCTCCAACCACATTTTTGCAGCCAATAGTTCCTTGGTTTTTTTTCTATCAACACAGATTGTGCATTTAAAGTCATGTGAGGAAGCGCATGAAAATTGCAAAAAAGTGTGTTTAAATAATTTTTTATAGTATCATGAATTTTTTGCATAAAGCGCATTTAAATTAGCATAAAATACCATGTCATGCTTTCATGATGTGATATAAATATGATTTTAGATGTTGGTCTTCTAATACCTAATTAATTGGAAATTTAGAGGTAAGTTTTTCTTCTAGTTTGAAAAATGTGTGAATATGGCCATCTATGGACCTAATCCTTTGTAGTGCATGAGCTTCAACTTGGCATTCTTCATCAAAGGACATTCATAATATTTTCATACACAAGGGAACTTCCTTGTCTCTATATGTGTATAGTGCATAGGCCATACATCTCCTATGTTTCTATTGCATATCACAAACTTCTCTACAACACTATTCACTTTAGCATTATCTACAATGAGCCCTTTTGCTTCTTCACAAGCAACCTCTACATCTGTGTATCATCTTCAAAAACCAACTAAATGCTCTGTAAATATGTTTCTTCTTCACTTTGTATCATAGCCTAAGTTGACTCACCCACAAACCATCTTTTTCTTTTTATAATGTCCATAATTTATTCGTGGAACTCTCTTTTTGCTATTCCAAGGATTTCACACAATGTAAAGTCAACTTTACTATTTTTTAATTCTCTCTTCCAGAACATGTTTAAGATCTATGCTTATCTATATGTCACAGAGAAGCTTGTATCCTAGTTGCTTTCCCTTTGGCTTTTCCTATTTCTTTTCTTTCTACTCTTTCTTCTTTTGTACATCTTTCATGTTCTGCTTTGGACCGGATCTAGCAAGAGGTGTAGATTGCTCAAGATTTGTCCACACCCCCTAGTAACCCTCTTTGATGTCCCTAAGTTCCTATCATCTCTTTTTTTTTAATCTTCCACTATTGCAATAGAAATCCACAGGGGAATCCCACCTAGTCTCCTCTCTAATACTTCGACCTTACATCGTTTAACTTTGTCTTTGGCACTTCATCCTTACCTACAGTCTACATGGCATGACTCCATAATTTTGCTTTCTTAGCTTCACAAGAAATTGGAGATCTCTCTATTTGCAATCCATAGGTAGCAATGTCTATGGCTATATACACATTTTGTACTACAAGATTTGCAAGAAAATTTGGCATACCTCCCTTCTCGAAGTTTCTAGAAAGGGGCATACCAATTTCATTTACATGAATCCTCTCATCCTTCCAAAAAATCAAACTCTTTCTTAAAGCGTCTCCATGTGACTCACAATCTCTGCAACCATGCTCTATAGTACGGTCACACCATATGCAACAATGGACAAAATCTTCCCTAGGTGGGACCGTCAAAGTAGAATCTTTCCTTGACTCTTCAAACTTAGCAAGCTTGATCTATAAATCCTGCATATTTTTTATAAGTTCATCCATGGCATTGTCTTTTGAAGAATTCACAAAAGCCATGGCAGGTGACTACCTAATCATTGTCTCTAACACCCTTGACTAATCAAGCATAGGCATGGCCAATAGCTCTCTTATTCTTTATCTCTACACTAGTTTAGATACATCCTATATGTCTTTCTATTCAGTCTTTATGCCCTAATTTGTAGTATCATCCTTTAATAGTTGCTTTAGCTCTAACTACAACTAAGGGTCTATGGCTTGTAAAAATAAAAGAATTTCCTCTGTAAGCAAATATAATTTTTGTCCACTATTCAATCGATCAAATATCATCTCAGACTCTCTTTGTAGCTCTGGAGCAAAAACACCCTCTGCAAGTTTATGAACCCACTCTAGGAAAGTTCACTCAGTTACTCTGTCTACATTCTCTATGAAATACTCATCTTTTAGGGCTCTCTTGAAATCAGTCCATGTATTTCCATAATTTGTGTAAATGGACTCTATGTAACTTTGAATCTGATAATTAACAATCTTGATAAAATATCTATGTATATCATCTATTGGTACATTGGTCTATTTCTTCATCTCTGCAATCACTTCATGCAGAGCCCTAGTAATAGCCTCTTCATGTCTAATCAAGTCATAATTCATCATGAAGTTCTTGATATATGTTGTCTTAACAACAACTTCATCTTTAGCTAGTTCTCCCATTGTGTAGACTCTGAGAGGTAGGCCTTTCATGTTGGGTTCACCAACTGTTGGGGGTTGGAAAGGTTTAGGCCTAAATCTATTGGGGACCAAGGGAAAGAGAAGACAAATGGAAGAAAGAAATACTGGAACAAGACCCTTGAATATACTATGGAACACAAGAAAGAGATAGATGCAGCAAGCGTTTGTATTAATTTTCTACACAACTACAATAAATCCCTTCAAGTTAGATACATTACACCTAAAGATGATAGCTTAGTTGAACTTTGACATAGACGATAACTCAGCACCACTCTTTTTTCCTAAAAGAAATTACAAAATAATTATTTTTAAAAAATATTCCTCACCTATAGCAATAGGTAAAGAAAACTTCATATATGTCCTAAAAATAACTTCTTATAAGCATGCCTTTCTAGGCTAAAGACACCTGTAAAGAGATAGAATCACTTTTCTTTTACTTCGCCTTGTTAATCATAGCAATAGATCACTTATTTATTTTTTCGTGGCTTGTAATGGTCTCTAATAATTTAAGATTGGTCACCTACATATGAACCAGTACTTTACACCTTGTCATTCACACTGACTTACTCTTTACATGTCACATAATTCACTAAATAACTCATCCCATAGTAGGCACAAACTGAAATATTATAATATGGAAGAACATGTTTGTTTTAACACTTTAGACACAGTGTGTCTCGTGTGTGTGTGTGTGTGTGTGTGTGTGGGGGGGGGGGGGGGGGGGGGGGGGGGGGGGGGGGGGGGGGCGGGGGGGGGTCGTCTTGTCTATCAAAGAGATGAGTTAGGCAAATCATAATACCAAGCTTGTGAGCCATTGGAGCCTTAATGTGTAAGAACATACATAAATGTTCTAGACATGTAGATTTTAGCCTAAATGTGTGAAAACATACATAAATGTTCTAGACATGCAGATTTAGCCTTATATCATGCAATCAATCAAGTGAGGCAAATAGTCCAAGTCTTATGATCATGAGTGCTCATCCAAATGTCAATTATGCCATAATAATAACAGTAGCACTCTAACATATGCAAAGTTCATTGTATCAAGACCTTTTCAAAATGGCATACCATTAGTTTATCAACTTTCACATAATGATATTCACATTAGTTGGTCGATTTCCACACAATCAAATTTCAAATTATTCAAGCCTTGAAAGAGCGTATTATATAAAAATCCCAAAAGGTGGTTGTACGCATTCAAAATTAAAATGTTTCTTAGGTGAAATGGGTAACACTTCACACATATCAAGATAAAGACGCTCAACAATAGTTCTATACTTTAACCTCACAAGGATGGAAAGAAGAAGAATAAACAAGTTTGATGTGGAAAGGAGACCCAAGATAAATAAGAAAGAAGACAATGGAGAGGTATTGGTGCATAAGGAGATGACCCATCACTACTTTTGTGTGTATTAACTATATGTGAATCGATAATGATTTTAAGAACTTTTTCCATTTTTTATGGTTGATAACGATGTTCATACTTTAGTTCTATAGGGTTATTTTACACCACACAAGTTGCATAAGAAGAAACGCCAAAATTCACTTGAGCATTGTTGTAAGTCAATATGAGACTTATACATTCTATTACCTAAATGCATATTCGATTGGTCTAACAAGCCTCAAAAATGGTACAAATTATGAGACTTACACATTTTGTTTACCTAGATGCATATTGGGTTTGTCTAACAAGCCTCAAAATGACACAAAACTTCTACTTAAGTCATGAAAAGAGAGCATGATAGTGCATGACAGGACTTAATGTGTTTGGTGAATGTTATAGAGTGCAATTATAAGTTTTCTAAACATATCCTTATCTCAAAGGTCTTCAATACTTATCATGTCGTAGAAGGCATATACAAGAATCTTGGTTAACTATATTACTTCAGTATCGAGTATAATACAAAGAACACTAATAATAAAAATGGAAAATCTTACTCCTTTTCATAGCAATTTGTGCATAATTATAATATTTTAATAACATTACCAATACACACTTGACCCTATTAAAAGCATGCACAAGGACCCATTCACTATGATCAAAACTAGAAAGAAAATCCAATGGCCTTACTAGCAATTTAAGTGAATCAATGTCAAATTTGACCTCATTAGGTATGACCAAACCTAGAAAGAAAATCCAATGGCCTTACTAGAGGTTTAAGTGAATCAATGTCAATTTGACCTCCTTGTTATATATTTGGGGCTCTTTAACCCTTCTTCATAATAGGCCATAACTAATTTTGAGAAAGAATATAATACCTATTATTATGAAAATGTTGATTCATTATAAGTTGATAGTTGGTCATGATCCCATTATGACTCATTTTAAAAAAACCTCATATTTATGGATTTTCTATTATCCACTTTGACAAGAAGTGCCTACACTTTTATGATAATTGATCATTATTAATAATTAACCACATTGATTTGTGATCGAGATCATCTACCACAATTAGTCATCTACACTATGATAAACAAGAAAATAAAATTAACAAATCTAACCACATAATTGCATATAATCTATGGTTCTCAAATTGGTTGTAGGTGAGAAACTATTGCAATAAATGCTTGTGTTTCCAATCCAAAAGGACTTGGAATAAACTTCATTGGAATAAGTGTGAGATTTGAAGATACATAAAGATGGGCCGTACATAGTGAAGCATGATATATTAAGAAGGGCAACATGTTTACTTTTGGGGACTATAGTTACTACACATGTTCATCAGTATCATCTGTCTTATGATAAATTTAATTCATGATAAAGGATGTTCACAAAACACGAACATTGCAACATTGCTTGAAATGCCCAGACAAATGATTGGAAGACTAATTGAGTGATTTGTTAGTATTGCCCATAAAGGAATGCTATTGCAATGGTTGAAGAGTGTGACTATTCTTAGTCGAATTACTTCATGCCCACTAATTTTTGGAATAAAGAAAAACCATTCACTCTTTCTATGAGTTTTGCATATATGGAGCTTTGGATATTATTGTCATTACTTTTTTTTTTAAAGTGCTTTGAAATATCTCGATTGAAACTCAACATAATCAAAAACAAAAGCCAAAGATTAACTATAGTTTCTATCATATCTAGAGCGATGAAAATGAAAAGTTAAGTTGAACAAGAGCTATGATCTTTTGGCAAGGTGGAAATCCAAGAATACATGAAATGAAAAAGTAGGTAAACCAAAAAAAAAAAACTAAAGACCACTAAAGACACGTAAGGGCAAGGATTACAACCATCCTATTAAATGGTTATAAACCATGCAAAATAATGATCGTAGTTAACCTATTAACTTATTTAAACTGAAAGCCTAACCAAAAAAATATTTACAAAATAGCTTTTATAGAGCCCAAATGAAAAAGAAAAAGAGTTTCAAGCTATTCTTGAAATTAAATGAAGTCTATCACACAATGACACAAGACAGTTTTTTAAGTTAAAACAATATTTTACTAATTGATTTTTTAACAAACAAAATTGGAAACAAATCATTAGATTTAAAACTTAGTGACCATTTACTTCAAATAAGTCTGATCCCACAAGCTACTGCATCATCATCAGTTCTGAATGATGGTCATGTTTATAGTCAAATTAATTGTCTCAAAATCCTCTTTCCGATTGTGTAATTTTATGCATAAACTCCGTCTGTTCTGAAAATTCTCATCCCTGATGGAACCCTGACTCCATGCTTCCATGTCATGCCACACAACCATGTATAGCTTTCATCTCCTTGCCCTCTATTGTTACAAGTTAGGGTTATACCCTGACAAAACAAATTTAGGATTATACTCCACTGTGAAGCTGATAGCACAAGATGCTTGAGCATAGAGTATGACCGTCTACTTGAATATGTCGAAGGTCACTGATAGAGAATGGACAACTAACTCCTTACAAAATAAAACTGCCATCATTCTTTACATATAAGCCTGAGGATTCATGCGATAGACAAAGAATGGTTTTGAAAGTAGGTTTTGCCTGCGATCATTCTTTACATGAGCTAAGCATTCATATGATAGCCCCTTGACTACAAGTCTCAATCTAAGCCCTGGCATTAATAAACATCATCTCATGTCTTAAGTAACAAGCCATTCTTACTTAAATTACTTATTCTTGCTGGAATAATGTGTCAACCATTTACAAAAAAACAATGGGAGGTTAGTGTGTTCTCTCTGAATGCACACTAAAAATCACAAAATGTTGGGAACTTTGTTTCCCTTCCTCTGATCCTCAAACTCTTCACTTTTGCCACGAGGAATAAGATCATGAATTGAAAGCTCCAAGAATGGCGGATTTGGACCTTGCAAAATAGCAGCCATTGTTTCACTGTCAAGCTCTATGTTACGAAGATTTTGTCTGAAGCTCTTTGTTGCCGCTGCAGGTGGGCCCCGTGCCACACAAGCCTACAAATATAAATTTCAATAGAATATTGAATATCTCCTTTGAAAAGCTGGCAGCAATCCTTTTCATGTGCTTGTAAGGAAGTATGTGCATGAATTATATACATGCTCTCAGCATGCATAGCCTAAGGATAAACATCCATTGCTGAGAATGAGTTTCTACGCATGCACATTGTTCACGATCCACCTCCTTTTGTTCGTCTCAATTGTTGAAAGTTACCAACAAGTTTATCTGATATCATTATGATGAAAAACCACAAAGCAAACAAGTGCATGTCACCATTTCAAAGAGAAACACAGGTCACAAATTTTGAAGGTACTGCCTTGTAAGCTGGTGTCCCTTTTTGTGCAAAAAAGGCAGCCTTTTTAAAGGGAACATCTGGCACTAAACATTTATGAGTTTGGACTACTCTTCATTAAACTAAACATCATGCCCGTTCACATCACATGGTTTTCCCCCTACAGGATTTTAAGGTTGCTTGCTGTCTCTTTTCCAAGACAAGTTTCAAGCAGTTTGTGTAAGCACAAACATGTGTACATTCAATGAATAGGAGTACAACAATTTGCATTTGCAAATATAAAGCATGCTTACCCAATGATCATTTCCAAGATTATCAAGGTGGAAGGACCAGTCGTGCATTTCTACCCCATCAAGTCGTAAGTGCACAGCCGGACTCCATCTATCTCCGTCTCCATAGTAGAACTCTGCCCTTTGTAAATCAAAACCAAGTCCAATTCCAAGCGCTTTGATGTAAGCTTCTTTCATGCACCAAAACCTGTTTGTTCAGGAAAAGCTTTGCAACAAGCTGTCCAAGCTGGTTTTAATTCTTAATAAGATCAGAAGCCTGACTGTTTAATCCACACCTTGTGCATATCTGTGTTTCAAATACCTGTTAAATTGATTGATTAAGGGATCAGATTGAGGACCTGCACTGTGTATGATCCTCCATTCAGTTTGTGTGAAACACGACCTGAAATTATTGATATACTGCTGAGCAGTTTCGTTCCTTTGAAGATCACACGCCATGATGTCCAACCCCACAATACACAGTGGTTCAGAGGCAATTCCAACATACTCTCCATGATGAGAAACACTGAAGTTCAAATTCGGCAAGATTGTGTTACTCAAGGGATTTGCCTGGAAAATTATCAAAAAAAGGTTAGCCAGGCCTCTCTCTCGTAGTTTGACCTTCAAACATCAGGAAGATACTACTCCACTTTTACTGAGATGGTTCAGATAAAAAAGAGTACAACAGACTCGCACTTGCAATGACCATGAGCATGTGTCCTTTCAAGTGCATGCACCAGATTAGTGTATTGCCTTACTTAATGGCATCCAAACATCATGTCAAGCAATAAAACTGGTCAGAAAGCTAATTGTGGAAAATAGAGAACTCATTTGCTTTTGTGCCTGACATGCCCATCATCTAGCTTCATTTAAAAGGTGTAATAGTGTTGAGGCAAAACACCACCCTGTAGTCATGCAGGTCAATACTCAATGCAAAAGCAACAAGCTCCACACAGAGTTAAGCCCTCTAACAGCACAAGTATGATCACATAACAAAACATTCAGCAACAAATCCCAAGCTTGATGACTGAAATCATGCTGCTGAGAGTCATGCAACAAAACCCAATTCATCTGGGCCAACCTTCAGCTCTTCTTTCTTGGACCTAACACAGTTACAGTACCTTCTAAGGCCTTGTCAATGTGCAAGCACCTGTATGGCTTGCTCAGTCCCTTTAAAGTTCAAAGTGAGACATAAACCATGTAGACTGGATACATAACTTTGACCAGACAGCTACTAAATACATAGCAACTATAGAAGGCATCTTGAAAAAAATTGTTTGCATCAAATTTCAAGGTGCACAAGAAGGGGCAGTTACATGAGTCAAGGGAGAACTATTCCTGGATGTCTCCTGAATTAAAAATTTACTAATTTCCAGCAAGCCTCGATCCATGGCAATTATTTGCTTGCACAATCCTGCAAATGAGAGGTGCATCTAGATTTGCGATGATCTAGTTCAGATGCTCTTTGTATGATAACATCTGCTGTTCAAATAAGCCAAACAAAAGAAATACAACAAATAGCACAAAACAGGCACACAAAAGGACATATGTACAACAAATAGCAGCAAGAAGAAGGTATGATAAGACAAACCAAATAAGGCTTCCCTTCTTTTGTACGAAGGATGACAATATCTGCATATGGAATATCCAAAAGAACATGAATAAGCATGTGTTGCATCAAACGACTAATTAGAGCCCGTTTTTGGTCCTCGAAGTTGATGAATCTGTTAAAAGCAAAAGTGAAAGATTAATGCCTCTGTGTGTGTGTGTGTGTGTGTGTGTGTGTGTGTGAGAGAGAGAGAGAGAGAGAGAAATACTCGAATAAAGCCACATGTTAACCGCACTTGAGTGGCTTGTACAGACCTTAAGACGGATTAACAATTTAAATTTAATTGTCTAGTAAAAGTAAATCATTTTACCCAACAATTAATTTTTGGCAGGACAATTAGCTCAAAAAGCCAGGCAAGCATCGTCTTTAACCTGTCTATTCCACTTATCCACACTAGTTTGCCATCACTAGCATCATCACTGTTGTCAGCCCTCAATCGCCCCACCCAACCAAGTGCCTGTGTTTCATCATCCTCCTAGGTCAATCCCCAAGGGTGCTCCATTCCTAAACCCAAGAAACCTGCTTGCATAACATCCCTTTAAGACTAGATTTTGCAACTGCCAAAAACCCTGATCATGCTAACGTAGGGGCAGATTTCACAATGTAGACTGATTATCAGACTTATGGATTAGTGTATGAGAGAAGGGGGTGAGCGGAGATCAAAGATTTTGATAGTGCGATGATGCGACGGGAGTGCAAAGGGATGTAGATTGGGTTTGTGGACGAACCATCAACAGCTATTTAAGAGCGTCAGCGGGCCTCCCATTTTGAAATATGTACATCAGAAGGCGTGATTTCATGAGTAAGTTGTAGATTTCATTGTTTTATGATAAATTTTGATTAAAAATGATTGAAAATGATTGTATTTGTTTGCAAATGCTCTAATTTATCAGTCATGTTAAAGTAATCAAGAAAAATCAATCGTATAATAATTTTATGCTAAACACACAAAACCCGCAACTATGCAGTTTAAGGAAAATTGTGCATTTTTTGGAGTATTACGCTAAGTTATCTAAGAAGCGTATGAGATGGGCAAATCTTCTCTCTATGTTTCGCTTTCCAATTGTGCACATTGATGGTAACAAAAATGTGGTGGCTGATGCATTGTCTAGAAAGCCTCGAATTTCAGTAGTTACTATGGTTTATCGCACTAAGTTTGATGCCATGAAAGAGCAATATGCTGCTGATTTGAACTTTGGAAATGTTTATCATCAGCTTTGCAACTGCCAAAGGTATGAGCATAATGCATTATGTGCTTTGAGATAGCTTTCTTATGACGCATGGGTGGCTATGTGTCACAAAGCAAGCCTAAAGTGATGATTGAAAGTCATGCTCCTCTATATGCAAGACATGGAGGCACTGATGCTACAGTCAAGCTAGTGGAGCATTTCTTTTATTGGCCACCTTTGAGACATGATATAGAGCAGTTTGTGCGCACATGCATTGCATGCCAACAAGTCAAGTATGATAGGCAAAAGATTCCAAGGTTGTTGCACCGTTTGCCTATTCCTAACAAGCCTTGGCAGAGCATTGCTATGTATTTTATTCTTAATCCTCTGAAGACGCCTGGTGGAAATGATGGGATGGAAACGATTATATGTAGGTTCAACTAGCATGCTCATTTTATACCTATTCGCAAGAAGATCAAGGTTGATCATATCACACAGATCTTTACGCAATACATCTTTAAGTATATTGGCATCCAAGAGTCAATCATTAGTGATCGAAATCCTCATATGGCTAGTTTGTTTTGGAAAGGACTCTTTAAGAATACAAGTACCATGCTGAAATTTTAATTGTCCTTCCATCGACAAACTGATGGAGAATCGCAAGTAGCAAATTCTACAATGTTGGATATTTTGCGGTGCTATCTATCAAAGTATAAGTCAAAGTGGGAATAGTTCTTGCCATTGTGTGAGTTTGCCTACAATAATACCGTGTATACTTCCAATAGAAAGGCTCCCTTTGGCGTTGTGGAGGGTGAAAAGAAACCTCGGTCAAAGTGCTGCGATGCAGAAATGTATGGCTGGACTAAAAGAAAATGGTGAATACGGAGAGAGAGAGAGAGAGAGAGAGAGAGAGAGAGAGAGAGAAACGATGGTGCTCGATGTTCTGACCTGCACGCCCCATCTTCTGCCATCCCCTAAGTGAACTCTAGTCATTTCTGGTCTGCACTCTCTGTCCTTTGCCTTTGCCTGAGCCCATAGGCCTGCCACACTGCCTTCCTGCAGGTCACACAACCCACCTTGCGGCCTGTGGAGCATCTGACCTGGCTGTGCTGCCCTAATCTGAGCACAGTCTGAAGACTGTTCTCTAGATCTGCACCCACCCCTGTCACTGCTACAGCACTGTTCCTATACAGGCATAGGAGGACAGAAATGAGGACAGGGGGCCAGACCTGAAACACTCAGAGCCAGACAACCGCAGGTGCTCTAGAATAGGCAATGATCTTGTTAGGAGTAGGCAGGGGAGTGAACCGGCTGCAGATGCAGTACAGATAGGATGTCAGATCACAGAATTAATTAGCTGCAAGTGTAGACACAGGTGGTAGGTGCATTTCAAGTGACAACCTGCAGACACACTCAAGCCCAGACCTGCGCAGCCCTAAACAGATACAGCTCGCAGGCAGAGGCCTGACCTGGGTTAGCATCTCTGTGCAGACCAAGATCTACAGCACAGAGAGAGAGAGAGAGAGAAAGAGAGAGAGTTCCTTCAAAGATCGATGCAACCTTCCACTGACCAGTGTGATCCTGAGCATGCAAAGAGATCTCTGTGCAGATGCCCTCAATAATGCAGTGGTAGCAGTGGTAGACACGTTGTAGCCGGATATGGATGAGGATGAAATGACCCCGAATTCTGACACGGAACATACTGAGCCCCTTGCCAAGCATTCCATGTGTGTTGAGACCTCCCTGGTGGAAGGGACAAATGCATTGCCTTGCGAGGAATCGCAAACATTGCCTTGTGCTTCAGAGATGGGTCACACTTTGTCCTATGCTCAAGCAACAACACAGTCAGATGACTCCCACGACTTGGATTGGGATCATCTTTTGGAATTTACCAACACATTGCTTGGGGAGTATATGCAGCATAATCAAGATAATTGCAGTGACTTTGAAGAGAGTGATGTCATCATCATTACCATTGTGGATACAAAAAATTTCATTCTCCTCCTTCCATGAAAAAGCTATCATCCCGTTCTTTACTGCCAAAATTCCTACAATGTCTTCAGTATGCTTATGTTTGATGAGTGTTGTACAAGAGGATTGTGTGGAGGACATTTGTGTGGCCTCACGGGGGTTTTATGAGGTCATGCTCCAATCCCCTCATCAATGTGAGGTGCTTTTAAGTAAGCTGCCATTGTTTTATGATTGCAAACTAGTGCATGTTGTCCCATAGCGGCCCATAGCAGTCTTCACAAAATTACTAAAGCAAGAATGTCTGGTTTAGCATCTCACTCATTTCTTCATGCAAAGGGACCACAATGGCAGACACTTGGCATGCGCCTTTAATTCTCACATGTGTGGATGCACGTTCTTTGTTTACTGACATGGCATTGAGTGATGTTAGCACATATAGGTGTTATACATAGCATAAAATTTAATAGTCGATTGATTTTTCACTTTACATGTTGCAAGCCTCTCAAATATTGGAGCCATCAATAGAAACGGAATGTGCATGCTTTGGAATACCTCTCGCAAGTGTCCCACTTGGCTACGGGTGAATTCCACTGGTATGCTATAACCAGCCTTCCTTCCGTGGATGGGGGGTAAATCCCTCATTACAACTTGATTACAGCAGCAAAACAATTAATGCAAATCTGAAAATACAAATTTACCTACTGATCTTGGACAATGCACACCCGATTGGCCCTAAAATTGGCGCCCCTTTCGGTATTTATTTAGCTTTATTGAAGAAAAAGTTGATTTACAATGGGATTCTCCCGATCCCCTTCGCAATCCAAACTCCCCTTGATGTCCAAAGTGACCAGCAAGTCTTCAATCTGATTTGCCCCTTGATTCGGGCACTTAATTAGCCTTCACCCACTTCATAGACGATGAAAATGCCCCAAATTCAATGGTTGGCTAGTCCTCCACCTGAATTTAGCTAAAATTCACCTCCAACCCTTTTGAATGAATGCTGGCATCTTTGGAGCAAGGCTGTGAAATGGCTGGGAGGTGAGAGAGAGAGCTGTAGAGAGAGAAAATTCAGAGGTTTGTCGCGAAGAATGACTAAAAACAGTCAAACGCAACTGCTGCCTTGCCATAACAACTTGTAGATGCAAAGAACTAAAGAAAATCATTCATTTACTGTTGTTGCCCTGTCTCAACAGCCTATGGATGCTGTCACCTGTTGTTGATTGGTCTTCTCCTACCCCTGGCTGCCTCAGAAGGTCCTCCAATGGCTGCAAATCAGACCAACAGCATCTCCTCCCTCTCTCTTGCAAACTGAATATACTAAAAATGCCTCTCTTTAACCTCTAAAGACGTTTTTCAGTCTTGCATGGGCATGTTTGACAAGTGGCAGCCTTTCCAAATGGTTTTTCTAACATTAGCCATAATTAAATATTAATTTTCAGTCTTTAAATACTAAAAATTAATCTAATAATTATTTCAATGCCCTGAAAAATAATCTGACTCGACAATAATTAAATTGGCTGAGCAACTTCCATTCCCGAGTGTCTTTACACCATCTTTGACCATCAGATGGATGTTAGGTACCATTAAACGCCACTTCTCTAGTATCACCAACTGACACTTATGGCCAAATGAATGACCGAGGCCAACAACTGGCACCAGATACCACCAAGTACCTGTGTGCCATAACTTAGAGCAACTTTTGCCTTTGACATCCCGTGATTTTCTCGGATCCCGGGCTCATAAATTTACTCTAGCCCCAATTACACCTCACATGTGCAACATTTACTTAACCATGTGATTAAAAATTAATCCATATATTAAGTGAGGTTTCAAAAATACATGTCCTCATGACATATACATATACTACATTTTAATCGCAAATGAAGAGCTTTTTTGTGACATTGCTTCAGTTGCAAAAAATTTGGTCACTTTATGGCAGAATATAATGAAGCCAGAGAAGGGACAACACTGACAAATGTGGTTCTTACTATTCAACACGATGGTATTACTATGCATATAGATGCCCAACCCGCAGAGGGAAATCTGGACAAAGGCAAACAATTGCTTTTACCCCTCACCAACGATGTCCATGGCTGGCAAGAGGTGCAGTCGAAAAAGAGCAAAAAGCATAGTTACCAAAAACGGGAAATGGGACCCCCCGGAACGGGAGAAATGGGAGAAATGCCTAAAGTTAGGGAATGGGAACGGAGGGAAGAGGGAAATCTAAACAAAGGCAAACAATTGCTTTTACCCCTCACCAACGATGTCCATGGCTAGCAAGAGGTGCAGTCGAAAAGAGCAAAAAGCATTGTTACCAGAAACGGGGAACGAGACCCCCTGGAACAGGAGGAACGCCTAAAATTAGGGAATGGGAACGGAGGGAACGGCATATATATATATATATATATATATATATATATATATATATAGAGAGAGAGAGAGAGAGAGAGAGGCCAGGCAAGCAAGAGAGTCAGGCCAAGCAGGTAGGAGAGGCAGGGGGCTGCAGGCCAGGCGGGCAAGAGAGATGAGAGCAGATAGGGCCCAAGTGAGGTAGGCGGGAGCAAATAGAGCCAGGCGAGGTAGACGGGAGTGGGCGGGCAGGAGAGGCGGGAGCAGGTAGGGCCCAAGCAAGGCAGGCGAGGCAGGCAAGCAAGGCAGGCGACAGAGGCGGGAGCAAGCGGGACAGTCTGGCTCCAAGGAACGGTCATTTCAAACAGGGAACGGCTGCTGAAACGGCCTGGAACGGCCAGGAACGTTCCATGGGCGTTTCTCCGATAGACACATGCCGGAACGCGTTAATCCGTTTTTACGGCTCGGAATGGGCGTTCCCTGTTTCTATGGCAAAAAGTCAAATGATATTCAGAACATTGGATCCTTGGAGAATACACAGAATGCCCTACAAGCCATAAGGACAAGCCTTTGTTCCAAGGTGTTGGTGTTGGTGTTGCACCTTTGAGCATTAAGGCAACATCTAATCCTAAGGCTCAACGAGTCTATTCCAACCATTGTGAGAGAGGAGAAGGCTGTTAGAGAGCAAGGAGATGTTGATGTGATTTGCAGCCACCAAGGATCAGTCCTACAACAAGTGGGAGCAATTTGAAGCCCTCCAAGAGCAAGTGATAGCAGCCCAAGCTCCTTTTGGTATAGATGACAGCATACAAGACAGGACAACAACCTTTCTGATGCTCTTAAGCTATAGTGACAGCTTCCATGGTTGTTTGAGCGAGGCAACGGAAATTTTTCAACATTTCTCACAATGAAACTCTGAAATTTCTCTCTCTACAACATTCTCTCTCATCCCCAGCCATCTCTCAAGTTATCTCAACATTTTCCAACAGTTTGAGCCATCAGGAGGAAGAGATTTCAGTCAATCTTTGCTGTAAACCCTAATTTACAGAAAAAATTAGAATTTAACAACTGCCTCAAGATGTGTGCTCAGAATTCAGAGCCTAAAACATAAATTCCAACAACTAACATTGAGAAATTTCAAGGAGATTCAAGAGGCCAACCAGCCAATATCAAATTTGGGACTAAATTTGTCTTTTAAGAAGCGTGGTAAAGGCAAATCCCCAAGCAAAACAAAAAGCAAATTGGTTTGGAGGGTTGTTGGTCAATTTTGATAGCAAGAGGCACTTGGATTAGCAAAGGAGATCAGAGCATCTCTTGTACTCCTTCCATTTGCAATATAAGATAAAGAAATATCGCAAGGGGCACCAATTTTGGGGCCAACAAGGTGTCCAATGTCCAAGATTAAAGTGGTAAAGTGTGCATCTTCAATATACGTGAATTTTATGCTTGTTGTCATTAGTACTTAATCAGGTTATTTCCACACTATCCAAGGAGGAAGGCCGGTTTTAGAATTTTACACTATCATGGCTTCAAGCTTTTTTATGTTGGTGTTTCAACAAGAATCCATTCCGGTGTGTTGCTAATTGTCAAAGAGAAATTTCAACCAATAGTGATCAAGAGAGATGTATCATGCAGATTTATAGTTGTGGAAATTTCATATTAAGGGAAAGTGATATGGCTTATGGGTCTCTATGCTCCTAATGATGTTCTTGGTCATCGTGAGTTATGGTGCCAGTTGAGAGCATGTCTCTCCCTTGGAAGGTCTAGATTTATCACGGGAGATTTCAATGTGTGTTGACCCATCGCATTCAACTTCCAGACATGGACCCATGGATGGCCTAGAATGCCAAGACTGGAACGCCTTTGCTTCAATAGTTTTGAAACATGATCTTTGCTCATGGTTATCTTCGCTAAACCATGGCTACACCTTCCATTCAACGCAACACCTATAAATCTAGAGCCACTTGGATCAACACCTTTTTGCCAGAGGTTTTGGAAATCAAGGTTTTGCAGGGCTATATTCTCTCTAATCACTTTCCCGTGGTATTTAAGATGCATATGCATCCTATTGACCCTTTTCGAGCCCTTTTGAGCACATTTCAACTCCTTCCTCCAGCATAAGATATTTGATGGCTATATGCAATAGTTGCTACATCAATTTTCATTGAACCTTCCGTCCCAAGAGGTAGCTTCCCTCGATCAATTGATATGCAATGTGCAAACGATCGCTAGACAATATAGAATACATCATGCTACCCTGCACAGGCAATGATTGCAAGATGCCAAGCAATTCTTGGCTTTGACATCCCCTTTTACTTTCCATCTCCACAAGATTGGCACAACTTGTTGATACTTTTCAAAAGATCATACTAGCAAGCCAAACTTGTTGCACTATCAAAGGAACTAAAGGACAATAATTGTCAATTGCATAAGTATTATCGCGGCTTGCATAACTCCTTAGCTAGGAAAAATGTGGTCTAAGTGTCATGAGGACATGTATTTTTGAAACCTCACTTAACATGTGGATTAATTTTTAATCACATGGTTAAGTAAATGTTGCGCATGTAAGGTGTAACTGGGTTTAGAGTAAATCTACCAGCCCATGACCCGAGTAAATCATGGGATGTCAAAGGCAAAAGTTGCTATAAGTTATGCCACATTGGTAGTTGGTGGCATCTGGTGCCAATTGTTGACCTAGGTCATTCATTTGGCCATAAGTGTCAATTGGTGACACTAGAGAAGTGGTGTTTACCAGTGTGTTCCTACGTCGCACCTGACAGGCCCGCTCGCATCGCGCCCAATTGGCCCGCTCGTGTCACGCCCGACTTCGAACTCGCGTCGCTCACCCCTCGCCCGTGGCTCCGTCCAACTGCCTTGCTCATACTCCGCCCCACTCACGGCTCTGCTCAAACCTGCCCACTCACACTTACCCTGCTCGCGACTGTCAAACTATGCCTGCACCATCGCGTATGCGTCCCACCAAGCTCCGCCCTCTGCGTCAATGATCATCGACCTGCTATGGCGGCTCCACCCTCTACCTCACGCACGAAAATACCTCCCTAGTCGACCTGCTGTTGTGCCTCCATCCTATGCTGCACGTTCGTCTGCTCCATTGATTGCTCCTCCTCTGCAAGTTCAGCAAGAGTTGCTTGCATCTGTGGAGACGTGATAACACTAGCAATTGTTGCTCCCTCCGTCTGCAGCAACATTCCCCTGATATCATAGCAGCTAGCTTGGTAGCCCTCAGGAGTGACACGCAATGGAAACCTCTGATCAGACGCCGATGCATTCTGCACGAGTACCCCCAAGTGCCTCCCAGTCAAACACCTTGCGCATCATCCTTCCTGAGGAACATCTCCTTTTCATCCGTGCCACAAAGTTGGAACTGAAAGAAACAGCAATCTTTGGATGGGTCGTAGAACACTCTCCATTTAGGGCCCAGCTTCGGGATTGGCTTCACTCCACGCTATGCATTGGAACAGCGCATATTGCAAAGGCAGTTCTCATGGGTCAAGGGATCTTCATGGTTCAACTCACCTCCGCAGATGTAGCCCATGAGCTAGTGGATAGCTCACCTTATGCCTCCACAAAGGGGATCATCTATATGGTTGCCTGGTATAGGGGCTTCACAGTGGAGGAATTCGCACTCCACAACAGGTTTCCTAGACACTCGGTCACCCTTCTATTTCCCGGACTGGCGGTAGAGTATCGTCAATTAGTAGAGGACTTTGGACGGTTTTTCAGCACAATTCTTTCTCCCTCCTTCACGGATGCAGTGACAGCCGCAAGAGTCCCGAAGGTACGTGTGGCTGTGAAAGATACAAAGAACATACCTAAGTTTCTTGAGTTGAGGCAGGCAGACACTCTTTCAGGCAGCAGCAGGTTATTGTGGCAAGGCAATCTAGTCAGTGCCTGCGATGCCATGACTTTGGGCATCAAGCAACAGATTGCACACATTTCAGAGCCAAGGCGGCTCAGTCGGCAGACCCACATATGGATGCTGATGGTTTTACACGGATCCAACGACGACAAAGAGAGAGACGGTAAGGGGGGCCTTAGCCAACCCCTCAGACACAGCCACGGCAACAAAGAGCAAGAGGGTAGGCGACGGGCCCCCGTCAAAGCACCCCGCGACAGCCCCCCGCTCGTCCCACCCAGTAAGATCACAGGCCTCCATCCCTACCACCCACTGAGGCATCACAGCCCACCCCACCCGAGATCCCCCAGCCCCCATGTCCCCCCCTCCTCATGGATCGCCCCTCAACCCTATCCCACTGGCCCCTCCTTCCGGGGCCACTCCCCCCCCCTCCCCACATCCGCCTCATACTTCCGATCACCCCACCACCCCTCACTCTTCCTCTTCCCCACCATCTCCCCTGCAGATCAGTCCCCCCCAATCTTCACCCAGTATATGTGTCCCCTCCCCCCCCTCCATTTCCCCCCCCTTTCCACAAGGGATAACGAGCCTCACACGCCCATATCTTTTCCTCACCACCAGCCCAACCCCCCCTCCCCACACAACCACTATCTCATCTAGCCCAACCACATGTCACACTTTCCCTCAATAGGGGCAATTGCTCCCACAGGAGTTTTTCCGCAATGATCTGTGGTCCTATTTGAGAGTTGCGGAGCGCGGAAAGTTTCCACTACTTCTAGAGGTGGGGATCTTCGTGGCCCACAAGTCAAGGAGCAGCAAGGTCCATTTACTTGCACCACCGGATGGACCAAACTATGCTTTCTTCTTTCAAACCTCTCATTCAGAGGACTAGACGATGACATAGATAGAGGAGGAAGTGAGGGGCCATGTTGCAGACCACATCTCCCAGTGGATGGGTGAAGGAGGACTAGCACTTTTTTCCCAGTAGTGGCCAAGGTGCACGATAGGCATTAACTCGTGGGCTGGAGCCAAGGTCCTACATCTGAGCATTATTTTTCCAACCCCTACCCAATGGAGCTCACCGATGGATGTGATCGAGTGGCCCCTCACACAGGCTACCCGCTTCTACCAATGCACAGTCACTCCTCTCAGCCTGGCTGATAGATGCCTTGGTGGTACCGCCAGGGCATCTATCACCGGTCCGCTCGAGAGCCACCATGGGGGAATGGAGTTCACCCTCCAGGCTTGCGACCAAGCACATTCGCATGCCCCATAGCTCTTCTACTTCATCAGCAGCTTCTACACCGAACAAATGCATGTTCGATCAGTCATAGATTTCCCCACGAGTCTACACATAGCATCCTGAAATGTGAATAGCCTCCAATGGTTCTAAGAAATTGATTGTTTGACAGGAGTTGCAGTCTGCCCTTGCCGAACGGATCGACATCTTACTTCTTCAGGAGCACAAGCTCACCCCCTCCCAGGCCCATTGGGTGGGAAAGGTACTTCCAGGCAGCTCACACACCTACTAGGAGTACTCCATCAGTGCCCACGGCAGGAGTGAAGGTGTATGCACCTCTATTGGCCCGAGCCTTACCGCCTATGTGCAAGATCACGAGACCATTGTGGCAGGGAGGGTCCTATGGATCAAACTGGATTTAGGGAACTCGTGCCTTGGAGTCCTCAATGTTTATGCTCCTACTAAGGTTAGGGCGCGCAGCAAGTTCTAGATGGAGATTGTAGCAGGACTCCCCAAGGTAGACTGTTGGATTGTTGGAGGAGACTTCAACAACCTAGAGGCCTTAGAGGACTAGCAAGGCAAAGGCAAAGATTACTAAGGTATGGCAGGGGAGGAGCAAGAGGCATGGAAGGTCTTCTTCGCAGTAGGAGTACATGATGCTTGGCAGAATCCAGCTTTTCACAAGAGGGAGAGGTCGTTGAACTTCTCTTGGGGATACAGGCGGCTGGGCAGAGCTCTTTTAGAGCGGTTGGACCAGTTCTATGTGGGAGAGTGGGGGTGCTCTCGCAAAGGCCACATAGGGCAATTGGCTGGCACCACTTTGTCTGATCACTGTCCGGTTCTCCTCACACTTGATGCTCCCTCTTCAGCCCTTCGACACGTGATCCTGTTGGATCCCAAAATCAATCTACAGGAGGGAGGAGGTGAGGAGACAAATTGAGCACCTCTGGACTAGGGAGCGGGCCAAGGTGGACCAAATTGTAGAGGAGGTTGCAAAGACCTTAGCTGAGTCGAGAAAGATCTACCAAGAGGCAGCCCTACAGGCCAAGCAGCAGAGTTGGAAGGAAGAGAGAGCACTCCAGCGACACCTAGCAGCCACTCAGAGACTACTCCAGGAGGCACCAAGGGATCCCACTCTCCACACATAAGAGGTGTGCACACGGGCAGCCATCGCCGATCTTGAGAACAAGCACTCTGAGTTCTCCTTCCGTACCTCAACAACCTTTTGGGCGCGGAAGGAAGACACGATGTGCATGGAGTTTTTTTAGGCGCATCAGCCTCGCACCTTAGGAGATCAAATTCGCAGCCTTCGGGATTAGTACGGGAGGATTCGCTCTAGCCCAGATGAGGTGATGGAGATTGCCACTAACTTCTACAAACAGCTTTTTCAGCAAGAGGCAGTCTCAACCAGAGTACAACGATGTAGACAATAGGTCTAGGATTGCATTTTGTCCCTTGTCACAGAGGAGATGGGATGCTCCCTCCTAGACCCCTTCACAAAGAAGGAGCTAGCTGAGGCCTTCAATGCATAGGATGGGCAGAAATGCCCCGGAGAGGATGATCTTTCTAAGGCCTTCTTCACTACCTATTGGGAGGTGGTGAAGGACCCCCTACTACTGGCCTTTCAAAAGGTTTCAGCTCAAGATGGATGCCAAGGAGTTTATCAGCGCGTCTTGTCAGTCTCCTCCCCAAAGGGGAAGATCGGTTGAAGATGTTCCAGTGGAGACTGATCACCTTGTTGTCAGTGGCCTATGAGGCCCTGGCCAAGATGATCAGGAGTCAACTCCAACCCGTGCTTCCAGACACCATTCATGACACCCAGACAGATTTTGTCCAAGATAGGAGTATCTTGGACAATGTCTTCACTTTTTTCGAGGTGACCGAGTGGGCTCAGCACAACGGTCAAGGATTGGTAGTACTCCTAGATTCGAGAAGACCTATGACAAGTTGACTGGGACTTCTTAGAGGGCACCATGGCGAGGCTGGGCTTCCTCCAGGGCATGGATCTATGGGGTTTCGACACTTTACACATTGGCCACTAGTAGGGTTCTCATTGGTGGCAGAAGGGGGGATTCGGCAAGAGAGATCTATCTGGCAAGGCTGCCCTCTTGCCCCATATTTGTTCCTACTCTTTAAGGAGGCGGTCTTACTTCCTCCGCTCACGTGTGAGTGGGCTACGTGGCCTTCGACTTCCGATGAGGGAGGAGACTAAGCTGCTAGACTCGGAGTATGCAGATGATACCGCTCTTTATGTAGAGGATGATGAGCTAATGTTGGAGAGAGTGAGATTAGCTCTAAAGGTATTTTGCACTCCAGCTGAAGCGAAAATCAACTAGCGAAAGCCAGTTGGTTTTCTTACAAATCTAGACTCTAGCACAGAGTGGGGTGTCCACTTGGGGTTCAGATGGGTGAGCAAGGACAGACCGTCCGATATCTAGGGTTCCAGGTGGGACTCGACATCACTCCTGCCCAGCAATTTCTTCCAGTTCTCGACTCTATTAGGCGGAAGTTGACCTACTGGAGCACTATCCACCTTTCCTTAGCAGGCCGAGCCCTAGTAGTCAACGAGGTCCTCCTAGTGACAGCTTGGTACATCGCCTCTTGTTGGTGCTTCTCCTCATCTTGTGTGGTTCAGCTTCGCCACCTAGTACGGAACTTTCTCTGGGTTGGCTTAGACGGTTTCAAGGATTCTCAAGCCAAGGTGGCATGGGCGACCATCATCCGGCATCAGTTTGAGGGAGGGCTTGGGATCATCGACCCAGAGTTCCAGAGCCTGGCCCTTTTGGGCAAGCTAGTGGTCCATGGTCTCACACTAGGTGGGCAGACCTGGAAGGTCCTTCTGCAGGAGAGTCTCCTGGAGTGCATACCGAGGCTTGATGGTGGTTGGAGGCCATCCTTGAGATGGATCTTCACAACTGCCCAGATCTTCCTTCCTCCGCAGCTTACTTCGAATGTGACAGGGCCTTCACAAGGCCCTAGTTCAAAGGCCCCCAAGATCTCAAGAGAAGATAGACTGCCAATTAGGTGGTTTGGAATCCCCAAGTCAGAGATCAAGACGAGATACAGATTGGTGAGCGCTCCCACATCCAGTGGGTTGGCTGGGAGACTGGCCTTGCTCGTACTATCAAGACGTGGCGGGAGGTGTACAGGATGGTGCATCAAGAGGTGTTGCAACGGGCATCAAGCTATCAACGAGGAGCTGAGGTGAGGAGGGAGATTGACTCAGCGATCCCTCAAGAGCGACTAGACCTCCCAATCCAAGAGCTGATGGAGCCTGGTGAGGTGTGGGCTGCCAGATTCTCACCGGCAGGCATCCCCTTACAGGTGGCAAGTAGAGTGGGCGGTGCTCCCTACGAGGCTTTCTTCATTGTGCAAGATGGGGGCGTCTCGTTCTTGACAGAGGACAGCAGGATGAGGAGATTGTTGTCCTTCCTTGGAGGAGGATTCGTGTGGTTGGACTCCAAGGGAAGACCTGGCGACTGGAACCTTATGTGCCTTGGGAGGAGTTTTGAGAGTGGCGTCTTTGGATATGGAAGAGCAGGCCACTTGATGAGCTGGAGTGGAACCTTGGAGAGTGGCTATGCCCGGCCACTACGGTCGCCAAGAAGCCACTGAGGTTCTTGGAGTACACAGCCAGGATTGGTGGACATGTACTGATGCAAGAGGATATGGATTGGACACCTTCACGTAGCAGATACTGGGTGGAGCTCAGCATCACGGATGCCTTCCATCGGGCCATCTGGCATCACCTGTGGGACAACTGGAGGCCAAGGAGGGTGTCATATTTCCTTTGGCTTTTGGCACATGGGGGTCTAGCTGTTGGGAGTTGGTTGGCTCAGATGCAACAAGATGGAGGTTGTAAGCGCTGCCCACAACAGCTGTTGGAAACTCCAAAGCACTGCCTTTGGTCTTGCGAGGCGGCACAGCTCATGTGGAGAGGAGCTTGCCATATTCTCTGCCGTGTAGCACCCAACCTTGGCTATATCTCGTGGAAGGGCTTTTTATTGGCAGATAGTCAGCCAAGGCCGTCACGTTTTGTATGAGGCCGGGATGCAAGACACGATCTTTCTCATCAAGGCTCGATCTTGTGCAGTGATCAGCTTGGAGGTACTACCCAACCGCCAAGTATTGGAGCCCAAAATAGAGTGCTTAGAGGTATGGGAGATCGTAAGGAGTCTCACAGGATGGCACATTTGAAAGGTACGTTGTCAGGTGATTTTTGGTGGGGAGTGCTTTTCAGTATATGAGACTTTGGCAGAGCTTTGGACCTCCATCATCCACTCCCTCCGCGGCCGTTGAGACCAGGTGCAGGGCAAGTCTCGTACTCATCAAGAGCTCCATCTTCACTTTCTACTCACTTGGGGTGGCCATGACTTGTTCTTCACGATACAGGTGGGCATCCCCAAATGGTGATACACCCCCGTCCATGGCTTCTTGCCCCCATCTCCCCCAAACTGCCTTAAGAGGCTTGTATACATGATGAACTTGTGATTTGCATTAGCTCCAGCTAGTTTGTTGAGCACATACAATTCGTTGTAATCAGCCGTCTGAGTAATATAATTAGCCACATTTCACTTGCAAAAAAAAAGAGGTGGCGTTTAATGGTACCTAACACCCATCTGATAGTCAAAGATGACACAAAGACACTCAGGAATGAAAATTGCCTAGCCAATTTAATTATTGGCCAATCAGGTTTATTTTCAAGGCACTGAAATAATTATTAGATTAATTTTCAGTATTTAAAGACTGAAAATTAATATTTAATTACGGATCATGCTGAAAAAACCATTTGGAAAGGCTGCCACTTGTCCAAAGGCCCATGCAACACTGGAAAACGCCTTTAGAGACTAGAGAGAGACAGTTTTAGTGCATTCAGCCTGCAAGAGAGAAGGAGGAGATGTTGTTGATCTGATTTGCAGCCATTGGAGAATCTTGTGAGGCAACCACGAGCAGGAGAAAGACCAATCAATAATAAGTGACAGCATCTACATGCTGTTGAGACAAGGCAACAGCAGTAAATGATTGATTTTCTTCAGTTCTTTGCATCTACAAGTTATTGAGACAAGGCAATAACAATAAATGACAGATTTTCTTCACAAAGTCTGAATTTTCTCTCCTCAGCATTCTCTCTCATCTCCCAACCTTGCTCCAAAGATTACAGCATTGAGATCACCAAACATTGAGAAATTTCAGATTTCTCTACTGTAAACTCCAATTTGCAGTAAAAACCAGGGTTTAGCAACAGCCTCGGGAAGCGTGCTAAAAAATGAAAGCTCCAAGTCTTAGATTCAACAAGGCCGAAGCTGTTTTTAGTCAAATTCAAGTTGAGGGACCAACAAATCAATGAATTTGGGGCATTTTCTATCTCTATCAAAGTGCGTGAAGGCCAATCAACTGTCCGAATCAAGGGACAAATCAAATTGAAGACTTGCTGGTCATTTTGGACAGCAAGGGGAGTTGGAATACTAATAGAGATTGGGAGAATCCCATTGTACATCAACTTCTTCTTCAATTAAGTTAAATAAATACCGAAAGGAGCGCCAATTTTAGGGCCAATAGATTGTCCATTGTCCAAGATTGTAAGTTAATTTGCATTTCTTAGTTTTATAATAAATGTTACTATTGCAGCTAAGTTGTAATTAGGGAATTACCACCCATCCACAAAAGAAAGGTTGGTTTCACTCATAGCAGCTAAGAAACACGTTTCTTTGAATTTGAAACTTACGAAATGTTTCTTAAAGTACGAAACGTTTCTAAGAGTAAAAAACATGGGCATTTTTAACTTTTTTTATTTTTTTGGTGAGTTGGAACCCAAAACATGGTTTTTTTACAAAAACTAATGGGCAATGTTAAACATGATGATGATGATGTGTAATGACTCGTGAGGGCTCAAGATTTTGGATGAGAGACTAATTTTTTTGTGATTTTGTTTAGTTATTGAACTTTGTCAATCTTGTATTTATTCGTCTTGAGATTTGAATATTATACAACTTTAGTCTCATTTATGAGTTATTTATGATATATTACGATTCATTCTTGATTTTGACATTTTGTCAGTTTATTTTGAAATGAGAATCATGATGTTGCAACTTGACTCGGTCCATATTATAGATAGGCTATTTACATGTTAATTATAATTTTCTTTGTATGATATGTATGAATCATAATTTTTGAGTTATAAGCCATAGTATAGCTTGTCCAAAGACTAACTTTGACATAAGTAACAAGTCAATAATGGATCATGGATATGTAACGTATAATGTATTATTCTCAATTGACTCTATTATCACTCAAGCTCAACTAGCCATTCTTTGTTTTAAGAGAGTTCCATAGAGGTTTAGAATCTCTTTTCCCAGTCAAAACTATTAAAAATCCCTATATTAAAAAACCCCCGTTTCTTATTTTACCCCCTCTTGAAAGAAACTTACGAAACACGTATCTGACATTTCGTTTCTAAACGTTTCTGACGTTTTTGGCTGCTATGGTTTTACTAAGCATCTCCAACAATGAAATGGTCACGAATCCACGAGCATTTGTAAAAATGTGTAGAACCTATTTCATGGGCTTGCTTGGATTGCAGTCCTTTGTTTCTCATGCAATCACTACAGCCCGTTCATTGTTTTGTGATCTAGTTAAAGATCAAGTTCCATCAGATGTTGCCAACAGTTTGGATATGGACATCACACAAGATGAGGTCGTGAATGTCCTCTTGCATTTGCCTAAAGACAAGAATCCGATTTAGACAACTGGACACATGCCACCCTCTTCAAAGGAGGGGCTGATTAAACTTATCCCTAAAGTGCCGTCCCCCTCGTCCTTGAAGCATTGGCAACCAATCTCACTGATGGGCTCTATGCATAAGATCTTTACCAAAGTCCTAGCTAACAGATTGCATGAATATCTTCCAGACATTATTCACCCTACCCAATATGGATTTATCAAAGGATGCAATATTCTACACAACATCTTGAATGTCCAAATCGAAATAGATTATGGTCGCATATACGAAACAGGAAATTGTGATGGTTCAGTTGGAGCTTGAAAAAGCCTTTGATCATTTGGAATGGTTCTTCTTGGGTCAATTGATGCAAGCCACGGGTTTTAGTCCAAGAATGTCTAGACTTATCAATATTATTAGCATGGTTCCACTTCAAGAGTTCTGCTCAATGGTGGTGTCACAACACCCTTCCCCCTTTGTCAATCAGTTAGGTAGGGTTGCCTATTGAGTCCTTTGTTCTTTGCCTTGACCACTCATCCCATTCTAACAATGTTGTCACGTCTAGTAGCCAATGGTGAGGTGGTCGAGAACTCTCTCTCTCCCTTCACAAGAAGGATTGGTGGGTCAAGCCTTGGCAAATGATACCTCCATGTTTCTTAAGGCTAATCCAAATAATATAAAAAGAGCAATGGCCACATGGGACTTATTCGCCCTTGCCTTGGGACTACACATTAATGCATCTAAGTCAACCCTTATCAGTTGCACTGAGAGTGATCTCTGGACCTTGGGCTTGCAAGGCGAGGTGGTGCTCAAAGGCTCCATTTTCAAGAACTTGGGCTATCCTTTGGGAGTGCAGGTTATGCCTAAGGTGCTAATAGATTGGATCTCTTTGAGTATTATGGATAAGTTTGTGTATTGGAAATCATAAGCTTGGCCTTTCCAATGAGATTAAAAATAGTGCAGACAATCAGGATACTGATGGTTTCATATTACTGTCCCTTGCTCCCTTGGCCAAAGTCTCGTTTACAACAAATTACTCAACCCGTCTGGTTTTTGCTTTGGAAAAAAGATTCTACATGGATGGGTATCTCATGGATCTCCTGGCACCATGTTTGCACTCCCAAAAGAATGGGTAGTAGGGTTGTTTTGGATTTGGAGACGTAGATGATTGCTCTTCATTAGTAACTATTCCACGCCTTCTGCAAGGGTAGGCAACCCTGGTCCTTGATTGTCAAAATTTTCCTTGAGACTTAAGGTATCAAGCATAGTAACACCAAGATTTCTACCTCATGGTAGCATGTGGTTAATGTCGAAGAGCCTATCCATCTCAAGTCTTCCATGTTGTTGAATCATTTGGTCCACTCTTGGAGAGAAGTCCTTGTTAAAACTTCTTGGCACCCACCTCCAAATCAAGAGGCAGCAAACTCCCTGAGAGCAAAAGTATTGGTGGTTTGGAAACTTCTCTCCTGGCAAGGCAAAGAGAAACAAAGGCCGATATTGAATAGGATGGTGCACCTAGGACTCATCATTGTTGCTTATGCTCTTCTACCTATCGGTGGAGCGATTATATCCTTCAAATCAGCTCAATGCTACCTTCATGTTTCCCAAGGCTACCACAATTTGTGGAATGCCATCTCCACCTCTTTACGGGCCATGTAGCCTCTCCCCTCTTTGGACCAAGAGACCCCTTGGTAGGATTCAGTGATTAATGGCCGCCTGCTTTTGGGTCATGCTTCAACAAATCAAATATATCATTTGCTTATTCATGATATGCCTAGCTTGTCCAAAAAGACAATACTCTTGTACCTTGTCTTGTATTCTATTTCTATTTGTATGACTCTCCCTTTTACATTTATATGATATATCAAAAAAAATTACGTATCTCTTTTTTTAGATATAAAATTTTGTATTCTATTTAGTTTCTCATATTGGTTAAGTTTACAAGCCTAAAAATTTTCTAACACAAGAATTACACATTGCACTTTAAAGGCAATACGTTGTCATGCCACTGCAAAGGTAGTATTTCACGATAGTGCATTATTTTAGTAGTATTTCACAATATTGCATTATCTTAAACACCAAAAAGGCAACATTTAAAAAATATAACAAATGAACTATCTTTTTCTCTGCCTCCTTCTTTCCCCTCTCCCTTACTTTCACTATTGAGGGGGGAAATTAATGGGGACCCACCCCTAATGTATACGCTTATGCACTTTTTGAAAAAACCACCATCCCCTACACTTATGTGATTCCATAAGTTACCTATGGTGAACCCTCAAGACTAAGGTTTGGTTGTATGTAAAAAGAGCCATGACCAGCTAGAAGAACCACAAAAGGAGGCAAGATCTCCAAGGGGGATGGGGAAATCCTAACCAAAAAGGCCAAACATGATGGAAATTTGTGGTAATAACAAGCTGGCTTAACAAAATGCCTTTTCAATCCAACGTCTTCATTTGGCGAATGTTGATTGGTGCGCTTCCTCTTGTCTCAATGCTCTCCAAGCGAAGGATTTCCAGTGGTTGCTAATTCTTTTGTCAAACGTCAGTTGAAACCCCGGCCATCGGTTCCTTACTTGCCTAGTCACGCAAAAGGTTTGGTCATTATTGTCAGCCATTTGGTTCCAAGTGGTTGGGCCATCGATGCTTCCAAAGAACTGGATCTTTGGACATCCCCAGTTTGTGGACCCCATGCAAGTTGATATGAAAGTGTTCTTTCCTTTCTTACACTTCTAGGGTTGCTAGCACGTATGGACAATGAGAAATGCATTAATCTTTGATGCTTCATCAGGTGTGTAGAGTCATATAGCCGCTTAAAAGGGCTTTTCCATTGGCAACTAGACTTGATTGAGTTAACAAATATTCTCCTTAGACAGGATCTACTTGCTTGGCACACTGCAATTTTTTCTACCCCCCTTTAGTCACTATGCTTCCTTTGTACATTCACTGTGATATCTCAGATTTTACACACAATGGCCTAGAGCCATCCTATATCTTGTAACCATGTAATCTTGTACTCTTTTTGTAATCAATACAATTATCTTTTGCGAAAGAGAGATCGAGAGAGAAACGGTGAAGACTACAGAGAATGAATGCTGAATACAAAGGGCAAAATATGTACAATAAGTTGTACGTGTATGAACAATTGGAGATCTCTCGCCCTAAACAAAACTAAAGTGACTATTATCAGAGGCAGCGTACTATAAATAGCAAGTAATAATGTGCAAAAATATGTAGTCAACCTACATTTAATGAAGTTGAGTGCTACACAAACTAGTCCGACTATTAGAATTAGCCTCCTACCATCTGCTGTCCAGCCATCACCGACTATAATCCATCACTATCCAACCCTAGGTTGCCTGTTTTTTCGACCGTTGCCTTGTTGTTTGAAGGTCTCCATTTGCTACGTCATCATAGCACCTAATCAGCCTTCATTTTCAGCATCTGCTACCAAAGGCAACAGGCTGCCACCATCTCTCCCACCAAGCAATTGCTGTAGTACCTGCGTTTTTGCTGTCCAGAAGGCTGTCTACATCAACAAACACCTCTCCTATTGTCACTTGATAGTTCTCTACCTCAAGGTGATCAGTTTCAGCCTTCCTTTGGTGGTGCATTGCTACGTTTATCAGATTTCAGCCTTTGATTACTATGTTTTGGTGACCAGCCCATTGCTCTTCATTATTCAGCACTCTCTCATCTCCAACTAGTGGTCACAACACATGGGATCCATCTCCGGTAGACATCACTCTGTGACACTGCATTACTCTACCCTTGTGCATTTTGTACACTCTTACATTCATTTACAACATTCATTCACTTCACAGTTTCTTCTCTTTGTGTTTATCTTTGTGTTTGAGTTTTGAGTTTTTGTGTTTTACGTTTAGGGTTCAACTTTTGCTTGTCACTGTCTGAGTCTTTGTGTTTCAGTCTTGGTCATACATGTTGTGTTTCCTCAATCCAAACCCTAACATATCTTCACATCCTCAACAAAGACGACCTGCTCGATGAAGACAACACAAGTCTCAAGTCTAAGAAGGCCATAAACTGAGAGAAGAGGGAAGCCCAAGTCGAGAACATGGAGGGCCTCAAAAACAGAACACGATGGACAGTTGGCTTCTATATATAAAACCACATAAGCACATCCATGTGCACAAACTCTACAAGAAACTCGATCACTATGGCGCGTATCCTGCACAAGCACCAATGGGACTAGCTCCTCCCAAGTGAGATTCTCCCAGCTACGAGAAGTGAGAAGACTGGTATAGAACACATCATATGTTGGTGATGAAAGATGTGAGAGAAGTATCACAATTAGGTTCTCGGAAGAAATGTTTGTACCAAGGAATGAAAGCTCATCCCGAATCTCCTCCATCCTGTGGATGTGATTTCTTATTGTAGGGGAATCTACAATAGAAAGCTATCATAGCTTTAACTCAAGAGATAATCAATGCCCAAATGTCTAGATCCGGAAGAGATAATCGATACCCAGATGTTTGGATACATCTAACATGCATAAGCATAGAATCTATACAATTCAAAAGGAGAGAGAGAGGGCTCTAGCATTCAACCGATCCCATAAAGTCACCGAATCCATAGTCACACCATCATGAGGATCCACAATAGGTCGAGGTATAGGGACTGTAAAAAAATCCCAAAAGTCAATCATCGAGGAGAGACTCCATGGGCATGCAGCATGACCATAGAGGATAGTTTATCCCATCCAACTTGTCGGATGCAGAGAGAGAGGGTAGGATTAGCACCTTCTCAAGAGATGCCGTCAATGCCAATCGGGGACTAAAAGCCCCAAAAGCATATAACATGAAAGAGGAATAAGATGGTGGTCGGTTTGAATGATCCCAAACGGCACGATCCCCTATAGCATACACATTAGCCATATCTGTCCTTCAAGAAATACTTGCAAGAAAACAAAGAAGATGTTGCAACAGGAATGTCCTCCACCTATACAAGGTCCGTCAACCTACGAATCAAAAAAGATTGATGGAGACAGGGAGTATTCGAGGTAGGAAGGGAGAACTGGATGCTGGGAAGGTATGCTGACTGAAAACACAGATTCTTCGTCACCGACACCCAGTGGTGGTTGAGACAACTGGTCTCTTGGGCCTGGCCATCCCCTTATTCTCCCCAAAGGGAACAGATTACTCAATTGGAAAGCAAAGTCCACTATGGTTCCATCCACCTTTGTAAGTCCTAGTAGGCCACTAGGCGACTAGCAAGCACCTTTTATCCAATGCCTTGGCCTCTCTGGGGTAATCACTTGGGCTCCCTTAGATAACCATCGCCTTTGTAGTCTTGGTAAGTCATTGGGCAGCTAAGGTGCACCCTTTGCTCAATGCCTTGGGGTCGGCCACCTTGGGTAAAAGAAAAGAAAATTTGGGATTGGGATGGTGCACTCCCTTTTTTATTCCAATTTTTGGCCTAAGAGGGGGTGTTGAGCTAAAAATGCATTAGCTTTCTTAAAACAGCTCAAAAACTTAATCAATTAAACCTTTTATTAAAAAGAAATGTGTTCCTAGAGAGTATTTGTGCCCCATAAGCAAAACCTTAATTGGGAGGACCCAAACTTTCTATAAATAGACTGCTACCCTCCATCCAGCCACAATCTTGTTTTTGCAATTTGCCAATGCCATATATCTGCTGTCCACAACCTTGTTCTAGGAGGAAATCTCAGCCGGAGCTGCCCATCATTCTTGTATATTTCCTGGTGCCTGCTGTCCAACCTTCCATTGCTGATTATGGAGGTTTCATGGCCTGTTCTCCACCATATCCAGCTGGCGACTGCACACAAAGGCTGGAATAGCTTGCATTTGATGCATACACACCTTGTCCAGCTGCCATACAGCCTGCTCTGACATCGCCCAGCTGCCACATGGCAGTCCACTGCTGTGTTTTGCCCTGATTGATGCATACACACCTTTTCCAGCTGCCATACAACCTACTTTGACATCATCCAGCTGCAACATGGCAGTCCACTACTACATTTTTTCCTGATTGCTGCTGCACAGCCTGTTTTCAGCTGTTGCAGATTTGCATTTTGCTGCTACTGATCTATACAGCTGCCACATCATCATTCAGACCCTCAAGGAGGTTGCCTTGCTATGTTTCGGGATCCTTCAAAGTACAACATACTCTCCAACTCATACTCTTTGCCCTGGTCCTCCAGACATGGGAGTTTGGGGGTTAGTATTCTTCACCGCATGGTGTGTTTGCTGCATTGAGCATTGTGTTCTATTTAGAATTCATTCTTCATTATTCACTATGATCATTGTCTCTATGTTACCCTAACCCTAACTATGTTCTATGTCCATCTGTGCCTTTGTCATATGACTGTTTTTGTGTATTTTGTGGTAGAGCATTTCTTTACGGGCTACCTATTGTGTTTTAGGATCCATCTGAGTACAACATACTTTCCAGCTCATACTCTCTACCCCAATCCTAGAGAAACAAGAGTTCAAGGGTCAATGTTCACTTTCCATAGTGTGTTTGCTGCATTAAGCATTGTACTTATTCATTATTCATTCATTCATCTTTTGTGTTCATTGTCTCTGAGTTACCCTAACCCTATTGAGTTCTCATATCAATCTGTCCTTTGTCGCATAATTGTGCTTATTATTTGTAGACAAGTATTTCTTTACATAGAAGACATCATAGTTTGAAGACGGGAGATGAGTGATGAAAATTATCACCATGTCCTCTGATAAACTGTCCTACCAAGGGATGCAAGCTCATCCGCAATTCCTCCATCTTGTTGATGTGGTCCTTCATAAAAGGAGAGTCATCAATCGAAAACATTCGAAGCTTCTTTTCAATGGTAATTCAAAGGGCAAAGGTCTTCTGCTAATAAAGAGGAGAGCTTTGTTTGCACCTCCACCGTTGCTCAAAATCACATTCACAAGCACAAAATCTTGCAAAATCATGAAGAGAAAATAATAGTTTCTAGAGTTGACCTGATCCCAAAGGGCTGCTTGGTCCATATCGTACAAGCAATGCAAGGATCCTCCGCCATACAGGGAATAGTAGTAGTAACAAATGACCATAAATTAAAGGTATCAAGAATGCACTCCGCTTTGCAAGACCAAAGAAAGTAATTTGGGCCATCAAGGAAACCTTCTTTGGGCAAAAAGGAAAAAAGGCACCTACACAAATAGTGCCAGAATGGCCATGAAGGTCCTTCAATAGGCACCCTATTAGAGACTTATAGAGAAGCAAGGGAAACAGGCCTCTCCGATCTTCTTGACCTATCAAAGTTATGTGGCTTTAATCTTCAATCTTCATGTCGCTCTTCACAACGTTCGGACTATCGGGATCGCCTATCTGAAGAAGACTCGATTGTCTCCTCATCTAAGTCAACAAGCATATCGAAACAATAATCATAACACACAAAAATTTGTTGCATTTTGATCTTGAGCTTCCCGAACAGAGGAGAAATCAGCTACACCCCACAAAAAGAAGTTGTACATGCCCAACACACTTTGTAGAAGGCTTGAACAGTGCAGAAAATCTATGTTCTTCGCAACAAACCTGCACCATAACAGCAAGTAGAGTGTGGTCTCCTCTTCATAGAACCTCCAAGTCCTCTCTTGTGGCAATGATACCATGTGAAAGTGTGCAACAAAAGAACAAAAACACAAAGAGAGAAGAGAAAAGAAAGACTGCAATCAAAGAAGATAATGGAGAGAGAAATCTGCATTGAACTCCAAGAGAATGCTGAATACAATGAGGACTAATCAATCCTTGCACACAACTCAAAACATCAGTGAGAGCACTGTATCAAGCTAATGGCAACATAGATGACAAATTGTTGAGCTAAAAATTCATCACATCTTGATTAGCTCTTTAAAACAGCCCCAAAACAATAAATTACCAAAAGTTTCATTGAACAGGAGCGACTCTAAAGAGTTTCTATCCACATCTATAATAAACAAGCTACCCACCATTCAATCCTATCCTTTTGTGCAAGTTTTTCGTGTCCACGTGTAGATTTCAGCCATCAACTTTTCACTCAGTGGCTGTTCAACCTTCACAAATGTTGCCGCCTCTCTATCACCCCTCCTAGCACCACCTGGCGAACGACTGCCCTTCAACTACCATCCTACTACCTAGTGACTTCCCACTGTTGCATTTGGTGTCCTCTTGCCATCACAAGCTCCTCCAACACCTATTCCTACTTGCATTTGCTAGCTCCCATACCTAGCGTCAGGTTTCTCTCTCCTGTGACTCCCTCCACAACTACATTTTGCTTTCTGGGCTGCCACCTGCATCATCTTCCATCATCTCTGCTATCGCTTGGTGATCCATGAGAGGAGCCTCTCATGATTAGTGTTTTCATATTCTCCACACTTAGACAACTCTGGCGGGTGATTACTACACTTAGGATCCATCTTCAATGGACATCACACTTCGACACTCACTGCTTTGCCCTTGAGCATTTTGTATACTCTTACATTCATTTACTACATTGATTCTGTTTCCTCACTGCAAACCCTAGCATATCATCACACAGATTGAAATTGTACAAGCTAACATGATCTACTGTAGCCTACAAACAAGACTAACACACAATAAACTTAGACAAGAATGTAAAACGATAAAAAGAAAATGATGAATTAATAAATGCTAAGTGAATCAATGACGAGGGACAAAATATAGAGAAGGGTGTTCAAGGAGCAAATGCTGCCCAACAACCACAGTCTCTCATGGGAGCAAGTTGAGCAAAGTGTCTTTGAGAGTGTCATCCTCTATGAACGATCCCAAGTGCAAGAAACCACCAATGTTAGAGGAGAAAGCTCATGCATAGCATTGCAGACAGCAAGGCAGCAGGCTGGATATCAAAATGCAGCAGTATTAGGGTCGAAGCTAATGAAATGCAACAATGTACTGCTAGCTACAACTGCTATTGAAAGGTGCAACAGCTAGCACCCAAAATTCAAACACCAAAGAGAGTTGTGACTGCAGGCAACTACTCCAAATGACAAGGCATATGAAGGACAGCAGCCAGCTGGTCAAAAGGCAGTCTTCAGAATGCGCAGATGGCTGGTAACAGCTGCAGCAGGTGGTAGAAGGAACTTAGATGAAAAATGCAGCAGGCAGAGTAGCAACAGTAGCAATGGTGTAGCAAAGGAGAGTGCTGGTGGCAGCTCCAAGGCAGGTGATAGCTTGAGTGGGCAGCAGCCTGTTTGATGAAAGGCAGCGCCTTGAGAAAAAGATGAGGATTCACACCGAGGCCAATTACACATAACCCCAAATGGCCAGGGCTGTGTTTAATCTCACCGGTATGGCCTTTACACACCAAGAGCACCCGCTTTCAATAACAAAAGTTGATTGGCCCACCGGTTTAAAGGCCTTCCCCCTCACTGATTGGTGGGGGATCAATTCTTGTTAGATGCATATCCAACCTTTTGGAATAAAAGTCTTGTCTCCTTGCAACTTGGGCACATCTTGGACACATTGCTTGATGGACACTAATTTCTCACAAATTGTCCCGATGTGGGAATGAGGGAATGAGAATGGATGCCCATATTATATCCTACATAGCAACAAAGAAACGTGTTTCTTTGAGTTTGAAACTTACAAAACATTTCTTGAAGTAAGAAATGTCTCTAACAATAAAAAACATGGTTTTTTTTGGGTTTTTTAAACATGATGATGATGATGAGTAATGACTCATAAGGGTTCAAGATTTTTGGATGAGAGACTTTTTTTATTAGGATTTTGTTTAGTCATTGGACTCTATCAATCTAGCATCTATTCTTGTCTTGAGAGTTGATTATTATACGAATTTAGTCCTATGATATATTATGATTCATTTTGGATTTTAATATTTTGCCACTTTGTTTTGGAATGAGAATTGTGATGTTGCAACTTGACTTAGTCCATATTGTACATGGGTTATTTACATGTTTATTTCAATTTTCTTTGTGTGATATGTATGAATCATAATATTCGAGTCCTAAGCCATAGTATAGCTTGTCCAAAGACTAACTTTGACAAAAGTGACAAGTCAATGATGGATCATGGATATGTAACGTATAATTCTCAATTGACTATCATGTATTATCACTTGAGCTCGATTTGCCTTTCTTTATTTAAGAGAGAGTTCCATAGAGATTTAGAACCTCTTTCTCTAGTTAAAACATAAAAAATCTCTATATAAAAAACCCGTTTCTAACATTTCATTTCTAAACAATTCTGACATTTCTAGCTACCATGATGTCCTATATAGGCGATGTTGGGCATTTGTCCTATTGCCAAAGTAAAATGCACTTTCAATAATTAATACATTTGGGGTTTGTTTTGGTGGAGTTCAATTACGCTGAAATGCATGAAATTCAGCATTAATTCAATTTTGGTTGCTCAGCTTACCCAAGGAGCTATAATGGATCAGCTTGGACAACAAAGGATAGGCTTGACAATCTACTTCTATTCCACACACAACATGCTGCATATGATGGGTTTTACACCATCAAACCACTGAAAGATTGAGCTCAACTGCTAGAGAGCTTAACATAGTAAGGGTCGAATTTCCTATCAAAAGTTGAGAATTAAATTTGCTTTTAAGTTAAATATCAAGTTTGAACTCCAAATAGAAACTTATCCATTCTTGCTTTTCCTAGAAATTATGGAATATCAGTTGCACCTTTGATGGGATTCTTTAACTACTCCCTCCTAACCACCAACTTCAATGGTAAAGTAATCCCTGTGAGAATCAATGGGTCATAGACAGTTGCCCAGTAAAAGCCCCACTAGGTTGGAATCAACAAGTGGGCCCTCTATTTGCTCTACTCCTTATCACACTTTTATCCAAAAGGGGTCAAGTCCTTGTCCTTCCTACCATCTATCAAATTTGTTTGTGGAGTAGAAATCTATTGGATTTATCTTTTCCTTCTCTCAAGGCAATGATGGCAAAGGTGTCGAGGATATCTTGGCTGGTAGGTATCTTGAAGCCTAGCAAGAGAGAGAACTTCGACAGACTTCTCAGCACCTCAACTCCCTCATCTTTATTATCTCAGGCTTGTGGTCTCGAAGAAATCCTTGGTGGCTTCCTTTCTACATCCAAAAAAAGCTTCTAGCATGAAAATAGTATCTATTTAGTACTTCTAAGGTAGTGCATGCCATATGAACGAGCTCCTTAGCTATCACTGGTCTCTTCTTAGAGCATCTAAGAGGTTCCTTTCAAAGACTCTAATCAGCTTCTTCTCTCCTCTCTAAGAAAGCTCCTTATCTACAAGAGCTCTTCATCCACTACATGGTCTGTCCTACACTTTGCAACTCTCAATGTCCCTTACCCCTCTAAGATTTACACCTTATACAAAAGCAACTCAAAAGTCCAATTATTCCCTCATCCTACTTGGCTTTGATCATCAATGTCGTGACCTGAAAAGTAGCGCATGGTAAGATATCTACCATGAAGAATTTGCTGCTTCAATTTTTTGTTGACTTGACAAGAAGCAGAGACGCCCATTGATTCTAAGAAGACGGAATGATACTCCCAGCTCTATTGAAGGCGGCATCGAACTTGGAAGATCAGCTACCCCCCTCCTACCCCATAGGATCTTTAACATGTTCTGGTATCTTGATTCCCACCTCTCTTGTCCTCTAAGATCTCTATCATGTTCTGATCTCTTCACAAGCATCTGCTCACCGGGAAGCTATCAGGCCCATGCCCCTAGTAGTAATCTGAAATAATGCACAGGATAATGCTCTTGTGCTGTACACAGAAGATATTAGGTAGCCTATTTCTTATTTAGTTCTCTAAGCCTACAATACTCTTGATTGATCTTAAGGTAGCCCACCTGTGTTTCAATGTTTTGGCTCTCTCAAAGCCAACGCTACTGATGGCTAAGCATAGATCCAAAGATATATATATGCACAAGTTCATCTGTACATCTGCTCACTGCATACTTAATGGACTTATATGTGCAACCAATCATCCTGCAAACACTTTTAGTTGGATTAGAAGCCATACTTGAGGACTTCCGAATGCTGAGAGGGAGGGAGAAGAGAGAGGCAGAAGGAGAACTCGGCAGGCGAGGGCTTCCACGAATTTGAATTAAACAACCATCGACGCACGCCTTGCTCCATCTCTCTCTGCTCTCTCTATCAACCGGCAGTTTACATACGCTAGTATGCCCTGCCCTGATCGCCCACGTTTTTGGGTCTAAACGACGCGACACGCGCAGGTCAATGTAACCTGCGTTAGTTAACAGAGTCATAGTTTGCATCGTCATGTGGCTTGAGATCATAATAGGGGGACTCTGCCCAATCCACTAAGTACCCTTTAACAAAATAAGGTTACTCTATCTACTCCAATAAGCAAATTTGTGTGGATAGTCTTGAATGTCTACCTCTCACCTCCTTCTTTCTCTCTCCTTTGAAACGCCTTCAATAGAGACCCACCATTACTACTATGAACCTGCAGATGGTTGGTTCTCCTATCAAGTCATAACTCCCTCACACAAGTTGATTGGCTTGCACAAAGCACGACTCTAACTGGCTTGTCAATTTAATTCAATGTATTTATTTGCTTGCATGGCTTTTTTTTATGCGACCATTTTGATATTTATGATTGGGTTTCATATGAATCTCTGTGCACTTAAGGGTAAGTCATTGCCAAGCCATCTAATCGTAAGTCTTGAAGTCTTTTCTTTATGTGACCATTTTGATATTTGTGATTGGGTTTCATCTGAATCTCTGCACACTTAGGGGTAAGTCATTGCCAAGCCATCTGATCATAAGTCTTGAAGTCTTAATCTCCCATTACTCATGCACCTATTATAGGTTTGAAATATAACATTCAATGTAATGCCAACCCTAGTGTGAAGGTGTGAATGTTTGCAATCTTAGATGATAATACGATACCATTTGAGCGAGTGGCATTTGAGTTTACATTTGCTTGTAGGTTGATTGTATTTGCTTTTAATTGAGGTATTTAAACCCCAACCATGATTGGAGCACCTAGGCCACAACTATGTAGTATGCAAATAGGATTAATCATAGCTCACTCATTTATATAGGAATTTCAAACATATAATATTGTTTATGATTGGCTATAATACTTTTTAAAAATAACATGAAATTTTTGTTTCAACTCCTTACTCATTGGATTAGTTCAAACACTTAGTAAGGACAACGTGTTTACTATAACCCTTTATTAACCTATAAGCAAGTAATTGCATTTGCTCATGTGTGCAACATTAACACATATGCATCACATGTGCATGGGCACACACGCACGTGGAGAGGAACACCAAGGAAAAGGGGGTTCTACTATAAGAAAATCTATCTTGTAACATCAACAAGCTTTTATTTCATTCTTTTGATGACCAAAACAAAGAAAACAGCAAATCTTCATGCAGTATCATAGTAGTATATCTCCCACGGATTTGATTGAATCAACCATAATCTTCAACTTCTTCATAGAATCCATCAATAGAACAAGGAACATAAAAGAATACACCATTTTTTAATGGAAATCAATCACGTAGTATTCATCTTCAATGTCTTTATAGTTTTCTCTCTCAATCTCCCATATATACAGATACACTATTTTGATAGAATTGGCTCTCTCTCTCTCTCTCTCAATAGTACATCATCTTATCATTACAATACTCAATAATGACTCTCAATAATCCTTCTTAGATCGTGGATGCACCTCCCAACAGGTATGTCTGATGTGAAGAGGCACTAGAGCCACTACATTGTCTCTTCATAGCTTACTACTGTCACTGTCACTCCAGTCTTCTCTTTAGTCTTTAGCACCTGCTTCTTCCATTTGTTTTAGCTCTTTTGAACTTAGATTCATCATTTTCAAAAGTTAGAAAACTTTTCCAAAGTCACACATACATTCTACAGAACACTTACAATAGATCTACAAAACTGAACAGAACACGAACAGAGCAAATACAGAACAGAGACAAAGCAGAGACAGAGGCTCTATAGAAGGTTTATAGAGGGTTACAGAAGGTCATCAGAGAACATCAAATCCTCATAACTCATACTAAAACCATTCCAAACTATCAAAAACTATTCAATAAGCTTTCAAAATATTTTAACATTCATCAATCATCAATCCATGCTTCATATAGAAGAAAATCAGAACAAAACAGAAGCTATACAGAAGGTATCAGAACCTCAATAGAACCTATCAGATTATCACAGAGCTTCATATTTCTACTAAAAATCATCATGAGCTTTCAAAACACTCTCAAACACTTCTATTAACAACCATACATCACTCTAAATCCATCAAAAATCAACCATTCAGACCTCAAAAACAACAAAAATATGTTAAAAATGTAGTATTTTTCCACTCTCAACATATCCCCACACTTAGAAAAGAAGCATCCTTGCGACCTAAGGAAAAGAAGAATATAAGTGCATTAAAGAGCTCAATTTGATTTTCTTTAGTATCTTCAACAATTACTCCATCACGACCCCAACTGATCACCTGTATCTCTAGAAATAATATAACTAAAGGAAAACTTTGTTATTCATTAACACATCTGATAAACAATAAAAAGTCATAACAAATTTGTGAAGGTACAAGAGGTTATTCAGCTTTCCATCGTAGGCTTGCCATCCACCATCACCATCAATAGTTGAAAAGAGAGCTCTTAAACAAATTATTCAACCAACACGAACTCATCACATACAAATTATTACAATATACACACAAACACAACCATCTGAATGACACCTCCAAAAAGAGATATATATATCATTAAGAATCATCCAAAATACATTGCAAAGGCATCAATGAAGGTGATCCCTTTCAAAGGCTTAATGATTACGAAAACGATCCATGGATAAGGACTCATCCACAAATGTCTTGGGAGGATTTTGAAAGAACTGAAGGCAGCACAACTGTTCTAGAAAAACAAGGTATCTGCTAGGTAGACAAAGGGCATGAAAATATAGGGCATCCAACTGTTGGGAATCAATGTTCACATTGACATTCATACAAAGCTTTGGAATGGCCTTTTGATTGTTATGGGAATGCCTATGCATATATGCTAGGTACCAAGCAAAATGGGCTGTCAATCTCACTAATGGATCTAGAGATTGTGAATATTGTTGAGAAAAATGGAGGTAATTTTGGTATGCTTGACTAGCAGTTGTCCAGTCCCCTGGAATTAATGGCCAATTAATATGTGGTCCCGTGAGAGAATCAATTGAGCTCCATCCTCTTGTTCTCAAAATCTGCTAATCAAATCCTTCGTATCCACTAACCAACTGAGGGGGTTGAGAAATAGAAGTGGTAGGAGATGGAAGTGGAATAAGTAAAAGAGGATGAAGAGATGTGTTATGGACCATCAGGACCATAACAGGAAATGCAAGAAACTAGCACTGCAAGGAACTTCCTTACACAATTTACAGCCATTTCGTATATTTAATCTTTAGGAACAATATACAAACACGAACTGCATATTATATTCGTCATTGTTGAACCACTATCCTGAAAACGATCACACAGTTTATCAGCGTCATATTCACTCCTGATCCAATAACTTGCAGTAAACAGTGCAGATATTCAGGACACAGATACACATTATTAGAACCAGACATAAACAACCAGAATCAAGCGCTGTCCTGAAGAATACATCAGTTCTCATCATGCAAGAATACAAAAGACACAAGACTCCTGATTGTCAGGAAGGCGCCTGAATGTCAGGTAAAAACCTGAATGCTTCATATGACATCTTAGGTCACTTTCCATATGCTGGTTCTACATGTATGCTAGTACTAAGGTATAAAAAGTACTAATATAGTGCAATTTGAGCCTCAACAAGATGGGTAGGCAAAATCATAAAATGAGGAATAAGCTAAAGAAGGAGTGGCTGAAAATTTAAGTGAATTAGTTAGGAAATGTGTCAATTGATAAGCAGGAAAAGTAGAAGGTATATGGATAGATGGAGAAGGGCATGGCGGAGAAGGGGAAAAAACTCGATCTTCAATGAAAGAACAATAGGCAAAGATTGGAATTTAAGGAAAACCCTGAGGTTGGAAAAGGAGAGGTAAGATAGCTACTGAGTTGGATTGATAAAGGGAAAAATAAGCATCATAGCGATGGGCCATTTGTTGATAGTACAATAAGCTAGGAACAGAGGGACCTAAAACAGATCGTCGATGGTAGGCATCAAAGAAGGATGAATCAAATGGATGGTTCTTGGAAAGATAAGCTAGGAGATCCACCCTCAATTGGTTAGTGTTCTGTACATAAGTAGAAGTTGTATTCTGGCATTGGTTCAGGACTACATAATCAATCATTAAATGCCATGAAGTGTCAAGGCAAGTAGCCACTTTAGAAGAATAGCATTAGAACGTGTCATCTATCCTCAACTCTAAATAGTTGACATATAAGGCAGCTTGTAAAATCATATCCCCCACATACCAAGCCAGATCTACATCATCCGAAATTAACAAATTACCTCATAGATACATATAAGATAGCAACATGGTATCCATTGTCATAGAATCTTCAAAGGCCATACGGACAACTTTTGTCAGCAAATCAGAAGACCAAGCCCCACTCCAACCATCCTTTGGAAGAGGGAGATCCATCGTTGAGAGCTTAATATAGAATGCAAACTTCTACAACTGATAGTGGATAAAAAAGGAATGGTCGGGAGGAACATACTCTTGAAAGTGCTCAAATGTAGACCATAATAAATCCATCCTAGACTGCAATCTTTCCACTTTATCTTGAAACAACGAACATAATGTGGCCTGTCTCTGGAGAACTGCCAAGTCCTGCAAGATATAGAAGGAATCATAGGAACATTGGGGCTTGGAGGAATGGACCGTAACTGCACCAGTTGGTCCTGCAACTGCTTAATTTGGAAAGCTTGGGATTCCAATGTATTGTGAGCAGTTTGCAAAGCTGATAGTTTCGTATCTAAAAGATTCTTAAACTCTTGAGCTTCTTTGGACATTTTCTCTTTCTCTTCCAAAACTCTAATGACCTCTGACTGAGCCTCTGCTAACCGAATTTTCAAAGAAGATATTTCTTCTCTCTAGATCTCAATCATTTGTGTCTACTGCTCCATCTGCTTAAAACAGATCGACAAGAATGTCTTTAGCAGACGCTAACTCTGTAGTTGCCTTATGCAACTGGTCTTTGGATTGCATCAATTCTTCATGAAAAGAAGCATATAACTGTTGAACACAAGTTGTCATTGAGAGTTCAATAGAACTTTAGATGTTGTTACAAAGGAAAGGAATGGCATCCTCTGACACTAAACTGTTTAGCGAAGGAACTGATATTTCCAAACAACCTTTTGGATGTGCCCTGAATAAATTGTTGCATGTAAGATAAGCAGGAAGATCACTTCAAGAGGTACCATGAATTGTTATTACTGAAGGAATGACTGGTGGAACTTTCTCTGCTACACGCTTCAAGCGCTTCCGCTGAATGACCAATGGAGGAGGGGAATCAAGATCCTCTATGTCAATGGGTTCTGAATCTTCTGAAGGTGGAGAGGGAGGAACTGGATCAGATGGAGGCGGAGGTAGCACACCCTTCTTAAGGCCTGAGTATGTCAAGAAAGCATATAAATATGAACCATAAGTTACATTGGGAACATTCGCTTTAGTCACTTTGACAAAATTTTGGTTCATCTTCGTAAGAATGTAAGTACTCCAGTCAATACCCCTTTTAACATCAGCCTGGAAGCCGTGAAAAGCTCCTTGGACAAATAATGAGATGGTGTCTTGGCAGGCATGAACTTGTCTTGGAGAAATTGGCAAACTAGCTTCTAGAGAGGATCAGTGATTATTGAAAAAGACACTCCTGAAGTGTTAATTACCTTCTTGACATCAAGGACCTCTTTAGTCTGCTTCTGTAACAGCTTGAGAATCTCATCATCTGAGAATAATTGTCTGGCTGTAACAAAGGGTTCTCCTTTGTAGGGAAGAGACAAAGCCTTCCCTAACCCTCTAGGTATCAAAATCATGGAAGTACCACGAACCAAGCCCTATTTCTTACTGTATGATGCAAGAAACTCATCACAGGGATGGATCATCTGGAATCAAAGGGAGTGAAGCAGCCACAAAAGTTGCAAGGCCGGCTTTCGTGATAGGCTCAAAAGTTAGTAGGAAATAATAATCCCTACTGATCAATGGGACATACTGAACAGGAGGAGGAGCTTGAGGCGCCATTCCGATGGAATATACACATACCACAAACACAAACAATCATAGAGAATGCTTGCAAAACAACAGAATAGCTATAAAAAAGAAATTGATCAAAAGAAGCATACCCACAGATGTAACTAACCAATTGACCACCCCACACAACCCACATCCTAGAAAAATTCAGCATGACCCCTACACATATGCGACTGAAAGCTTCATGCTATGCAACAAGTAGGCACCCAAGACCCCGTGTCAGGCAAAAAAAGAAAAAACTACAAATCACACCCGTAATCGTGTCACACAATCAAACCATAATACCTCAAAAATCTAATCAGGACATAACCAGAACTTTAATAAACAATATCAGCTTAAAGGACTATACATGCCCATCTCACGAAGCGTATTTATTAAAAAGGAAAAAAAGTACAGTGAGAGGAATGATTTTAGTGAAGGGTTCATTTAAATAAATTATTAACAATGGTTGAAATTTTATTAGGTTGTAAACCTTAATAAGAAAATGACAGTTCATTTTTAAATTGTTATTACAATTTATTAATGTGAAACGGTGCTTTTAACAAAACACGGACTGCGATCCCCAGACTCAAGTCTCTAAATGCATATTCATTGATTAAAAATTTAATGTGTCTGAACACTCTTCTTTTTCAACGCGTGCATTTTTGTGATAGTTGGTTCGTTTTTATTTAAAAATTAAAGTGCCTTTGAAGCGCATGTAGTGCGTGTAAAGTGAACGGTTGGTTGATTTTAATTTATTAAAAAAATGTGTGTTTAGCGCGAGCGCATGTGAAAAAGTGGGTGAATAAAGTTCATTTTAATAGTTAACTGTGGTTAAGGGATGTCTAAAAATAAATAAAGCATGAAAAATAGATACCTGGTAGGGGTGTGTATATAAGAGACTGAGGGTGCACTGAGTAGTCCCAAATGCAAGTAATCCAATAAAAAAAGCAAAAACCATTGACTAGAAAAAATAAAACATCTTAGTATTTGAAAAAAATAAAATAAAATAAATATCAAGGCAAGACTAGTGGAATCACATTTTGTTTAGGCAATGTTCATTAGTGTTTGGGTGAAATTGATATTAGTATTTTTTAAAAAATTTATAATTTAGGTATGTTTTGATTTTGTATTTTATTTTTTTAAATTTTTTTAATTATTAAGTATAATTTTTTATTTTAAAATATTCCAAAAGAAATCGAATGCATTAATGGATTTTTTGAATTTAATGCTGTTTTTAGGGAATTTTAATGAAATTGTCTCAATTTTTAGTGAATTTTAAAAGGATTTTGATTTGTTTTTTGCAATTAATTTTCTATATTATAATCAACAAGATCAACCAAAAAATTACCTAATTCAATAAGAAAAAATTTTGTTTTTTAACTAAATTTTTATGAATTTTTAATATTTTTATGTGTTTTAAGGTATTTTTAAAGTATTTTTCTCGGGTTTGTGGAAAATCAAAAGAGATACCTAGGCTGCGTGTGAACAGCTGTGTGTGCTCGGGGACGGCACGCACCACCGCATGGAGAAGACCAAATGCGCGTCCGCACGCGTGAACACCTGCAGACCACTCCCGTACGCGTAGGCACACCGGGACGTCCGGGCTGCGTGTGGAGGGGAGGTAGAGTGGAAAAGGGGCAGGAAAGGGGGGCTAAAATGGGGGGAAACGGGGGTTAGTGGAGGTGAGTGAATTAAGTGGTTAGGTAGGGTGATTAAGTTAATTAAGTTAGGTAGGTTAATTAGGTGGATTAGGTGAATTAAGTTAGTTAGGCTGATTAGGTTAAGTTAAGTTGATTAAGTTAGGTAAGTTAGGTTACGTTGATTAAGTGAGTTAGGTAAGGTTAGTAAATTAAGTTAATTAAGGTAGGTAAGTAAGGTTAGGAAATTAAGTTAATTAAGGCAGGTAAGTAAGGTTAGGAAATTAAGTTAATTAAGGCAGGTAAGTAAGGTTAGGAAATTAAGTTAATTAAGGCAGGTAAGTAAGGTTAGGAAATTAAGTTAATTAAGGTAGGTAATTAAGGGTAGGGAATGAAGGAAAAAAAAAACAAACCAGAAGGATGAGAGGTGGAGATGGCGGGGCGCCGGCATGGTGGGAGGAGGAGGGGAGGTGGAGATGGAGGAGGATGCGGCGGAGGCGGAGGGAGGGAGGGGAACAACGTGTGGTGGTGAGGGAGGGGAGAGGAGGAGAAAGACGTTGAGGGAGGGGAGGAGGACCATTCGGAGGAGGGAGTGGAGGAGGCAGTCGGAGGCGACGCAGGGAGGCGCAAAGGGAAGAGGAGGAGAGGAAGCGAGTCGGGGGAGGCGATGGAGGGGAGGAAGGTCGTGCCGAGGGGGACGCTGCGCGGCGGGTGGAGAGGGGGGTCGTGCGAAGGAGAAAAGAGAGGTGGAAGAGGCTGTGATGAATCAGGTAAGGCGGTTTTTTTTTGTTTGTTTTTTTCTTCTCTTCTTGTTATTCTTTTTTCTTTTTGTAAAGTAAGTGGTTATTATGTGTTTTAAGTTTTATGTGTGTGGTGTTTTTTCTTTTTTTCTTTTTTTCTTTTTGGTTTTTTGTTGTTTTTTTAAATTTTATAAGAGAGTGTGTTGTGAAAAATGGGTTGTAATATGTTTTAGTTTTAGTTTTTGTTTTTTTTGGGTTTTTTGTGTGTGTGTGTGTTTTTTTTAAATTGTGTTTTTTTTTTGGGTTTTTGTTTTTTTATCGATTTTTTTAAAAAAATTATTATTTAGTTTAGTTGTAGTTTGTTTTGAAATTTATTAGGAGGGGGGTAAAAAATTAAAAAAATTTGCGATGGTGGAACCTGATGGGGCGGGGACGGCAACATGCGAATCGCAGATGCCACGGGGCGACGTGAGGTGCTTAAACCCAAAAACGCACGCGGTCACACACGAGGCGTGGGACGCGATACACTTGAATGGAAAGAAAAATTAATAAAATACAAAACCGGACATCGGATGGAAAAACTGTAAAAATGAAAAATGTGCCGGGAGACAAGGAGAAGATGATAGAAAAATGCAGCATGGGTTCCAGGACAAAATTAGGGTGTTCACATGGAAAAAACACAAAAAATAGACCTGAAAACACATACGGGTATTAATATCGGAAAATCCACTCATTGGAACGAAGTGCAAAAAGAAGGAAAAATGTGCAAAATAACATGCCCAACAACCCTATCATGGCAAAACACGGTTTCAACCAAGATAGGATGTGTTCGCATGAGAAAAACCCAAAAAACGGATCTGAAAATGGATGCAGAAATTAATATGGGAAGAATCAATTGCCGGAACGAAGTGCAATAAACAAGAAAAATGTTCAAGGGAAGGGGATTCACAGGCGGAATTTGGTTATAGTTTTCCCTGTGACGGGCCCTAGCCTTCATCTAAATAGACGTTATTATCAAGGCGTCTGGCCTGCTTAATCCAATCCTTTTTTGAAACCACCCCTGGTGCATCAAAACTCAGTTTGGGGGGAATTAGGAGGGGTTCACATGGGAAAAATGTGAAAAATATGCACGAAAAGGTCCTGAAAACTCGCAAAAATTAATACCGAATGAACCGTGCATCGGAATGATAGGGAGGAAAAAGGAAAAATGCCAGGAGAAATGGGTAGGGCGGGGTTGGCACATCAGATCAGTGTTCCGAAGTAATAAAAGCAGGTTCACATGGAAAACCATCCAATTTATGGGAATTACTTCAAAAATTAATAACGCAAGAACCACGGATCGAAACATGGGTTGGTAAAAAGGAAAAAGGGGCAGTTAAAGGGACAAACAGGGATGTAAGGTTGGATATGAGTCTCAGTGAACATAAGGTACATTCTCATGGAAAAATTGCAAAATAAAGGATAAAGGCAAATGGACAAGGAACAGCCCCGGGGACAGGGTGAAATAGAATGGAGGAGTGGGGAAGGGACCCCATCAGAGCATAAAAAATGAAGTGCCGCATTTGGAGGTGGATAGATGTATTTCCATAATGATATGCAGAACTGATGCGCAAGGACACGTCCCCACACTTAAGACCTTGATAGGAAGGGTAAACCGAACAATAAGGACCTAGTACCACAATCGAGAAGTAAAGTAGACTATCGAGGTTGTGTCTTGTGCCGTTGTCGGCTACATGAGGTACCAAGGTGTCTTCACAGCACACGTCCTTCATAGCAGGGACCACACGGCAGCACCCAGGGAGGTAGCTGGTTGAAGAAATCATAGGAAATTTGTCGATGACGAGGGATATATTGCACTCAATTCACGATCACTCAAATGGAATGAAAGAACAATCACTCGCCCCATAACTTATATCACTCGAGATAATATTGATAGAAACCCATATCTCACACCCGATTTAGGAATCGACAAGGGGTGGTGTAGGGGGAGTATGCCAGGGTGCACAATTGATGGTGCATTAGTGCATCCAACCCCGTCTGGCATAGGTGCAAGTAGGAAGGCCAGGGAGCCTTGCAGTGCAGTGTACAGAATAGAGTGACGTGTCCTGTGCTGATAGCAGAGACCCATCCCATGGGGGCAGAGGGAAACAGAAACGTACCTGACTTCAATGGTCATAACGTCCCTCAATCCTCACCTCTCAATACTGGATTGAAGAAACACCAGTCACACTCAGCCCACCCTCTGTCTCACATTTTGTTGAAAGATAGAGAGGGTAGCCCATTCTTGAAACCCATTGATGTAATCCTCACTGTCACTTGTGCAGAGGTTGTATGCCTTGTTCTCATTTGATGGTGCAATAGTGCATCCCGCCCTGTGCCGACAAAAGAGAACAAGGTCGGGTTGAGAGGTATCTGTGAGGGGCTAGCAGAACGAGACCACCTCATAAAGAGAATCATAAGGGCTATCAGAAGCACAAAGAGAAGGACAGTGCGACGCCCAAAAGGGAGAGGGTAGGTCGACTGTGATTGTCAAGATCCCCAGGGAGGGAAGTACTTCTTCAGATGATAGCCATTGATAAGGAAAGGATCATCAAAGGCATCAATGGTCTGTACCTGAACAGAGCCATTAAGATTGATAGCAAGTACCTTGTATGGGCCCATCCACCGTTGTTGAAGCTTGTCAGGAAACTTGCCAAATCTTGAATCATAGGCTAGGACAAGATCACATTCTTTAAACTCCTTGTGCTTGATAAAACTATCATGATAGGCCTTGCGTCGCACTTGAGTGGTTTCCATACACTATAGGGCCATCTGTCGTATCTCATCCAAGCATTCCAAGTGCAGGAGGCAGCGTTGCAATGACTCATCATCTCCTGAGCGTTCTTTAACTGCCACTTGCAAAGAGGGCAATTCCAGTTCAATAGGGAAGACAGCTTCTGCACCATACACTAAATGGAAAAGGGTCTGTCATGTAGCTGCCTTATGGGAGGTTTTGTATACCCAGACAGAGGGCCTCTATAAGTTGATCGTCCCAGTCGTGACGATGTGTGGCAATTGTTCTTGTCAGGATCGAGCAAAGGATGGATTGGTGACTTCAACTTGGCCGTTGGCTCTGGGGTAGTAAGGAGTAGACTTGCGATGGCGGATCTTATACAGCTCTGTCAGCTCCTCCATGATTTTGTTAAGGAAATGAGTACCTCTGTCACTTACCAGCTCGAGGGGACTGCCAAAACGGGTGATAATATTCTCGTACATGAATAGGGCTACATTGTTACCATCGTCCCGCTTCAGAGCTTTAGCTTCACACCACTTTGTGACATAATCCGTAGATACTAAGATGTATTTGTTTTGCCTCTGTCTGGTGGGTGGATCAATGGGACCCACAAAATCAATCCCCCACTTCTCGAACGGCTTTAGGAGAAGAATGGGTTGCAGTGGCATGGCACTTGTTTTGGTGGGTTTCCCCATTTGTTGACAAGCATCACATCTCTTGCAGTAGTCATATGCATCCTTGTGGAGGGTCGGCCACCACCAGTATCCTGCTAACAGAGCCTTCCTGGCTATCGCTTCTCCTGCGAAGTGTCCACCACATGGTTCGTCATGGCATGCTTTTAATACTATGCCGATTTCATCACTTGCACATCCTTTAACATTTGCTTTGTTCATCAAGAAGGACAAGGCTTCATGATCCACGTAGAACTTGAAATGCGTTGATAATAGATAGTGTCGAGACTTCTTCAATGCAAACACCATTGCCAAGCACTCAAGCTCAGTCACTGTGTAGTTCCATTTCCTATCAGTGACCTTCCGACTTGCATAATAAATTGGTTGATCTAATTTAGAGGGGCCCTTTTGACATATGACAACACCTAGCCCTTCAACCGATGCATCTGTGTGCACATGAAACTCCTTCGTCCAATCAGGAGGCTGTAAGATAGGTGCTTGGATAAGGCACTGTTTTAGGGTATTAAAGGCTTCTTCACATGAAACTCCTTCATCCAATCAAGAGGTTGTAAGATAGGTGCTTGGATAAGGCACTATTTTAGGGTATTAAAGGCTTCTTCACAGTCATTAGTCCAAAGAAAATCCGCATCTTTCCTTAGGAGCTTATGCAGAGGGCTGCCTTGGTTGTAAAATGTGCAATAAATCCTTTGTAGTAGCCCACATGGCCAAGAAATCCCCTCAATTGCTTGAGGTTTGTTGGTGTTGTCAAGGTAGCAATCTTCTCAATCTTCGCCTGGTCTGTGGCAATCCCTTGTGTAGAAACAATATGGCCCAAAAGAACTCCTGATGAGACGCCAAATACACATTTGTCGGGGTTGAGAGAAATCCCATACTCTCGGCATCTGTCAAAACATTGCTCTAGGTATCCCCAGTGCTCACGTATTAAGCTATAAACACAGAAGTCATCAAGATACACCTCAATGAAATCCCATACTCTTGGCATCTGTCAAAATATTACTCTAGGTGTCCCTAGTGCTCATGTATTAAGCTATAAACACAGAAGTCATCAAGATACACCTCAATGAAATCATGCAAATGATTCTGGAAGGTAGCCATCATTACTCATTGGAAGATGACAGGAGCATTACAGAGCCCAAATGGCATCACTATATAGGCATAAGTCCCCCATTCTATGGTAAAGGCTATTTTGGATTGGTCCTCTTCTGCAATTTGGACTTGGTTATATCCGTTGAATCCATCCAAGAGGGAATACAGCTCACGGCCTGTCACTGTGTCCAATAGTTGGTCTGTAAAAGGGATAGGGAAATGATATTTCTTTGTCTTTGAATTGAGCTTTCGAAAGTCCACACATATTCAAAGTTTCCCATTCTTCTTGGGTACTATCACAATGGGCGAAACCCATTCAATGTTAGCCACGGGATAAATGAACTTGGCTTCAAGAAGTTTCAATAATTCAGCCTTCACCAGAGCAGAATAATTAGGATTCGTACGTCTTTGTCTTTGCCTTACAGGTTTGGCATCAGGCTCTAGGTCAATGTGATATTGGCATATTTTGGGATCAATCCCCTTTAGATCTTTATATGACCGAGCAAACACGTCTACGTTCTCTTTGAATAGGTCTTGCAAGACCACTAGTTCTTCTTCTAGAAGATTGAGACCCACTTTCAGGTGACGTTCAATACCATCAGTATCCAGGAATGTCACTTGCCTTTCACCTTCCACTTCGCGGATGAATGTCCTATAGATTGCTTCTAGATAGAGGTCTGACTCTTTCAAGAGAGTAGCGTCCTCATCTGATGTTCCACTAAAACCAGTGTCCTCCTTCTGAATAGATGACTCATTTGTCTGTTGAGATTGCTGGAAGGGTATCAGAGCTTTGTTTGCTTCTGTCTGAGTGGTGATTTCTTCTAAACTTAGGGATTCATCTTCAGAGGATGCGTTTAGGAATGCCACATAGCACGAACCTTCTAGAGGCCGTGGCTCTAAGGGCTTTGGCTTCTGTTGGCAGGGGGCATCATCATCATCTTTTCTCTAGACTGAACAGTCAAGGCAACAAGAGCCACTTGTGAACTTAATTTTTATGCCTTTAATCCATTGCTTATGCAGATTTGGCATACTTTGTGGTCCATTGGTCAACCCAAATGGAACCATGGTCATTCCATCCAACACCCCAAGATCTTCGGCCTCTGAGGTCTCTATAGCCATCAACAAGATCTTCCGCTATCAGAGAAACTTCTTCAACTACACTTTCATATCCTACTTCGTTTCTTCCTCATCATGTCCATCCTCTTCCTCTGGAGGCTCTGTCTCTGCTTCTGTAGAGGCTTTGTAGGAGAAGAACAGATCTTTTGCCTCTGCGTCTGTTTCTGCTTCTATTCCTGTCTCTGGCTCTGTCTCTATTATTGTCTCTGTGACTATCTCTGCGACTGTCTCTGTTATTGCCATGTAACAGGGAGAACAATACATCCATGCTTCTATTTCGCTGTCAGAGGTGATTTCAGAAGTTAATTCTAGTTGAGGCATGAGGTATTCTCCCACGGACAAAGACTTTGCTTCCCTTGGTAGTTCGTTTACAGTGCCCACTGTTAGGGACTGTGCCTCTATTTTCTTGGGAAAGATCTATTTAATAGCATCTTCGTCCCCAGATGTACCATCTGTTACCTCATTGGAGGAGTCGGTTATGACTTCGATGGATGTGGATCCATTACCTTTTTGCTATCCATACAATTTCAACACAACTTTGTTGGGTCCTCTGCCTAGGGTTAGGGTTCCTTTGAACCAATCCGTCCTGGCTCTCGCTTCAAAAAGCCAAGGTCTTCCCAACAGTAGAGGGTATGAGGTCCCATAAGAATTTGGTTTAACCACCAAATAGATCAGCCAATAGTCTCTTCCTGCAAGGGTTGTTTTTACATATGGGAGGATGCCCAACGGTTTAATTCTACTTTGGTTTGCCAATCTGATAAGCCACTGTGTAGGTTGAATTCCTTGCAACCCTAAGTCCTTCATTTTCACATCCGTCATTATGTTTACTGATGAACCTCCATCAATCAATGCATCTGAAATAAAACATCCTTCAATCCATACACTAATCTCTGGGGTTCCAGGATCTAGGAAGGCGTTAGCCACATCTACTTCCTTTATAGGCTCTAGGACCTTATTGGTCTTGGTCGTTGTTGAAGGAGCTATCCTTAGTTCATGTCTTCTTGTCAAGATGCATTTGAATTTCTTTCGGCAGCTGGGAAACCGCATCAGCAACTATCGAAATGTTAAGTTTGGTTTAAAAGTGTCTAGATCTTTTACCAAGTCATAATCTTTGATAGGATCCACTGGCTTCTCTAGCCTGCTGGGGAATGGGGCTACATCCATTTTCATCTTTCATTTTTCTTCTAGTAATGGAAGCATCGGTACTTCTTTTGTTTCTGGAGGTGCTTCTACGTTGTCTATCTCCTGAACCTTTGGTCCTGTTTCTAGGACTATCTCTGTGACTCTCTATGGCACTGCAGTGCTCTATAGTACTGCACTGTTATGTCCTGTACTGCTCTGTCCCTCTGTTGACAGGTTGAACTTCACAGTCTTGGCAGCGAAATTGTTCTCTTTCTGGACAACTGGTTCATTCTTCTTGGTGCGTGTGATAGCGGCAACTTCCAACTCTACCAAATTGGAGGCAGGCTCTTATACCTTCTGTTGGCTATCAGTGCCATTGGCCTTTACAGGGGTTGGACCTGGACAGTCCTTTGCAGTGTGGCCTTCTCCTTTACATCGGCTGCATAAGGGCTTGTAATCCACAAATTGTTTAGGGTTTGGACAATTCGGGGAGATATGACCCTTTTCTCCACACCTATAACATTCCACCTCAGATCTTTGACCATCGCCAGATTGTCGTCCTCTGTAACTTTGAGAGGGAAACCTCCTTGGACCGAAATTAGGACCAAAACTATCCTTGGTTAGTTAGGGTAGAAGAATGGGATTGAGGACTTAGTAAAGGCTATGCTTTTGCTCATCATTTTTCTTGAAAATTGGGATACTTTCCAAAACTACAATTTGTAACTTGCACTTGATGTTGGTAGATTGACTATTGCTAATTTGGAAAGTAGCTTGCTTATAGAATATGTGAACATAAAGAATAATGTAGGTTCCAAGATCTCTACTGCACTACAATTAAAGGGAGGTTAAATGCAAGGGGAAAGTCTTGTAATAGAGGGAAACTCAAGGAGTAAGTCCTGCACAAGGAAATATGTGGAATGTTTTTATTGCAACAAAAAGAGTCACATCAAGAAGGATTATTTCAAGTGCAAAAGTAAGAATAAATAAAAACAAAAGAGTAATAAGGATGGCAAGAAAGAGGTGAAACAAAAGGCAAAGATTGAAAAGTTCAACACCATAAGTACTTATAATCATGATGTGCTATATATCTATTCTCATAGGGATGTATTCTTGGTTTTTATAGATAAGGGCACATGCTCATTGGATCCTCGATTTAGGGGTATCGTTTCATGTTACTCTTCATAGGGAGTGGTTTGCTACATATGATAGTAGTAAAAAGGGATGCATCTATTTGCGAAATAACTTTGATTGTAGAATTATTGGAATGGGAGATACACACTTGCCAATGGTTCCTCCTTTACACAAGAATGTATCGAACTTGAAGAAAATCTTGATAACTACTATTGGACCATTGCATGACTATGGTTATTATGCAATAATTGGTGATCATGCTTGGAAGATATATAAAGGGTCACTTGTGGTTTCTAGAGGGCCAAAATTTGGCACTTTAGTTTATTTACACATAGCTAGTTTGAAAGATCACATTGTCATTGTCACTAATCAACTATCTATTTCACTTTGAGATCATTGTTTAGGCCATATGTTAATCATTAGAATGAAAGTTCTTTCTCATTTGCAATACCTTCTATCTTTCAAATTATCTGATCTTGAAATGTGTGAGTACTGTACGTATGGCAAACCAACTAAAATGTCACATAAAAAGAATATTGGTACTCGAAAATCCAAACCATTGGAAGTGGTACATAGTGATGTATGTGGGCTTATGCCAACATAGGATCATCTTACTTTGTGACTTTTATTGATGATGCCGCTAGGAAAATATGGGAATTTCCTATTCTAAGAAGAGTGATGTATTTGGTACATTCCAAATTTTCCTAGCTTATGCAAAAATTCCATTAGGAAAGAAACTAAAATGCTTGAAGATTGATGATGGTGAAGATGATAACTGTCATGTCTAGCAAAACTTTTGTAATATGCATGGTATCAAAAGGGGTCGATTTGCTCTTGAAAATTAGATTCAAAATGGGTGGTTGAAAAGATGAATAGGACTATCCAAGAAAGGATTCAAAGTATGCTATCAAGTGCTATTCTCACTTATGGTTTTGGGGTTGAAGTTGTTAAGACAACAACTCATTTAATTAATTAGTTACCTCGTAATCCATTGGATGGCAAGATTCAAAAGAGGTATGGTTTTGGCCAAGAAACTCTTGTATAATCACTTGCAAATATTTGGTCATGAAGATTACATGCATATCCGCAAGGACAAGTGGAACAAGCTCGATCCTAAATCTGAGATGTGCATTTTTCTTGGGTTTGGAGATTCAAGTAAGGTGGGTTACCATCTTTGAAATCCTAAAGCTAAGAAGATAGTGCATAGCCATGGTGTTATCTTTAATGAGGAGAAGATGCATAAACAACCCATCAAGGTAGTTGAGATATGCGTAGTAGGACTCTAGGAGGATGTGCATCTGCCATGTCAAGGTGGGATTGCCACAACTAGGTGGGAAACCTCACATACAATAAGATAGATAGTTGGAACAACTAGATGCTCCTATGATAGTCAAGATGGGAATGTCACAACCATGTGGGTAACCTCACATACTATAGGATAGGCAGTTGGCATAGCTAGATACTCAAAGTGAGCCAATGTTGAGATGATCCATTAGAGTTTCTAGATCACAAGAGAGATACATGATGTATCTTGACTGTGTCATGGCGATAAATTGTGGAGAGTCTTCATATTATGTTAATGCTATGACTAGGGATGATAGTCATAAGTGGAAAAAGGCTATGCAATCAAAGATGGACTCTTTGGTCAAAGATGCTACTTGGGATTTGGTTTCTTTGCCTAAGAGCATGCATGCCTTACCATGCAAATGGATCTATAAGCTGAAAATATCTCCATCTGATGCATTGCCCAAGTATAAGGTGAAATTGGTCTCTAAGGGCTTCACGCAAAAGAAGGGTATAGGCTTTCATGAGATCTTCTCATGAGTATTCAATATGACAACCCTTCATATGATGCTTGCATTGGTTACCAAGGAAGATATAGAACTTGTGCATATGGATATTGAGACAACTTCTGTACACAAGGATTTTCATGAGGATAATTGCATGCAATAGCAAGAAGGTTTTATTATGCAAGGATTTGTGTGTAATTTCCACAAGGGTTTATATGGATTGAAACAAGCTCCTAAAGAATGGTATCATAAGTTTGATCCTTCCAAGAGGTCTTAAGGATACAGTAAGAGTGATATTGATTAATGCCTTATACACACATGGAAGGTATGGATGGTAGCCTTATGATCTTGATTAATGCTTATACACACATGGAAGGTATGGATGGTAGCCTTATGCTGATACACTAAGAGTGAGATTGATTAATGATTATACACACATGGAAGGTATGGATGGTAGCATTATGATCTTGATACTTTATTATGTGGATGCAATTATCATTGTTGGGAAATCACTTGATGTGAATGCATTGAAGGAAAGGTTTCATGAAAACTTGACATGAATGAATTGGGGAATACAAGTCATATTCTTTTTGACATGTGGATTACGTGGGACAAAGACAAGATTCTCTATTTGTCTCAAAAGGAGTACATTGGGAAGATACTTGAGCATTGCAATATGGAGAGGGGGAATTCTATCGGTGTTTCATTTCCTCCATATTTGATATTTAGCGAAGAGAACATTCCTAAGTCAAATGAGCAGAAGGATGACTTGCCTAAGGTGCTATATGTGTCCCTCATTGTATCTTGATATATGCTATGGTTGCTACATGTCCAGACATTTCTTATGTAGTGGGAGTGGTGAGCAAGCTTATGGCAAACCCAAACAAGAGCATTGGGAAGTAGGAAGAGTTTCTCATGATACTTGAATGGCACTAGATCTATGTGCATTTGGTTTGGAAGAAACGATGTATCTATCCTTGGGCATGCAAATGCTAGTTTTGTAATGAATGTGGACTCTAAGAAGTCTATGATAGGTTTTGTTTTCACATTCATAGGGGATGCAATCTCATGGGTCACTTGATTGTAGCCATGGGTCACTCTAAGAAGTCTATGATAGGTTTTGTTTTCACATTCATAAGGGATGCAATCTCATGGGTCACTTGATTGTAGCCATGTATGGCTTTGTCTAGCACTAAGACATACTATGCTATAGCCACTGGGCATGCAAAAATACCATAAGGCTTACTTATCTAGTAGAAGATCTAGGCATTGGTGGAAAGGTGCCCATTTTGTATTGTGATAGTCAAAGTTCCATTCAATTGGCACATGGAATTATTCTTTCATGAAAAGGCAAAGCACATTGAGGTAAAGTATTAGTTTCTTAGGGAGGTACTTAAGGACAAGTAGATTGAGCTTGTCAAGATTCATATGGATTATAATCTTGTAGATCTTCTCACGAAGAGTTTATCTTTCAAGTAATTTGCACATTGAAAAGTGAGTAATGGGCATGGGATAGCATACGCACTTCAAATTCTCCGTTAAATGTGGATTGAACTTTACATGGAAGATTGTTGGGGTAAAGCCCAATGGTCAAAGGTTAGATGAACACTCTTGTACTAGCACACATTGTACAATCATATGTAAGTGAAGATAATGAAGAATAAGGGTAATCTTAGTACCCACTAAAACTTATTGTACAATCATATGTTAAGTGAAGATAATGTAGAGTAAGGGTAATCTTAGTACCCACCAAAACTTATTCTGCTTCTTCTTCCTTACTCCCCCTCCCCCCTCTCTCTCCCTCTCTTGTTCTCTCATTGCATTGACTACACATTACACCATCACTTCCTTGTAGGGGCTGCTTAAGAACAAGGGTAGCTTATTCATGAAAGAAGAGGGTTAGCTTATCCAAAAGCTCAAGGCCTACTTTCTACCTAAGCACATGGCTTTCTTGTAGCTTTAGACAAGATGAAAAAATAGAGATAGAGTAGGTTTTGTAGAGATTGTGATGTTCCTGAGCTCTAGTGTTCGTTAGGGTGTTGGAAGAGATTATTCTTGAAAAATGTGGCCTATTTTGATGCAATTTTAGGGGATGGGGTATTCACACCATTTTTTTTTCAAGTTTTTCAATTTTAAAAGCTACAAAGCATTAGTTTTTCAAAAAAACCTTCTATGTAGCCTTTGGATTAAGGTTGATTAAGCCTTTACACTATGCAAATAAGACACGTTTTTGGAGGTTGTTTTTCTTAAAGTGAATAACTAGAAATTCACAGGAAAATTCTATGAAGATTTGTATCCATTAAAGAGTGCTTGGGCTATTTTGGTATTGCTTTTGCCATTAGTTGTCCATTGCAACGGGCACTCAATTTTTGTAGTTTGTTGGTTTTCTTAGTGTAGTTGATATGTTTTTGACGTTCTTGGTTTTCACATATATTGTAATGGCTATGGCTTGATCATTTGCTTAGTAGATTCCTTATTTATCATGGTTCATAGTTTGATATATGCTATGGTAGCTATATGTCCAAACATTTGGGATTGGTTAGTAGGTTTATGGAAAATCCTAGCAAGAAGCATTGGAAACTAGTGTAAGACTATCATGAGATGCTTGAATGTCACAAGAGCTATGCACATTTGCTTTAGAAGGAAGGATGCATCTATCCTTGGATATATAGGTGTAGATTTTCTAGAGAATATAGACTCTATGAAGTCTATGAGACAATATTTCTTTTAACATTCACAAGAGGTGTAGTTTCATGGGTCTCTCGATTGTAGCCATGTATAGCCTTCTCTAACACTGAGGTCAAATATGTTGCATCCACTGAGGCATGCAAGGAAGCTATATGGCTTACTTATATAGTGGGAGATCTAGCCATTGCTAGAGAGGTGCGATTTTGCATAGTGATAGAGTTAGAGTGTCATTTAGTTGGCACATAATTCTATATTTCATGCAAAGACAAAGCACATTGAGGTGAAGTATCACTTCATCAAGAAGGGGATTTAGGACAAGAGGATTGAGCTTGTCAAGATTCATGTAGATGATAACCCTATAGACCTTCTCACGAAGATATTATCTTTTGAGTACCTTGCACACTACATGGTGTTGATGGGCATTGTTAATATCTTCACTAATTATTCTCCTTGAAAGGTGAATTGGCCTTTAAGTGGGAGATTCTTGTTGTAAAGATCAATGGCCAAAAGTGGGCAAGTAGCCCTTGTATAAGTACATATTGTACAATCAAACAAATGAAGGTAATTAAGACCAAGGATAATGAAGTACCCACAAAAACTTCTTATGCTCTCTCTCTCTCTCTCTCTCTCTCTCTCTCTCTCTCTCTCTCTCCATTGACTCCGATCCCATCATTGTTTTAGGGGGGGATAGAGAGAGAGAGAGAGGGGGGGAGATTATGATCAAACGCTATGTCAAGTTGAACCAGAAGGGTCCAGTGGGCCATATGCAGATGATCAATATGAAGAACTCATGATGGCACGGACGAGTATAAATGAAACCGTGGCCAAGGAGCCTCCAATATACATACAAGGGGCCAGTATGCCCAATTACATGGTAGATGGAGTGCTTATTGAAGAATATGAAGAGTGGCAGGTGACCTCTGGGTCAGATTCAGATACAAAAGAGCACATTGAAGAACTCGCGATGGCACGGGCGAGTATAAAGGAAACCGTGGCCATACAAGCTCCAGTGTGCTTACCAGTGGCCTGTGGGCCTAGTTATTTGTTTCATGCTGTCTTGATAGAAGACTATGCTGAAGAAAAGACAACCTCAGAGTCGCATCTATTATCAGATGGCGTGATACTGGAAGAATGCAATATCGTGGATGAGGCAATTTTAGCCCAATCCCAAGCAGTTGACCCCTCCTATGGCATGGAGTCGAGTGCGAACTCGCATGACCAATTTCCATATCAAGACTCCTGGAGACGGGAGGATAAACGAACGGCCAGAGCATGTATTGAGGACTCCTGGAGCGGGGAGGATAAACAAACGGCCATATCTTGTAAGGAAAACTCCTGGATCCGGGAGGATAAACGAACGGCCAGAGCATGTATTGAGGACTCTTGGAGCCACGAGGATAAACAAACAGCCATATCTTGCGATGAGGACTCCTGGAGCCGGGACAATAAATGAATGGACATATTCCACGATGACATATCTAAAGACTCCTGGAGCCGGGAGGATAAACGAACGGCCAGATCACGTAGTGAAGACTCCTGGAGCTGGGAGGATAAATGAACGGCCAGAATTCAGGATGAAGCTAAGCAATGTCGCCGAGAGCCGAGTTCGAGCTCAAGCGGCTACAGTTCCAATGATTACAGTTATGACTCTTCGGAGTCGAGTGCTAATGAAGATGACTCTACGGAGTCTTTTATTGATGAAAAACCTGCAGAAGCAGTAAAAGGAGAGAAAAAGGAAGTCGACTCTGCAGAGTCAGAAACAGATGAAGATGACTCTTCGGAGTCCAGTTCAACAGAAGAAGAAGAAGAAGAAGAAGAAGAAGAAGAAGAAGAAGAAGAAGAAGAAGATGATGATGATGATGATGATGATGAAGGAAAAGCAGAGCAGAATGCAAATCTTACAGTAGACGAGTCCGATATAGATCTGAAAGACGATCTTGAGCATGGGAGAGCGGTCTGGACTGCCTCGAAAAAGAACGACATGGCAAAGGTTATGCTCGGATGGGCTGAGATCCTGAAGGGAACAAGGGGCCAGATGGAGCCGGGATCGAGCTCGCGGGTTGGTGACCCTCCCATAAAGCTGCTGGAGGCCATGGTCATATCTAAAGAGGACGAGTCAGAGATTGAGTTCCCACATTCAGATGAGGATAGTATGGAAGACTTCTGGAGCTGGGAGGATAAACGAACGGACACATCCTGTATTGAAGATCAGTTATTTGGTGCTAAACATGCAAAGTTGGTCTGTACCATCTTGAAGAAGACCGACATGGACCAAGTTATGCTACGATGGGGTGAAGCCCTCAAGGGAAAAAGGGGCCAGATGGAGCCGGGTGCGAGCTCGCGGGTTGGTGACCCTCCCTATGGTATCGTTAAGCTCCCGGAGGTCATGGTCGTGTTTGACGAGTATGAGTCAGAATCCGAGCGGTCTCATTCAGATTATGGCAGTGTTGAAGACTCCTTTTGCCGGGAGGATAAACGAATGGTGATAGTTTATGTGGAAGACTCCTTGTGCCGAGAGGATAAACGAACAACGACACTTTATGTTGAAGACTCCTTGTGCCATGAGGATAAACGAACGGCGACATCTTGTGTTGAAGACTCCTTGTGCTGGGAGGATAAACGAACGACGACAGTTGGTGTTGAAGACTCCTTGTGCCGGGAGGATAAACGAACGGCGACAGTTTGTGTTGAAGACTCCTTGCACCGGGAAGATAAAGGAATGGCTATGCTTATTGATGATCTTTTTGAAGGCTCCTTGCACTGGGAGGGTAAAGGAATGGCTATGCTTATTGATAATCTTTTCGAAGGCTCCTTGTGTCGGGAGGATAAACAAATGGCCACACTTCATATTCAAGACTCCTTGTGCTGGGAGGATAAACGAATGGCTATGCTTATTGATAATCTTTTCGAAGGCTCCTTGTGCCAGGAGGATAAACGAATGGCCACACTTCATATTGAAGACTCCTTGCACTGGGAGGATAAAGGAATGGCTATGCTTATTGATCCAGTTACCATATGGTACTTGAATAGAGTACAACTTCGAAGGATAAAGAACTCCCGTCACCATGAGTATAAATGAATGGCTTATTTGCAAGCTGCCAGAAGAGCAGTCCAAAACTCGCATCGCCACGAGTATAAAAGAATGGCTAGTTCCCTTTCACTTGGCGCTTTATGCATCATTACAAACTCGTGTCGCCACGAGTATAAAGGAACGGCTAGTTCTCTTTCACTTGGCGCTGTAGGCGTCATTACAAGGGCTGCCAACTCACGTCGCCACGAGTATAAAATAACGGCTAGTTCTCGGTTACTTGGTGCTGAAGGCGCCATGATGAGTGCTGGAAACTCGCATCGCCATGAGTATAAAGGAATAGCTACCCCCCCTTTATTGGGTGCTTTATGCGCCACCAGAAATGCCACTTTCGCAAGACGGTGGCATACTCAAAAATATTGGGCTAACTTGGCCCAACTTTTTTCAAGGGGAGGTGCATCATCACAATGCACCTACTATCTTATTCAAGGATTGACAGATCAGGCCAATTGGGGCCTCCTTTTTCAGATGATTCAAGGATTGACAGATCAGGCCAATTGGGGCCATACTTAGAAAGTTTGGGCTTACTTGGCCCAAATTCTTTCAAGGGGAGGTGCGCCATCACAGCGCACCTCGTGCATCCAGAATATTCAAGGATTGACAGATCTGGCCAATTGGGGCCATCAAACTCAGGGCTCCTTTGCATGGGCCCTCGCATTCATGGCGTGGCACACTCCCAGCTAAGTTACGCGCCTCGCCTCTTCAGTCCATTGACAGTTTTTGCACACTCATACTGTCAGGTTCTTCAGTTATTGCAAGTGAACACAACTTGTTTTAACTTGGTTATTCTCCATTCTGTGATTATAAATCTGGTCAACATATGGCTGAATTGAAGTGTTTCCAGTATTACTTCTCTTCCCAGTTAGCCAGTTTGGGATCATTCCATAATTGTAAATTGAGTCAGTGGATGATCATCTTTGAGTCATGAAGACCATGTTTCCACATCTATAATTGAGTCAGTGGGCATGGCACCTAGTGGGAAGACCCTGGTCGGCTTGATATTGAGTCGACAAAGATCCCCAAGTTTGTGGTCATAGGTTAGGTCTAGCGGGTAGACACTGGCCGTCTTGATAGTGAGACATGTTTAGACCCCCAAAGTTTTGAGTCTCATCACACCACTCTTGGTGCAAGTCTGTCTATTTGCGCACCTCGACGAGGACGTCGAGTTCGTTCAAGGAGAGGTGTGTATGAGGGTAGTAGTCCTCCCTCACCCACATGATGGTGTCATGGTATGCACGTTGATAGCATCCACCCTCTACATGTGATTTCTCGTCCCTCAAGCCTTTTGGCTTTCTTGTAAGTATTTTTGTGCCTCCGTTGCACCTCATAATATACATATCGCGTTACCTTGATTCTGTGTCGTGTTACCTTGCCGTTACGTGTTACCTTCCACTGCCCATGACGCGTTACGTGTTGCGTTCTGTGTCGTGTTGAAAAACGCTTCCGCACAACTGTGGGGCTGCTGATTAGAGGGTGATCCCTCATGAGGTGGGCTCCATGGGGTGGGTGTTGCCTACCCCATGACGGCTCCAGGGGAGTGTCGTCACAATGAAAGCATAAAACAAGGACTAAAGACAAATTAGCAGGATGTAAAAGATTTTGTTTCTATGCTTGTTAAGTAAAATAGAAGAATAGCCAGGATGCATGTCGGGGTTATGCCTTCAACTTCAAGCAATGCAACTACACAAGTAAGTAAGAAATTGGCTACTATAGTAGCTCTAGCAAAAGATGATGTGATGGAGGAATTGGTAAAAGGCATATGTGACTTGCAACTAAAGCTTAAGAAAAGAAAGGACAGTCTATAGAATTGAGGACTCAATCTGAGAAGGCTTTGTTCTTACATGTATTTAGTGTGATAGCATGGAGCATGATAATAGAGATTGTGAGATGTATAAAGATGCTTTGGACAAAATATGATATTCTTTAAGGATGGAAAATTCATCTACATGAGACAAGCTTGCCACTCAATCCAAACTTTTGAAAGAGTGGAATGTAGAAATTGGTAGATGACATGGTTGTAAAAAATGCATATGTTGTAGTTGAACATGCAACCTTTTGTTTACAGATTGAAAAAGATCCTAATTGTGTATCTATGCTTGACAATAAAATGGAAATTTGGACACATGCTATGCATACTACAGAGAAAAGAAATATCCTTCCTATAAAGGAATTGAAAGGGTCAGGTAATTGTATTTGAGGAAAAATAGGTTAGGATGCTCCAAAGGATTCTTTCTTTGTTTATAGATATCTTGCCAAGGCTCAGAACATTGAAGTTATTGTGGAAGAAAAGAGAAAGAGATATTATGGAAATCCTAGTATGTCAAAGAGGGCAACTAAGGGGAGTGGTAGGTTTGAGTCTATAGCTCCCATCAAGCCTTCACATAAACATAATACAGATGATATATCAAAAGAAAAGAAGCAAGAACATGCTAAACCAAAGAAAAAAAAGCCATGCTATCAACTACAAAGACATTGAGACTGCCATTGACTTAAAGAAGGGGTATTAGGACAACATATATTGAATAATAAAGTGGAATTTACCTTGAGAGAGAAGATAAAGAGATTGTTGAGGACTATATCTATCTTGACAAAGGTTGATTGTGTAGGTGGAAGGCCGATTATTATCACTATTGATACGAGTCCTATAGGGATTGGTGGCTATTGGGCATGATAAAGGTTGACTGTGTAGGTGGAAGGCCGATTATTATCACTATTGATACAAGTCCTATAGGGATTGGTGGCTATTGGGCATGATAAAGATGATAAAAACATGTATATAGTCATCTTGGGGGCTAAAGTGCTAAATGAAAGACAAAGAAGGTGTCCACAAATTAAAAGAGAATTGTGGGGAGTGGCTATAGCTTTGAAAAGTGATTAGAAATATTTAATTTGAGTCCTAGATATTGTGGAAATAGATCGTTTATCCCTTTTTGGGATGATTACTAGTTGTTACACTCTTGACATCGGTATGTTATGGGGGATTGCCTATATTAAATCCATAGATCCTGAATTTGAACACTGTAATATTTCCATGCAATTAAAAGTTAGTTGGTTAGTTCGAAGGTTAGTTAGTCAATTAATAAGTTAGTAAGGTTACTAACTAGAGACTAACTAAGGTAAAAACTAACTAACATTAATAACTAATAATTTTTATTTAATTAAAATATTTTATTTAAAAAATTGAGAGTTGTAAATATGATATTTTTCTCGGATTGACAAGGACCATAGCCACCCTTCACGAAAGTTACAACGTGAACGAGACTTATGAGCTATATTCATCGCTAGTATTAATGTGTATAGTTTGGACGGTCCAAAAATATTAGATGTTGGGCAAAACTAGTATATTTTAAATATTTTAGATATTATCTTAAAAAGATATGGAGATTTCTAGAAGTGGATGTCATTTAAAAGAAAAGACAAGTGATGTTTTAATTAGTTTTGGAGATTTTATCAAAAGAAAAAAAATAAAGAGAGGGATTTGCGAAATCGCATGCGCTGCGATCGAAGTCTACAGACAGAAAACAACTCTTTGAACAAAGAAAAGAAGAAGGAGTGAACTGAGAGCTTTCTAACCAAGTGTCTTGGAGTTTTACCCCCCTTTTGGTGCCAATGGAACCATCAGATTTATGATCTGAGCATGAGATCACTGATCTTTCCAAGACCCCCCTCTACAAGGGGCTCCACTTCTTAGCCACAAGCCCTCCTCTCTAATTCACTATAAGTATGAGGCATGGGGAGGCACAAGGAGCATAAGGAAACCCCGAGAGGCTGCGAGAGAGAGGTAGAGAGAAGGATGCCCCTCCAAGAGATTGAGAGAGAGAGAGAGAGAGAGAGAGAGAGAGAGAGAGAGAGAGAGAGAGAGAGAGAGAGAGAGAGAGAGAGAGAGAGAGAGAGAGAGAGAGAGAGAGGAGTCACCCCAAGAGGCTGCAAGCAAGAGAGTTGGCTCAATTCCCTCTATTCCGATCCTCGAATTACCCATCTTCTCTTACACTCTCCCATCTCGAATCTATTCCGCCTTCTTAATCTCTTAAGTCTACTTGTGGACAATGGCCCCCAAGTGAAGAATGTCACGTGCGGATGGCAATCCCATAACCAACAATGAAGCTTCAGACGAAGGCATCACTATCAATCCAACTGCAGTACCGGTCGTAAGTAATGTATTTCCAAATTGATAGTTGCTTGTTTTGATGCTTGTATGAGCTACGTTAGGCCCCATACTATGATGCATGAGTATAGGTCATCGGAAGGGATAAATTTTATCTCACATATTCAAAAGATCGAGCTTGCAAAGTGCATGTATTAAGGAAAGCTAATTGCACCTAGTTGCATATGGCTTGTTCGTTAATAGAGCAACTATAAGGAGGAATCGGTCAATGGGTTATGAATGGCATAATCATGATATTAAAAATTATGCATACAAGTGTTAAGTAAATTTTACATAGAATCGCTCCTTGATCCCAAGGGGAAGAACATATATGCTATAGTAATGTCATCGCAACTATTCTTGCATTGTTTGGCAATAATACAATTGGTTTTTTTTGTTGGTTGATCTAACAACATCCTAAATACTTTTACATTCAACTAGTTGTTAGTGTTTTGTTTGGATGATTGTTCCAAGTGCTTGTGATTTATGCTAAATGCATGGCAAGGGTCTGTGATGACAAGTTGCCATGGGGATAAAGGAATGTTTTCCTAGGAAATGATATTAGGGCTGAATGCCTTGTTATGCTGGATTCCTAAAGCATTTAATTAAGGAAGGATATATTGCACGGGTGGATCACCTCCATGATCGCACCACGGATTAACCAAAGAGGGCATTGCTCGATTCATGGGCCGAAGGTCGAGTGGTGAAAAGGGCAACTATGGGAATGATGTTTCGCTCCTAGACAGCTTGCGGGTCAGTTGGAGCTCTGGACACCCCTTGCTAGGTCTAGAATGGAGTTGAAGACCTCCATGGCCCCCAACATCTGGGCATGTTGGGAGATCCTATTCTAGATAAAGGATTGAATTTGTGGCGCCATGTGATTTGGACCAGTTACTTCTGCAAGGCAGAAGGGATACTTCTGTTGGACAGAAGGGATACATAATTTCTCCTGTATGGGTGGGAGACAAAGTTTAACTTGAAGATAAGTTAAGGAGCTTGTTTGAGAACTTGTTTGTCAATAGATTAACTTGAAGATAAGTTAAGGAACTTGTTTGAGAACTTGTTTGTCAATAGATTTCTTTACTCTATTTTTGTGTCTGTGCTGTAAGTTATGTGAACAAACCTTGTTTCCAAAAAGGCTTAATTAATGAAGCTGACTTTAAGTGCCACACATAAATGTGGTAGGACCTAATTAGAAAACTAAAGCTATTAAGGGAAGTGGGTGGGCGGAATCCCCGATGGGTCTATCCTACGGCAGGGTGGTCCCAAAGAACTGGGAGGCTTCTCATAAGATTTTACTGTCGTTCGACCTTTAGAAATTGTTAGGGTAGAACCCCGATTCATGCCGTTTTAGGGGACCGGAATGGGACTATGCCCTACGGGCAAAGAGGTTGAGCAGTGCATCCCTCTCGTTTCCCTACCATTCTCTTTGAACCAAGTGCGACATGGGGTTGCTTCGGCTTGGGTATCTCTGCGTAAAGTAGAATGCCTAGGATCCGACGCTAGAATGCTGTTAGGAGACATTGGCCACTAGGAGCGCAAATTTCAAGTCGATCCTAGTGGGTTCCAACTGTGAACGTTCCTTTGCGAGGTGGATTCGGGAAAACCTAGGCGACAAAACTCGGAACATTCCATGGGAATGCTGGGCAACAAGGCTTAGATTCGTTTCTCGATAGACCGCTAAAAGCATGCCTGGATAGCCTATGGGTGGGAATACCTTACAAACACATAGTAGGGAAGGATAATCAAGTGGTTGGCTAACATGCTATTAAGAGCAAGGTATGAAGATGAAGAGGATATAATGGTAGATGATGAGGAGGCTAAAGTTATAGGAGAAACACTTTACTATGAATATTCTATCTCTTCTATAGAAACGTTTTTAGAGGAGCTACATGAAGGTGAACGGTTGCAAACTAGGGAACATTTGAGTGCCTTAACAAGAAGGAAAGGATGGACAAATGAAGAGTTTAAGAGGATCACAAAAAAGGCATATGATTACTTTCTAGAGAATGTCTTTCTTTGGAAGTACCCAAAGTATAAAAGAGGAACCCCATTGCAAGTAGCATATGACAATTTTTCAAATTTAATGAGAGTTTCAGGAGAGCTTATGGGTTGGTCTCATCTAGGAGTTTGGGCTTTATTTGAAGAGATCAAAGAGAGATACTTGAGAAAAATCGTGTATAGGGATGACTTAGAGCTTGTAGAGACTTGCACTACATATTAGATGTATCCTTTTATGAGACACCATGATGGTTTGCTCTCTATATATTACAAGTGGGTTGTGGATTAAGTGACCGTGCTGCCTATGGGATTATGGCAAATGAGGTATATTGTGCTTCCATGGGAGGACCTCACAAATCAAGTTGAAGGCTTTGAATATAAAAGCTACTAGTGTTATACGTAGGTTCTTATTAAAAGTTGTGATATTGTAGATGAAATATACAAGAGTGGCTAAGGTTATTTCCATATGCTTTGTGGGTTGATCACACTACTCACAATACTACTATAAGATATATACATGTAGAGTTGATGTATGGTTAGAAGTAAACCATACCCATAGAGGAAGTGACTCTATGTATTACCTTGGGAAGAGGGAATGCATAGAGAAGAGTTGCTAGCTCTAAGAATTCGACAATCAGAAAGAAGACTAGATGATATAGAGCTTGCAAATAAAAAAGACTAAAGGAAGCTGACCTAAAAAACAAATATAAGTTTAATAAGAGGTATAAACTTCAATCAAGAGCTATAAAAGAAGCAGGTTGTGTGCTTGTCTATAACAATAGTTTGAATAACCAACATAGTACCATCAAGGAGGTCTTCAAGAGATGGTTTGATCCTTACATCATCGTGAGACATACATATGATAATGCTACATATTCTCTTTGTGAGTTGTAGAAATTACATGGTGCAGCGAACATAATTTGAGCAAGGAGTAGAGAATACGTAGCAAATATGAGAAGAACAAAAATTTCTTTAATTTCAAACGAATTGATACAAAGATGGCGCTATCCACCCATGTACTTCCTCCATGTAGCTTAGATGGCGATCTAGACAAATGATAGGCAAAGAGCTTAAGGCTAGATGGAAGAACTTTGATTGGTGTGAAAGATAGACTAACAATGGTTTTAAAGGGGTCTTTCATTTATAGCCGAGGAAGATAGTCTAGTTGGCCTATCTGACCATATTATCTAGCTTTCCTAGTTAACCAAGGAATATTCCCTTTATTGTCGAGACAAGGATGCTGCTCCTGAACCCCTGTCTCACGGGGGCTATTGCCCCCCTTGAGATCCCCCAACCAAGGGCTGCTTTCGAGGGTCCTTAGACCCCAAAATAGAGGTCCTTGATAACTCCCATGTCCCACAACTTGATGAATTGTGCCTCGAGTTGTTGCAGCATAACTACTCTATCTAACGCAAAAGAACTAGATCCATAAAGGTCACCTTTTTGCCATCCAATCACATAAACCTCATTTGACACCCAATGTTTAGGCTCAAACATGACTTCTCCTCATAATGGGGGCCTTATAACTGAGAGCACCATGGATCATTGGTGGCAGCTTACGAGGGTGGGGCATTGAGTATATCTTACACCCCCCCAATGTCCACCCATAGGTAAGCTACATCCTCAGCCCAATGTCGAGTCTCTAAAGATAAACTTGAAGTAGATCCTTCGTAAGAGCTTTGATGAACATATCTCCTCCATTCTCCTCTGTTGAATAATAGACAAGATCTACTATCCCATCCTCATTCAAGTCATACATATAGTGATACTAAATCTTAATATGTTTGGTGCATGCATGAAAAATTGGATCTTTGGCAATGGCGGTGCAACTCTGATTGTCACATCTTAGCACTCTTAGATCTTCATCCTATAGTCTCATATGCCATAGGATCCTCCTTAACCATACTACTTCACGTGTAACAAAATAACCTGCCTTGTACTTTGCTTTAGTAGAAGACAATGCCACACTTGGTTACTTCTTGTTGATCTAAGAGAAGATTCTTGAAACTTGAAGAGAAACAATATCTAGAAATTGATTTCCTAGAATCATTGTCACCTACCTAATCTAATTTGCAATTTTTTACAAGAGCACTTTTGGATCTGTATGTGATACCATAGTCAAGAGTTCTCTTCAAGTATTTGAGCACTTGCATCCTAGCTCTCCAATGAGTTTCTCGTGGTTTGTTTGAGAACTTACTCAAAACACCAATAACAAAACTAATATCTATAGTGTTGTACAAGTACAAGTAGATGAGGCTATCAACCAACTTCCTGTGCCTCCTAATGTAAGTTGGTGCTAATGTATCCTCACTAGATAACTTCATATTGACCTCCATAGGTATAGCTATCTCCTTAAACTTGATCATGCCAAATGCTTTCAAGATCTTATGAGCATATTTCTTTTGAGAGATGAAGATTTCACCAAGACTTCAATCCCTAAACAACAATGCAACAAGCCCACGTCTATCATTTCAAACTTGGAGCTCAAAGCCTTTTGAGTATGATGAATCACATCTTCATAGTCCCTTGTAATAAGAGGATCATAGAGCTACTTCACCCATCACGAAAATGGATTTTTCAATGGTGGCATGATTGCAAGTTGGTAAACTTTTTTCTCATCATCTGAAGATGATGCTTCCTTCTCCTTGAAGTAGGGACAACTCTTGTGATAGGTTCATAGTGGACTACTTCTTTGCTAGATGATAAAGTGGAAGAACTTATATTCTCATCCTCCATTGTATGTGACTACTCCTTGAACATCACATCATAGCTTACTACGATCTTCTTTGCCTCTTGGTTGTAAAATTTATAAGCCTTTTGCTCATTACTATAATCCAAGAAGATACATTTTGTGCATTTTTATTTTAACTTGTTTCTCTTATCCTTTCAAACATATACATAATATTCACATCCAAAAGTTATAAAGTGGGAGACACATGGTTTCTTATGAGAATATGTCTTATGAGGAGTTTTTCCTTAAGAGCCTTTGTGCAGTTCCGATTGAGAATATAAATTGTCGTATAAACAACTTTTGCTCAAAACTAGTTAGATAATCCCTTGGCCTTAAGCATGCACCTTGCCATTTCCATAATGATGAAAAGTTGATATTTAACAATGCCATTCTATTAAGGTGTATGAGGCATTGTCACTTGATACTTAATCCCTTTGCTCTTGCAAAGGTCTTCAAACTCCTTTGAGTTGAACCCACCATCACTATCTATTCTAAACTTCTTTACACATTGCCCTGTTTCATTCTCAACAAGTTTTAGCTATTCTTTAAACATATCAAAAGCTTGAGCCTTATCACGAAGAAAATACACCCACATCTTCCTACTATAGACATCAACGATCAACATGAAATGAGAAGATCCTCCCAAGACTTGTATAGGTATTTTACCACACAAGTTAGCATGCACCAACTATAGAGGGGCCTTCACTTTGTTCTTGCTTTATTATGGAAATGCCTTTATTTTTTGGTTGCCCATCATATAAGATTCATATGGTTTCTCATTTTAGTCACTGCAGGTAGGTGAGCAACCATATTTTGCTTATGTATCTCCTTTAATACTGCAAAATCAATGTGACCAAATCTTTCATGCCAAACTTTACTTTTTGCCACATCAGTGGTAGTTGTAAAAGTACTTAGCTCATATAGGTTGTTTCTTCTTTCTCCTTTGCCAACAACTTTGCCATCACTATTGATAATTTTTGCACTTGTCTTGATGAACCTCACCTCATGGCCAAATCAATTATAGAAGCAACCTATAGAAGATTTCTCTTAATCTTTGAAACATATAATACATTTGAAAGATTTTTGAGTTCACCATTTGTAACAACAAATGAAATAGTACCTATGACCTTAGCAAGGCATTTTGTATTATTTTCAATTGTTATAATGATGGATTCTTGCAAAGGCTTCATAGAACTATATAGACCTTTCTTGTTGGTCATGTGATGACATGAGGCACCACTATCCAATACCCATGAGTTAGTGGTAGATATTTCTTGCACTGAGGAATACACTTCCTCAATGGTTATCCCATGAATAACTCAAATTATGCTTTAGCCATATTGGTTGTCTCCTTCCCTTTAGTCTTTATGGTGCCATTCTTTTTATTAGCCTTTTTGATATGGCAATTTGCAATTATATATCATTTTTTCTTATAGTAGAAGCACTCTCCTTAAACCTTTTTTTTACCACCCTTCTTCTTTTTGTCACTATTGGTAGAGGAACCATCTTTGCCTTTCATTTTGGTGAAGAATGCAACATGTCCATTGTTGCTACCATCTCAGGCTTTAAGCCACAACTCCTCCTACATTAGTAGTGCACAAAATTTCTCAAATGCCAAAGCTTGGGGTCTCACTTGAGTATTTAGGAAGGTTAGTAGTCTATCAAAATTTGGTAGATAAATTTGAAGACACCTCTGAGCTAGCTCCTTACACTAGACTTTTGTATCCTAATGCCAACCATCTAATCACACATTCTCGATCCGAGTGATGAATGCTTCAATTGTCTCTTCTTTAGAAAAATTCTTTATTGCTACCTAATTCTTTGAATTCTGAATCCATGTTTGATTTTGCATTTTATACTAACTCATATGTACGTTCCAAGCCTTTGATACCTTGTTATTGCTAGATCAAGGTCAAAACACTATTAAAACAGCTTGTAACTTAGGCACACAATGCATTTGCATTCCTTCATTTCCAAGCTTGTAGAAGATCTACATTTGGAGGAATCATATAACTAAAATTTGATGGGTTGAGGGTGGGCTGTGGTTTTGGGTCGATTCCCAACACCATCTCTAGAAGCTCATAAGAATCAAGGATAGTTGTAATTTTAAACTTCCACAAAGTGTAGTTTATACCATCTAACTTGCCTTTATTGAAAGTTGGTGGAAAAATCCATAGTGTTTGAATTATCAGTACAGTAATAACAAAACATGATGCACCAATACTGCTACTTGAGGCAACATACAACATTTCTCCTCTTCACTATTGAATCCCTTGTCTCCCCTCATGTACTCTTTACTCCTTAGAGCCTCCATGGCTCTAATACCATGTAGAAATTACATGGTGTAGCAAGATAGAATCTAAGAAAGGAGTAGAGAATGCATAGCAAAATATGAAAAGAACAAAAACTACTTCAATTTCAAATGAATTGATACAAAGATGGCTTTGTCCACCTGTATGCTTCCACTATGAAGCTTATATGGCGATCCAGATAGATGATAGGTGAAGAGCTTAAGGCTAGCTAGAAGAACTTTGACTGTTGGGTGAAATATAAATTAATAATGGCTTTAGAGGGGTCTTCGTTTTATAGCTCAGGAAGGTAGTCTAGTATGCCTATTTGATCATATTATGAACCTTCCTTAGTCAACTAGGGAATATTCTCTTTATTGTTAGGTCAAGGGTACTACCCTCGACCCTTGTCAAGGGGGTAGCTACTAGCCCCCCTTGAGACCCCCCAACCAATGGCTACTTTTGCAAAAGCTGAACCCCAAAATAGAGATTCGTGATAACTCCCACACCCTGTAACTTGATGCGTTGTGCCTCGAGTTGCTACCAGCAGCATGACTACTCTATCTAACCCAAAGGCTAGATCCACAAAGGTCACCTTTTTTCCATCCAATCACATAGACCTCATTTGACATATAATTTAGGATCTTGAGCTCACACATGGCTTCTTCTCATAAGTTAGAGCCCCATGGATCATTCATGGCACCTTATGAGGGTGGGGCATTGAGTATATCTAACAAGCTTGATGGGACAAAGTTAAAGATACGTATAGCTCAAAAAAGGATCAAACTATTCAAGAGAATAGATTCTACTATTAATAAGGAAGATGATCATAGCAAACTACTCATCATGATAGTATAGGAGAAGAAGAAGTGGAACATAATGAAGATGAAGCAAATGATCTCCATCATATTGAAGACTAAGAGATGTGGCACATGATGGAGGATGTGTAGGTTTAGAGGGGGTGGATGTCATGTGGATACATGTCCAATGGTTGAAAACTCTAGGAGAGTTTAATAGTGATAGTATTTGAATTGTGTGCATATGGGAGTGGACTAAATGTGTTTATGTTGAATACATACTATTTGTGGACATCTGCCATGAGGATGAGGTTGGTTTCAAACCCTAGTTAGAGTGCAAAGCCTCAAGTACCATTAATGGATAGAAAAGTAAACAAAAGGGATTAATTTGGACAATATTTTGAGGAGGTTTCAAATGGGAATGGGTAACAAGACATCCCTCACTTCTTTCCAATGTTAAATTTAGGCATGAACATGATGCTTAATGTTGCTAAACACTGGAAGTGAAAAAAAGCATCATGCTTGTTGAAGATTATTGAGTATTGTCTATTGGAAAAGCAAAGCAAGAACAAGAAAAGTGAACTCATGACTGGTTGTATCTTGATACATTTAGATTCTCACCATTATGGAGTGATCTGAATAAGGATTTTAAGCTATATTGCTCTTCATGGACATCTCTCTATGATATGTCAGTGATCTATGTCTAAGGATTACTTTTGGCTCTCCCAAATAGATGGGGATTGTGGATTTTTTTAATATCTCTTGTTGGGATACTGTAATAGGATGCAAAATTGATTGATCCATAGATACATTGTTTGATGCTTAAGCTCATGTATGGTGAACTCTAATGCATATGGGCTAAATATAATTGGGTTTATATAGAGCCATAGCCTCAATTTATGATCTTTATGTTGTTGTACATGCTATATGTGAGTTGAGTACAAGCTATTTTGCAATAAGATTTCCTTATAGTTGGGATTTCTTGCTTTGTTGGTTATTTCATACCTTCTACTTCCATGAAATTTCTTCTCTCTCTACTAAAAGCTCTTACTCGAGTCCTAGTGACTTTTGGCCATGCATGATAAATACCCCAAAAATGTGGAGGTAGTTGTTGTTGAGACGTGTGCATTGTATTATGTGTCTTGGCTCATTTGGATTTTATTAAGGTAACTCATAAATCGGGCATCCTGTTGGTGCATGATTCATGCAAGTCAATGCATGAGATCTTCCTTTTTCAATATGGTGTTATGGCATTATTGCTTCCTAATTTTTTAAGTTGGATATCCAAGCATCGCAAACTAAACTTGCCTTGCAAGAATTGCCATGGAAAATCACATTAACACCACCAAGTGGTTAGCTATGGTTACATTTGATTTGTCTTAGTCTCACATCATCTAAGTTTGATGTAACGTATCTTGTCCAAGCATGTTTTTAGTGGTCCATCGAGAGACGAATTTAAGTGACGCCACCTAGTACTCCCATGGAATGTTACGGGGTTTGTCTCCTAGGGTTTCTTGATTCTGCCTCGCAACGGAATGTTCACAGTTGAATCCACTGGGATAGACCTAAAATCTGGGTTCCTAGTGGTCAAGGTCTCCTAATAGCATTCTAGTTTGGGGGTCTTGGACATCCTACTTTACGCAGAGACACCCAAGCCGAAGCATACCCATACTGCACTTGGTTCAAAGAGAATGGGAAACGAGAGGGATGCTCCACTTAACCTCTCTACCCATAGGGCATAGTCCCATTCTGGTCCTCTAAAATGACATGAATTGGGTTCTAACTTAACAATACCTAAAGGTTGAACAACGGTAAAACCTTGTGAGAAGCTTCCCAGTTCTCTGGGACCACCCTGTCGTAGGACAGACCCATCGGGGGTTCCGCCCACTTGCGTCCCTTGATAGCTTTAATTTGGGTAACTTATTGCACTGACATGAAAACAGAGCAAGCAGTCCTTTTGACAAACAAGTTCCTTAACTTATCTTCAAGTTAATCTTTGTCTCCTGCCCATATGGGAGAAGTTATATATCCCTTTTGCCCAGCAGAAGTACTCGGTCCAAATCACATGGCACCATAATTTCCATCTATTATCTAGAGTAGGATCTTCTAACGCCATAGACGTTGAGCTCACAATAGTCTTCAACTCCATTCTAGACTGGCAAGGGGTGTCTAAAGCTCCACATGACCCCAAGTGGCCTAGGAGTGAGACACAATTTCCATGGTTGGCCTTTTCACTACTCGACCTTTAGCCCGTTAATCGAGCAATGCCCTTCTTGGGTTGAGGAGCGGTACGACCTTGGACATAATCCACCCGCGCAAAATATCATTTTCTTAATTAACCCAAGGATCAAACATAGTTAAGGCGATCAACCCAAATATCATTTTCCAAGAAAACATTCCTTTACCCTCATGGCAGTTTGTCATCATAGACCTCCGCCATAAATTTACCATCAAACACAAGCACTTGGAATAATTATTCGCTCTTCCCCTTGGGATCAAAGAGTGATTCTATGTAAAATTACTTAACACTCCCTTCCTTTGGCTAAGACATATGTTAAGGGTTCAGACTTTGAACAAAACGTAAGTTCTATAATTTCAATGTGAGATAATCAATCTAGCAAGAGCATTTATACCTCTTCTCTAAGTGACATTTATCTTTTAGCCTTTCCCTACTATGCAACATTTTATCTTGACTTTATCTTCCTTTCTCCTAAGGCAAGGAATTGTGTATCATTGATGTAAGTTTCATATAATCTCCCCCATGCATGTACCATCTATGTGCATCTGCAAATCTTAAATAATATTGTCCTAGGTAAAGATTAATCGAAGACTTATCGATGCTTTACACTTTAGGATCTTATATGCTACTTATGCTATGTATGGACTTGTCGCATAGCAACTAGGTGCAATTAACTTCCCTTGATACAAGCTCTTCAAAAACTTCATCTTCCAATATTTGAGACGGAATTTGTCCTTTCCAATGACCTATCCTAGTGCGGCATAGTACTTGTCTAATGCATCTTATGTGGGAATCAAAGCAAGCATCTATTAATTTGGAAATACATTACTTACGATCGGTACCTTAGTTAGATGAGTAGTGATGCCCTCGCTCAAGGCTTTCGTTGTGGGATTGCATCTACATGTGACATTCTTCACTTGGGGGCCATCCTTGTTTTAGATGCTACTCGCACAAGACTTCGGCAGCCACTTGCTCGAGAAAAGGGCCAATTGGGAAAAATCGGCTTGCAAGATAGGGGATGAGCTCGGGGAAAAGGAAAAGAGAAGATGCGTGTAGCCGCCCTCTAAGGAGGGGAAGAGAAGGAGAACCTTCTAGGGGGGCTCTCTCTCTCTCTCTCTCTCCCTCTCTGTCACACACACTCTCTCTCCCTTAGTCTCAATCTCTGTCTCTTTCTCCCTGTGTGTCAGCAGCAAGGGGGGAGAAAGAGGTGGTACTTCCCTTTTTTCCTTTACGATGGGGGGGGGGGGGGTGTTTTATAGGGGAAGAGTGGTATTATTGGGGGGGAACATGGGGAAAAGGTGGAGTGGTGGTGGCAGTGACCAAGGGGGAAGGACCAGTCGTTAATCCAAGGGGGAGGGGGTGGCAGGCCATGTGGCCTTCCCCTTGACATAATTGCCTTCTTCTCTTTCATTGATGTCACCTTCCACTCCTACTCCTTGTCATCCTCCACATCGTTGCCTCCTTCTTCCATGCTATTGTCTTCTTCCTTCCCCCACGTCAGCGTCATCTCCTCCACATCATCTTCGACTTCCTCCTCTTTGTCGGCTTCCTGTTCCTTTCTTTCCCATCATCACCACACCATCTTCCTCCTCTTTTCCACCTGTAGCACTTGTCGGCAACAACAAGGGGGAGGGATTATTTTTCTTTCTGATTATCTTAAAAATTAGGGGGGTTTCTATGGGCCGCAACAGGGAATATTACATCTAATAGGTTTTCCCAATTAGTAATATATTGTCAATTTGACAATCAGTCTCAAGTTTTTCTAGTGTGTGAATAGCCTATCAATCTTTCTGTGAGGTACCTCCTCCAATAGACCTAGAGGAGTCCTCTTAGTAGTCTATTGAAATTCATATCTATGCACATCACCATACCGCCTCCCCATAGGAAAACATTGGACTTAGTTGAACATGGGAATCTCAGTTCTACTCACAGGGGAAGCATAGACAAGTCACCCCTAACATCAATCTAATGCCCACCTAAGAAAGACCACTTTGTAATCAATCAAAGGTAGGAGTGAGGTTAACAACACACTTGGTTCAAAGAGAGTGAGAGACGGGGGAGAGTGTCACTCGATCCCCTTGCCCATAAGGTAAAATCTCAGCTCCGACCCCCTAAAACGGTGTTAAACCTGGTAACTAATCCTATCGATATTCGGAGGGTCACGATTTAATCAACTCTATCTAATGTTGGAAAGTCACTCAACTTAACGTATCCACCCAGCCATAGGCGTCCAATCGTCAAGATTGACCTCGATGGGGTTTGCTTAATTTTTTAATTAGCAAAGCATACTACCACATTGTTCGGACATATAAAATCAGCTTCCTTTTATTACTCCATTAAAATGGGTTCATTAAACTCAATCTTTAGCACATAAAAAATAATTCAAAAATTAGATACTTTATTTCACTATCACTCTGTAGAGTCCGTCTTTTCGCAGAAAGACACTGTCGAACCTTCCAATCCCTCAAGATTGGGCAGTATGTGATCACATTCCATCTGCTGTCAACAAGGAATTTACTGGCTCAGAGCCCCTCTAAGCTTCCATGAGCCTTCGAAGCCGTCCTACATAACAGGGTGCTTACCACTCGGCCCTTTGCCCTCTCAGGTGCTCGAGTGATCAAAAACCAAAAACACCTATCTCCCTCAGGAGCATAGGAACCCCACCCACGGGTGAGTTTTTCCACACTCCGTCGCAAAGTATTATGGAGCATTGGGTTGGGGACCCCAATGTCCTGAACCACCACAATCCATCGGCTATGTAAGCTCGAAATCATAAGAACCATAATTTATCATTCACAAATCCAAAAGTAGTCATAACCATAAAATAGTTTTAACACACTTGTATGCGATGCATAGAATCTGTCCTCTTTTTTAGTTTTCGTGTTCCTTCCAAAAAAGCAATTGATAATACTAACATGCTTTTATAAGTTTAAGTAAGTTCTAACTAATTGTGATCCTTTTCTTATGTACTAACTTGATTATCTTTGTTCGACCATCCATCATGATTATGGTTTATGGCCACAACTACGGTTTGTTGTGGAATAATCGGTCCTTTGGGTTGAATGGGTTCAGGGTTAACTTCTGCGTGCGTTTCAGTATTGTATTGAGTTCCCTCAGCAGCGGCCACTTCCTCACGTTGTGGAGCTCTCTGAGCATGATCTCGCTTAGTATCTTGATGTCTCTTGGGAGCCATGGAAGAAGTTGATGGATTCGAGCAGCGCTCCCGCATGGGTGTGGAGAGAGAGAGAGAGGTTCAGCTGATTGTAGCAAAGCTTCGTTGCGTCAATCAGCAGAAAGACTTCTACACGGGTCATTGTTGTGTTTGTGTGTGACATGCCACTCTACCCATGTTTATATAGTAACCGGGGGGAGAGGGTAAAAGGAGGACGTTTGCTTTTTAGTGTTTTTGATGACATCATCGATGATAAAGAGGAAACACTTTCTTTTAGCGCTTTTGATGATGCCAAGGGGGGGCTCCATTTTCATAGCGCAAGGATACCAATTTAATGAATATATAGGCAAGCATCACATGTCTAGTCATCGGGCGGTTTCACTCCAAGGCTCACGACTAAGGTGGTGACCAAGGCATAGACCTTGACATACTTGGCAATGGGCTACAAAGGCTTCATTGGCATCGTTGGCTGCGCATGAGAAGCTCCTACTAGCTTGTAGGAAAATCTTCCTGGGAGATCACCTATCTCGGCAATGTCATCACCCAACTGCACTTAACTACCAAGTGACTATCCACTAGGCTAGTTCTTTTTGTTGTTCTATACTACAAACATAGTCTTACTAAGCTAGTCTTGGGAGGGTCTCCCAAGTCTTCCTTCCATGAACTGGCATATAATACCTCATTAATAATAATAATAATCTTCATAATGAGAATCAGTTTCATAATTAGAGTTAGTTTTAAAAAAATGTGCAACATAAATCAATTTTCTTTGGAATGTATACACACACTTAAATAAACTAAGTAATGGGGACATTACACTTTCATTTATCATTGATCTTTCTATATATGTTTCTAAGTAGTAATAGCTAGAGAGTACAATGTAGTTTGTGCCATCAATGTTGAATTGATTTCAAGAGAATTAGGTGTATTGAGAAACTAAAGCTAGTTTAATGTTTCTTATTTAAAGGCCAAAGAGTTAATGATACTATAATAGTTAATGGAGAGATGATGACCTTACACTATTGGGTGTATGAACAAGTCATCTAAGTTATACCTCTCCTAATCATACCGTAGTTCATAGGAGACATGCCCTAACAATTATACTATCAAAGGATACCCTCCCTCCCTTTTAGTTTACAAAGACCTAGAGATAGATGAGAAACCCCCTTACTTAATAATTGTGCTATTGCACAAAATCCATGATTGAAAAATCCGGTGTATTCCTTATTTTTGATTAGTAAAGATTATCTTAATTTCTAGGGTTGATTAAGAGAGAGTGGATACTTTAACTCTTGATTAAGTAAATTTAACATTTGACTTGTGTGATAATCAAAATTGGCAAGTAGTGGGAATTGATGATACATACAAGGAACTCTAGAAGAAGAAGTTTCTTCTCAAGAATACATCACCACCAAAGTTTAATAGTGTTGAGGGTTGAGATGACTTGATTTTTTGGCTAATTTTTATTATTTTTGTGGACTGAATGGTTGATTTTTTATGAAATTTATAAAATAATTAGTTATTTTGGAAGTTTTTGGGAGTTTTTTGGATGAGTTTGATTATGTTTTGGAAACTCGTGATGATTTATAGTAGAGATATGATGTTCTGACATGTTCTGTTGATGTCCTGTTAGTGTTTGATTGGTTCTATTTGAGTCTGTTGACCATTTGTTTTGTTCTGTTTTCCTTCTGTATGAGGGTTTAGAATGATTATTGATGAAGTTTGAGAGTTTTTGGAAGCTCATTGATTGATTCTTGATGGTTTGGAATGATTTAAGTTAAGCTCAAGGCTTTTTGATGACCTTCTATATGGTATTGTAAACCCTCTGTTGAGCTTCTGTAGAGCTTTTGTTTCTGTTTTGTTTTGTTTTGTATGCTCTACAAGTGTAATGATGGATGAATGTGAAGCTTGGGGAATTTTTCCAACCTTGGAAAGAGATGAATATAAGTTGAAAATAGTTCAAAGAAGTGGAAGAAGTAGCTATTGAAGACTTAAAGTAAAGACTAAAGTGACAGTGACATTGTTTAGCTACGAAGGGACACTGTAGTGGCTCTGGTGACGTTTCATATTAGACATGCCTCTTGGGAAGGGTATCCATGACCAAAGAGGGGTTATGAATGCTTATTCTTGATCATCTCATTATACTATTGAGAGAGAACATGTACGAGAGAGAGTGAGTGAGAATAACAAAATCTATGCAAAAAACAATGTATCTATGAGTGAGAGATTGGAAAGGGGTGACATAAGCTTCCCAAACTTGGGACTAGATTAAGGAAGCTGTGAAAGGCCACTACCTTCCCCCATCCTTTGAATTTATCAAAATGAATAAATTCTATAGCTTACACAAACTAAACCTAGCCTTCAAAGGGAGATGTTCTAAGTTTTGCGAGTTTGCAAAAATACACACCACCAACAACAATGTCTCAGTAGATTGCAAGGTTATGCCAATGACTCAACCCACCCTTAAATACTCACCTTGAATCAATGAGGCCAGTGACTCTCAAAGATGCTCGGATGAGAGCAAAGCCCATGGCTAAGGAAATTGCTCATGATGGCCAAATGAATTTCCCAATGAGCAACAAGTATGGAAGGGGCTACACAAATCGTGGTGTCAACATGGGCAATGCCAAAGGGAATGGTAGAGGCAATGCAATCACCCATGGACTAAATGGATGAGGCAATAGGTAACATACCAATGCATAAGGATTGGATACCTAAGGGTAAAATTCCCTAATTATCCTCAAAACCCTAACCTAAACTAGCCTAGTGGAAGAGGCTGAGGGAATGGAAACAATAGCGCAGATCATCGTGGACATGGAAGACTGGTTAGTGGGGATAAACACCATGGTTGGGCAATGTAAGGAGTTTTTTAGGTGAAAAGATTAAAAGAGGATCCATTCATGCTATTGTGGAAAAAAATGAGTAGATAGCCGATGTTCAATGATCCAATCTCTAGCTACTTATAATGGCATGGCATCTAGAATCCTAATTGATTATTATAATACTCATTCCTTCCTTACATAAAAAATAGTTAAATAATTTCATCTAGAGTCCAGGAGACCAAGAGAAATGATGGTAGAATTGGCTATAGTGATAAGGAAATCACTACAATTAAAATTGTATGGAAACTCAACTTGAGTTAGACAACTATACAATTGAAGTAGAATTTCAGATCTTACCATTGCAATGCTATGATTGCATTTTGGAAATGGATTGGCTCAAGAAGAATAAAGCCCAGATTCTATGTACTAAAGAGGAGTACTTTTCCAAGACCTAGAATGTAAAATTGTAAAGGCCTATGGAAAAGCTAGAAGAACTAGAGTCCAACTAGCCAAGGCAAGCAGACTCAAGAAATGGTCAAGAAAAGGCCAACCAGTCCACATGATTTGGTTGAATAAGTTTGAAAATACTAAAGAAGGGACTCTACCTTCTTGGATCAATGACTTCGAGGATGTCTTTTTAGAAGAACTAACCCAATTCCTCCAAATTTGAGGTTAACCATGAGATATAATTGATTCTTGGAGCTGAACTAGTATCGAGATAGCCATATAATATATATTTGCTTGAAGCTATTGAACTTAAGGAGCAACTCAGGAAAGTGACAGATAAAGGATTCATCCACCCAAGAAATTCACCTTGGGGAGTGTCTGTTCTCTTCTAGAAAGAGAAGGATGGATCGCTTTAGCTCTGCATTAACTTCAAACAACAAAATCGGGTTACAATTAAAAACAAGTACATGTACCCAGGAAAGATGAACTCCTAGGCAAGATTGATCTAGAGCCAAATATTATTAGATCCAAATCAAATAATATGATATCCCAAAGATTGCCTTTTAGCACACTAGATATGGTCATTATGAACTAATGGTAATGCCATTTAGATTGACAAATGCCCCAACAATATTCAACTGTTAGATGCAAGACATCTTTTGACCATATTTGGATGGTTTTGTGCTGGTATTCTTTGATGATACACCAGTGCACTCCAAGTCATTGGAGGAATGTAAAGGCCACTTAAATATTAGCCTACAAACATTATATGCAAGTCAAATAATCAACAATAATGTATATTATTCACAGATAGGATTGAATGCCTAAGATGCATTTTCTCTTTTGAAGGAATCTTAGTAGACCTTGCCAAAATGAAAGATATCCTAGAGTGGCTAGTACTTAAGATAGTAAAAGAAATTTGAGGATTTTTAGTATTGGTAGGTTGGTATTAAATCTTCATCAAGGATTATTCCTTGATTAACTACACCCTTGACAAATCATTTGAAGAAGAATATGATAATCAATTGGATCATTGAGCATCAAGAAAACTTTGATAAGCTTAAAGAAGTTGTAACAATTGCCATTGTACCGAAACTCCCAAACTTTAGACAACCATTTGAAGTAATCACTGATGCAAATGGACTTGCACTCAATGGGATGCTAGTACAAGAAGGAAGACTAGTGGCCTATACTTTAAGAAGCACCCTATTGTACACAACTGGAGGATTGACATTAAAGCTCAGCCCAAGCTCTTGATTTAGCCTACAACCTCTAGAAGCTCAGCCCTCAAGAGATCCTTCACTCCTTTTATCTCCTTTTAACCAGATTGAAGACATGGAGCTCAACATGCATGGGATTCTTGTGGGGTAGCCATGAAAGCTCCATTTGAAGCTTTTCATATTTGAAGTTCAAGCTCAAGAACAAACACGGGAGCCCCCTTCATTAGTGGAAGCATTCAAATGCATGAAGTCTTCATCCACTGGAGTGCTCCAACCAACTGGGCTTGCTTGATGGGGAAATTGGCATCATAATGGGTTATGCTTTAGCCATCTTCCCCAAACACTGAGGAGGTATGTCAATCTGATCTTAATCTCTCATATTAATCCACTTGTTGAGCTTAATCCTTTTGTTGGAGAGATTAAAGATTGCGTAGACTGTACTAGTTCAATCCCTCATTGTATGCATGTGTCCACTGAAAGTGAATATCCTGTTTGCCTCCTAATGCATCATAACTAATCCAAAATCAATTGTAATTACTAACATTAAGCCCCTCTTTATCTTGTGTGCCTTGGATAAATCTCAAGTGAGTAGTAAACCTTTGTAAATAGGTAAGTAGTAGCCAATGAGTCACTGGACTACTAAGGTAATCCCTATCCAAGCTCTTGTTCATCCTTGCATCTAATGAAATGACCCAATGTTTCCTTTCCAATGCATCTCATGCTGATTCCTTAATAAAAATGTATGCCATTTATACTTTGATTGAGGAAAAAGGCCTATGCCAAGCGGGGTGCACAACTCGGCCCGAGGGGAAATTTTCCCACCTCCAAGTGATCTAGAGTCTAATACTTGTATGTAGGTGTAATGACCCCCCTTGGACACCCTTTCAGTGTTAATGGTACCCAAGTCTGCCACGAAGCGGAAGCATCTGGCCATTCCCACTTAGGACCGACCTGTATCAGGGTTTTTCTAATAGTCAAGTTTCTAGGAAGTAGCTAGCGTCGAGCCCCAGACGAACCACTTTGCGTAAAAACATCAGGGCCGAAGCGGATTTATACTGCACTTGCTTCAAGGAGAATGGGAAATGAGAGGGATGCGAAGCTTGACCTCTTTGCCCATAAGGCATAGTCCCATTCCGTTCCCCTAAAACATCATAAATCGGGACTCTAACGCTATTGATTCTAGGTCATTGCTACCTTGCTGTCAATTCCTTTGAGAAAAGTTCCCGACCAACCGGGACCACCCTTCCGTAGGACGGACCCAGAGTCACGTCCACCGCACTTTTCTCGGGTTGCTTAGTTATCTAATTACCTACCACATTTAGTTTGACAAGCAAAAACAGCTTCCTTAATTAACCAATTAAACAATGGTTCCTTCATGTAGCTTAAGCGCTGACACAGAAAAACAATGTCAAGCAAGTTCCTTTTTTAACATTTGATCTTTATTTATCATAGTCTTTGGAATACATCAAATATCCAGCCCGAAGGCTATCCCAACAATCCTCAGGGATCGCTATTCCAAGTTCCGCCCGTTGATTAGTATATGGGCCTCGAGATCCCATCTCGAGTCACGTTGGCCTCTTGTGCAGGATACGGAGGCAAGGAATTTATGGCCAGAGCCTCCCCTGGCACCCGAGCATCCTCCTGCTCCAAGAAGCACCCACGGAGAGACCTCTCGTAGTAGGTTCGGTCCACGTACCCAGCGTGGCTAACAACCCCCTTGGATAGGGCCAGGTAGACAGTCGGAGGTAACTGGTACTACCTCTCCCTCCAGGCTTTTAACCTGAAGCATTAGTTGTTTTTCTTGAATTAGTTCCTTGAGCAAAGAAGTACAAACAATGCACCTAAGTGTACAATCACGAGCATTCTAGTGGTCGTTCGTATGGCCAATTGCTAAGGTGTGATTCCTTCTTTCTGAATACTTCCAGCATTCGATCCTGGATCATTCGTGACTTGGAAAGATCCCAAAGGTTTAGCAAGCTGGGTTGCTTGTTTACCCGTTTGTCCTTGGGATAGGGTTTATACCCTGTTGACCCCAAATTGTTACTACCTTGGGTTTCCTTATGTTATAGTTGAATAGCTTCTGGACAACCCTGTCATCCTAACTTGGTTGGTCAAATTGCTTCTTAGCAATTCACCACTGCCCTAAACTTGACAAAACAGTTCCCAAGAGGGAGTGCTGTAGTAGGGCAACTACTTAATTCCTTAGAGAAACTAATTTGTAATTAGAACTCGCCAACCTTGATCTAAGGTGTAGCAGTACTAACTTGTGATTTAGACGCAAGAGCATATGGCCTTACAGGCTTGTTGCACGAGATAGGTGTCAGTACCTAACTTGTGGGATTATATCTCCCATCATTCGGTATTTCTTGATCAAGAATGCCTTTGATCAAGATATAGGGTTTGGGAGTCCTATTGACCCAATCCAAAACCCTAACCCTACTAGGTTGATAAACGTTTTGGCCCTAGGGTCCCTAAATTCCTTGCGAAAGTCTATCATTTGGTCATCTGATCCTTCGGGTGAGAACCCTAGATCATTCTTACATGGGCATTTAGATAATCCTAACATTTCATGAATGTGGGTAGGACCTTTAAGATCGGGAATATTGAATCGGCATCCTAAGTGCGATACCAAGCAGAATTTTAACATAACTTAACCTAACCCAGCACATTAAGGTGTTCGTCGAATGCTAACTATTCGCGCCTTTATGAATCTCATGTGAGTTACACAATTACATGCAATTTACCTAATTGATCTAATTGTCTTATGATTAAAGATGATCCTTCCCTTAGAGATGCAAATATTTCCCTCTAAAGTTTTCAAGAACTTTCCTTAAAAGATGGAAGTAACTGCAAGATGCATGAGATGTATCATTCCATGCGAATATGCAATTTCAAGACCATAGACCTTTTGCCTTTATGCAACTATAGGATCTACAATTATCTTTCTTTTCCTTGCCCTATACGGTATTGGTTGACATTCAGAACTATTTCTTACAAATCCTACATTTATGCATCAATTTCAAAGCTTTTGTATTTTAATGAAGGTGCATCCTTTCCCAATTGCGAATATTGATAATAGAAATATATGCATGGATGCAATATTCCTTCATGAGCAGATGCCAATGAATACATCATTGATTTAATCCATCCTTTATCACTTATCTCAACCTAAAATGTAACTATCATTGCATGCGAATTGCATACTATATGTATTTTGTCAAAGTTCATAAATCTTTTTCTTTCTTGCAACTATTTAGTCATCATTTAATGACTGTCTACGATTATCTTATACATGAGTCACAACCAGGAATTTATTATGTAAGTGCATTATATGTTATATGCCCTATCCTTTGTGTGATGCAACAAGGATACCTTTGCACAATTTCATCTTTTAACTTATGCATCATACGTTCAAAAATGCGACCACCCTTGACCATGGAAGTGCAAGCAAATGCAAGTACTCGTCATGCAACTAAACTTTGTAAATCAAACAAGTATATAAATTTCCCAATGCATTTAAGTTTCCTACGTGAATTAAAACATGCTTTATGCATCCTTTCCATGCGGGAATATTTTTCGGAACCTGGGCATTCAATATCGGGGCGTTGTCCACTCTCGTACTTTGGGTGGAAGTTCCCGCGTTCGCTCCTCTCAACTTTTTCTTAGGCGCCATTGACGAAGTAAATTTCATCTTAATGAACTCTCCCTTGGCTCCCTTACGAGATTCGAAGTTACTACTGTCCAAGATCTCCTTCCCTGCACAAGAAACATGCCTTGCAAGACACGGTCTCAAAACCCCGGAGCCGTGGGTGAACTTGGTCTAGAGAAGCTTCAATAGAAGCTTCTCAAGCTTCTGGATGGATAGAGATGACGTGTGAAGATGTGATGGTGAAGATGATTGGATTGATGATGGAGAGGATGACAATGGTGAGGATGATGATGGCATTGGCGACGGCAGCAGCCTGACGGCGCGGACAGCTTGGAGGCGGTAGCAGATTGACGGCGGGCAGCTCCTTGACAGAGGGTAGCACAAACAATGCCCCTCCCAAGCTTGGAAGGGGGGTTTATATGAGGTGAAGGTGGGGGGTGGCCACATAGGTGGCAATTGCATGCTTCCCCCCCCCCCCCCCCCCCCTCCCCCCCCATGCCCCTCCATAACACCTACTCACTCTCTCTCTCCCCGCCATGCAACAGGTGAAGGGGAGGGAGTTATAAATTTTTTTTTTTGCACTTTATTGATTATTCATTTTTCCCTTGAAGGGGATTTCCCGTGATGGGTTACGGTTTTGAGCCACGGTTTCCTATGCACAACGTGGGGCTGGTGTTTGTTAGTACACGAGGATGGAGCACTTAGGCCAAAGTTTTTTTGTTGCTGGAGATTACTTCGAATTGCTTTTGTGTGGGATATAGGGTCTTTAATATTTTGTTGTAGAAATATTAGAGGTTCCCTTTTGAATCAGTTGGTTGTCCATCCCAAGCACTTGATCTAACATCCCACCTGATTACCACCTCCCTTTGCTCCATCTCCTTAGATGCTTGGACATGTTCTCAGAGTCCCATCACCCTGTGCATTCAAGGCAGTATTCATGGGAAGCATGTCTTCATCCTTGTGGACAGTGGTAGCACTCATAGTTTTGTCAATAAATCAACCACATTGACCGGTTGAAATGCATCCCTATAGAATTACAACAACCCTTGAAGGTCCAAGTAGCAAATTAAGAGGAAGAAATCAGCACACATGTATGTCTCGCAGTTCCTTATGCTTGACTGAAAATTATGTCGCATTGGTTGACCTAATGGCCTTAGATATGGACACCATTGATATTGTATTGGATTGTGATTGACTAAACCAATTGGGAAAAATTGCTATGGACTTCTCTTAGCTCTACATGGAGTTTGTGATGCATGGATAGCTCATCTGCTTAGAGGAAATTCAAGATCATGCTGATTTTTAGCTCATACAACAAAGCAACTCAAATGGGAGTTTAAGAAATGCTCACAGATCTTTGTCTTGCAATTGAATTAGGAAAATTCAGGTTAGCCCTTTGAATATCTAAGGATGCTGGCCCTACTTGAGGAGTACAATGATTTATTTCAAATGCCTACAACCCTTCCCCCTAAGAGGCAAGTGGACCACCCACTTGATTTAGAGCCCCATTCCAAGCCAGTAAATAAGCCACCTTATAGACTCTCCAAGTGTGAATGTGAAGAGGTTGTAAAGCAAGTCAAGGAGCTACTGGAGATGGATTTCATTGAACTGAGTTATTCCCCTTATGCAACCCCTGTCCTGTTAGTTAAGAAGAAATGTGACTCTTTTTGCATGTGTATTGACAATAGAGACTTGAACAAAATCACAGTGAAGAACCAGTTCCCCATCTCATAGATTGATGACTTGCTGGATGAGTTGAAAGGGGCACACTTTTTCACTAAGATTGATTTGTGCTCTGGCTACCATTAGATCTATAGTATGAGGGAGGGAGATGAGATTAAAATGGCCTTCAGGATTAATCATGGACTTTATCATTTTCTAGTGATACCTTTTGGGTTGACTAACACCCTTGCCACATTTCAAAGTCTCATGAATAAAATTATTTAACCCATTTTGTTCAAGTTTATGCTCATTTTTGGGTGTTTGGCATATTGAGAGAGTATCAACTCTTTGCTAAGGAGAGAAAATGTATTTTCATGTAGATATGTATGGAGTACTTGGGACACATTGTGAGCAAAAATGGCATACATGATGACCCTAAGAAGGTGCAATGTGTTAGGGACTAGCCCACCCCATCCACCACCACTTCATTACTTGGCTTCCTTGGTCTCTCTTCATTTTATAGATGTTGCATTAAGCACTATGCCACCATTGCAACACCTTTGACTGATCGATTAAAAAAGGAATCATTCTTTTGGGATGCCAGGGCTGATCATAGCTTAAAAAAATTGAAGGAAATGCTTACTTCTGCCCCCCATCCTCATCTGCCTTGATTTCTCTAAGATGTTTACCATTCAATGTAATGCCAATGGTAGGGGTATTGGTGCAGTATTGCTGCAAGAGCATGGTGTGATTACATTTGAGAGTTGCAAGCTTGATGATAAGGCGATGCAGATGAATGTGTATGACCATGAGATGTTGGCCATCCTCCATGCTATCAAGAAATGACACTACTATTTGTATGGTACCCGCTTTCAAGTAAAAGGTGACCATCGAGTCTTTTAGAACTTCCTGATGACTACTTAGTCTACTTTGACTCCTAAGCAAAGGCGATGGTTGGCAACATTGCAAAACTATGACATTGACATTTCTCACACTCGGGACAAAGATAATATAGTGGCTGCTTTACTCTCTCGGATGTGAGCATGTAGAGTATCCTCTATTTCAGAGTTGCATAGTGATTGGATTGAAGATATTCAAGAAGCTTATTTATTGGATGATAACTTTAGCCACATCTTCCTGAAATTATAACATGGAGTCATGAGATGCATTCTTGTCCCACTGCTGGTCACGTGGGTGTTTTCAAAACATATGACAGGATCACCAAGAGCTTTCATTGGAAAGCCTTATGGAGGGATGCCAAGAATTTTGTGACCAAATGTGTCCCATGCCAACAGACTAAGGATAGCACACTTAAGCTCACTGGCCTCTTGCAGCCCCTCCCTATTCCTAAAGGGAAATGGACTCATATCACAATGGACTTCATCACATGCCTCCCCATGACCAAGAAAGGTTGGAACATTATTTATGTGGTAGTTGATCGCCTTATCAAAGCTACCCAACCCTCTTGATCCCTCACTCTCACTCACTCACTCCCTCACACTCTCACACTCCCTCTCTCAAGAGCACACACAAGCAAGAATAGGAGAAGAAGAGAAGAGCTCTTGTTAGCCACACACCAAAGAATGAGCTTCCATTCACTTTTGAACTTTATATATACAAACCCTAAAACCCCATGGGTACCCATCCCTTTTTACATGACCGGCCATTGTGGCAAGGTCCCTTTTTCTAATTCTCTCTTTTTGCTTCATGCCCTAGGCCTATATTCGACTATTCTTTTACAAGTGGCACAAGAGGGAGCCTGGCGTTTTTTTACAAGAGTTTTTAGAGTTTTTGAGGTACCTTTTATTTAAAACTACAGTTTTGGCCCCGGCTTTATCTTTAGAGGCGTGTCTTTGCTCCTTCTCTATCTTCTTTCCACTTTTTCATTCATTCTTCTGCCTTCTTGGCTTGGGGTTAACATTACCCCCCTCCGAGATGGGTGCCAGTCCCATGGGCACTCTTGTCGATTGTTGGTGTTTAAGAGGCAGTTGGCGAAGCAGTCGTGTAAGGGCAGGGCGATGTGTAAACTCAGGTGCTCGTGGAAGTGTGGTAGTAAAGTTGATTGGAGAAGTTGAAGAGATGGCAAGTGGATGACGGGGGCCTCCAAAGTCGGTGGTTGGTCGCCTTGGTGATGCTTGAAAGGACAGGGTGCAGTGCTCTACCTAAGGAGGGGGGTGTGTATCTTATTGTGTAGTGCATTGTGCCCGTGCGAGGGAATGGGGAGTTGGTTCTAACCACAGGGTAGCTTGGGTCATATCCCACGCGTGGGGGCCCCATTTGTGCAAGAGGTGCAGTGCAAACAGCCTAGGGTGACAGGTCTAACAATAGGCGAGTGGACCTCCCTAGGTATGTCCTGCCCTTGATGGGCCCTAAGCGTGAAGTGGGGGAGAAAAAGGGGCTAGGGGGTTAGGGGCGGAGTCGGCCGATTAGAGCCACCGAGCATGCCTAACTTGAGGACCCCTAGGTGCAGTGATTGTGCTTTATGTGGGGCTAAGTGCTTGTGTAAGTGAGTTGTTTTGGTTATTCCATGTGTAATGTTCCGCTTGTTCTTCCTTGGATTTTTTTTTTGGTGGTATTACAGTAGTAGAACGACAGCCTGTACCTAATCTTCCTTGTTTGATTCAGGCGGAGAAGGGGGGTCGGATGGATTTTCTCAAAAATTGATGGCTTTGCATGTACCCTTTGAGGTTCATGCGGATGTGGAGGGAGGTGGTGGAGAGGAAGGGATGGTTGCACCTAGTGAACTGGCTGTCATTCATATCCTCTAGGAGAGCTAGGCAAAAGGAGGGGAGAAGACTAGCTCTCATCATTAAACATGCCATGGTGCAGTTGTCAATGGCGTTAGGGTCAAAAAAGAGGGGAGGCAAGCCATGCTCTTGTGGGGTCGGGTCCTGCTTGAGTAGTAGCTTAAGTAGCCTAAGATAATTACAGGTAGTTATAAAGGCTGGATCGGGGCATGAAGAGAAGTCTGTGAGAAAATGTGTCATGGAATCATTTAGGCTTCCTGAGTCAAAAGGGGGGGCATGCTCGAAGGAGGTAGCATTGGAGTTGTAGATGATGGGGAAATCATGACACCCATGGAGGGTGGCAACAAAATCCACTCCTAACCTACGAGGATACGCTATGAATGTGGGGTCGTTCCTCTCATAGGGTAGGGTGTTACAAAAAGCCATCCAGGTGAGCATGCTAATATTGCACACTCGCCTCTTCCATAGGGGTTGGCAGTTGTAGCCCTATACAGTATGTGGTATTTCGAACACCTTGTCTTGCCAAAACTCTGCTTCCTCCATTCCCCACAGAGTGGGGGTCCTCTTCCTTTCTTCCAGCTCTTCTGTTTTTCTCTTCTCAGCCTCCTGTTTTGACACCTTTTTAGCCCTCTTGACTTGTTCTTTTGTTTCTTCTTCTTCTTCCTCTCCTCGGCCTCCTTGAGGGATTGTCTTTTTTCCTTTTTCAAATCCTCTTTCTCCTTCCTGCGGCCTTCATCCGGCTTATTTTTCTTCTGCGCTGTCTTCTTCTTGGGTTCCTTGGCCTACTTTTTGCTTGATTGCTCTTCTTGCCCCTGCCTTTCCTTATCAGTCTCGGTCCTGTCGCTGAACCTCTCTTGGTCCTGATGAGGGGGTGACCTGTCGGGTGTTTCTCCTTCCCCTTCTTCTGCATCCTGCGTCTCTTTCACTGCCTCCTGGATGAGCATAGTCAAAACGCTTCCATAGGCAATGAACAAGGCCTTCTTTCTTTCTGTGGCCCTAGAAGCTGGAGACTCTCCTCCTATGGGTGTGCTTCCTAAAGCCAGTGCTTTAGCCTCTTTGTCGATAGTTTTGCGCACATAGCCGTTCCAATCGACTTCATGCAGGGTGTGAGCTGCTACGTTCTCCAACACAGGCACGCTGATTCGGTGCATTAAGGCGTTGTAGCGCTGGCTGGAGAGGAGCGCGTGTACTAGTTTTGCTTGCAATCTGGTTTCCGCATCAAGGATGTCTTGGATGCTGATGCCGTCATTTATCAGCACGTCCTCCTTTCTCATCTTCAGCATGGCATACACATCCCTCTTTTGCTTCTTCTCTATTTTTGGCTCCAGTCCCAACGCCTTCTCCACCAAGGCAGGGGTTAAGTGAACCTGTACCTGCTTGGCATTTTGTCCCCTTCCTATCGTGACGGTGCTGCACTCATTATCGAGGTTGTAAGATCTGAGAAACTCCACACACTTTGTGTGGTCAGGTTCTTGCGTAAATTTTTCAAGGTACTTGGTGAAGTTGCATTTTTCAATGACTCTCTTGGCCGCTTCCTCCTTGGCCACCAAACCCTCTACGTTGTGAATGGTTCGGAACTTTAGCTGGTTGTCGGCGCGGCTCTCAAGAGTGATATTGTACTGCGCTCTTTCCTCTTCCGTGAACGGAAGTCGGTGGGAACAATCTTACTGCGACATCTTTTGTTCCTGTCATAAACCCAAGTTTCCATTAGTGCTTTCAAATTAACAATTCGCAAGAAAAGTCATAGACTAAAAAAGAAAGACTCTATGTGTTTATTGAAAGAAAGCATTAAAATCCTATCCAATGTGGAGTCTTCCCTTTCAGCTTTAACTTTTTGCCCTTTATTTCAAAGTTCTCTTGACATTTTCCTACCTTGCTCGTTGTCTACATGCTTATGCATTTTGCTTGATTTTCATTGGTTTTAATTGATCTGTTGATTCACCTCACTCCCCTTCCCTTCCTAGCTTGAGAAGAATCCTTATTAGGATTGAAGGTTTTGGAGTTGGAGGACCTTCGGCAATGGGTCTTAGGAGTTACCGGTGTAGGAACCAAGTGTAGAAATTGGGGTTGTACTCTAACTGAGTTGCGCGACTGAGATCAAAGGGGCAAGTGCCAACGTGTATTATGTAAGTGAGAACATCTGTTAGGAAGTCACCGGAGGCATTGCGACTAGCAATGTGTAGCTCCTCCTCAGTCAGTAGGCGATTGAGGTAAGGGTGTCCCTTGATGTGCTCTTCCAAGGAGCAGTCGCGAAGAGTGGTTAACACTCTATACGAGATTGGCGCAATATAAGTGGGGTCATACTCCGCTGTTTTGATTGTGCGGTGCTGCTCCGCGTTGGTCATGACTCGGCATCCCTCTACTTCCCATTGCAACCTAAGAGTGTACCAGTGCTGCAAGAATGGGGATTCAGTCTCAGCAAGTTTGGATAATTCTGCAATTTCCTGGTCGGTGATGGTAGAAGTGGTTCACTGATCGTATGACGTGATGAGGCGCTGTTTGAGGGCTTGCTCTTTAGAGACCTCACTGTTGAGCAATACAACAGCGGAGTTTGCTGCCTTTGTGAAGGCAAGTTCAAACGTCTCCCAAGAACAAGGCATCGTACGAATTTTGGTTGCAAAAGGCTCGGGCAACAAGCCTAAGTCCAAGTGGTCATAGCTTAGAGCTAGCTCTCTGAAGGTGGCATCAAGCCATCTAATGCAATCAACCACGTCATCCCCTGTATCTTTGGCTAGATCTGAGGCCAGTGTAAAAAATGATTTCCGCTTGTAGGAGGGTTTAAGGAGTGCTGATGGTTGGGGTTTGATAGCACTAGAGCCTTTGACAGTGGATAGTTGTGGTTGCAGATGTGCCTTAGGTTGCGGTTAGGCTTCTTGGCTTAGGGCTGGGGAAGCAATAGCTACTTCTGATGAATTGCTGCCTTTAAAGTGGATCATTATAGTCAGATGGGCTCTAATGGGTGATGGGTCATGCGTCGATGTTTGTCGTTTGGGCCGGTAGGCTTGTTCGACTCTCTCGGGCATATGTGTGGATGGGCTTGATGGATGTGGGCCTGGGGAGCACTGCGGTTTATGGTTTTGAGGTTTTATGGGGTTGGGGGTGATCAGGCTTGGGGGTAGCATATGAGTGGTGGTCTTGGCCGTGTGGGCTTTAGGGATCCATAACCAGGCATTCCCCTCATAGTAGCCTTGTGCATGCAGGAGGGCTTTAGGGACCCACCTTTGCCTGATCATGCAATGATTTCTATAACTGCACCTTGGTGTCCTTGGTTTAGAGCTTTGGGTCTTATGAGGTTGTGTGCGACGATCCTAGGCAGCGGTTGCAGCTGTTTAGGCTTCCATTGGAAACTAGGCTGTTGAGCCTTAGCTTTTGTTGCCATGAGCAGCAGTTCTTGAGAGGTGGTGGGTGGTGGCCGAGCACTACCCTTCTCCTTAGATTCGGATGCTAATAGTTCTATCGGTGGCCGTGGGGATTGTTCCATCGCGCAACCCTTGCTGAAAGGTGTATCAATGCGGATGTTGCCTATGGCGAGGTGAATGCGTTGCAACTTATAATCGACGTGGCAATGAGTTTGCTTCTTGAAGATTCGCCCTAGCAGCATCTCCATGCCTGCATCCTTGGTGTTTGGCAGCACGTAGAAGATCATTGGTACAGTTTCAGACTCGATAGAAACGGTGGCCCTGCACTTACCGAGAAGTGCATAGGAGCGACCCCCATATGGATTTAATTTGGTGTTAGTGGGTTGTAGTGGTGGTTTACCAAGTTGGGTCCAATGATCGTGAGTCAAGACATTGAAGTCCGCTCCCTCATCAATTAAGGCATTGAAGATGCATGTTTGCTTGGCAATGATCGTGATGTGCAGGTATGCAGGCTCATCAATTTTCTCATCATCATCATAGATTTCGATGATGGTGGCTACTCGGACCTTGACTGGTGGTTCCAACATTGGTGGTTCATGCAAGGGATGTGTGGGGGGATAGTATTTCTTGACACAGTTGCCATTGAAGAAGCCTATTCCTTCACCGGCTAGAGACTCGATCTCGACGTTGCCCGTTCGGCTGATCGCACGGACTCTGAAAGGTCCAAGACCCTGAAACTTCATTTTTTGCTTGTGCCCCTTAACTGAGTATAGGAGCACTAGGTCTCCTTTCTCGAAGTCGCGTTGGTTGACAGGCTTGTCAAACCAACTCTTGCATCGTGCTTTGTCACATATGAGTGCATGAGTGGCTAGAAGGCGAGTCTCCAAGGCGTTCTAGCTCTACTAGGCGTTGCATCCATGCCTCCTTTCCTTCCCATCGCTCCTGAAGTGAAATTCGTAGGCTAGGCTCGAAGAATTCTATGAGGAGAATTGCTTCGATTCTGTAGGTCAACATAAAGGGGGTCTGTTTGACGGCCGTTTTATAAGTTGTTTGGTAAGCCCATAGGGCTGCCATCAGCTTGTTATCCCAGTCTGCGTGAGGCTGAGACTACCTTGGTTAGGACGTTGACAAGAATCTTATTTGTGGATTCTGCCTGGTCGTTTTCTTGAGGGTAGTATGGGGAGGATTTCCGATGGATAATTAGGAAGGTGGATAGGAGATGAGCTATCACTTCATTGATGAAGTGTGTCCCCTGGTCACTAACTAGTTTGATGGGGCATCCGAATCGTGAGATCACTTGCTCCCATAAGAACTTGGCAGTCATTCGAGCATCATTCTTTCGTGTTGCCCTCGCCTCTGCCCACTTCGTTAGGTAGTCTGTGGCCACAATGATATATTTTGCCTGAGAATATTGTGCAGCGGGGCTGATGGGTCCTATGAAGTCGATTCTCCATTTTTCAAAAGGTTGTCGCACAATGATTGGGGTCAACTCCATTTGATCCTTGCAAATCGGGACCTTTGTCCACGCTGACATTTGTCACAATGCTTAACAAGTCATGCGGCATCATGGAACAATGTTGGCCACCATAGTTGGGACTGCAACACCTTGCGGGCCATCGTGTCTCTGCTAAAGTGTCCACTAGCAATCCCACTGTGTGCCTCTGAGAGCACGTTGTGCATCTCATGTTCGCACACGCATCTGCGTAGTAGTCCATCTTGCCCTAAGCGATACAGCTAGCCTGCTATCAATTGGTAGGGTTGGATTTTGAGGATAAGTCGCCTCAGCCTTGCTTCTCTATTGGTTGTTCAGGCAGTCCGCTCGAGCACGGTGTCTGGCAATTCATCAGTAATGCCTTCTCCAGTGGGTTCTCCTGTGGGGACACATGATATATGATTAGCCATGTAGTGTTGTTTTCCCTTCCGTACAACCACAGAGAAGTCAAACTCCAAAAGCAGAAGGAGCCACCGAGCTATGCATCCCGTAGCGCAAGGTTTGTTCACTAGGTATAGCAAGGCCTGATGGTCTACAAAGAAGGTAAAGGGTGTAGCCAATAGATAATGTTGAAACTTTCTTACAGCAAACACCATGGCCAAGCCCTCTCTTTCCGTCGTCGAGTAATTCATTTCTGTCCCTGTGAGTTGTCTGCTAGCAAAGCTTATTGGATAATCTAGATTGTGCTTGCCAGGTTGGCACAACACTGCCCCCACAGCAAATTTAGAAACATCAATATGCATGTGAATAGTTATGGTACAATTCGGGGCTCATAGAATTGGTGCTATGGTTAGAGCCTTCTTCAACTCTTCATATGCTCATTGGCATGCCTCAGTCCATTCAAAGACAATCAACAGCTTGTATAAAGGTCTAGCTATCAATGCGTAATTCAACACAAACTGCCGATAGTATCCCGTATGGCCTAAGAAGCATTGAACTCCCTTGTAATTGGTTGGGGGTGGAAGGTCGACAATAACCCTCACTTTCAAGAAGTCAGTGGCAATGTCGTTCTTTGATACCACGTGGCCGAGGATGCATCTATGCTTCACCCAAAATTGGCATTTCAAGGGGTTCAAGGAGAGACGATATAGGCGACACCGGTCAAAGATTGCTTGGAGTTTGTTCAAGTGTTCCATCCAAGTCAAGTGAATGTAGAGGTCATCGACAAAGACTTCCAACTCCTCGTGAAGCATATCTTTAAATATGGTGCACATGAGACGTTGGAAGGTGGCAAGGGCATTAGTCAACCCGAAAGGCATGACTATGTAAGCAAAGACGCCCCACTTGGTGGCGAAGGCAGTCTTATGCCTGTCGGTAGGATGCACTTGCACCTGATTGTATCCTGAGAAGACATCTAGAAAATTGTAGGCCTCCTTGCCTGCCACTCTTTCAAGCATGTGCTCGGTGTATGGCAATGGATAATTATCCCTTTTAGTAGCAGTGTTCACCTTCTTGTAATTGACGCACACTCTAATTTTTCCATTTTTCTTCATCACGATGACTATGGGTGATACCCAGTCCATGTGCTCAATTTCGTAGATGAATCTTGCTCTCATCAGCTTATCAATCTCTTCCTTGACAGCATGAGCATGCTTCGAATTCATTGGGTATGGTCTCGCTGCTTCACCGGTGTTGCGTTTGGAGTCATGGGTATGTTATGAGTCACTACACTCGGGTCTACCCCCTTAAGCTCTTCCAAGGACCATGTGAATACGTCCACATACTCTTGCAAGATAGCGACAAGACTCGTTTCTTCTTCCTCAGTCAAGTCATCGGCAATGAAGACTGGTCGGGGTGTATCCCCTTCCCGGGCTAAGTTCACCTCTTTGACTCTAGCTGGTCCCATGATTGGTTCGCTCGTTTGCCCTTGCCGTTTGGCACCTAACAAGATCACTACCCTATCTCCTTTCTTGAATTTCTTAAATCGTTTAGGGAGGTCCCGTGGTTTTCATTGTTCGTCCATTCGTGTGTCCCTGGGTTGGTTTTCCCTTCCCTGCTTCAATCGTCTGTGCCTCAGGTGGACAGGTAGGTCCCCAGTTGTGCATCGGGTCTTGGTGGGCAGCCTAGGTATTTCTGGGTCGCTATTTGAGCTTACCACCGACTCAGAGTCGAACTCGCCGTCTTCGCTAGAAGAGGGGGTCTCCCTTGGTGGTTGCAGTTCAGATGGTGATTCTGCCCTAAGCACTGGTGTCGCTCCTGGTTGAGCTAGGCCTACTTGCTCAAGGTCTATGGCTCCTACATGTTCTAACCAGGCACGTTCATAGTTTATGTGCATGAGTCCTCGCTCTATCTTGTAGGCACTTCTTTTTTGCAGCTTGGAATCCACCCATATTTGTTCTATTTCATGTCCCTCCGTGTCATATTCTATCAAATCCATCTCACCCTCATTTCCATCATTGAAGGGTTGGCAGTCTTCGTACTCATCGTCAGAGTCCTCTGTGCTAGACTGCTCATCGTCTCGTAGGGCTTGGTACATCTCTTGTCGTTGATCCGGGACTAAGTCCCAGTTGTACATAAGGTTCAAGTCATGCACCTTGGTCCATTGCCACTTGGATTCGCCTAAGAGATCCTAGAGTGGTATGAAGTTTGCTGCTAAATTGTCAGCCAGCTTGTCTGTTAAGTATTCCAGGGCCTCCTGGAGTTCTCTCTTGTCACCTGGCACTTGGAAGGTGACAGGCTTAGGTCTCCCAAGAAGGGTTCCTTCCATCATGCAAACTGGTATAGAGGGTGTGCCATTGGTCGTGCCCATCATCTTGATGGCTTGCTCATGCGCCTCTTGATCCGAGAACGGCAGGTCAACTGTAGCAAGGACATGCATCCAATCCTGCTCATCCTCTGGGCATGGGATATACTTGGTCAAGGGCCCATAAGACTTCTTGAACTAATTGTCACCCTTGAGCATCGAGGAGATGGCATCCAAGTTGACTGGTGAGGTCTTCCAAGTGTCCATCTCTACCCTCACAGCTTCCATTCTGTTGCCTAAGAATATCAAGCCGTTACCCCAATCTGCAATAGCTCTGGCATTGTGCATATAGGGCTAGACTAACAGCACATCGTAGTCCACCCCCTTCATGGCTATAAAGTTGACAGAGAAGTAGACACCTCCGATTTTCACTGGCTAATTTTTAAGTACCCCAAATGGCCTCACCCTCATGCCGTTTGCTAATGTGACATTAAATCGAGTGGTCTCAACAGGTGGGTTTCCCCAGGTCTGTGTAGTATTGCGTGGCTTAGCACACTAACCCCGGCTCTTGTGTCTACAATCCCCTTTCTTGTTGTGTCTCCTAAGGCTAGGACTGGTAACATTGCATGCATCTCGGTGCCTTCCCAAAAAGCATTAATGTGCAAGGATTTTGGCACAGAGTGTAGCATTAGACTCGGTATTTGTATTTCTATGTCCTGATCCTGTAAATCCACCGCCTGTTCTCGTGACCCCTCAACCCACTGCTCGAGGTCTTGCCATAGGGTGGGATGCTACTTAAGTAGGTCTCCTAGGCTTAACGTCACTGGGGTGGTCACTAGCGTGGTAAGGAGGCTGTTGGGGCTGCTCGTCCCTCTCCTACGCCAGATTGTCCTAGCCAATGACCGTGACTGATTTGTGGGCCTGTAGCATCAAGGCTTGTCCTAAGTGGCACTGTCTCTGCGGTGCGGTTGCATCTCCTGACTTTGGTCGAGGGGGTGAGACTGTCGTGTTCATGTTGATGAGATCCTCACTCTCATCCTCTAGGATGGGCTCAACGTCCCTTAAGTGCTCTTGGGCTCCTTTTACCCAGTCCTTCACTTTCTCTATGGCCTCGAGTTGGCGCTTCGAATGCAGGTACTCCCCTACCTTGGCACGTCCCTTTTCAGCCATCTTGGGGGTTGAAGTTTTTGTCTCTGCATCCTCGACTTTCTTTCCAACAGGCAGAGTTGTAGCACTCTTAGCTTTCAGTGCAATCTTAGCCTTTGGCCTCCTCTTCCTTCGCCTGCGGCTCTTCTTCCCCATCGAGGCTGCGTTGAGGTTGCTGGGTCCCGGTAGTGATATGCCGGCCTGCTTTGTCTGGGCACGGGCAGATGGTACTTCAGCTGAATTTACAGAAGGTTTCCACTTTGGGCAATCGATATGGGTGATTCCGTACTCAACACACCTTAGGTCAGCTTTGTCTCTGTTCTGCTGCTCCCTCTCGGGGCAACGTGATGAGACATGGCCTGGGTGACCACAAGTCCAACAGATGATTGGATCTTGCATATGCCCTCCTAGGCCTCTACCTCGTCCTCTCACTAACGCCATCACTGGTACTAGTTGATAGTCCATAAGGATGGCATTGCCCTCATCATCGCGTGAGAGACATAAGGGTATAAGTAAGTCTCTTCCTCATTTGGCTCTTCCACATAGTGGACTGGAGCGTCACTCGGTGGATGGGTTACATAGGGACTGGGCAGCCTAGGTATACCTGTAGGGTTTATGTCCATCCTAGGGACAGCCGGCTTAATGTTGTTAGGTGCAGGAAGGGCCAATGGGGCTCCCCTTTCGAAAAGTGGCTGCGGTTTGTTTGCTAGGTAAGGTTGACCATATGGTTGGGAGTACGGAAGTCTCCTGGGCAATCTGTAATGCATAATGTGGTGACCGAACCTATCGCAGTTAACGCAAGGTCTCAACCGAGGGTCTTGACACTCGACCGGTTAATGGTTTCCACCACAGTACACACATTGGTCGTGTGGCCGCGTTGGTCGTCTCCATAGGTCTTGCAGCTTGACTATCTCCATCTTGACATCAACCAAGTGTTGGTTTATCTCGGTGGCCTTCCCCTTATCTTGGGATGATGGGGCTAGTCACTCACCAGAGGTTGATGCTCTTTCTAAACCTCGCGAGATGGCTTCTTCTGAGTTGGAGCTCGTGGAGCTCCTCTCTTTTAGTTGATCGTCAACTCTAACAGCTTCCTCAAAAACCCTAGCTAGCATGTCTTGCTGCAAGCTCGAGTTGGCTGCAAAAGCCTTATACAATTCCTCATTTCAAATTTCGCTGATGAACACAGTTGAAACTGCTCGTTCAGTCGGTCGTTCACCTGTAGGGATTCTCTTGAAGAGGCTCCTTACGTGGGTTATGTAATCGCGAATGTCCTCCTTCTCTTTCTGCTTGACATTCATCAGTTGTACTAGCAGATTATCGGAGTATCCAAGCTCGAAAAATCTCTTAATGAAGAGATTCTTGAGGTTATTGAAGTTTGCCCACTCTGCGGCGTCTAAGCTTGTATACCAAGTCCTACCCTTGTCACCCAAGTAGAGCCCGAATGCTTGAGAATGCTGAGTTAGGTCGCTGAGGCTGTTGGCTTCACAGACTTGCTCGAACTGCTCTACAAAGCTGTATGGGTCGTGATGGGGTTGGTACTTGTCGAGCTGCTTTGCGACTATTGAGATTTTAGACTGGCTCTTAAAGCCTTGGGTTGCTCCTAACCCTGCCAGTAGTGAGGTTGCCAATGCTGCATCACTTTGCTCTACAGCTGTGTTGTCTAACAATCGCTTCATGAGAAGCTCGCTTAGCGTTAAGTCTCCTTCTAGGGCTCTCTCGTGATCCGTTTGGGCTAAGTTCAACACTTGCTATGCCTCACATAACTCCGTGCTTTGCCTTTGACTCTTGGCCTGCTGGTCTCTATCGTATGTAGCTATGCCTTGCAATGCTTTGTGGACTAGCTTCCTCTCTTCTTCCAAGTCTGTGATGATAGCCATTGCTGTTCGACCGCAGTGCTCATACTAGGCGTGCGCATCGTAGTTGCTGACCAGTTGTGCTGAATAGCCTCTAGGAAGACGCCTAAGTCGAGTTCCTCGTTAGACCTATGGTCTGAGCTTTCCTCTGCCATAGTCGAGTTCTTGTGCTTTGCCAAGCTATCGATCAAGTTGAGTGGGTTTGTCAAATCCCCTTCGTTTGCACCGCTTGCTTGGTCCTACTTTGTGTGTTGATGGGTTGTCCTTGTCTATGGGTTCTCTCCTATTCGTGGGTTCCTTGACTGGCATATCTAAGTGGGTTCCTTGACTTATTAAATACAGTCCTCAAGTTATCTCCACTCCGTGAGTGTGTTCTTTCTGGTGCACCTATGTTCAATCAGGCTTTCAGTTTTTCTTAAGTGCACTTCAAGTGCGGAAATTCAAGGTGAGTGCGACAAACAACCCCTAAGTGTCTCATGCACCCTCGAGCTTGATAGGCTCTGTCGATCAATTCTCTTGCCATCTAGATGAGATTTAGGGCCTTTCGTTTACGTTGCCTTGCCGTTTTTGGGCTCAATCAGGGTCTTATGGCTTAGCAGGTTGCCTCTAGGTCTCTAGGTTTCTAGGTATCGCCATAACCCACTCAAACTGTTAAGCGACTACGCCTTGCGATTTTGTCTACTCTGTGCACAAGAATCGGGTTCTGAATGTGAGGAGGGCTTACGACAGGTTGCACTCTTGAGCTCTAGTTGGGTCAGGTCAAATTTCTTAGAAATTGAGTTAGACACACACTCGGCCCAACTGGTCCAAATTGCAAGGGTCGAGCGAGTGACTCGGATGGGCCAAATCACACTTGTTCGAGTGCAAAAAGTTTTTCACAGGCTGAGGTTCGAGTGGTGTAACTCGGATGGGCTGAGTCAAATGTCGGGTCGAGGGCCAAGTCGGGTCCTGGGCTGAGTGGACTTCAGGCCAAGTGTTAGTTTGGTCAAAGGGCCGAGTGGCATAACTCAGATGGGCCGAGTCGAATGTTGGGTTGAGGATCGATTAGGGTTTTCGGGCCAAGGTCCGAATGGGCAGGTCTGAGGGCCAAGTTTGGGACTCGGCCTAACAAGGGCCGTTCCGACGGGCCGAACGTGGTGTGACGAATGCTGCGCGATGACAATTTCGATCGAATCTTCCGAGTTAGGGAATCATCCCAAGCACAAACTTCTAGATCCTAGCTAAGGCACCAAGGGAAGTGATTGGTATACCTGGGGTGAGCGGTAGGCTCTCCGTAGATCGAATTGAATCTTTGCGGGGGCTCTCTCTCTCTCTCTCTCTCTCTCTCTCTCTGTGCAACAGTTGCAAATGAGCTCTCCCTTGGCCTCCTAGCTCTTAAACCCCTTCTCGGGCAAGGCTTTGACACTCCCAATCACTCACTTACCAACATGAAGCATCCCAAGCAAGCTTTTTGCCATTTTTTGCATGATTTATGCCCTGTTTTGCCCTGTTTGCAATAGTAAACCCTACCCTTTTCCGGTTCGATTTCCTAATCCTATCCTATACTAAATGCAATGAGAATCGAAAGCAACAAACTGAAATGATTTCTCCTTGTTTTCCAATCATCAAACAAACAAACAAACCCAAAATACTTACTTGTTTCGAAGATTAAAACACCCAACCTTCCTACCTACCTCAAGCTCCGTTTCGGGGGAGAATCCCTTACTTCGATGCTCGATATGGGGCACGCAAGTGCTCAAGCTTGAATCCGTTGGTCTCGGCAATGGAACCAAAATGTGGAAGCTTTCGCTCAACTGCCAAGACCCACGGACCGCTTATTGCTTCAAGCGTTCCAAGTGAGCTCTAATGGCTACCTCTCACATAGCCAACACGCCGTCGATCCTACAAGTGTAGTGAGCTTACCTTGATGCCAATATGAGTTGCCTTCTCTCTCACACACACCGGTAGCTCCACGATCTTAGATGCTAGCTCAAGCATCCTCAAGCCTCCTCCATCTCCAAGCTCCATCCGCCATAGCCGCGCGCGCAAGAGAAGAGAAGGGAAGGGAAGAGAAGAAGGGAAGAGGAGATGGTGAATAGCTCACCCTCTTGATCCCTCACTCTCACTCACTCACTCCCTCACACTCTCACACTCCCTCTCTCAAGAGCACACACAAGCAAGAAGAGGAGAAGAAGAGAAGAGCTCTTGTTAGCCACACACCAAAGAATGAGCTTCCATTCGCTTTTTGAACTTTATATATAGAAACCCTAAAACCCCATGGGCACCTATCCCTTTTTACATGACTGGCCATTGTGGCAAGGTCCCTTTTTCTAATTCTCTCTTTTTGCTTCATGCCCTAGGCCTATATTCGACTATTCTTTTACAAGTGGCATAGGAGGGAGCCTGGCGCTCTTTTACAAGAGTTTTTGGAGTTTTTGAGGCACCTTTTATTTAAAACTACGCTTTTGGCCCCGGCTTTAGCTTTAGAGGCCGCATGCGTGTCTTTGCTCCTTCTCCATATTCTTTCCGCTTTTTCATTCATTCTTCCACCTTCTCGACTTGGGGTTAACAAAATGGCTTGAGACATACTTGTGGCACTTTTGCCATGATGTACAACATAGTTGGGATACATGGCTCCACTTGGTTGAGTTTGCCTATAATAACTCCACCCACTCTAGCATTGGGGTTTTCCCTTTTGAGGCATTATATAGGTATAAGGTTCCCCTCCCTATAGTCTCATTCAATGATAATATCAACCCTTAAAGTCACAACGAGTTGGATTGCATGCAGGCCCTACTTCAGTTATGCAAAGTGAATCTTCAAAAGGCACAAATTCACATGAAACTCTATGCTAATGAGAAAAGAAGGCATTTGGAATTCCAAGAAGTGGAACTGGTCCTCTTGAAAGTGCCTAAGTCTCATTACTCCAATCTCAAAGAGGGCAATAGTAACAAGCTTGCCCACCATTTCTATGGCCCCTACTGGATCCTAAAGAGAGTTGGTGACTTTCCCTACTGATTAGAGCTTCCCCTACCTCCAAGATCCACAATGTGTTTCATGTCAGCTAGCTGAAACCCTTCATTGGCACCTTAGTGGACTATATGGAAGAACTTTCCCCCATAGATGAGGAAGGTATCATTTAGTATATCCCTGGAGGCAATCATTGGGCAATGCAATAAGCACTTATAGTCTCGTTCCATCAAGGAATACCTCATCAAATGGCAAGGCCTACCCCTAGAAGAAGCCTCCTTCTACCAACCACTATTGTCAATTGATTTTCTCACCTCCAAGATGCCCAATGGGTTGAAGACTAGCTAGTTATGCCCCTGTTTGACCACACCCTGCCTATAGACTACAAATTGTTTCAGAACAATTTTGTACTTGCCCAAATCTTAGGAATGTGCCTCCAACCTAAAATGAAAGTACTCATTCATAAGCTCCATTTTGATATGCGACACACCCCATTTGGAGCAGCCTATCAAAAGTTATAACAATTTCATCTCAACTGGCTTGTCATGGACAACATGTTGTCCCTAGTCTTTACCCATCCATTTTCATTGTAATGTGGCTCAGAGTAGTACTTTGCACCCCAATCCCTAAGCCCACCTATATCACTTCCCTCCCGTTGTCTTCATTTTTGAGGGCAAAAACCTTTAGGGTGGTGGGGATGGATTGTAACAAGCGGGATACATAGGAACTAGGGGTTAAACACCTAGTCACACTAATTGGGTTATATAAGGTGTAAGAGTCCCAGTTTAGGGTAACCAATGATTATCAAGAACTTACTCTTCATCTTTGTCTTCAATTTCCATGGCTTCCTCCTTCTTTCTCCCCTCTTTTCTGTCTTTCTTTCTCCTCTTCTATCTATCTTTCTCTCTCTTTAGCTCATTCTCCTCTCTCTTCTCAGTTTCATTTATTACAATTCTAAGGTCTTATTAACAGTAAAGAACTAAGATGGTGGATTGAACATCTAGCCCTTGTAGTGTTTGCTTACAATGTTGCCTTTCAACAAACAATCAAGATGTTACCATTTCAGCCTTGCACACTTGCTCAAACTACTCGATGAAGCTATAGGGGTCATTGCTTGCTTGATATTTGTCAAGTTGCTTGGCAACTATGGGTATCTTTGTTTGGCTCTTGGTATTTGGGATGACTCCTAGCCCCACTATGATGATGCTGCCAAGGTTGCTCCACTTTGCTTGGTGCTGGTGTTGTGTCTACCAATTACTTCATGAGAAACTTGCTCATTGTAAGGTCTACTTCAAGGATCTCTCCCTACCGGTATTTTCTCTTGCTTTGTTTCTACTTGAGATGGCTAGAATCCTGTGAATCTCATTGAGCTCTGTCTCCTAGCGTGACCTCTGAGTCCATTGCTCTTGTTTATAGCTTGCTATGCACTACAATGTAATCCTTCATAGCATCCTCTCCTCCTCAAGATTGTCCATGATATTGACTACAGGTCTTCCATGACGTGCAATCCTCATCTTTTGGTCATATTGTGTGATAAGTCATCAGATGTCATCTCGGTGCCCTGCTACATTAAGGTCGACGTCAAGGTTGAGGTCATTTTTGTTCGAGTTGATACTCACCATGGTGGTTGTCTCCTAATCCACTAGTATCTCTATGAGATTGACTAGGCTAGCTTAAGATGTGTCTCTAATCTTGGTTATCTGATGGCTCTGTCTTTCCTAGATCTTTCTCTCTGGTGTCTTGGGTCACTCATTTGGTTTTCGGGGTTGCACTACTACTGGTGGGTTTGTTTCTTAGCTTAATCCCCTTTAGTGTGTTCCTTGTTAATCCAATCAATTTACAAGTATACACACACTTACATGCTTAAGCAGTGCAACTCGATATGAGCTATGCAAGAGTGTCAGACTTGGAAAAAGTGGATAGTTTAGGACTTGGAAAAAGTGGATAGACTCAGACTTGGAAAAAGTGTGCTTGTCCGAGTGTCCAAGTTGGCTATTTGAGGCCTGTGGGTCGATCATTTGAGGCCCAAAAGTTAGCTATCTAAGGCCTGTGGGTCGATCATTTGAGGCCCAAAAAATGGTTTGAGGCCCAAAAAATGGTTTGAGTCTGAGTGTCCGAGTGGAATTAGGTTGCTGGGACATCCAAGTTCGAGTAGATTGCATGAGTCCAAGTAGATTGCTCAAGTTTGAGTGTACTAAAGCTACTTAGATATCTGAGTTTGATGAGAATTTGGCCATTCGAGGCCTATGGGTCACCATCTACCAAGCAGTGCAAAAAAAAAAAGTGGAATGATACAAAATTGATTGTAATGATTTAATGCACAACTTGTTTATGCACCCAGGGTTCTAAATTCATGCAATGAACATTAGTGGAGACTCAGAGCATACATGGAGCACACGAATGCGATGATACCAAGGATTGTTTCTATTGCTACCTTTTGACCTATAGCTCTCTCTCTCTCTCTCTCTCTCTCTCTCTCTCTCAATATCATAGTGTCTAAATGAACTCTCTTCCCCCTTTCTCACCTTTTGTTTCTCTCTTTCTTCCCTTATTATCTATTTTTCTTCCTAGGAATTAGATTTTTTTTCCCTTCATTCTCTATTCCCCTATTTCTTGGTTATTATAGAGACTTATCTTTTCCTCTCCTAAATCTTCCAATATCTAAACTATCAAACAAAGGAGATCAAACACCCTTCGAGTCCCTTGCTTCTTGCCTAAACCAAGTGCCAATTTCGAAGACAAACTCCTACTTTCACTTGATTTGGAGTGTGCAAGCACTCAAGCTTAAATCCATTGGTCTTGGAACCAAAATATCATTGCTCTTGCAAGCACACCGCCAAGACCCATGGACTGCTTATTGCTTCAAGCATTTCAAGGTGAGAGACATAGCTGCCTATCTCACATAGTCGTTTACACTCTAACTCACACAACTGTAGTGAGCTTACCTTTGAATCCAATCGAGTTGTCTCCTCCCACAAATTTGTTGGTAGCTCCATGTTCCAAGATGCATTTTCAAGCAAGCTCCATCTCCAAGCTCCAAGCTTCAAGCTCCATAGCCACATGAGTGAGAAAACAGAAGAGAAGAAGAAGAAGATGAAGAGCTTCTCCCCGGTCCCTCACTCTCTCTCACCTCTCCCTGTCTCATACACAAGAATGAGGCAAGAAGCATGAAACAAGAAGAAAGCAAGTTTGGCCATGCACCAAGAATGAGCTTCTTCATTCACTTTTTGACTTTTATGCATACTCTATCCCCTCCTTGGTGGGCAGCCATCCCCCTTACGGTCTAGCCTTTTTCCATTCCTCCACTCCTTTCCCTTCTCATTTCCTATTAGCATGGCCTTAACCTGTATCTCGTATTCTTTACAACTTGCACGGGTAGAGAGCTCGGTGCTTTTTAACAAAATAAATTGCAATGTGTCTGGTACTCTTTTTGCAGAAATATTAAGGTATGCTTATTCTTGTGTGGCTCCCTCTTACATTTAGAATTATTTCTTGTGCTTTGTGTCTTCAAATTTTCCTTAGTGCATCTTGTCCTCTATCTTCCTCTTGCCTTGGGATTGTCTTCTGCTTCCAAATTTTTGGATTTTCCATCTTGGTCTTATGAGGGTTAACAAAAATATTCCTTGGGTGTCCATTGATGTAGGATGAGTAAGAGTATATATGTGCATGCTAGCTATAAATAATTGTTGTGTTCCCATAGTGAAAACCTAAGGTTGATGTAGAAGCAATTCACATAATTCCTTTCTACCATGTTGACAATTACGAAAAAAGCATGATAGAAGCTCAGAATGTTAGAAAAGCACGTAGGATGAGCCTTTTGCTTCATAAATTGTGTATAGTAAGAATTACTCAAATTTACTATTAGGAAACAAAAAAATATACTAGAATCATAATTTCCTTTCTAAGAAATAATTTATACATCACATATGTTAAAATTTATGTTAAAAATAATTTTCTATGGTTATGTCTAATTTCTAATTTGAGAATGATGAGATATGTATCTTATGGTTCCATGGTTGTAACAACTAGACATCTTATGGAATATTTTGGTTCAGGATGTTGGGATCCCCAACCTAATGCTCCTTAGTACTTTATAGAGTGTGGAAAAATTTAGATGATGTGAATAGAGCTCCTATGCTCCTGAGAAGGTAGATATTTATTTTATTTTGATCACTTTAGCATCTAAGAGGGAAAAGGGCCTATAATAAGTACTTTTGTTATGTAGGATGACTCTTGAAGCTTAGAGAGGCTCTCAACCAAATAAATTTCAAATGGACTACTACAAATGCCGTGCAATCATATACAACCCGATCCTATGGGTTTTTGTCAAGTCTATTTTGAGACATAGAGATGTTGTACGAGCTTTGATACTACATGATGAAGGGCTCACTGGTGTTGAAAATCAATTTGAAGTTGAAGCACATCCTAAAGTTGTCCATGAACGCATCCATGTAGAAATAATTTCATAAATTCTTTAATCAACTCTGTAGAGGTGACAACTACCCAAGACCCATGGACCGCTTATTGTCCAAGCATTTCAAGTAAACACCTATGGCTATCTCTCACCTAGCCGATGCACCTTCAATCCTACCGGTGGGGTGTAGCAAGCTTACCTTGATGCCCAAACGAGTTGCCTCCTCCCTCAAGCACACCGGTAGCTCCACGATTTGTGATGCGAGCTCAAGCAACCTCAAGCCTCCACCTTTAAGCTCCATCCTTCATAGCCCCGTGCGAGATAAGAGAAGAGAAGAGAAGAGAAGAGAAGAGAAGAAGAGAGGAGATGATGGAGAGCTTCTTCTAGTCGATCCCTCACCCTCACACACTCATTCCCTCACACTCTCACACTCCCTCTCTAAAGCATACACAAGCAAGCAAGAAGGAGAGAAGAAGACGAGTCCACTTTGCCACACACCAAAGAATGAGCTCTTCATTCACTTTTCAACTTTATATACAAAAGCCTAAATACCTTTTGGGTGGTCATTCCCTTATCCCCTTTTTTTACATGGCCAACCCTCTTTCCCATTGTCCTCCTATCTTCCTAGCTTCCTTTTTACTGCCCATCGACCTTTACAATTTGCACAAGAGGGAGCCTGGTGCTCTTTTAAAAAAAGTTTTAGGGGCACCTTGCATTTAAGAATGCGATTTTGCCTTTGACTTAGCTTTTGAGGCTACCCTTGCACTTTCAACCATTTCCCTTCTTGCTTCTTCCATTGTGTTCGATTTCCTTCTAGGCCTCCTCTTTTAGCTCCTGACTTGCACTTTTCCACTTTTTTTGCTTTATTCTTGTGTTGAGGTTAACATTACCCCCCTCCTAGCCTAGTGACAGTCCCATGGCATTGATGGGTAGTAGTTGGAAGTTAGGATGGGTGTAGCCAGATGGATTTTTTGAGGTTGCATACAAGCCCTTGGGGGGATAGTGTTGGATGGATTGACCCTTGAAATTGAATATGGTGTTGGGGTTAATCCCTCCTTGATGTTGACAATGTGTGGATCGGTCCTTTGAAATTTAAGATGGCATTGGATGGATCCCTCCTCGCTTCTGAGGTCGTAATGCCACGAGCTTAACATGGATTTTTCCAATTCCCTTCAAGTTGCTAGATCCCTTTACTATGTCCGTTGAGACTTTACCACTTGCACATGAGGAAAATTTTTAGAAAATGAATTAAATTGTGCCTCGCACTTTCCTTGCGAGAGGTGCTCCCTCAACCTTGAGAGAGAGTTGCTAGAATATTCTGTGCTTTCCTTCATTTTGGAGAGGGCATCCTTCATCCTTGACAGGACTACTTCATCCCTGAGAGGACCTCGCCGCCAAAGTAGTTAGAGCTCCCCCACAATTTTTCAGAGATGGCCTTCTCCTCCAGTGTGCTTGCTTGAACAGAATGAGCTTCTTCATTCACTTTTAGACATGGGCTTCCTTGGTCTTCCTCTGTTAGGTTTGAGCTGCATGGTGACATGTCGTGTAACATTACTTCCCTCCTAGATGGTTGCAAGTTCTAGGATACTGGCAGTTTTGAGTTGATGAAGGTTCGGTGATTTAAAAGGGTGATCATGTGAGTCAATGATGATAGGGTCTCGAGGGCATTGGTCTTGGGAAGAAACTGATCAATCAGTTAAGGTGGTGGAGGCCGGGAAAACATTTCATGGATGATGGAGCCTTCAAAGTTGGTGGGTTGCAGCATTTGTATTTACCTAAAAAGAAAAGAAGGTGCACTACTTGGGGGTGTGTCTACCTTACCGTGTGGTGCACTGTGCTTGTGTCTACCCCTAAGTGCAGTGACTATGAGTTACATGCACTTTTTTTTTGGGAAAATTACATAATCATGACGAGAGCTAATCTTCATCATCTGTGTTGGGAGAGGGTGGAGTTGGAGGCTTACAAGATTTACTAAGGAATTGCCAACTTTGCATTTACCCTCTGAGGTTCAAGTGCACTTGCAGAGTGGTGCTAGAAAGAAATGGATGATTGCAATGTGTGAAGTGGCTATCATTCATATGTTCCATAAGGGCTAAACAAAATGAAGGAAGTAGAGCAACTTGCATCATCAAACTTGCCATAGCGCAGCTGTCTATTCCATTAGGGTCAAAAAAGAAGGGTGGAAGCGACGCTCTTGTGGTGCGGGGTCCTATCTAAGTAGTATCCTAAGTAGTCTAAGATAATTACAGGTAGTGATGAAGGTGGGATCGAGACAGGAGGAGAATTCATTGATGAAGCAGACTATGGAATCATATAGGTCCTCTGGTGCAAAAATGAGGGCCTCTTTAGGTTTAGTAGCATTGGTGTTGTAGATCCATGGAATCATATAGGTCTTCTAGTGCAAAATTTAGGGCCTCTTCAGGTTTAGTAGCATTGGTGTTGTAGATCCATGGGAAGTTGTACCGGTCATGGATGCTTGGGTTAAAATCCACTCCTACCCTTCTCAAATATGGCATGAAGGTTGGATTATTTCACTTGAAGGGTGGGGTGTTACAAAAAGCCATCCAAGCATCCATGTTCACGTAAAAAATGTGCCTCCTCCATGTGGGTTGGCACTCATAGCCCTTCACAGCTTTGGGCACTTCACAAATTTTATCCTGCCAAAAATTTGTATCCTCAGTCGCCAATAGGGTGGGATTCCGCTCTCTCTTTGAGATCCATTTGTCTCCTAGTCAGCTTTCCACATTAATCACTTCTTCCACTACCTTGACTAACAGTACTTTGCACAAGTTGGCAGGGAATTGGAAATTAAGGTCAAAGGGCCTTCTAACAGTCTCGTGCTGCTCCCAGATCACAAGTTAGGCATTGAAGCTTGCTAGTTGTCATCTTAGCTTGGTGGGATGGGTGCAATTAGCACCAATGCTGGCTTGGCATTCAATTTGCACTTTTCTTGCTTTACTTTTCTTTTAGCAGAGGTGTCTACTTGATGTTGATGTTCTTCTGGGCTTGGGGAAGATGGCTATGGGACAAGTTCTTCTTCGTGAGGTCCCATGTCATTGGGCTCTTCTTCTTGCTGACCAGTCTGTTGTGCCCTCTCAGAGCAAACCCTAGTGCATCAGCTTCTTGTGGGGTCAAGCTTGCTTGCAATAGATTGTTTCATTGCTCTTCAAGGCCAAGGCTGACACGACCAAGTTGCATTAGCATCTGTAGGCCTGCTCTCAAGGCCCTGCGTGGAATCCCTAGCTTCTTCTTTATGGAGTCAACAGCCTCCTCTCCCTCCATTTGAGTGACATCTAGTAGTGTGCTTAGCAAGGTGTGTTGCTAGCCTTCAAAACTCACTTGGGCAGCCTCTGCTCTACTCTCAGCTAGCACTTTGTCCTTTTTCATTTGACCTAGACGGTACGCCAAGGCTTTAACTTTTCTCTCATTATGGTTTGCCCAGTCCTCTACTCTCTTCTCCATTTCTTGAAGGCTTTCTCCTTGCCTTTGAGCCAATATCATCAACCTTTGTTCTTGATTTTTGATTTTTGCTTTCAGCCTCTGTGTTGCTCCTCCTGCTTTGAGGTTGCCTCTTGCTTCGATTTCTTGATCTCCTCTTGGTATGTATGCGCCCTTTCTTCCCTCACCACCTCTAACTCTTCTATGGCTATATGGACCTTTTCCATCTCCTATTGCAGGTCTTCGCAGAGGCTTACAAGCTTGTCATTGTGGCATTGTAGGTTCACTAGGGCTTGAGTCTCTTCATCCAACCTTGCCTGCCAATCAATTTCTGCTTCGTCCTTGGCTTGCAACTGCTCCTTGAGCTCACTTATCTCCCTTTGGCACATGGCTACTTGATGAATTCTCTCCAATTGTGATGCAACCATGGCCTCCTTTTTTGCTTCTAGTTCAGCCACTGCCATCCTCTTATCTTCCTTTTCCTTCTATAGTTGCGAGAGGAGCTTCTTGATGTATTCATCCTCATAATCTGTATGGCAGCTCTGTAGTGGGCATGGAGGTTGTGGAGGTTTTCCTCTTCTACTTCTTAGGATCCTGCCTAGGCTCGGTGTCTGTGCCGTTGGTCTTTTAGTTCCTATCACAAGGGTACCCTCTCCCGCTCCTTGGGCCATTTCCTTGTTAACAAAGTACGATACCTAGGCCATGAGGTTAGTAGCATTCACTTTGGCTGTTGAGCTTGGTACAGGCATGATTGTGGGAGTGTCGAGCACTATGAGGGTAGAGGCAGGATATGTTAGAAAGCAGATTTGCAGCATTGGAATGTGTGCACAAGAGGGAGAAAGAGGCTCAAGTACAAGAACAAGTTCTTGTTTAATAAGTTACTCAAGGTACAACTTGGGTACACTCTATCTCAACCTTGATAGTGACCCATAGGCTGTTTATATAGCCTCTACCAAGCTAGGGTTAGGGTTTCCCTTGCCCCTAGGGCTATTCACACCCATCTTCCCTCATACTCCCTTGCTTATAGCGGGTTACTATGCCTATCTTCTAACACCCCCCCTCAATGCCACAGTGGCATTGGATTACAAGGCATGTAAGATGTCCCCCCCCCCCCCCCCCCTCTTGGGATGCCTTTATAAATTAGGCTTACAAGAGTGTTTTAGGTAGATGATTTAAAGAGTCAAAATAGTCGATCTTCAGATGGATTGGAGGCATAGTTGGCCACCAATTCTTTGGGTACATCAGGAGTGTTGGGGCATTTACTAGTGATATGCCCTATCTTCTTGCATTTGTTACATTTCATTTTCCCGAGATACTTCTTCCAACAGTTGTTTACAAGATGTCCTTTTTTCTTACAGAAAGAACATGTAGTGAGAGCTGTATGTACCAATACTTGATCACGGGAAGTTGAAGATGCTTGACCGTTGCTGCTTTCTTTGTGGTTCCTCTTTTCTTCATACAAACAGGATTGAATGGTACTTTTGCTAATGTAGGATCTGGAATGTTGGTGAGAGTGGTTACAAGAGTAGGAAACACCTGTTTTACAGCTTTTAGGAGAATAGCAATAGCATCTTCTTCATGTATTAGAGCTTGTACAGAGGCAAGCTGTGCCATAAGTCCCTTCATGTGAGAGATGAATTTTCCCAAATATTCTCCTGATTTATATTCTAAGCTAAAGAATTCAATTTTAAGGAAGATTTTAGTATTTTTACCAGTGGCTCCATAAAGCTTTTCAAGCTCATCCCATTTTTCTTTAGCAGTGTTTAGTTGATCAACATGATGAATCAGGGACTCATCTAAGTGTAACATTATGATTGCTTGAGCATGTTGGTCATCCTCTATATCAACTAGATTTGCAGAGTTTACAACTCTAGTGCCTTGAATGAGAGGCCGATACCCTCTCTCCATCATTTTGTACTTTATAAGTACCTGCCATGGGTGGAAATCTTTGCCATCAAACTTTTGAATTTGAGGACTGACATCACCATTGTTGAGTGTTGAAATGACTTGTTTTTTTGGCTGATTTTTGTTGTTTTTGAGAGCTGAATGGTTGATTTTATGAGATGATTGATTGGTTTGGAAGTGGTTTGAGAGTGTTTTGGATGATATTGATTGTGTTTTGGAAGTTCATGATGTTTATTAGTGGAGATATGAGGTTTTGTGATGTTATGATAGGTTCTGATTGGTTATGTATACCTTCTGTATAGCTTCTGTTTTGTTCTGATTGTCTTCTGTAAGGAGGGATGGAGTATTGATTGATGAAGATTGAGATATTGTGAAAGCTTATTGAATAGTTTTTGAGAGTTTGGAATGGTTTGAGTATGAGTTATGTGGTTTTGATGACCTTCTGTAACCTTCTGTAGGTCTTCTGTAGAGCTTCTGTCTCTTTTATGTTCTGTACTGTAGCTGTTCTGTTACTGTACTGTGACTGTTCTATATGCTTCTGTATGTGTTCTGTTGGATGAGAGTGTATCTTGGGAAAGTTTTCTAGCCTTGGGAAGAGGTGAATACAAGTGCAAAAGAGCTGAAAGAAGTGAAAGAAGTAGCTGCTGAAGACTCAAGTGAAGACTGGAGTGAAGTGACAATAGTGAGCTATGAAAAGACACTGTAGTGGCTCTGGTGACCCTTCATATCAGACATACCTCTTGGGAGGGGTATCCACGACCTAAGAAGGATTATTATGAGTGATTATGAGAGATTGTAGTGAGGATATGATGTATTATTGATGGAGAGAGAGAGAGAGAGTCAGAGATAGCCAATTCTATTAAAATAGAGTGATTGTATATGAGAGATTGAGAGAGAAGACTATGAAGATATTGAAGATGAATACTATGTGATGTATTTCCATTCAAAGATGGTGTATTCCTTTGCTTTCTTTGTGATATTGATGGATTTTATGAAGATATTAGAGAATATGGTTGATTCTATCAAATCCGTGGGAGATCTACATGATGCTGCATGAAGATTTGTTGTGCATGGTGTTCTTTTCTTCATTGTGATCATATAAAACCTAATAAACAAGCTTGTTGATGCTACAAGATAGATTTTCTTGCAAGATAATTCCCTTTTCCTTGGTGTTCCTCTTGGGGCTCCATGTTTTTGGTGCACAGCCGGGGAAACTTGCCATCAATAAGCACCAGAAGAGGCTGAAAATGAAGGAAATGGCATTGCCAAGAAGAGAAGAATTCGGTGGATATTTGTAAAGTTCTTTCTTCCTCTGAAGAGTTGGAATTTATCATAATCAAAGACACTTTCCACAAGAAGTTCATCCCACAATGGCAGAAACACATCACCATCATGATGCATGCTCTATGTGGTGGACAATTTCCTCTTCCTGTTGAAGCAGCAGAAACTTGTATCTTGGTGGCAAACTGTTTGGGAATAAACTGAAGAGCAGAAACAGAGAGAATGACCATCCATGGAAGATTTGGCATTCATTGAGAAGTTTCCAAACATCATCAAGTGGGAGATTGTGAAGAAGCTTCAGGAGTCTTGGTCTGTAGAGGTGCACAAGGATAAGAAGGAAAAGAGTTGGAATTTGTTCGTGGATGCTCAACAGCAAGATACGTGGGATGCTTGGTGCACTGATAATCTTCTATTTGTTCAATTGGCAACCCACTGGAAGTTGGTAAACAGAGTGTTCTTTACAACATACACTGTTGAAACCATCAGAAGCTGGCATTACTATGATGATGGCACCACCACAATGCTTAGACGTATGCATTTTGACACCTTCAGAACCGAATACCTTCCTCTGTGCAATGGCATGAAAGCAGAATTCAGAGATGTTGAAAAGGAAGAAGTAGAAGAAATGTTGGCAAGAGAGACCTCCAGAGACTGAAGCCTTCTGTTAACCCTCTGTGGAGCACTAACAACATAGTGGAGCCAACCCCCTGATGAATGACACAATAAAGAGGCAAGCGTTAGAACGAGTCCAGAGGTACGTGAGAAGAGAGAAAGAAAAAATCAGAGCTAGGAACGAGCTCGCAGAGCAGAAGCTGCCTTTGATGCCCTTGCGTAACTCTTTACAGAAGTCCCAATGGCACATCAAGCCCTTCCTCCTCCTGATGGAGGTCCACTTCCAAGCTAGATCCGTCCTCGAAATATTGATGATAGGCAAGTGAATGTAGTTCCATTGCTAGTTTTTAAGGGAGAGTACAATGAAGACCCCAATCTTCATGTAGCAGAGTTTATGGTAGCATGTGTGGCTAACAATGCCAGAACCCCTGAGCATTGGTTGGCAATATTCCCCGCCACTTTCAAGGGCGCGGCGTTTCAGTGGTATGAGAGACAAGCATGAGGAACTTTTGGCACATGGGACGACCTGAAGTTGGCCTTCCTCACTAAATTCAGGCGTGAAGGTTTTGAAGAGCGGATGCGAGAGGAATTTATGAATTTAAGTCAGTCCTCTGGAGAAAGAGTAGAAGCTTATGTCTCACGAATGGAATCCATCCTGAAGAGATGGACTAACCATAATCTAGATGATGGCATTCAGAAGGGGGTGTTTCTCAGAGGATTACAACCAGAAGTCTGTAAGTTTGTGGAGCTGCAAAGACCAACCACATTGCAAGCTGCAAGAGAAGGTGCAAGACTGTACGATGAAGTGGAAGCTAGATTGGCAATGAATCCAGGAAGAGGAGTCCTACCTCCTCTGATGCCAGGAATGATGTACCCACCAAATGCAGTCCCAGGGACAGTCCCCTACCCCTACCAATAGATGCCCCTAGTATCACAGTACAGTGCACCAAATCCACAGTGGCCACAATCCATGCCTCAAATGATGGTTCAACCACAACAACAATGGTCCCAACCAATTTCCCCAATGCCAAATCAGCAGCAACAGTGGAACCCTACCAACTGGAGCCAATAGCCAACAGTTCAAACAAGAGCTCTAAATCAGAACCAGAATAGAGATCCCTCTGCACCAGCCCAACCTGTTTATGCAGTGATTACAGAGACTCCTCAAAACCCTCTTGCCAGTGCCTCAGGAGGAGAAAGCTTGAAGGATTACTTATCCAACTCGGTTGCAAATATAAAAAAGAAGTTGATGGATGTGATTACAGAGCAGCTACAAACGCTGAAAGTGAATACCGCTAGCATATCCAACGTGGTAGGAGCAAGAAGAGATGTGATGCGGTAAAATACTTGGTGTGGTAAGTGTCATCAAGCAGGCCATTTAGCCACTGAATGTACATGAAAACCAACCATTCCTGGAGCCTTCTATTCCTACTGTTTGCGGAAGAACCATACAGAGTACATTTGCTCTCTGAAGGAGATGCATGATAGGAGAAGGAAGGAAGAAGACGCAAGATTCAACTTGCTGAAATCCAAAATGACAACACAAGATATTGGACCCAAGCCTAGAGAGTTTGGTCCTAATTTCGGACCTAGAAGATTTCCATCCCAAAGTTACAGAGGAAGACAGTCTGGCGGTGGTCAGAGATCAGAAGTGGAGGGTTACAGATGTGGAGAAAAAGGACACATTTCACCAAATTGTCCAAATCCTAGAAGGTCAGTGGATTACAAGCCCTTATGCAGTCGTTGCAAAGGAGAAGGCTACACTGCAAAAGACTGTCCAAGCCCAGTCCCAGTGAAAAATAGTGCTACTGATAGTCTGGCCAAGGCCCAAGAGCCTACCTCCAATTTAGTGGAATTGGAAGTTGCTGCCATCACGCGTGCAAAGAAGAAGGAACCACCTATCCAGAAAGAAAATAATCCTCCTACCAGAACAGTGAAGTTCAATCTTCCACCAGAAGAACAAAACAGAACAGAGCCTGATAGTGTCGTACAGAGCACTACAATGCCACAGAGAGTTACAGAGACAGTTCCAGAGACAGGACCAGAGGTCCAGGAGATAGAAGAGGAGGAGGTGCCACAAGTGGCAGAAGAAGTTCCCATGATTCCTCTGTTGGAAGAAAGAGGAAAAATGAAAATGGGTGTTGCCCCATTCCCTAACCGCTTAGAGAAGCCAGTGGATCCTATTAAGGAATACGATCTGGTCAGAGATCTAGATACCTTTAAACCAAACCTCACATTCCGACAATTATTGATGTTGTCTCCCAGTTGCCGAAAACGGTTCAAAAGTATACTGACAAGAAGACGTGGATTAAGGATTGCTCCCTCAACAGCAACAAAGTCCAACAAAGCTCCAGAGCCTGTCAAAGAAGTGGATGTGGCTAACGCCTTCCTAGATCCAGGTACTCCAGAGACTGGTGTGTGGATAGAAGGCTGCTTCATTGCAAATGCACTGATTGATGGAGGTTCATCAGTGAACATTATGACGGATGTGACAATGAAGGATCTAGGCCTACAAGGTGTGCAACCAACCCAATGGCTCATCAGACTGGCGGATCAGAGCAGAATTAAGCCTTTGGGCATTCTCCCATATGTGAAGACTACAGTGGCTGGAAAAGATTATTGGCTAACCTATTTGGTGGTGAAGCCAAACTCTTATGGTATATCCTACCCTCTGTTATTGGGCAGACCATGGCTTTTTGAAGCCAGGGCAAGGACGGATTGGTTCAAAGGAACCTTGACCTTGGGTAGAGGACCCAACAAAGTGGTGCTGAAGTTATATGGTTCTCAAAAAGGACATGGATCCACCTCCTTGGAATTATCTTCTGACTCTCCTAATGAGGCTACAGATGGAACATCAGCAGATGAAGATGCTGTCAAACAGATCCTTCCCAAGAAAACAGTGGCACATTCCTTAACAGTGGATACTGTAAGCCAACTCCCAAAAGATGCAAAGCCATTATCAATGGGTGAATACTTCCTGCTTGAACCAGGAACGATTTCCGAAATCACTTCTGACAGTGAGATAGAAGCATGGCCATAGCAGAGCCAAAGACACAGACAGAAGATGAAACAGGGTACATGTTCTTCTCTTACAGAGCTCCTACAGAGACAGAAGCAGAGACAAAGACAGAGACAGAGCCAAAAGAGGATGGAGATGATATTGAAGAAGAAGGTTATGAAAGCGAGACGGAAGAGTCTATTCCACCTGCAGAGGATATATATAAAGAAGAAGGTCCAGAAGCATCAGAAGCAGACGAGCTCATGCTGTGGGACAGAATGGCGATGGTACCATTTGGTCTGGTACACGGATCTTCTCATATGTAAAATCTTTTTAAGAAATGGATTAAGAAGACTAAACCGTCTTTCAGCAGTGGCTCATGCCGTCCTCACCCATCCTTGCCAAAGAAAGATGATGATGATGCACCGTGCCAACAAGTACCAGTCTCACAAACCCAACAGAAATCAGAGGGTCCCTGTTATGTGACGTTCCTGGACATGTCATCAGAAGATGAGTCTTCAAGCCAAGAGGTAATTAATCTTGAAACCAAACCCGAAACGGCTCTAATCCCATTTCAACATCTTAAGGAGCACCCTAAGTCTCCACCAAAAGAAGAAGTTGGTTCTAGTGGGACATCAGAAGAGGACACCACTCCTTTGAAGGAGTCAGATCTGTACCCAGAAGCAGTCCGCAGGACCTTCATCCGTGAAGTAGAAGGTGAAAGGCAGTTAACCTTTGTGGATGCAGATGGCACTGAATGCCATTTGAAGGTGGGTAGCAGCCTCCCAGAAGAGGAGTTGTCAACCTTGTACAACTTGTTGAAAGAAAATTTGGACGTGTTTGCGTGGTCCTACAAAGACCTAAAAGGGATTGATCCCACAATATGTCAGCATCATATTGACTTGGAGCCTGAAGCCAAGCCAGTACGGCAACGACAGAGGCGAATGAACCCGAATTATTCCACATTGGTAAAAGCAGAGCTGTTGAAGCTTCTGGAAGCCGAGTTCATCTATCCAGTGGCAAATAGTGAATGGGTTTCACCCATCGTGGTTGTACCCAAGAAGAATGGCAAACTGCGAATCTGTGTGGATTTCCGCAAGTTGAATTCCAAGACAAAGAAGGATCACTTTCCTATTCCTTTCACAGACCAACTGTTGGACACAGTGGCAGGACATGAGCTTTATTCCCTTCTGGATGGATTTAACGGATACAACCAAGTGCAAATCGCAGAAGAAGACCAGTCCAAAACAACCTTCACCACAGAATGGGGGACCTACGCTTACCGAGTGATGCCATTTGGACTCTGCAATGCCCCTGCTACTTTCCAGCGAGTCATGATGGCCGCATTCCAAAATCATATGCACGACTTTATTGAGGTATATTTGGATGATTTCTATGTCTATAGTTTGATCCGTGAACACTGGGGACACCTGGAACAATGCTTTGACCGATGCCGGGAGTATGGGATTTCCCTCAACCCCGACAAATGTATATTTGGGGTCTCTTATGGAGTTCTGTTGGGCCACATTGTCTCTGCACAAGGGATATCAATAGACCCTACAAAGATCGAAAAGATTGCAGCTCTGACAGCACCCACCAACCTCAAACAGTTGAGGGGATTCCTAGGCCATGTGGGTTACTACAGAAGGTTCATAGCCCATTTTGCAACAAAGGCAACCTCCTTGCACAAGCTTCTGAGGAAAGATGCAGATTTACTTGGACGGAAGAATGTGACAAAGCCTTCAACACTCTAAAGCAGTGTTTGATTGAGGCACCCATTCTGCAACCTCCTGATTGGACAAAGGAGTTCCATCTACACACTGATGCATCAATTGAAGGCTTAGGCGCAGTTCTCTGCCAGAAGGGCTCCTCGAAGCTAGATCAACCCATCTATTACGCAAGTCGAAAAGTCACTGATAGAGAACGGAACTATACAGTGACAGAGCTGGAGTGCTTGGCAATGGTGTTTGCCCTAGAGAAGTTTCGCCACTACCTCCTATCTACCCACTTTAAATTTTATGTGGATCACGAGGCCCTGTCCTTCCTGATGAACAAAGCCGATGTGAAAGGACGAATGATGAGATGGCTCCTTCTATTCCAGGAGTTCGACTTTGAGGTGATTACCAAACCTGGTCATTCCCATGTTCTGGCAGATCATCTATCGCGTATCCCACAAACTGCAGACGAGGAGCAGGATGATCCAGACCTCCCTGATGCTTCCCTATTCCTGGTAGAAACTGTAACCCCCTGGTATGCAGACATTGCCAATCTGCTGGCAACCCAACAGTACCCCTTGGCATTTCTAGTCAGGAAAGGAAGAAGCTTACGTTAGAATCAGCCCCCTACACCCTGCTAGGCGGTGCACTGTACAAGAAAGGCAAAGATGAAGTGCTCAGAAGATGTGTTGCAGGAGATGAGATTGGGATTGTTTTGAAGGCTTGCCATGACGAGCCATGTGGAGGCCACTTTGTAGGAGAAGCTACAGCCAGGAAGGCTCTACTAGCAGGATACTGGTGGCCTACCATTCATAAGGATGCCTATGATTACTGTAAAAGATGTGATGCTTGTCAGAGAATGGGGAAACCCACCAAGACAAGTGCCATGCCACTGCAACCTATCCTTCCTTTAAAGCCTTTTGAGAAGTGGGGCATTGACTTCGTAGGTCCAATCGATCCTCCCACCAGAAGGAAGCAGAATCGATACATCCTCGTATGTACGGATTATGTCACAAAGTGGTGTGAAGCTAAAGCCCTAAAGCGGGACGATGGTAACAGCGTGGCCCTGTTCATGTACGAGAATATCATCACCCGTTTTGGTAGTCCCTTAGAGCTGGTAAGTGACAGAGGCACTCATTTCATTAATAAAGTCATGGAAGAGTTGACAGAGTTGTATAAGATCCACCATCGTAAGTCCACTCCTTATTATCCCAGAGCCAACGGCCAAGTCGAAGTCACCAATCACATCCTCTGCTCGATTCTGACAAGAACAATTGTCGCACATCGTCGTGATTGGGATGATCGACTTACAGAGGCCCTCTGGGCGTACAAAACCTCCCATAAAGCAGCAACAGGATAGACACTCTTCCAGCTGGTGTATGGTACAGAAGCGGTTTTCCCTGTTGAACTGGAATTACCCTCTTTGAGAGTGGCTATCAAAGAGCGTTTGGGGGACGATGATTCACTACAACGCCATCTCCTGCACCTGGAATGTTTGGATGAAATTCGCAGGATGGCTCTACAGTGCATGGAAGCCACGCAAGCTCGACGCAAGGCTTACCATGACAGCTTCATCAAGCACAAGGAGTTCAAAGAAGGTGATTTAGTCCTAGCCTATGATTCACGATTTGGCAAGTTTCCTGGCAAGCTCCAACAACGGTGGATGGGCCCATATAAGGTACTTGCTGTCAACCCTAATGGCTCTGTCCAAGTGCAGACCGTTGATGCCTCTGATGATCCCTTCCTGATCAATGGATATCGCCTGAAGAAGTACTTCCCTCCTTGGGGATCCTGACAATCATGGTTATTTGATCCTTTTCCTCGTTGGCGCGGCACTGTACTTCTTATGATGCTACTTTTGATAGCCGTTCTTCAGCCACTCCTGATGAGGTGGACGCAACCCTCTATCCCCTCAACCCTACCTTCCAGCCTTGATTTCTTATCCTCTATTTTCCACCAGCGATAGTGGCGAGGTTGGTTCTGACATATGGTCTTTCTACCATTCCTTTCCTAATTTTAAAAAAAAAAGAGAAAAAAGAAAATATACATATCGGTCATGGGAGAAAAGGACTTAGGTCCCTGTCATGCTGACCTATTCTTCGAGAAAAGGTGGAAACACCCTCGGGAATAGGGAAAAACAAGAAAAACAAAAAGAAAAGAAGAAAAAAAAACAAGAAAAAAAAAACAAATCTGTTATGGGAGAAAAGGAAGCAATTCCTTGTCATAGCAAGCCTCGTTCCAAGAAAAGGTGGCAACCACCCTTGGGCGAGAAGCTGGCTGTGGAAAAGGTGGCAACACCCCCAGCAGTCCAGAAAGTGGCATCATCAATTGAAATTTCCAGGATCCAATTCCGAAGCTGCCTCCCTTGGTACTCTGTGTCCTGGGTCTTTCTGCAGAGCGTCTAACTGTCCTTTAGCAGACGCCATGTTCTATCCAACACAATGTTCGATTTGATGGCTACCTCCCTGGGTACGCCTCTTCAACAACTGATGACGCGATCTTAATCGACAACAATCGAGTGACGCGAGCTTTCATCCTAACCGGATGGGAAAGTGAGTATGGGTTGCCCTTTGTAACTATCAACAGAGAGTGAGACAGAGGGTGGGCCGAGTGACCAGTCTTTTCCCTTCAAATCAAATGAGAGGTGAGTAGTGTGAATGAAGTGTTGCACGCACGGGACATTCCTCTCAATGCACAAAGCACAATTTGTTTCTGTGCACTGCACTATAAGGCTCCCTGGCCTTCCTTCTCGCACCGTATGCCAGCACAGGGCGGGCTGCACAGTTGCACCATCCAATGCGCACAAGGCATACAACCTTTGCACAAGTGACTGTGAGGATTACATCAATGGGTTTTAGGAAAGGGCTGCCCTCCTGTATCTATCAACAGAGTGTGAGATAGAGGGTGGGCTGAGTGTGACTGGAGTTTCTTCAATCAATTACCGAGAGGTAAGACTGAGGGACGTTACGACACTTGGAGTCAGGTATGTTCCCGTTTCCCTATGCACCCACGGGATGGGTCTTTACCGTCATCACAGGACACGTCACCCTGTTCTGTACACTGCACTGTAAGGCTCCCTTGCCTTCCTCCTTGCACTTATGCTAGATGGGTTGGACGTACTAATGCACCATCAACTGTGCACCCTGGCGTACTCCTTCTGCACCATTCCCCTGTCGATTTCTAAACCGGGTACGAGATATGGGTTTCAATCATTCTTCCTCGAGTGATATTAGTCATGGGGCGAGTGACTGTTCTTTTATTCCATTTGAGTGATTGTGAGTTGAGTGCAACATTCCTTATCATCGACGAATTTCCTATGATCCCTTCAACCAGCTACCTCCCTGGGTGCTGCCGCGTGGTCCCTCCCATGACGGATATGTACTGTGAAGATGCCTTGGTACCTCCAGCAGTCGACAATGACACAGGAAGTGCCATTGACAATCAACTTTGATTTCCGACAACATGGGCCAAGTTTTTTTAATCCTACAACTTCTGTTTCTCAGTGATGTTTATGTTTTAAGTGTGGGGACGTTAGTGGATGGTCTGTGGCGTGGTCCTAGGTCCCTGTTGCTCGGTTAACCCTATCCGTTAAGGTCTTAAGTGTGGGGACGCATCCCTGTGCGTCTACATTGCATACCCTTCTGCATATGCCTCAACTTGCCAGTGCCCCTATGCCATGACTTGCTGTTACCCTAATGGGGTCCCTTCCCACCCATCCGTTCATTTTCCACCCACCCTTGGGGCTGTTCCCTTGCAGTTTTTCTTCATTCCCTCCTTTTGTGGTCCTGCCATTTGAATACACCCTACGTTCACCGAAGTCTAAATCCAACCTTATAGCCCTGTTCATCCCTCTGAACTGACCATTTTTCCTTTTTACCTACCCCTGTTCCGGTGCACGGTTTTCGAGTTATTAATTTTTGAAGCATTTTGTGCAAATTAGTCGGTTTTCCATATGAACGTGCTTTGATTGCTTCGGAACCGTGATCTGACATCATAGCCTTGACAACCACTTTTCCCCTGACATTTTTCCTTTTTACTCCGAGTCATTCCGATGCATGGTTTGTCCAATATTAATTTTGCGGTTTTTTCAGGACTTTTTCGTGCGTCTTTTTGACATTTTTCCATGTGAACCTACCCTGTTTGCATCGGAATTCCAGTTTGATTTGACAGCCGTGTCCCCATACCTTCCCCCACCTTTTTCCTTTTCCCTCCACCCTCTTTCGCCTTCTGGATTTTTATTATTAATTTTTCAATGTGTTTTCGGGTGTATTTTTGGTGTTTTTTGCATGTGAACCCCTCCTACTTCCACCGAAACTGTGTTTTGACATGACAACCCTATGCCATCCCTTCCTGCGGACATTTTTCCTTCTTACTGCATGTCATTCCGGTGAACAGTTCGTCCAATATTAATTTCCAATCCCATTTTCAGGTTTGTTTTTTGGTTTTTCCACGTGCATATTAGGAAATCTTATGGGCCATTGACCAAATATATCCCCTACCCCGAAGATGAGCGAGAATGGATGCACGCGCTTGCCACTATCAAACTACCATTCTCGAATAGTGAACAATACGAGCAAGCTATTAGGACAATTGATAAGCCCAGAAGTGCATCCTTAGTGCCAATCGACATGATGGCCAAAAGCTCAAATAGACGATCCAACCCCATCAAACCCCACGTCCCAAGTAACAAGTATGAACTCCTAGAGATCCTAGAATATTTGACAAGCAAGCTAGCTGGCAATCTAGCTGCTAACCTTAAACCTCTCCAAGATCTCTTGGATGAACCTAAGTGGCAATGGACCAAAGTGCATGATTTAAACTTAACATGCAATTGGGCCTTAGTCACTAATGAGAAGGAAAGGCCGTATCAAGACCTAGGAGATGACGATAGATCAGAGGAAGATGGTTTTAGCAAAGAATATGAGGATGTTTTTCCTTCAGTGATGGAAGCGAAGGAGAGATGGACACGATGGAATATGACACTAAGGGAAGGGTGATAGAACAAATTCAAGCTGAGTCCAACCCACGTAGGAAAAATGCCTTTAGAATCGGGAGAGGAGTCATGCGCACAAATTGCAATCCACCCTAGCTGGAGCACGTAGAAACAATTGACCTACGAACAAGTGAGCATTGCCCATCCAAACGATTTGCCAATGCTTAAGACAGAGTCCTTGTCCAAACTACAACCACAAAGCGAGACTCCCCCTTCTAGCAAAGCCGGAGAGTTTGATTCTGAGTCAGAGGTAAGTTCAGATAGTGATCTTGAGGTGCCACAACCACCTAAGACCAGACGCACCAAAGTGGACTTGCCAGTCCACCTAAGGCGGCGAAGGCAAAAGGAAGAACGACACGAGCAGCCTAGGGATATGCAAGCTGAAGAGCTAAGGAAGCAGCAAGATTTGCCAAAGTAATTTACTGAGTTTAAGAAAGGCAACAAGGTAGTGATCTTGCCAGGAGCCAAATGACAAGGGAAAGCAAGTGAACCAATAGAAGGACCAGCCAAAGTCAAGGATGTTAATCTAGCTGAGAAAGGGGCAACATCCCAACCTATCTTTATTTCCAATGACTTGACCAAGGAAGAGGAGGCAAGTCTTTGCAAGAGTATATGGATGTCTTTGCTTGGTCCCTCAGTGAGCTAAAAGGGGTGGATCCAAGTGTCATGACTCATAATATCCCCATGACCCCCAATGCAACGCCAGTCAAGAAGTGACCGTACCTTATGAATCCCAAGCATTCTCATGCTATCAAGGAAGAAATCGACAAGCTGCTAAGGGCATGATTCATTTATGAGATTGAGCACACATACTGGGTCTTGCCCATAGTGATTGTATTAAAGATGAATGGAAAAATCAGAGTGTGCACCAACTACAAGAAGGTAAACATTGCTACCAAGAGGGACAATTATCCATTTCCATATACTGAACACATGCTTGAGAGAGTAGCAGGCAAAGAGGCCTACAATTTTTCAGATGACTTCTCGGGATACAATCAAGTGCAAGTGCACTCTAACGATAGGCACAAGTTTGCCTTTGCCACTAAATGTAAAGAAAGACTAATATAACAATGGAAATGAACAGGAAATCAAAGTGTTCTAACCTACACATAACAAGAAATATACCAAACTAAGATCCAAGCATGGCCATGCCATGGAACATCTTCTTCTATTACCATAGCACAACATAGCCATGAGATGCAAACCAAGTACAAGAAGATAAAAGACAAGAAGGAAAAATTTTAGTGATAGTGACAAAGAATGATGCTACATTAGCACTTCTTGCCTTTTTATACTAAACCCTAAAGCCCTCGTCTCTCTTGGCTCAAGTATTTACAAGGTTTATACTTGGAATAGACTTCAACTCTCATGTTGATAATTTGTTTCATTACAAATCATCCCCTCCTAGAGATGTTTTGTTCTCAAAACTGACGATAATGAGGTAATAGGCAAGTTTTTAATGAAGCAAATTATGTCGATAAAGATCCATAATCATGTGGAAGCACTTTGTGTGAAGAAACATCACAATGAACCTAAAACGGTGAATTGATTGCTTGCTGTCCAAATAGGGCTGCATCAGTAAAATTACCATAACTTTTGACTGGAGTGTCCAAATTTAGTGTTTGAGGTGTAGAGATGAAGTACACAACCTAAGGCATCATTGCATACCATCAAAACCACTTTTTGATGTCATTAAGGCAATCTAATTAATAATAGTATTTTAAAACAGCAAGTTGTCCCTCCATAAACTATCATCATCATATTGCAAAAGCCATGGAAAAGCATCCAAATAAGAAGAGAGTTGCCAAGTGGACTCTTCCATAGGTAGCCCCTTCTATTTGATCAAAAATTCAGTGAGAGTTTGGTTCCTAAGAACCTTTTCACGCTTCCCAATAATCTTCTTATGTTCATAGACAATCAGCCCGTCTTCATCAAGTGGTGGAAGCTCTTCAATAACTTGTACATCCTGCCCAATATACTTCTTCAATTGTGATACATGAAAAACATTATATATGTGAGTAGTTGAAGGCAATTGGAGCTTATATGCAAGCTCTCCAATATTTTCCAACACCAAATATGGGCCATAAAATCTGTGAGCCAACTTGTTATTTCCACCCTTAAGGGATGCATAATGAGTCTTGGGCACCTTCAAGAAGACCCAATCTCCAATATCAAACTCCATGTGCCTCCTTCTATCATTAGCATAGGACTTCATGACATCTTGTGCCTTTCATATGTTTTCTTTACATTTCTTCATAAGCATCTCCATTCTTTCTAACTCATCCTTCGCTTGTGGATTCACGTCTTCATGAAACATGGCTGAAGGAATTTGAACCTTGTATCCATAGAGTGCTTCAAAAGGAGCCATCCCAATGCTCATATGATATGTGTTGTAACAAAATTCAGCAAGGTGCAGCCAATTATCCCAAGATGATTGTGTGTCATGACCAAAATGTATTAAGTATACTTCCACCCATCGGTTAACCCTTTCGGTTTGACCGTCTGTTTGAGGGTGGTAAGTGGTACTTGGAGCAAGAGTAGTGCCCATGGAAGTAAACAAACCCTTCCAAAAATTTCCCATGAATCTAGTGTCTCTATTCGACACAATCCTCAAGGCATACCATGTATCTTGAGCACTCCTTCCATGAATTGGTCGGCTACTTGCTTTGCTGAAAATCGTGTCTTGGTTGAAATAAAATGGGCCAATTTGGTAAGTCCGTCCACCACCACAACAAAAATGCTATTCCAACTGTGCCTTGTGGTAGGGAGGCTCGTAATGAAGTCCATTGAAATGTCAATCCATTTTCCTTGTGGGATAGGCAAGGGCTGAAGGAGACTGGCTAGTAATAAACAAGAATCCTTATTTTGTTGACATTCCAAGCAACGAGATATTGGGGTAAAAGGTCCTTGGGCTTGCCCGCATACAGTGACTGCCCATATTCTTTATTCATATATATATGAAAGTGCAATAAGACTGTCATAACATTGTTGACAACACCTACATTGTATGTGCTCTTCTCTCCTGCGTCTCCTACATCCCTTTCAACTAGTATCATAGTAGGTCCTTCGTGAGCGCTTCCCGACCTTCCCTAGCATTTTCACGAGGTATGAGAGCTTGCTTCTCACTCAGTTATCAGCCATTCTTTGACATGAACATTAGGGTTTCATGAAGAGGCAGCCATAGCTTCCATCATTGAAGCTTGTTCTCTTCACCTCTTGCTTAGACTTGTCCTAGGCTTGTGTAGGCCTATTGTAGGCCTTCATTGGGCTCTTGCTTATCCCCTACCCACCCTGATTTGGCCCCTCAAGTACAGCAACATGCTCACGTTTTATTTGTGCATGTTTGCAAAAATGGCTCAAAAATCACTATTTTTGTCATATCTCGGGCATTCGAAACCCGATTTAGGCAAGATAAAAGTCTTAGTTGGGATTTTGACACGCTCCAGACACGATGGTGATGTCAGATTTGCCAAATTCTGATGACAAAATATTTTGCAATAGATTTCAAGTCTGAGACAACATGTATTTATATGCCTATGGCTTATGTGATGCTTCTACTAATGTCTATTGATACCGGATCACTTGTGGATGTTATGCCTCTTATGTGAGATGCATTTGGAGCTGATTTAGCTCAGCCATTGACTATTTTGAATAGTCCCAAATCTATCCAAAATAGGGCAGCCATCTATTACTTCAATTTTATGCTTACATGTCTTGGCATTTGATGCTAAATTATACCCGGTTGGGTGCCTATACATATGGGAATGTATGACTATGGTTTTCCTATGGATTTGAGCTTGGATTGAGCACTGATTTGCTCAGTTTTGGACTGTTATTTGCCACTGGAAACATCAAGGCTGAAGCTATTTATGCTACAGTTGGGTTATGCCTATTCACGGGGTGCCTCGGCTACTCGGTATGATGCCATGATGTATTTGGACTATGCCACATGTCTTTTTTATGCTCCAAAATGCTTTTGAGTTGAGATTAGAGCTCGATTTGGGTTTGACTGTCACTTCTTTGCAGCTGGCATTTCATCTATGACATGGTTTATGCCTAGGCTACCTAATACGGGTTATGATGTCTTGGTGAATGCTTTATGCTTTGGCTGTGGATGGCAGTTGTTTGAGCTTGTCTCGACATTCATTTGAGTATTCCCTTGAGCAGTTGGACATTGACTTGGCTTTTTCTATTATGACTTGGCTTTTTTTATTACGACCTTGGATGCTATATGGGATTTGATGCTCTGATTATGGATCTTGGCTATTACTTAGATGCACTTACAGGTATTGAGTGAACTACTCCCTTGTTTTGGCAGTTGGCTATTGAGCTGTGATTGCTCGTTTGCATTTGATATGCGGGATACTTATTGATCAGTGGACTTGGATAGTGCTTGGGATTTACAGTTATGGCCGTGCTGCTTCTCTATTGTATGATATCTATGCTATTTGGGCTGCTATTGCCAGTGTATGTCAGGGAGCAGTTGATCTTTATGGCCACCCATGTGCTGCTATGTATTTTACAAAGCCTCTTACCTAGATGATTTTACACAAATATTTGGGCTTTTATTGGAGCTTGATTCTTGCAGGTTTATTTGCCACCTGCTGCCGTTCTTGGTTGGACATGTATGTCAGTACATGGTATGAGACAAAGTTATGTATAATCCTATGTTTCGGGGATGCTTATGCATTTATGGCTCCGAGGCATGCTTGTGCTTTTATGGCTATGAGCTATAATGGTTGGATATGTCATGCTTTTTTCTGCTAGGCTTGTCCGTGTGGAAGCTTTTGCATCCATGGTTGATGCCTTTGTGTTCTCCCCTTCTGGTTTGGATGAGTCCCCTTTGCAGTATGCTATGACGACTTCCAGCTCTTCTAGTCATGCAGACAGCCCTCTTGATGAGCCTATTCTCTCTGATGAGAGTTTCCCTGATTCTTTGAGCTCCTTGGATGTATTGGACAGCCCTACTCATGCTTTTACAGAGCAATTGTCCTCTTCTACAGGTTTTACAGGTTCTATTTGCTTTCATTGTGGAAAGACAGGGCATGTGAAGCAAATGCTTCAAGTGGATTAGAGAGCAGAAAAGATTGCGCCACACTAGACATGAGAGCATAGTCAGTGATATAGTAGGTGAGACCACTGTTGATAGTGGTATGGTGCATGTAGTTACCCATGATGATGCAACTGATCCTAGACTCTTGGCATCGTGTTACCCTGCAGATTACTTGCTCAGTGATATGGCCTATACCTTTGATTGGCTTTTAGACAGTATGGCATCTTGTCATGTTACTTCACATAGAGCTTAGTTCTCTTCTTACAAGGAGGTTGACAGATGTATTTCTTTGGGCCTTGAGCAAGATTGTCATGTTATTGGTACAGGCGATATACACTTGGCTTTGCCAAATGGGTCTTCTCTTATGCTCCGTGATGTCTTGCATATACTTACGCTCAATAAGAGCCTGATCTCTGTCATCCAGTTGTATGGTGCAAGATATTATGTCTCTCTTGGGAATAATTCATAGAAAATCCATCGTGTTTTCTTGGTATTGGCCAAAGGTGCTTGACATGTTTATGGATTCTACTGAATGCTTGCAGATGGATTATGAGAGTCATGCTATCTCTCCCAACTTACGAATCTCTTATGAGTAGTATGGCATTGATGTCTTATGCCCCCAGTATTATGGGATTGCTCATGGCATGTGCCTGACCTGGTTGTGCTAGATTGCTCCGTTGTATGGAGCTGCAGGATTACTTGCCTCCTGGATGTCTTGGACTCGGAGATTCCTGACATTTATTGCACAGCTCGCTTTTCGATTAAGCGTTGGGTGAGATGTCATAATTCCTCACCTTGTCTCTTTTCTTATTGGGAGGTTGTTGGGGTAAAAGGCCCTTAGGCCTGCCCGTGTATAGTGATTGCCCATATTCTTTATTCATATATATATGAAAGTGCAATAAGGCTGTCATAACATTGTTGACAACACCTACATTGTGTGTGCTCTTCTCTCCCGTGTCTCCTGCATCCCTTTCATGAGAGGCATACTCGTTCACATCCCGCTATAGGCCTTTCCAATAAAAACTCTTGTGCACTTTGTCAAAAGTCCTAAAGAGACCAAGATGACCTGCCAAGGGCAAAGAATGCATTTCTTAAAGGACTTTCAGCCCAAAGTTTCTTTGAGGGATTAAGTAGACCTTCCCCTTGTACCATAAAAGTCAATTATACCGTGTGAAGTTTGGATATTATTCATTTACCCCCCTTACTGTAATTTCTACATTATTGTGGCAGCATGCTCCTCCATTGTATATTCCTCTTGTATGTCATTTATCCACTCTTTATATATAGTGGAGATGGTAGATACATTACATGCCAGAGAGCACATTCACCACTACATCATCTTTTCCAGCCATGTATGCTATCTCAAAATCATATGATTGAAGAGTTTCCAACCACCTTCTTTGCTTAGGAGACAAGTTGGGCTAAGAGAGGAAGTACTTCAACACCCTATGGTCACATTTCACTTTAAAGTGACTTCCATAGAGGTAATGATGCCATTTTTTGACTGCATGTAGTATAGCTAGCATCTCTTGCTCATATACATGCATTTGCCTCTCTTTTTCATCAAGTTTTCTACTCTCGTATGCAATGACACCATGTTCTTGGGCTAAGATAGTCCCACAATCCTCTCCCACTAGCATCTGCATAGATCACAAAGACCTTAGAAAAGTCAGGAAAAAACCAATATAGGTGCTAAAATGAGGAGTTGCTTCAGCTCATTGTAGCTTTTGTCAACTATTTCATCCCAAAAGAAAGCATATTTCTTTAACTTATTGGTCAATGGTGTAGCCACATGAGCATAATTCTTGATAAATCTTCGATAGAAAGAAGTCAAAACAAGAAAACCCCTCAATGAAGTAGTATTTGTTCGAGTAGGCCAATTTTTCACATGTTGGACCTTTTTCAGGTCAACCTTGATGCCATTTTCTCTAACAATATGTCCCAATTATTCTACTTCTTTGGCCATGAATGTACATTTGATTGTTTTAGCAAACAACTTGTGACTTCTCAATATGTCAAAAACTTCTCTAACATGCTATAAATGCTCTTCTTTGTCCTTGCTATATATCAATATGTCATCAAAGAACCCCAAAACTATCTTGAAAAAAAGTGGCTGAACTATTTTGTTCATTAAAGCTTGGAATGTGGTTGAAGCGTTTGAAAGACCAAAGGGCATAACAAGAAATGATACAATCCCCTCTCGGCTCTAAATGCAGTCTTGTATTCATCCCCCTCCTTCATGTGTATTTGGTGGTATCCCGATCGCAAATCAATCTTTGAAAAGACCTTGGCATCCTTCAATTTTTCCAAGAGATCATCAATCCTTGGTATTGGATACCTATTTTTGATAGAGGCCTTATTCAAGTCCCAATAATCTATGCACATGTGGAATGAACCATCCTTCTTCTTGACTAAGAGAACGGGAGAAGAAAAGGGAGATTGACTTGGTTGTATAAGACCCATTTCAAGTAGCTCCTTTACTTGACGCTCAACTTCTTCTCTTTCCACATTTGAAAAGCGATATGGAGGCTTATTGATAGGCTTGGTATTTGGAAGCAAGTCAATGGGGTGATCCACTTCACACTTTGGAGGAAGAGAGAAAGGTGGCTGAAATAGATCATCATACTCTTCCAACAATTTGCAAATACAAGGATCCATATCTTTTGAAGGATTAGAGTGCTAATTTTGAAGAGGGCTGATCCTCATCAATATTTGACAAGAGAAGGGCTGATCCATATCTTAATCTTCTTGGGATTGATCACCTCTAGCTTCTTCTTCTCAATCCCTTGAAGATTAACTTGTTAACCATGCCATTGAAATTCCATTTGCAACCTATTCAAATCCATGCTAAACCTGCCAATACTTTTCAGCCAATTGCAGTCAAGTATAACATCAACGGGGCCGATCTCCAAGGCAATAAGACTCACCAAAGCAGTACAAGATGACGATAAAGTGATGGGAACATTAGAACAAATCTGATTATTGCTCTCATAAGATCCATTTTCCACTTGAATTCTTAGTGATGAAGGCATTTCTTGAGTGTATAACTTCAACCCATCAAGAGACTGTGTATTAACAAAGCTATGTGTACTCCCGGTGTCGATAAGAATATGAGCAATTCTTCCATTAATGTAGCCTTTAAGGTGTAATGTATTGTCCCCTTTGGAACCATTCCATGCATCACAGGAGATAGAACAATGCTTCAATGAATCCAAATTTGTCCAAGGATCATCCATGTTGTAACCACCCGGGTCGAATGGAAAACCATCCATAGGGTCATAAAACTCTTCATGGCAATCATCATCATGGTCATGTGTCTCCTCAAGAGTAGGTAAGCACTCAAGCTGAGATAGATTGCTTTCATTTGCCTCAACATCCAATTCCTCTTCAAAGATCATGTTCACTTTGACATTCTTGGCTTTGCATTTTGTCTTGTGGTTGGGAGACCATTTCTCCCCCACATTTGAAGCATAGATCTTTCACATACAAGTCCTTCAGCTTGTCATTAGAGACATGCTTTCATTGCACCATAGGAGCTGAGATTTTGCCACCTATTTCAGTCCTCTTTCCATCTGATCTATTTTCAGCATTAAATCTAAAATTACTGCCCTATTTTGATCCATAAACAGAAGGAAATGTAGGAATCTTGTTGTAGGTATTTGTTGGCTTCCCTCCTTACTGAAATTCAGTATTTGTTTGCCTATAATTTACAGCTCTTCTAGTGGACTCGTTTGGCAGAAAATGTTGCCTTGTTCTTTGCTAAAAACTCTTATATTTTTTACCATACCTTTCAGCCAATTGTATGGCAGCTTGTAAAGAGGATGGTTTCATAGCTTCCACTTTCGAAGATAGAGAAGATTCAAGCCCAAATATATACTTATTCAGTTTGGCATTGTCAAATACTCCATCCACATACATGGAGAGGTTAAGGAATTGGTCAGAATAATCTCTAACCGATAATCCCCTTTGCTCAAGAGAATACCACTTCTTCTCTAACTTCTCTTTTTCAATAGGAGACACGAAAACTTCGATCATTGCCCTCTTTAATGCATCCTATGTCAAGAATTCATTACCATTCCTTGACATGCACCACCACCAAGACTGTGCATATCCCTCCAAATGTAGGGCTACAAATTTAATCTTGGCATTCTCCGGTCTGTGATACAAAGAGAAATACATCTCAAGCTTGTCAAATCATTCTTCTAATTCGGTAGGGGATGGATTTTCAGCCTTGAAATTAGAAATGGTTATTTTCTCCTTGTATTCTCGCTCATATTGATGAGATTGGCCCCTATTGTGTCGCTGTCCATAAAATTTTGGGCCAAAAGAATTTTTCCTTTGGATGTCATTACTCCATGTTCCATGAACATATGGTTGTTGATGTCCCTGAATATTTACAAACCCATTTGGCTAATTAAATTGTCCTTGTGGTGGAAAGAAAGAGTTGCCAACAACATGAGGCTATCCATAGACTTTATGTCCGTACATTGGAGAGTGTATATTTGTTGTGGCATTCATTGGTGGTTGCTATCCACTCATTTGATGAGGCCAAAATTGATTTGAATGAGGGCCTTGTTTAGAGTGCTAATTATTTACACGATTATTGTTGACTTGATGTTGCTGTCCAAAAGAATTTGGAGCCGAATTTACGTGACCATGTCCATTGTAAGGGTGCTTCCCATGAGAACTATTACCTCCACTTGCTTGACCATGATAAGACCTTTGTTCTTCAGCTTTCTCTTCATGTGTAGATTTAGGGGTAGTATATGGTTGTCCATAAAAAAGACTTGTAAAGAGGATGGAATCAACGTGTGTCATCATCAAGCCTTGAGTTAGCATAAATCTTATCTTCCAAATCCTATCCATGAGGGCTAGTATAGGTCTTGAGTTGATAAAGGGGTTGTAATTGAGGCTTAAAATGAGAGGGCTGAGCTCTTGATGGCTCTCCAGCTTCATAATGTCCAACAACCTTGGGAGTTGTGGTCTTTGGCTGCTCTTCAACAATGGGAAGACTTGGAGCATTTGGAATTACTGTAGGTAATATCCTCTCACTCAAGAGAGCCACAAGCTTGTCAATACCTGACTTCATGTCCTTTATGTCATTGGAGAGTTGTTGAAAACTATTAGAATCAATAGAGACATGAGTAGTGCCAACCCCATTCCCTTGATTGTTTACTACAACATGTGTTGAACTAATCTCTAGCTCCTCATTATCATGGTTCTCATGGTAAATAGCCTCTTGTGAAGCTTCATGCTCTTTATCCAATTGATAGTCCCTTAAACCTTCACTAATGGTGTCCATAATGGGATCCTTTCTTTTATTTTTAGCCATAGGTGACGTCCTGTCCTGGATGTACAGCAAAAGAAAAACTCAAATATCTTGAGCTCTAGTGATCCAAATGACTAAGTTTTTGGCTCTATTTAAAGCATACGATGTCCCCGTTCAAATGAGCTATCAAGTATTGAAAATGGTTGAGTACAAAAAATTTTGTAAGTGATTTACTATAGCTGTGTGGAATTTCATGCAACCTATGAATGCTCTGTTTTGGTCATTTAATGACTTGTACCATCAATTTCATGCATGTACCAACTATGTAGACCTGCAAAGGAACTCCATACAATTGCAAAACTGAGAATGACCTCTGCAAGAAAAAAAATGGTTGAATAATCCCACTGTAAACTGCAAGATAAGGATCCAATCAATGAGACCTTATTTGCATACCCTGTTCCAACTCTTTAATGCTGACCCAAAGTACAAATTCCACAAGTCACATATATATTGCTCAACATAGCTCTGTCCCAATTTGCCAATTGCATTGCATTATGTTGTCATACATTTTCCTTATTCAATGGGTGCCATGCATTTGCCATTACATCATGTAACCAATGCCAATTACATCATGTTGTAGGCTGAATTCTTGTGCCTTTGAAATGGTACTTGCACCTAGACTTTAAATGCGCGGGATTCGAGACTTGAGGGGTGTGCAAATTTTCCTCTCAAGCCAAGTTGTGCTCCCCTTTAGGGTCCTCGTCAATTAGGGGAGGGTCACCTCTCTTTTGTCCTGCTGCTAACTCACCCGACATCCACTTTTCCTCGTGGGTATAGACATGGCAATTCAATGCTATGCTAAGAAGACAACATGAAATGCATGTATTGAAAGGAATTCGATACCCATTTCATGATATGCAAGAACTTGTATGGAATTGAGCTGAAAATGAAATGGGGATAGGTAAGGAATACCTGCAGCAATGACTCATTGCTTTACAATTTTTATTTCACTTACCATTGGGAAAAATTTTCATTTTTGGCAATGAAACAAGAGGCAAATAATTCAATGTCCGGGTTAGGGAAAAATGGATGAGAATTAGAGGCATTGAGAGTGATTATTTTAGTGAATGAAAGTGATCAAGAAGTGATTAATCACTAAGGTAGCTCTATGGATTATTCATAAAATACATTTGAGAAAATGATGTTACAATTATTAGACTTATCCTACACTTTACCCTTGCCTTTCTCCTTGCCTTAATCATCCGGTATCTTATGGTATTGTGGCCTAATATAAACTTGCTTTTCACAATAATGACATGTAAGAGAGACCTTACAACCATGGGACTTTCTACAACATTGCCCATGAGATTGACACCTCTATGAGTCTCTACCATAGTAGTCATTACCACTCTTACAATCATGTTTGCCCCTAATAGTCAATGCATGAGAAGTATATGTTGCATGCACATTTTTTCTATTTATCACCTCTATGAGTAAGACACCCTCAACACCCTAGAGTTTCAAACCATTCTTAGGTATTGAGATATTAGCAATCACACCTAATGTAGTACCTCTTATGCTTGTATGTGAAAAGTGTGGTTGATGTAGATACCTCTCACAAAGATGACTTGTCATCAACTTCAAATGATCTAGAAAGTCCAAATTAAGCTCTCCAATGATAATGTCTCACTTCTTGATCAAGATTTTCCATCAAAATTACTCCCATGAACCATCGGATCCAAGATTTGATGAGGATTGCTTTAATACAGATGCTTCTTGATTAGAAGTTGATGATTGCTCTTCTAGGTGTGAAGTAGGCTTCAAGAAGACTTCAAAAGTTGGAAAAGAATCCACTAATTGCTTCTCTTGAAATAGTATAGGCTTCCCTTTCAATGGTACCTCCAAGAATCAGCTCCATTCTTCAATTGTGATGGGAAATCTTTGCAATGTTGGTTTTGTCCATGGCTTTGATGTTTTAGTGCTCTTGCTGTTTGACCAAAACGGAAGCCCTGCTGAGCGAGAAGTGCCCCAAATAAGGATTCTTTAAGGGGCTTCAAAGTGATGGACAGCTTGAAAGCCACCCTTGAGATTGTTTGTCCAAACACAGTTTCCTACGCAGATTTAGTGGTTATGGTAGCCAGGGAAGCCGTGGTTCAGGCTGGAGGACCTTATTCCAATGTAGCCAAAGGAAGATGAGATAGCCTTAATTTGTTAGCCAAGGCTACAACAAAGAAACCTCCTCTTCCGGACTTCAATATTGCAGAAATGAAAATCTCATTTGCTAACAAAGGGTTGAATAAAACCTCTGATCTTGTGAGCCTTTTAGGTGTGCACACAATCGACCTTGTTAATTGCACAATTGTGTCGAGAAGGCTGTAAAACTTTTAGAATGGATTGCCGGATGGTTGCTTGAATATGATCCTTTTCCTTACCAATGTAAAGAAGCTTGTGATGAGCTACAAGAGCTCAAAAATACTCTTAATCACGAGCAATATAGCACATGCATTTTTGGTGCAAGCTACGTGAGTGCATGATGAAGTATCATTTGATCAAGAGGTGGTTAATAAGCCATTTGAGTACTTAATGGGAAACTTAGAGCATAGAGGCTTAAGCTATCATGTCCATTTTGACAGTAGAGATCATGGGAGAGGTTGAGGATGGAGGTTTTGGCTATGGAGGTTGAAGGAAGCTTGGGGCAAGAGAGAGAAAGACTGTTTTGCAAGAGTAACCCTTTCCCTCTCAAAAGTAACCCATACTCAACCCCATTCTAACCCCAATTACATGTGGTTTCTCCATTCTCCTCAATTTTTTGACTAAACTGAGGTCACAACCTACCAAGTTGGCTGTAGCCCCTAGCATTGTCTACAGGGTAATGCAAAGGTCCTCCATCTTTGTCATAGTTTGTGACAGATCTCCATGTTTGACCATGATTCTGACCACGGTTATGGAAGAACTAACTCCTGTGACTAATTCTTAACTGCAATTTTCACTCCCAAGTCACTGCAACGAGATCTAATGCATGAAAATGACTTCTCATAGGATCTAAACTAATGCTCTGATACCAATGTAAAGAAAGACTAATCTAACAATGGAAATGAATAGGAAATCAAAGTATTCTAAGCTACACATAACAAGAAATATACCAAACTGAGATCCAAGCACAACCATGCCATGGAACATCTTCTTCTATTACCATAGCACAACGTAGCCATGAGCTGCAAACCAAGTACAAGAAGATGAAAGAAAAGAAGGGAAAATTTTAGTGATAGTGCCAAAGAATGATGCTACATTAGCACTTCTTGCCTTTTTATACTAAACCCTAAAAGCCCTTTTCTCTCTTAGCTCAAGTATTTACAAGGTTTATACTTGGAATAGGCTTCAACTCGTGTCTTCGCCTACATAGTCATGCCTTTCAGGTTGACTAACACCCCTGCTACTTTTCAAAGGCTCAAATGTGCAATATTCAAGGACATGCTTAGGAGCCAGTTAGAGGTCTTCATTGACGACTTGTGTGTTCACTCCAACTGGAAGGAACATTTAGACAAACTCTGAGCAATCTTTTAATTGTGCAGACTATATCGCCTCTCGTTGAACCCCTTAAAGTGCCAATTCTAGGTAAACCATGTATGCATCCTAGGGCATGTGGTGTCCAAGAACGGCATTGCCACTAACTTCTCAAAAATCAGGGTTATTGTCAATCTTCCACCCCCGATTGATTACAAGGGATTTCAGTGCTTCCTAGGCCATACGCAGTACTATTGACGGTTCATGCCAAACTATGCATTGATTGCTAGACCCCTGTACAAGTTACTAATAATATTTGAGTGGACCAAGGAATGCTAGCATTCATATGAGGAATTGAAGAATTCTCTAACCACTGCACCAATCCTAAGAGCCCTAGTGGAACATAACCTTCCATGTTCATATTGACGCTTCAAAATTCGTAGTGGGAACTGTGTTGTGCCAGCCTGGTGACCACAATCTCGACTATCCAGTGAGTTTTGCCAACAAAGACAACTCACGGATACAGAAATGAATTACTCCACAATCGAACGAGAGGGGTTAGCCATGGTGTTTGCTGTAAAGAAATTTCGGCATTATCTTCTAGCTATGCCCTTTATTTTCTTTGTTGACCATCAAGCCTTACTATATCTAGTAAACAAACCTTGCGCTATAGGGCGCATAGCGTGATGGTTACTTTTGCTTCTAAAATTTGACTTCTTAGTTGTCGTACGAAAGGGAATACAACACTATATGGCTGATCATATATTTTGCATATCCACGGGAGAAGCCACTGGTGGACAAGGCATTGGGGAAAAATTGCCAAATGCACATCTATTTTCCCTGTCTAGCAAAAGAGATCTGTTTAGAGCAAACTCCACGCCATAATGGGCCAACAACATAGTCCAAGTACTTGAGCATGGATTACCTAACCAACCTATAGAAAAGGCCCCTAATTGAGGCAACTCATTCTCAAAATTCAACCCTATCAATTAATAGCAGGCCAACTCTACTGGCTAGGGCAAGATGGCTTGCTGCAGAGATGCCTGTGTCGAATGCTCAACATTCTAGTTGAGGCACATGACAAAATTACAGGAGGACACTTCAGTGGGGATACGATAGTCCCCAAGGTACTACAGTCTCAACTGTTGTGGCCACGCTTTTTCTAGATGCGGCACGATTTGAGAAACATTGCGATGAGTGCCAATGGACCAAGGTGCCAATTTCCAAGGACAAAATGGAGCTAAGTCCCATCATTGCGAGACAACCATTCGAGAAATAGGGAATCAACTTCATTGGGCCTATCACTCTCGCGGCTCAATATTCGCAGGCCAAGTACATCATTGTTGCCACCAATTATCTCACAAAGTGGGCAGAAGCTTGAGCCACCAGGAAGAACGATGCACGAACCACTACTAAGTTCTTATGGAAGCAAGTAATCTCTCGATTTGGCTGCCCCATTGAACTTGTCAGTGATTAGAGCATGCACTTCATCAATGAGGTGATTGTTCATCTCATGTCCACCTTCCTCATCATCGATCAAAAATCCTCACCATATTACCCTCAGGCAAATAGCCAAGCAGAATCAACAAATAAGATTCTGGTAAACATCCTAACCAAGGTAGTCTCTACTTCAAACTGGGATAACAAGCTAATGGTAGCCTTATGGGCCTATCAAATAGCCTACAAAATGGCTATGGGACAGACTCCCTTCAAGTTGACCTACAAAACTGAGGTAATTTTACCTATAGAATTCTTCATTTCTAGCTTGAGAATCGCTATTCAAGAAATATGGGAGGGAAAGGAAGCATGGAGGAAACGTCTAGTTGAGCTAGAATGCTTATAAAAAACTTGACTTCTAGCAACCCACACATTGATTTGCGAAAAGGCACGATGTAAGAGCTAGTTTGATAAGCACGTGAACCAGCAAGATTTCAAATAGGATGACTTAATACTGTTGTACTCGGTCAAGGGACATAAGAAAAAAATGAAGTTTAGGGGATTATGACCTTTTAGAGTTCACACCATAAGCCGAACTGGTAATGTAGAACTTGAAACCTTGGAAGGTGAGAGCATAGGCTTCTTTAATGGTAGCCACATAAATAAATATTACCCTCCCACACATCCACTGCACGAACCCCCAATGCTAGAAGCCCCCGTCTCATCAACATGCGAGTGGCCACCATTACAGGGATTGAAGTTGAGGATGAGAAAGCCGCCGCTCCAGCTTACTTGCGCATGACCATTACGGCCTAGCAGACACATGCCATGGATGCATTGATTAATGAAGGTGCTGACTTTAATATCCTAGCTCACGATCATTGGACTCAAATCGGCAAACCACAGTTACAACCCACTTGCACTAAACTCAGCCCATTTGGGGGCTGATTATATGCACTTCTGGGAAAGTGCAAAGTTGCAGTCTCTATCGAGTTTGAAAGCTTGCCCATGGTCTTTTATGTGTTGCGAAACACGAAAGATGCATGCACAAAATTGTTGTTAGGATGAACCTTTAAGAAGTAGGCCCACTGTAATATTGACTACCAATCACAGCACATTAACTTGGCCATCGGCAACGTACAAATCATCATCGCCTTTAGCAAGGGCTGCACGACTCCATCGCAGTCCGCAATGCCACCGATAGAGAAACCCACCATCAAGCCTAAGGAGGGGGGTCATGATCCGTCACCACCCGCCAAACCTCACACCAGCAAAAAGCCAACCATAAAGCTAAAACCCTGGAACACCAACTCAAATGGGTGCTAAAACACCCAATGCCACTATCTAGGAGCATCCACCCACAAACTCGCAAGGCTAGGAACCTTTCTGTGAAATCTAGGAGGCCTAAAAGAAACTATAGGCATCCATGAATGGTCAAGATGTGATGGGTCCCCAAAACCTTATTGCAAACACAAGGCTATTACCAAGGTAATACCTGGATTTGGGTACCTAAAGCCAAGATGGTTGAGCACACTACTCAAACGATGCCCTTAAGCTTGACCACACGAAGCATTAAGATGCAAAACAAGAATCAGCAACACAAAAGCCTCCAGCTTCAAGGCCCATTGCCCTACCAAAACCTAAACCCATCGTGACACAACAAGTCTATAGACCCAAACTGCAAATCACTACTTCTAAACCACCTCAACCTCACCGTGCTGCTCTAGTACCCCAACCGCAGCCCAAGCATCTAGTAGTGTGCCACCCACTGCACTGGCCACCCCTCGTGCACCAACGCCACAACCCCAAACAGAACCACAACAACCAGAGCTGCACTCACCGAGTTGTTGAGCCCAACCAAACCTCAGCCACCTGGCCAACCATAAACCTTGCTACTAGCAAAGATCCATTCTAACCTTGGCCGCAGACTTGGCTGAGAATACCTCAATGACTTGGTTATCTGTCTCAAATGCTTGGACGTCACGTTTACCATGCTTGCTAAAAGTTATGATCAGCTGGTGGACTTAGGTCTTGTAGACAAGCCTTTAGCAAATGGAATTGCAAACGCTACCTTTCTCATGGGAGGAATCTAAATTCGTATTTGTCAAAGCTTCCCAAGAAGCCAAACATTGCCACTGAGCTTTCCATTGAACAAGCACACAAACAACGCTTGATCACATCTTATGTCAAGAGCAAAGTCCTTACCAGGGACCACCAGGAAATTGGGAAGTTGAAGTAGCTCGCTAACAACAACTCCTCTTTTCTTACGCAAATGGTATGCTCTTTGACTTCAATGGGATTGGGAAGAATGCCAAGTCATGACAAACACTGAACAGAGATGCATGATCAAAACCATAGAGTATGACCCGACATATGTAGCTCCAACTTCCTATAGGGTGTTGACCACTGTTCGTAATCGACCCCTTGAGGACCACATCCAAGGGCATCCCTATTTAGACTGACTTCTCATAGAAGAGGAGCTTCATGTCACTATAGTAGAGTAGACTCCGGGGATTTTCTTCTCGATGTCCTCACTTACATCACACAAGTAGGTGTTAGACCCTACCACATGGACCATTATGCTCAATTGGAATACAATCCCAATTTTTATCCTTAGCTCATGCAAAAGTAAACACACTAACCATGCAAGGCATGCCCTTAACCACTTAACCATAATCCTAGGAAGGATTCTTCTTCTTTCCGTAAGGGGAGGGGGTAAGGTGGAAATGAAAACAACAAAATTCAATATCAAATGGAAACAAACCAAAACCAATTCATGATTAAGAAAAAGGGTCTTCAAATTTGGAATGTATGGACTACTTGAGAGGGAGAAGTTTAATTTTATAATTAAGCATTTCAATTCTGTAAGCATGTGATCTTTTCCCTCTACAAACAATTGTTTTGAAGACCACTAATGGTGAACATGGCATCATGACAGGTACTCAGCATGGCAAGGCAAGAAAAAGCTAGCAAGTTGTCATTTCGAAGAAGAGCATGTAGTAAAATACGGCCTTTTTGTAGAAACAAGAGCCTTTGAGTTCAAGTTCAGGCATGTCTTGAACTTAGAGGATGTCACCATGGAGGAACAAGCAATGAAGAAGATTGTCAAACAATGCCATTTGCAAAAGTACATGGAGGAAATTAGCCAAGTGGTCGACTATGAGAAGTGCGCGGAGTTCCTTCGGACCTTTGCTTAGAACCATGGCACCGTCACCATGCGAGAAGAAGAAGAAACCCGTTGAGTTGACCCCAGAGCTGGTGGAAAAAGCATTAGGCCTAGCCAATAAGGTAGAAAGGTGGCCAAAGAGGGATGTGTATGCCATTTTGGGAATGGACAAGGTAATGGTCCACACAAACGATGGCATCAACTTGGCAGACATCCCCGACTTCGAGATCCAACTCTAGGCCAAAATGATGCACGCATTGTTCTCTAGCCACATGTACAACTCAATATTGAGCCAAATCAACGTACCTATGCTGGAAAGAATTGTAGCAAGATCCTTTGACAAAGTGAACCTAAATGGCTTTGTGCGGAAGACCATTGAGTCTTCAGCAACACTGGCAACAGGAGGGAGACAAGTAGGAGGAAAGTCTCTTGCCACCAAGGCAAAAAGAAAAGCGTCATCCTCAAAGGCCTTTACCATCGGCTTTGGTGGGATCTTGATACCCACAATAAGGGAAGCACTAAGGGAAGGACAGGGTGAAGAAGAAGGAGTTGAAGAAACACCAGAGAGGTCACTCCTCACCTTGAACAACAGCCACACTCTAGTGAAAGGACGGTGAGTGAGGATGAGGAAGAAGAATGAGAAATGCAAAATAGCTAGCAAAAACCCAAAAAACCAATGCAGAAGGATTCACAAGAGAAGGCCAAGGAGGAAAGTAGGAAAAAAGAAAAAGTAGACTTACAAAAAGCTAAAAGAGAGTCTAAGAAGGAAAAGGAAGAGAGGAAGAAGAAGAAACAGAGTCAGAGAGATTGGAGGAAGAACCAAGAAAATCTGAGGAGGAGAGGAAAAAGAAAGCAACAAAAGAAGAAGAGGAGTTGAAAAGGAAGGAAGACAAAGACAGAGCTCTAGCAACACGCCTACCTATGGAGCAGTTACACAAGCAAGATAAGTTGGGACCACAAGCTTGTCTGAGGGCTCGAGCTAAAGCACACAAGCACCAGAAATCGTGCCAACTACAGTGAAGAAAGGCAAGGGCAAGGCCTCGATCAATCCTGTTAGAAGATAGGCATAGGAACCCACTATAAGCAAGGGAGTATGAGGGCAGATGGGTGTGAATAGCCCTAGGGGCAGGGGAAACCCTAACCCTAGCTTGGCAAAGGCTATATAAACAGCCTATGGGTCACTATCAAGGTTGAGATAGGGTGTACCCAAGTTGTACCTTGCGCAATTATTAAACAAGAACTTGATCTTGTACTTGAGCCTCTTTCTCCCTCTTATGCACACATTCCAATGCTGCAACTCTGCTTTCTAACATGGTATTAGAGCCTCCTCTAATCCCCTCATATTCCTATATCCTCAGCCTCACTAAGTGCATAAGATAGTTCATCATCTTCATCTTTTACCTCTTGCCTCCATAGCCAAACCAAACCCACCTCTAATGGAGGACTTAGGGAGGACAAAGGAGGCCATATCAGCTCCTGCTTTCTTTTGGAGATCTCTTCCCCACATCAGGGCGCAACTCCTCATCAAGTCTGCCCCCAACATTGTCCACGACTGAGCCCAGCATTGCATGTTTTCCAAAATTGGCACAGTTTTCTGACAGCGCAGAATCCGTACTACTGTGCACGTAGCAGGCGATGTGATCCCAACAACCATCTTGGGGCTTTGATAGCCCCCCTAGTGGGCTATCCTCATCTATAAGGGTTCCTGAAAATTTTCCCTACAAAGAGAGATCTCTGACAAACCCTAACTGTGTATCCTATGGAATCCATAGCCAGTAAGCTCTAAGCTTGGCATTTTTCACTTTTTCGCTCCAAGCTTTATTGAACAGTGATTCTAATCACTAAAGCATCTTCTCTAAAGCTTATTTGAAATCTAAAAGCTCTCAGACATGCTCGATGGACATCACTAAGTGCATTGGGAAGCTGACTCTTAACCTGCTTTCATTCAAGCATTTCACTAAGCTTGACATTAGTGTTTCTAAACACTAATCATTAATCATCTAATCATTTGCTTGCTCGGTATTCACTAAATCTAGTGAGTGTTATTTCTCTTCGTATATTGTTTTAAGGTTATGTGTACAATTATACACATAGACCATCATACACTAGAAGTGACTTTGTTTCAAGTACACTGGTCAATGAAATCAAATGGATGAGTGTCATTGTACTTTCCTCGGAATCATCAACAACAAGCATTGAGATCATAGACCAACCTTGTCCAACACAAGCTTCATCCACTAAACCATACCACAAGGGGAGCCTGAAGTCCAGTCTAGGTATACTTCATTAAAACCTAAAAATACTATTAAACCTCAAAAGAAGATTGCACATAAGAAATGACCACCATAATCATACCTTGAAATATTACATCTGTATGATTTTCAGCCTTTCTCTCATTACAACTTTGATTTTAAATTGTCCGATTTGCTTCTGCATTCAGTGGAAAATTTGTAAGGGACTAGACACTGCCCTTGTCCTAACAAGTGGTAAGACCTTCCCAATGGCCACAACATATGGTTGGAGCCCCAAGAGGAACACCAAGGAAAAGGGAATTCTCTTGCAAGAAAATCTATCTTGTAACATCAACAAGCTTGTTTATTAGGTTTTATATGATCACAATGAAGAAAAGAACACCAGGCACAACAAATCTTCATGCAGCATCATGTAGATCTCCCACGGATTTGATAGAATCAACAATATTCTTCAATATCTTCATAAAATCCATCAATATCACAAAGAAAGAAAAGGAATACACCATCTTTGAATGGAAATACATCACATAGTATTCATCTTCAATATCTTCATAGTCTTCTCTCTCAATCTCTCATATACAATCACTCTGTTTTAATAGAATTGGCTATCTCTGACTCTCTCTCTCTCTCTCCATCAATAATACATCATCTCCTCACTATAAACTCTCATAATCACTCATAATAATCCTTCTTAGGTCGTGGATGCCCCTCCCAAGAGGTATGTCTGATATGAAGGGTCACCAGAGCCACTACAATGTCTTTTCATAGCTCACTACTGTCACTTCACTCCAGTCTTCACTTGAGTCTTCAGCAGCTACTTCTTTCACTTCTTTCAACTCTTTTGCACTTGTATTCACCTCTTCCCAAGGCTAGAAAACTTTCCCAAGCTACACTCTCATCCAACAGAACACATACAGAAGCATACAGAACAGTCACAGTACAGTAACAGAACAGCTACAGTACAGAACATAACAGAGACAGAAGCTCTACAGAAGACCTACAGAAGGTTACGGAAGGTCATCAAAACCACATAACTCATACTTAAATCATTCCAAACTCTCAAAAACTATTCAATAAGCTTTCACAATATCTCAATCTTCATCAATCAATACTCCATCCCTCCTTACAGAAGATAATCAGAACAAAACAGAAGCTATACAGAAGGTGTACAGAACCAATCAGAACATCACAAAACCTCATATCTCCACTAATAAACATCATGAACTTCCAAAACACAATCAATAACATCCAAAACACTCTCAAACCACTTCCAAACCAATCAATCATCTCATAAAATCAACCATTCAGCTCTCAAAAACAACAAAAATCAGCCAAAAAAACATGTCATTTCAACACTCAACATATCCCCACACTTAATAAGGAAGCGTCCTCGCGACCTAGGAAAAAGGGAATACAAGTTCATTCAAAATCTCAACTTTGATCTTCAATATCTCTTCAAAAACAATCCATCCAACCATGACCCCAACTTGTAACCTGTATCTAATATAAAAATACAACGAAAGGAAAACCCTTTATACCTTAACACTTCTTATCAAACTAGAAATCACAACAAACTTGTAAAGGATATAAGAGGTTGTCTTCTTCTTCTTCTGCATCAGCATCTTCAACTCTCCAACCACGACCCCATCACCACAATTCTCCAAAATGTAGCTCGCACGAAATCCAATCCAATAGGAAACCACCACGTTCTTTTTACATAAATTAACCCACAACACAAACACTACACACAACACAACCATCTGAATGACTCCTCCAAAAAGAGAGATTTTCATTAAAAATCATCCACCATACATTGGAAAAGGTATCAATGAAGATGATCCCTCTTAAAAGATTGATGATTTCGAAAACGATCCATAGACAAGGATTCATCTACAAATGTTTTGGGAGGATTCTGAAAAAACTGAAGGCAGCACATCCTTTCCAACAGGACAAGGTATCTGCTAGGCAAACAAAGGGCATGAAAATACAATATATCCAGCTGCTCACATTGACATTCATGCACAACTTTGGAATAGTCTTGGAATCATTATGAGAGTGCCTATGCATATACGCCAAGTACCAAGCAAAATGAGCAGTTAATCTCATTGAAGGATCTGCAGACTGTGAATACTGCTGAGCAAAATGAATATAGTTCTGATATGCTTGACTGACAGCTGTCCATTCTCCTAGAATTACTGGCCAATTTATCTGAGGTCCTGTAAGGGAATCATTCGAGCTCCATCCCCTTCTTCTGGAAATCTGATTATCAAACCCGTCATAGTCACTAACCAACTGAGGTGGTTGAGATATAGAAGTATTAGGAGAGGGAAGTGGAATAAGGAAAAGTGGATGAAGTGAGGCTTAGGCAAAAACATAAAAGGAAGAATGATTTAAAGAAGGAGTGGCAGAAATTTGTAGGGAATCAGTTAAGAAGGGTATTATTTGATAAATAGGAAAGGTGAAAGGTACATGAATGGATGGAGAAGGACATGGTGGAGAAGGGGAAAATACTCTATCCTCAATAAAAGAGCAGTATGTAAAGATGGGAATTTGAGGAAAAGAGAAAGGTTGGAAAAGAAGGGGTAAAATAGTTGTGGAATTAGATTGACAAAGGGAAAGATATATATCATATCGGTGAGCCATTTATTGGTAATACAAGAGGGTAGGAACAGAAGGTCCTAAGAGAGATCTTCGATGATAGGCATCAAAAAAGGTAGAATCAAACGGATTATGTTTTGAAAGATAAGCTAAGAGATCCACCCTCAGTTGATTAGTACTCTGGGCATAGGTAGGGGCTGTGTTCTGTCTTTGATTCAAGACCACAGAATCAATCATAGTATGCTAGGAATTATCAGGACAATTAACCACTTTGGAGGAGTAACTCTGGAATAGATCATCTATGTGCAACTCCAAATGGTTGACATACAAAACAACTTGTAGAACCACGTCCCCCACATACCATGCCATATCCACCTCATCTGAAATTAACAAGTCTCCTCGTAAATACATGTATGACATCAACATGGTATCTGTCGTGACAAAATCTTCAAACACCATCCTTACCACCTCTGTCAGCAACTCAGCAGACCAAGCCCCACTCCATCCATCCTCTGGAAGAGGTAAATCCATCGTGGAAAGCTTCATGTAGAAGGCCAACTTCTGTAATTGATAGTGGACAAAGAAATAATGGTCTGGTGGAACATATTCCTGAAACTGCTCAAATGTAGACCATAGCAAATCCATTCTGGACTGCAATCTTTCCACTTAATCTTGGAAGAGAGGACAGGCACCCAAGTCCTGCTGTGAGAGAGAAGGGATCAAGGGAACATTAGGGCTTGGAGGAACAGACCGGGACTTTGCCAGTTGATCTTGCAACTGCTTTCCATTGCTTCCCGAGGATCCATCATTGTGTGACGAGTTTCTGGCCTCCTACAGCAAGAAGTCCACTATCAATTTTTAAGCATTTTTAATGAATTTTTTCTTTTTTTTGGTATTTTTAAAAGAATTTGGAATTTTAAAATGGTCGAAAATGTGTTTTCTGAAATTTACAGGTTTAGAAAAATATGGCCATGGGTGGCAGAAATAGTGGGTATTTTTCTAGATTTTTTGGTATTTTTTTCAAAATTTTAAGTGATTTTTAATTATTTGTTTTAATTTTCAATGTATATTTTTTTGGTTTTTTTTAAGGTTTTCGGGTATTGAATTAAAAATCTGGGAAAATACCCAGAAATAAGCTGCGTGGCAACTGCGTGGCAGCAACGGACGAACAAAGTCCCGCACCCGCGCACGATCAATCGCATGATCAACCTCAAGCTCCCACGCACGCGTACATACCTACGCGCGTGTCGATGCCACGAGGGTGTCGACGGGTGGGACGGGGGTTTATGGAGTGGATGTGGGGAGCTGTTGCGGGGGAACAGGGGTTTACAACGAGGTAGGGTGGGGTTTAGTGTGTGAGCGGCGGATGTGAGGTAGGGTAGGGTGTGAGCGTGGCTGAGTGGTGGGACTGGGGGCTTGTGTAGGGGAGTGTGTGTTAGTGGGGGACACGTGGGTAATGGGGGGGAATGAGGGTTTAGATGGGGGGGGTGTGTTAGTGGGTGTGGGAAGGTAGGTGATGGGGGGGTTAGTGGGGGGAATGGGGGTTTAGGTGGGGGGGTAGGCTTAGTGGGTGTGGGAATGGGGGCTAGGGGAGGGTAAGTGGGTGGTGGTTGAGTGAGAAGGTAGGTGATGGGGGGAAATGGGGCTAGGGGAGGGTAATGGGGGCACGTGGAGGAGGCGGGAAGGCGGGAGGTTGCACTGCAACTCCACGTGGCGAGCACGGCGGACTCGGGTGGTTGCGACGTGGCAACAGGTGGCACTGGCGACGGCAGGTGGAGGCGCGACCCACGAAGGCGGCGTCCATCAGGGGTTGTCCAGAGGGTGGGGGCAGGCGTGGCAGAGGGTGGGGCAACGTGGCAGCCCACGGGGTGTCGTGGCGGGGCAGGCGGCCCAACGGCTAGCGAAGGCGTCCTTCACGGCGGCAGGCGGCGCGACGACGCGGGCGGGGCGGCCTGGAGGACGACGCGGGGCGCTGCAGACGAGGGCAGCGGCGGTCTGGAGGACGGCGCAGGCGAGGACGTTGGCTGCGACCTGGAGAAGGGGCGGGCGAGGACGAGGCGGCCAGCGGGGGCGCTGCAGACGAGGGCTGCGCCACAGGGAGGTGACGGCGGGCGTCGGCGGGGGCTCTGCAGAGGGGCGAGCAAGAGAGAGGGAGGGAGAAGGTGGAGGGGAAGGAGGGGAAGAGGAGAGGAGCAGAGGAGGAGAGGATGGAGAAGAGGGTGGAGAGGGAGGAGAAAATGGAGGAGAGGGAATGGAGGAGGAGGGGAGGGAAGGTAGGACGCAGGGAAGAGGGAGGGAGAAGACGGTTAGGGTGGGGAGGGGTCGAGGTAGGGGTAGGGGGGGATAGGGAAGGGGGTGGGGATGGGCAGGGGCCCATGGGGGGCGGCCAAGGGATGGGGTGCCCCTGGCAAAGGCAGGGGTCATGGGGGGGGGGGGGGGGGGGGGGGTAGGGCATAGGAGAAGGGGCAGAGGCCATAGGAGGGGGGGTGTCCAAGGAATGGGGTAGGGGGGATAGGGGGGTTGCCCAAGGGGGAAAGGCATACCCCCGTCCCGCGCACGTGTGCGGGGCGGGGGTAAAAAAATTTGCCGTGACGGGATTGAAAGGGCGCCTGGATGCTGGGACGAGGCATGGGGATGCGAACGGGGCACGTTAAGATGCGTAAAATCGAAAACGGGCACATTCACGCGCGGGACGAGGCGCTCGAAAACACATAAAAATAAAGAAAAATTAATAACTCCCAATCCGGACGTCAAAACGAAATGGCGTAAAAACAAAAAGTGGGCAGGACGATAGGGGGAAGACAAGAAAAATGTGCAACGGAGGTTCCGGGGGGAGTAAAGGACGGTCACGTGCAAAAAATACAAAAAAGGACCAAAAAACACAATTAAAAATTAATATCGAAAACCGTGCATCGGAACGAGGTGCAAAACACACCCTTCAGCATGGTGGAGATGGCATCCAGGTCAATTGGTGTGGTCTTCCATGCATCCATCTCTACTTTCACTGCCTCAATTCGATTGCCTAAGAAGATTAGACCATTACTCCAGTCTTTTATGACCCGTCGTGCATTGTGCATATAGGGCCGGCTGGCCTAACAAGATGTCATAGTCCACTCCCTTCATGACTATAAAGTCAATCGAGAATTGGATACTTGTAATCTTCAATGGCTAGTTCCTTAATACTCCAAATGACCACACTTTCATTCCATTGGCTAGGGTGACCTTGAACCTAGCATTCTCAATAGGTAAGTTACCCCAGTCCTAGAATATTGCATGGCTCAACACACTAACTCTTGCTCTCGTGTCTACAATTCCCTTTCTTGTGGTGTTGCCTAGAGCTAGGACTGGTAAGACTACATGCCTTTCATTGCCTTTCCAAAAAGCATTGATGTGCAAGGACTTGGGTATTGAGTGCAGTGTCAGCCTGGGTATATGGGTTACCACATCATGATCGTGTAGATCAACTGCTCGGGTAAGTTACTCTTGAAGATATGTATGCATCACGTGGGTTCAAAATAAGGTATTTTTAAAATACCATTTTTTTACTTACACTTGAGAGACCATCGATCTCATCTTCTAATATGGGCTCAACATCTCCTTGACTTTTTTGATGGCCTTGAGTTGGTGTTTCAGGTTGGACATTCGCGCTCCCCTTCTTGATTGTCTTTAGAGCTAACATTTCTGCCTCTGCGTCTGTCGCCTTTTTTTTGGTAGGTAGCATAGTGGCGCTCTCTATTTTTAGCATCATCTTTGCGCCAGCTTTCTTTCTCCTTCGCCTACGACTTTTCTTTCCGATTGAGGCTGCATCTAAGTTGTTGGGTCCAGGCAGTGATATGCCGGCCTACTTTGTATGCACATCATGTTGCAAATCAGAGTTGAAGGCATGAGAGAGTGTGCACAAGAGGGAGAGAGAGAGCTCAAGTACAAGAATAGGATCCTGTTTAGTCAATTGCTCAAAGTACAACTAGAGCACTCTCCTCTACATTGAGTGTGTACTTTAGGCTATTTATATAGCCACAAGAGGAGTTAGGGTTAGGGTTTCCCCTGTCCTCCAGTACATTTACTTCTAGTTACCCTTATCCTCTCTAGTGTAAGGAGAGCTCCTATGCTTATCTTTCAACACGTGGGTCATGACATGCAACGGGATGGGTGTGTCCTCTCCGTTAAATGTCTCAACTCCAAACAGCCCCAATGGTACAAATGGATCATTTGTCGCACTAGAGGGTGGTCTTTGTCTAGGGCATTTAGCAAATAGGTGAGCGATTCCACAGTTTGGGTATCTAAGATGTCCTTTTCTTGATTAGCCTGTTCCCATTTGAGGCAGCATGAGGAGATATGTATTGGGTGTCCACAAGTCCAACACAAGATTGGTTCTTGGGTCTACCCTCTAAAGCCTCTGTCTCTATCTCTACCTAAGGCCATCACCAGTATAGGTCGGTAATCCATAAGGATTGTATTGCCTTCTTCATCATACAATATGTAGGGGTGCACATAGGGCTCTTCGTCATTCGACTCCTCCACGTAGTGGAAAGGAGCATCATTCGATGGATAGGTTATGTAGGGTCCATGTGGTCTAGGTATGTATGTGGGTTTATCTCCATCCTAGGAATGGCCAATTTGTCGTCATTAGGTGTCAGGAGAGCCAATAGGGCTCCCCTCCTGAAAAAAATTTGCAACCTATTTGCTAGGTAAGGTTGTCTGTATGGTTGCGAATATGGAAGTCTCCTCAGTGGCCTACAATGCACGCTATTGTGACCAAACCTACCACAATTGGTGCAAGGTTGGGACCTTGAGTCCTGACACTCAACTGGCAGGTGGTTTCCACCACAATACACGCATTAGACGTGAGGGTGTGCTAGTCGTCTCATCATTTCTTGTAATTTGGGTAGTTCCATCTTCATCTCTGCTACCTCTTGACTTGCTTCCGTGCCCTTTCCTTTAACTTGAGAACTTGGACCTGATCTTTCACTTGACGTTGAAACTCTTTTGGAGTTTCTAGAACTTGTCCTCTCGGGTTGAGCTCTTGGAGCTTCTCTCTTTGAGCTGGTCATCCACTCTAATTGCCTCGTCAAAGACCCTAGCTAGCACATCTCGCTGCAAGCTTGAATTGCTTGCCAAGGCCTTGTAGAGTTCCTCCACTGCGTATCCCATTGATGAAGACTGTGGTGGATACTGCTCTTTCGGTGGATCGCTCACCAGTTGGGATTCTCTTGAAAAGAATCCACACGTGGGTGGCGTAGTCTCTTATGTCCTCCTTGTCTTTGTGCTTGACGTTCATCAGCTACACTAGAAGATTACTAGAAGATTATCGAAGTGCCCAGGCTCAGAGAATCTCTTGATGAAAAGACTCTTGAGGTTGTTAAAGTCAGTTCGCTCCGGCAACATCTAGACTCGTGTATTAGGTCATACCCTTATCTCCTTAGCATAGACTGTGAGTGTAGAGTAAGATCAGTGAGACCGTTGGCCTCGTAGACATGCTTGAAGTGCTCTTCGAAACTATATGGGTCATTGTTTGGCTTCTACTTGTCTAATTGCTTAGCCATGATAGGGATTCTTGATTGGCTCTTAGAACCCTAGTTAACTCCTAATCATGCAAGCAACGAGGTTGCCATTGCAGCAACACTTTGCTCTACCGATGAGTTGTCTAGTAGTTGCTTTGTAAGACGCTGGCTCAAGGTGAGATTGCCTTCTAGAGCTCTTTCCCTTTCTGTGTTAGGTCCTATCCTATTTCGGCTTGCTAGGGCTAGCACTTGCTGAATCTTATGCATTTTTATATTCTATCGCAAGCTCCTGGCTTGCTATTCCTGATTGTAAGTCACTATGCCCTATAAGGCTTTCCACTCTAGTTTCCTCTCCTCTTCAAGGTTCATTATGATATCCTTGGATGTCCTATTATGGTGGTCTGTCCAGGTCTATAGGTCATAATTGGTGACTAGCCATTGGATTTCTGTCGGGACACCGCCTAAGTCAAGCTCTTCGCCATGTTTGTGGTTGGTGCTTGACTTTGACATATTCGTAGTCTTGTGCTCCACCAAGTTGTCAATGAGATTGATCAAGTCGAGTAGATCTACTCCTCCAATGGTGTCAGAGCATCTGACTCCTGTGTTGCATCCGCGCTTGGTTCTATACTGAGGTTGACTATGTTTTAGGGTCTTCTCCTACCCATGGATTCGTTCTATTTACAAATAGTCCTCAATTAAACTCACTTGGTGTGTGTGTGTGTGTGTGTGTGTGTGTGTGTGTGTGTGTGTGTGTGTGTGTGTGTGTGTGTGTGTGTGTGTGTGTGTGTGTGTGTGTGTGTGTGTGTGTGTGTGTGTGTGTGTGTGTGTGTGTGTGTGTGTGTGTGTGTGTGTGTGTGTGTGTGTGTGTGTGTGTGTGTGTGTGTGTGTGTGTGTGTGTGTGTGTGTGTGCTCACTTTTGTGCACCATGCAAAATCAAGCTTTCAGCTTTTCTTAAGTGCAGTTCAAGTGTTGAAAAACAATGTGGGCATGAATACGAGATGATGATTGCAGCTCTCACACTCTTGTCTAGGTACTTGGCCTAATGGGGCTCTAGGCTTGATTCTTGGCCATTTCCTCTGGTCTCTAGGACCTGCGCTATGTCATTTAGCTTGCTTAGGGTCAAATGGAGTATGTTGGTTAGCCCATGGCTCTAATTGTGGCGAATATGCTGATACGAGTGTCAGCACTGTGCCTGACCATTTGGTTGCGATTTCTAGGTCAAATTTGCATGCAAGGCTTGTGGTGAATTCTCCTATTGCGGATTTCACTCTTTGTCATCTCAAATGCACTAAATTTGTCAATTTTAATGTGTCAGAATCTGGTCCGATTCTATAGTGTCCGATTCTAGGAACCGAATAGGGTGTGTCCGATTGGATAGATAAGGTTGATTCGATTTGCGCATGTCCAATTTCCAAGAATTGGATAGGCTGGTCTGAGAGTCCAATTTTCAAAATTGGACAAGGTTAGGTTTGAGTGTCTAATCCTCAGGATGGATTTGTGGTAGTGGTCCGATTGGTCCGATTGATCGGTCGGACAGCCCGAGTCTGAGTGGTTCGTGTCCAATTGTAGGCTATCGAATTCTAGGAATCGGATGAACCCAAGGTGTCCGAGCATCCAAGCATCCAATTCTAGGAATCAAAGGCTTGCAGATCGCATTCGATTCTGCCGACACGTAAATCGCGGGAAGGAAAATCGCTTCATGCCACCAATTTCCAGCTGCATCTGCTAGCAAGATTCACCAGGATCAAAGGTTAGATGCACAGAAAGATTTCTACACACCTTGTCTAAGCAATAAACTTTTGTGGCCTTCGATCAATCCGTTGGATGCACCAAGTCCTGCACAAGCTCTCAAGTTCTCCGATTTCCTTTTGGGCCGCCTATTTTAGCTCCCGACTTGCGCTTTTTCACTTTTTTTGCTTTCTTCTTGTGCTGAGATTAACATCAACTTATGTGGTTACTCATATGTATTTCATTGAAATTAAAAAAAGAATCTTACAATGTTAGAAAAACATGTTGCATGAGTTTTTTGCTTCATAAATTATGTATGGCTAAATTTACTCAAATTTACTATTAAGAAACATGAAAACATACTAGAATCATGATTTGCTTTTTAGGAAAGAATATAAGAATTGATGAAGGTATAGACTCTATGCTTTGTATATGTTAAGAAGTGGATTAAAAATGATGTTGCTATGGTTATGTTTGATTTTGGATTTGAGAATGATGGGACATGTATTTTATGATTCTGTGCTTGTAACTGTTGAACATATTATGGAATATGGCCGCTCAAGAGATTGGGATCCTCAATCCAAAGCTCCTCATCACACTCTACATAGTGAAAAAAACTCATTTGCAAGTGGGGGTTGATCATTCAAGCATTTGAGAGGACAAAGGACTGAGTGATAAGTGTACATATTATGTAGGACACATACATCCCAATCCTACAAGATTGGAAGGTCCCATCCTAGTTTGGACAATGCATTTTTACAAAAAGACAATTTTGTACCACTTTATGAAGTGAAGGTTTTGATTACTATTATGAAATAAAGTATTTGATTTATGAATTATTTATTTTGTGCTAAAGATTGAGTTTAATGAACCTTGTTTAATGGAATAATAGAAGAAATCTGATTTTATGTATCCGAACAATATGGTAGTATGGTTTGCTAATTAAAAAACTAAAGCAAATCCGATTGAGAAAAGTGGAAGGCTTCAATCTCGACAATCAAATGCCTATGGCTAGGTGGAATCAATAAATTAGGCAACTTTTCAAGACTACATAGAGTCGATTGAGTTACATTCTTCCCTACCTCTCACTCTCTTTGAACCAAGTGTAGTGTTAATCTTGCCCTCACTTCTGATTGATTACGAAGTGATCCTTATGGGGAGGTGGGCAACATTGTGCATAGACATGAATTTTAGTCGACTACTAGATGACTCCTCTAGGCCTAATGGAGGAGGCACCTCAAAGGCCCAAAACACATGAAGTGTAAGATCTTTGAAGGGTCATTGTCCTTCTAAATTTGAGATTTCTTTCTTGTAGGACAATGAAACTTTCCTCTTGCAAAGTGTCATGGATGCATGGATGCCTTTCCTTTAGTGAGCATAGAAGTTACGGTTAATCGCAGAGCTACTCAAGATGATAGTATATTTTAGCACCACAATGGTATCTATATGCAGATCAAATAACTCTATATTTAGACTATAAGTCCATTTACATTGATCACCCATTCTTTGATCATTTGGTCCATATATTTGAAAGATTAGCAGAAGGTGGAAACATGAGTACGGAGGTTCAAACAAGAAGAAGAAAGACTAATGTGTAGGAACTCCAATAGTCACCATTGTGTGACCTCCTTCCCTTATTCTATTTATCACTAAAAGAATAAAGAATAAAGTGATAGTGATGGGTGCGTGTCATCTATAGTGTATAGGTGTGTAGATCTATATACAATAAATATAGGCGGCTAGGCATAGGTAGTGTTTAGCTCCCAACAACCTCCCACTTAAAGGTGAATGTGTCCTAGTGAAGAGTAAAATAAAAAAGAAAAGAAAAATATAACATCATCTAAGAGATAGCACCTTGAGCATAGATAAAGACAGACCCAAATATGGACTTCTTACTATCTTTATTTCCTATATAATCCGAGTTAGTGTAACCCATGACTTGTATCCTACTACCATAGCAAATGCACATATCTACAATGCCTTTAAGGTATCTCATGATACCCTTCACAATGTTCCAATGTCACTTGATAGGTGTAGCTATATAATTTACCACAACTCCCACAATAAATGCTATTTCAAGATGAGTATCTATCATTGCATACATCAAATTGCCTACTATGGATGTATATGGAACCTTGGCCATCTCAGCCCTCTCATCATTTGACTATGGATGATGAGCTTAACTAACCTTTACATGAGAACGTAAAGGACAACCAATAGGCTTATCATCTTGTATATGAGCATATGAAATCACTTAATTATTTTGTGTATCTACTCTTTCAAGGACAAGTAGAGAAGTCCCTTATAGCGATTACATGTAATGCACATACAAGTATGTGTGAGGCTTGTCCTATGTCCTTCATCTTAGTAAAGCGCATTCTTAAGCCGAGTCTTTAAGCCATCCAACTCAACATGAGCACTCCTAGCTTTAAGCATATCATCAACATAAAGCACCAAAATAAAAAGGTAGCCATCGCGAGCCTTCTTCTGTATAAACATTGATCCATGTCACTATGAGAATACCCTAGCAAATGCATAAAAGCATCGATCTTATGGTACCACTCCCTAGGTGCTTTCTTACGTCCATAAATACTCTTCTTCAATTTTCAAGTTAGGTGTTTCCTGCCTTTCTTCCAAAGGCATTAGGCTACTGCATATATATGTCCTCATGTAGGTCTCCATGTAAGAAAGTTGTCTTAATATCCATTTGATATAGATCCAAATTCAAATCCATTTGAGATAAGGCATTTCATCAAAGTTGAGACATGACATATATAATGAAGCACAAATGGAGCATTAATACCAAAAACTATAGCCTAACATTATCTATTCCAATTATATCCAATGTAGTCTCATCTCCCATTGCAATAGAACCCATAGCTGTATGGTGACTATAAAACCAATGGCAATGCAGGGTAACATGAGAGGAAGTCTTTGAATCAAGAAGCCAACATTGAGGGTAAGTAGATGGTGCATCGCTCAAGTGAGTGGCATCGAGAGATAAAACTATAAGAATGTAGTCATTAGAATTATACTCTAATGCATTTATCACCTCAATCTTCACACTGGACTTGGGTAAAATCTCAATGGGCTTTACATTTTCATGTAGTTTCTCCTTACCTTTCTCATTGGACCTATTGTTGTGCATTTTATGACACTATAGCCTAATATGACATTTTTTCCCACATTAATGTCATGTCAAAGAGAACATATGTCCACGAGACTTACTATTGTGAGATTGCCTATGAGACCAAGGCTTTGTCCCTGTTAGGCTGTGAGCCTCTACCACGGTTTTTATTACCATTTCCACAATTTCTGCCTCTAACAATCAATGCATGAGAAGTGCAGCCTACATCAATATTCTTCATGTTTACTTCTTCTATCAATAGAGCACTCTCTACATCATTGCATTTAAAATAACTATTAGAGAGATTAGCACTCAAGTAGTATGAAAAGTGTTTTATGACTTAGACAATGTGACAAGTAAGAAAAAATAATTAATGTTATCCTCAAACTTGATGTCCTAGGATATAAACTGGTTGAAAATAGAGTACAACTCATTCAAATGAGTAGACATAGGTGTGCCCTCCTTCATGCAAAGGTCCTCAAGTTTCTTCAACCCATACAATTGACATGTAGGACTTCGCTTGTCATAAAGATAACAAATCTTTTTCCATAATGCTGCATAAGTAGCACCCATAGTGTCTTTGAAATACACATACTTGATAATGAAAAAATTATATTGGGCTTGCATAGCTTATCAAGTTCTACCCAATCCTTTGCATCATAAATATATGGCTCTATGCCCTCTCAATGACTTAATCTACCATTTTTGCACCAAGACTTCCCATATTTGTGTCTTCCAATATTGGAAGTTATTGCCATCAAGCTTTTCAATATTAAAAATAGCACTATTGAGTGATGCATGACAACCTACCATAATGATTGCAAATGATAAGAGTATGGGCTCTCATAATCATAGCAAAACAACCCCAAAACATATCTAAAAGGGGGGTTTAAGGGGTGGGAACAAAGAAGGGTATAGATGTGCACAAAGCACAATAAATAGAATGCGAAAGCAAAGTGTCTATTCTCTAAAAGAATGCTCAAAATAGTAATTACATCACTATTGTAATAAATGAATCAATGAATATCAATCCAATTATGGGTAAATAGGCAAGCTTCCACTATTAGGAATATCTAGATAGTATCCATGCTATATAAATGCAATTATTAGTGAATAGGCATAAACCACTCATACCAAAGGCTATCATGAACTCAAAGTGTCAGTAAAGAATACACCCCATAAGCATATAGTGTATATAGGAGGTCTCAAGAGCAACTGCAAATATCTATCATGCATACAAATGGTTGGGCAAAGGGCAGTGAGACTCAATACATAGGAAATACGCATGTATACATCAATGGCAAACTTTTGACAGAGGTAAGTGGTGGTGTCCAAAGCGTACAAATCAAATCAATCCCACAAGTAGGAGTAACTGCATCTAATATCATACAACATGAGAGCATATACATGAAGCCACAATCCCATTACCTCAAAAAACAAAGCTTTGCTTAAAAGATTCAAGGCACTCCCATTATAAGTGAATATAGAATGTAAAAGAGCATAACAAGTCTCAATGCATTAAGTACATAACATCTGAGCAATTAAGATACACTGTGTATACATCCAAAAGCATGTAATCCAATAGGCCTCAAACTTGGAAGTGAATAACCATTGAATCAAGTAGAAAGTGCCCAAATACATCCAATGTAGCTCAAAGCCAAGCTTGAAATGTCACCATAGAAATATAAAGCACATATATTAGTGCCAAGTACTTGCATAAGCATGTAGCATACTTGAGAAGCATGTAGGCCTTCAATACATAGAGCTCTCCTAGTTAAATGCTTGTTACCCAAATAGTGTATAACAATAAAGCCCTACACAAATTGAGCTATTTGAGCTCAAAGAAATCCAATAAGCACCTCAAGGTGTTACTATAACATTTGGGCATCAAAGCCAAGGTCAATAGGTATCACATAAATAGTAGAGAGCTCAATACATATTATCTTGGAATGTTCACAATAGGTCTACTCTATTTCACAATCAATGGCTAAATTATTTTACTTCCAAGAAGTGGCTGAGTGTAAGAAATCAATGTTAGAATGAGTTCAAGTGTTTATCCAAGTGCCAAAGGGTCTAGGAGCTATAGCAGAGGTCAAAACTAATTAGGAAAAGTGGAGAGGCTACATGTTCAATCATGTCAAATCAAGCTAAGGGCCTTGTCGGCCATGGGGGTTGAAGCTCAACAAGCACAATGTAGTGCTCAAAGCATCCCCATTGAGGTATTGGGCAAGCATATAGAAGCTAGTGAGTCTAAATGGTTACCTTGGGAAGAAGAGTGTTGACCTACCATGAAACCTTCAAGTTGTAGGTCTTCATGGGCTGAAGAAAAATTGATGAAGAAAGCTCCTCAAATGCCCATTGAAAGGTGAGTAGGAGGTGGAAGCATGAGCAGAAGCAAGAAGAGTTCAAGAGCTGTGAAGGTTCAAGAAAGAAGAAGAGAGACCGGTGTGTGGGAACTCAAATAGTCACATTGTGTGACCCAGCTTCCCTTATTCTATTTGCCACTAAAAGAGTAAAGAATAAAGTGATAGTGACAGGTACCCCCTACCTGCAATGTATAGTTGTGCATGCTTGTATACAATAAATGTTGGTGGCTAGGCACACGTGGCTTTAACCCCTGACAATATCCTTGTGTCCTAACATAGGCTATCCCTTGACCCATTAATCCCATTAACACCTTAATATTTAAGCCCATGCACGGTGGTCAAGCTATCCTATGATACATATCCTCAAGATCCTTGTTTGGACATTATTCCCACCTTTTGAAAAACTTTGTTCTTAAAAGAAAAATTGGGAAATTTCTTCTTGAGTACACTAATGTTTTTCCAAGTAGATCCCTATTCACATCTATCCTTCCACTTCACTAGAATTTGTTTCTATACATGATTATGTATACAATGCTAATGAAAATCCAAAATCTATTCTAGCTCATGAGCTTGAACTAGTGGTTCAATAATATCTACTAATACTCCTTGGTCCACAAGTTTATTATCATTACCAAGTTTCTTTTGCAATTAACTTAAATGAAAGATTGGATAGACTCTACTTGAGGAGCATTAGTTAAGCCAAAGGTGATAATCAAGTACTCATAAAATGTGTTCAAAAGGCTAATGTAGGCACATCCTCTATGCAAATTCAAACTTGATAGCATCATGACCTCAAGTCAATCTTAGTAAAGTATCATGCTCTTGTAAGTTGATAAAAAAACTCATCAACATGAGGAAGTAGATAATTACTCTTCATTTCAATCACCTTTAGACCATAATACTCTATGCACATATTTATGGACCCATCCTTCATTGTCAACAACAATATTGTTAAAGGCTATGGAGAAGAATGGGAGCAATCAATTGTTTCTCCACTTCAATAGCTTCATCAGCAGTAGCAATAACTCAATAAGGTGGTTGGATAATGCCTCTAATAGAAAGGCGATATTATGTGTGTAGAAAATTAGGGAGGAAAACCTCAAGGAAAATCAAGAGAAAATACATTGTCATGGGATTGAGTAAATCCACATTAGATATAATCAATCAATTGCTTCTTCTATTTGCTAGCTTCACTAGCACTAACTCAATAAAGTGGTTGGCTAATGGGTTGACTCTCTACTAGAATGTTAATATTATGTGGTGTAGTTCATTAGGGAGGTAAACCTCAAGGAAAAGAATGAGAAAATAAATTGTCATATTCTATAAGCAACAATTGCAGCTTATCTTGTACATGTTGTAGAGAAAGAGAAGAAGAGTCTATATGAGAATTCAATGGAGTGAGAAATTCTCTTTTAAAGATAGCATAAATTTAATATCCATAACATCATAAAAAATAAGATACAAACTTATATGAAGAAAAAAAGAGAGACAATACATGAAAAAAATAGACATATTGTATTTCATTATGTTTGGCCAAATAATTAAGTTAAACTATACACAATAAGAGGGGATGGCAAAATATTCCACTCAGTTAGTGGAAAAACGTGTACACCATTATCCTCAGATGTAATAATATTATGCTCATAACTATGTTTTAACATGCTACCCAAATTATGCAACTACTCTTAGCCTAACACCATATCTATCCTAGATGTGTTCATAACTTGGAAATTTTGTTTCATGGTACACCCTTACACCTCTAATGAAAGATCACATACTTCTATATCCTATACATCCTTGTCACTTCCATTTGTAATAAAAGAGATGGCATAGGTATGAGTGTTAAACACCTAGAAAAAACATAGCTTCTTAACTAGTGTATAGTTAAGTAAGTTGTGAGTTGATCCATCATCCATTAGAATATAAATTTGTCATTTTTTTCTCATATAATGTATATAGACCAAACATGGAAGCCATAGGGACCAAACATGGATTGACATAGGGAGGCTACCAAACAATACTCATGCTCATTAGTTTGATGGCTAACTTGTATACCTAGATACTTAGAATAAGCATTGCACCATGTGCATTGCTTTTTCTTTGCCCTTATTCTTATTAGGTTCATTACCCTTGAGTTGTGGACAATTCTTATGTTTAAGAGGGCCTGAGCAATTGAAGCATAGCTTCTCCTTGCACACTCTTACAAGCTCTTTGCTTGAGAGTGGCCCTCTAGCTCCTTTGGATTTCTTAAAACTATCATGATTTATTGCAATATTGAGCTTTCTCTTTCCTTGCTAATATTGATGTAGACTTTGAGTGTACAGATGTATATACAAGTGTTGTTCTATCTAACATATAAAAAATGTATGCACACTGGATGGCCTATTTTAGCATTTTAGGATATTGAGCTTTCACCTTGACCTTGTACTTGTTGTGCAAGCCTCGAATGAAACCTTGAACTTTCTAAATTGATCTAAGTCATCAAGTTTGAGAATGATTTCTCTCTATTTGGAGACCCATTGGCTCAATATTAGCAGACTCTCCATTCAACACATTTAAAGTCTCCTCTTTCTCTTCTCTGTCTGTCATGAATAAACCCCTTGCTTCTCGAATAAGTAGGCTCCATGCTCAGTTCGTGTGCTCCCCATATGCCTCCGAGCACAAGTAGGCCCCTTGCTCAAGCAAGCATCAAGATTAAGTAGCCCCCAAACTTTTGGCATAATGTCTCGATTTGTACCACAAAGGAAACTAAAACCTTGTTGTCATTCATGATTTCTAGCCATCAATGGCTTCTTGAATGCATTCAAAGTGGGCAATAAAACCCCAAGTCCAAGCTCCAACAGCTCTTTCAATTTGTACATGTATTTTGAGTGGATTGATTGAAGATTTTGTGCTTGATTTAATGGCGAATAGCAAGCTTTGAATCTAACATAGATCTCAATTTGTCATGCTCCTCAATCTGATTCTTCACTTGCACTCACGCTTTGATATCATTTGAAAAGATTTGATTTAGATATGCAACAAAAATGAGATGGCACAAGATATGGAGGCTCAATCGTTCTTGTTCTCCTTCATCTTTTTTCTTCTCTTCTCACAATACACTATGAGTATCTTCCATAGTGGATAGATACTTTTGACTTTAGGCAATTTGCATTCAACCTCTTTTTCATTTTCATATAACCATATGACATGACCTAACCTATGTTATATTTCTCAATAAGAGAGAAACAAAAAAAGAATGTTATATTTCTCAATAAGAGAAACGAAAAAGAGGAGAGAGAGAGAGAGAGAGAGAGAGAGAGAGAGCAAACAAGTGTAGCTCACTTGATAAAGTTGCAAAGGGTGGTGACCAGAAAGTATTTAGTTCTACTCCTACATCTTGCATGGTCACTTAGTATAGATGCTACAAAAAGGGAGAATTGAACTTGGGATAGTGGGTTAATAGAAACAAGTCACTTACCACTACAATAAATCACTTGATTACGAATGCGCGTGCATGCACACACACACACACAGAAGCAAGCAAAAAAGGAGAAAAAACATATAAGGAGCAAGGGGGTGAGAGAGGGATGAAGGGAGGATGAGAAAAAATAGGAGAGGAGAGAGAAGAAGAAAAATAGGAGAGAGAGAGAGAGGTAAAGAAGAGGGGAGAGAAAAGAAAAAAGACGCGAGAGAGAGAAGAAGAATAAAATATGAGAGAGAAATAAAAAGGAGAGAGAGCAGAAAATAGGAGAGAGAGAGAGAGAGAGGAAAAGAAGAGGAGAGATCAAGAGATTCAGAGAGACCATAAAAAAGACAGAAGAGACAAAGAGAGAGGGCAAAAAGAGAAGAGAGAATAAAAAGGGGTGAGAAATGAAAATAAAGAAAGAGGGGAGAGGGATCAAAACGAGGGGAGAGCAGAAAGGAGAGGAGAGAGAGGACAAGCGAAGAAGCAAGGGAAGCAAAGTTGCCTGAGAAGGTTGCTTCATGGCACCTACCATTCCTTACCCAGAACACTAGTTTTTTCAATTAAAATAAGGTGACATGTGCTATCCTTAGAATTAATAGTTCAAACGGATTATGCAAGGGTTCTTTGTGATGATGCATGAAAACATTACTTGCAAGTGAGCAAAACATTGCAATGTACCTTTGCATGACACATAGTGACTTAAAAATATCATAACCATGCAAGTATCATTGCTATATATGAAAAGCCAAGTGGGATAAAATTGCTACATATGAAATAAAGAAAAGCTATTCAAGCGTGTTTGGTGGTTTTCGTGCTATCTTGCAAACATGACACTTTTAACAAGACACAATTTTCATTGGCCAATCCTCCAAAACAATAAGCCCCAATTCTACAAATATATTAGACAACACAACTATAGACCACACTTGCCTTGGCCATAATTGGAGAAGTATTCCCATGATAAATCTAGGATCACTTTCATCACATCCTTCTATAATAGGAAAACTACTCCCACTAGAAGTACAATTTCACCTTTCTCAAACATTTCCAATACACTACCTTCTTGAGTGAAAAGTCATATTTTCCTTCATTAAGGTGACCCTTAGTATTATTGGCAAGCCGTGGTGGTTACACATTCGTTGAGTGTGTGGGTATGATGGAATCATATCCTTAGTAGGTATGTTGGGAAGGCGTTGGCCCTTAACCTTGATTGATTCGTTGAGTGTCCGGACATACGTTGTTTGATTCCTTGAGTGTGTTAGTCCATATATATGGTGACGATGGAATCGTGATTATATATAACATAGGGTTATGTGGTCTTGTGGTTTATGATAGATTAGTTATGTATTAAGAGTAATAGAAGTATGAAAAATGGGCGGTAAGGTCGAGGGAGTGCGGATGTTGCCAAGCGAAAGGGTCAGCTGAAGCTCTCGAGATAACCGCTGGGAGGCTGAGAGAGAGAGAGAGAGAGAGAGAGACAGCGAGCTCTATATGCTTCACCAGGACTGCTTCATCACGCAGGTGACTAACACGAGACGCTGGTCACGGTCCATCAGACGATGAGAGATTACAGCGTGCTCATGGTGTCGTTGATGCTGCTGTCATGCCTCGTACTTGCATCAGAGTCTCTGCTCTCTGCGCAGGCCGCCTCCCCCCTCGCCGCCACCTTCTCGTCCATCAGGATCCGCCGGCCATCGTCAAGGATGGCGGCGCCATTAACCCTGCATCGCGACTTTATACGACGTCCTCGAGGAAGGTGAGCAAGGCGGACGTCGTGGCCGGGGTTCTGGCAATGCTGGTCATGGCCGTGCTGGCCTGTGCCATCTGTGACTGCTGGTCGTCATCATCTTCTTCTGATTCTGATTCATCAGACGCGCCTTTCGAGATGGAATTCTTCATCGAAAAGGTGGCCATGAGGCCTTCTCCTGAAGATGCTTTGTAATAAGAAGGTTCAAGGACCTCCCTAATACCCCCCCTCCTCCTCGAAAAGTTTGGTCACGAGGCCTTCTCCCCAAGATATATTCTAATAAGAAGGACCTCCCTAATACCCCCCCCCCCCTTCTCTCTCTTTCCACCATTGGAGAGAATGCATCATTAGGTGAACTTCCCCTCCCTAATACCCCCCTTCTCTCTCTTTACACCATTGGAGAGAATGCATCATTAGGTGGACTTCCCCTCCCTAATACCCCCCTTCTCCCTCCCAAAACATCCTCATAGTGTTCCCACCATAGTAGAAGCTCTCTTCTACTGACATGATTGCTCTCTCCAATCTTTCTCACATTGTTCCCCCCCATGTCAAAACTCTCTTCTTCTTTCATACACAATTGCCCTCTCTAAACATCCTTGAATTAATGTTCTCACCACATAATCTTGCATTGATGATGCCTCAACTTGTCATACACATCTAACCACCTCCATCATCCCTCTACAATTCTCTTATGTTTGTGTCCTCCATGTTTGTCCTTGTCTTTGCTCCTCCTTCATATTCTTATGTTTCTATTTCTCTCATTTCAATACCTTCAGGGCTTCGCAAGTAACCTACAATACATTTGCTCACTTTACATCACCCTCTCTTTATCTTGATGTGCTTGAGCATCCACACTATCTTGGCATGCTCAAGCATCCACACTATCTTGACCATTTTACTAGTCACAGCCTTGTTAACTTCTTTCTGCTATATGTGAGCTAGGTTCACCCATTGTGAGAGTCATTGGGTTGTGCATTGAGCCGTCCTCACATTCAACATGACTATTAAACTCTTCAAGTGCTTATATGTCGTTCAAGCGTGCTCAGTGTATGCTCCCTCTTCATTATCATCATCCTCGTTTCTTGCATGTCTCTAATCTTTGTTGTTGCCTATATTGTCTCTTGATCAAGTAGAGGTTTAGGATCACTCTTGAATAGATTGATAGGAAGAAGTCTATTGATTAATGAGAAGCTGCATCCATAGCACAATGAGAGAAACATTAGCACAATGAGAGATAGGAAACAAGCTACCAAAACAAGAGATAGCTACAACTACAAACTCTAAGTTTTTTACAAATTATAATCAAGAAACCATAACACTTTCATAATGAATTGTGATGTGCAATATGGTTGCATCACTACTATCTCAATTAATATGTAATCTCTCTCTCTCTCTCTCTCTCTCTCTCTCTCTCTCTCTCTCTCTCTCTCTCTCTCTCTCTCTCTCTCTCTCTCTCTCTCTCTCTCTCTCTCTCTCTCTCTCTCTCTCTCTCTCTCTCTCTCTCTCTCTCTCTCTCTCTCTCTCTCTCTCTCTCTCTCTCTCTCTCTCTCTCTCTCTCTCTCTCTCTCTCTCTCTCTCTCTCTCTCTCATGATGTAAGTTGAAGCAAGTTAACGGGAGGTGCTATCAAGTATGTGGAATGTCATTACAATAATCAAGAAATAAACACTTATTTGTCAAATTACATTAAACGCATTTTGTTTCTTTTGAGCTTGCTATGGCATATTCTTTTAATAGTAGCTATTTTCTATTGCTTAAGGAATTGTTAATAAGTACTAAAAACACACCACTTCAAGATGCACCATCCAAATATAAGGGGAATATATTTTTAATCAACTATGATCAACATCCCTTGTTTTATGAAATTTTGTTACCATTTAGTGAGCATACATTTTATGCATGCATAGTTGATGTGATATATTGGACCCCATGGATCTTACATGACCCTTTAGGCCTACATTTATTTTTAAGTAGGGGAGAAGAGGACTTGAATAGGGATGCATAAGGACAAATTTAGATTAGTGATAATCATGGCCACACTAGCATGTGCCTTCTATATTGTTGTTGTTGTTGTCGTCTTCTTCTAATTTTGATTCATCAAACAAGCATTTTGAGATGGAATTCTTCATTGAAAAGATGGTCATGAGGCCTTCCCCTCAAGATGCATTGGACCTCTCTAATACCCCCCTTCTTCTCAAAAAGGTGGTCATGAGGCCTTCTATTGAAACATTTGTATATGAGTTGTGCATATGAGCGGTGCCTTCTTTGCATGCAATACAATCCCAATACAATATGAACTATACCTTGAAATGTGGAGAGATGTGGATGTTGAGTTGGATGGGGAAGGATTTGAGGTGGCAAGTAAAAGAGGACTCAATACAATGTATCCCATGTACTCATATGACTATTTAAGAGGCAAGCTCTATGCAAACCATGTGTCTATTTTCTCATTCTATCAAACTTATGACTTTCCTTAATTTTTATCCTCCTTGAACTCTATCTCCTTCATTTACCATTAGAGCCACCATCCTTGTGGCTATGAGGTTATGCATCCATCATTGATGTAAAGCTTTGAAGATTGACAGTAGGAAGAGGAGCAATTATCACTCAAGCAAGCATTAAGGTATATCGATTCCATTCATCGATTTGTCTCATTTGATTCTTGGTTGGCGGTTTTCATTGTTTGAAAGCAAGGGGGCTACTTGCATCGAGTAGGGGGTTTGCTTTCTGTACAAGTTGAGGCCTTGCTTATAGTCAAAGCTCAAGGGTTGCTTGTTCACTAAGCTTAGGGCTTGCTTACAACAAGATAGGGGGTATCTTCCTTAAAAGGCAGAGATAGAGGTAGAGATGAGAGAGAAGAAGTGGTGGCTTGTTGAGATTGAAGCTCAAAATCAGGATGCTTATTGTTCAAGGATGTTCTGCACACAATCGACTAGTTTGTGGCATAGATGAGACCTGGCTAATTTGTGCCATTTTCAACACATTGGTCCTACTCCACAATAATTCATCTCTTTCTTTTATTATTTCTAATTGTCTTCTAAGAGTAAAATAACCCCCTCTCAGACTCCCTTTCACACTTGAACTTCTTTTGAACTAGTTAGCTAAAATTCCCTATTCACACTGCTCTCTTCAAAACTAGTTATTTACAAGGATTTTTCACACTGTTTGATATCTTAAACAAGTGTGAATTATGTAAGTTGCATTCACACTATAATTATATCAAATCGGTTCATCTCAAAATTAACTCTTGCTCATGTACGTCTAGCCTTGGAGAAATTCCATTTTGTAATTAGAGTTAGATACTACCAATATTATTTTTGTAAGCTTGGTAAGATCGATCTCTCCACAAAAATCACGGCTTTAACTTTCAACATTTCATTTGGCATTGAAAAATTCAAGGATGGGGACTCGGATGCAGTTTCTATTCATGCACAAAGAACTATGGATGGCAATCTGGGATAATGCACCATCATAAATAACTGAAGAATGGATAGAGAAGGATGAACAAGCACTTATTTTAATTAGTCTACATCTTGCACCACCAGGCCTTATCCACCACATTAATATCAAAGGAACATCAAAGAAAGTGTGGGAATTGAATAAGGATTTTTAGTGGAAAAGTAAAAAATTAAGAAATGTATTGATCCATACATTTCTATGGTCTCCATGATGAATATAAGGATTCACTTACAGAACATGTTTCAAAATTAAGAAGCTTAATCAACCAACTTGAAGGAGTCAAAGTCACAATCCTTGAAAAGGATGCCATTGCAATGTTACTTATAACCCTATCTAAGGAAAATGCATCTATGAAAGATTCACTTTTTACCCATGAATCACTTAACCTTGAAGGGTGCATATATTCGCGTCTTTTGAAAGAAAGGAGCTTAAGGTCAAGCCAAATTATCAACAAGCAAGGACACCATATTCTCTATTTAAAAAGGGCCCCAAGGAGTGTTACAATGTGGAAGGAAAGGACACATTAACACATAATGTAAATTGAAACATTTACCCGATTGCAATCATTGTAAGAAGATTGGACATCATGAAGATGCATGCATGTTCAAAAGACAATCAAATTTCATAGAGGAAAACAACCAAGACAAAAAGGGAGAAGGGCACCTATTCTAAAGATAAGAAGAAGAAGAACATCTGAAGGAAAAGAGCTTGACCATCCACTAGTAGTAACCATAGGATGCACCTAGTACAATTGACAATCAATGTAAGTAATGTAACCACTTGACCATCTTCAAGTAGCCAAATAAGGTACAAAGTGGGGGTGTTGAAACATTTGTATATGAGTTTTGCATATGAGTGGTGCCTTCTTTGCATGCAATACAATATGAGCTATACCTTAGAGTGTGGAGAGATGTGAGTGTTGAGTTGGATGGATAAGGAATTGAGGTGGCAAGTTAAGGAGGACTTAATACAATGTATC